>NW_028270186.1:38786418-39986418 GCF_037043375.1 Chiloscyllium plagiosum | reverse complement strand
CCTCACTCCGTCCCACACACCGCCCCCAGCCTGACCCTCACTGCGTCCCACACACCGCCCCCAGCCTGACCCTCACTCCGTCCCACACACCGTCCCCAGCTTGACCCTCACTGCGTCCCACACACCGTCCCCAGCCTAACCCTCACTCCGTCCCACACACCGTCCCCAGCCTGACCCTCACTCCATCCCACACACCGCCCCCAGCCTGACCCTCACTGCGTCCCACACACCGTCCCCAGCCTGACCCTCTCTCCGTCCCACACACCGCCCCCAGCCTGACCCTCACTGCGTCCCACACACCGCCCCCAGCCTGACCCTCACTCTGTCCCACACACCGTCCCCAGCCTGACCCTCACTCCGTCCCACACACCGTCCCCAGCCTGACCCTCACTCTGTCCGACACACCGCCCCCAGCCTGACCCTCACTGCCTCCCACACACCGTCCCCAGCCTGACCCTGACTGCGTCCCACACACCGCCCCCAGCCTGACCCTCACTGTGTCCCACACACCGCCCCCAGCCTGACCCTCACTCCGTCCCACACACCGTCCCCAACCTGACCCTCACTCCGTCCCACACACCGTCCCCAGCGTGACCCTCACTGCCTCCCACACACCGTCCCCAGCCTGACCCTCACTCCGTCCCACACACCGTCCCCAGCCTGACCCTCACTGTGTCGCACACACCGTCCCCAGCCTGACCCTCACTGCGTCGCACACACCGTCCCCAGCCTGACCCTCACTGCGTCCCACACACCGCCCCCAGCCTGACCCTCACTCCGTCCCACACACCGGCCCCAGCCTGACCCTCACTCCGTCCCACACACCGTCCCCAGCCTGACCCTCACTCCATCCCACACACCGTCCCCAGCCTGACCCTCACTCCATCCCACACACCGTCCCCAGCCTGACCCTCACTGCGTCCCACACACCGTCCCCAGCCTGACGCTCACTCCGTCCCACCCACCGTCCCCAGCCTGACCCTGACTGCGTCCCACACACCGTCCCCAGCCTGACCCTCACTCCGTCCCACACGCCGTCCCCAGCCTGACCCTCACTCCGTCCCACACACCGTCCCCAGCCTGACCCTCACTGTGTCCCACACACCGTCCCCAGCCTGACCCTCACTCCGTCCCACACACCGTCCCCAGCCTGAACCTCACTGTCTCCCACACACCGTCCCCAGCCTGACCCTCACTCCGTCCCACACACCGTCCCCAGCCAGACCCTCACTGTGTCCCACACACCGTCCCCAGCCTGACCCTCACTCCGTCCCACACACCGTCCCCAGCCTGACCCTCACTGTGTCCCACACACCGTCCCCAGCCTGACCCTCACTCCGTCCCACACACCGTCCCCAGCCTGACCCTCACTCCGTCCCACACGCCGTCCCCAGCCTGACCCTCACTGCGTCCCACACACCGTCCCCAGCCTGACCCTCACTGTGTCCCTCACACCGTCCCCAGCCTGACCCTCACTCCGTCCCACACACCGTCCCTAGCCTGAACCTCACTGTCTCCCACACACCGTCCCCAGCCTGACCCTCACTCCGTCCCACACACCGTCCCCAGCCTGACCCTCACTGTGTCCCACACACCGTCCCCAGCCTGAACCTCACTCCGTCCCACACACCGTCCCCATCCTGACCCTCACTGCCTCCCACGCACCGCCCCCAGCCTTACCCTCACTGCCTCCCACACACCCTCCCAAGCCTGACCCTCACTCCGTCCCACACACCGCCCCCAGCCTGACCCTCACTCCGTACCACACACCGTCCCCAGCCTGACCCTTACTGCGTCCCACACACCGTCCCCAGCCTGACCCTCACTGCCTCCCACACACCGTCCCCAGCCTGACTTTCACTGCGTCCCACACACGTCTCCAGCCTGACCCACACTCCGTCCCACACACTGTCCCCAGCCTGAACCTCACTGCCTCCCACACACCGTCCCCACCCTGACCCTCACTCCGTCCCACACACCGTCCCCAGCCTGACACTCACTGCGTCCCACACACCGTCCCCAGCCTGACCCTCACTCCGTCCCACAAACCGTCCCCAGCCTGACCCTCACTCCGTCCCACACACCGCCCCCAGCCTGACCCTCACTCCGTCCCACACACCGCCCCCAGCCTGACCCTCACTCCGTCCCACACACCGCCCCCAGCCTGACCCTCACTGCCTCCCACGCACTGCCCCCAGCCTGACCCTCACTGCTTCCCAGGCACCGCCCCCAGCCTGACCCTCACTCCGTCCCACACACCGCCCCCAGCCTGACCCTCACTGCCTCCCACACACCGTCCCCAGCCTGACCCTCACTGCCTCCCACATACCGTCCCCAGCCTAACCCTCACTCCGTACCACACACCGTCCCCAGCCTGACTCTCACTGCCTCCCACACACCGTCCCCAGCCTGACCCTCACTGCCTCCCACACACCGTCCCCAGCTTGACCCTCACTCCGTCCCACACACCGCCCCCAGCCTGAACCTCACTCCGTACCACACACCGTCCCCAGCCTGACCCTCACTGCGTCCCACACACCGTCCCCAGCCTGACCCTCACTGTGTCCCACACACCGTCCCCAGCCTGACCGTCCCTCCGTCCCACACACCGTCCCCAGCCTGACCCTCACTCCGTCCCACACACCGCCCCCAGCCTGAACCTCACTCCGTCCTACACACCGACCCCAGCCTGACCCTCACTGCCTCCCACGCACCGCCCCCAGCCTGACCCTCACTGCCTCCCAGGCACCGCCCCCAGCCTTACCCTCACTGCCTCCCACATACCGTCCCCAGCCTGACCCTCACTGCCTCCCACACACCGTCCCCAGCCTGACCCTCACTGCCTCCCACACACCGCCCCCAGCCTGACCCTCACTGCGTCCCACACACCGTCCCCAGCCTAAACCTCACTCCGTACCACACACCGTCCCCAGCCTGACCCTCACTGCCTCCCAAACACCATGCCCAGCCTGACCATCACTCCGTCCCATACACCGCCCCCAGCCTGACCCTCACTCCGTACCACACACCGTCCCCAGCCTGACCCTCACTGCGTCCCACACACCGTCCCCAGCCTGACCCTCACTATGTCCCACTCACCGTCCCCAGCCTGACCCTCTCTCCGTCCCACACACCGTCCCCAGCCTGACCCTCACTCCATCCCACACACCGACCCCAGCCTGACCCTCACTCCGTCCCACACACCGTCCCCAGCCTGACCCTCACTCCGTCCCACACACCGTCCCCAGCCTGACCCTCACTGCCTCTCACACACCGTCCCCAGCCTGACCCTCACTCCGTCCCACACACCGTCCCCAGCCTGACCCTCACTCCGTCCCACACACCGTCCCCAGCCTGACCCTCACTGCCTCCCACACACCGTCCCCATCCTGACCCTCACTCCGTCCCACACACCGTCCCCAGCCTGACCCTCACTCCGTCACACACACCGCCCCCAGCCTGACCCTCACTCCGTCCCACACACCGCCCCCAGCCTGACCCTCACTGCCTCCCACGCACCGCCCCCAGCTTGACCCTCACTGCCTCCCAAGCACCGCCCCCAGCCTTACCCTCACTGCCTCCCACACACCGTCCCCAGCCAGACCCTCACTCCGTCCCACACACCGCCCCCAGCCTGACCCTCACTCTGTCCCACACACCGTCCCCAGCCTGACCCTCACTGCGTCCCACACACCGTCCCCAGCCTGACCCTCACTGCCTCCCACACACCGTCCCCAGCCTGACCCTCACTGCATCCCACACACGTCCCCAGCCTGACCCTCACTCCGCCCCACACACCGCCCCCAGGCTGACCCTCACTCCGTCCCACACACCGCCCCCAGCCTGACCCTCACTCCGTCCCACACACCGCCCCCAGCCTGACCCTGACTGCCTCCAACGCACCGCCCCCAGCCTGACCCTGACTGCCTCCCACGCACCGCCCCCAGCCTTACACTCACTGCCTCCCACATACCGTCCCCAGCCTAACCCTCACTCCGTACCACACACCATCCCCAGCCTGACCCTCACTGCCTCCCACACACCGTCCCCAGCCTGACCCTCACTGCGTCCCACACACCGTCCCCAGCCTGACCCTCACTGCCTCCCACACACCGTCCCCAGCCTGACACTCACTCCGTCCCACACACCGTCCCCAGCCTGACCCTCACTGTGTCCCTCACACCGTCCCCAGCCTGACCCTCACTGCGTCCCACACACCGTCCCCAGCCTGACCCTCACTGTGTTCCACACACCGTCCCCAGCCTGACCCTCACTGTCTCCCACACACCGTCCCCAGCCTGACCCTCACTCCGTCCCACACACAGTCCCCAGCCTGATCTTCACTCCGTCCCACACATTGTCCCCAGCCTGACCCTCACTCCGTCCCACACACCGCCCCCAGCCTGACCCTCACTGCGTCCCACACACCGCCCCCAGCCTGACCCTCACTGTGTCGCACACACCGCCCCCAGCCTGCCCCTCACTGCCTCCCACACACCGTCCCCAGCCTGACCCTCACTCCGTCCCACACACCGACCCCAGCCTGACCCTCACTGTGTCCCACACACCGTCCGCAGCCTGACCCTCACTGCGTCCCACACACCATCCCCAGCCTGACCCTCACTGCATCCCACACACCGTACCCAGCCTGACCCTCACTGCCTCCCACACACCGTCCCCAGCCTGACCCTCACTCCGTCACACACACTGTCGCCAGCCTGACCCTCACTCCGTCCCACACACACGGCCCCCAGCTTGACCCTCACTCCGTCCCACACACCGACCCCAGCCTGACCCTCACTCCGTCCCACACACCGCCCCCAGCCTGACCCTCACTGCCTCCCACGCACCGCCCCCAGCCTGACCCTCACTCCGTCCCACACACCGACCCCAGCCTGACCCTCACTCCGTACCACACACCGTCCCCAGCCTGACCCTCACTGCCTCCCAAACACCATGCCCAGCCTGACCATCACCCCGTCCCATACACCGCCCCCAGCCTGACCCTCACTCCGTACCACACACCGTCCCCAGCCTGACCCTCACTGCGTCCCACACACCGTCCCCAGCCTGACCCTCACTCCGTCCCACACACCGCCACCAGCCTCACCCTCAATCCGTACCACACACCGTCCCCAGCCTGACCCTCACTGCGTCCCACACACCGTCCCCAGCCTGACCCTCACTGCCTCCCACACACCGTCCCCAGCCTGACCCTGACTGCGTCCCACACACTGTCCCCAGCCTGACCCTCACTGCCTCCCACACACCGTCCCCAGCCTGACCCTCACTCCGTCCCACACACCGACCCCAGCCTGACCCTCACTGCCTCCCACACACCGTCCCCAGCCTGACCCTCACTGCGTCCCACACACCGTCCCCAGCCTGACCCTCACTCCGTCCCACACACCGTCCCCAGCCTGACCCTCACTGCCTCCCACACACCGTCCCCAGCCTGACCCTCACTCCGTCCCACACACCGTCCCCAGCCTGACCATCACTGCGTCCCACACACCGTCCCCAGCCTGACCCTCACTGCGTCCCACACACCGTCCCCAGCCTGACCCTCACTGCGTCCCACACACCGTCCCCAGCCTGACCATCACTGCGTCCCTCACACCGTCCCCAGCCTGACCCTCACTCAGTCCCACACACCTCCCCAGCCTGACCCTCACTGCCTCCCACACACCGTCCCCAGCCTGACCCTCACTGCGCCCCACACACCGTCCCCAGCCTGACCCTCACTGCCTCCCACACACCGCCCCCAGCCTGACCCTCACTGCCTCCCACACTCCGTCCCCAGCCTGACCCTCACTCCGTCCCACACACCGTCCCCAACCTGACCCTCACTCCGTCCCACACACCGCCCCGAGCCTGACCCTCACTCCGTCCCACACACCGCCCCCAGCCTGACCCTCACTGCCTCCCAGGCACCGCCCCCAGCCGGACCCTCACTGCCTCCCACGCACCGCCCCCAGCCTTACCCTTACTGCCTCCCACACACCGCCCCCAGCCTGTCCCTCACTCCATCCCACACACCGCCCCCAGCCTGACCCTCACTCCGTACCACACACCGTCCCCAGCCTGACCCTCACTGCGTCCCACACACCGTCCCCAGCCTGAACCTCACTGCCTCCCACACACCCTCCCCAGCCTGACCCTCACTGCGTCCCACACACGTCCCCAGCCTGACCCTCACTCCGTCCCACTCACCGTCCCCAGCCTGACCCTCACTGCCTCCCACACACCGTCCCCAGCCTGACCCTCACTCCGTCCCACACACCGTCCCCAGCCTGACCCTCACTCCGTCCCACACACCGTCCCCAGCCTGACCCTCACTCCGTCCCACACACCGCCCCCAGCCTGACCCTCACTCCGTCCCACACACCGTCCCCAGCCTGACCCTCACTCCGTCCCACACACCGTCCCCAGCCTGACCCTCACTCCGTCCCACACACCGCCCCCAGCCTGACCCTCACTCCGTCCCACACACCGCCCCCAGGCTGACCCTCACTGCCTCCCACACACCGCCCCCAGCCTTACCCTCACTGCCTCCCACATACCGTCCCCAGCCTAACCCTCACTCCGTACCTCACACCGTCCCCAGCCTGACCCTCACTGCCTCCCACACACCGTCCCCAGCCTGACCCTCACTCCCTCCCACACACCGTCCCCAGCCTGACACTCACTGCCTCCCACACACCGTCCCCAGCCTGACCCGCACTCCGTCCCACACACCGTCCCCAGCCTGACCCTCACTGTGTCCCTCACACCGTCCCCAGCCTGACCTTCACTGCGTCCCACACACCGTCCCCAGCCTGACCCTCACTCCGTCCCACACACCGTCCCCAGCCTGACCCTCACTCCGTCCCACACACCGCCCCCAGCCTGACCCTCACTCCGTCCCCCACACCGCCCCCAGCCTGACCCTCACTCCGTCCCACACACCGCCCCCAGGCTGACCCTCACTGCCTCCCACATACCGTCCCCAGCCTAACCCTCACTCCGTACCTCACACCGTCCCCAGCCTGACCCTCACTGCCTCCCACACACCGTCCCCAGCCTGACCCTCACTCCGTCCCACACACCGTCCCCAGCCTGACACTCACTGCCTCCCACACACCGTCCCCAGCCTGACCCTCACTCCGTCCCACACACCGTCCCCAGCCTGACCCTCACTGTGTCCCTCACACCGTCCCCAGCCTGACCTTCACTGCGTCCCACACACCGTCCCCAGCCTGACCCTCACTCCGTCCCACACACCGTCCCCAGCCTGTCCCTCACTGTACCCCACACACCATCCCCAGCCTGACCCTCACTGCCATCCCACACAACGTCCCCAGCCTGACCCTCACTCCGTCCCACACACCGTCCCCAGCCTGACCCTCACTGTGTCCCTCACACCGTCCCCAGCCTGACCCTCACTGCGTCGCACACACCGTCCCCAGCCTGACCCTCACTCCGTCCCACACACCGTCCCCAGCCTGACCCTCACTCCGTCCCACACACCGTCCCCAGCCTGACCCTCACTCCGTCCCACACACCGCCCCCAGCCTGACCCCCACTGCCGCCCACACACTGCCCCCAGCCTGACCCTCACTGCTGTCCACACACCGTCCCCAGCCTGACCCCCACTGCCGCCCACACACCGCCCCCAGCCTGACCCTCCCTGCTGTCCACACACCGTCCCCAGACTGACCCTCACTCCGTCCCACACACCGTCCACAGCCTGACCCTCACTGCCTCCCACACACCGCCCCCAGCCTGACCCCACTGCCGCCCACACACCGTCCCCAGCCTGACCCTCACTGCTGTCCACACACCGTCCCCAGCCTGACCCTCACTCCGTCCCACACACCGCCCCCAGCCTGACCCTCACTGCTGTCCACACACCGTCCACAGCCTGACCCTCACTGCCTCCCACACACCGTCCCCAGCCTGACCCTCACTGTGTCCCTCACACCGTCCCCAGCCTGACCTTCACTGCGTCCCACACACCGTCCCCAGCCTGACCCTCACTCCGTCCCACACACCGTCCCCAGCCTGTCCCTCACTGTACCCCACACACCATCCCCAGCCTGACCCTCACTGCCATCCCACACACCGTCCCCAGCCTGACCCTCACTCCGTCCCACACACCGTCCCCAGCCTGACCCTCACTGTGTCCCTCACACCGTCCCCAGCCTGACCCTCACTGCGTCCCACACACCGTCCCCAGCCTGACCCTCACTCCGTCCCACACACCGTCCCCAGCCTGACCCTCACTCCGTCCCACACACCGCCCCCAGCCTGACCCTCACTGCTGTCCACACACCGTCCACAGCCTGACCCTCACTGCCTCCCACACACCGCCCCCAGCCTGACCCTCACTGCCGCCCACACACCAGCACCAGCCTGACCCTCATCGCTGTCTAATAACGCCCCCAGCTTGACGCTCACTGCCGGCCACACACCAACCCCAGCCTGACCCTCATCGTCGTCCAACACCGCTCCCAGGCTGACACTCACTGCCAACCACACATTGCCCCACAGCCTGACACTCACCGCCGTAGACTCACCCCCCCCGCCTGACCCTCACTGCCGCTCACACAACACCCCCAGCCTGACCCTCAGCATTGTCAAAAACTACTCCCAGCCTGACCCTCAACGCTGCCCACACATTGATCCACAGCCTGACACTCACCGCCCTCATCCTAACCATCACCAGCATCTACACACCACGCCCAGCCTGACCCTTACCACCGTCTGCACACCACCCCAGTCAGAATCCACACTGCCCCCAGCCTGACCCTAACCGCCGTCCACACACCGCTCCCAACCCGACCTTCTCTGCCATCCACACACCAACCCAGCCTGACCCTCACTGCCATCCACACATTGACCCAGCCTGACCCTTACCACCGTCTGCACACCACCCCAGTCAGAATCCACACTGCCCCAAGCCTGACCCTAACCGCCGTCCACACACCGCCCCCAACCCGACCTTCTCCACCATCCACACACCACCCCCAGCCTGACCCTTACTGCCATCAACACAATGCCCCCAGGCTGACCCTCAGCGCCATCCACACACCGCCCCAGACTGATCTTCACTGCCGCCCATAGAATGCCCCCAGACTGACCCTCAGCGCCATCTATACACCGCCCCCAGCCTGACCCTCACCACCTTCCAAAGACCACCCCCAGGCTGGCCCTCACTCCGTCCCACACACCGTCCCCAGCCTGACACTCACTGCCTCCCACACACCGTCCCCAGCCTGACCCTCACTCCGTCCCACACAACGTCCCCAGCCTGACACTCACTGCCTCCCACACACCGTCCCCAGCCTGACCCTCACTCCGTCCCACACACCGTCCCCAGCCTGACCCTCACTGTGTCCCTCACACCGTCCCCAGCCTGACCTTCACTGCGTCCCACACACCGTCCCCAGCCTGACCCTCACTCCGTCCCACACACCGTCCCCAGCCTGTCCCTCACTGTACCCCACACACCATCCCCAGCCTGACCCTCACTGCCATCCCACACACCGTCCCCAGCCTAACCCTCACTCCGTCCCACACACCGTCCCCAGCCTGACCCTCACTGTGTCCCTCACACCGTCCCCAGCCTGACCCTCACTGCGTCCCACACACCGTCCCCAGCCTGACCCTCACTCCGTCCCACACACCGTCCCCAGCCTGACCCTCACTCCGTCCCACACACCGCCCCCAGCCTGACCCTCACTGCTGTCCACACACCGTCCACAGCCTGACCCTCACTGCCTCCCACACACCGCCCCCAGCCTGACCCTCACTGCCACCCACACACCAGCACCAGCCTGACCCTCATCGCTGTCTAATAACGCCCCCAGCCTGACCCTCACTGTGTCCCTCACACCGTCCCCAGCCTGACCCTCACTGCGTCCCACACACCGTCCCCAGCCTGACCTTCACTGCGTCCCACACACCGTCCCCAGCCTGACCCTCACTCCGTCCCACACACCGTCCCCAGCCTGTCCCTCACTGTACCCCACACACCATCCCCAGCCTGACCCTCACTGCCATCCCACACACCGTCCCCAGCCTAACCCTCACTCCGTCCCACACACCGTCCCCAGCCTGACCCTCACTGTGTCCCTCACACCGTCCCCAGCCTGACCCTCACTGCGTCCCACACACCGTCCCCAGCCTGACCCTCACTGCCTCCCACACACCGCCCCCAGCCTGACCCTCACTGCCGCCCACACACCAACCCCAGCCTGACCCTCATCGTCGTCCAACACCGCTCCCAGGCTGACACTCACTGCCAACCACACATTGCCCCACAGCCTGACACTCACCGCCGTAGACTCACCCCCCCCGCCTGACCCTCACTGCCGCTCACACAACACCCCCAGCCTGACCCTCAGCATTGTCAAAAACTACTCCCAGCCTGACCCTCAACGCTGCCCACACATTGATCCACAGCCTGACACTCACCGCCCTCATCCTAACCATCACCAGCATCTACACACCACGCCCAGCCTGACCCTTACCACCGTCTGCACACCACCCCAGTCAGAATCCACACTGCCCCCAGCCTGACCCTAACCGCCGTCCACACACCGCTCCCAACCCGACCTTCTCTGCCATCCACACACCAACCCAGCCTGACCCTCACTGCCATCCACACATTGACCCAGCCTGACCCTTACCACCATCTGCACACCACCTCAGTCTGACTCTCACCAGAATCCACACTGCCCCAAGCCTGACCCTAACCGCCGTCCACACACCGCCCCCAACCCGACCTTCTCCACCATCCACACATCGCCCCAGCCTGGCCTTCACCGGCATCCACACACCACCCCCAGCCTGACCCTTACTGCCATCAACACAATGCCCCCAGACTGACCCTCAGCGCCATCTATACACCGCCCCCAGCCTGACCCTCACCACCTTCCAAAGACCGCCCCCAGGCTGGCCCTCACTGATGCCCACACACCGCCCTCAACCTGACCCTTACTGCTACCCACAAATCACCCCATCCTGACTCTTACTGCCATCCAACACTGCCCCCCGCCTGACCCTCACTGCCGCTCACACACAGCCAACAGCCTGACTCTCACCACCATCCACACACCGCCCCCAGCCTGACACTCACCCCCGTCCACATAGTGCCCCCAGCCTGACACTCACCACCGCCGACACGCCGCCCCCAGGCTGACCCTCAATGCTGTTCACACAGCACCCCCAGCCTGTCTCTCACTACTGTCCACACACCGCCCCCCAGCCTGACCCTCACCATCGTCCACACACTGCCCCCAGCCTAACCTTCACCACCTTCCAAAGACCGCCCCCAGGCTGGCCCTCACTGCCATCCACACACTGCCCTTAGCCTGACCCTCACCAATGTCCAACACCACCCCCAGCCTGACCCTCACCGCCGTCCAACAAAAGCCCCAGCCTGACCCTCACTGCCACCCATACACCATCCCCAGCCTGACCCTCACCACCGTTCAATACCGCTCCCAGCCTGACACTCACTGCCACCCACACACCACCCCCAGCCTGACCCTCACCACCGTTCAATACCGCCCCCAGCCTGACCCTCACTGCCACCCACACACCACCCCCAGCCTGACCTTCACCGTCATCCAACCTCGCTCCCAACCTGACCCTCAATGTCGCCCACACATTGCCCCACAGCCTGACACTCACCGCCGTCCACTCACCACCCCCAGCCTGACCCTCAGTGCCATCCGCACACTGCCCCAGGCTGACCCTCACTGCCACCCACAAACCACCCCCAGACTGACCCTCAATGCCATTCACAACCGCCCCCAGCCTGACCCTCACTGCTGCCCAGACTCCATCCCCAGTTTGACCCTCACCGCCATCCACACACCGCCCCTCACTGCCGCCCACACACCGCCCCAAACTAACCCTCACCATCGTCCACTCACCGCCCCCAGCCAGACCCTCAATGCTCCGCCACACACCACCCCACAGCCTGACCCTCACTGCCCCGGACGCACTGCCCCCAGCCGGACCCTCACCACACCCAGCCTGACCTTACCGCCCCCAGCCTGACCTTACCGCCACCAGCCTAACCCTCACCGCCATTCAACACCATCCAAGCCTGATCCTCACCGCCAACCACCAACCGCCCCCAGACTGGCCCTCTCTGCCGCCCACACACCACCCCCAAACTAACCCTCACCATCGTCCACACACCACCCCCAGCCAGAACCTCACTGCTCCACCACACCCCACCCCCTAGCCTGACCCTCACCACCCTGGACGCAGTGCCCCCAGCCGGACCCTCACTGCACCCAGCCTGACCTTTCCGCCCCAAGCCTGACCTTACCACCCCCAGCCTGACCCTCACCGCCCCAGACGCACTGCCCCCAGCCGGACCCTCACCACACCCAGCCTGACCTTATGGCCCCCAGCCTGACCCTCACCGCTGTCCCTGTGAGGGACCCTGTGAGGGTCAGGCTGGGCATGGAGTGTAGACGGCGGCGAGGGTCAGGCTGGGGGTGATGTGTGGATGGCAGAAAGGATCAGACTGGAGACGGCATTTGCGTGGTGGTGAGGGTCAGACTGAGAACCGTGTGTGGGCGGCAGCGAGGGTCAGACTGGGGGTGGTGTATGGATGGCACTGAGGGTCAGTCTAGGGGTGGTGTGTGGGTGGCAGCGATGGTAATGCTTGGGTAGTGTGTAGACTGTGGTGAGGGTCAAGCTGGGGCTGTGTGTAGACGGCGCTGAGGGTCAGGCTGAGGGCGGTGTGTGGGCGGCAGTGAGGACCAGGCTGGGGGCGGAGTGTGGATGGTGCTGAGGATCAGGCTGGTGGCGGTATGTGGATGGCGCTGAGGGTCAGGCTGGTGGCGGTATGTGGATGGCGCTGAGGGTCGGGCTGGGGGTGGTGTGTGGGCGGTGGTGGGGGTCAGGCTGGGGGCGGTGTGTGGGCGACAGTGGGGGTCAGGCTGGGGTGGTGTTGAATGGTGGTGAGGGACAGGTTGATGGCAATGTTGGACAGTGGTGAGGGTCAGGCTGGGGGCGGTAAGGTCAGGCTGGGTGCGTTAGGGTCCGGCTGGGGGCAGTGCATCCGGGGCGGTGAGGGTCAGGCTGTGGGGTGGGGTGTGGCCGATATAGAGGGTAGTTTGGGGGCGGTGTGTGGGCGGCAGTGAGGGTCAGGCTGGGGGCGCTGTGTGAATGACATTCAGGGTCAGTCTGGGGGTGGTGTGTGGGCGGCAGTGAGGGTCAGGCTGGGGGCGGTGTGTGAATGACATTCAGGGTCAGTCTGGGGGTGGTGTGTGGGTGGCAGTGAGGGTCAGGCTGGGGGCGGTGTGTGAATGACATTCAGGGTCAGTCTGGGGGTGGTGTGTGGGTGGCAGTGAGGGTCAGGCTGGGGGCGGTGTGTGAATGAAATTCAGGGTCAGTCTGGGGGTGGTGTGTGGGCGGCAGTGAGGGTCAGGCTGGGGGCGGTGTGTGAATGACATTCAGGGTCAGTCTGGGGGTGGTGTGTGGGTGGCAGTGAGGGTCAGCCTGGGGGCAGTGTGTGGATGGTACTGAGGGTGAGGCTTGGGGCAGTGTGTGAATGGGATTGAGGGTCAGTCTGGGGGTGGTATGAGGGCAGCAGTGAGGGCCAGGCTGGGGGTGGTATGTGGGCAGCAGTGAGGGCCAGGCTGAGGGCAGTGTTGGACAGCAGTGAGGGTCAGGCTGAGGGCAGTGTTGGACAGCAGTGAGGGTCAGGACGGGGGCGGTGTGTGGTCGTCAGTGAGGGCATGGTTGGGGGCTGTGTGTGGATGGTGCTGAGGGTCAGGCTAGGGGCGGTGAGTGGGCGGCAGTGAGGGTCAGGCGGGGGCGGTGTTGGACGGCGCTGAGGGTCAGGCTGGGGGCAGTGTGTGGGCGGCAGTGAGGGTCAGGCTGGGGGTGGTGTTGAACGGCGGTGAGGGTCAGGCTGGGGGCAAAGTTGGACGGCGGTGAGGGACAGTCTGGGGGCAGTAAGGTCAGGCTTGGGGCGGTAAGGTCAGGCTGGGGGCGGTGAGGGCCCAGCTGGGGGCAGTGAGTCGAGGGCGGTGAGGGCCAGGCTGGGGGTAGCGTGTGGATGGTGGTGAGGGTCAGGCTGGGGGCGGTGTGTGGACGGTGGTGAGGGTCGGGCAGGGGGCGGTGTGTGGACGGTGGTAAGGGTCAGGCTGGGGGCGGTGTGTGCACGGCAGTGAGGGACAGGCTGCAGTGGTGTGTGGACGGCAGTGAGGTTCAGACTGGGGGTGGAGTGTCAGCGGTGGTGAGTGTCAGGCTGGGGGCAGGGTGTGGACGGTGGTGAGGGTCAGGCTGTGGCTAGTGTGTGGAGGGTGGTGAGTGTCAGGTTGGGGCGGTGTGTGGACGGCGCTGAGAGTCAGGCTGAGGGCAGTGTGTGGATGGTGGTGAGGGTCAGGTTGTTGGCAGTGTGTGGATGGCGCTTAGGGTCAGGATGGGGTGGTTTGTGGGTAGCAGTAAGGGTCAGGCTGAGTGCGGTGTGTGGGCATCAGTGAGGGCCAGCCTGGGGGCGGTCTTTGGAAGGTGGTGAGAGTCAGGCTGGGGGCGGTGTATGGATGGCGCTGAGGGTCAGTCTTGGGGGCATTGTTTGGGTGGCAGTGAAGATCAGTCTGGGTCGGTGTGTGGATGGCAGTAAGGGTCAGGCTGGGTCGGTGTGTGGATGGCAGTGAGGGTGAGGCTGGGGGTGGTGTGTGGATGCCGGTGAAGGTCAGGCTGGGGCGATGTGTGGATGGCGGCGAAGGTCAGGTTGGGGGCGGTGTGTGGACGGCAGTGAGGGTCAGTCTGGGGGCAATGTGGATTCTGGTGAGAGTCAGACTGGGGTGGTATGCAGACAGTGGACGGTGGTAAGGGTCAGGCTGGGTCGGTGTGTGGATGGCAGCGAGGGTCAGGCTGGGGGTGGTGTGTGGATGCCGGTGAAGGTCAGGCTGGGGACGATGTGTGGACAGCGGAGAAGGTCAGGTTGAGGGTGGTGTGTGGATGGCAGTGAGGGTCAGGCTGGGGGCAATGTGGATTCCGGTGAGAGTGAGACTGGGGTGGTGTGCGAATGCTGGTGATGGCTAGGCGGGGGGGTGGTGAGTGTCAGGGTGTGGCACAATGTGTGGGCAGCATTGAGGGTGAGGCTGGGAGCGGTGTTGGATGATGGTGAGGGTCAGGCTGAGGGCGAAGAGTGGACGGTGGTGAGTGTCAGGCTGTGGGACAATGTGTGGGCAGCGTTGAGGTTCAGGCTGGGAGCGGTGTTCGACAATGCTGAGGGTCAGGCTGGGGGGGTTGTGTGAGCAGCAGTGAGGATCAGGTTGGGGGTGGTGAGTGGACGGCGGTGAGTGTCAGGCTGTGGGGCAATGTGTGGGTGGCAGCGAGGGTCAGGCTGGAGGCGGAATGTCGTTAGCAGTGAGTGTCAGCCTGGGATCAGTGTTGGACGACGATGAGGGTCAGGCTGGGATTGGTGTGTGGGCGGCAGTGAGGGTCAGGCTGGGGGCGGTGTGTGAATGACATTCAGGGTCAGTCTGGGGGTGGTGTGTGGGTGGCAGTGAGGGTCAGCCTGGGGGCAGTGTGTGGATGGTACTGAGGGTGAGGCTGGGAGCGGTGTGTGAATGGCATTGAGGGTCAGTCTGGGGATGGTATGAGGGCAGCAGTGAGGGCCAGGCTTGGGGTGGTATGTGGGCAGCAGTGAGGGCCAGGCTGAGGGCAGTGTTGGACAGCAGTGAGGGTCAGGACGGGGGCGGTGTGTGGGCGTCAGTGAGGGCATGGTTGGGGGCTGTGTGTGGACGGTGCTGAGGGTCAGGCTAGGGGCGTTGAGTGGTTCGCGGTGAGGGTCAGGCTGGGGGCGGTGTTGGACGGCAGTGAGGGTCAGGCTGGGGGCGGTGTGTGGAGGGCAGTGAGAGTCAGGCTGGCGGTGAGGGTCAGGCTGGGGGCAATGTTGGACGGCGGTGAGGGACAGGCTGGGGGCAGTAAGGTCAGGCAGGGTGCGGTGAGAGTCCAGCTGGGGGTAGTGAGTCGAGGGCGGTGAGGGTCAGGCTGGGGGTAGCGTGGGGATGGTGGTGAGGGTCAGGCTGGGGGCGGTGTGTGGACGGTGGTGAGGGTCGGGCAGGTGGCGGTGTGTGGACGGTGGTAAGGGTCAGGCTGGGGGCGGTGTGTGCACGGCAGTGAGGGACAGGCTGCAGTGGTGTGTGGACGGCAGTGAGGTTCAGACTGGGGGTGGAGTGTCAGCGGTGGTGAGTGTCAGGCTGGGGGCAGGGTGTGGACGGTGGTGAGGGTCAGGCTGTGGCTAATGTGTGGAGGGTGGTGAGTGTCAGGTTGGGGCGGTGTGTGGACGGCGCTGAGAGTCAGGCTGAGGGCAGTGTGTGGATGGTGGTGAGGGTCAGGTTGTTGGCAGTGTGTGGATGGCGCTTAGGGTCAGGATGGGGTGGTTTGTGGGTAGCAGTAAGGGTCAGGCTGAGTGCGGTGTGTGGGCATCAGTGAGGGCCAGCCTGGGGGAGGTCTTTGGAAGGTGGTGAGAGTCAGGCTGTGGGCGGTGTATGGATGGCGCTGAGGGTCAGTCTTGGGGGCATTGTTTGGGTGGCAGTGAAGATCAGTCTGGGTCGGTGTGTGGATGGCAGTAAGGGTCAGGCTGGGTCGGTGTGTGGATGGCAGTGAGGGTGAGGCTGGGGGTGGTGTGTGAATGCCAGTGAAGGTCAGGCTGGGGCGATGTGTGGATGGCGGCGAAGGTCAGGTTGGGGGCGGTGTGTGGACGGCAGTGAGGGTCAGTCTGGGGGCAGTGTGGATTCTAGTGAGAGTCAGACTGGGGTGGTGTGCGGACAGTGGACGGTGGTAAGGGTCAGGCTGGGTCGGTGTGTGGATGGCAGTGAGGGTCAGGCTGGGGGTGGTGTGTGGATGCCGGTGAAGGTCAGGCTGGGGGCGATGTGTGGACAGCGGAGAAGGTCAGGTTGAGGGTGGTGTGTGGATGGCAGTGAGGATCAGGCTGGGGGCAATGTGGATTCCGGTGAGAGTGAGACTGGGGTGGTGTGCGGATGCTGGTGATGGTTAGGCGGGGGGTGGTGATGGTTAGGGTGTGGCACAATGTGTGGGCAGCATTGAGGGTCAGGCTGGGAGCGGTGGTGGATGATGGTGAGGGTCAGGCTGTGGGCGAAGAGTGGACGGTAGTGAGTGTCAGGCTGTGGGACAATGTGTGGGCAGTGTTGAGGTTCAGGCTGGGAGCGGTGTTCGACAATGCTGAGGGTCAGGCTGGGGGTGTTGTGTGAGCAGCAGTGAGGGTCAGGCTGGGGGTGGTGAGTGGATAGCGGTGAGTGTCAGGCTGTGGGGCAATGTGTGGGTGGCAGTAAGGGTCAGGCTGGAGGCGGAATCTTGTTAGCAGCGAGTGTCAGACTGGGAGCGGTGTTGGACGACGATGAGGGTCAGGCTGGTGTTGGTGTGTGGGCGGCAGTGAGGGTCAAGCTGGGGCGGTGTGTGGGCGGCAGTGTGGGTCAAGCTGGGGGAGGTATTGGACAGCAATGAGGGTCAGGCTGGTAGTGGTATGTGGGCGGCAGTGAGGGTCAGGCTGGGGGCGGTGTGAGGATGGCAGTGAGGGTCAGGCTGGGGGCTGTGTGTGAGTGGGCAATCGTGCTGTGTGCTGCTGCAGTCTCCTGAATGGGGAGCAGACTTTGAAAACTCCGAGCCCCAGAGGAAAGGCATTTAATCAATTCACCGAATCATTGATTGTCCGAATGAATTAGTGCCCACCCAACTCGTTCACATAATTGAGGTTCCTCTGTCGGTGGGAACATGCTTTGTAAGGGTTTAGAGGGATATGGGCCAGATGCTGGCAGGTGGGACTAGAATGGATTGGGATGCCTGGTCAGCATGGATGGGTTGGACCGAAGGGTCTATTTCTGTGCTGTATATCTCTATGACTCTATGACCTTCCAGCCAATTTTGTATCCAAGTCTCCCCATCTCCTAGTATTCTATGGTGATGAACTTGCTAACCCGTCTGTTATGTGGAACCTTGCTGACCATCTTTCTGAAATCCAAGTTAGTGATTTCCGTGCACAAAACCATGCTGACTATCCCTAATCATTCTTGTCTTTCCAATTACATGTACATCCTACCCCTTATAAGCCCTTCCAACAACTTGCCTTCTACTGACTACAGGCTCACCGGTCTATAGTTTGCTGACTTTTCCTTACCACCTTTCTCATAAGCTTCCCGAAGAAGGGCTTATGCCCGAAATGTTGATTCTCCTGTTCCCTGAATGCTGCCTGACCTGCTGCGCTTTTCCAACAACACATTTTCAGCTTAGGATATCTGGTCAGCATGGATGGGTTGGATGGAAGGGTCTGTTTCCATGTTGTACATCTCAATGACTCTGACTCGAAATGGCCAGTTTCCACACCACAGTGACTCTACGGGAAACCCATTTGGACAGGCACCTAATAGGAAATGTTTGGATACATGTGGACCAAGGGGAGGCAGGTGAGATTACCTCAGTTTGGAATTATGTTTGACATGGATTGATTGGATCACAGGGTCTGTTTCCATGCTACATAACATTACGACTCTAATTCTTGCTATCTCTGCATCCCTCCCTCTTCACATCTCTCCCTATCTCTGTCACCTCACCCAGCCTCACAACTCTTCCTTATCTTCCAAGTTTTTGAGAAGATTTGTAGCTCGGGTGATCGTTGTTGTGGTTCTGTTCGCCGAGCTGGGAATTTGTGTTGCAGATGTTTTGTCCCCTGTCTAGGTGACATCCTCAGGGCTTGGGAGCTTCCTGTGAAGCCCTTCTGTGATATTTCCTCCGACATTTATAGTGGTTCAGGAACTGACAACCGGAAGCGGCAGGGACAGGCCACTATAAATACCGGAGGAAACATCACAGAAGCGCTTCACAGGAGGCTCCCAAGCACTGAGGATGTCACCTAGACAGGGGACGAAACGTCTGCAAGACAAATTTCCAGCTCGGCGAACATCTTCCTTATCTCTAATAATTCCTCTCCAGCCTCAGACACCTCCCTAACTCTAATCCCCTCCAGTCTCTCAAAGCTGTGCTATATGTGCCTTTCTTTGATTCCAGCCTTGAGGATATCCCATTTTTATTTCTCACTTGATGACGGCCCTTTCAGATTCCTGCATCGAGCTCCAGAATTTCCTCCTAGACCGCTCCATCTTACTTTCCTACCAAACACATTGACCAATCATGTGTCATCTATTCTCCTATCATTTTTTCTGACCTGGTTTCAAAGGTGGCCGGTCATATTCCTATATTAAGTGTCTCGAGGTTGACAGCAAAGAAAAAGGCTCTGTGGGCCATTGAGTCTGTGCCAGTAAAGAAAACTATAACCAAACTATCCTGATCCATTTTCCAATACACTGTCATTCGCACCATCTGTCTTGGTATCACAGTGTGCACCTAAATATGCCTTAAATGCTGTTGGGAATTCTGTGTCTCCCACCCTCCCAGACAGTGAGGTTTAGTGCAACTGGTGCTCGATGATGGCGTCACCCACAGGAACACAGAGCAGCTGGGTCTGTGCAAACCAGAGATCGCCCACACATTGGGAAGGATGGCAGGGTCCCTGAGATGGGGCACAGGGTATTTACCAGGATGGTTCAAGGAATGGGGGATTGTAGTAGCATGTTTTGGATATTATTTTACATTATTCATTGGCATGATATAGTTGTTGCTGATACTTTGGGTAGATAATATCGATATACAATAGATGGACTCTCCTTCCCAACCTCTCCCCTTGCCTGGGCTGGGGTAACCTTCAGGTTAAACCACCACCAGTCATCTCTCCCTAATGAGAGAGCAGCCCTGTGGTCTGGTAGGACATTACTGACTTTGCCTCTACACAGTGATGTCACTGTACCTCGGGGGTAGAGAGAGGGAATGCTGAGGGTGGTGGATGGGACACCACTCAGGCACAGTGCTTTGTCCTGGAGGATGTTCACTTTCTTTAACATTGCTGGGGGGGGGGGAGGGGGGCTGCACTGATGTAGGTGAGTGGACACTGTTCCAACACAACTCTGATGTGTACCTTATAGAGAGCAAACAGACATTGGGGAATCAGGGGTTTGGAGAAACTGAGATTGCTCTCCTTGCAGCAAAGGAAATTGAGGGGAACTGTGACAGAGGGGTTTACAAAAGTTACCCGTTATAATAATAAACCTGACACCCATCAGCTCATTATACAAGGATTACAGGACACATTGAAGGTGTGGGGAGAACTATTGAGAGAATGGGATGATTGAAAGGAGAACTTTTATGCAGCAAATGGGATTCAGATGGAATACAATACTCACACACAATGCAAATATCCAGGTCCTGATGAATTGACTAATTCAATCAGAGTTTGGTGTTACAATGACTGAGATTACCATCTGAATACCCACGTGTAGTATCCTGTAATACAAGTTTATAAAATCCATCACTGTCAGTTCAGGTTAGAAACTCACACCATCCCCTCCTCCTGGCCCAGGATGACTGGACACATTACCCCTTGTGGAGGTCAGCAGTTAGTTCAGGGGGAAATCTATGTGGCTTTCTAGGAGTTTCCACCTTGGAATTTCATGTGATTGAACAGGGCAGATGTTTTACACATGGGACAGAATGATCCAAGAGTCAGTGAGATGCGGAGAGCAGGATTTCCTTCCTTTTCTTTCCTTCCATGTTGCCGCTGTGCCTCATCAATAAGACATGGGGGGTGAAAGGCTCATGCAGCTCGATGGGCAAGTTGTCTCCATTCTGACCAATGGGCAGCAAGCTCCTCCCAGTCATACCATAGAGTCTCACGGAAAACAGAGCAACACTGCACGCTTCCCACTGCCCAGGGTTCCCAGTAAACGGTTAGAAGAATTGGGGGGTGGGGGGAATCTGTCAGAAAAGGCATAACTGTAAAGGTCTAAGAGGATTGTGAAGAGAGAGAGAGATGCACAGGAGAAGGGGGCAACAAGTTGCCAGATGGAGTATAATTTGGGAAAATGGGAATTGGTCATTTTGGGGGAGATAATAAAAGAACAGTGCTATTTAAATGGTGGAAACTGTAGAAAGTGGCACCACAAAGGGACCAGGGGGAATTGTGCAGGAAACACAGAAAGCTCGCAGATTCTGGGTCAGTCACGGAATCAAGGGTTCGGCTTCAGATTCATCAAGTTTAAGGCAACACCGACACAGGTAAGGGGTTTCAGTAGCAATGGAGCAGGGGTGAGCGGGAGACAAGCAACATTTTAGAGAATGGAATTCCTGATGTTTGTGATTGTGTGGATGTCTGATCAGAAGGTCACCTTGGGGTCAGATATTACAGCAATATTGGAAAGAATGGAGTTCTACCTCAGATATTTCCCAGTGGGAGGGAGGGGCTCAGCAGGAAGGGAAAGGAATTTGTAATAGCAACTGAAGGCAATGGGTTTAACCATAACAATTAGATTAGATTAGATTACCTACAGTGTGGAAACAGGCATTTCGGTCCAACAAGTCCACACCGACCCGCCGAAGCGCAACCCACCCATACATTTACCCCTTACCGAACACTACAGGCACTTTAGCATGGCCAATACACCTGACCTGCACATCTTTGGACTGTGGGAGGAAACCGGAGCACCCGGAGGAAACCCACGCAGACATGGGGAGAACGTCCAAACTCCACACAGTCAGTCGCCTGAGGCGGGAACTGAACCTGGGTCTCTGGCGCTGGGAGGCAGCAGTGCTAACCACTGTGCCACCGTGTAGCCATTGGAGAAAATTTCAGCTAATCGAGTAGTGGGAGCGGTATAAGCAGTTTGATAACTGAGTAACAGTGGAGTAATGGAGAGGGATGATGGGGAGGGAGAACTGGGCAGTGTCAGTGTATATGTGAAACCTAACACGGTGCTTTCGGACAATGTCACCTCCTGGCAGTATGTAGGTGAGAAAAAGTAGGGTCCAAGGATAGACCCTTAGATTCCCTACAGTGTGGAAACAGTCCCTTCGGCCCAACAAGTCCACACCGACCCTCCGAAGAGGAACCCATCCAGACCCATTCCCCTACGTTTACCACTGATTGATGCACCTAACACTACAGGCACTTTAGCATGGCCATTTCACCTAACTTGCACATCTTTGGACTGTGGGAGAAACCGCAGCACCCGAAGGAAACCCACGCAGACACTGGGAGAATGTGCAAACTCCACACAGACAGTCGCCCGAGTCTGGAATCGAAGCTGGGTCCCTGATGCTGTGAGGCAGCAGTTCTCACCATTGAGCCACCGTGCTGGCCAACCCTTGAGGGACACCACATGCAATGAATTCAGAAAGGAAATCAGAGAGGGTATCACAGCTGCAGAAGTTACCATTGTCGAGGAGGGTCTGCCTACTGAGTCAGTATTGGTGGAAATTAGAAACAGTAAGGCAGCAGTCACCTTATTAGGGGTTTACTACAGGCCCACCCCCCCGCAACAGCAGCAGGGAGATTGAAGAAAGCATAGGTCAGCAGATTTTGGTAAAGAGTGAATGTAATAGGGTTGTTGTAATGGGTGACTTTAACTTTCCCAATATAGATTGGAAACCTCCTTCGAGCAGATGGTTTGGAAGGAGCTATTTTTGTAAGGTGTGTTCAGGAGGGTTTCCTAACTCAGCACATTGAAGCGGGTGACGAGGGGAGAGGCCATTTTGATTTTGGTGCTCGGCACTGAGCTGGGGCAGCTGTCAGATCTTGCGGTGGGAGAGCATTTTGGTGACAGTGACCACAACTGCCTCACATTGTATATGGCCATGGAGAAGGAGAGAAGCAGGCACAATGGGAGGATATTTAATTGGGGAAAAGGAAACTATGGTACTATCAGACGTGAGTTGGGAACCATGGACTGGGAGCAATTATTCCATGGCAAGGCCACTGTAGACGTGTGGAGACGGTTTAAGGAACAGTTGTTGCGAGTGATGCATAAATATGTCCCTCTGAGACAGGCAAGAAGGGGTAAGATAAAGGAACCTTGGATGTCGAGAGCGGAGGAGCTTCTTTTCGAAAGAAAGAAGGCAGCTTACGTAAGGTGGAGGAAGGAAGGGTCTTGCTCAGCTCTAGAGGATTACAGGCAGGCGAGGAAGGAGCTCAATAATGGCCTGAGGAGAGCCAGGAGGGGGCAGGAAAAAGGCTTGACAGGAAGGATTAGGGAGAATCCAAAGACATTTTACACGGATGTGAGGAGTAAGACAATGATCAAAGAAAGAGTAGGGCCGCTCAGGGATAGCATAGGGAACTTGTGTGTAGAGTCTGAGGAGGCAGGGGAACCCCCTAAATGAGTTTTTTGCTTCTGTCGTTACTAAAGAAAAGGACCTTGTAGTGAATGAAACCATTGAGGAGCAGGTAATCATGCTGGAACAGATAGGTATTCAGGAAGTTGATGTGCTGAACATTTTGACAAACATTAAGATTGACAAGTCGCCAGGGCCAAACCAGATTTGTCCTCGGCTGCTTTGGGAAGTGAGAAATGTGATTGCTTCGCTGCTTGCGAAGATCCTTACATCCTCGCTCTCCATTGGAGTCATACCTGAGGACTGGAGGGAGGCAAATATAATTCCTCTCTTCAAGAAAGGAAATAGGGAAATCCCCGGCAATTACAGACCACACACTCTCACGTCTGTCGTCTGTAAGGAGTAAGAAAGGATTCTGAGGGACAGGATTTATGACCATCTGGAAGAGCATGGCTTGATTTAATGCAATCAACACGGCTTTGTGAGGGGCAGGTCATGCCTCACAAACCTTACTGAGTTCTTTGAGGATGTTACTAGGCAAGTTGATGAGGGTCGAGCTGTGGATGTGGTGTATATGGACTTCAGTAAGGCATTTGATAAGATTCCCCATGGTAGGTTCATTCAGAAGGTCAGGAGGAATGGGATACAGGGGAACTTAGCTGTCTGGATACAGAATTGGCTGGCCTACAGAAGACAGCGAGTGGTAGTAGAAGGAAAATATTCTGCCTGGGAGTCAGTGGTGAGTGGTGTTCCACAGGGCTCTGTCCTTGGGCCTCTACTGTTTGTAATTTTTATTAATGACTTGGATGAGGGGATTGAAGGAGGGGTCAGCAAGTTTGCAGACAACACAAAGGTTGGAGGTGTCGTTGACAGTATAGAGGGTTATTGTATGCTGCAGCGGGACATTGACAGGATGCAGAGATGGGCTGAGAGGTGGCAGATGGAGTTCAACCTGGATAAATGGAGGTGATGCATTTTGGAATGTCAAATTTGAAAACTGAGTACAGGATTAAAGACAGGACTCTTGGCAGTGTGGAGGAACAGAGGGATCTTGGTGTGCAGGTACATAGATCCCTTAAAATGGCTACCCAAGTGGACAGGGTTGTTAAGAAAGCATATGGTGTTTTGGCTTTCATTAACAGGAGGATTGTGTTTAAGAGCCGTGAGATCTTGTTGCAGCTCTATAAAACTTTGGTTAGAACGCACTTGGAATACTGTGTCCAGTTCTGGTCGCCCTATTATAGGAAAGATGTGGATGCTTTGGAGAGGGTTCAGAGGAGGTTTACCAGGATGCTGCCTGGAATGGAGGGCTTATCTAACAAAGAGAGGTTGACTGAGCTCGGACTTTTTTCAGTGGAAAGAAGGAGGAAGACAGGGGACCTAATTGAGGTGTACAAGATAATGAGAGGCATAGATATAGTTGATAGCCAGAGACTGTTTTTTCCCAAGGCAGAAATTGTTAACACCATGGGTCATAGTTTTAAGCTGTTTGGCGGAAAGTATAGAGGGGATGTCAGAGGCGGGTTCTTTAAGCAGAGAGTTGTGAGAGCATGGAATGCGTTGCAAGCAGCAGTTGTGGAAGCAAGGTCATTGGGGATATTTAAGAGACTGCTGGACATGCATATGGTCACAGAAATTTGAGTGTTCATACTTTAGGTTTCCCTTACATGAGGATCAATGTTTGGCACAACATCGTGGGCTGAAGGGCCTGTTCTGTGCTGTACTGTTCTATGTTCTGTGAAGTGTATCTGGACCTTTCGACCATCTGCACCCTGCACTGACAGATAGTGCTCCTTCAATACCTTAGAAACCATCCCCTCAGTATGTTTATCCCCAAAGCACCTCGACAGAACATTCATGCCCTCAACAGCTCAGAAAGCAAACCTGTTGCCCCCTTGGACCGTGTTCATTCCCAAACCTGTTCTCACTGTGATGACCCACAGCCACCTCCAAGATTGGAGCCCAGGGCCCAGAACAGTATTTGAGTTTCTGGATTGATCATAGAACATGGAAGCAGGCCATTCGGCCTATCAGGTTCGCACTGACCCTTGGCAGAGCATCCCACCCACCTTCTCTGTCCCTGGATCCCTTCATTCCCTCTGGCGAACCCACCCAGCCTGCACATCTTTGGACAGTGGGTGGGAACTGGAGCACCCGGAGGCTGACACGGGGAGAATGTGCCAACTCCACACAGACAGTCACCCAAGGCTGGAATCGAACCCGGGTGGGGTGAGGCAACACTGAGCCCCCGTGACCATCCCACCATCTCCTCCCCGTTGATGACCGTTTGATGTCTGTACCCGGGGAGTATCGAACTTGTCTAGCGTTTATTTAAGAAAGATTAGGGACAAGGGCAATGCCTCCACAAGCTCAAGATGCTTGGTCCCCCTCGAAAAAATATTTATATCAATTTCAAAAAGAGACTTTATTCACAAAAAAACTTTACGTACAAACATAGTCACTAAAGTTCTGTTCTGTACAGTCTTTAAAACAAGTCTTTGCCATGACATATATACTCCCCTTGGCTGATAAACTGAAATGTTAGGTCTGAGCTGTTTCTTCTGAATTAACATCACAAAGTTACATTGAGAAGGATCTTTGTGAAGTGTCTGTGTTCTGTATCTGTTCTCCCATGTACCCCGCCCTCCGAATACAATACCTTACAAAGCCTTAAACCTGTTTGTCAACTTTCTACAGGAGCAGCCTTAGGACATTGAACACAGACTGAATTACTCAGTGACGCTTGGATCAGGTCAAATTCTCAAGCAAACAGATGGTGGGGAAATTCAGCAGAATTCAGCAGGTAGCAACGGTGAAGAGAGAGAGGAACAATTCGCATTTCAAGTGACCCTTCCTCAAACGGTCTGTTCTGATGGAACCTTCCCGCAGAAATCACTGGATTGAAAGGTGAACTCTGTCTCTGTCTCTTTCTCCCTCTCCCTTCAGAGATGCTGCCGGACATGTTAGGTTTCTTCAGCAATCTCGGGATTGATGGTTCAGGTCTCCAGCGCGTCCATACAGATTGATTTTAGGGTTGAATTCTCAAGCTTGGTCGATTAAAGGGATTGAATCCCTCTGCTACAAAGGAGGATCACGTCCCACAGCTAACAGGTTCGTGATGCCAACATTGTTGGCTCAATCTCTATCATGTCTGAAATTACCATGAAGGCCCCAGCTTCTCAACATCGCCCCTCACCTGAGGTGACCCACCAGGCCTCTCTCTCTGACAAGACAGCAGCTCTCGGGTCCTCCTGGTCTATAATATCTTCCCAACTTTAAAAGGGCACTACAGTAAGAGAGCTCTTTACGTGGTCCAGGTCAAAATCCTGGAGCTCCCTCCCTAACATCACTGGGGGACACCCAAGGACTGCAGCAGGAGAGTACAGCTCACCCCCCACCTTCCAGGCAACTATTAGAGGGTGTGGGAATCACATACAAGCCACATGTGAAAATAAGTTTTATAACAGGGTTACGGTGGATGGTCACTAACTCTGTTTCTTTCCCTGTGTTGAAATCAGCATAATGAAGAAGCCAAGGGTGGGTTGAAATTGACAATGATAGCTTTCGTAGGTTGGTGTTTATTAGAGTTTGTATCGACAGTATGAATGTTTGAGCACTTATTCAAGGGCATGCAGGTTGCTGCCAGAGGAAGTGATGGGGGCTGGTACAATTGTGATATTTAAAAGGCATCAGGATGAGTATGTGAATAGGAAGGGTTTAGAGGGGTATCAGCCAAGTGCTAGCTAATGAATGAATTGAGATGAGAATATCAGGTGGGTATGGACGAGTTGGACAGGAGGGACTGGTTCCAAGCTGTGCACCTCTGTGACTCTGTGCCTCTGAATAGTCTATTACAGAGAGTTTCAGACATGGTTTGGTTTGTGTGTCTCTCTCAGGCTTCCTCAGAATCTGCAGACCCAATGTCTCCAAATTTCCACAAGACTCTATGAAATAGAAGAAAAGAGGGTCAGTACTGAGGGAATGCTGCACTGTCAGAGGGTCAGTCCTGAGGGAGTGCTGCACTGTCAGAGGATCAGAACTGAGGGAGTGCTGCACTGTCAGAGTGTCAGTCCTGAGGGAGTGCTGCACTGTCAGACGGTCAGTACTGAGGGAGTGCAGCACTGTCAGAGGGTCAGTACTGGGGGAGTGCAGCTCTGACAGAGGGTCAGTACTGAGGGAGTGCTGCACTGTCAGAGGGTCAGTACTGAGGGAGTGCTGCACTGTGAGAGGGTCAGTATTGAGGGAGTGCTGCACTGTCAGAGGGTCAGTACTGAGGGAGCGGTGCACAGTCAGAGGGTCAGTAATGAGGGAGTGCTGCACTGTCGGAAGATCAGTACTGAGGGTGTGTTGCACTGTCAGATGGTCAGTACTGAGGAAGTGCTGCACTGTCAGAGGATCAGTACTAAGGGAGTGCTGCACTGTCAGAGGGTCAGTACTGAGGGAGTGCTGCACTGTCAGAGGGTCAGTACTGAGGGAGTGCTGCACTGTCAGAGGATCAGTACTGAGGGAGTGCTGCACTGTCAGAGGATCAGTACTGAGGGAGTGCTGCACTGTCAGAGGGTCAGTACTGAGGGAGTGCTGCACTGTCAGAGGATCAGTACTGAGGGAGTGCAGCATTGTCAGAGGGTCAGTACTGAGGGAGTGCTGCACTGTCAGAGGGTCAGTACTGAGGGAGTGTTGCACTGTCAGAGGGTCAGTACTGAGGGAGTGCTGCACTGTCAGAGGGTCAGTGCTGAGGGAGTACTGCACTGTCAGAGGCTCAGTACTGAGGTAGTGCTGCACTGTCAGAGGGTCAGTACTGAGGGAGTGTTGCACTGTCGGAGGGTCATTACTGAGAGAGTGCAGCACTGTCAGCGTGTCTGTAGTGAGGGAGTGCTGCACTCTCAAAGAGTTAGTACTGAGGGAGCGCTGCACTGTAAGAATTTCAGAACTAAAGGTGCGCTGCTCAGTCAAAGAGCAGCACTGCCAGAGGGTCAGTACTGAGGGTGTACCGCACTGTCACACGGTCGGTATGGGGGCACTGCCACAGTGTCAGATGGTCAGTACTGAGGAGGTTCTGCACTGTGTGAGCGTCAGTACTGAGTGAGTGCCGCACTGTCAGAGGGTCAGTATGGAGGGAGTGCAGCATTGTCAGAGGGTCAGTGTGGAGGGAGTGCAGCATTGTCAGAGGGTCAGTGTGGAGGGTGTAAGGCATTGTCAGAGGATCAGTGTGGAGGGAGTGCAACATTGTCAGAGGGTCAGTGTGGAGGGAGTGCAGCATTGTCAGAGGGTCTGTATGGAGGGAGTGCAGCATTGTCAGAGGATCAAAGTGAAGGGAGTGCAGCATTGTCAGAGGGTCAGTGTGGAGGGAGTGCAGCATTGTCAGAGGGTCAGTGTGGAGGGAGTGCAGGATTGTCAGAGGGTCAGTATGGAGGGAGTGCAGCATTGTCAGAGGGTCAGTGTGGAGGTAGTGCAGCATTGTCAGAGGGTCAGTATGGAGGGAGTGCAGCATTGTAAGGGGGTCAGTGTGGAGGGAGTGCTGCATTGTCAGAACGTCAGGATGGAGGGATTGCTGTGCAGGGAGACGGTCAGTAATGATGAAGTGCGCACTCTCTGAGGGTCAGTACTAATGGATGGCCATGCTGTCAGAGTGTCGCACTTTGAGACGGTTACAACTGAGGGAGCGCTGCACTGAAAAAAGGGTTAGAACTGAGGGAGCAACGCACTCTGAGGGGATGAGTACTGAGGGATCACCACCCTGTGAGGGGTCAGTACTGAGGGAGTGCCATGCTATCTGTCGGACAGTCAGTACTGAGTGATTGCTGCATTGCCAGGGGGTCAGTACTGAGAGATTGATGTACACTCAAAGGGTCATTACTGAGGGAGAGCTACACGGTCAGTGTGTTAGTTCTGAGGGAGTGTTGTTTCAGAGGGTCAGTACTGAGGGAGTGCTGCACTGCCAAAGGGTCAGTACTGAGGGAGTGCTGCACTGCCAAAGGGTCAGTACTGAGGAATTGCTGGACTATCAGAAGTGCAGGAATGAGGCAGTGCCGCACTGTCAGATTGTCAGTACTGAGGGAGTTCTGCTCTGTCGGAGGGTCGGTACTGAGAAAATGCCACGTTATCGGAGGGTCAGTACCGAGGGAGTGCTGCACTGTAAGAGCATCTGTATTGAGGGAGTGCCACATTGTCGGAGGGTCAGTACTGAGGGGATGCCACACTGTATGAGTGTCAGTACTGAGGGAATGCTGCACAGTGGAAATGTCAGAACAAAGAGAGTGCTGCAGAGTCAGAGGGTCAGTACTGAGGGAAAGCTGTTGTGTCAGAGCGTCATTTCTGAGGGTGTGCTGCAGGGTCAAAGGAGCAGTGCTGAGGGAGAGCTGCATTGTCAGAGGGTCAGTACTGAGGGAGCGCTGCACTGTCAGAGGATATAGAACATAGAACATAGAACAATACAGCACAGAACAGGCCCTTTGGCCCACGATGTTGTGCCGAACATTTGTCCTAGCTTAAGCACCCATCCATGTACCTATCCAATTGCCACTTAAAGGTCACCAAAGATTCTGACTCTACAACTCCCACAGGCAGCGCATTCCATGCCCCCCCCCCCCCACCCCCCACTCTCTGGGTAAAGAACCGACCCCTGACATCTCCCCTATACCTTCCACCCTTCACCTCAAATTTATGTCCCCTTGTAACACTCTGTTGTACCCGGGGAAAAAGTTTCTGACTGTCTACTCTATCTATTCCCCTGATCATATTATAAACCTCTATCAAGTCACCCCTCATCCTTCTCCGTTCCAACTAGAAAAGGCCTAGCACTCTCAACCTATCCTTGTACGACCTATTCTCCATTCCAGGCAACATCCTGGTAAATCTTCTCTGCACCCTCTCCAAAGCTTCCACATATTTCCTAAAGTGAGGCGACCAGAACTGCACACAGTACTCCAAATGTGGCCTAACCAAAGTCCTGTACAGCTGTAACATCACTTCACGACTCTTGAATTAATCCCTCTGCTAATGAACGCTAATACACCATAGGCCTTCTTACAAGCTCTATCCTCCTGAGTGGCAACTTTCAAAGATCTATGAACATAGACCCCAAGATCCCTCTGCTCCTTACTAAGAACCTTACTAAGAACCTTACCGTTAACCCTGTATTCCGCATTCTTATTTGTCTTTCCAAAATGGACAACCTCACACTTGGCAGGGTAGAACTCCATCTGCCACTCCTCAGCCCAACTCTGCATCATATCCAAGTCCCTTTGCAGCCGACAGGGCTGAGGCTCATTCCTCAGCTTCCGTCTGCTCATCCCAAATGAATCCCACTGCCCCACACTCAGCACAGTCGTGTGTTCCTTATTTCTGAGCTTCCCAATGCTAATCCACATCCAGACTGACATGCCACACTCCTCCAAATCGTATCGCAGGCTATTTGCCTGGGAGCGAGGAGTGTTAAGAGAGGAAATAAAAATCTGAAAGGACTTTACAGTGACATTAAGGGTGAATTGATAATGAGAGAAAGAGGAGGTTGTGGAACACAGTGAGAAGTTGTGCATGGACCCAGAGGCTACAGTGAATGGATGCATTTTGTCAATGCTCATTGGGACAGGGACGGTATGAAATCGTGGAGATGCTCTGTGATACAATTAAATGTATTAGCATATATAGAGAGAGAGATGGTTCTGAGTGGTCTGGCCTGCTTACAACCCAATAAATCTCCAAAGACGGTGGAAATGTATCTCGGTTTACCGAATGAGGGGATGGAGGAAGTAGCAGGGACACTTGCAAACATTTTCAAATCCCATCTGGCCACAGGAGAGGTGCCGTCGGACTGACCATGTGGTACTGTTATTCAAGTAGGAACATGGGATATACCAGGCAGCTACAGGCCAGTCAGGCTAATATCGTGGGTGGGACGTCTGTTGGAAGCAATTTTGGGAGATAGAATTAATCAGCATTTACAGAGACTGGAGTTCATGATGAACAGTCAGAATGGTTGTGTTAAGGGGAGGGCAGGTCTGACCAATGGGATTGCACTTTTTAAGGAGGTGACCAGGTGTGTAAATAAGGGCAATACTTTCCTGTCGTCTGCTTGGAGGTCAGTCAGGCTTTTATCAGGATCCATATGGGAAACTGATAGTGAACATAAAAACTCAAGATCCAAGGAATTTGGTGCAGAATGCTGAGTGGCAGGAAGCAGACAGTGATGGCCCAGTTAGAAATCTCTGTCTGTTCATGTCTCACTGTTGGGGTCTTGCTGATGTGGTTGTTAGAAAAGATTTAGGTTTGAATGGTGGAGGGTTAATCATTGGGTTCATGAATGATATGGGGATTGGTTGGGTGATAAATACTGAGGAGGATAGCCTTAGGTTACAGAAGGATGGAGATGGCCTTGTCAGATGGACCGATCAGTGACAACGGGTGAGGTCCCTGAAGGCTGGAGGGTGATTAATGATGGGCCATTATTGAAGTAAGGCTGCAAGGAACAGCCATTGAACTATGGAGCTGTGAGCCTGATGGCAGTGGTGGGTAAGCTGTTGGAGGGCATTCTGAGAGACAACTTACATGCATTTGGAAAAGCAAGAATTGATTAGGGATGGTCAGCTTGGCTTTGTTTGTGGAAATGATGTACCCAACTTGATAGAGCTTTTGAAGGGTAGACCATGGAGACAGATGAGAAGGTTTCACATGGGAGACTGCTTAGTATAAGGTTAGATGAGATGGCATCCAAGGAGAGAGGACAGCACGGTGCCTCAGTGGTTTGATTCTAACTCCCGGTGACTGTCTATGTGGAGTTTAAACATTCTCTCTGTATCTGTGCGGGTTCCCTCAGGGTGATCCAGTTCCCTCCCACCGCCCAAAGATGCCATGGGAAATGCAGTATTACAGGGATAGAGTAGAGGATGTGAGTCTGGGTGCGATGCTGTTCAGACAGTCAGTGTGGAGCCAATGGACGGAATGGCTTGCTTCTACACTGTAGGAATTCTAAAATTAATCCAGAGAGACAAGTAATGTTCTGGGGACCTGGGCTCCAATCTTGGACAGGGGTGGATGTGGGTCCTTACAGTCTGAAGGGGTTTGAACACAGTCTGAGGGGGGAGCTGGGCTGAGCCCTGAAGTGTTGAGGATGTGAATGTTTTGTGGAACTACTGTCTGAGGGGCTTTGGGGGTTAAACACATCAAAGTGATGCTTTCTTCGGTATTGACGGAGCACTTTCTGAGGTATTGAGGGAGAACTATCTGAGGTACTGAGGGTGCACTTCCTGAGGTACTGAGGGAGCACTATCTGAGGTACTGAGTGAGAACTATCTCAGGTATTGAGGGAGAACTATCTGAGGTACTGAGGGAGCACTATCTGAGGTACTGAGGGAGCACTATCTCCTGGTACAGAGTGCAGAGGATAGAAAGGAATAGATGCAATTCCCTGATCATTTCCTCAGGGTCCCCGAGGCACTCTGGTGTCGTAGTTTGAAATGGAAGCCACTCCCCATTTCAGAAGATTCAGATCATTTTACACAATCAGTGAAAAATAACAGCAGCATGTGTCTGAAACATGGTTTGGGGGAAAACTTTCATCAATCTATTGTTACTTGTTGCTTGGAGACATTTTAGAAAAGCAGCACCCAAACAGACTAATGCTGTCGATGCAAGAGGTGGTGCACAGGAAGATCCAACAAGTCTCTGCAGCTGCTGCCTGTCTCCCTGGAGCAGTCATCATGTGAGATCATGGCTCAGTCCTCGGAGAAATCATTTCTCCATCAAAACCTCAACCATTCCTTTACTGCTGTGTGTATGTGTGTGTGTGTGTGTGTGTGAGAGAGAGAGAGACAGAGAGAGAGAGAGACAGAGAGAGAGAGAGACTGCCCGTGTTTGTGTGTGTGAAAGAGTAGATGCATGTGTATCTCTGTGTGTCTGTATATTTGTGCGTGAGAGAGAAAGTGCATGTTCATGTGAGTGAGTGGCTGTGTGTGTGTTTGAGGGTGTGTGTGTCTCTGTGTGCATGTGTGTGAGTGAGGGTGTGTGAGAGAGAGTGTGTCTGTGTGTATGTGTGTGTGTGAGTGTGCCTGTGTGTGAGAGAGTGTGTCTGTGTGTGAGAGAATGTGTCTGTGTGTCTAGTTGTGTGTGTGTCTGTGTGTCTATGGGTGTGTATGACAGTGTGTCTTGTGTGAGAGAGAGTGTGTATGTGTGTGTGAGAGAGTGTGTGTGTGTGCATGTGTGTGAGAGTGAGTGTGTCTGTGTGTGAGAGAGAGTCTGTGTGTCCATGTGTGTGTGTGAGAGAGAGTGTGTGTGTGTCAATGTGTGTGTGTGAGAGAGAGAGTGTGTCTATGTATATTTCAGGGAGTGTGTGTCTGCGTGTGTGTGAGAGAGAATGTAACTGTGTGTTTTTGTGTGTGTGAGGGAGAGTGTCTGTGTGCGTGAGAGAGTGTGTCAGTGTGTGTGTGTGAGAGAGAGTGTGTCTATGTGTGTTTAAGGGAGCGTGTGTCTGCGTGTGTATGTGTGTGAGAGAGAGAGTAACTGTGTGTTTATGTGTGTGTGAGAGAGTGTGTCTGTGTGTGTTTGAGGGAGCGTGTGTCTGTGTGTATGTGTGTGAGAGACAGTGTGCGTGTGTGAGAGAGAGTGTGTCTGTGTGCGTGAGAGTGAGTGGGTGTGTGAGAGAATGAGATTGTGTGTGTGAGAGTGTGTGTGTAAATGAGAGAGCGTGTGTGTATGTGTGTGTGAGAGAGAGTGTGTCTGTGTGAGAGAGAGTGTGTGTCTGTGTGTGCGTGAGAGAGAGTGTCTGTGTGTGTGAGTGAGAGTGTGTCTGTGAGAGAGAGTGTGTCTGCGTGTATGTGTGAGAGAGCGTGTCCAGGTGTGTATTTGAGGGAGCGTATATGTGTGTGAGAGAGAAAGTGTGTGCTTGTGTGTGTATGTGTGAGAGAGAAAGTTGTGCCTGTGTGTATGTGTTTGTGAGAGTGTGTCTGTGTTTGTATTTGAGGGAGTGTGTGTCTGTGTGTGTGTGTGTGAGTGTGTGTATGTATGTGTGTGTATGTAAACTAGCCAATCTTATTGGGTGCCCATAAATATAAAATCCAGCAGCTGTTTCAGGTGAATTGGTCCTTGTGTCTCCAAAGACACAAAAGCTGCAAGAGTGACTTAACTGGGGGAAAGGGAGTGCTGTTCAGTCCAGTGGGGATTCATCCAGTAAACCTTCCCCACACACTAATATCCCTCTGGCAATGCAGTGACTAATCCTGCACACAGTGCCCAAGGTACAAACCAATGTAATGTCACCGTAGTCTTACCAGAGCATGGGGCAGCTCCGCATTACAGAACGGTGTCTGGTGGGGATTTAAACAGAGGGTCACCATGGCCCGGCTGAGGGGAGAGGTTGGGAAGAAAAGTCCTTCAGAGTAACTCTAGCTAGTGTGGTAAGCTAACTGCCCAGCCAACTGAGCTAACTGACTTCACTCCAGGGGCATGCCCTGTATAACCCAATCATAGCCAGCCTGCACCTTATTAGGAGCTAGGAGCAAGGCCATTCGGCCCCACTCTAACCCAGAAGGGAGAGCACGGGAAGCTGATGAAGGAAACAAGCCCCTCCCATGTTGCATTCTGAAATGGAGCTGGAGGACAGGGCACATCTGGCCTGCTGTTTGCTTCCCCGTGACTGCCCTGCTCCACCTTACAGTGAGAGACTGAGGGGAACCTCAAGGAGATTTCACTTCTCACTGAGAGGCTGCAACTCCAATCCAAATCAGGCTGGTTCCCTCCGAGACTCACAGAAGAGGGCAGCACTCTACAGATCAGGCCCTTGTGTCGTCCTAACCTCCAGTGTGGGGGCCAAGAGCTGGGAGGTAGTGTTAACAACATAAGACCATCCGAAATAGGAACAGGAGGAGACCATTCAGCCCCTCGAGCCTGCTCTGGTATTCAATAGGATCGTGGATGATTCAACATTCGATTTGGGAGCTGAAACTAGGACAATACGGAGACAGAGAATCAAATTATTCTGCCATGAGGAATCATCAGACTAAAGCACACACGCACACACAACACACACACACACGCACACGCACACACAACACGCACACACACACACACACACACGAATTGTGGGATTCAAGCCGTCTGTGGGAACGGGGAGAGACAAAAGAGACAAAGGAGCAAAATGCTAGAGAGGGATCTGATCCCACAGATTTCACTGCTTCCCTCTCTCTCTGCGGCTCTCATGTCTATTTTTGTGTTCCCAGTTCTCTCTCCCACATCTTTCCTTCAATCCCTATCTCTCAACATCCTTCACATCTCTGTCCTGTTTACATTTCCCAGTAGATTCCCTTCCTCCTTTGTCACCTCACCAGATTTTTAAGGAATGCTTAATCATTCAGTCTTTCACAAAACTAACACCTTGCTCTTCTCTCTCTGCATCTGTCCCTCTGCTCGGTGGGATCTTGCTATTCCTGTCTGTACATCCTTCTAGCCACATCACAGCAGCCTCCACCACCACCCAATTCTCTCAGCTCCATCTCTCTGCTGTTGCAACTCATCTCTCTCTCTCTCTGTCCTATATCTCTCCCTGGGATTTCTGTCTTGCTGTCTGCCTGAACTTCTCTCCCTGTCTTTCTCTCCCCATTTTCACCTTGCATCTGTCTGACATTGTATTTCTCTTCCTGGAGTTTCACTGTCTCTCTCTCTCTGTCTGTCTCTCTCCTGCTCTCTCTCAGTTCTTCTCACTTTCTCTCCCCCCCCCCACCTCTGCCTGCCTGTCTTTCTCTTGTTCTCTCCCTCCCTCTCACTGTCTGTCCGTCCATCTTTCTTTCTTTTCTGTAGTTTCTCTCCCTCTTTCTCCCTGGACCCCTCTGCTCTGTCCCAGTGACTGGGGAAGGGGCATTGGGAAGAGTTTGCCTCAGTGCCTGGTCTCTCTCAGGTTTTACCCCGACTGTAGGGGAGGAACATGAAGTACTTTTCTGAGTGAGTCTGAAATAGAGAAAAAAAGAGAGAAAGGGACAGTGACAAAAAGAGAAAGAGACATAGAGAGAGTTGAGATGGAGAAAGTGGAGAGAGAGAAATGGGCAGTAAGAGTCAGGGAGGCGGAGTGAGAAAAGGACAGAGTGAGAGAGACAGGGAGAGAGAGAGTGAGAAGGACATATATGGAGGGAGAAGGACAGTGTGTGTACTTTGCGATGGTTGTAGAGTGGGATCTTGTTGTGCATTACAGCAGTCAGTCAAAAGGTGAGTTAGAGTCTGCACTATGTCCTCCAGCCCAGGGGCTGTGAGTCTGCATGGGAAGGGGGAGAGTGGGAGACACGGAGGGATGGGACAGCGAGAGACAGGGGGAGGGTTTGATGGGGCTTTGGGGCTGGTGGAGAAAGGAGGGGCTGTTGCCCGAGAGAGATGAAGGGAGGGATAGCATGTGATGCAAAGTCTGAGACAGGGTGGAGAAGAGGTCTCCACACGAAGGATAGTCAATGAGGCCATTCAGGGGCCAATCCTGAGGATCCTGAACCGGATCAGGATCATTTAATGGGGCAGGGGGATGATGGGCAGAAAGGACTCCATCTGTGATGCAAACCTTCTGTAATTCTCGGGCTGGGATCTTGCTGTACATTAAAATAAGTCACAGACCAGTCAGTCAACCCAGACTCATTTACCGGTGTGAGAAAGTGAGGACTGCAGATGCTGGAGAGTCAGAGTTACAAAGTGTGGAGCTGGAGAAGCCCAGCAGGTCAGCCAGGAGAGTCGATGGTTCAGGCCTGACCTGCTGGGCTTTTCCAGCTCCACACTTTTCCACTCAACTCCCTCTGCCCCAGGGAGTGGGTCTCACAGCAATGTTGGGGGCAGCAAAATATTTGAGGGGGGCACAGTTGGTGAGGTAGGTATTTTGGAGGGAAGGTATTTGGGGAAGGGAATAAATTTGGGAGGAGAGTGAAAATGATGGGCAATTGTTTTTAGGGGATTCAAAATTAGGTGAGCACTTTCAGGTCTGAAATAAAGAAAAACAGAAAGGGAGGTTGAGAAAAAGAGAGAGAGGTCGAGAGAGTGGGGATGGAGAAGGGGATGAGAGAAAGATGGGGCAGAGACAGACAGTGAGAGGGAGGGTGTGAGAGAAAGGCAGATTGAGAGAAAGAGACAGACAGGGAGAGAGAAGGATAAAGAGAGAAGGGGAAGTCAGACTGAGAGAAACAGGCGTTGAAGCATGGACAGACTGAAGGGGGGACACTCAGTATTCCAGTTGGTTCCAGCTCCCTCTCTCTCAATGGGTTTTCACACTTCCTCTCTCCCATGCTCCTGAGGTTTCCTTCAGCTTGTCTCTCTCCCTCTCTCGCTCCCTCTCTCTGGATGGTGAGCTGGTCTCTGTCCCTTGCCATGTTGGTCACCTCAGAAAGCCTCCAGAAAATTCAAGAGATCAGTCTGCAGGTGATCCCTGGTTTTGTTCATTTCTGGATGGTTAACCAGAACTTTCTATACTTCTGGCCAATTCGGAGAATCAGTTAATAGTTTGAAGTGTTGCTGATCATTTGGATGTTAGTTTCTTTGTGTAGCAGGACCTGGTGCCTTCCTGTCTGGGCCCTCCTTTGTTTGGTGGAGACGTTGTTAGGGATATGCCTGCCCAGGGGACCTGCTGCCTTTGACATTATGCTGATGGGATAACCATCTGGCTGCTGTCTGGCTTTTGTGGTTTGGGAGTATAACTTGTCCAATATACACAGCATCTCTTGGCTGTCTATCTGTGTTTTAGCAAGGAGGCTGCAACACTTCACCCATTCCCCCTCCCCCACCCAGTCTTTTGACTGGAAAGAAGCTTATACAATGAATTACAAACCTAATTTTAAAAGCTGGTTATGTTTGTTGTCAGAGTAGCCTGCTGTTTGAGCGAAAGCCATTTTGTACATTGGTCAAACCGATTGTCATATGGCTGATAAGTGATATCATAGAATTCCTACAGAGCAGAAACAGGCCCTTCAGCCCATCGAGTCCACAATGACCCTCTGAAGAGAATCCAACTCAGATTCATCCTCTGATGATATCCCTGAAACCCTGCATTTCCCATGGCTATTCCAGCTAACCTGAATATCCCTCGACACTATGGGCAATCTGTCAAAAATGTGCACCATTGAACAGTGGGAGAAAACCCATGCAGATGCAGGGAGAATGTACAAACACCATACAGACAGTCGCTCAGGAGTGGAATCAAACCCACCCTGGCGCTGTGAGGTAACAGTGCTAACCACTGAGCGACTGTGGCACTCCTAACTGTTTCGACAAAATATATTCCGTTTAGAGAATCCATACAGAATTGGGATGCATAGCCAACATCCAGTGAGCAGAATAAATGCAAGGGAATGAGACCTGCTGGCTCAAACTCCAGGAATTCCCTCCCGAAGGGCATTGTGGGTCCACCACCTGCAACAGTTCAAGGAGGCAGCTCACCACCAAAACCAGCTCCCGAGCAGCTACAGACAGGCAATCAATACTGGGCCCAGCCAGGAACACTCAAACGCTGCAAATGAATGAAACTAAGGTGATCGCCCGGGGAGTTCCATCTACCTTCCAGCCCCTGGGGGTGTGTCCAGGTATTATTCACCATGATCGTACCCATCTGTTACAGCTTACAATCCTAACCACCAGTATCCCGAGATATATCATGGTGAGTGCAGTTCGGGACACAGCCGATGTGGTCCTCTCTATCTATCACTCCTCTCTCTATCTCACCCCTCTCTATCTCTCTCTCCCTCAGCGCTTCTCTCTCACACCGCTACTCTCTCTCTCAGCCCTCTCTCACTCTCACCCCTCTCTCTCTCACCCTCTCTCTCTTACCCCTTCTCTCTCACACATACCCCCTCTCTCTCTTACCCCTCTCTCTTCTCACACCTCTCTCTCTTTCTCTCCCTCAGCGCTTCTCTCTCACACCGCTTCTCTCTCTCAGCCCTCTCTCACTCTCACCTGTCTCTCTCTCTCACCCTCTCTCTCTTACCCCTCTCTCTTCTCAAACGTCTCTCTCACTCTCCCTCAGCGCTTCGCTCTCACACCACTTCTCTCTCTCACACACACACCCCTCTCTCTCTCTCACCCCTCTCTCTCTCTCACCTCTCTCTCACCCTCTCTCTCTCTCACCCCATCTCTCTTGCACCCTCTCTCACCCCCTCTCTCTCAGGCCCTAGCTTTCAGCCCCCCTCTCTCTCTCACCCCCCTCTCTCACACCCCTCTCTTTCTCTCACACCCTCTCTCTCACCCCTTTCTCTCTCACCCCTTCTCTCTCTCCTACTTTCTTTCACACCCTCTCTCTCAGGCCATCTCTTTCAGCCCCCCTCTCTCTCACCCCTCTCTCTCACACACCTCCCTCTCTCAACCCCCTTTCTCTCACTCCCCCCTCTCTCTCTCACCCTCTCTCTCACCCCTTTCTCTCTCACCCCTTCTCCCTCACCTACTCTCTCTCACACCCTCTATCTCAGGCCCTCTCTCTCTCTCTTGCACCCTCTCTCTCAACCTCTCTTTGTGTCACACCCTTCTCTCTCTCTCACCCTCTCTCTCTCTTTCCCCTCTCTCTCACACCGCTTCTCTCTCTCACCCTCTCTCTCTGTCAGGCTGTCTCTCTCTCTCACCCCTTATCTCTCTCACACCCCCTCGCTCCCTCACTCCTGGCTCTCTTTCACCCCTCTATCTGTCACCCCCTCTCTCAACCTTATCTCTCTAACCCGTCTCTTCTTCTCTCACACCTCTCTCTCTCTCAGCCTCTCTCTCTCACGCCTTCTCTCTCCCTCTCTTTGGCAGCCCATCTCTCTCTCAGCCCCTCTCTCTCTCCCTAGTCTCTCCCACCCTGATCTCTCTCACAGTCCCTCTCTCTCTCACCCCTCGCTCTCTCTCATCCCTCTCTCTCTGATCCCTCTCTCTCTCACCCCTCTCTCTCACCCACATCTCTCTCATTCTCTCTCTCTCACCCCTCTCTCTTACCCCTCTCTCTCACCCTCTCTCTCAACCCCTCTGTCACCCCTTCTCTCTCAGTCCTCTCTCTCTCAGCCCACCTAGTCACTCCAGTCTTTCCCACCCTGATCTCTCTCACACACTCTCTCTCACCATCTCTCTCTCTCACCCCTTCACTCTCTCATCCTGTCTCTCTGTCAGCCCGTCTCTTTCTCACCCGCTCTCTCTTCCACCACTCTCTCTCTCAACCCCCCTCTCTCAACCCTCTCTCTCTTAACCCTCTCTCCCACACCTCTCTCTCTCACCCTCTCTCTCTCTCACCCCTACTCTGTTAGCCCCTCTCTCGCACCCCCCTCTCTCAGGCCCTCTCTCTCTCACCCCTCTCGCTCTGTTTCACCGCTCTGTCTCACCCCCCTCTCACCCCCTGTCTCTCTCAGCCTGTCTCTCTGTCACCCCCTTTCTCTTTCTCACCCGCTCTCCCTTCCACCCCTCTCTCTCCCTCACCCCCCTCTCTCTCTCACCCCTCTCTCTTTCACTCCTCTCTCTCTCAGTCTCTCGCTCTTACCCATCTCTCTCTCTTACACACCTCTCTCTCTCACGCCTTCTCTCTCACCCTCTCTTTCACAGCCCCTCTCTCTCAGCTCTTCTCTCTCTCATCCCTTTCTCTCTAATCCCACTCTCTCTCACACCTCTCTCTCACCTCCTCTCTCACACCCTCTCTCTCACACCCTCAAACTCTCTTACCCCTCTCTCTCACACCGCTTCTCTCTCTCTCACCCGTCTCTCACTTTCACCCCTTTCTCGCTCTCTCATCCCACTCTCTCTCACTCTCTTCAGCCCCTCTCTCTCAAGCCCACTCTTTCAGCCCATTGCTCTCTCACCCCACCTCCCCCACACACCTCTCTCTCAACCCTCTGTCGCTCTCACACTCCTCTCTCTCTCTCTCTCTCTCTCACCCTCTCTCTCAACCCTCTCTCTCACCCCCTCTCTCTCAGGCCTTCTCTTTCAGCCCCCCCTCTCTCACACACCCTTCTCTCTCTCTCTCACCCTTTCTCTCTCACCTCTCTCTCTATCACACACCCTCTCTCTCTTACCCCTCTCTCTCTCACACACCTCTCTCTCACACCCTCTCTATCACCCCCCTCTCACTCACACCCTCGCTCTCTCATACCTCTCTCTCACCCCTTCTCTCTCACCCCTCTCTCTCACCCCTCTCTCAGGCCCTCTCTTTCAGCCCCTCTCACTCTCTCACCCCTCTCTCTCTCACCCTCTCTCTCTCACCCCTCTCTCTCTCACCCTCCTCTCTCTCTCACCCTCTCTCTCTCTCTCACCCATTCTCTCTCACTCCCTCTCTCAGGCCCTCTCTCTCACACCTCTCTCTCACCCCCTCTCTCTTACACCCCCTCTCTCTCTCACACCTCCCTCTCTCTCACCCCTCTCTCTCATCCCGCTCTCACTCTCACATCTTTCTCTCTCATCCCTCTCTCTCTCATACCCTCTCTCACCGCCCCCTCTCACCGCTCTCTCTCACCCCCTCTTTCTCACCCCCTCTCTCTCACACCCCTCTCTTTCACCCCTCTTTCTCACACCCCCTCTCTCTCACCACCCTCACTCTCACACCCCCTCTCTCTCACGCCCTCTCTCTTACCCCCTCTCTCTCACCCCTCTCTCTCTCACCCCTCTCTCCCTCACCTCGCTCTATCTGTCTCCCCTCTCTCTCTCTCCCCTCTCTCACTCTCCCACACCCTCTCTTTCTTAGCCCTCTCACTCTCTTACCCCCCCTCTCTCATGCCTCTCTCTCACCTTCTCTCTCTCACCTATTCTTTCTCTGCCTGTCTCTCTCTCATCCCCTCTCTCTTTCTCACCTGCTCTCTTCCACTCCGATCTCTCTCACACACGCTCTCTCTCACCCCTCTCTCTCTCACCCCTCTCTCTCTTACCTCTTTCTCTCTCACACACACCACTCTCTCTCTCTCAGAACCCTCTTGCTCTACCCAGTCTCTCCCAACCTGATCTCTCTCACTCACCTTCTCGCTCACGCCTCTCTCTCTTACACCTCTCTCTATCTCAACCCCTCTCTCTCTCAGACCCTCTCTCTCTCACCCTCTCACTGTCTTTCACCCCTCTCTCTCTCTCTCTTACCTCTCCCTCTCACCTCCTCTCTCTCACACGTCTCTCTCTCTTTCAGCCCTTCTCTCTCTCACACCCCCTCTCACAGACCTCTCTCTCAACCCTCTGTCTCTCTCACACACCTCTCTCTCTCACCCTCTCTCTCACCCCCTTCTCTCTCTCACACCTTTCTCTCTCTCTCACCCTCTCTCTCTCTAACCCCTCTCTCTCACTCACCCCTCTCCCTCTTAACCCTCTCTCTCTCACCCCTCTCTCTTACCCCCCTCTCTCACACACTCTCTCTCTCACCACTTCTCTCTCACTGCCTCTCTCATCCCCCTCTCTCAGGCTATCTCTTCCAGTCCCTCTCACTCTCTCACCCCTCTATCTCTCACCCTTTCTCTCTCACCCCCTTCTCTCTCATACCCTCTCTCTCAGGTCCCCTCTCTCTCTCACCCCTCTCTCTCTCACACCCCTCTCTCTCACACCCCTCTCTCTCTCACACACCCCTCTCTCTCACACACACCCCTCTCCCTCACACACCCCTCCCCCTTACCCCCTCTCTCTCACCCCTCTCTCTCTACTCCCTCTCACCCCCCCTCATCCCCTCTCTGTCACACACCCCTCTCTTTCACCCCTCTTTCTCACACACCCCCTCTCTCACCCCCTCACTCTCACACCCCTCCTTCTCGCACCCTTCTCTCTCTCTCACCCCCTCTCTCCCTCACCCCGCTCTATCTGTCATCCCCTCCCTCTCTCCCCTCTCTCTCACCCCCTCACTCTCACACCCTCTCTTTCTTAGCCCTCTCACTCTCTCACCCCTCCCACTCTCACCACTCTCATTCTCTCTCACCCCTCCCACTCTCACCACTCTCATTCTCTCTTACCCCTCTTTCTTTCACCCCCTCTCTGTCTTACCCCTCTCTCTCCCCCACTCTCTCCCCCTTTCTCTCCCCCACTCTCACTCACCCCCTTTCTCTTTCTCACCCCGATCTTTCCCATCCCCTCTCTCTCTCACACTCTCTCAGCCTTCTCTCTCTTTCCCCTCTCTCTCTCTTACCCCCTCTCTCACGACTCTCTCTTACCTTCTCACTCTCACCCTCTCTTTCTCTGCCTGTCTCTCTCTCACACCCCGCCACTCTCTCACCCCTCTTTTTCACCCTTTCTCTCTCAACCCTCTCTCTCATTACCCCTCCCTCTCACACCTCTCTCTCTCCTACCCCTCTCTCTTACACCTCTCTCTGTCTCTCACCTCTGTCTCTCACCCTCTGTCTCTCACTCCTTTTCTCCCACCCTCTCTTTCAGCCCCTCTCTCTCACAACCCCCTCTCTCTCACACACCTCTCTCTCAACCCACTGTCTCTCTCAACCCCTCTCTCTCTCACCCCTGTCTTTCTTACCCCTCTCTCTTACACACCTCTCTCTCACCCTGTCTCTCAACCCCCGCTCTCTCTCACATCCCTCTCCCTATCTCACCCATTCTCTCTCACCCCCTCTCTCAGGCCCTCTCTCTCTCATCCCCCCTCTCTCTTACACCCCTCTCTCTGTCACACCCCCTCTCTCTCAACCCCCCTCTCTCACCCCTTCTCTCTCACTCCCCTCTCTCTCTCACCCCTCTCTCTCTTACACCCCTCTCTCTGTCACACCCCTCTCTCTCACCCCTCTCACTCTCTCACACCTCTCTCTCTCATCCCCCCTCTCTCTTACACCCCTCTCTCTGTCACACCCCCCCTCTCTCACCCCCTCTCTCTCACCCTTTCTCTCTCACTCCCCTCTCTCTCTCACCCCTCTCTCTCACCCCTCTCTCTCTTACACCCCTCTCTCTGTCACACCCCTCTCTCTCACCCCTCTCACTCTCTCACACCTCTCTCTCTCATCCCCCTCTCCCAACACCTCTCTCTCACCCCCTCTCTGTTACACCCCATCTCTCTCACCTGCTCTCTCTTTGTCACTCACTCTCTCTCTTTCTCACTTACAGTCTCTATCTTTTTCACTCACTCTCTCTCTTTGTCACCCCCTCTCTCTCTCACCCCTTCTCTCTCAACTCCTCTCTCTCTCCCGCCCTCTCTCTCCCCTCTCTCCCACTGTCACTCACCCCCTTTCTCTTTCTCACCCGCTCTCTCCCCACCCCAATCTTTCTCATCCTCCCTCTCTGTCTCACCCTCTCACCCTTATCCCTCTTTCCCCCACTCTCTCTTATCCCCCCCCCTCACACCTCTCTCTCACCTTCTCTCTCTCACCCTCTCTTTCTCTGCCTGTCTCTCTCTCACACCCTCTCTCTTCCTCACCCCCTCTCCCTTCCACTCTGATCTCTCACACCCCCTCTCTCTCACCACTCTCTCTCACCACTCTCTCTCACCACTCTCTCTCTCACCCCTCTCTCTCGCACCCCTCTCTCTCACACCCACTCTCTCTCTCACCCCTCTCTCTCTCACACCCCCTCTCTCACACCCCCTCTCTATCACACCCCTCTCTCTCACACCCCTCTCTCACCCCTCTCTCTCTCACCCCCTCTCTCTCACACCCCCTCTCTCACACCCCTCTCTCTCACAGCCCCTCTCTCTCACACCCCCCTCTCTCTCACCCCTCTCTCTCACATCCACCTCTCTCTCACCCCTCTCTCTCACCCCCCTCTCTCCACCCTCTCTCTCTCAGCCCCCTCCCTCTCTCCCCAGTCTCTCCCACCCTGATCTCTCACACACCTTCTCTCACATGCTTCTCTCTCTCACCCTCTCTCTCTCCCACCCCTCTCTCTCTCTCATTCCCCTATCTCTATCTCACCCCCTCTCTCTCAGCCCTCTCTCTCTTTCACCCCTCTCTCTCTCTTACCTCCCTCTCTCTCTCACCCTCTGTCTCTCATCTTTGTCTCTCTAACTCAGCCTGTCTCTCTCACCCCCGTCTCTTTCTCACCCACTCTCTCTTCCACCCCGATCTCTGTCTCACACCCTCTCTCTCCCTCATCCCTCTCTCTCCCTCACCCTTCTCTCCCTTTCACCCTCTCTCTCTCGCCCGTCTCTCTCTCTCTCTCCCTCTCTCTTAACCCTCTCTCTCACCCCCTCTCTCACCCCCTCTCTCTCACCCCCTCTTTCTCACCTCCTCTCTCTCACCCCCTCTTTCTCACCTCCTCTCTCTCATCCCCTCTCTCTCACCCCTTCTCTCTCACCCCTCGCTTTCACCCTCTCTCTCTCTCAGCCTGTCTCTCTCTCACCCCCTCTCTCTTTCACACCCGCTCTCTCTTCCACCCCGATTTCTCTCACACAAGCTCTCTAACTCACCCCTCTCTCTCACTCACCCCTCTTTCTCTCTCACCCCCTCTCTCTCACATCCTCTCTGTCTCCTACCCGTCCATTTCTTACCCCCTCTCTCTCACCTCTCTCTCACACCCTCTCTCTCCCACCCCTTCTCTCTCACCCCTTCTCTCTCACTCCCTCTCTCACTCTCCCTTCCCTCTCACACACCTCTCTCTCATCCTCTGTCTCTCACTCCTCTCTCTCTTACCACACTCTCTCTCACCCCTCTCTCTTACACCCCTCTCTCTGTCACACCCCTCTGTCTCACCCCTCTCACTCTCTCGTACCTCTCTCTCTCATCCCCCTCTCCCACCCCCTCTCTCTCACCCCCTCTCTGTTACACCCCATTTCTCTCACCTGCTCTCTCTTTGCACTCACTCTCTCTCTTTCTCACTTACACGCTCTATCTTTTTCACTCACTCTCTCTTTCTCACTCCCTCTCTCTCTCTCACCCCTTCTCTCTCAACTCCTCTCTCTCTCCCGCCCTCTCTCTCCCCTCTCTGCCCCACTGTCACTCACCCCCTTTCTCTTTCTCACCCGCTCTCTCCCCCAACCCAATCTTTCTCATCCTCCCTCTCTGTCTCACCCTCTCACCCTTATCCCTCTTTCCCCCTCTCTCTTACCCCCTCTCTCTCACGCCTCTCTCAACTTCTCTCTCACCCTCTTTTTCTCTGCCTGTCTCTCTCTCACCCCTCTCTCTTCCTCGCCCGCTCTCCCTTCCACTCCGATCTCTCTCTCACCCCCCCTCTCTCACCACTCTCTCTCACCCCTCTCTCTCTCACCCCTCTCTCTCTCACACCCCCTCTCTTTCACACCCCCTCTCTCTCACACCCCCTCTCTCTCACACCCCTCTCTCTCACCCCTCTCTCTCTCTCACACCCCCTCTCTTTCACACCCCCTCTCTCACACCCCTCTCTCTCTCACCGTCTCTCTCTCACACCCCTCTCTCTCACCCCCCTCTCTCTCTCACCCCTCTCTCTCACCCCCCTCTCTCAGCCCCCTCCCTCTCTCCCCAGTCTCTCCCACACTGATCTCTCTCACACACCTTCTCACATGCATCTCCTTCTCACCCTCTCTCTCTCCCACCCCTCTCTCTCTCTTTCCCCTATCTCTATCTCACCCCCTCTCTCTCAGGCCCTGTCTCTCTCAGCCCCTCTCTCTCTTTCACCCTCTCTCTCTCTCTTACCTCCCTCTCACCCTCTCTCTCTCACCCTCTATCTCTCATCTTTGTCTCTCTAACTCAGCCTGTCTCACCCCGTCTCTTTCTCACCCACTCTCTCTTCCACCCCGATCTCTCTCTCACACCCTCTCTCTCTCCCTCACCCCTCTCTCCCTCACCCTTCCCTCCCTCTCAACCCCTCTCTCTCATCCCCTCTCTCTCATCCCCTCTCTCTCACCCCTTCTCTCTCACCCCTCTCTTTCACCCTCTCTCTCTCAGCCTGTCTCTCTCTCACCCCCTCTCTCTTTCACACCCGCTCTCTCTTCCACCCCGATTTCTCTCACACAAGCTCTCTAACTCACCCCTCTCTCTCTCACTCACCCCTCTCTCTCTCTCACCCTTCTCTCTCTCCCCCTCTCTCTCACATCCCCCTCTCTCTCGCCCTCTCTCACTCCTACGGCTCTCTCTCTTAGCCCTCTCTCTCTCTCACATCTCTCTCTCACCCTCTCTCTCACCCCCTCTCTCTCACATCCTCTCTCACCCTCTCTCTCTCCTACCCGTCCATTTCTTACCCCTCTCTCTCTCACCTCTCTCTCTCTCACCCCTTCTCTCTCACCCCTTCTCTCTCACTCCCACTCTTTCAGCCCCTCTCTCTCACTCTCCCTTCCCTCTCACACACCTCTCTCTCATCCTTTGTCTCTCACTCCTCTCTCTCTTACCACTCTCTCTCTCACCCCCATCTCTCTCTTATCCCTCTCTCTTACCCCTCTCTCTCACACCGCTCCTCTCTCTCACACCGCTTCTCTCTCTCACCCTCTCCCTCTCACCCCCTCTCTCTCTCAACCCCTGTCTCTCGCCCCTCGCGCTCTCACCCCCTCTCTCCCTACCCCCCTCTCTCAGCCTCTTTTCTCTCTCAGCCCGTTCACTCTCTCACCCCTCTCTCCCTCACCCCCTCTCTCTCAGCCTCCTTTCTCTCAGCCCCCTTTCTCTCTCACACCATGCTCTCTCTCTCATCTCACCCCTCTCTCAAACCCCCTCACTCTCTCATCCCCTCACTCTCTCACACCCACACTCTCTCACCTCCTCTCTCTCAATCCCTCTTTCTCACCCCCCTCTCTCTCACCCCTCTCTCTCTCCACCTATCTCTCACCCCCTCTCTCTCACCGCCCCCTCTCTCAACCCCCCTCACTCTCTCACCCCTCTCTCTCACCCCTCTCTCTCTCCCACCTCCCTCTCTCTAACCTATCTATCTCTCTCATCCCCACCCCTCTCTCTCTCAAACCCCCCCCTCTCTCACCCCTCTCTCTCTCCCACCTCCCTCTCTCTAACCTATCTCTCTCTCTCATCACCCCTCTCTTAACCCCCTCTCTCTCACCCCCCTCTCTCCCTACCCTCCTCTCTCAGCCCCCTTTCTCTCTCAGCCCACTCGCTCTCTCACCCCGCTCTCTCTCACCCCCTCTCTCCCTACCCCCTCTCTCAGCCTCTTTTCTCTCTCAGCCCGTTCACTCTCTCACCTCTCTCTCCCTCACCCCCTCTCTCTCAGCCCCCTTTCTCTCAGCCCCCTTTCTCTCTCACACCATGCTCTCTCTCTCATCTCACCCCTCTCTCACACCCTCTCTCTCTCACCCTCTTAACCTCTCACTCTCTCTCTCTGTTTCTCACACCCCCTCTCTCTCACACCCACCTTTCTCTCTCACCCCCTTTCTCTCTCAACCACCTCTCTCTCACCCCACTCTCTCTCACACCCCCTCTCTCTCACCCCCTTCTCTCTCCCTCACCCTCTCATCTCACCCCTCTTTCACACACCTCTCATCCCCTCTCTCTCTCACCTGCTCTCTCGCTCTCTCAAACTATCTCTCTCTTACCCCCTTTCTCTCATTCCTCTCTCTTTCACTCTCACCCCTCTCTCTTTCTCAGCATCACTATCTCACCCCCTTCTCTCTCTCAACCCCCTTTCTCACTCCCCTCTGAACCCCTCACCCACATTCTCTCTCGCTCTCAAACCTCCTCTCTCTCTTACCCTTGTCTCTCTCACTCCCTCCCTCTCTCCCACTCAGTGTCTCTCTCTCCCTCACCCCATCTCACTCACACCGTCTCTCTCTTTCAACCCTTCTCTCTCCCACGCCCTCTCTCCCAGCCCCTCTCTATCTCACCTCCACTCTTCCTCTGACCCACTCTCACACCCCGTTTGTCTCTCCCCTTTTCTCTCTCACGCCCCTCTCATCGCCCTCTCTCTCTCACCCTCTCTCTCATTCACCCGCTGTCTCTCCCACCCTACTCTCTCTCCCACCCCTCTCTCTCTCCCACCCACTCTCTCTCACCCCTCTCTCCCACCCACTCTCTCTCACCCTCTCTCTCTCTCATCCTTCTCTCTCTCTCACCCCTCTCTCTCCCATCCCCATCGCTCTCCCACCCTGTCTCTCTCGAACCCCATTCTCTCTCACACCGTCTCTCTCAACCCCTCCTCCTTCGATCCCTCTCTCTCAACCCCTCTCTCTCACTCCTCTCCCTCACTCTCTTCTCTCTCTCAACCCGTCACTCTCTCTCCCCCTCTCTCTCTCTCACCCCTCTCTCTCTCTCTCTCTCTCACCCCCTCTGTCTCACCCGCTCTCTTTCTCACTCCATCTCTCTTTTACCCCTCTGTCTGTCTCTCTCCCCTCTCTCTCACGCCCCCTCTCTCCCCCTCTCCCCCTCTCTCTCCCACCCCCTCCCACCCCGTCTCGTTCATTTTCCCTCTCTCTCTCAGCCCCACTCTCTCTCACTCTCTATCTCACCCTTTTCTCTCTCACCCTTCTCTCTCTCACCCCGCTCTCTCACCGCCCCTCTCTCTCACTCCCCTTTCTTTCACCCCCCTCTCTCTCTCATCCCCTCTCTCTCACTCTCTCTCTCACCCTTCTCTCTCTCACACCTCTCTCTCTCACCCCACTCTCTCTCACCGTCCCTCTCTCTCAACCCCCTCTCACACTCCCCTTTCTCTCACCCACCTCTCCCTCTCTCTCATCCCTTCTCTCTCACCGCCACTCTCACTCTCTCTCTCACCCCTTTCTCTCACCCCGCTCTCTCACCGCCCCTCTCTCTCACTCCCCTTTCTTTCACCCCCCTCTCTCTCTCATCCCCTCTCTCTCAGCCCCACTCTCTCTCACTCTCTCTCTCACCCTTCTCTCTCTCACACCTCTCTCTCTCACCCCACTCTCTCTCACCGTCCCTCTCTCTCAACCCCCTCTCACACTCCCCTTTCTCTCACCCACCTCTCTCCCTCTCTCTCATCCCTTCTCTCTCACCGCCACTCTCACTCTCTCTCTCACCCCTTTCTCTCACCCCGCTCTCTCACCGCCCCTCTCTCTCAGCGCCCCTCTCTCTCACCCCACCCCCCACACTCCCCTTTCTCTCACCCCTCTCTCTCTCTCACCCCTCTCTCACCCCGCTCTCTCACCCCCTCCCTTTCTCACTCCCTCTTTCCACCCACTCTCTCTCACTGCCCCTCTCTCTCAACACCCCACTCACCCCTCTCTCTCCCCTCTCTCTCCCAAACCCCTCTCTCACTTCCCCTCTCTCACCCCCTCTCTCTCACCCCCTATCTCTCTCACCGCCTCTCTGTCTCACCCGCTTTCTCTCGCACCCCCTCTCTCACCCCATCTGTCTCAGCCCATCTGTCTCACCACCTCTCTCTCATACCCCTCTCTCAATCCCATCTCACAACCCCCATCTCTCAACCCCCTCACTCTCCCTCACCTCACTCCCTCTCTCACCCTCTCACCCTCTCTCTCTGTCACCCCTCTCTCTCTCTCGCACCCCAATCTCTCTTATTCTTATTCCCCTCTCTCTCACCTTCCTCTTTCACTCTCTCTCTCACATACACTCACACACACCCTCCCTCTCTCCCACCCCTCTTTCTGTCTCTTTCTAATCCCCTCTACGTCCTTCTCACCCGGCTCGCTTTAACCCCCTCTCACTCTCACCCGCTCTCCCTCACCCCTCTCTCATAACCCCCTCTCTCTCACTGTCTCGTTCTCATCCCCTCTCCCTCCTTCTCACCCCCTCTCTGTCTCCAAAACCCCTCTCTCACTTTCTCTTTCTCACTCCCCTCATCCTCCTCTCTCTCTCATCCGCTCTTACTCGCTCTCTCAAACCCCCTCTCTCTCGCAACCCCTCTCTCTCACCCTCTCTCTCTCACCACCCTCCTACTCCTCTCTCTCTCTCAGCCGCTCTCTCTCGCTCTCTCAAACACCCTCTCTCTCTCAACCCTTCTCTCTCACCCTCTCTCTCTCACCCCCCATCCTCCTCTCTCTATCTCACCCGCGCTCTCTCGCTCTCTCAAACCCCCTCTCTCTCTCAACCACTCTCTCTCACCCTCTCTCTCACACCCCTCATCCTCCTCTATCTCACCCGCTCTCTCAAGCCCCCTCTCTCTCTAAAACCCCTCTCCCTCACCCTCTCTCGCTCACACCATCATCCTCCTCTCTCTCTCTCACCCGCTCTCTCTCGCTCTCTCAAACCCCCTCTCTCTCGAAACCCCTCTCTCTCACTCTATCTCTCTCACACCCTTCATCCTCCTCTCTCTCACCTGCTCTCTCTCGCTCTCTCAAACCCCCTCTCTCTAAAACCCCTCTATCTCACACTCTCTTTCTCACCCCCCTCATCCTCCTCTCTCTCTCACCCGCTCTCTCTCGCTCTATCAAACCCCTCTCTCACTAAAACCCCTCTCTCTCACCTTCTCTCTCACCCCCCTCATCATCCTCTCGCTCTCTCACACAATCGCTCTCACCCTCCTCATCCTCCTCTCTCTCTCTCTCACCCGCTCTCTCGCTCTTTCAAACCCCCTCTCTCTAAAACCCCTCTCTCTCACTCTCTCTCTCACCCACCTCATCCTCCTCTCTCTCTCTCTGACCCGCACTCTCACGATCTATCAAACCCCCTCTCTCACTAAAACCGCTCTCTCTCACCCCCCTCATCCTCCTCTCTCTCTCACCCTCTCTCTCTCGATCTCTGAAAACCCCTCTCTCTAAAATCCCTCTCTCTCACCCCCCTCATCCTCCTCTCTCTCTCTCACCCGCACTCTCACGATCTATCAAACCCCCTCTCTCACTAAAACCCCTCTCTCTCACCCTCTCTCTCTCACCCCCCTCATCCTCCTCTCTCTCTCTCTCAACCCCCCTCTCTCACAACCCCCTCATCCTCCTCTCTCTCTCTCACCCGCGATCTCTCGCTCTCTCAAACCCCATCTCTCTCTCAACCCTCTCTCTCACCCCCCCATCCTCCTCTCTCTCCCTCACCCGCGCTCTCTCGCTCTCTCAAACCCCTCTCTCTAAAACCCCTCTCTCTCACCCTCGCTCTCTCACACCCCTCATCCTCGTCTCTCTCTCTCTCTCTCACCCGCTCTCTCGCTCTCTCAAACCGCCTCTCTCTCTCAACCCCTCTCTCTCACCATCTCTCTCTCACCCCCCTCATTCTCCTCCCTCTCTCTCACCCGCTGTCTCTTGCTCTCTCAAACACCTATTCTCACACCCTCTCTCAACGCCCTCATCCTCGTCTCTCTCTCACCCGCTCTCACTCGCTCTCTCAAACCCCCTCTCTCTCTCAACCCCTCTCTCACCCTCTCTCTCTCACCCCCCTCATCCTCCTCCCGCGCTCTCACCCGCTCTCTCTTGCTCTCTCAAACCCTTTCTCTCTCTAAACCCCGTCTCTCTCACCCTCTCTCTCTCTCACCCCCCTCATCCTCCTCTCTCTCTCTCACACGCGCTCTCTCACTCTCTCAAAACCCCTCTCTCTCACCCTCTCTCTCACCCCCTCATCCTCCTCTCTCTCTCTCACCCGCACTCTCACGATCTATCTAACCCCCTCTCTCACCAAAAACCCCTCTCTCTCACCCTCTCTCTCTCACCCCCCTCATCCTCCTCTCTCTCTCTCGCCCGCGCTCTCTCGCACTCTCAAACCCCCTCTCTATCTAAAAGCCCTCTCTCTCAACCCCTCTCTCTCACAACCCCCTCATCCCCCTCTCTCTCTCTCACCCGCGATCTCTCGCTCTCTCAAACGCCATCTCTCTCTCAACCCTCTCTCTCACCCTCGCTCTCTCACCCCCCTCATCCTCCTCTCTCTCCCTCAACCGCTCTCTCTCGCTCTCTCAAACCCCTCTCTCTCTAAAACCCCTCTCTCAACCTCTCTCTCTCACCCCCCTCATCCTCCTCTCTCTCTCTCACACACTCTCTCGATCCCTCAAACACCCCCTCTCTAAAACCCCTCTCTCTCACCCTCTATCTCTCTCACCCCCTCATCCTCCTCCTCTCTCTCTCACCCGCTCTCTCTCGCTCTCTTAAACCCCCTCTCTCTCTCAACCCCTCTCTCTCACCCTCTCCCTCCCACCCCCCTCATCCTCCTCTCTCTCTCTCACCAGCTCTCCCTCGTTCTCTCAAACACCCTCTCTCTCTAAAACCCCTCTCTCTCACCCTCTCTCTCTCACCCCTCCTCACCCTCCTCTCTCTCTCTCACCCGTGCTCTCTCACTCTCTCAAACCCCCTCTCTCTCTAGAACCCCTCTCTCGCACCCTCTCTCTCTCACACCCCTCTCATCCTCCTCTGTCTCTCTCACCCGCTATCTCTCGGTCTCTCAAACCCCGTCTCTCTCTATAACCCCTCTCTCTCACCCTCTCTCTCTCACCCCTCTCATTCTCCTCCCTCTCTCTCACCCGCTCTCTCTTGCTCTCTCAAACACATTTTCTCATACCCTCTCTCACCCCCCTCATCCTCGTCTCTCTCTCTCTCACCCGCTCTCTCGCTCTCTCAAACCGCCTCTCTCTCTCAACCCCTCTCTCTCACCCTCTCTCTCTCACCCCCCTCATTCTCTACCCTCTCTCTCACCCGCTCTCTCTTGCTCTCTCAAACACCTACTCTCACACCCTCTCTCACACCCCTCATCCTCGTCTCTCTCTCACCCGCTCTCACTCGCTCTCTCAAACCCCCTCTCTCTCTCAACCCCTCTCTCTCACCCTCTCTCTCTCACCCCCCCTCATCCTCCTCCCGCTCTCTCACCCGCTCTCTCTTGCTCTCTCAAACCCTTTCTCTCTCTAAACCCCCTCTCTCTCACCCTCTCTCTCACCCCACACATCCTCCTCTCTCTCTCTCTCACCCGCGCTCTCTCGCTCTCTCAAACCCTTTCTCTCTCTAAACCCCCTTTCTCTCACACCCTCTCTCACCCCCTCATCCTCGTCTCTCTCTCCCCCGCTCTCATTCGCTCTCTCAAACCCCCTCTCTCTCTCAACACCTCTCTCTCACCCCTCTCTCACGCCCCTCATCCTACTCTCTCTCACCCACTCTGTCTCGTTCTCTCAAACCCTCTCTCTCTCCAAAACCCCTCTCTCTGGCCCTCTCTCTCTCACCCCCCTCATCCTCTCTCTCTCTCACACTCTCTCTCTCTCACTGCCCTCATCCTCCTCCCCCTGTCTCACCCGCGCTCTCTAGCTCTCTCAAATCCCCTCTCTCTGAACCCCTCTCTCGCACCCTCTCTCTCTCATCCCCCTCATCCTCCTCCTCTCTCTCTCACCCGCTCTCTCTTGCTCTCCCAGACACTTTCTCTCTCTAAACCCCCTCTCTCTCACCCTCTCTCTCTCACCCCCTTCATCCTCCTCTCTCTCTCTCACCCGCGCTCTCTCGCTCTCTCAAATCCCCTCTCTCTTTAAAACCCCTCTCTCTCACCCTCTCTCTCACCCCACACATCCTCCTCTCTCTCTCTCACCCGCGCTCACTCGCTCTCTCAAACCCTTTCTCTCTCTAAACCCCCTCTCTCTCACACCCTCTCTCACCCCCTCATCCTCGTCTCTCTCTCCCTCGCTCTCACTCGCTCTCTCAAACCCCCTCTCTCTCAACACCTCTCTCTCACGCCCCTCATCCTACTCTCTCTCACCCACTCTCTCTCGTTCTCTCAAACCCTCTCTCTCTCCAAAACCCCTCTCTCTGGCCCTCTCTCTCTCACCCCCTCATCCTCTCTCTCCAACACTCTCTCTCTCACCGCCCTCATCCTCCTCCCCCTGTCTCACCCGCGCTCTCTCGCTCGCTCGCTCTCTCAAATCCCCTCTCTCTCAACCGCTCTCTCGCACCCTCTCTCTCTCATCCCCCTCATCCTCCTCTCTCTCTCACCCACTCTCTTGTACTCTCAAACGTCCTCTCTCTCAACCCCTCGCTCTCACCCTCTCTCTCTCACCCACCCCTCATCCTCCTCACTCTCTCTCACCCGCTCTCTCACTCTCTCAAACCACCTCTCTCTCTCAACCCCTCTCTCTCATCCTCTCTCTCTCACACCCCCCTCATCCCCCTCTCTCTCTCTCACCCATTCTCTCTCTCGCTCTCTCAAACCACCTCTCTCTCTCAACCCATCTCTCTCACCTTCTCTCTCTCACGCCCCTCCTCCTCCTCTCTCTCTCACCCGCTTTCTCTCGCTCTCTCAAACCTCCTCTCTCTCTAAACCCCTCTCTCACACCCTCTCTCTCACCCACTCATCGTCCTCTCGCTCTCTCAACACTCTCTCTCACCCCCCTCATCCTCCTCTCTCTCTCTCTCACCCGCTCTCTCTCGCTCTCTCAAACCACCCCCTCACTCTAAAACCCCTCTCTCTCACACTCTCTCTCTCACCCCCCTCATCCTCCTCTCTCTCTCTCCCCCCCGCGCTCTCTCGCTCCCTCAAACCACTCTCTCTCTAAAACCCCTCTCTCTCACCCCCCTCATCCGCCTCTCTCTCACCCGCTTTCTCTCGCTCTCTCAAAACCCCTCTCTCTCTAAAACCCCTATCTCTCACCCTCTGTATCTCACCCCCCTCATCCTCCTCTATCTCTCTCACCCACTCTCTCTTGCTCCCGCAAACCCCCTCTCTCTCTGAAACCCCTCTCTCACCCTCTCTCTCTCACACCCGTCTCATCCTCCTCTCTCTCTCTCTCACCCGCCATCTCTCGCTCTCTCAAACCCCGTCTCTCTCTATAACTCCTCTCTCTCACCCTCTCTCTCATCCCCCTGATCCTCTTCTCTCTGTCTCTCTCACCCGCTCTCTCGCTCTCTCAAAACCCCTCTCTCTCTAAACCCCTCTCTCTCACCCTCCCTCTCTCACCCCCTCATCCTCCTATCTCTCTCTCACCCGCTCTCTCGCTCCCTCAAACATCCTCTCTCTCAACCCCTCTCTCTCAACCTCTCTCTCACCCCCTCATCCTCCTCTCTCTCACCCGCTCTCTCTCGCTCTCTCAAACCCCCTCTCTCTCTCAACCCCTCTCTCTCAACCTCTCTCTCTCCCCCCTCATTCTCCTCCCTCTCTCTCACCCGCTCTCTTGCTCTCTCAAACACCTTCTCTCACACCCTCTCTCACCCCCCTCATCCTCCTCTCTCTCTCACCCGCTCTAACTCGCTCTCTCAAACCCCCCCTCTCTCTCAACCCCTCTCTCTCAACCTCTCTCTCTCACCCCCTCATCGTCCTCGCACTCTCTCACCCGCTCTCTCTTGCTATCTCAAACCCCTTCTCTCTCTAAAACCCCTCTCTCTCACCCTCTCTCTCTCACCGCCCTCATCCTCCTCTCTATCTCTCATCCACTCTCCTGTACTCTCAAACGTCCTCTCTCTCAACCCCTTGCTCTCACCCTCTCTCTCTCACCCCCCCTCATCCTCCTCTCTCTCTCTCACCCATTCTCTCTCGCTCTCTCAAACCACCTCGCTCTCTCAACCCATCTCTCCCACCTTCTCTCTCTCACGCCCCTCATCCTCCTCTCTCTCACCTGCTCTCTCTCAAACCCCCTCTCTCTCTAAAACCCCTCTCTCTCACACTCTCTCTCTCACCCCCTCCTCCTCCTCCTCTCTCTCTCACCCGCTCTCTCTCGCTCTCTGAAACCCCCTCTCTCTAAACCCCTCTCTCTCACGCTCCCTCTCTCACCCCCCTCATCCTCCCTCTCTCTCTCACACGCTCTCTCTCGCTCCCTCAAACCCCCTCTCTCTCAACCCCTCTCTCTCACCCTCTCTCTCTCACCCCCTCATCCTCCTCTCTCTCTCTCACCCGCTCTCTCTCGCTCTCTCAAACCACCTCGCTCTCTAAAACCCCTCTCTCTCACCCTCTCTCTCTCACCCCCTCATCCTCCTCTCTCTCTCTCACCCGCTCTCTCTCGCTCTCTCAAACCACCTCGCTCTCTCAAACCCCCTCTCTCTCTCAACCCTTCTTTCTCACCCTCTCTCTCTCACCGCCTCATCCTCCACTCTCTCTCTCTCACCCGCTCTCTCTCCCTCTCTCAAACCCCCTCGGTCTCTCAACCCCTCTCTCTCACCCTCTCTCTCTCACCCCCTCATCCTCCTCTCTCTCTCTCATCCACTCTCTCTCGCTCTCTCAAACCCCCTCTCTCTCTAAACCCCCTCTCTCTCACTCTCTCTCTCTCACCCCCTTATGCTCCTCTCTCCCTCTCACCAGCACTCTCTCGCTCTCTCAAACCCCTCTCTCTCTAAAACCCCTCTCTCTCACCCTCTCTCTCTCACTGCCCTCATCCTCCTCTCTCTCTCTCACCCATTCTCTTGTACTCTCAAACGTCCTCTCTCTCAACCCCTCGCTCTCACCCTCTCTCTCTCACCCCCCCTCATCCTCCTCACTCTCTCTCACCCGCTTTCTCACTCTCTCAAACCACCTCTCTCTCAACCCCTCTCTCTCACCCTCTCTCTCTCACACCCCCCTCATCCTCCTCGCTCTCTCTCACCCATTCTCTCTCGCTCTCTCAAACCACCTCTCTCTCAACCCATCTCTCTCACCTTCTCTCTATCACGCCCCTCATCCTCCTCTCTCTCACCTGCTCTCTCTCAAACCCCCTCTCTCTCTAAAACCCCTCTCTCTCACCCTCTACCTCTCTCACGCCCCTCATCCTCCTCTCTCTCTCACACCCGCACTCTCACGCTCTATCAAACCCCCTCTCTCACTAAAACCCCTCTCTCTCACCCTCTCTCTCTCACCCCCCTCATCCTCCTCTCTCTCTCACACCCGCACTCTCACGCTCTATCAAACCCCCTCACTCACTAAAACCCATCTCTCTCACCCTCTCTCTCACCCCCCTCATCATCCTCTCGCTCTCTCAACACTCTCTCTCACCCACCTCATCCTCCTCTCTCTCCATAACCCCTCTCTCTCACCCTCGGTCTCTCACCCCCCTCATCCTCCTCTCTCTCTCCCACCCGCTTTCTCTCGCTCTCTCAAACCCCCTCTCTCTAAAACCGCCATCTCTCACCCTTTCTCTCTCACCCCCCTCATCCTCCTCTCTCTCTCAACCGCGCTCTCTCGCTCTCTCAAACCCCCTCTCTCTCTCAAACCCTCTCTCTCACCCTCTCTTTCTCACCCCCTCATCCTCCTCTCTCTCTCACCCGCTCTCTCGCTCTCTCAAACCCCCTCTCTCTAAAACCCCTCTCTCTCACCCTTTCTCTCTCACCCCCTCACCCTCCTCACTCTCTCTCACCTGCTCTCTCTCGCTGTCTCAAACACCCTCTCTCACTAAAACCACCCTCTCTCACCCCCTCTCTCTCACCCCCCTCATCCTCCGCTCACTCTCTCACCTGCTCTCTCAAACCCCCTCTCTCTCTCAACCCCTCTCGCTCACCTTCTCTTTCTCACCCCCCTCATCCTCCTCTCTCTCTCACCTGCTCTGTCTCGCTCTCTCAACCCCTCTCTCTCACCCTCTCCTTCTCACCCCCTCATCCTCCTCTCTCTCTCTCACCTGCTCTCTCTCGCTCTCTCACACTCACCTTCTCTTTCTCACCCCCCTCATCCTCCTCTCTCTCTCACCTGCTCTGTCTCGCTCACTCAACCCCTCTCTCTCACCCTCTCTTTCTCACCCCCTCATCCTCCTCTCTCTCTCTCACCTGCTCTCTCTCGCTCTCACTCTCACCTTCTCTTTCTCACCCCCCTCATCCTCCTCTCTCTCTCTCACCTGCTCTCTCTCGCTCTCTCACTCTCACCTTCTCTTTCTCACCCCCCTCATCCTCCTCTCTCTCTCACACGCTCTCTCTCGCTCTCTCACACCCCCTATCTCTCTCAACCACTTTCTCTCACCCTCTCTCTCTCCCACCGCTCTCATCCTCCTCTCTCTCTCTCTCTCACCTGCTCTGTCTCGCTCTCTCAAATCCCCTCTCTCTCAACCCGTCTCTCTCACCCTCTCTCTCTTTCACCCCCCTCATCCGCCTCCCTCTCTCTCACCCGCTCTCTTAAACCCCCTCTCTCTCTAAAACCCCTCTCTCGCACCCTCTCTCTCTCACACCCCTCTCATCCTCCTCTGTCTCTCTCACCCGCTATCTCTCGGTCTCTCAAACCCCGTCTCTCTCTATAACCCCTCTCTCTCACCCTCTCTCTCTCACCCCCCTCCTCCACCTCTCTCACTCTCACCCGCTCTCTCGCTCTCTCAAACCCCCTCTCTCTCAACCCCTCTCTCTCACCCTCTCTCTCTCACCCCTCTCATTCTCCTCCCTCTCTCTCACCCGCTCTCTCTTGCTCTCTCAAACACATTTTCTCACACCCTCTCTCACCCCCCTCATCCTCGTCTCTCTCTCTCTCACCCGCTCTCTCGCTCTCTCAAACCGCCTCTCTCTCTCAACCCCTCTCTCTCACCCTCTCTCTCTCACCCCCCTCATTCTCTACCCTCTCTCTCACCCGCTCTCTCTTGCTCTCTCAAACACCTACTCTCACACCCTCTCTCACACCCCTCATCCTCGTCTCTCTCTCACCCGCTCTCTCGCTCTCTCAAACCCCCTCTCTCTAAAATCCCTCTCTCTCACCCTTTCTCTCTCACCCCCTCACCCTCCTCACTCTCTCTCACCTGCTCTCTCTCGCTGTCTCAAACCCCCTCTCTCACTAAAACCACCCTCTCTCACCCCCTCTCTCTCACCCCCCTCATCCTCCGCTCACTCTCTCACCTGCTCTCTCAAACCCCCTCTCTCTCTCAACCCCTCTCGCTCACCTTCTCTTTCTCACCCCCCTCATCCTCCTCTCTCTCTCACCTGCTCTGTCTCGCTCACTCAACCCCTCTCTCTCACCCTCTCTTTCTCACCCCCTCATCCTCCTCTCTCTCTCTCACCTGCTCTCTCTCGCTCTCTCACTCTCACCTTCTCTTTCTCACCCCCCTCATCCTCCTCTCTCTCTCACACGCTCTCTCTCGCTCTCTCACACCCCCTATCTCTCTCAACCACTTTCTCTCACCCTCTCTCTCTCCCACCGCTCTCATCCTCCTCTCTCTCTCTCACCTGCTCTGTCTCGCTCTCTCAAATCCCCTCTCTCTCAACCCGTCTCTCTCACCCTCTCTCTCTTTCACCCCCCTCATCCGCCTCCCTCTCTCTCACCCGCTCTCTTAAACCCGCTCTCTCTCTAAAACCCCTCTCTCGCACCCTCTCTCTCTCACACCCCTCTCATCCTCCTCTGTCTCTCTCACCCGCTATCTCTCGGTCTCTCAAACCCCGTCTCTCTCTATAACCCCTCTCTCTCACCCTCTCTCTCTCACCCCCCTCCTCCACCTCTCTCACTCTCACCCGCTCTCTCGCTCTCTCAAACCCCCTCTCTCTCAACCCCTCTCTCTCACCCTCTCTCTCTCACCCCTCTCATTCTCCTCCCTCTCTCTCACCCGCTCTCTCTTGCTCTCTCAAACACATTTTCTCACACCCTCTCTCACCCCCCTCATCCTCGTCTCTCTCTCTCTCACCCGCTCTCTCGCTCTCTCAAACCGCCTCTCTCTCTCAACCCCTCTCTCTCACCCTCTCTCTCTCACCCCCCTCATTCTCTACCCTCTCTCTCACCCGCTCTCTCTTGCTCTCTCAAACACCTACTCTCACACCCTCTCTCACACCCCTCATCCTCGTCTCTCTCTCACCCGCTCTCACTCGCTCTCTCAAACCCCCTCTCTCTCTAAACCCCCTCTCTCTCACCCTCTCTCTCACCCCACACATCCTCCTCTCTCTCTCTCACCCGCGCTCTCTCGCTCTCTCAAACCCTTTCTCTCTCTAAACCCCCTTTCTCTCACACCCTCTCTCACCCCCTCATCCTCGTCTCTCTCTCCCCCGCTCTCACTCGCTCTCTCAAACCCCCTCTCTCTCTCAACACCTCTCTCTCACCCATTCTCTCACGCCCCTCATCCTACTCTCTCTCACCCACTCTGTCTCGTTCTCTCAAACCCTCTCTCTCTCCAAAACCCCTCTCTCTGGCCCTCTCTCTCTCACCCCCCTCATCCTCTCTCTCTCTCACACTCTCTCTCTCTCACTGCCCTCATCCTCCTCCCCCTGTCTCACCCGCGCTCTCTAGCTCTCTCAAATCCCCTCTCTCTGAACCCCTCTCTCGCACCCTCTCTCTCTCATCCCCCTCATCCTCCTCCTCTCTCTCTCACCCGCTCTCTCTTGCTCTCCCAGACACTTTCTCTCTCTAAACCCCCTCTCTCTCACCCTCTCTCTCTCACCCCCCTCATCCTCCTCTCTCTCTCTCACCCGCGCTCTCTCGCTCTCTCAAATCCCCTCTCTCTTTAAAACCCCTCTCTCTCACCCTCTCTCTCACCCCACACATCCTCCTCTCTCTCTCTCACCAGCGCTCACTCGCTCTCTCAAACCCTTTCTCTCTCTAAACCCCCTCTCTCTCACACCCTCTCTCACCCCCTCATCCTCGTCTCTCTCTCCCTCGCTCTCACTCGCTCTCTCAAACCCCCTCTCTCTCAACACCTCTCTCTCACGCCCCTCATCCTACTCTCTCTCACCCACTCTCTCTCGTTCTCTCAAACCCTCTCTCTCTCCAAAACCCCTCTCTCTGGCCCTCTCTCTCTCACCCCCTCATCCTCTCTCTCTCCAACACTCTCTCTCTCACCGCCCTCATCCTCCTCCCCCTGTCTCACCCGCGCTCTCTCGCTCGCTCGCTCTCTCAAATCCCCTCTCTCTCAACCCCTCTCTCGCACCCTCTCTCTCTCATCCCCCTCATCCTCCTCTCTCTCTCACCCACTCTCTTGTACTCTCAAACGTCCTCTCTCTCAACCCCTCGCTCTCACCCTCTCTCTCTCACCCACCCCTCATCCGCCTCACTCTCTCTCACCCGCTCTCTCACTCTCTCAAACCACCTCTCTCTCTCAACCCCTCTCTCTCATCCTCTCTCTCTCACACCCCCCTCATCCCCCTCTCTCTCTCTCACCCATTCTCTCTCTCGCTCTCTCAAACCACCTCTCTCTCTCAACCCATCTCTCTCACCTTCTCTCTCTCACGCCCCTCCTCCTCCTCTCTCTCTCACCCGCTTTCTCTCGCTCTCTCAAACCTCCTCTCTCTCTAAACCCCTCTCTCACACCCTCTCTCTCACCCACTCATCGTCCTCTCGCTCTCTCAACACTCTCTCTCACCCCCCTCATCCTCCTCTCTCTCTCTCTCACCCGCTCTCTCTCGCTCTCTCAAACCACCCCCTCACTCTAAAACCCCTCTCTCTCACACTCTCTCTCTCACCCCCCTCATCCTCCTCTCTCTCTCTCCCCCCCGCGCTCTCTCGCTCCCTCAAACCACTCTCTCTCTAAAACCCCTCTCTCTCACCCCCCTCATCCTCCTCTCTCTCACCCGCTTTCTCTCGCTCTCTCAAAACCCCTCTCTCTCTAAAACCCCTATCTCTCACCCTCTGTATCTCACCCCCCTCATCCTCCTCTATCTCTCTCACCCACTCTCTCTTGCTCCCGCAAACCCCCTCTCTCTCTGAAACCCCTCTCTCACCCTCTCTCTCTCACACCCGTCTCATCCTCCTCTCTCTCTCTCTCACCCGCCATCTCTCGCTCTCTCAAACCCCGTCTCTCTCTATAACTCCTCTCTCTCACCCTCTCTCTCATCCCCCTGATCCTCTTCTCTCTGTCTCTCTCACCCGCTCTCTCGCTCTCTCAAAACCCCTCTCTCTCTAAACCCCTCTCTCTCACCCTCCCTCTCTCACCCCCTCATCCTCCTATCTCTCTCTCACCCGCTCTCTCGCTCCCTCAAACATCCTCTCTCTCAACCCCTCTCTCTCAACCTCTCTCTCACCCCCTCATCCTCCTCTCTCTCACCCGCTCTCTCTCGCTCTCTCAAACCCCCTCTCTCTCTCAACCCCTCTCTCTCAACCTCTCTCTCTCCCCCCTCATTCTCCTCCCTCTCTCTCACCCGCTCTCTTGCTCTCTCAAACACCTTCTCTCACACCCTCTCTCACCCCCCTCATCCTCCTCTCTCTCTCACCCGCTCTAACTCGCTCTCTCAAACCCCCCCTCTCTCTCAACCCCTCTCTCTCAACCTCTCTCTCTCACCCCCTCATCGTCCTCGCACTCTCTCACCCGCTCTCTCTTGCTATCTCAAACCCCTTCTCTCTCTAAAACCCCTCTCTCTCACCCTCTCTCTCTCACCGCCCTCATCCTCCTCTCTATCTCTCATCCACTCTCCTGTACTCTCAAACGTCCTCTCTCTCAACCCCTTGCTCTCACCCTCTCTCTCTCACCCCCCCTCATCCTCCTCTCTCTCTCTCACCCATTCTCTCTCGCTCTCTCAAACCACCTCGCTCTCTCAACCCATCTCTCCCACCTTCTCTCTCTCACGCCCCTCATCCTCCTCTCTCTCACCTGCTCTCTCTCAAACCCCCTCTCTCTCTAAAACCCCTCTCTCTCACACTCTCTCTCTCACCCCCTCCTCCTCCTCCTCTCTCTCTCACCCGCTCTCTCTCGCTCTCTGAAACCCCCTCTCTCTAAACCCCTCTCTCTCACGCTCCCTCTCTCACCCCCCTCATCCTCCCTCTCTCTCTCACACGCTCTCTCTCGCTCCCTCAAACCCCCTCTCTCTCAACCCCTCTCTCTCACCCTCTCTCTCTCACCCCCTCATCCTCCTCTCTCTCTCTCACCCGCTCTCTCTCGCTCTCTCAAACCACCTCGCTCTCTAAAACCCCTCTCTCTCACCCTCTCTCTCTCACCCCCTCATCCTCCTCTCTCTCTCTCACCCGCGCTCTCTCGCTCTCTCAAACCCCCTCTCTCTCTCAACCCTTCTTTCTCACCCTCTCTCTCTCACCGCCTCATCCTCCACTCTCTCTCTCTCACCCGCTCTCTCTCCCTCTCTCAAACCCCCTCGGTCTCTCAACCCCTCTCTCTCACCCTCTCTCTCTCACCCCCTCATCCTCCTCTCTCTCTCTCATCCACTCTCTCTCGCTCTCTCAAACCCCCTCTCTCTCTAAACCCCCTCTCTCTCACTCTCTCTCTCTCACCCCCTTATGCTCCTCTCTCCCTCTCACCAGCACTCTCTCGCTCTCTCAAACCCCTCTCTCTCTAAAACCCCTCTCTCTCACCCTCTCTCTCTCACTGCCCTCATCCTCCTCTCTCTCTCTCACCCATTCTCTTGTACTCTCAAACGTCCTCTCTCTCAACCCCTCGCTCTCACCCTCTCTCTCTCACCCCCCCTCATCCTCCTCACTCTCTCTCACCCGCTTTCTCACTCTCTCAAACCACCTCTCTCTCAACCCCTCTCTCTCACCCTCTCTCTCTCACACCCCCCTCATCCTCCTCGCTCTCTCTCACCCATTCTCTCTCGCTCTCTCAAACCACCTCTCTCTCAACCCATCTCTCTCACCTTCTCTCTATCACGCCCCTCATCCTCCTCTCTCTCACCTGCTCTCTCTCAAACCCCCTCTCTCTCTAAAACCCCTCTCTCTCACCCTCTACCTCTCTCACGCCCCTCATCCTCCTCTCTCTCTCACACCCGCACTCTCACGCTCTATCAAACCCCCTCTCTCACTAAAACCCCTCTCTCTCACCCTCTCTCTCTCACCCCCCTCATCCTCCTCTCTCTCTCACACCCGCACTCTCACGCTCTATCAAACCCCCTCACTCACTAAAACCCATCTCTCTCACCCTCTCTCTCACCCCCCTCATCATCCTCTCGCTCTCTCAACACTCTCTCTCACCCACCTCATCCTCCTCTCTCTCCATAACCCCTCTCTCTCACCCTCGGTCTCTCACCCCCCTCATCCTCCTCTCTCTCTCCCACCCGCTTTCTCTCGCTCTCTCAAACCCCCTCTCTCTAAAACCGCCATCTCTCACCCTTTCTCTCTCACCCCCCTCATCCTCCTCTCTCTCTCAACCGCGCTCTCTCGCTCTCTCAAACCCCCTCTCTCTCTCAAACCCTCTCTCTCACCCTCTCTTTCTCACCCCCTCATCCTCCTCTCTCTCTCACCCGCTCTCTCGCTCTCTCAAACCCCCTCTCTCTAAAACCCCTCTCTCTCACCCTTTCTCTCTCACCCCCTCACCCTCCTCACTCTCTCTCACCTGCTCTCTCTCGCTGTCTCAAACACCCTCTCTCACTAAAACCACCCTCTCTCACCCCCTCTCTCTCACCCCCCTCATCCTCCGCTCACTCTCTCACCTGCTCTCTCAAACCCCCTCTCTCTCTCAACCCCTCTCGCTCACCTTCTCTTTCTCACCCCCCTCATCCTCCTCTCTCTCTCACCTGCTCTGTCTCGCTCTCTCAACCCCTCTCTCTCACCCTCTCCTTCTCACCCCCTCATCCTCCTCTCTCTCTCTCACCTGCTCTCTCTCGCTCTCTCACACTCACCTTCTCTTTCTCACCCCCCTCATCCTCCTCTCTCTCTCACCTGCTCTGTCTCGCTCACTCAACCCCTCTCTCTCACCCTCTCTTTCTCACCCCCTCATCCTCCTCTCTCTCTCTCACCTGCTCTCTCTCGCTCTCTCACTCTCACCTTCTCTTTCTCACCCCCCTCATCCTCCTCTCTCTCTCACACGCTCTCTCTCGCTCTCTCACACCCCCTATCTCTCTCAACCACTTTCTCTCACCCTCTCTCTCTCCCACCGCTCTCATCCTCCTCTCTCTCTCTCTCTCACCTGCTCTGTCTCGCTCTCTCAAATCCCCTCTCTCTCAACCCGTCTCTCTCACCCTCTCTCTCTTTCACCCCCCTCATCCGCCTCCCTCTCTCTCACCCGCTCTCTTAAACCCCCTCTCTCTCTAAAACCCCTCTCTCGCACCCTCTCTCTCTCACACCCCTCTCATCCTCCTCTGTCTCTCTCACCCGCTATCTCTCGGTCTCTCAAACCCCGTCTCTCTCTATAACCCCTCTCTCTCACCCTCTCTCTCTCACCCCCCTCCTCCACCTCTCTCACTCTCACCCGCTCTCTCACTCTCTCAAACCCCCTCTCTCTCAACCCCTCTCCCTCACCCTCTCTCTCTCACCCCTCTCATTCTCCTCCCTCTCTCTCACCCGCTCTCTCTTGCTCTCTCAAACACATTTTCTCACACCCTCTCTCACCCCCCTCATCCTCGTCTCTCTCTCTCTCACCCGCTCTCTCGCTCTCTCAAACCGCCTCTCTCTCTCAACCCCTCTCTCTCACCCTCTCTCTCTCACCCCCCTCATTCTCTACCCTCTCTCTCACCCGCTCTCTCTTGCTCTCTCAAACACCTACTCTCACACCCTCTCTCACACCCCTCATTCTCGTCTCTCTCTCACCCGCTCTCTCGCTCTCTCAAACCCCCTCTCTCTAAAACCCCTCTCTCTCACCCTTTCTCTCTCACCCCCTCACCCTCCTCACTCTCTCTCACCTGCTCTCTCTCGCTGTCTCAAACCCCCTCTCTCACTAAAACCACCCTCTCTCACCCCCTCTCTCTCACCCCCCTCATCCTCCGCTCACTCTCTCACCTGCTCTCTCAAACCCCCTCTCTCTCTCAACCCCTCTCGCTCACCTTCTCTTTCTCACCCCCCTCATCCTCCTCTCTCTCTCACCTGCTCTGTCTCGCTCACTCAACCCCTCTCTCTCACCCTCTCTTTCTCACCCCCTCATCCTCCTCTCTCTCTCTCACCTGCTCTCTCTCGCTCTCTCACTCTCACCTTCTCTTTCTCACCCCCCTCATCCTCCTCTCTCTCTCACACGCTCTCTCTCGCTCTCTCACACCCCCTATCTCTCTCAACCACTTTCTCTCACCCTCTCTCTCTCCCACCGCTCTCATCCTCCTCTCTCTCTCTCACCTGCTCTGTCTCGCTCTCTCAAATCCCCTCTCTCTCAACCCGTCTCTCTCACCCTCTCTCTCTTTCACCCCCCTCATCCGCCTCCCTCTCTCTCACCCGCTCGCTTAAACCCCCTCTCTCTCTAAAACCCCTCTCTCGCACCCTCTCTCTCTCACACCCCTCTCATCCTCCTCTGTCTCTCTCACCCGCTATCTCTCGGTCTCTCAAACCCCGTCTCTCTCTATAACCCCTCTCTCTCACCCTCTCTCTCTCACCCCCCTCCTCCACCTCTCTCACTCTCACCCGCTCTCTCGCACTCTCAAACCCCCTCTCTCTCAACCCCTCTCTCTCACCCTCTCTCTCTCACCCCTCTCATTCTCCTCCCTCTCTCTCACCCGCTCTCTCTTGCTCTCTCAAACACATTTTCTCACACCCTCTCTCACCCCCCTCATCCTCGTCTCTCTCTCTCTCACCCGCTCTCTCGCTCTCTCAAACCGCCTCTCTCTCTCAACCCCTCTCTCTCACCCTCTCTCTCTCACCCCCCTCATTCTCTACCCTCTCTCTCACCCGCTCTCTCTTGCTCTCTCAAACACCTACTCTCACACCCTCTCTCACACCCCTCATCCTCGTCTCTCTCTCACCCGCTCTCACTCGCTCTCTCAAACCCCCTCTCTCTCTAAACCCCCTCTCTCTCACCCTCTCTCTCACCCCACACATCCTCCTCTCTCTCTCTCTCACCCGCGCTCTCTCGCTCTCTCAAACCCTTTCTCTCTCTAAACCCCCTTTCTCTCACACCCTCTCTCACCCCCTCATCCTCGTCTCTCTCTCCCCCGCTCTCACTCGCTCTCTCAAACCCCCTCTCTCTCTCAACACCTCTCTCTCACCCCTCTCTCACGCCCCTCATCCTACTCTCTCTCACCCACTCTGTCTCGTTCTCTCAAACCCTCTCTCTCTCCAAAACCCCTCTCTCTGGCCCTCTCTCTCTCTCACCCCCCTCATCCTCTCTCTCTCTCACACTCTCTCTCTCACTGCCCTCATCCTCCTCCCCCTGTCTCACCCGCGCTCTCTCGCTCGCTCGCTCTCTCAAATCCCCTCTCTCTCAACCCCTCTCTCGCACCCTCTCTCTCTCATCCCCCTCATCCTCCTCTCTCTCTCTCACCCACTCTCTTGTACTCTCAAACGTCCTCTCTCTCAACCCCTCGCTCTCACCCTCTCTCTCTCACACACCCCTCATCCTCCTCACTCTCTCTCACCCGCTCTCTCACTCTCTCAAACCACCTCTCTCTCTCAACCCCTCTCTCTCACCCTCTCTCTCACCCCCTCATTCTCCTCCCTCTCTGTCACCCGCTCTCTCTTGCTCTCTCAAACACCTTCGCTCACACCCTCTCTCACCCCTCTCATCCTCGTCTGTCTCTCTCACCCGCTCTAACTCGCTCTCTCAAACCCCCCCTCTCTCTCAACCCTTCTTTCTCACCCTCTCTCTCTCACCGCCTCATCCTCCACTCTCTCTCTCTCTCACCCGCTCTCTCTCCCTCTCTCAAACCCCCTCGGTCTCTCAACCCCTCTCTCTCACCCTCTCTCTCTCACCCCCTCATCCTCCTCTCTCTCTCTCATCCACTCTCTCTCGCTCTCTCAAACCCCCTCTCTCTCTAAACCCCCTCTCTCTCACTCTCTCTCTCACCCCCTTATGCTCCTCTCTCCCTCTCACCAGCACTCTCTCGCTCTCTCAAACCCCTCTCTCTCTAAAACCCCTCTCTCTCACCCTCTCTCTCTCACTGCCCTCATCCTCCTCTTTCTCTCTCACCCATTCTCTTGTACTCTCAAACGTCCTCTCTCTCTAAAACCCCTCGCTCTCACCCTCTCTCTCTCACCCCCCCTCATCCTCCTCACTCTCTCTCACCCGCTTTCTCACTCTCTCAAACCACCGCTCTCTCAACCCCTCTCTCTCACCCTCTCTCTCTCACACCCCCCTCATCCTCCTCGCTCTCTCTCACCCATTCTCTCTCGCTCTCTCAAACCACCTCTCTCTCAACCCACCTCTCTCACCTTCTCTCTCTCACGCCCCTCATCCTCCTCTCTCTCACCTGCTCTCTCTCAAACCCCCTCTCTCTCTAAAACCCCTCTCTCTCACCCTCTCTCTCTCTCACGCCCCTCATCCTCCTCTCTCTCTCACACCCGCACTCTCACGCTCTATCAAACCCCCTCTCTCACTAAAACCCCTCTCTCTCACCCTCTCTCTCTCACCCCTCTCATCCTCCTCTCTCTCTCACACCCGCACTCTCACGCTCTATCAAACCCCCTCACTCACTAAAACCATCTCTCTCACCCTCTCTCTCACCCCCCTCATCATCCTCTCGCTCTCTCAACACTCTCTCTCACCCACCTCATCCTCCTCTCTCTCCATAACCCCTCTCTCTCACCCTCGGTCTCTCACCCCCCTCATCCTCCTCTCTCTCTCTCACCCACTTTCTCTCGCGCTCTCAAACCCCCTCTCTCTAAAACCGCCATCTCTCACCCTTTCTCTCTCACCCCCCTCATCCACCTCTCTCTCTCAACCGCGCTCTCTCGCTCTCTCAAACCCCCTCTCTCTCTCAAACCCTCTCTCTCACCCTCTCTTTCTCACCCCCTCATCCTCCTCTCTCTCTCACCCGCTCTCTCGCTCTCTCAAACCCCCTCTCTCTAAAACCCCTCTCTCTCACCCTTTCTCTCTCACCCCCTCACCCTCCTCACTCTCTCTCACCTGCTCTCTCTCGCTGTCTCAAACACCCTCTCTCACTAAAACCACCCTCTCTCACCCCCTCTCTCTCACCCCCCTCATCCTCCGCTCACTCTCTCACCTGCTCTCTCAAACCCCCTCTCTCTCTCAACCCCTCTCGCTCACCTTCTCTTTCTCACCCCCCTCATCCTCCTCTCTCTCTCACCTGCTCTGTCTCGCTCTCTCAACCCCTCTCTCTCACCCTCTCCTTCTCACCCCCTCATCCTCCTCTCTCTCTCTCACCTGCTCTCTCTCGCTCTCTCACACTCACCTTCACTTTCTCACCCCCCTCATCCTCCTCTCTCTCTCACACGCTCTCTCTCGCTCTCTCACACCCCCTATCTCTCTCAACCACTTTCTCTCACCCTCTCTCTCTCCCACCGCTCTCATCCTCCTCTCTCTCTCTCACCTACTCTGTCTCGCTCTCTCAAATCCCCTCTCTCTCAACCCGTCTCTCTCACCCTCTCTCTCTTTCACCCCCCTCATCCGCCTCCCTCTCTCTCACCCGCTCTCTTAAACCCCCTCTCTCTCTAAAACCCCTCTCTCGCACCCTCTCTCTCTCACACCCCTCTCATCCTCCTCTGTCTCTCTCACCCGCTATCTCTCGGTCTCTCAAACCCCGTCTCTCTCTATAACCCCTCTCTCTCACCCTCTCTCTCTCACCCCCCTCCTCCACCTCTCTCACTCTCACCCGCTCTCTCGCTCTCTCAAATCCCCTCTCTCTCAACCCCTCTCTCTCACCCTCTCTCTCTCACCCCTCTCATTCTCCTCCCTCTCTCTCACCCGCTCTCTCTTGCTCTCTCAAACACATTTTCTCACACCCTCTCTCACCCCCTCATCCTCGTCTCTCTCTCTCTCACCCGCTCTCTCGCTCTCTCAAACCGCCTCTCTCTCTCAACCCCTCTCTCTCACCCTCTCTCTCTCACCCCCCTCATTCTCTACCCTCTCTCTCACCCGCTCTCTCTTGCTCTCTCAAACACCTACTCTCACACCCTCTCTCACACCCCTCATCCTCGTCTCTCTCTCACCCGCTCTCTCGCTCTCTCAAACCCCCTCTCTCTAAAACCCCTCTCTCTCACCCTTTCTCTCTCACCCCCTCACCCTCCTCACTCTCTCTCACCTGCTCTCTCTCGCTGTCTCAAACCCCCTCTCTCACTAAAACCACCCTCTCTCACCCCCTCTCTCTCACCCCCCTCATCCTCCGCTCACTCTCTCACCTGCTCTCTCAAACCCCCTCTCTCTCTCAACCCCCCTCGCTCACCTTCTCTTTCTCACCCCCCTCATCCTCCTCTCTCTCTCACCTGCTCTGTCTCGCTCTCTCAACCCCTCACTCTCACCTTCTCTTTCTCACCCCCCTCATCCTCCTCTCTCTCTCACACGCTCTCTCTCGCTCTCTCACACCCCCTATCTCTCTCAACCACTTTCACTCACCCTCTCTCTCTCCCACCGCTCTCATCCTCCTCTCTCTCTCTCACCTGCTCTGTCTCGCTCTCTCAAATCCCCTCTCTCTCAACCCGTCTCTCTCACCCTCTCTCTCTTTCACCCCCCTCATCCGCCTCCCTCTCTCTCACCCGCTCTCTTAAACCCCCTCTCTCTCTAAAACCCCTCTCTCGCACCCTCTCTCTCTCACACCCCTCTCATCCTCCTCTGTCTCTCTCACCCGCTATCTCTCGGTCTCTCAAACCCCGTCTCTCTCTATAACCCCTCTCTCTCACCCTCTCTCTCTCACCCCCCTCCTCCACCTCTCTCACTCTCACCCGCTCTCTCGCTCTCTCAAACCCCCTCTCTCTCAACCCCTCTCTCTCACCCTCTCTCTCTCACCCCTCTCATTCTCCTCCCTCTCTCTCACCCGCTCTCTCTTGCTCTCTCAAACACCTACTCTCACACCCTCTCTCACACCCCTCATCCTCGTCTCTCTCTCACCCGCTCTCACTCGCTCTCTCAAACCCCCTCTCTCTAAAACCCCTCTCTCTCACCCTTTCTCTCTCACCCCCTCACCCTCCTCACTCTCTCTCACCTGCTCTCTCTCGCTGTCTCAAACCCCCTCTCTCACTAAAACCACCCTCTCTCACCCCCTCTCTCTCACCCCCCTCATCCTCCGCTCACTCTCTCACCTGCTCTCTCAAACCCCCTCTCTCTCTCAACCCCTCTCGCTCACCTTCTCTTTCTCACCCCCCTCATCCTCCTCTCTCTCTCACCTGCTCTGTCTCGCTCACTCAACCCCTCTCTCTCACCCTCTCTTTCTCACCCCCTCATCCTCCTCTCTCTCTCTCACCTGCTCTCTCTCGCTCTCTCACTCTCACCTTCTCTTTCTCACCCCCCTCATCCTCCTCTCTCTCTCACACGCTCTCTCTCGCTCTCTCACACCCCCTATCTCTCTCAACCACATTCTCTCACCCTCTCTCTCTCCCACCGCTCTCATCCTCCTCTCTCTCTCTCACCTGCTCTGTCTCGCTCTCTCAAATCCCCTCTCTCTCAACCCGTCTCTCTCACCCTCTCTCTCTTTCACCCCCTCATCCGCCTCCCTCTCTCTCACCCGCTCTCTTAAACCCCCTCTCTCTCTAAAACCCCTCTCTCGCACCCTCTCTCTCTCACACCGCTCTCATCCTCCTCTGTCTCTCTCACCCGCTATCTCTCGGTCTCTCAAACCCCGTCTCTCTCTATAACCCCTCTCTCTCACCCTCTCTCTCTCACCCCCCTCCTCCACCTCTCTCACTCTCACCCGCTCTCTCGCTCTCTCAAACCCCCTCTCTCTCAACCCCTCTCTCTCACCCTCTCTCTCTCACCCCTCTCATTCTCCTCCCTCTCTCTCACCCGCTCTCTCTTGCTCTCTCAAACACATTTTCTCACACCCTCTCTCACCCCCCTCATCCTCGTCTCTCTCTCTCTCACCCGCTCTCTCGCTCTCTCAAACCGCCTCTCTCTCTCAACCCCTCTCTCTCACCCTCTCTCTCTCACCCCCCTCATTCTCTACCCTCTCTCTCACCCGCTCTCTCTTGCTCTCTCAAACACCTACTCTCACACCCTCTCTCACACCCCTCATCCTCGTCTCTCTCTCACCCGCTCTCACTCGCTCTCTCAAACCCCCTCTCTCTCTCAACCCCTCTCTCTCACCCTCTCTCTCTCACCCCCCTCATCCTCCTCCCGCTCTCTCACCCGCTCTCTCTTGCTCTCCCAAACACCTACTCTCACACCCTCTCTCACACCCCTCATCCTCGTCTCTCTCTCACCCGCTATCTCTCGGTCTCTCAAACCCCCTCTCTCTCTAAACCCCCTCTCTCTCACCCTCTCTCTCACACAACACATCCTCCTCTCTCTCTCTCACCCGCGCTCTCTCGCTCTCTCAAACCCTTTCTCTCTCTAAACCCCCTTTCTCTCACACCCTCTCTCACCCCCTCATCCTCGTCTCTCTCTCCCCCGCTCTCACTCGCTCTCTCAAACCCCCTCTCTCTCTCAACACCTCTCTCTCACCCCTCTCTCACGCCCCTCATCCTACTCTCTCTCACCCACTCTGTCTCGTTCTCTCAAACCCTCTCTCTCTCCAAAACCCCTCTCTCTGGCCCTCTCTCTCTCTCACCCCCCTCATCCTCTCTCTCTCTCACACTCTCTCTCTCTCACTGCCCTCATCCTCCTCCCCCTGTCTCACCCGCGCTCTCTGGCTCTCTCAAATCCCCTCTCTCTCAACCCCTCTCTCGCACCCTCTCTCTCTCATCCCCCTCATCCTCCTCTCTCTCTCTCACCCGCTCTCTCTTGCTCTCCCAAACACTTTCTCTCTCTAAACCCCCTCTCTCTCACCCTCTCTCTCTCAACCCCCTCATCCTCCACTCTCTCTCTCACACGCGCTCTCTCGCTCTCTCAAATCCCCTCTCTCTTTAAAACCCCTCTCTCTCACCCTCTCTCTCACCCCACACATCCTCCTCTCTCTCTCTCACCCGCGCTCTCTCGCTCTCTCAAACCCTTTCTCTCTCTAAACCCCCTTTCTCTCACACCCTCTCTCACCCCCTCATCCTCGTCTCTCTCTCCCTCGCTCTCACTCGCTCTCTCAAACCCCCTCTCTCTCAACACCTCTCTCTCACCCCTCTCCAACGCCCCTCATCCTACTCTCTCTCACCCACTCTCTCTCGTTCTCTCAAACCCTCTCTCTCTCCAAAACCCCTCTCTCTGGCCCTCTCTCTCTCACCCCCTCATCCTCTCTCTCTCTCACACTCTCTCTCTCACCGCCCTCATCCTCCTCCCCCTGTCTCACCCGCGCTCTCTCGCTCTCTCAAATCCCCTCTCTCTCAACCCCTCTCTCGCACCCTCTCTCTCTCATCCCCCTCATCCTCCTCTCTCTCTCTCACCCACTCTCTTGTACTCTCCAACGTCCTCTCTCTCAACCCCTCGCTCTCACCCTCTCTCTCTCACCCCCCCTCATCCTCCTCACTCTCTCTCACCCGCTCTCTCACTCTCTCAAACCACCTCTCTCTCTCAACCCCTCTCTCTCACCCTCTCTCTCTCACACCCCCCTCATCCCCCTCTCTCTCTCTCACCCATTCTCCCTCGCTCTCTCAAACCACCTCTCTCTCAACCCATCTCTCTCACCTTCTCTCTCTCACGCCCCTCCTCCTCTCTCTCTCACCCGCTCTCTCTCGCTCTCTCAAACCTCCTCTCTCTCTAAACCCCTCTCTCACACCCTCTCTCTCACCCACTCATCGTCCTCTCGCTCTCTCAACACTCTCTCTCACACCCCCCTCATCCTCCTCTCTCTCTCTCTCTCTCACCCGCTCTCTCTCGCTCTCTCAAACCACCCCCTCACTCTAAAACCCCTCTCTCTCACACTCTCTCTCTCACCCCCTCATCCTTCTCTCTCTCTCTCCCGCTTTATCTCGCTCTCTCAAAACCCCTCTCTCTCTAAAACCCCTATCTCTCACCCTCTGTATCTCACCCCCCTCATCCTCCTCTATCTCTCTCACCCACTCTCTCTTGCTCAAGCAAACCCCCTCTCTCTCTGAAACCCCTCTCTCACCCTCTCTCTCTCACACCCGTCTCATCCTCCTCTCTCTCTCTCTCACCCGCCATCTCTCGCTCTCTCAAACCCCGTCTCTCTCTATAACCCCTCTCTCTCACCCTCTCTCTCATCCCCCTGATCCTCTTCTCTCTGTCTCTCTCACCCGCTCTCTCGCTCTCTCAAAACCCCTCTCTCTGTAAACCCCTCTCTCACCCTCCCTCTCTCACCCCCTCATCCTCCTCTCTCTCTCTCACCCGCTCTCTCGCTCCCTCAAACATCCATCTCTCTCAACCCCTCTCTCTCAACCTCTCTCTCACCCCCTCATCCTCCTCCCTCTCTCTCACCCGCTCTCTCGCTCCCTCAAACATCCTCCCTCTCAAACCCTCTCTCTCAACCTCTCTCTCTCCCCCCTCATTCTCCTCCCTCTCTCTCACCCGCTCTCTTGCTCTCTCAAACACCTTCTCTCACACCCTCTCTCACCCCCCTCATCCTCCTCTCTCTCTCTCACCCGCTCTAACTCGCTCTCTCAAACTCCCCCTCTCTCTCAACCCCTCTCTCTCACCCCCTCATCCTCCTCGCACTCTCTCACCCGCTCTCTCTTGCTATCTCAAACCCCTTCTCTCTCTAAAACCCCTCTCTCTCACCCTCTCTCTCTCACCGCTCTCATCCTCCTCTCTCTCTCTCACCCACTCTCCTGTACTCTCAAACGTCCTCTCTCTCAACCCCTTGCTCTCACCCTCTCTCTCTCACCCCCCCTCATCCTCCTCTCTCTCTCTCACCCATTCTCTCTCGCTCTCTCAAACCACCTCGCTCTCTCAACCCATCTCTCCCAACTTCTCTCTCTCACGCCCCTCATCCTCCTCTCTCTCACCTGCTCTCTCTCAAACCCCCTCTCTCTCTAAAACCCCTCTCTCTCTCACACTCTCTCTCTCACCCCCTCCTCCTCCTCCTCTCTCTCTCACCCGCTCTCTCTCGCTCTCTGAAACCCCCTCTCTCTAAACCCCTCTCTCTCACGCTCCCTCTCTCACCCCCTCATCCTCCCCTCTCTCTCTCACACGCTCTCTCTCGCTCCCTCAAACCCCCTCTCTCTCAACCCCTCTCTCTCACCCTCTCTCTCTCACCCCCTCATCCTCCTCTCTCTCTCTCACCAGCTCTCTCTCGCTCTCTCAAACCCCCTCTCTCTCTAAACCCCCTCTCTCTCACTCTCTCTCTCTCACCCCCTCATGCTCCTCTCTCCCTCTCACCAGCACTCTCTCGCTCTCTCAAACCCCTCTCTCTCTAAAACCCCTCTCTCTCACCCTCTCTCTCTCACCGCCCTCATCCTCCTCTCTCTCTCTCACCCACTCTCTTGTTCTCTCAAACGTCCTCTCTCTCAACCCTCGCTCTCACCCTCTCTCTCTCACCCCCCCATCCTCCTCACTCTCTCTCACCCGCTTTCTCACTCTCTCAAACCACCTCTCTCTCTCAACCCCTCTCTCTCTCTCACCCTCTCTCTCTCACACCCCCCTCATCCTCCTCGCTCTCTCTCACCCATTCTCTCTCGCTCTCTCAAACCACCTCTCTCTCAACCCATCTCTCTCACCTTCTCTCTCTCTCACGCCCCTCATCCTCCTCTCTCTCACCTACTCTCTCTCAAACCCCCTCTCTCTCTAAAACCCCTCTCTCTCACTCTCTCTCTCTCTCTCACGCCCCTCATCCTCCTCTCTCTCTCACACCCGCACTCTCACGCTCTATCAAACCCCCTCTCTCACTAAAACCCCTCTCTCTCACCCTCTCTCTCTCACCCCCCTCATCCTCCTCTCTCTCTCACACCCGCACTCTCACGCTCTATCAAACCCCCTCTCTCACTAAAACCCCTCTCTCTCACCCTCTCTCTCTCACCCCACTCATCCTCCTCTCTCTCTCACACCCGCACTCTCACGCTCTATCAAACCCCCTCACTCACTCAAACCCATCTCTCTCAAACTCTCTCTCACCCACCTCATCCTCCTCTCTCTCCATAACCCCTCTCTCTCACCCTCGGTCTCTCACCCCCCTCATCCTCCTCTCTCTCTCTCACCCGCTTTCTCTCGCTCTCTCAAACCCCCACTCTCTAAAACCGCCATCTCTCACCCTTTCTCTCTCACCCCCCTCATCCTCCTCTCTCTCTCAACCGCGCTCTCTCGCTCTCTCAAACCCCCTCTCTCTCTCAAACCTTCTCTCTCACCCTCTCTTTCTCACCCCCTCATCCTCCTCTCTCTCTCACCCGCTCTCTCGCTCTCTCAAACCCCCTCTCTCTAAAACCCCTCTCTCTCACCCTTTCTCTCTCACCCCCTCACCCTCCTCACTCTCTCTCACCTGCTGTCTCTCGCTGTCTCAAACCCCCTCTCTCACTAAAACCACCCTCTCTCACCCCCTCTCTCTCACCCCCCTCATCCTCCGCTCACTCTCTCACCTACTCTCTCAAACCCCCCCTCTCTCTCAACCCCTCTCGCTCACCTTCTCTTTCTCACCCCCCTCATCCTCCTCTCTCTCTCTCACCTGCTCTGTCTCGCTCTCTCAACCCCTCTCTCTCACCCTCTCTTTCTCACCCCCTCATCCTCCTCTCTCTCTCTCACCTGCTCTCTCTCGCTCTCTCAAACCCCCTGTCTCTCTCAACCCCTCTCGCTCACCTTCTCTTTCTCACCCCCTCATCCTCCTCTCTCTCTCACCCGCTCTCTCTCGCTCTCTCACACCCCCTATCTCTCTCAACCACTTTCTCTCACCCTCTCTCTCTCCCACCGCTCTCATCCTCCTCTCTCTCTCTCACCTGCGCTGTCTCGCTCTCTCAAATCCCCTCTCTCTCAACCCGTCTCTCTCACCCTCTCTCTCTTTCACCCCCCTCATCCGCCTCCCTCTCTCTCACCCGCTCTCTTAAACCCCCTCTCTCTCTCAACCCCTCTCTCTCACCCTCTCTCTCTCACTCCCCTCATCCTCCTCTCTCTCTCACCTGCTCTCACGCGCTCTCTAAAACCCCGTCTCTCTCTAAAACCCTCTCTCTCACCCTCTCACTCTCACCCCCCTCATCCTCCTCTCTCCCCCTCACCTATTCTCTCTCGCTCTCTCAAACCCCCTCTCTCTCTCAACCCATCTCTCTCACCCTCTCTCTCTCTCAAGCCCCTCATCCTCCTCTCTCTCACCCGCTCTCTCTCAAACCCCTCTCTCTCTAAAACCCTTCTCTCTCACCCTCTCTCTCACCCCCTCATCCTCCTCTTCTCTCTCTCACCCTCTCTCACTCACTGCCTTCATCCAGCTCTCTCTCTCTCACCCGCTCTCTCAAACCACCTCTCTCTTGCAACCCCTCTCTCTCACCCTCTCTCTCACCCTCCTCCTCCTCTCTCTCTCACCCGATCTATCTCGCTCTCTCAAACCTCCTCTCTCTCTAAACCCCTCTCTCACACCCTCTCTCTCACCCACTCATCGTCCTCTTGCTCTCTCACACACTCTCTCACCCCCTCATCCTCCTCTCTCTCTCTCACCCGCACTCTCATGCTCTATCAAACCCCCTCTCTCACTAAAACCCCTCTCTCTCACCCGCTCTCTCTCACCCCCCTCATCATCCTCTCGCTCTCTAAACACTCTCTCTCACCCCCCTCATCCTCCTCTCTCTCTCTCTCTCACCCGCTCTCTCTCGCTCTCTCAAACCACCCCCTCACTCTAAAACCCCTCTCTCTCACACTCTCTCTCTCACCCCCCTCATCCTCCTCTCTCTCTCTCTCACCCACGCTCACTCGCTCCCTCAAACCCCTCTCTCTCCAAAACCCCTCTCTCTCACCCCCCTCATCCGCCTCTCTCTCTCTCACCCGCTTTCTCTCGCTCTCTCAAAACCCCTCTCTCTCTAAAACCCCTATCTCTCACCCTCTGTATCTCACCCCCCTCATCCTCCTCTATCTCTCTCACCCACTCTCTCTTGCTCCCGCAAACCCCCTCTCTCTCTGAAACCCCTCTCTCACCCTCTCTCTCACCCCCCTCATCCTCCTCTCTCTCTCTCTCACCCGCCATCTCTCGCTCTCTCAAACCCCGTCTCTCTCTATAACCCCTCTCTCTCACCCTCTCTCTCATCCCCCTGATCCTCTTCTCTCTGTCTCTCTCACCCGCTCTCTCTCGCTCTCTCAAAACCCCTCTCTCTCTAAACCCCTCTCTCTCACCCTCCCTCTCTCACCCCCTCATCCTCCTATCTCTCTCTCACCCGCACTCTCGCTCTCTCAAACCCCCTCTCTCTCTCAACCACTCTCTCTCACCCTCTCTCTCTCACCCCCTCATCCTCCTCTCTCTCACCCGCTCTCTATCGCTCTCTCAAACCCCCTCTCTCTCTCAACCCCTCTCTCTCAATCTCTCTCACCCCCCTCATTCTCCTCCCTCTCTCTCACCCGCTCTCTCTTGCTCTCTCAAACACCTTCTCTCACACCCTCTCTCACCCCCTCATCCTCCTCGCACTCTCTCACCCGCTCTCTCTTGCTATCTCAAACCCCTTCTCTCTCTTAAACCCCTCTCTCTCACACTCTCTCTCTCACCGCCCTCATCCTCCTCTCTCTCTCTCACCCACTCTCCTGTACTCTCAAACGTCCTCTCTCTCAACCCCTTGCTCTCACCCTCTCTCTCTCACCCCCCCTCATCCTCCTCTCTCTCTCACCCAGTCTCTCTCGTTCTCTCAAACCACCTCTCTCTCTCAACCCATCTCTCTCACCTTCTCTCTCTCACGCCCCTCATCCTCCTCTCTCTCACCTGCTCTCTCTCAAACCCCCTCTCTCTCTAAAACCCCTCTCTCTCACCCTCTCTCTCTCTCACCCCTCATCCTCCTCTCTCTCACACGCTCTCACACACGCTCTCTCAAACCACCCCCTCACTCTAAAACCGCCATCTCTCACCCTTTCTCTCTCACCCCCCTCATCCTCCTCTCTCTCTCTCACCCGCTCTCTCTCGCTCTCTCAAACCACCCTCTCTCTCTCAACCCCTCTCGCTCACCTTCTCTTTCTCACCCCCCTCATCCTCCTCTCTCTCTCTCTCACCCGCTTTCTCTCGCTCTCTCAAACCCACTCTCTCTCTAAAACCGCCATCTCTCACCCTTTCTCTCTCACCCCCCTCATCCTCCTCTCTCTCTCACCCAAGCTCTCTCGCTCTCTCAAACCCCCTCTCTCTCTCAACCCCTCTCTCTCACCCTCTCTTTCCCACCCCCTCATCCTCCTCTCTCTCACCCGCTCTCTCTCGCTCTCTCAAACCCCCTCCCTCTCTAAAACCCCTCTCTCACCCTCTGTCTCTCAGCCCCCAATCCTCCTCTATCTCTCTCACCCGCTCTCTCGCTCTCTCACACCCCCTCTCTCTCTCAACCCCTTTCTCTCACCCTCTCTCTCTCTCACCGCTCTCATCCTCCTCTCTGTCTCTCACCTGCTCTGTCTCGCTCTCTCAACCCCTCTCTCTCACCCTCTCTTTCTCACCCCCTCATCCTCCTCTCTCTCTAACCTGCTCTCTCTCGCTCTCTCAAACACCCTCTCTCTCTCAACCCCTCTCTCTCCCCCTCTCTCTCTTTCACCCCCCTCATTTTCCTCCCTCTCTCTCACCCGCTCTCTTAAACCCCCTCTCTCTCTCAACCCCCCTCTCTCACCCTCTCTCTCTCACCCCCCTCATCCTCCTCTCTCTCTCTCACACGCTCTCACACACGCTCTCTCAAACCACCCCCTCACTCTAAAACCCCTCTCTCACCCTCTATCTCTCACCCCCCTCATCCTCCTCTCTCTCTCTCACCCGCTCTCTCTCGCTCTCTCAAACCACCCTCTCTCTCTCAGCCCCTCTCGCTCACCTTCTCTTTCTCACCCCCCTCATCCTCCTCTCTCTCTCTCTCACCCGCTTTCTCTCGCTCTCTCAAACCCACTCTCTCTCTAAAACCGCCATCTCTCACCCTTTCTCTCTCAACCCCCTCATCCTCCTCTCTCTCTCACCCAAGCTCTCTCGCTCTCTCAAACCCCCTCTCTCTCTCAACCCCTCTCTCTCACCCTCTCTTTCCCACCCCCTCATCCTCCTCTCTCTCACCCGCTCTCTCTCGCTCTCTCAAACCCCCTCCCTCTCTAAAACCCCTCTCTCACCCTCTGTCTCTCAGCCCCCAATCCTCCTCTATCTCTCTCACCCGCTCTCTCGCTCTCTCACACCCCCTCTCTCTCTCAACCCCTTTCTCTCACCCTCTCTCTCTCTCACCGCTCTCATCCTCCTCTCTGTCTCTCACCTGCTCTGTCTCGCTCTCTCAACCCCTCTCTCTCACCCTCTCTTTCTCACCCCCTCATCCTCCTCTCTCTCTCTAACCTGCTCTCTCTCGCTCTCTCAAACCCCCTCTCTCTCTCAACCCCTCTCTCTCCCCCTCTCTCTCTTTCACCCCCCTCATTTTCCTCCCTCTCTCTCACCCGCTCTCTTAAACCCCCTCTCTCTCTCAACCCCCCTCTCTCACCCTCTCTCTCTCACCCCCCTCATCCTCCTCTCTCTCTCTCACCCGCTCTCTATCGCTCTCTCAAACCCCCCTCTCTCTCAACCCCTCTCGCTCACCTTCTCTTTCTCACCCCCCTCATCCTCCTCTCTCTCTCTCACCCGCTCTCTCGCTCTCTCACACCCCCTCTCTCTCTCAACCCCTTTCTCTCACCTTCTCTCTCTCCCACCGCTCTCATCCTCCTCTCTCTCTCTCACCTGCGCTGTCTCGCTCTCTCAAATCCCCTCTCTCTCAACCCGTCTCTCTCACCCTCTCTCTCTTTCACCCCCCTCATCCGCCTCCCTCTCTCTCACCCGCTCTCTTAAACCCCCTCTCTCTCTCAACCCCTCTCTCTCACCCTCTCTCTCTCACTCCCCTCATCCTCCTCTCTCTCTCACCTGCTCTCACGCGCTCTCTAAAACCCCGTCTCTCTCTAAAACCCTCTCTCTCACCCTCTCACTCTCACCCCCCTCATCCTCCTCTCTCCCCCTCACCTATTCTCTCTCGCTCTCTCAAACCCCCTCTCTCTCTCAACCCATCTCTCTCACCCTCTCTCTCTCAAGCCCCTCATCCTCCTCTCTCTCACCCGCTCTCTCTCAAACCCCTCTCTCTCTAAAACCCTTCTCTCTCACCCTCTCTCTCACCCCCTCATCCTCCTCTTCTCTCTCTCACCCTCTCTCACTCACTGCCTTCATCCAGCTCTCTCTCTCTCACCCGCTCTCTCAAACCACCTCTCTCTTGCAACCCCTCTCTCTCACCCTCTCTCTCACCCTCCTCCTCCTCTCTCTCTCACCCGCTCTATCTCGCTCTCTCAAACCTCCTCTCTCTCTAAACCCCTCTCTCACACCCTCTCTCTCACCCACTCATCGTCCTCTTGCTCTCTCACACACTCTCTCACCCCCTCATCCTCCTCTCTCTCTCTCACCCGCACTCTCATGCTCTATCAAACCCCCTCTCTCACTAAAAACCCTCTCTCTCACCCGCTCTCTCTCACCCCCCTCATCATCCTCTCGCTCTCTAAACACTCTCTCTCACCCCCCTCATCCTCCTCTCTCTCTCTCTCACCCGCTCTCTCTCGCTCTCTCAAACCACCCCCTCACTCTAAAACCCCTCTCTCTCACACTCTCTCTCTCACCCCCCCATCCTCCTCTCTCTCTCTCTCACCCACGCTCACTCGCTCCCTCAAACCCCTCTCTCTCCAAAACCCCTCTCTCTCACCCCCCTCATCCGCCTCTCTCTCTCTCACCCGCTTTCTCTCGCTCTCTCAAAACCCCTCTCTCTCTAAAACCCCTATCTCTCACCCTCTGTATCTCACCCCCCTCATCCTCCTCTATCTCTCTCACCCACTCTCTCTTGCTCCCGCAAACCCCCTCTCTCTCTGAAACCCCTCTCTCACCCTCTCTCTCACCCCCCTCATCCTCCTCTCTCTCTCTCTCACCCGCCATCTCTCGCTCTCTCAAACCCCGTCTCTCTCTATAACCCCTCTCTCTCACCCTCTCTCTCATCCCCCTGATCCTCTTCTCTCTGTCTCTCTCACCCGCTCTCTCTCGCTCTCTCAAAACCCCTCTCTCTCTAAACCCCTCTCTCTCACCCTCCCTCTCTCACCCCCTCATCCTCCTATCTCTCTCTCACCCGCACTCTCGCTCTCTCAAACCCCCTCTCTCTCTCAACCACTCTCTCTCACCCTCTCTCTCTCACCCCCTCATCCTCCTCTCTCTCACCCGCTCTCTATCGCTCTCTCAAACCCCCTCTCTCTCTCAACCCCTCTCTCTCAATCTCTCTCACCCCCCTCATTCTCCTCCCTCTCTCTCACCCGCTCTCTCTTGCTCTCTCAAACACCTTCTCTCACACCCTCTCTCACCCCCTCATCCTCCTCGCACTCTCTCACCCGCTCTCTCTTGCTATCTCAAACCCCTTCTCTCTCTTAAACCCCTCTCTCTCACACTCTCTCTCTCACCGCCCTCATCCTCCTCTCTCTCTCTCTCACCCACTCTCCTGTACTCTCAAACGTCCTCTCTCTCAACCCCTTGCTCTCACCCTCTCTCTCTCACCCCCCCTCATCCTCCTCTCTCTCTCACCCAGTCTCTCTCGTTCTCTCAAACCACCTCTCTCTCTCAACCCATCTCTCTCACCTTCTCTCTCTCACGCCCCTCATCCTCCTCTCTCTCACCTGCTCTCTCTCAAACCACCCCCTCACTCTAAAACCCCTCTCTCACCCTCTATCTCTCACCCCCCTCATCCTCCTCTCTCTCTCTCACCCGCTCTCTCGCTCTCTCAAACCACCCTCTCTCTCTCAACCCCTCTCGCTCACCTTCTCTTTCTCACCCCCCTCATCCTCCTCTCTCTCTCTCTCACCCGCTTTCTCTCGCTCTCTCAAACCCACTCTCTCTCTAAAACCGCCATCTCTCACCCTTTCTCTCTCACCCCCCTCATCCTCCTCTCTCTCTCACCCAAGCTCTCTCGCTCTCTCAAACCCCCTCTCTCTCTCAACCCCTCTCTCTCACCCTCTCTTTCCCACCCCCTCATCCTCCTCTCTCTCACCCGCTCTCTCTCGCTCTCTCAAACCCCCTCCCTCTCTAAAACCCCTCTCTCACCCTCTGTCTCTCAGCCCCCAATCCTCCTCTATCTCTCTCACCCGCTCTCTCGCTCTCTCACACCCCCTCTCTCTCTCAACCCCTTTCTCTCACCCTCTCTCTCTCTCACCGCTCTCATCCTCCTCTCTGTCTCTCACCTGCTCTGTCTCGCTCTCTCAACCCCTCTCTCTCACCCTCTCTTTCTCACCCCCTCATCCTCCTCTCTCTCTAACCTGCTCTCTCTCGCTCTCTCAAACCCCCTCTCTCTCTCAACCCCTCTCTCTCCCCCTCTCTCTCTTTCACCCCCCTCATTTTCCTCCCTCTCTCTCACCCGCTCTCTTAAACCCCCTCTCTCTCTCAACCCCCCTCTCTCACCCTCTCTCTCTCACCCCCCTCATCCTCCTCTCTCTCTCTCACCCGCTCTCTATCGCTCTCTCAAACCCCCCTCTCTCTCAACCCCTCTCGCTCACCTTCTCTTTCTCACCCCCCTCATCCTCCTCTCTCTCTCTCACCCGCTCTCTCGCTCTCTCACACCCCCTCTCTCTCTCAACCCCTTTCTCTCACCTTCTCTCTCTCCCACCGCTCTCATCCTCCTCTCTCTCTCTCACTCGCTCTGTCTCGCTCTCTCAAACCCCCTCTCTCTCAACCCCTCTCTCTCCCCCTCTCTCTCTTTCACCCGCCTCATCCGCCTCCCTCTCTCTCACCCGCTCTCTTAAACCCCCCCTCTCTCTCAACCCCCCTCTCTCACCCTCTCTCTCTCACCCCCCTCATCCTCCTCTCTCTCTCTCACCCGCTCTCTCTCGCTCTCTCAAACCCCCCTCTCTCTCAACCCCTCTCGCTCACCTTCTCTTTCTCACCCCCCTCATCCTCCTCTCTCTCTCTCACCCGCTCTCTCGCTCTCTCACACCCCCTCTCTCTCTCAACCCCTGTCTCTCACCTTCTCTCTCTCCCCCCGCTCTCATCCTCCTCTCTCTCTCTCACCTGCTCTGTCTCGCTCTCTCAACCCCTCTCTCTCACCCTCTCTTTCTCACCGCCCTCATCCTCCTCTCTCTCTCTCACCCACTCTCCTGTACTCTCAAACGTCCTCTCTCTCAACCCCTTGCTCTCACCCTCTCTCTCTCACCCCCCCTCATCCTCCTCTCTCTCTCACCCAGTCTCTCTCGTTCTCTCAAACCACCTCTCTCTCAACCCATCTCTCTCACCTTCTCTCTCTCACGCCCCTCATCCTCCTCTCTCTCACCTGCTCTCTCTCAAACCCCCTCTCTCTCTAAAACCCCTCTCTCTCTCTCACCCCTCATCCTCCTCTCTCTCACACGCTCTCACACACGCTCTCTCAAACCACCCCCTCACTCTAAAACCCCTCTCTCACCCTCTATCTCTCACCCCCCTCATCCTCCTCTCTCTCTCTCACCCGCTCTCTCTCGCTCTCTCAAACCACCCTCTCTCTCTCAACCCCTCTCGCTCACCTTCTCTTTCTCACCCCCCTCATCCTCCTCTCTCTCTCTCTCACCCGCTTTCTCTCGCTCTCTCAAACCCACTCTCTCTCTAAAACCGCCATCTCTCACCCTTTCTCTCTCACCCCCCTCATCCTCCTCTCTCTCTCACCCAAGCTCTCTCGCTCTCTCAAACCCCCTCTCTCTCTCAACCCCTCTCTCTCACCCTCTCTTTCCCACCCCCTCATCCTCCTCTCTCTCACCCGCTCTCTCTCGCTCTCTCAAACCCCCTCCCTCTCTAAAACCCCTCTCTCACCCTCTGTCTCTCAGCCCCCAATCCTCCTCTATCTCTCTCACCCGCTCTCTCGCTCTCTCACACCCCCTCTCTCTCTCAACCCCTTTCTCTCACCCTCTCTCTCTCTCACCGCTCTCATCCTCCTCTCTGTCTCTCACCTGCTCTGTCTCGCTCTCTCAACCCCTCTCTCTCACCCTCTCTTTCTCACCCCCTCATCCTCCTCTCTCTCTAACCTGCTCTCTCTCGCTCTCTCAAACCCCCTCTCTCTCTCAACCCCTCTCTCTCCCCCTCTCTCTCTTTCACCCCCCTCATTTTCCTCCCTCTCTCTCACCCGCTCTCTTAAACCCCCTCTCTCTCTCAACCCCCCTCTCTCACCCTCTCTCTCTCACCCCCCTCATCCTCCTCTCTCTCTCTCACCCGCTCTCTATCGCTCTCTCAAACCCCCCTCTCTCTCAACCCCTCTCGCTCACCTTCTCTTTCTCACCCCCCTCATCCTCCTCTCTCTCTCTCACCCGCTCTCTCGCTCTCTCACACCCCCTCTCTCTCTCAACCCCTTTCTCTCACCTTCTCTCTCTCCCACCGCTCTCATCCTCCTCTCTCTCTCTCACTCGCTCTGTCTCGCTCTCTCAAACCCCCTCTCTCTCAACCCCTCTCTCTCCCCCTCTCTCTCTTTCACCCGCCTCATTTTCCTCCCTCTCTCTCACCCGCTCTCTTAAACCTCCCCTCTCTCTCAACCCCCCTCTCTCACCCTCTCTCTCTCACCCCCCACATCCTCCTCTCTCTCTCTCACCCGCTCTCTCTCGCTCTCTCAAACCCCCCTCTCTCTCAACCCCTCTCGCTCACCTTCTCTTTCTCACCCCCCTCATCCTCCTCTCTCTCTCTCACCCGCTCTCTCGGTCTCTCACACCCCCTCTCTCTCTCAACCCCTGTCTCTCACCTTCTCTCTCTCCCCCCGCTCTCATCCTCCTCTCTCTCTCTCACCTGCTCTGTCTCGCTCTCTCAACCCCTCTCTCTCACCCTCTCTTTCTCACCCCCTCATCCTCCTCTCTCTCTCTCACCTGCTCTCTCTCGCTCTCTCAAACCCCCTCTCTCTCTCAACCCCTCTCTCTCCCCCTCTCTCTTTCACCCCCCTCATTCTCCTCCCTCTCTCTCACCCGCTCTCTTAAACCCCCTCTCTCTCTCTCAACCCCTCTCTCTCACCCTCTCTCTCTCACTCCCCTCATCCTCCTCTCTCTCTCTCACCCGCTCTCTCCCGCTCTCTCAAACCCCGTCTCTCTCTAAAACCCGCTCTCTCACTCTCTCTCTCTCACCCCCCTCATCCTCCTCTCTCTCCCTCACCTGTTCTCTCTCGCTCTCTCAAACCTCCTCTCTCTCTCAACCCATCTCTCTTACCCTCTCTCTCTCACGCCCCTCATCCTCCTCTCTCTCACCCGCTCTCTCTCAAACCCCCTCTCTCTCTAAAACCCTTCTCTCTCACCCTCTCTCTCTCACCCCCCTCATCCTCCTCTTCTCTCTCTCACCCTCTCTCACTCACTGCCTTCATCCTCCTCTCTCTCTCTCACCCGCTCTCTCAAACCACCTCTCTCTCGCAACCCCTCTCTCTCACCCTCCTCCTCCTCTCTCTCTCACCCGCTCTCTCTCGCTCTCTCAAACCTCCTCTCTCTCTAAACCCCTCTCTCACACCCTCTCTCTCACCCACTCATCGTCCTCTCGCTCTCTCAACACTCTCTCTCACCCCCCTCATCCTCCTCTCTCTCTCTCACCCGCTCTCTCTCGCTCTCTCAAACCACCCCCTCACTCTAAAACCCCTCTCTCTCACACTCTCTCTCTCACACCCGTCTCATCCTCCTCTCTCTCTCTCACACCCGCCATCTGTCGCTCTCTCAAACCCCGTCTCTCTCTCGCTCATTCAAAACCCCTCTCTCTCTAAACCCCTCTCTCTCACCCTCCCTCTCTCACCCCCTCATCCTCCTCTCTCTCTCTCACTCGCTTTCTCTCGCTCTCTCAAAACGCCTCTCTCTCTAAAACCCCGATCTCTCACCCTCTGTCTCTCACGCCCCTCATCTCCTCTATCTCTCTCACCCGCTCTCTCTTGCTCCCGCAAACGCCCTCTCCCTCTGAAACCCCTCTCTCACCCTCTCTCTCTCACACCCGTTTCATCCTCCTCTCTCTCACCCGCCATCTCTCGCTCTCTCAAACCCCCTCTCTCTAAACCACTCTCTCTCTCACCCTCCCTCTCTCACCCCCTCATCCTCCTCTCTCTCACCCGCTCTCTCTCGCTCTCTCAAACCTCCTCTCTCTCTCATCCCCTCTCTCTCACCCTCTCTCTCAACCCCCTCATTCTCCTCCCTCTCTCTCACCCGCTCTCTCTTGCTATCTCAAACCCCTTCTCACTCTAAAACCCCTCTCTCTCGCCCTCTCTCTCTCACCCCCTCATCCTCCTCTCTCTCTCTCACCCGCTCTCACTCTCTCAAACCCGCTCTCTCTCTAAAACCCCTATCTCTCACCCTCTGTCTCTCACCCCCCCATCCTCCTCAATCTCTCTCACCCGCTCTCTCTCACTCTCTCAAACCTCCTCTCTCTCTCAACCCCTCTCTCTCACCCTCTCTCTCAACCCCCTCATTCTCCTCTCTCTCTCTCACCCGCTCTCTCTCGCTCTCTCAAACCCCCTCTCTCTCTCAACCACTCTCTCTCACCCTCTCTCTCTCACCCCCTCATCCTCCTCTCTCTCACCCGCTCTCTCTCGCTCTCTCAAACCTCCTCTCTCTCTCAACCCCTCTCTCTCACCCTCTCTCTCAACCCCCTCATTCTCCTCCCTCTCCCTCACCCGCTCTCTCTTGCTATCTCAAACCCCTTCTCACTCTAAAACCCCTCTCTCTCACCCTCTCTCTCTCACCCCCTCATCCTCCTCTCTCTCTCTCACCCGCTCTCACTCTCTCAAACCCGCTCTCTCTCTAAAACCCCTATCTCTCACCCTCTGTCTCTCACCCCCCCATCCTCCTCAATCTCTCTCACCCGCTCTCTCTCACTCTCTCAAAAACCATCTCACTCTAAAACCCCTCTCTCTCGCCCTCTCTCTCTCACCCCCTCATCCTCCTCTCTCTCTCTCACCCGCTCTCACTCTCTCAAACCCGCTCTCTCTCTAAAACCCCTATCTCTCACCCTCTGTCTCTCACCCCCCCATCCTCCTCAATCTCTCTCACCCGCTCTCTCTCACTCTCTCAAACCTCCTCTCTCTCTCAACCCCTCTCTCTCACCCTCTCTCTCAACCCCCTCATTCTCCTCTCTCTCTCTCACCCGCTCTCTCTCGCTCTCTCAAACCCCCTCTCTCTCTCAACCACTCTCTCTCACCCTCTCTCTCTCACCCCCTCATCCTCCTCTCTCTCACCCGCTCTCTCTCGCTCTCTCAAACCTCCTCTCTCTCTCAACCCCTCTCTCTCACCCTCTCTCTCAACCCCCTCATTCTCCTCCCTCTCCCTCACCCGCTCTCTCTTGCTATCTCAAACCCCTTCTCACTCTAAAACCCCTCTCTCTCACCCCCTCATCCTCCTCTCTCTCTCTCACCCGCTCTCACTCTCTCAAACCCGCTCTCTCTCTAAAACACCTATCTCTCACCCTCTGTCTCTCACCCCCCCATCCTCCTCAATCTCTCTCACCCGCTCTCTCTCACTCTCTCAAAAACCATCTCTCTCTAAAACCCCTCTCCCTCACCCTCTCTCTCACCCCCCTCATCCTCTTCTCTCTCTCTCTCCCGCTCTCACTCGCTCTCTCAAACCCCGTCTCTCTCTATAACCCCTCTCTCACCCTCTCTCTCACCCCCCTCATACTCTTCTCTCTCTCTCTCACCCGCTCTCTCAAACCCCTCTCTCTCACCCTCTCTCTCTCACCCCCCTCATCCTCCACTCTCTCTCTCACCCGCTCTCTCTCGCTCTCTCAAACCCCCTCCCTCTCTAAAACCCCTGTCTCTCACCCTCTGTCTCTCACCCCCCTAATCCTCCTCTATCTCTCTCACCCGCTCTCTCTCGCTCTCTCAAACCCCTCTCTCTCTAAAACCCCTCTCTCACCCTCTCTCTCTCACACCCGTCTCATCCTCCTCTCTCTCTCACCCGCCATCTATCGCTCTCTCAAACCCCGTCTCTCTCTATAACCCCTCTCTCTCACCCTCTCTCTCTCTCACCCCCTCATCCTCCTCTCTCTCTCTCACCCGCTCTCTCTCGCTCTCTAAAACCCCTCTCTCTCACCCTCTCTCTCTCACACCCCCCACATTCTCCTCCCTCTCTCTCACCCACTCTCTCTTGCTGTCTCAAACACCTTCGCTCACACCCTCTCTCAACCCCCTCATCCGCCTCTCTCTCTCTCACCCGCTCTAACTCACTCTCTCAAACCCCCTCTCTCTTTCAACCCCTCTCTCTCACCCTCTCTCTCTCACCCCCCTCATTCTCCTCCCTCTCTCTCATCCGCTCTCTCTTGCTCTTTCAAACACATTCGCTTACACCCTCTCTCACCCCCCTCATCCTCCTCTCTCTCACCCGCTCTCTCTCGCTCTCTCAAACCCCCTCTCTCTCTAAACCCCCTCTCTCTCACTCTCTCTCTCTCACCCCCTCATGCTCCTCTCTCCCTCTCACCAGCACTCTCTCGCTCTCTCAAACCCCCCTCTCTCTCTAAAACCCCTCTCTCTCACCCTCTCTCTCTCACCGCCCTCATCCTCCTCTCTCTCTCTCACCCCCTCTCTCGTACTCTCAAACGTCCTCTCTCTCAACCCCTCGCTCTCACCCTCTCTCTCTCACCCCCCTCATCCTCCTCACTCTCTCTCACCCGCTCTCTCTCACTCTCTCAAACCACCTCTCTCTCTCAACCCCTCTCTCTCACCCTCTCTCTCTCACCCCTCTCATCCTCCTCTCTCTCACCCATTCTATCTCGGTCTCTCAAACACCCTCTCTCTCTGAACCCTTTCTCTCTCACCCTCTCTATCTCACACCCCTCATCCTCCTCTCTCTCTCTCTCACCCGCTCTCTCTTGCTCTCTCAAACCCCTCTATCTCTAAAACCCCTCTCTCACCCTCTCTCTCTCACACCCGTCTCATCCTCCTCTCTCTCTCTCACCCGCCATCTATCGCTCTCTCAAACCCCGTCTCTCTCTATAACCCCTCTCTCTCACCCTCTCTCTCTCACCCCCCTCATTCTCCTCCCTCTCTCTCATCCGCTCTCTCTTGCTCTTTCAAACACATTCGCTTACACCCTCTCTCACCCCCCTCATCCTCCTCTCTCTCACCCGCTCTCTCTCGCTCTCTCAAACCCCCTCTCTCTTTAAACCCCCTCTCTCTCACTCTCTCTCTCTCACCCCCTCATGCTCCTCTCTCCCTCTCACCAGCACTCTCTCGCTCTCTCAAACCCCCCCTCTCTCTCTAAAACCCCTCTCTCTCACCCTCTCTCTCTCACCGCCCTCATCCTCCTCTCTCTCTCTCACCCCCTCTCTCGCACTCTCAAATGTCCTCTCTCTCAACCCCTCGCTCTCACCCTCTCTCTCTCACCCCCCTCATCCTCCTCACTCTCTCTCACCCGCTCTCTCTCACTCTCTCAAACCACCTCTCTCTCTCAACCCCTCTCTCTCACCCTCTCTCTCTCACCCCCCTCATCCTCCTCTCTCTCACCCATTCTATCTCGGTCTCTCAAACACCCTCTCTCTCTGAACCCTTTCTCTCTCACCCTCTCTATCTCACACCCCTCATCCTCCTCTCTCTCTCTCTCACCCGCTCTCTCTTGCTCTCTCAAACCCCTCTCTCTCTAAAACCCCTCTCTCTCACCCTCTGTCTCTCACCCCCTCATCCTCTCTCTCTCTCTCTCTCTCTCACCGGCTCTCTCTCGCTCTCTCAAACCCCCCTCTCTCAAAAACCCCTCTCTCTTACCCTCTCTCTCTCACACGCCACATCCTCCTCTCTCACTCTCTCAACAGCTCTCTTTCGCTCTCTCAAACCTCCTCTCTCTCAACCCCTCTCTCTCACCCTCTCTCTCACCCCCCTCATCCTCCTCTCTCTCTCTCTCACCCGTGCTCTCTCGCTCTCTCAAATCCCCTCTCTCAACACCTCTCTCTCACCCTCTCTCTCTCTCACCCCCCTCATCCTCCTCTCTCTCTCACCCGCTCTCTCTCGCTCTCTCAAACCCCTTCTCTCTCACCCTCTCTCTCTCACCCCCCCATCCTCCTCTCTCTCTCTTACCCGCTCTCTCAAACGCCCTCTCTCTAAAACACCTCTCTCTCTCACCCTCTCTCTCTCGCCACCCTCATCCTCCTCTCTCTCTCACCCACTCTCTCGTACTCTCAAACCCCCTCCATCTCAACCCCTCGCTCTCACCCTCTCTCTCTCACCCTCCATCCTCCTCACTCTCTCTCACCTGCTCTCTCTCACTCTCTCAAACACCCTCTCTATCAAAAACCCCCTCTCTCACCCTCTCTCTCTCACACGCCTCATCCTCCACTCTCACTCTCTCAACAGCTCTCTCTCGCTCTCTCAAACCCCCTCTCTCTCAACCCCTCTTTCTCACCCGCTCTCTCTCTCACCTCCTCCTCCTCTCTCTCTCTCACTCGCTCTCACTCGCTCTCTCAAAACCCTCTCTCTCTATACCCCCTCTCTCTCACCCTCTCCCTCTCACCCCCCTCATCCTCCTCTCTCTCTCTCACCCTCTCTCTCTCACCCTCCTCATCCTCCTCTCTCTCTCACCCGCTCTGTCGCTCTCTCAAACCTCCTCTCTCAACCCCTCTCTCACCCCCCTGATCATCCTCTCTCTCTCACCCGCTCTCTCTCGCTCTCTCAAACCCCTCTCACTCTAAAACCCCTCTCTCTCACACACCCCTCATCCTCCTCTCTCTCTCTCACCCGCTCTCTCTCGCTCTCTCAAACCCCCCTCTCTCTAAAACCCTCTCTCTCACCCTCTCTCTCTCACCCCCCATCATCCTCCTCTCTCTCTCTCACCCGCTCTCTCTCGCTCTCTCAAACCCCCTCCCTCTCTAAAACCCCTGTCTCTCAGCCCCCAATCCTCCTCTATCTCTCTCACCCGCTCTCTCGCTCTCTCACACCCCCTCTCTCTCTCAACCCCTTTCTCTCACCCTCTCTCTCTCTCACCGCTCTCATCCTCCTCTCTCTCTCACCTGCTCTGTCTCGCTCTCTCAACCCCTCTCTCTCACCCTCTCTTTCTCACCCCCTCATCCTCCTCTCTCTCTCTCACCCGCTCTCACTCTCTCAAACCCGCTCTCTCTCTAAAACACCTATCTCTCACCCTCTGTCTCTCACCCCCCCATCCTCCTCAATCTCTCTCACCCGCTCTCTCTCACTCTCTCAAAAACCATCTCTCTCTAAAACCCCTCTCCCTCACCCTCTCTCTCACCCCCCTCATCCTCTTCTCTCTCTCTCTCCCGCTCTCACTCGCTCTCTCAAACCCCGTCTCTCTCTATAACCCCTCTCTCACCCTCTCTCTCACCCCCCTCATACTCTTCTCTCTCTCTCTCACCCGCTCTCTCAAACCCCTCTCTCTCACCCTCTCTCTCTCACCCCCCTCATCCTCCACTCTCTCTCTCACCCGCTCTCTCTCGCTCTCTCAAACCCCCTCCCTCTCTAAAACCCCTGTCTCTCACCCTCTGTCTCTCACCCCCCTAATCCTCCTCTATCTCTCTCACCCGCTCTCTCTCGCTCTCTCAAACCCCTCTCTCTCTAAAACCCCTCTCTCACCCTCTCTCTCTCACACCCGTCTCATCCTCCTCTCTCTCTCACCCGCCATCTATCGCTCTCTCAAACCCCGTCTCTCTCTATAACCCCTCTCTCTCACCCTCTCTCTCTCTCACCCCCTCATCCTCCTCTCTCTCTCTCACCCGCTCTCTCTCGCTCTCTAAAACCCCTCTCTCTCACCCTCTCTCTCTCACACCCCCCACATTCTCCTCCCTCTCTCTCACCCACTCTCTCTTGCTGTCTCAAACACCTTCGCTCACACCCTCTCTCAACCCCCTCATCCGCCTCTCTCTCTCTCACCCGCTCTAACTCACTCTCTCAAACCCCCTCTCTCTTTCAACCCCTCTCTCTCACCCTCTCTCTCTCACCCCCCTCATTCTCCTCCCTCTCTCTCATCCGCTCTCTCTTGCTCTTTCAAACACATTCGCTTACACCCTCTCTCACCCCCCTCATCCTCCTCTCTCTCACCCGCTCTCTCTCGCTCTCTCAAACCCCCTCTCTCTCTAAACCCCCTCTCTCTCACTCTCTCTCTCTCACCCCCTCATGCTCCTCTCTCCCTCTCACCAGCACTCTCTCGCTCTCTCAAACCCCCCTCTCTCTCTAAAACCCCTCTCTCTCACCCTCTCTCTCTCACCGCCCTCATCCTCCTCTCTCTCTCTCACCCCCTCTCTCGTACTCTCAAACGTCCTCTCTCTCAACCCCTCGCTCTCACCCTCTCTCTCTCACCCCCCTCATCCTCCTCACTCTCTCTCACCCGCTCTCTCTCACTCTCTCAAACCACCTCTCTCTCTCAACCCCTCTCTCTCACCCTCTCTCTCTCACCCCTCTCATCCTCCTCTCTCTCACCCATTCTATCTCGGTCTCTCAAACACCCTCTCTCTCTGAACCCTTTCTCTCTCACCCTCTCTATCTCACACCCCTCATCCTCCTCTCTCTCTCTCTCACCCGCTCTCTCTTGCTCTCTCAAACCCCTCTATCTCTAAAACCCCTCTCTCACCCTCTCTCTCTCACACCCGTCTCATCCTCCTCTCTCTCTCTCACCCGCCATCTATCGCTCTCTCAAACCCCGTCTCTCTCTATAACCCCTCTCTCTCACCCTCTCTCTCTCACCCCCCTCATTCTCCTCCCTCTCTCTCATCCGCTCTCTCTTGCTCTTTCAAACACATTCGCTTACACCCTCTCTCACCCCCCTCATCCTCCTCTCTCTCACCCGCTCTCTCTCGCTCTCTCAAACCCCCTCTCTCTTTAAACCCCCTCTCTCTCACTCTCTCTCTCTCACCCCCTCATGCTCCTCTCTCCCTCTCACCAGCACTCTCTCGCTCTCTCAAACCCCCCCTCTCTCTCTAAAACCCCTCTCTCTCACCCTCTCTCTCTCACCGCCCTCATCCTCCTCTCTCTCTCTCACCCCCTCTCTCGCACTCTCAAATGTCCTCTCTCTCAACCCCTCGCTCTCACCCTCTCTCTCTCACCCCCCTCATCCTCCTCACTCTCTCTCACCCGCTCTCTCTCACTCTCTCAAACCACCTCTCTCTCTCAACCCCTCTCTCTCACCCTCTCTCTCTCACCCCCCTCATCCTCCTCTCTCTCACCCATTCTATCTCGGTCTCTCAAACACCCTCTCTCTCTGAACCCTTTCTCTCTCACCCTCTCTATCTCACACCCCTCATCCTCCTCTCTCTCTCTCTCACCCGCTCTCTCTTGCTCTCTCAAACCCCTCTCTCTCTAAAACCCCTCTCTCTCACCCTCTGTCTCTCACCCCCTCATCCTCTCTCTCTCTCTCTCTCTCTCACCGGCTCTCTCTCGCTCTCTCAAACCCCCCTCTCTCAAAAACCCCTCTCTCTTACCCTCTCTCTCTCACACGCCACATCCTCCTCTCTCACTCTCTCAACAGCTCTCTTTCGCTCTCTCAAACCTCCTCTCTCTCAACCCCTCTCTCTCACCCTCTCTCTCACCCCCCTCATCCTCCTCTCTCTCTCTCTCACCCGTGCTCTCTCGCTCTCTCAAATCCCCTCTCTCAACACCTCTCTCTCACCCTCTCTCTCTCTCACCCCCCTCATCCTCCTCTCTCTCTCACCCGCTCTCTCTCGCTCTCTCAAACCCCTTCTCTCTCACCCTCTCTCTCTCACCCCCCCATCCTCCTCTCTCTCTCTTACCCGCTCTCTCAAACGCCCTCTCTCTAAAACACCTCTCTCTCTCACCCTCTCTCTCTCGCCACCCTCATCCTCCTCTCTCTCTCACCCACTCTCTCGTACTCTCAAACCCCCTCCATCTCAACCCCTCGCTCTCACCCTCTCTCTCTCACCCTCCATCCTCCTCACTCTCTCTCACCTGCTCTCTCTCACTCTCTCAAACACCCTCTCTATCAAAAACCCCCTCTCTCACCCTCTCTCTCTCACACGCCTCATCCTCCACTCTCACTCTCTCAACAGCTCTCTCTCGCTCTCTCAAACCCCCTCTCTCTCAACCCCTCTTTCTCACCCGCTCTCTCTCTCACCTCCTCCTCCTCTCTCTCTCTCACTCGCTCTCACTCGCTCTCTCAAAACCCTCTCTCTCTATACCCCCTCTCTCTCACCCTCTCCCTCTCACCCCCCTCATCCTCCTCTCTCTCTCTCACCCTCTCTCTCTCACCCTCCTCATCCTCCTCTCTCTCTCACCCGCTCTGTCGCTCTCTCAAACCTCCTCTCTCAACCCCTCTCTCACCCCCCTGATCATCCTCTCTCTCTCACCCGCTCTCTCTCGCTCTCTCAAACCCCTCTCACTCTAAAACCCCTCTCTCTCACACACCCCTCATCCTCCTCTCTCTCTCTCACCCGCTCTCTCTCGCTCTCTCAAACCCCCCTCTCTCTAAAACCCTCTCTCTCACCCTCTCTCTCTCACCCCCCATCATCCTCCTCTCTCTCTCTCACCCGCTCTCTCTCGCTCTCTCAAACCCCCTCCCTCTCTAAAACCCCTGTCTCTCAGCCCCCAATCCTCCTCTATCTCTCTCACCCGCTCTCTCGCTCTCTCACACCCCCTCTCTCTCTCAACCCCTTTCTCTCACCCTCTCTCTCTCTCACCGCTCTCATCCTCCTCTCTCTCTCACCTGCTCTGTCTCGCTCTCTCAACCCCTCTCTCTCACCCTCTCTTTCTCACCCCCTCATCCTCCTCTCTCTCTCTAACCTGCTCTCTCTCGCTCTCTCAAACCCCCTCTATCTCTCAACCCCTCTCGCACACCTTCTCTTTCTCACCCCCCTCATCCTCCTCTCTCTCTCTCACCCGCTCTCTCTCGCGCTCTCAAACCCCCTCTCTCTCTCAACCCCTTTCTCTCACCCTCTCTCTCTCCCACCGCTCTCATCCTCCTCTCTCTCTCTCTCACCCGCTCTGTCTCGCTCTCTCAAACCCCCTCTCTCTCTCAACCCCTCTCTCTCCCCCTCTCTCTCTTTCACCCCCCTCATTTTCCTCCCTCTCTCTCACCCGCTCTCTTAAACCCCCTCTCTCTCTCAACCCCCCTCTCTCACCCTCTCTCTCTCACCCCCCTCATCCTCCTCTCTCTCTCTCACCCGCTCTCTCTCGCTCTCTCAAACCTCCTCTCTCAACCCCTCTCTCACCCCCCTCATCATCCTCTCTCTCTCACCCGCTCTCTCTCGCTCTCTCAAACCCCCCTCTCTCTAAAACCCTCTCTCTCACCCTCTCTCTCTCACCCCCCATCATCCTCCTCTCTCTCTCACCCGCTCTCTCTCGCTCTCTCAAACCCCCTCTCTCTCTCAACCCCTCTCTCTCCCCCTCTCTCTCTTTCACCCCCCTCATCCTCCTCTCTCTCTCTCACCCGCTCTCTCTCGCTCTCTCAAACCCCGCTCTCTCTCTCAACCCCTCTCGCTCACCTTCTCTTTCTCACCCCCCTCATCCTCCTCTCTCTCTCTCACCCGCTCGCTCGCTCTCTCACACCCCCTCTCTCTCTCAACCCCTTTCTCTCACCTTCTCTCTCTCCCACCGCTCTCATCCTCCTCTCTCTCTCTCACCTGCTCTGTCTCGCTCTCTCAACCCCTCTCTCTCACCCTCTCTTTCTCACCCCCTCATCCTCCTCTCTCTCTCTCAAACCCCCTCTATCTCTCAACCTCTTTCGCTCACATTCTCTTTCTCACCCCCCTCATCCTCCTCTCTCTCTCTCACCCGCTCTCTCTCGCTCTCTCACACCCCCTCTCTCTCTCTCAACCCCTTTCTCTCACCCTCTCTCTCTCCCACCGCTCTCATCCTCCTCTCTCTCTCTCACCCGCTCTGTCTCGCTCTCTCAAACCCCCTCTCTCTCTCAACCCCTCTCTCTCCCCCTCTCTCTCTTTCACCCCCCTCATTCTCCTCCCTCTCTCTCACCCGCTCTCTTAAACCCCCCCTCTCTCTCTCAACCCCTCTCTCTCACCCTCTCTCTCTCACTCCCCTCATCCTCCTCTCTCTCTCTCACCCGCTCTCTCCCGCTCTCTCAAACCCCGTCTCTCTGTAAAACCCGCTCTCTCACCCTCTCTCTCTCACCCCCCTCATCCTCCTCTCTCTCCCTCACCTGTTCTCTCTCGCTCTCTCAAACCCCCTCTCTCTCTCAACCCATTTCTCTTACCCTCTCTCTCTCACGCCCCTCATCCTCCTCTCTCTCACCCGCGCTCTCTCAAACCCCTCTCTCTCTAAAACCCTTCTCTCTCACCCTCTCTCTCTCACCCCCCTCATCCTCCTCTTCTCTCTCTCACCCTCTCTCACTCACTGCCTTCATCCTCCTCTCTCTCTCTCACCCGCTCTCTCAAACCACCTCTCTCTCGCAACCCCTCTCTCTCACCCTCTCTCTCTCACCCTCCTCCTCCTCTCTCTCTCACCCGCTCTCTCGCTCTCTCAAACCTCCTCTCTCTCTAAACCCCTCTCTCACACCCTCTCTCTCACCCACTCATCGTCCTCTTGCTCTCTCACACACTCTCTCTCACCCCCTCATCCTCCTCTCTCTCTCACCCACACTCTCATGCTCTATCAAACCCCCTCTCTCACGAAAATCCCTCTCTCTCACCCTCTCTCTCTCACCCCGCTCATCATCCTCTCGCTCTCTCAACACTCTCTCTCACCCCCCTCATCCTCCTCTCTCTCTCTCACCCGCTCTCTCTCGCTCTCTCAAACCACCCCCTCACTCTAAAACCCCTCTCTCTCACACTCTCTCTCTCACACCCATCTCATCCTCCTCTCTCTCTCTCACACCCGCCATCTGTCGCTCTCTCAAACCCCGTCTCTCTCTCGCTCATTCAAAACCCCTCTCTCTCTAAACCCCTCTCTCTCACCCTCCCTCTCTCACCCCCTCATCCTCCACTCTCTCTCTCACTCGCTTTCTCTCGCTCTCTCAAAACGCCTCTCTCACTAAAACCCCTATCTCTCACCCTCTGTCTCTCACCCCCCTCATCCTCCTCTATCTCTCTCACCCGCTCTCTCTTGCTCCCGCAAACGCCCTCTCCCTCTGAAACCCCTCTCTCACCCTCTCTCTCTCACACCCGTCTCATCCTCCTCTCTCTCTCTCACCCGCCATCTCTCGCTCTCTCAAACCCCCTCTCTCTCTAAACCCCTCTCTCTCTCACCCTCCCTCTCTCACCCCCTCATCCTCCTCTCTCTCACCCGCTCTCTCTCGCTCTCTCAAACCTCCTCTCTCTCTTAACCCCTCTCTCTCACCCTCTCTCTCAACCCCCTCATTCTCCTCCCTCTCTCTCACCCGCTCTCTCTTGCTATCTCAAACCCCTTCTCACTCTAAAACCCCTCTCTCTCACCCTTTCTCTCTCACCCCCTCATCCCCCTCTCTCTCTCACCCGCTCTCACTCTCTCACACCCGCGCTCTCTCTAAAACCCCTATCTCTCACCCTCTGTCTCTCACCCCCCCATCCTCCTCAATCTCTCTCACCCGCTCTCTCTCACTCTCTCAAACATCCTCTCTCTCTCAACCCCTCTCTCTCACCCTCTCTCTCAACCCCCTCATTCTCCTCTCTCTCTCTCACCCGCTCTCTCTCGCTCTCTCAAACCCCCTCTCTCTCTCAACCACTCTCTCTCACCCTCTCTCTCTCACCCCCTCATCCTCCTCTCTCTCCCCCGCTCTCTCTCGCTCTCTCAAACCTCCTCTCTCTCTCAACCCCTCTCTCTCACTCTCTCTCTCTCACCCCCTCATGCTCCTCTCTCCCTCTCACCAGCACTCTCCCGCTCTCTCAAACCCCCCTCTCTCTCTAAAACCCCTCTCTCTCACCCTCTCTCTCTCACCGCCCTCATCCTCCTCTCTCTCTCTCACCCCCTCTCTCGTACTCTCAAACGTCCTCTCTCTCAACCCCTCGCTCTCACCCTCTCTCTCTCACCCCCCTCATCCTCCTCACTCTCTCTCACCCGCTCTCTCTCACTCTCTCAAACCACCTCTCTCTCTCAACCCCTCTCTCTCACCCTCTCTCTCTCACCCCCCTCATCCTCCTCTCTCTCACCCATTCTATCTCGGTCTCTCATACACCCTCTCTCTCTGAACCCTTTCTCTCTCACCCTCTCTATCTCACACCCCTCATCCTCCTCTCTCTCTCTCTCTCACCCGCTCTCTCTTGCTCTCTCAAACCCCTCTCTCTCTAAAACCCCTCTCTCTCACCCTCTGTCTCTCACCCCCTCATCCTCTCTCTCTCTCTCTCACCGGCTCTCTCTCGCTCTCTCAAACCCCCCTCTCTCAAAAACCCCTCTCTCTTACCCTCTCTCTCTCACACGCCTCATCCTCCTCTCTCACTCTCTCAACAGCTCTCTTTCGCTCTCTCAAACCTCCTCTCTCTCAACCCCTCTCTCTCACCCTCTCTCTCACCCCCCTCATCCTCCTCTCTCTCTCTCTCACCCGTGCTCTCTCGCTCTCTCAAATCCCCTCTCTCAACACCTCTCTCTCACCCTCTCTCTCTCTCACCCCCCTCATCCTCCTCTCTCTCTCACCCGCTCTCTCTCGCTCTCTCAAACCCCTTCTCTCTCACCCTCTCTCTCTCACCCCCCCATCCTCCTCTCTCTCTCTCACCCGCTCTCTCAGACGCCCTCTCTCTAAAACACCTCTCTCTCTCACCCTCTCTCTCTCGCCACCCTCATCCTCCTCTCTCTCTCACCCACTCTCTCGTACTCTCAAACCCCCTCCATCTCAACCCCTCGCTCTCACTCTCTCTCTCATCCTCCATCCTCCTCACTCTCTCTCACCTGCTCTCTCTCACTCTCTCAAACACCCTCTCTATCAAAAACCCCCTCTCTCACCCTCTCTCTCTCACACGCCTCATCCTCCTCTCTCACTCTCTCAACAGCTCTCTCTCGCTCTCTCAAACCCCCTCTCTCTCAACCCCTCTTTCTCACCCGCTCTCTCTCTCACCTCCTCCTCCTCTCTCTCTCACTCGCTCTCACTCGCTCTCTCAAACCCCTCTCTCTCTATACCCCCTCTCTCTCACCCTCTCCCTCTCACCCCCCTCATCCTCCTCTCTCTCTCTCACCCTCTGTCTCTCACCCTCCTCATCCTCCTCTCTCTCTCACCCGCTCTGTCGCTCTCTCAAACCTCCTCTCTCAACCCCTCTCTCACCCCCCTCATCATCCTCTCTCTCTCACCCGCTCTCTCTCGCTCTCTCAAACCCCCCTCTCTCTAAAACCCTCTCTCTCACCCTCTCTCTCTCACCCCCCATCATCCTCCTCAATCTCTCTCACCCTCTCTCTCTCACACCCCCATACTCCTCTCTCTCTCTCACCCGCTCTCTCTCGCTCTCTCAAACCCCCTCGCTCTCTCAACCCCTCTCTCTCACCCTCTCTCTCTCACCTCCCTTATCCTCCTCTCTCTCTCTCACCCGCGCTCTCTCGCCCTCTCAAACCCCTTCTGTCTCACCCTCTCTCTCACCTCCCTCATCCTCCTCTCTCTCTCAGGCTCTCTCTCTCTCTCAAACCCCCTCTCTCTCTAAAACCCCTCTCTCTCACCCTCTCTCTCTCACCCCCCTCATCCTCCTCCCTCTCTCACCCGCTCTCTCAAACCCCCTCTCTCTTTGTCAGCCCCTCGCTTTCTCACCCCCGCTCTGTCAACCCCTTTCTCCCTTACCCCCTCACCCGCGCTCTTTCTCACCCCTCTCTTTGTCAAATCTCCTCTCTCATACCCTTCTCTCATACTCACCTCTCTTGCACCCCTCCCGCTCTCTCACACACTTTCTCTCTCTCATCCCCTCTCTCTCACCCCCTCCCTCTCTCCCACCCTCTCTCTATCTCTTTCTCATCCCCTCTCTCTCCTTCTCACTCCCTCTATCTCACCCCCCTCATTCTCACCCTCTCTCTCACCCCCTCCCTCTCTCCCACCCTCTCTCTCTCTCAACCCCCCTCTCTCATTCCCCATCTCTCACCAACCTCTCTCTCACCCCCCTCTCTCTCTCTCACCCACCTCTCTCTCTCAGCCCCCCTCAACCCCCTCTCACACACCTCTCTCTCTCCCACCCCCTCACCCCATTTATCTTCCCCCCCACCTCCCTCACCCCCCTCCAAACCCCTTTCCCACCCCCTTCCCCCACACACCCCCTCACCCACCTACCCCTCTCACACCTCTCTCTCACCCCCCTCTTACACCCCTCTCTCTCGCAAACCCCTCTCTGTCACCCCTCTCTTTCTCTCACCACTCTAACTTTCTTACCTTCTCTCCTCCCCTCTCCCCTCTCTCTCCCCCATCTCTCACCACTCTCTCACCCTCTCTCTCACCTCTCTCTCTCTCTCACATACCCCTCTCTCTCACGTCCTCCCTCTCTCATCCCATCCCTCTCTCACACCCTTCCACTCTCACACTCTCCCTCTCTCCTCCCTCTCTCTCCCCTCTCTCTCACCCCTCTCTCTCACACCCCTCTCTATCACCCTCCCTCTCTCATCCCGTCCCTCTTTCCCCCTCCCACTGACATCCCTCCTCTCTCACACTCTCCCTATCTCACCCCTCTCTCTCAGCCCATCTGTCTCTCAGCCCATCTCTCTCTCAGCCCCTCCCTCTCTCAGCCCCTCTCTCTCTCAGCCACTCCCGCTCTCACCCACCCTCTCTTGCACCCCCTGTCTCCCTTAGCCGTTCTCTCTCACTGCCCCCCTCTCTCTCACCCCCTCTCTCATTCCACACTCTCTCCCCCTTTCTATTACACCCTCTCTCACACCCTACTAACTCTCTCACCCTTTCACCCCCCTCTTCACCACCTCTCCCCCTCTCTCTCCCCCTCTCTCACCCCTCTCTCTCTCACGCCCTCTCTCTTACCCACTCTCTTTCTCACGGCCTCTCTCTCTCACCACTCAATATCTCTCGCACCCTCTCTTTCTCACTGCCTCTCTCTCAACACCCTCTCTCTCAGCCTCTCTCTCTCAGCCACTTTCTCTCACACCCCCTTTCTCTCTCACCTTGTTATCTCTCTCCCCCTCGCTCTATCTTACCCCCTCTCTCTCCACCCTGCTCTGTCACTCTCACCCCTTTCTCTCTGTCACCCCTCACCCTCTCTTCCCCTTTATACCCTCTCTCACTCCCTCTCTCGCTCACCCCTTCACTCTATCTTCCCCGCCCACACCCCCTGTCTCTTACCCACCTCTCTGTGTCTCTCTCTCACACCCCTCTCTCTCGCACCCCTGTCTCTCTCCCGCACTCTCTCTCACTCTATTGTCTTCTGTCTCTTGCTCCTTTTTCTCTCTCATTCCCCTTCCCTCCCGTACTCTGTCTCACACCCCCGCTCTCTCTCTCTCTCTGTATACCCCCTCTCTCGCGCCCTCTTTCTCTCGTTCACCCCATTTCTCTCTCTCTTTTGACCCCTTTCTTCCTCCCTCCTCCTTGCTCTCATTCTGTCACTCTCTAGCGCCCACTCTCTCAGCCCATCTCCCTCACACCACTCTAACTCTCTCATCCATTCACTCGTTCTCTCTCTCTGTCTGTCTGTCTCTCTCTCTCTCTCAACCCATCATTCACTGTCTATCTCACCCCCTCTCTCACCCCTTTCGCTCTCTGTCTCACGTCCCATCTCTCTCATCCCTCTTTCGCTCGCTGCCCCCCTTTCTCTCTCACCCCTTCGCTATCTCTCCCCCTTTCTCTCAATCCCTCTCTCTCACACCCTCTCTCTCCCACTCTCTCTCCCATGTCCTCTCTCTCACCCCCTCCCACACATTTACTCTTTCTCTGACCCCCTCTCTTTCTCTCCACTCTCTCCCTTCCTCAGCCCTCTCTCCCTTTCTCACCCCACTCTCTCTCTCACCCCTTTCTCTCACACCCTCTCTCTCAACCCCTCTCTCTCACTCTCTCTCTCACCCCCTCATCCTCCTCTCTCTCTCTCACCCGCTCTCTCTCGCTCTCTCAACCTCCCCTCTAAATCCCCTCTCTCTCACCCCTTGCTCTCACTCTCTCTTACCCTACTCTCTCTCACATCCCACTCTCTCACCCCCTTCTCTCTCACCCCCTCACCTGCTCTCTCACTCCTCTCTCTTTCCCAAACTCTCTCTCTCCTACATCCTCACCCATACTCTCTCTCACATCCCCTCTCTCTCTCTCACCCCTCTCTCTTTCACCTCCTCCCTCTCTCCAACCCCCTCCCTCTCTCCCACCCTCTCTCTGTCTCTTTCTCATACCCTCTCTCTCCTTCTCACCCCCTCTCTCTCTCACCCCATCTCACTCTCACTCCATTTCTCTCAAACCATCTCTCTCTCATGCCCTTTCTCCCAGCCCCTCTCTGTCTCACCTCCAGTCTTTCTCTGACCCACTCTCACTCCCCCTTTGTCTCTCCCCCTTTCTCTCTCACCCCCCTCACATCGCCCTCTCTCACTCACCCCACTCCCTCACTCACCCCCCCTCTCTCTCCCACTCCTCTCTCTCCCTCTCTCTCTAACCCCCTCTCTCATCCTCTCTCCCTCTCTCAACCCCGCTCTCTACCCCTTCTCTCTCACTCCCCCACTCTCTCTCACCCCTTCTCTCCCTCAACCCTCTCTCTTTCAACCCCTCTCTCTCTACGGTGAGAAAGTGAGGTCTGCAGATGCTGGAGATCAAAGTTGAAACTTTATTGCTGGAACAGCACAGCAGGTCAGGCAGCATCCAGGGAACAGGAGATTCGACGTTTCGGGCACAGGCCCTTCTTCAGGAAGAAGGGCCTGTGCCCGAAACGTCGAATCTCCTGTTCCCTGGATGCTGCCTGACCTGCTGTGCTGTTCCAGCAATAAAGTTTCAACCCTCTCTCTCTACCCCTCCCTCCCCCTCTCTCTCTCACCCTTCTCTCCCATCTCTCACCCCACTCTCTCTCACCACCCCCTCTCTAAACCCAGCTCACTCTCTCATCCCCTCAATCTCTCCAACCCTTACTTTTTCATCCCTCTATCTCTCTCAACCCCTCTACCTCAGCTCTTCTCTCTCATCCCTCTCTCTCTCACCCCCTCACCCCTCACCCCTCTCGCTCACCCCCTCTCTCTCGCCCATCCTCTCTCACACCCTCTCCTTCTCACTCCACTCTCTCTTATCCCCTCCCCACTTTCTTTCTCTCAATCACCCCTTCTCTCTCACCCCCCTTACCCCCACCTCCTCTCTCTCACCCCCTTCTCTCACCCGCGTTCTCTTTCTCACTCACTCTCTCTTTCTCACTTCCACTCTCTCTCTCTTTTTTACTCACACTCTCTCTTTCTCAATCCCTCTCTCACCCGTGCTCTCAAACCCTCTCTCTCTTCCCCCCCCCTCCCTCCCCTTCTCTCTCCCACTCTCTGCCCAATTTTTTCATCCCCTCTCCCCCCCCACTCTCTCTCCCCTCTCTCTCTCCACTCTCTCTCTACCCCCTCGCTAGCCCCCCAATCTCTACCCCTTCTCTCCCCCTGTCTCTCACATCCCCTCTCTCTCGCTCCCATCTCACTCTCTCACCTCACTCTCACTCTCTCACCCCACTCTCTCTCTCACACCCCACATTTCACTCCCTCCCACCCCTTCTGTCTCACACCCCTTCTCTCTCACACCCCTCTCTCTCTCCCCCCTTTCTTCCTCTCCTCCACTCCTTCCCCCTCACTCCCCTCCCCATCTCTCTCCCGCTTCTCTCTCCCCCTCTCTCTCCTCTTCTCTCTGACCCTTCTCTCCCCCTCTCTCTGCCCCCTCTCTCAACCCCTCTCCTCCGCTCTCTCCTCCTCACAACCCCCTCTCCCATCTCTCTCCCCCTCTCTCCCCTTCTCTCTCACCCATCTCTCCCCCTCCCTCTCCCCCTCTCTCTCTCCTCCTCTCTCCCCTCCTCTCTCGTCTCCCTCTCTCTCCGCCCTCTCTCTCTCTCGCATCCTCTCTCTCTCTCACTCTTCCACTCGCTCTCTTCCTCTTGCTCTCTCTCACTCTCTCACCCTCTTCTCACACTCTCTCTTCTCCCTGGCTATTTCCCTCTCTCTTGCCTCCCTCTCTCTCTCATCTCACGGTCTCTCTCGCTCTTTCTCTCTCTCTCTCTGTCGCTCATGCTCTCTGTCTGTCTGTCTCCCTCTCTTTCAGTCCACCCTACTTCTCTCACTCTTGCTCTATCGTTCTCTCTGACTGTTGCTCTCTCTCTCTCTCCGTCTCTCTCTCTCTCAGTCCTCCCCCTCACCTCTTCTCTCTCGCAACCCATCTTTCTCAAACCCTCTCTCTCCCCCCTCTCTCTCTAAACCTCTCTCTCCCCCTCTCTCTCTCAACCCCTCTCTCTCAACCACTCTCTCACTCATCTCTCTCACCCCCCTCTCTCTCACTCCCCTCTCTCTCACCCCCTTCTCTCTCTCACCCCATCTCTCTCTCAACCCCTCACTCTCATATCCCCTCTCTCTCACCCCTCCTCCCTCTCGCACCCCCTCACCCCTCTCCCTCTCTCACACCCTTTCTCTCTTACCCTGAGCTCTCTCTCTCACCACCCACCCTCTCTCTCAACCCCTCTCTCTCACCCCTAGCTCTCTTACTCCTCTCTCTCACACACTCCCTCTCTCTCACTCCCCCCTCTCTCACTCCCATCTCACTCTCTCACCCCTCTCTCTAACCACAATCTTTCTCTCTCTGTCCCACCCCCTCTGTATCTCACCCCTTCTCTCTCATCTCCCTCTCACCCCACACCTTTCTCTCTCACCCCTTCTCTCTTAATTCCCTTTCACCACTACCCCCTCTCTCTCTCAGCCCCCTCTCTCTCACCCGCGCTCTCTTTTTCACTCACTCTCTCTTTCTCACCCCCTCTCTCTCACCCCTTCTCTCTCAACTCCTCTCTCTCCCGCCCCCTCTCTCTCTCTCTTCCCTCTCTCCCCCTCTCTCTCTATCCCCTCTCTCTCACTCCAATCTCACTCTCTCACCCCACTCTCACTCTCTCCCACACTCTCTCTCTCTTAGCCCACGTCTCACTCTCTCCCCCACTCTCTCTCTCTCTTCGCCCACGTCTCTCTCTCTCTCACTCACATCTCACTCTCTCACCCCAACCTCACTCTCTCACCGACCTCTCTCTTTCGCCCACCCTCTCTATCTCCTACCCTTTCTCTCTCACACCCCTTCTCTCTCTCACAGCCCTGTTTCTCACCCCCTCTCTCTCAATTCCTCTCTCTCACCACCTCTCTCTCAACACCTCTCTCTCTCTCAACCACTCTCTCACTCATCTCTCTCACCCACCTCTCTCTCACTCGCCTCTCTCTCACCCCTTTCTCTCTGTCACCCCTCACCCTCTCTTCCCCTTTATACCCTCTCTCACTCCCTCTCTCGCTCACCCCTTCACTCTATCTTCCCCGCCCACACCCCCTGTCTCTTACCCACCTCTCTGTGTCTCTCTCTCACACCCCTCTCTCTCGCACCCCTGTCTCTCTCCCGCACTCTCTCTCACTCTATTGTCTTCTGTCTCTTGCTCCTTTTTCTCTCTCATTCCCCTTCCCTCCCGTACTCTGTCTCACACCCCCGCTCTCTCTCTCTCTCTGTATACCCCCTCTCTCGCGCCCTCTTTCTCTCGTTCACCCCATTTCTCTCTCTCTTTTGACCCCTTTCTTCCTCCCTCCTCCTTGCTCTCATTCTGTCACTCTCTAGCGCCCACTCTCTCAGCCCATCTCCCTCACACCACTCTAACTCTCTCATCCATTCACTCGTTCTCTCTCTGTCTGTCTGTCTCTCTCTCTCTCAACCCATCATTCACTGTCTATCTCACCCCCTCTCTCACCCCTTTCGCTCTCTGTCTCACGTCCCATCTCTCTCATCCCTCTTTCGCTCGCTGCCCCCCTTTCTCTCTCACCCCTTCGCTATCTCTCCCCCTTTCTCTCAATCCCTCTCTCTCACACCCTCTCTCTCCCACTCTCTCTCCCATGTCCTCTCTCTCACCCCCTCCCACACATTTACTCTTTCTCTGACCCCCTCTCTTTCTCTCCACTCTCTCCCTTCCTCAGCCCTCTCTCCCTTTCTCACCCCACTCTCTCTCTCACCCCTTTCTCTCACACCCTCTCTCTCAACCCCTCTCTCTCACTCTCTCTCTCACCCCCTCATCCTCCTCTCTCTCTCTCACCCGCTCTCTCTCGCTCTCTCAACCTCCCCTCTAAATCCCCTCTCTCTCACCCCTTGCTCTCACTCTCTCTTACCCTACTCTCTCTCACATCCCACTCTCTCACCCCCTTCTCTCTCACCCCCTCACCTGCTCTCTCACTCCTCTCTCTTTCCCAAACTCTCTCTCTCCTACATCCTCACCCATACTCTCTCTCACATCCCCTCTCTCTCTCTCACCCCTCTCTCTTTCACCTCCTCCCTCTCTCCAACCCCCTCCCTCTCTCCCACCCTCTCTCTGTCTCTTTCTCATACCCTCTCTCTCCTTCTCACCCCCTCTCTCTCTCACCCCATCTCACTCTCACTCCATTTCTCTCAAACCATCTCTCTCTCATGCCCTTTCTCCCAGCCCCTCTCTGTCTCACCTCCAGTCTTTCTCTGACCCACTCTCACTCCCCCTTTGTCTCTCCCCCTTTCTCTCTCACCCCCCTCACATCGCCCTCTCTCACTCACCCCACTCCCTCACTCACCCCCCCTCTCTCTCCCACTCCTCTCTCTCCCTCTCTCTCTAACCCCCTCTCTCATCCTCTCTCCCTCTCTCAACCCCGCTCTCTACCCCTTCTCTCTCACTCCCCCACTCTCTCTCACCCCTTCTCTCCCTCAACCCTCTCTCTTTCAACCCCTCTCTCTCTACGGTGAGAAAGTGAGGTCTGCAGATGCTGGAGATCAAAGTTGAAACTTTATTGCTGGAACAGCACAGCAGGTCAGGCAGCATCCAGGGAACAGGAGATTCGACGTTTCGGGCACAGGCCCTTCTTCAGGAAGAAGGGCCTGTGCCCAAAACGTCGAATCTCCTGTTCCCTGGATGCTGCCTGACCTGCTGTGCTGTTCCAGCAATAAAGTTTCAACCCTCTCTCTCTACCCCTCCCTCCCCCTCTCTCTCTCACCCTTCTCTCCCATCTCTCACCCCACTCTCTCTCACCACCCCCTCTCTCAACCCAGCTCACTCTCTCATCCCCTCAATCTCTCCAACCCTTACTTTTTCATCCCTCTATCTCTCTCAACCCCTCTACCTCAGCTCTTCTCTCTCATCCCTCTCTCTCTCACCCCCTCACCCCTCACCCCTCTCGCTCACCCCCTCTCTCTCGCCCATCCTCTCTCACACCCTCTCCTTCTCACTCCACTCTCTCTTATCCCCTCCCCACTTTCTTTCTCTCAATCACCCCTTCTCTCTCACCCCACTTACCCCCACCTCCTCTCTCTCACCCCCTTCTCTCACCCGCGTTCTCTTTCTCACTCACTCTCTCTTTCTCACTTCCACTCTCTCTCTCTTTTTTACTCACACTCTCTCTTTCTCAACCCCTCTCTCACCCGTGCTCTCAAACCCTCTCTCTCTTCCCCCCCTCCCTCCCCTTCTCTCTCCCACTCTCTGCCCAATTTTTTCATCCCCTCTCCCCCCCCACTCTCTCTCCCCTCTCTCTCTCCACTCTCTCTCTACCCCCTCGCTAGCCCCCCAATCTCTACCCCTTCTCTCCCCCTGTCTCTCACATCCCCTCTCTCTCGCTCCCATCTCACTCTCTCACCTCACTCTCACTCTCTCACCCCACTCTCTCTCTCACACCCCACATTTCACTCCCTCCCACCCCTTCTGTCTCACACCCCTTCTCTCTCACACCCCTCTCTCTCTCCCCCCTTTCTTCCTCTCCTCCACTCTTTCCCCCTCACTCCCCTCCCCATCTCTCTCCCGCTTCTCTCTCCCCCTCTCTCTCCTCTTCTCTCTGACCCTTCTCTCCCCCTCTCTCTGCCCCCTCTCTCAAACCCTCTCCTCCGCTCTCTCCTCCTCACAACCCCCTCTCCCATCTCTCTCCCCCTCTCTCCCCTTCTCTCTCACCCATCTCTCCCCCTCCCTCTCCCCCTCTCTCTCTCCTCCTCTCTCCCCTCCTCTCTCGTCTCCCTCTCTCTCCGCCCTCTCTCTCTCTCGCATCCTCTCTCTCTCTCACTCTTCCACTCGCTCTCTTCCTCTTGCTCTCTCTCACTCTCTCACCCTCTTCTCACACTCTCTCTTCTCCCTGGCTATTTCCCTCTCTCTTGCCTCCCTCTCTCTCTCATCTCACGGTCTCTCTCGCTGTTTCTCTCTCTCTCTCTGTCGCTCATGCTCTCTGTCTGTCTGTCTCCCTCTCTTTCAGTCCACCCTACTTCTCTCACTCTTGCTCTATCGTTCTCTCTGACTGTTGCTCTCTCTCTCTCTCCGTCTCTCTCTCTCAGTCCTCCCCCTCACCTCTTCTCTCTCGCAACCCATCTTTCTCAATCCCTCTCTCTCCCCCCTCTCTCTCTAAACCTCTCTCTCCCCCTCTCTCTCTCAACCCCTCTCTCTCAACCACTCTCTCACTCATCTCTCTCACCCCCCTCTCTCTCACTCCCCTCTCTCTCACCCCCTTCTCTCTCTCACCCCATCTCTCTCTCAACCCCTCACTCTCATATCCCCTCTCTCTCACCCCTCCTCCCTCTCGCACCCCCTCACCCCTCTCCCTCTCTCACACCCTTTCTCTCTTACCCTGAGCTCTCTCTCTCACCACCCACCCTCTCTCTCAACCCCTCTCTCTCACCCCTAGCTCTCTTACTCCTCTCTCTCACACACTCCCTCTCTCTCACTCCCCCCTCTCTCACTCCCATCTCACTCTCTCACCCCTCTCTCTAACCACAATCTTTCTCTCTCTGTCCCACCCCCTCTGTATCTCACCCCTTCTCTCTCATCTCCCTCTCACCCCACACCTTTCTCTCTCACCCCTTCTCTCTTAATTCCCTTTCACCACTACCCCCTCTCTCTCTCAGCCCCCTCTCTCTCACCCGCGCTCTCTTTTTCACTCACTCTCTCTTTCTCACCCCCTCTCTCTCACCCCTTCTCTCTCAACTCCTCTCTCTCCCGCCCCCTCTCTCTCTCTCTTCCCTCTCTCCCCCTCTCTCTCTATCCCCTCTCTCTCACTCCAATCTCACTCTCTCACCCCACTCTCACTCTCTCCCACACTCTCTCTCTCTTAGCCCACGTCTCACTCTCTCCCCCACTCTCTCTCTCTTCGCCCACGTCTCTCTCTCTCTCACTCACATCTCACTCTCTCACCCCACCCTCACTCTCTCACCGACCTCTCTCTTTCGCCCACCCTCTCTATCTCCTATCCTTTCTCTCTCACACCCCTTCTCTCTCTCACAGCCCTGTTTCTCACCCCCTCTCTCTCAATTCCTCTCTCTCACCACCTCTCTCTCAACACCTCTCTCTCTCTCAACCACTCTCTCACTCATCTCTCTCACCCACCTCTCTCTCACTCGCCTCTCTCTCACCCCCTTCTCTCTCTCGCACACCATCTTCTCTCAACCCCTCACTCTCATATCCCCTCTCTCTCACCCCTCCTCCCTCTCGCACCCCCTCACCCCTCTCCCTCTCTCACACCCTTTCTCTCTTACCCTGAGCTCTCTCTCTCACCACCCACCCTCTCTCTCAACCCCTCTCTCTCACCCCTCGCTCTCTTACTCCTCTCTCTCACACACTCCCTCTCTCACTCCCCCCTCTCTCACTCCCATCTCACTCTCTCACCCCTCTCTCTCACCACAATCTTTCTCTCTCTGTCCCACCCCCTCTGCATCTCACCCCTTCTCTCTCATCTCCCTCTCACCCCACACCTTTCTCTCTCACCCCTTCTCTCTTAATTCCCTTTCACCACTACCCCCTCTCTCACCCCCTCTCTCTCACCCGCGATCTCTTTTTCACTCTCTCTCTTTCTCACCCCCTCTCTCTCACCCCTTCTCTCTCAACTCATCTCTCTCCCGCCCCTTCTCTCTCTCTTCCCTCTCTCCCCCTCTCTCTCCCCCCTCTCTTGCCCCCCACTCTACCCCCTCTCTCTCACTCCCATCTTACTCTCTCACCCCACTCTCACTCTCTCCCACACTCTCTCTCTCTTAGCCCACGTCTCACTCTCTCCCCCACTCTCTCTCTCTTAGCTCACGTCTCTCTCTCTCTCACTCACATCTCACTCTCTCACCCCACCCTCACTCTCTCACCGACCTCTCTCTTTCGCCCACCCTCTCTATCTCCTACCCTTTCTCTCTCACACCCCTTCTCTCTCTCACAGCCCTGTTTCTCACCCCCTCTCTCTCAATTCCTCTCTCTCACCCCCTCTCTCTCAACACCTCTCTCACCCCCTCTCTCCCCCTTCTCCTGTCTGTCACCCTCTCTCTCAGTCCACCTTATCTCTCTCACCTCTTCTCTCTCACTCTTGCTGTTCTCTCTGTTCTGTTGCTCTCTCTCTCCGTCTCTCTCTCTCAGTCATTCCCCTCATCTCCTCTCTCTCTCAACCCATCTTTCTCAACCCCTCTCTCTCAACCACTCTCTCTCTCACCCCCTTTCTCCCACTCCCCTTTCTCTCACGACCCTTCGTTCTCTCACCACCTTCTCTCTCTCAACCCCGCTCTCTCACCCCTTTCTCTTTCACCCCCTCTCTCTCACCCCCTCCCTCTCTCCCACCCTCTCTTTATCTCGTTCTCATCCCCTCTCTCTCCTTCTCACTCCTTCACTCTCACCCCTCTCTCTCTTCCCCTCTCTCTCTCACCCTCTCTCTCTCACTCCCATCTCTCTCTTTCTCAACCCCACTCTCTCTCTCATTCCCCATCTCTCACTAACCTCTCTCTCACACCCACTCTCTCTCTCACCCACCTCTCTTTCTCAGCCCCCCTCACTCCCTCTCACCCAGCTCTCTCTCACACACCTCTCTCTCCCACCCCCTCTCACACCCCCTCTATCTCCCTACCACCTCCCTCACCCCCCACCCCCATCCCTCCCACACACCCTCACCTACCTCCCCCTCGCACCCCCTTTCTCACCCCCCTTACACCTCCTCTCTCTCTCTCAAGCCCCTCTCTCTGTCACCCCTCTCTTTCTCTCATCACTCTAACTCTCTTACCTTCTCTCCCTCCCTCTCTACCCCCTCTCCCCCGTCTCTCACTCCTCTCTCTCCCCCCTCTCTCACTCCTATCTCTCAACCTCCCTCTCTCACCTCTTTCTCTCTCACACCCCTCTCTCTCCCGCCCTCCCTCTCTCATCCCGTCCCTCTCTCACCCCCTTCCACTCTCACACCCTCCCTCTCTCCTCCCTCTCTCTCCCCTCTCTCTCACCCCTCTCTCTCTCACACCCCTCTCTATCACGCTCCCTCTCTCATCCCGTCCCTCTTTCCCCCTCCCACTCTCATCCCTCCTCTCTCACACACTCCACATCTCACCCCTCTCTCTCAGCCCATCTCTCTCTCAGCCTCTCTCTCTCACTGCACCCCTCTCTTACCCCCTCTCTTATTCCACTCTCTCACACACCCTACTAACTCTCTCTCACCCCTTGCAACCCCTCTCTCTCACCCCCAGTCGTTTTCTCAACCCCTTCTCTCTCTCAACCCCTCTCTATCTCAACCCCGCTCTCTCACCCCTCTCTCACACCCCTCACCAACCCCTCTCTCAACACCCCCTCACTCTCTCATCCCCTCACTCTTTCACCCCCTCACTCACCCCTCTCTCTCTTCCCCTCTCTCTCTCACTCCCCTCTCTTTCTCTCTCAACCCGTCTCTCTCACCACTCTCTGTCACACCCTCTCTCACCCCTCTCTTTCTCTGTCAAGCCCTCTCTCTGACCCCTCTCTCTCACTCCCTCTTTGTCTCACACCCCTCTCTCTCACCGCCCCCTCTCTCACCACCCCCTCTCTCAACACCCCTCAATCTCCTATCCCCTCACTCTCTCACCCCCTCAGTCTCTCAACCCCTCTCTCTCAATCCCTCTCTCTCTCACACCTCTCTCTCGCCCCCTCTCATCCCGTCCCTCTCTCACCCCCTCTCACACACTTTCTCTCTTACCCCGCGCTCTCACTGTAACCTGTCCCCCTCTCGCTCAACCCCTCTCTCTCACTCACTCTCTCAATCACACCCTCTCCTTCTCACTCCACTCTCTCTCTTACCACCTCTCCACTTTCTCTCTCTCAATCACCCCTTGTCTCTCTCATCCTCTCTCTCATTCCCTGTGTCTCTCCCCCCACCACACCCTCTCTCAACCCTCCTCACTCTCTCATCCCCTTTCACTCTTATCCTGCGCTCTCTCTAACCCCTCCCCCTCTCACCCCTTTCGCTCACTCACTCTCTCTTCCCCTCTCTCTCCATCACCCCTCTCTCTCCCACCCCAATCTCTTTCACATCCGCCCCTCTCTCTCACACACACTCTCACACATCCTCCCTCTCTCACCACCTCCCTCTCTCCCACCATCTCTCTGCCTCTTTCTCATCCCCTCTCTCTCCTTCTCACTGCCTTTCTCTCACCCCCTCTCTCTCTCACCCCCCTCTCTCCCATCCCCTCTCTGTCACTCACTCCCACCTCTCCCTCTCACCGCCCTCTCACCCAGCTCTCTCTCTCTCTCACCACCTCTCTCTCACCCCCTCTCTCTCACCCCTCGTTCTCTCACCCCTCTCTCTCACCCACACTCTCTCTCACACCTTCTCCTTCTCACTCCACTCTCTCTCTTACCCCCTCCCCACTCTCTCTTACCCCCTCTCTCACTCCCATCTCTCTCTCACCCCACTCACTCTCTCACCCCACACTCACTCTCTCACCCCACTCTCTCTCTCTAAGCCCGCGTCTCTCTCTCTCACTCCTTATTTCCCCCCATCTCTCTCAACCCCTCTCTCTCAACCCCTCTCTCTCAACCCCCTCTCTCAACCGCGCTCCCTCAACTCCTCTGTCTCTCAACTCCTCTCTCTCTCCCCTCTCTCTCCCCCTCTCTCTTGCTCCCACCCTCTACCCCCCTTTCCCGCGTCTCTCACATCCCCTCTCTCTCACTCCCATCTCACTCTCTCACCCCACTCTCACTCTCCTCCCATGTCTCTCTCTCTCCCGCCCCCTATGTCTCCCACCCTTTCTCTCTCACACCCGTTCTCTCTCTCACACCCCTGTTTCTCACCTCTCCTCTCAATTCCTCTCTTTCACCCCCTCTCTCAACACCTCTCTCTCTCACCCTCTCTCCCCCCTCTCCTCCACTCTCTCCCCCTCTATCCGCCCATCTCTCTGCCCCCTCTCTCTCCCCTCTCCCTCTTCCTCCCCCTCCCCTGCCCCCTCTCTCTCTCCTCCTGTCTCCCCTCCTCTTTCGCCCCTCTCTCTCACACCCCTCTCTTACGTCTCTCTCTCTCTCTCTCTCTCACACACTTCAGCTCTCTCTCTTCCCCTTGCGGTCTCTCTCACTCTCTCATCCTCTTCTCACACTATCTCTCTCTCCCTGCCTCTCTCCTTCTCTCTTGCCTCCCTCTCTCTCTTATCTCACGGTCTCTCTCATTCGCTCTCTCTTGCTCGTGCTCTCTCTCTCTCTCTCTGTCGCTCATGCTCTCTCTGTCTGGCACTCTCACTCTCTCTCTACCTCTCTCTCAGTCCACTCTACCTCCCTCACCTCTTCTCTCTCACTCTTGCTTTATCTCTCTCTCTCTGTCTGTCGCTCTCTGTCTCCGTCTCTCTCTCAGTATCCCCCCTCACCTCCTCTCTCTCAACCCATCTTTCTCAACCCCTCACTCCCCCCTCTCTCTCACCCCCCTTCTCTCCCACCCCCTTCTCTCTCTCAACCCCACTCTCTTTCAACCCGGCTCTCTCTCACCCCTCTCTCACCCCCCCATCACCACCACCTCGCTCAAATCCCCTCACTCTCTGATCCCCTCACTCTCTCACCCCCTCACTCACCCCTCTCTCTTTTCCACTCTCTCTCTCAACCCTGTCTTTCTCTGTCAACCCCTCGCTCTCACCCCTCTCTCTCACTCCCTCTCTCTCACCCCCTTTCTCTTCACCCCCTCTTTCAACCCCCCTCAATCGCTCATCCCCTCACTCTCTCACTCCATCAGTCTCTCACCCCCTCTCTCTCAACCATCTCTCTCTCTCACATCCATCTCTCTCTCACCCCCCCTCTCTCTCCCCTCTCTCTCCGTCACCCCTCTCTCTCCCCCACCCCAATCTCTTTTACATCCCCCCCTCTCACACACTCTCACACACCCTCTCTCTCGCACCCCCTCTCTCCCCCCTGTCTCCCACACACTCTCTGTCACTCACTTAAACCTCTCCCTCTCACCGCCCTCTCACCCCTCTCTCTCACACCACCCTCTCTCTCAACCCTCTCTTTCTCCCACCATCCTCTCTCAACCCCTCTCTCACTCACCCCTCTCTCTCACACCCTCTCTCCCACCCCTCTCTCTCACCCCCCTCTGTCAACACCCCTCAAACTCTCATCCCCTCACTCTCTAACCCCCTCAGTCTCTCACCCCCCTCTCTCTCAACCCCTCTCTCACACATCCATCTCTCTCTCACCCCCCTCTCTCTCCCCTCTCTCTGTCACCCCTTTCTCTCCCACCCCAATCTCTTTCACATCCCCATCTCTCTGCCTCTTTCTCCTCCCCTCTCTCTCCTTCTCGCTCCCTCTCTCACCCCCATTCTCTCACCCCTCTCTCTCCCACTCCCTCTGTGTCACTCATTCCCACCTCTCCCTCTCACTGCCCTCTCACCCCATTCTCTCTCTTACCCACTCCCCACTTTCTCACTCTCAAACACCCCTTGTCTCTCACCCCTCTCTCTCTCACCTCTCTCTCACTCCCTGTGTCTCACCACCCCTCTCTCACCACCCCCTCTCTCAACCCCCCTCACTCTCTCATCCCCTCTCTCTCACCCCTCTCTCTGTCAACCCCTCTCACCCCTCCTCTATCTCTCACCCCCTCACCCCTCTCCCTTTCTCTCTTACCCTGCTCTCTCTCTCTAACCCCTCCCCCTCTCACCCCTCTCGGTCACTCCCTGTCTCTAACCCTCTCTCTCTCACCCCTCTCTTTCTCTCTCAACCCCTCTCTCTCACCACTTTGTCTCACACCCCCTCTCTCACACCCCTCTCTCTCTCTCACACCTCTCTTTCTCTGTCAACTCCTCTCTCTCACCGCTCTCTCTCACTCCCTCTCTCGATCAATGCCCCCCTCTCACCACACCCTCTCTCAACAACCCTCACTCTCTCACCCCCTCTCTCTCAACCCTCTCTCTCTCACATCCATCTCTCTCTCTCACCCTCTCTCTCTCCTCTCTCTCTCTCTCTCCGTTATCCTTCTCTCTCCCACCCCAATCTCTTTCACATCCCTCCTCTCTCTCACACACACTCTCACACACACTCGCTCTCACTCCCCGCCCTCTCTTCCGCCATCTCTCTGCCTTTTTCTCATCCCCTCTCTCTCCTTCTCACTCCCTCTCTCTCACTCCCTCTCTCTCTTAATGCCTCTCTCTCCCACCCCCTCTCTGTCACTCACTACCACCTCCTCCTCTCACCCAGCTCTCTCTCTCTCACCCCTCTCTCTCTTACCCTCTCTCTCACCCCTCGCTCTCTCACCCCTCTCTCTCACCCCTCTCTCTCACACCCTCTCCTTCTAACTCCACTCTCTCTCTTACCCCTTCCCCACTTTCTCTCTCAATCACCCCTTGTCTCTCACCCCCCTCTCTCTCCCACCTCCCTCTTTCACACCCCCTCTCACTCCCATCTCACTCTCTCACCCCTCTCTCTCTCACCCCAGTCTCTCTCTATCCCATCACCTCTGTCTCTCACCCCTTCTCTCTCAACTCCTTCTTACCCCACCCCCTCTCTTCACCCCTCACACTCTCACCCCCTCTCTCTTTCTCACTTATACTCTCTCTCTTTTTCACTTACTCTCTCTCTTTCTCACCCCTCTCTCTCACACCCTCTCTCTCAACTCCTCTCTCTCTCCCCCCCTCTCCCCTCTCACTACCCCCTCTCTTGCCCCCCACTCTCTACCCCCTCTCTCCCCTGTCTCTCACATCCCCTCTCTCTCACTCACTCACCCCACTCACTCCCTCACCCCACGCTCACTCTCTCACCCCACTCTCTCTCTCTCTTAGCCCACGTCTCTCTCTTTCTCACCCCTTATTTCCCCCCATCTCTCTCAACCCCTCTCTCAATCCCTTCTCTCAACCGCGCTCTCTCACCCCTTCTCTCACTCCCCTCTCTCTCACTCCACTCAGTCTCTCACTCCCCTTCTCTCTCTCTCTCTCTTACCTCCTTCTCTCTCTCAACCCCTCTCTATCTCAACCCCGCTCTCTCTCACTCCTCTCTCTCTCACACCGTCCTCTCGCCCAGCTCTCTCTCTCAACCCCCTCTCTCTCCCACCCCCTCTCTCTCACCGCCCTCTCTCTCACCCCTCGCTCTCTCACCCCTCTCTCTCACCCCTCTCTCTCACACCCTCTCCTTCTCACTCCTCTCTCTCTCTTACCGTCTCCCCACGTTCTCTCTCAATCACCCCTTGTCTCTCAACCCCTCTCTCTCCCGCCTCTCTCTCTCTCACTCCCTCTCTCTCTCTTAGCCCTCTCTCACACTCCCTCTCACTCTCTCCCCTCTCTCTTACCACAGTCTCTCTCTCTCTGTCCCATCCCTTCTGTCTCTCACCCCTTCTCTCTCACCCCTTTTCAACCTACCCTTCCCTCTCAACCCCCCCTCTCACCCCTATCTCTCTTTCACACTCACGCTCTCTCTTTCTCACTTACACTCTCTCTTTTTCACTCACTGTCTCTCTTTCTCACCCCCTCTTTCTCTCATGCCCTCTCTCTCAACTCCTCTCTCTCTCCCTCTCTCTCCCTTCTCTCTATCCCCTGTCTTGCCCCTCTCTCTACCCCCTCTCTCCCCTGTCTCTCGCACCCCTCTCTCTCACTCCCATCTCAATCTCTCACCCCACTCTCTTTCTCTTAGCCCACGTCTCTCTCTCACTCACCCCTTTTCCCCCATCTCTTTCAACCCCTGTCTCTCACCCCCTCTCTCTTTCAACTCCCTCTCTCAACCTCTCTCTCAACACCTCTCTCTCACCCCCCTCTCTCTCCCACCCCCTTCTCTCTCACCCCCCACTCTCTCACCCCCTCTCTCTCACCCCTCGCTCTCTCACCCACTCTCTCTCTCACACCCTCTCCTTCTCACTCCATTCTGTCTCTGACCCCCTCCCCACTTTCTCTCTCTCAATCACTCCTTGTCTCTCACCCCCTCTCTCTCCCACCTCCCTCTCTCTCAACCCTCTCTCTCTCTCACCCCTCTCTCTCAACACCCCCTCTCTCTCTCAACCCACCTCTCTCTCTCAACCCCCCCCCTCTCCCCCTCTCTCTCAACCCTTCTCCCTAACCCCTCGCTCTCTCACACCTCTCTCTCACATTCCCTCGCTTTCTCACCATCCCCTCTCTCAAACCCCCTCACTCTCTCATCCCCTCACTCTCACACGTCCTCACTCTCACCCCCTCCCTCTCACACCCCTCTCTCTCACCCCCCTCTCTCTCACCACCGCCTCTCTCAACCTCCCTCACTCTCTCATCCCCTCACTCTCTCACACCCTCAATTCTCACGCCCTCTCTCTTTCTCAAACCCTTTCTCTCGCCCCACTCTCTCTCTCACCCCTCTCTCTCACTCCCTCTCACACCCTTTCTCTCTTACCACACGCTCTCTCTAACCCCTCACCTTCTCACCCCTCTCGCTCACCCCTCTCTCTCACCCACTCTCTCAATCACACCCTCCACTTCTCACTCCACTCTCTCTCTTACCCCCCAAACTTTCTCTCTCTCAACCACCCCCTCACTCTCACCCCCCTCACCCCGTCTCTCTCACCCGCTCTCTCTTTCTCACTCACGCTCTCTTTCTCACTTACCCTCTCTCTTTTTCACTCACACTCTCTTTCTCACCCCCTCTCGCTCTCCCCCCTCTCTTTCAACTCCTCTCTCTCCCCCTCTCTCTCTCTCCCCTCTCTCTCCCCCTCTCTTGCCCCCCACTCTCTACTCCCTCTCCCCCTGTCTCTGACACCCCCTCTCTCTCACTCCCATCTCACTCTCTCACCCCTCGCGCTCTCCCTCTCTCTCACCCACTCTCTCTCACACACCCTCTCCTTCTCATGCCATTCTCTCTCTTACCCCCTCCCCACGTTCTCTCTCTCAAACACCCCTTTCTCTCACCCCTCTCTCTCACACCTCTCTCTCACTCCCTGCGTCTCTCACCACCCCTCTCTCACCACCCCCTCTCTCAACCCCCCTCACTCTTTCATCCCCTCTCTCACCCCTCTCTCTGTTACCCCCTCTCACCCTCCTCCCTCTCTCACCCCCTCACCCCTTTCCCTTTCTCTCTTACCCCGCGCTCTCTCTCGAACCCCTCTCCCTCTCACCCCTCTTGCTCACTCCCTCTCTCTCTTCCTCTCTCTCTTTCACCCCTCTCCCTCACTCCCTCTCTCTCTAAACGCCCTCCTCTCAACACCCCTCAATCTCTCATTCCCTCACTCTCTCACACCCTCAGTCTCTCACACCCTCTCTCTCAACCCCTCTCTCTCTCACACCCATCTCTCTCACCCCCCTCTCTCACCCCTCTCAATCTCTCACCCCCTTACTCTCTCACCTCATCAGTCTCTCACACACCCCTCTCTCTCACCCCCCTCCCCCACCTTCCTCTCTCTCACCCCCCTCTCTCACCACTCCTCAAACTCTCATTCCCTCGCTCTCTCACACCCTCAGTCTCTCACCCTCCTCTCTCTCAACCTCTCTCTCACACATCCATCTTCCTCTCTCCCCTTCCCCTCTCTCTCTTTCACACCTTTCTCTCCCACCCCAATCTCTTTCACATCCGCCCTCTCACACACACACACTCTCAAACACCCTCGCTCTCTCACCCTCTCCCTCTCTCCCACCATCTGTCTGCCTCTTTCTCATTCCCTCTCTCCTTCTTGCTCCCTCTCTCTCACACCCTCTCTCTCCCACCCCCTCTCTGTCACTCACTCCCACCTCTCCCTCTTAGCGCCCTCTCACCCAGCTCTCTCTCTCTCACCCCCTCTCTCTCCCACACCCCCTCTCTTCCTCCCTCTCACTCTCTCTCTCTCACCCCCCACCCCTCTCTCTCACCCCACTCAGTCTCACCCCCGCCACCCCTCTCACTCTCAACTCCCCTCTCTCTCTCACCCCCTCTCTCTGAACCCCTCTTTCTCACCCCTTGTCTCTCACCCCCTCTCTCACACTCCTCTCTCTCACTCCCAGTGTCTCTCACCCCCCTCTCTCACCACCCCAATCTCATCCCCTCTCTCTCACCACAGTCTCTCTCTGTCACCCCATTCTCATCCCTCCTCCCTCTCTCACCCCCTCACCCTTCTCCCTTTCTCTCTTACCTCGCGCTCTCTCTCTCTCTAACCCCTTCCCCTCTCACCCCTCTCGGTCACCCCCTCTCTCTCACACACTCTCTCTCACCCCTCTCTCTCAGAACTCTCTTTCTCTGTCAACCCCTCTCTCTCACTCCCTCTCTCGCTCACCGTCCCCCCTCACCACCCCCTCTCTCGCTCACCGTCCCCCTCTCACCACCCCCTCTCTCGCTCACTGTCCCCCTCTCACCACCCCCCTCTCAACACCCCTCAATCTCTCAACCCCTCTGCCTCTCACATCCATCTCTCTCTCACTCCCCTCTCTCTCACCCCTCTCTCTCCGTCACCCATCTCTCTCCCACCCCAATCTCATTCACATCCCCCTCTCTTGCACACACTCTCACACACCCTTGCTCTCTCACCCCTTCCTCTCTCCCACCATCTCTCTGCCTCTTTCTCATCCCCTCTCTCTCCTTCTCGCTCTCTCTCTCTCACCCCTCTCTGTCTCACCCCTCTCTCTCCCACCTCCCTCTCTCTCTCACACCTCCCTCTCTCTCAACCCTCTCTCTTACACCCCCCACCCCCTCTCTCTCACCTCCCCACCCCTCTCTCTCTCACCCTTCTCTCTTTCTCAACCCCTCTCTCTCAACCCCTCGCTCTCACTCCTCGCTCTCATCCCTCTCTTCCACACTCCCTCTCTCTCACTCCATCTCTCTCTCACCACCCCCTCTCTCAAACTCCCTCACTCTCATCCCCTCACTTTCTCACACCCTCACTCTCTCAACCCCTCTTTCTCTCACCCTCCTCTCTCTCTCTCACACGTCTCTCTCTCACTTCCTCTCTCTTTCACCCCCTTGTCTCTTACCACCCTCTCTCTCAACCCCCTTCACTCTCTCATCCCCTCACTCTCTCACACCCTCACTCTCTCAACCCCTCTTTCTCTCACCCTCCTCTCTCTCTCACACGTCTCTCTCTCACTTCCTCTCTCTTTCACCCCCTTGTCTCTTACCACCCTCTCTCTCAACCCCCTTCACTCTCTCATCCCCTCACTCTCTCACACCCTCAATCTCTCATGCCCTCTCTCTTTCTCAAACCCTCTCTCTCACCCCCCTCTCTCTCATTCCCTCTCTCACCCCTCTCTCACACGCCCTCTCACACCCTTTTGCTCTTACCCTGCGCTCTCTCTAACCCCTCCCCCTCTCACTCACCCCTCTCTCTCTCACACTCTCTCAATCACACCATCTTCTTCTCACTCCACTCTCTCTCTTACCCCCTCCCCACTTTCTCTCTCTCAATCACCCATTGTCTCTCACCCCCTCTCTCACCCCTCTCTCTAACTCCCTGTGTCTCTCACCCCACTCTCACCACCCCCTCTCTCAAGCCCCCTCACTCTCTCATCCCCTCTCTCTCACCCCTCTCTCTCTCACCCCCTCTCACCCCTCCTCCCTCTCTCACCTCCTCACCCCCTCCCTCTCTCTCACCCTTTCTCTCTTACCCTGCCCTCTCTCTCTAAACCCTCCCCCTCACCCCTCTCGCTCACCCCCTCTCTCACCCACTCTCTCTTACCCCTCGCTCTCTCGCCACTCTCTCTCACCCACTCTCTCTCTCACCCTCTCCTTCTCACTCCACTCTCTCTCTTACCCCCCACTTTTTCTCTCTCAATCAACCCTTCTCTCTCAACCCCTTCTCACCCCAGCCCCCTCTCTCTCCACCTCTCTCTGCCCCCTTTCTCTCCCCTCTCTCTGCCCCCTCTCTCTCCCCCTCTATTTCCCTCTGTCTCTCACACCCCCTCTCTCTCCATCCCATCTCACGCTCTCACCCCACTTTCTCGCTCTCAACCCACGTCTCTTTCTCTCCACCTCCTATTTCTCACACCCCTTCTCTCTCTCACACCCCTCTCTCTCTCTCACCTCTTCTCGCTCTCACACCCCTTCTCTCTCACTCCATCTCTCTCTCACCACCCCTTTCTCAACCCCCCTCACTCTCTCATCCCCTCACTCTCTCACACCCTCAATCTCTCACGCCCTCTCTCTTTCTCAACCCCTCTCTCTCACCCCTCTCTCTTTCATCCCCTCTCCCACCCCTCTCTCTTACTCCCTCTCACACCCTTTCTCTCTTACCCCACGCGCTCTCTCTAACCCCTCCCCCTCTCACCCCTCTCACTCACCACTCTCTTTCACCCACTCTCTCAATCACACTCTTTCCTTCTAACTCCACTCTCTCTCTTACCCCCTCCCCACTTTCTCTCTCTCAATCACCCCTTGTCTCTCAACTCTCTGTCTCGCACCCTCTCTTCACCCACTCTCTCTTTCTCACTCAAGGTCTCTCTTTCTCACTTATACGCTCTCTTTTTCACTCACTCTCTCTCTTTCTCATCCCCTCTCTCTCACCCCCTCTCTCTCACCCCCTGTCTCTCTCACCCTCTCTCTCTCTCCCCTTCTCTCTACCCCCTCTCTTGCCTCCCACTCTCTACCGTTTCTCCCCCCTGTCTCTCATACCCCCACTCTCTCACTCCCATCTCACTCTCTCACCCCACTCTCTCTCTCTTAGCCCACGTCGCTCTCTCTTCCCCGCCTCTGCCTCACACACCTTCTCTCTCACATCCCTTCTCTCTCACATCCCTTCTCTCTCACACCCCTTCTCTCTCACACCCTGTTTCTCATCCTCTCTCTCTCACTTCCTCTCTCTCAGCCCCTCTCTCTCAACACCTCTCTCTCAGCTCCCTCTCTCCCCTCTCTCTCCCCTCCCTCTTCCCCCTCTCTCTCCACCCCTCACTCTGTCTCCCCCTCTCTCTCTCTTCCCCTCTCTCTTTCCCCCTCTCTCTCTCCCCCCTCCCCCTCTCTCTCCTCCTCTCTCTCTCCTCCTCTCACCCCTCTCTCTCACCCGCTCTCTCTCTCACACCCTCTCCTTCTCACTCCACTCTCTCTCTTACGCCCTCCCCACTTTCTCTCTCTCAATCACTCTTTGTCTCTCACACCCTCTCTCTCACACCTCTCTCTCACTCCCTCTGTGTCTAACCGCCCCCTCTCACCACACCCTCTCTCAACCCCCCTCACTCTCTCATCCCCTCTCGCTTATACCTCTCTCTGTCACCCCTCTCACCCCTCTTCCCTTTCACCCCCTCAACCCCACCCTCTCTCACACCCTTTCTTTCTCACCCCGCGCTCTCTCTCTTTAACACCTCCCCCTCACCCCTCTCGCTCACCCCCTCTCTCTCACCCACTCTCTCTCTCTCACACCCTCTCCTTCTCACTCCACTCTCTCTCTTACCCCCCACTTTTTCTCTCTCAATCAACCCTTCTCTCTAAACCCCTTCTCACCCCCACCCCCCTCTGTCTCCACCTCTCTCTGCCCCCCTCTCTCCCCTCCATCTCCCTCTGTCTCTCTCACCCTCACTCTCTCCATCCCATCTCACTCTCTCACCCCACTCTCTCACTCTCACCCCACGTCTCTCTCTCCCTCTCCACCCCTATTTCTCACACCCCTTCTCTCTCACACCCCTTCTCTCTCTCACCTCTTCTCGCTCTCACACCCCTTCTCTCTCACACCTTCTCTCTCTCACCCCTATCTCTCTCTCTCACACCGACTCTCTCTCAAACACACCCTCTCTCTCACACCCACTCCTTCACCCCCTCTTTCTCACCCCTCTCTCACTCCCCTCCCTCTCCTCCCCTCTCTCTCCCCTCTTCCCCCCACCCCTCTCTCTCCCCTGTCTCTCCCCACTCTCTCCCCCTCTCTCCCCCCTCTCTACATGCTTTCTCTCCAACCCCTCTCCCCCACTCTCTCTCTACCCCCTTTTTCTCCACCTATCTCTCCCCACTCTCACACCCTCTCTCACCACCCCGTCTTTCACATCCCTCTCTCGCATCCCCCTCTCTCCCCCTCTCTCTGTCTCCCCTGCTATCTGTCCCCCCTCTCTCTGGCCCCCTCTCTCTGTTCCCCCCCCTCAGTCCCCTCCTGTCCCTCCCTCTGTCCCCTCTCTCCCTGTCACTCTCTCTCTCTGTCCCCCTCTCTCTCTGTCCCCCCTCTCTCAGTCCCCCTCTCTCTGTTTCCCCCTCTGTTCCCCCCTCTGTGTCCCCCCGTCCCCCCTCTCTCTGTCCCTCCTCTCTCTGTCCCCCTCTCTCAGTCCCCCTCTCTCTCTGTTCCCCCCTCAGTTCCCCCTCTCTGTGTCCCCCCCACTGTCCCCTCTCTCTGTCCCCCTCTCTCTGCCCCCTCTCTCAGTTCCCCTCTCTCTGCTCCCCCCTCTGTACCCCCCTCTGTACCCCACTCTCGCCCCCCTCTCTCTGTCCCCCCTCTCTCTGTCCCCCTCTCTCTGTCCCCCTCTCTCTCTGCCCCCTCTCTCTGCCCCCTCGCACTGTTCCCCGCTCTCTGTCCCCCATCTCTTTCACCCTCTCTCTGGCCCCTCTCTCCCCAACTCTGTCCCCCTCCCTCTGTCCCCCTCCCTCTGTCCCCCTCCCTCTTTCCCCCTCCCTCTGTTCTCCCTCTCTCTGTTCCCCCTCTCTGTCCCCCCCCTCTCTGTGGCCCCCCGTCCCCCGTCTGTCCTCTCTCTCTCTGTCCCCTCTCTCTCTCTGTCCCCCTCTCTCTCTATCCCTCTCTCTCTCTGACCCCTCGCTCTGTCCCCCTCTCTCTGCCCCCCCACTCTGGTACGCCACGGTCCCCCCTCTGTCCTCTCTCTCTCTGACCCCCTCTCTGTCCCCCTCTCTCTCTGTCCCCCTCTCTCTGACCCCCCTCTCTCTGCCCACCCGTCGCCCTCTTTCTGCTCCCATTCTGTCACCATCTCTCTGTCCCCACCCTCTGTCCCCCTCTCTCTGTCCGCCTCCCTCTGTCCCCCTCTCTCTGTCCCCGTCTCTCGGTCCCCCCCTCTGTCCGCATCTCTCTGCCCCCCTCTCCCTTTCGCACTCTCTCTGCCCCTTCTCTCACCCCGCTCTCTGACCCCCTCTCTCTGTCGCCCTCTCTCGGCCCCCTCTGTGTCACCGTCTCTCTGCCCCCCTCCCTCTGCCACCCCTCTCTCTGCCCCCCTCTCTCTGTCGCTCCTCTCTCTGTCCCCGCTCCTTCTCTCTCGCCCACTCTCTATCCCCCCTCTCTCTGTCCCCCTCTCCCTCTGTAGCCCGTCTCTCTGTTCCCCCCGCTTTGTCCCCCCCCGTCCCCTCTCCTTGTCACCCTCTCTCTCTGTCCCCCTCTCTCTCTCTGCCTCACCTCTCTCAGTCCCCCTCTCTCTGTTCCCCCCTCTGTTCCCCCTCTGTCGCCCCCCTCTGTCCCCCTCTCTCTCTGGCCCCCTCTCTCTGTTCCCCCCTCAGTCCTCCCATCCCCTCTCTCCCTGTCACCCTCTCTCTCTCTGTCCCCCCTCTCTCTGTCCCTCTCTCTCTGTCCCCCCTCTCTCTGTCCCCCTCACTCTGTCCCCCCTCACTCTGTCCCCCCTCTCTCTGTCCCCCTCTCTCGGTCCCCCTCTCTGTCCCCCCTCTCTCTGTCCCCCGCTCTGTGACCCCTCTCTCTGTCCCCCTCTCTCTGCCCACTCTCTCTTTCCCCTCTCTCTCTGCCCCCCCCCCTCTGTCCCCCCCTCTCTGTCCCCGCTTTCTCTGTCCCCCTCTCTCTCCCACCCGGCTCTCTCTGTCCCTCCTTCTCGCTGTCCCCTCTCTCTGTCGCGATCTCTGTGGTCCTCTCTGTCACCTCTCTCTGTGTCCCCGTCTCTCTGTCCGCATCTCTTTCTGTTCCCCCTCTCTATCCCTCCTCTCTCTGTCCACTCCCTCTCCGTCCACCCCTCCCCCCCGTTCCCCACTCAGTCCATCCCCCTCTCTCTGTCCCCCTCTCTCTGTCCCCCAGTCTCTGTCCCCGGCTCACTGTACCCCTCTCTCTGACGGACTCTCTCTCCCCAACTCTGTACCCCTCTCTCAGTCCCCCATTCTCTGTTCCCCCTCCCTCTGTCCCGCTCTCTCTGTCCCCCTCCCTCTGTCGCCCTCTTTCTGCCCCTCTCTCTGTCCCCATCTCTCTCTGTCCCCCTCTCTCTGTCCCCTCTGTCTGTCCCATTATCTCTGTAGCCCTCTCTCTCCCCTCCCTTTCCCCCACTCTGTCCCCCACTCTCTCTGCCCCCACTCTCTGTCCCCCCTCCCTATGACCCCCTCTATCTCCCCCTCTCTCTGTCCCCCTCTCTCTGTCCCCTCCCTCTGTCCCCCTCTCTGTGCCCCCTCTCTGTCCCCGCTCACTCTGTCCCCCTCTCTCTGTCCCCCATCCCTCTGTCGCCCTCTTTCTGACCCCCTCTCTGTCTCCCTTTCTCTGTCCCGCTCTCTCTTTCGCCCTCTTTCTGACCCCCTCTTTCTCTGTCCTCCCTTCTCTGTCCCCCTCTCTCTGCCCCCTCCCATTCACCATTTCTCTGTCCCCCCTCTCTCTGTCCCCCTCTCTCTGTCCCCTCTCTCTGTTCCCCCTCTCTCTGTCCCCCTCTCTCTGTCCCCCTCTCTCTGTCCCCCTCTCTCTGTCGCCATATCTGTCACCGTCTCTCTGTCCCTCTCTCTCTGTCCCCGTCTCTCTCTGTCCCCCTTTCTGTCACCCCTCTCTCTGTCCCCCCTCTCTCTGTCCCCCCTCTCTCTGTCCCCCTCTCTGTCCCCCCTCTCTCTGTCCCCCTCTCTGTCCCCCCTCTCACTGTCCCCCTCTCTCTGTTCCCCCCTCTCTCTGTCCCCCCTCTCTCTGTCCCCCCTCTCTCTGTCCCCCTCTCTGTCCCCCCTCTCACTGTCCCCCTCTCTCTGTTCCCCCCTCTCTCTGTCCCCCTCTCTCTGTCCCCCTCGCTCTCTGCCCACTCTCTCTTTCCCCTCTCTCTGTCCCCCCTCTCTGTCCCCATCTCTCTCTGTCCCCCTCTCTCTGTCCCCTCTGTCTGTCCCGCTATCTCTGTAGCCCTCTCTCTCCCCCTCCCTTTCCCCCATTCTGTCCCCCACTCTCTCTGCCCCCACTCTCTGTCCCCCCTCCCTATGACCCCCTCTATCTCCCCCTCTCTCTGTCCCCCTCTCTCTGACTCCCTCTCTCTGACCCCCTCTATCCACCCCTCTCTCTGTCCCACCCTCTCTCTCTGTCCCCCCTCTCTCTCTGTCCCCGTCTCTCTGTCCCCATGCTCTCTCTGTCCCCATCTCTTACTGTCCCCCCTCTGTCCCTCCACGCTCTGTCCTCTCCCCCCCCTGTACCGCACGACCCCATCTGTCACACTCTCTCTGACCCCCCTCTCTCTGTCACCCTCTCTCTGTCCCCATCTCTCTGTCCCCATCTCTCTGCCTCCCTCTCTCTGTCCCCCCTCTCTCTGTCCCCCTCTCTCTGTCCCCCTCTCTCTGTCCCCCTCTCTCTGTCCCCCTCTCTCTGTCCCCCCTCTCTCTGTCCCCCCTCTCTCTGTCCCCCTCTCTCTGTCCCCCCTCTCTCTGTCCCCCTCTCTCTGTCCCCCCTCTCTCTGTCCCCCTCTCTCTGTCCCCCCTCTCTCTGTCCCCCCTCTCTCTGTCCCCCATCTCTCTGTCCCCCTCTCTCTGTCCCCATCTCTCTGCCTCCCTCTCTCTGTCCCCGCTCTCTCTGTCCCCCTCTCTCTGTCCCCATCTCTCTGTCCCCCTCTCTCTGTCCCCCCTCTCTCTGTCCCCCCTCTCTCTGTCCCCCTCTCTCTGTCCCCCCTCTCTCTGTCCCCCTCTCTCTGTCCCCCCTCTCTCTGTCCCCCTCTCTCTGTCCCCCCTCTCTCTGTCCCCCCTCTCTCTGTCCCCCATCTCTCTGTCCCCCTCTCTCTGTCCCCATCTCTCTGTCCCCATCTCTCTGCCCCCTCTCTCTGTCCCCCTCTCTCTGTCCCCATCTCTCTGCCTCCCTCTCTCTGTCCCCCTCTCTCTGTCCCCCTCTCTCTGTCCCCCTCTCTCTGTCCCCCCTCTCTCTGTCCCCCCTCTCTCTGTCCCCCTCTCTCTGTCCCCCCTCTCTCTGTCCCCCTCTCTCTGTCCCCCCTCTCTCTGTCCCCCTCTCTCTGTCCCCCCTCTCTCTGTCCCCCCTCTCTCTGTCCCCCATCTCTCTGTCCCCCTCTCTCTGTCCCCATCTCTCTGTCCCCCCTCTCTCTGTCCCCGCTCTCTCTGTTCCCCGCTCTCTGTCCCCCTCTCTCTGTCCCCATCTCTCTGTCCCCCCTCTCTCTGTCCCCCCTCTCTCTCTGTCCCCCTCTCTCTGTCCCCACTCCCTCTGACCCCCTCTATCTTCCCCACTCTCTGTCCGCCTCTCCCTGTCCCCTCACTGTCCCCCTCTCTCTCTGTCCCCCTCTCTCTGTCCCTCCTCTCTCTGTGCCCCCTCTCTCTGCCCCCTGTCTCCCCCACTCTCTCCCCATTCTCTCCCCACTCTGTCCTCCCCTGTCTGTCCCCTCTCTATGTTGCCCTCTCTCTTTCCCTCCTCTCTCTGTCCCCCCTCTCTCTGCCCCCTCTCTCCCCCACTCTCTCCCCATTCTCTCCCCACTATGTCCTCCCCTCTCTGTCCCCCTCTCTATGTTGCCCTCTCTCTGTCCCTCCTCTCTCTGTCCCCCTCTCTCTGTAGCCCTCTCTCTCCCCCACTCTCTGTGCCCCACTCTTTGTTCCCCTGTCTCTGTCCCCCTCTCTATGTTGCCCTCTCTCTGTCCCACTCTCTCTCTGACCCCTCTCACTGATGCCCTCTACCACCCCCGCTCTCTGTCCCCCGCTTTCTGTCCCCCTCTCTCTGTTCCCCTCGCTCTCCATCCCCCTCTTTCTATGTCCCCCCCCGTTCCCCCTCTTTCTGTCCCCCTCTGTCTGTCCCTCTCTCTCTCTGTCCCCCGTCTCTGTCCCCCTCTCTCTCTGTCCCCCTCTCTCTGTCCCCCCCTCTCTCTGTCCCCCTCTCTCTGTCCCCCTCTCTCTCTGTCCCCCGTATCTGTCCCCCTCTATCTCTGTCCCACTCTCTCTGCCCCCCCTCTCTTTCCCCCTCTCTCTGTCCCCCTCTCTCTCTGTCCCCCTCTCTCTGTCCCCCTCTCTCTGACCCCGCTCTCTCTGTCCCCCCTCTCTCTGTCCCCCCTCTCTCTGTCCCCCATCTCTCTGTCCCCCTCTCTCTGTCCCCATCTCTCTGTCCCCATCTCTCTGCCCCCTCTCTCTGTCCCCCTCTCTCTGTCCCCATCTCTCTGCCTCCCTCTCTCTGTCCCCCTCTCTCTGTCCCCCTCTCTCTGTCCCCCTCTCTCTGTCCCCCCTCTCTCTGTCCCCCCTCTCTCTGTCCCCCTCTCTCTGTCCCCCCTCTCTCTGTCCCCCTCTCTCTGTCCCCCCTCTCTCTGTCCCCCTCTCTCTGTCCCCCCTCTCTCTGTCCCCCCTCTCTCTGTCCCCCATCTCTCTGTCCCCCTCTCTCTGTCCCCATCTCTCTGTCCCCCCTCTCTCTGTCCCCGCTCTCTCTGTTCCCCGCTCTCTGTCCCCCTCTCTCTGTCCCCATCTCTCTGTCCCCCCTCTCTCTGTCCCCCCTCTCTCTCTGTCCCCCTCTCTCTGTCCCCACTCCCTCTGACCCCCTCTATCTTCCCCACTCTCTGTCCGCCTCTCCCTGTCCCCTCACTGTCCCCCTCTCTCTCTGTCCCCCTCTCTCTGTCCCTCCTCTCTCTGTGCCCCCCTCTCTCTGCCCCCTGTCTCCCCCACTCTCTCCCCATTCTCTCCCCACTCTGTCCTCCCCTGTCTGTCCCCTCTCTATGTTGCCCTCTCTCTTTCCCTCCTCTCTCTGTCCCCCCTCTCTCTGCCCCCTCTCTCCCCCACTCTCTCCCCATTCTCTCCCCACTATGTCCTCCCCTCTCTGTCCCCCTCTCTATGTTGCCCTCTCTCTGTCCCTCCTCTCTCTGTCCCCCTCTCTCTGTAGCCCTCTCTCTCCCCCACTCTCTGTGCCCCACTCTTTGTTCCCCTGTCTCTGTCCCCCTCTCTATGTTGCCCTCTCTCTGTCCCACTCTCTCTCTGACCCCTCTCACTGATGCCCTCTACCACCCCCGCTCTCTGTCCCCCGCTTTCTGTCCCCCTCTCTCTGTTCCCCTCGCTCTCCATCCCCCTCTTTCTATGTCCCCCCCCGTTCCCCCTCTTTCTGTCCCCCTCTGTCTGTCCCTCTCTCTCTCTGTCCCCCGTCTCTGTCCCCCTCTCTCTCTGTCCCCCTCTCTCTGTCCCCCCCTCTCTCTGTCCCCCTCTCTCTGTCCCCCTCTCTCTCTGTCCCCCGTATCTGTCCCCCTCTATCTCTGTCCCACTCTCTCTGCCCCCCCTCTCTTTCCCCCTCTCTCTGTCCCCCTCTCTCTCTGTCCCCCTCTCTCTGTCCCCCTCTCTCTGACCCCGCTCTCTCTGCCCCCTCTTCCCCCTCTCTCTGTCCCCCTCTCTCTGTCCCTCCTCTCACTACACCCCCTCTGTCGCCCTCTCTCTGCCCCTACTCTGTCACAATCTCTCTGTCCCCTATCCCTCTGTTCCCTCTCGCTCTGTCCCCCTCTCTCTGCCCCCCCCCCCACTCTGGTGCCCCCCCCATCCCCCTTCTGTCCCCTCTCGCTCTGTCCCCCTCTCTCTCTATCCCTCTCTCTCTCTGACCCCCTCTCTCTGCCCCCGCTCTCTGTTCCCCCATCTCTATCGCCCTCTCTCTACCCTCTCTCTGTCCCCCCTCTCTCTGTCCTCGTCTCTCTGCCCCCCTCTCAGTCACCATCTCTCTGTTCGCCCCCCCCCCACCCCGTCCACCCCTCTCTGTCGCCCGCTCTCGGCCCCCTCTCTTTCCCAGTTTCTCTGTCCCCTCTCTCTCTATCCCCCTCGTCCCATCCTCTCTCTGTCCCCCCCTCACTGTCACCCTCTTTGTTGGCCTCTCTCTGCCCCCGCTCTGTCACCGTTTCTCTGCCCCTTCTCTCTCTGTCCCCCCCTCTCTCTGTCCCCTCTCTCTCTCTCTGTCCCACTCTTTCTGCCCCCTCTCTCTCTCCCCCCTCTGCCCCCCCTCTCGGTCCCCCTCTCTCTCTGTACACCCTCTCTCTGTCCCCTCTCTCTCTGTCTCCCGCTCTCTGTCCCCCTCTCTCTGTCCCCCTCTTTCTGTCTCCATCTCTCTGTACCCCCTCTCTCTGTCCCCCCTCTCTCTGTCCCCCTCTCTCTGTCCCCCTCTATCTTCCCCACTCTCTGTCCCCCTCTCCCTGTCCCCTCACTGTCCCCCTCTCTCTCTGTCCCCTCTCTCTGTCCCTCCTCTCTCTGTGCCCCCTCTCTCTGCCCCCTGTATCCCACACTCTCTCCCCCATTCTCTTCCCCACTCTGTCCTCCCCTCTCTGTCCCCCTCTCTGTGTTGCCCTCTCTCTTTCCCCCTCTCTCTGTCCCCCCTCTCTCTGCCCCCTCTCTCCCCCACTCTCTCCCCCATTCTCTCCCCACTCTGTCCTCCCCTCTCTGTCCCCCTCTCTATGTTGCCATCTCTCTGTCCCTCCTCTCTCTGTCCCCCTCTCTCTGTAGCCCTCTCTCTCCCCCACTCTCTGTGCCCCACTCTCTGTTCCCCTCTCTCTGTCCCCCTCTCTATGTTGCCCTCTCTCTGTCCCACTCTCTCTCTGACCCCCTCTCACTGATGCGCTCTACCACCCCCGCTCTCTGTTCCCCCCTCTCTGTCCCCCACTCTCTCTGCCCCCCCTCTCTTTCCCCCTCTCTCTGTCCCCCTCTCTCTCTGTCCCCCTCTCTCTGTCCCCCTCTCTCTGACCCCGCTCTCTCTGCCCCCTCTTCCCCCTCTCTCTGTCCCCCTCTCTCTGTCCCTCCTCTCACTACACCCCCTCTGTCGCCCTCTCTCTGCCCCTACTCTGTCACAATCTCTCTGTCCCCTATCCCTCTGTTCCCTCTCGCTCTGTCCCCCTCTCTCTGCCCCCCCCCCCACTCTGGTGCCCCCCCCATCCCCCTTCTGTCCCCTCTCGCTCTGTCCCCCTCTCTCTCTATCCCTCTCTCTCTCTGACCCCCTCTCTCTGCCCCCGCTCTCTGTTCCCCCATCTCTATCGCCCTCTCTCTACCCTCTCTCTGTCCCCCCTCTCTCTGTCCTCGTCTCTCTGCCCCCCTCTCAGTCACCATCTCTCTGTTCGCCCCCCCCCACCCCGTCCACCCCTCTCTGTCGCCCGCTCTCGGCCCCCTCTCTTTCCCAGTTTCTCTGTCCCCTCTCTCTCTATCCCCCTCGTCCCATCCTCTCTCTGTCCCCCCCTCACTGTCACCCTCTTTGTTGGCCTCTCTCTGCCCCCGCTCTGTCACCGTTTCTCTGCCCCTTCTCTCTCTGTCCCCCCCTCTCTCTGTCCCCTCTCTCTCTCTCTGTCCCACTCTTTCTGCCCCCTCTCTCTCTCCCCCCTCTGCCCCCCCTCTCGGTCCCCCTCTCTCTCTGTACACCCTCTCTCTGTCCCCTCTCTCTCTGTCTCCCGCTCTCTGTCCCCCTCTCTCTGTCCCCCTCTTTCTGTCTCCATCTCTCTGTACCCCCTCTCTCTGTCCCCCCTCTCTCTGTCCCCCTCTCTCTGTCCCCCTCTATCTTCCCCACTCTCTGTCCCCCTCTCCCTGTCCCCTCACTGTCCCCCTCTCTCTCTGTCCCCTCTCTCTGTCCCTCCTCTCTCTGTGCCCCCTCTCTCTGCCCCCTGTATCCCACACTCTCTCCCCCATTCTCTTCCCCACTCTGTCCTCCCCTCTCTGTCCCCCTCTCTGTGTTGCCCTCTCTCTTTCCCCCTCTCTCTGTCCCCCCTCTCTCTGCCCCCTCTCTCCCCCACTCTCTCCCCCATTCTCTCCCCACTCTGTCCTCCCCTCTCTGTCCCCCTCTCTATGTTGCCATCTCTCTGTCCCTCCTCTCTCTGTCCCCCTCTCTCTGTAGCCCTCTCTCTCCCCCACTCTCTGTGCCCCACTCTCTGTTCCCCTCTCTCTGTCCCCCTCTCTATGTTGCCCTCTCTCTGTCCCACTCTCTCTCTGACCCCCTCTCACTGATGCGCTCTACCACCCCCGCTCTCTGTTCCCCCCTCTCTGTCCCCCTCTCTCTCTGTCCCCCCTCTCTTTCCCCCTCTCTCTGTCCCCCTCTGTCTGTCCCACTCTCTCTCTGTCCCCCGTCTCTGTCCCCCTCTCTCTCTGTCCCCCTCTCTCTGACCCCCTCTCTCTCTGCCCCCCGTCTCTGTCCCCCTCTCTCTCTGTCCCTCTCTCTCTGCTCCCCCTCTCTCTCCCACTCTTTCTCTCTCTCTCTGTCCCCCTCTCTCTGGCCCCTCTCTCTCCCCCGGTCTCTGTACCCCTCTCTCTGTTGCCCTGTCTCTGCCCACTCTCTGTCCCTCTCTCTCTCTGCCCCCCCCCCCCCTCCCACTCTGTCCCCCTCTCTCTGGCCCCCTCTCTCTGTCTCCCCCTCTCTCTCTCTGCCCCCCTCTTTCCCCCTTTCTCTGTCCCCCTCTTTCTGTCCCTCCTCTCACTACACCCCCTCTGTCGCTCTCTCTCTGCCCTTACTCTGTCACCATCTCTCTGTCCCCTCTCGCTCTGTCCCCCTCTCTCTGCCCCCCCACTCTGGTCCCCCCCATCCCCCTTCTGTCCTCTTTCTCACTGTCCCCTCGCTCTCTCTGACCCCCTCTCTCTGCCCCCTCGCTCTGTTACCCGCTCTCTGTTCCCCCATCTCTATCACCCTCTCTCTAACCCCCTCTGTCACCGTCTCTCTGTCCCCCCTCTCTCTGTCCCCCTCTCTGTCCCCCCTCTCTCTGTAGCCCCTCTCTCTGTCCCCCCTCTCTGTCTCCCTCTCTCTGCCCCCTCCCAGTCACCATCTCTCTGTCCCCCCTCACTCTGTCCCCCTCCCTCCGCCTCCCTCCCTCTGTCCCCTCTCTCTGTGCCCCCTCTCTCTGTCCCCCTCCCTCTGTCCCCCTCCCTCTGGCCCCCTCTCTCTGTCCCCCTCCCTCTGGCCCCCTATCTCTGTCCCCCCTCTCTCTGTCCCCCCTCTCTCTGTCCCCCCTCCCTCTGTACCCCCTCCCTCTGTCCCCCTCTCTCTGTCCCCTTCCCTCTGTCCCCCTCTCTCTGTCCCCCTCTCTCTGTCCCCCCCTCTCTCTGCCCCCCTCCTTTCTGACCCCCTTTCTCTCTGTACCCCCTCTCTCTGTGTACCCCTCTCTCTTTGACCCCCTCTCTCTCTGCCCCCCTCGCTCTGTTCCCCGCTCTCTGTCCCCCCACATCTATCGCCCTCTCTCTGCCTCCTCTCTGTCACTGTCTCTTTGTCCCCCCTCTCTCTGTCCCCGTCTCTCTGGCCCCCGCTCAGTCCACCCTCTCTCTGTTCAAAACCTCTGTCCCCCTCTCACTGTCTCCCCTCCGACTGTCCCCCTCATTCTGTCCCACTCTCTCTGTCGCCTTCTTTCTGACCCCCTCTCTCTCTGTGCCCCCCTCTGTGTCCTCCTCTCTCTGCCCCCTCCTAGTCACCATCTCTCTGCCCCCCCTCTCTCTGTCCCCCACCCTCTGTCCCCTCTCTCTGTCCCCCCTCCCTCTGCCCCCCTCAGGCTGTCCCCCTCTCTCTGTCCCCCGTCTATCTGTCCCCCTCTCTCTGTCCCGCTCTCTCTGTCCGCTCGCCCTCTGTCCCCCTCCCTCTGTCCATCCCTCTCTGTCCCCCTCTCTCTGTCGCCCTCTCTGTCACCGTCTCTCTGTCCTCCCTCGGTCTGTCCCCCTCCCTCTGTCCCCCTCTCTCTGTCCCCCCTCTCTCTGTCCCCCCCCCCGTCCCCCTCTCTCTGTCCCCCTCTCTCTGTCGCCATACCTGTCACCGTCTCTCTGTACATCTCTCTCTGTCTCCCCCCTCTATCAACCCCTCTCTGCCCCCCTCTCTGTCCCCTCTCTCTGTCCAGCCTGTCAGTCCCCGATCACTCTGTCCCCTTCTCTCTGTCCCCCCTCTCTGTGCCCCCTCTCTGTCCCCCTCTCTCTCTGTTCCCCCTCTCTCTGTCCCCCTCTCTCTGCCCCCCTCTCTGTGTCGCCATATCTGTCACCGTCTCTCTGTACCTCTCTCTCTGTCCACCCCTCTCTCTGTCCCCATCTCTCTCTGTCCCCCCCTCTCTATCAACCCCTCTCTGTGCCCCCCTCTGTCCCCCTCTCTCTCTGTTCCCCCTCTCTCTGTCCCCCTCTCTCTGTCCCCCGCTCTCTGTCCCCCTCTCTGTGTCGCCATATCTGTCACCGTCTCTCTGTACCTCTCTCTCTGTCCCCCCTCACTCTGTCCCCCTCCCTCTGTCCGCCTCCCTCTGTCCCCCCTCTCTGTCCCCCTCTCTCTGTCCCCCTCTCTGTCCCCCCTCTCTCTGTAGCCCCTCTCTCTGTCCCCCCTCTCTGACTCCCTCTCTCTGCCCCCTTCCAGTCACCATCTCTGTCCCCCCTCCCTCTGTCCCCCTCCCTCTGTCCCCCTCTCTCTGTCCCCCTCTCTCTGTCCCCCTCTCTGTCTCCCTCTCTCTGCCCCCTCCCAGTCACCATCTCTGTCCCCCTCTCTCTGTCCCCCTCTCTGTGTCGCCATATCTGTCACCGTCTCTCTGTACCTCTCTCTCTGTCACCCCTCTCTCTGTCCCCCCTCTCTCTGTCGCCATATCTGTCACCGTCTCTCTGTACCTCTCTCTCTGTTCGCCCCTCTCTGCCCCCCCCTCTGTCCCCCCTCTCTGCCCCCCCCTCTGTCCCCCGTCTCTGTCCCCCTCTCTCTGTCCCCCCTCTCTGTCCCCGCTCACTCTGTCCCCCTCTCTCTGTCCCACCTCCCACTGTCCCCCTCATTCTGTCCCCCTCTCGCTGTCACCTTCTTTCTGACCCCCTCTCTTTGTGCCCCCCCGTGTCCCCCCTCTCTGCCCCCTCCTAGTCACCATCACTCTGTCCCCTCTCGCTGTTCCCCCTCCCTCTGTCCCCCCTCTCTCTGTCCCCCCTCTCTGTCTCCCTCTCTCTGCCCCCTCCCAGTCACCATCTCTGTCCCCCTCTCTCTGTCCCCCTCTCTGTGTCGCCATATCTGTCACCGTCTCTCTGTACCTCTCTCTCTGTCCACCCCTCTCTCTGTCCCCATCTCTCTCTGTCTCCCCCTCTCTATCAACCCCTCTCTTGTGCCCCCCTCTGTCCCCCTCTCTCTCTGTTCCCCCTCTCTCTGTCCCCCTCTCTCTGTCCCCCTCTCTCTGTCCCCCTCTCTGTGTCGCCATATCTGTCACCGTCTCTCTGTACCTCTCTCTCTGTCACCCCTCTCTCTGTCCCCCCTCTCTCTGTCGCCATATCTGTCACCGTCTCTCTGTACCTCTCTCTCTGTTCGCCCCTCTCTGCCCCCCCCTCTGTCCCCCGTCTCTGTCCCCCTCTCTCTGTCCCCCCTCTCTGTCCCCGCTCACTCTGTCCCCCTCTCTCTGTCCCACCTCCCACTGTCCCCCTCATTCTGTCCCCCTCTCGCTGTCACCTTCTTTCTGACCCCCTCTCTTTGTGCCCCCCCGTGTCCCCCCTCTCTGCCCCCTCCTAGTCACCATCACTCTGTCCCCTCTCGCTGTTCCCCCTCCCTCTGTCCCCCTCTCTCTGTCCCCCCTCTCTGTCTCCCTCTCTCTGCCCCCTCCCAGTCACCATCTCTCTGTCCCCCCTCTGTCCCCCCCTCTCTGTCCCCCCTCTCTCTGTTCCCCCTCTCTCTGTCCCCCTCTCTCTGTCCCATCTCTCTGTCGCCATATCTGTCACCATCTCTCTGTACCTCTCTCTCTATCAACCCGCTCTGTCCCCCCTCTCTGTCCACCCTGTCTGTCCCCCACTCACTCTGTCCCCCTCTCTCTGTCCTCTCTCTCATGTCCCCCTCTCTCTGTCCCCCTCGCTCTGTCGCCATATCTGTCACCGTCTCTCTGTACCTCTCTCTCTGTCCACCCCTCTCTCTGTCCCCATCTCTCTCTGTCCCCCCCTCTCTATCAATCCCTCTCTGTCCCCCCTCTCTGTCCCCCTCTCTCTGTCCCACCCTGTCTGTCCCCGCTCACTCTGTCCCCCTCTCTCTGTCCCCCTCCCTCTGTCCCCCTCCTTCTGTCCCCCTCTCTCTGTCCCCCTCTCTCTGACCCCGCTCTCTCTGCCCCCCTCTTCCCCCTCTCTCTGTCCCCCCTCTCTCTGTAGCCCCTCTCTCTGTCCCCCCTCTCTGTCCTCCCTCTCTCTGCCCCCTCCCAGTCACCATCTCTGTCCCCCCTCCCTCTGTCCCATCCCTCTGTCCCCCTCTCTCTGACCCCCTCTCTGTCTCCCTCTCTCTGCCCCCTCCCAGTCACCATCTCTGTCCCCCTCCCTCTGTCCCCCTCCCTCTGTCCCCCTCTCTCTGTCCCCCTCACTCTGTCCCCCCTCTCTGTCACCATTTCTTTGTTCCCCCACGTCCACCCCTCCCTGTCGCCCTCTCTCTGTCCCCCTCTCTCTGTCCCCCCTCTCTGTCACCATTTCTTTGTTCCCCCCCGTCCACCCCTCTCTGCCCCCCTCTCTCCATCGCCCTCTCTGTCCCCCTCTCTCTGTCTTCCCTCGGTCTGTCCCCCTCCCTCTGTCCCCTCTCTCTGTACTCCCTCGGTCTGTCCCCTCCCTCTGCCCGCCTCTCTCTGTCCCCTCCCTCTGTCCCCCTCTCTCTGTCCCCCTCTCTCTGTCGCCATATCTGTCACCGTCTCTCTGTACCTCTCTCTCTGTCCCCCCTCTCTGTCCCCCCTCTCTCTGTCCCCCTCTCTCTGTACCCCCCTCTCTATCAACCCCTCTCTGTCCCACCTCTCTGTCCCCCCTCTCTCTGTCCAGCCTGTCTGTCCCCGATCACTCTGTCCCCCTCTCTCTGTCCCCCCCTCTGTGCCCCCTCTCTGTACCCTCTCTCTCTGTCACACTCTCTCTGTCCCCCTCTCTCTGTCCCCCTCTCTCTGTCGCCATATCTGTCACCGTCTCTCTGTACCTCTCTCTCTGTCCACCCCTCTTCTTTCCCCATCTCTCTCTGTCCCCCCCCTCACTATCAACCCCTCTCTGCCCCCCTCCCTCTGTCCCCCTCCTTCTGTCCCCCTCTCTCTGTCACCTTCTTATTGACACCCTCTCTCTCTGTCCCCCTCTCTCTGTCCCCCCTCTCTGTCCCCGCTCTCTCTGTAACCCCTCTCTCTGACCCCCTCACTGTCCCCCTCTCTCTCTGACCCCCTCTCTCTGTAGCCCTCTCTCTGTACCCCCTCTCTGTCTCCCTCTCTCTGCCCCCTCCAGTCACCATCTCTGTCCGCCCACTCTGTCCCCCTCCCTCTGTCCCCCTCTCTCTGTCCCCCCTCTCTGTCACCATTTCTTTGTTCCCCCAGCGTCCACCCCTCCCTGTCGCCCTCTCTCTGTCTCCCTCTCTCTGTCCCCCTCTCTCTGTCCCCCTCTCTCTGTCCCCCCTCTCTGTCACCATTTCTTTGTTCTCCCCCGTCCACCCCTCTCTGTCCCCTCTCTCCATCGCCCTCTCTGTCCCCCTCTCTCTGTCCTCCTCGGTCTGTCCCCCTCCCTCTGTTCCCCACTGTCTGTACTCCCTCGGTCTGTCCCCCTCCCTCTGCCCGCCTCTCTCTGTCCCCCTCTCTCTGTCCCCCTCTCTCTGTCGCCATATCTGTCATCGTCTCTCTGTACCTCTCTCTCTGTCCCCATCTCTCTCTGTCCCCCCCTCTCTATCAACCCCTCTCTGTCCACCTCTCTGTCCCCCTCTGTCTGTCCCAGCCTGTCTGTCACCGATCACTCTGTCCCCCTCTCTCTGTACCCCCCTCTATGCCCCCTCTCTGTACCCCTCTCTCTCTGTTCCCACTCTCTCTGTCCCCCTCTCTCTGTCCCCCTCTCTCTGTCGCCCTCTCTGTCACCGTCTCTCTGTCCTACCTCGGTCTGTCCACCTCCCTCTGTCCCCCTCTCTCTGTCCCCCCTCTCTCTGTCCCCCCCCTCTGTCCCCCTCTCTCTGTCCCCCTCTCTCTGTCCCCCTCTCTCTGTCGCCATATCTGTCACCGTCTCGCTGTACCTCTCTCTCTGTCCATCCCTCTCTGTCCCATCTCTCTCTGTCCCCCCCTCTCTATCAACCCCTCTCTGCAACCCCCTCTCTGTCCCCCTCTCTCTGTCCAGCCTGTCTGTCCCGATCACTCTGTCCCCCTCTCTCTGTCCCCCCTCTCTGTGCCCCCCTCTCTGTCCCCCTCTCTCTCTGTTCCACTCTCTCTGTCCCCCTCTCTCTGTCCCCCCTCTCTGTTCCCCCACTCTCTGTCCCCCTCTCTCTGTCCCCTCTCTCTGTCCCCCTCTCTCTGTCGCCATATCTGTCACCGTCTCTCTGTACCTCTCTCTCTGTCCACCCCCTCTCTTCTGTCCCCATCTCTATCTGTCCCCCCCTCTCTATCAAACCCCTCTCTGTCCCCCCTCTCTGTCCCCCTCTCTCTGCACACCCTGTCTGTCCCCGCTCACTCTGTCCCCCTCTCTCTGACCCCCTCCCTCTGTCCCCCTCCTTCTGTCCCCCTCTCTCTGTCACCTTCTTATTGTCACCCCCTCTCTCTGTCCCCCTCTCTCTGTCCCCCCTCTATCAACCCCTCTCTGTCCCACCTCTCTGTCCCCCCTCTCTCTGTCCAGCCTGTCTGTCCCCGATCACTCTGTCCCCCTCTCTCTGTCCCCTCCTCTGTGCCCCCTCTCTGTACCCCTCTCACTCTGTCCCCATCTCTCTGTCCCCCTCTCTCTGTTCCCCTCACTCTGTCCCCCTCTCTCTGACCCCCCTCCCTCTGTCCCCCTCCTTCTGTCCCCCTCTCTCTGTCACCTTCTTATTGTCACCCTCTCTCTCTGTCCCCCCTCTCTCTGTCCCCCTCTATCTGTCCCCCCTCTCTGTCTTCCTCTCTCTGCCCCCTCCCAGTCATCTCTGTCTCCCCTCCCTCTGTCCTCCTCCCTCTGTCCCCCTCTCTCTGTCCCCCTCTCTGTCTCCCTCTCTCTGCCCCTCCCAGTCACCATCTCTGTCCCCCCTCCCTCTGTCCCCCTCCCTCTGTCCCCCTCTCTCTGTCCCCCTCTCTGTCCCCTCTCTCTGCCCCCTCCCTGTCACCATCTCTCTGACCCCCCTCACTCTGTCCCCTCCCTCTGTCCCCCTCTCTCTGTCCCCCTCTCTCTGTCCCCCCTCTCTCTGTAGCCCCTCTCTCTGTCCCCCTCTGTCTGTCTCCCTCCATCAGTCCACCTCTCTCTTTGTTCCCCCCTCTCTCTGTCCCCCCTCCCTCTGTCCCACTCCCTCTGTACCCCTCTCTCTGCCCTCCTCCCTCTGTCCCCCTCTCTCTGTCCCCCTCTCTCTGTCCCCCCTCTCTCTGTCGCCCTCTTTCGGACCCCCTCTCTCTCTGTCCCCCACTCTGCCCACCTCTCTCTTTGTTCCCCCTCTCTCTCTGTCCCCCTCTCTCTCTGTCCCCCTCTCTCTCTGACCGCCTCTCTCTCTGCCCCCTCGCTCTGTTCCCCTCTCTCTCTTACCCCAAATCTATCGCCCTCTCTCTGCCCCCTCTCTGTCACTGTCTCTCTGTCCCCCCTCTCTCTGTCCCCATCTCTCTGCCCCCCCTCAGTCCACCCTCTCTCTGTTCCAAACATCTGTTCCCCCCTCTCTGTAGCCCTCTCTCTGCCCCCTCTCAGTCACCATCTCGCTGTTCCCCCCACGTCCACCCCTCCCTGTCGCCCTCTCTCTGTCCTCCCTCGGTATGTCCCCCTCCCTCTGTTCCCCTCTCTCTGTACTCCCTCGGTCTGTCCCCTCCCTCTGCCCGCCTCTCTCTGTCCCCCTCTCTCTGTCCCCCCCTCTCTGTCCCCCTCTCTCTGTCCCCCTCTCTCTGTCCCCCCTCTCTGTCGCCATATCTGTCACCGTCTCTCTGTACCTCTCTCTCTGTCCACCCCTCTCTCTGTCCCCATCTCTCTCTGTCCCCCCCTCTCTATCAACCCCTCTCTGTCCCCTCTCTCTGTCCACCTCTCTCTGCCCACCCTGTCTGTCCCCGCTCACTCTGTCCCCCTCTCTCTGTCCCCCCTCCCTCTGTCCCCCTCCTTCTGTCCCCCTCTCTCTGTCACCTTCTTTCTGACCCCCTCTCTCTCTGTCCCCCTCTCTCTGTCCCCCTCTCTGTCCCCCCTCTCTCTGTATCCCCTCTCTCTGTCCCCCTCTCTGTCTCCCTCTCTCTGCCCCCTCCCAGTCACCATCTCTGTCCCCACTCCCTCTGTCCCCCTCTCTCTGTCCCCCTCTCTCTGTCCCCCTCTCTGTCTCCCTCTCTCTGCCCACTCCCAGTCACCATCTCTCTGTCCCACCTCACTCTGTCCCCTCCCTCTGTCCCCCACTCTCTGTCCCCCTCTCTCTGTCCTCCATCTCTCTGTAGCCCCTCTCTCTGTCCCCCTCTGTCTGTCCCCCTCCCTCGGTCCCCCTCTCTCTGTCCCCCTCTCTCTGTCCCCCCCTCCCTCTGTCCCCCTCCCTCTGTCCCCCACTCTCTGTCCCCCTCTCTCTGTCCTCCATCTCTCTGTAGCCCCTCCCTCTGTCCCCCTCTCTCTCTGTCCTCCTCCCTCTGTTCCCCCTCTCTCTGTCCCCCTCTCTCTGTCCCCCTCTCTCTATCCCCCTCTCTCTGTCGCCCTCTTTCTGACCCCCTCTCTCTCTGTCCCCCCCTCTCTCTGACCCCCTCTCTCTCTGCCCCCTCGCTCTGTTCCCCGCTCTCTGTCCCCCCAAATCTATCGCCCTCTCTCTGCTCCCTCTCTGTGACTGTCTCTCTGTCCCCCCTCTCTCTGTTCCCGTCTCTCTGCCCCCCCCAGTCCACCCTCTCTCTGTTCCAAACCTCTGTCCCCCCTCTCTGTAGCCCTCTCTCTGCCCCCTCTTAGTCATCATCTCGCTGTTCCCCCCACGTCCACCCCTCTCTGTCGCCCGCTCTCTGTCCCCCTCTCTCTGTCCCCCTCTCTCTGTCCCCCCTCTCTGTCTCCCCCTCTCTGTCCCCCTCTCTCTGTCTCCGCCTCTCTGTCCCCCCTCTCTGTAGCCCTCCCTCTGCCCCCTCTCAGTCACCATTTCTTTGTTCCCCCCGTCCACCCCTCTCTGTCCCCCCTCTCTCCATCGCCCTCTCTGTCCCCCTCTCTCTGTCCTCCCTCGGTCTGTCCCCCTCCCTCTGTCCCCCTCTCTCTGTACTCCCTCGGTCTGTCCCCATCCCTCTGCCCCTCTCTCTGTCCCCCTCTCTCTCTGCCCCCTCGCTCTGTTCCCCGCTCTCTGTCCCCCCAAATCTATCGCCCTCTCTCTGTTCCCTCTCTGTCCCTCTCTCTCTGTCCCCTCTCTGCCTCCCTCTATCTGCCCCCTCCCAGTCACCATCTCTCTGTTCCCCCCTCCCTCTGTCCCCCTCTCTCTGTAACCCCTCTCTCTGTTCCCCTCTCTCTCTGTCCCCCTCTCTCTGTCCCCCCTCTCTCTGTCCCCCTCTCTCTCTTCCCACTCTCTCTGTCCCCCTCTCTCTCTGTCCCCCTCTCTTTCCCCCTCCTCTCTGTCCCCCTCTCTCTCTGTCCCCTCTGTCTGTCCCTCTCTCTCTGTCCTCCCTCTCTCTCTGTCCCCCTCTCTCTGTCCCCCTCTCTCTCTGTCCCCCTCTCTCTCTGTCCCTCTCTCTCTGGCCCCTCTCTCTCTGTCCCCCTCTCTCTGTCCCCCCTCTCTCTGTCCTCCCTCTCTTTCCCCCTCTCCTCTGTCCCCCTCTCTCTGTCCCACTCTCTCTCTGTCCCCTGACTCTGTCCCCCTCTCTCTCTGTCCCCTCTCTCGGTCCCACTCTCTCTCTGTCCCCGTCTCTGCCCCCTCCTCTCTCTGTCCCTCTCTCTCTGCCCCCCTCTCCCACTCTGCCCCCCTCTCTCCCACTCTGTCCCCCTCCCTCTGTCCCCCTCTCTCTGCCCTCCTCCCTCAGTCAACCTCTTTCTTTTTTCCCCCTCTCTCTGTCCCCCCTCCCTCTGTCCCCCTCCCTCTGTCCCCTCTCTCTGCCCTCCTCCCTCTGTCCCCCTCTCTCTGTCCCCCTCTCACTGTCCCTCCTCTCTCTGTCGCCCTCTTTCTGACCCCCTCTCTCTCTGTCCCCCTCTCTGTCCACCTCTCTCTTTGTTCCCCCTCTCTCTATGTCCCCCTCTCTCTCTGTCCCCCCTCTCTCTCTGACCCCCTCTCTCTCTGCCCCCTCGCTCTGTTCCCCGCTCTCTGTCCCCCTCTCTCTGTCGCCATATCTGTCACCGTCTCTCTGTTCCCCCCTCCCTCTGTCCCCCTCTCTCTGTAACCACTCTCTCTGTCCCCCTCTCTCTGTTCCCCTCTCTCTCTGTCCCCCCTCTCTCTGTCCCCCCTCTCTCTGTCCCCCTCTCTCTCTTCCCACTCTCTCTGTCCCCCTCTCTCTCTGTCCCCCCTCTCTTTCCACCTCTCTCTGCCCCCCTCTCTCTCTGTCCCCCTCTGTCTGTCCCACTCTCTCTGTCCCCCTCTCTCTCTGTCCCCCTCTCTCTGTCCCCCTCTCTCTCTGTCCCCCTCTCTCTCTGTCCCCCTCTCTCTGGCCCCTCTCTCTCTTCCCACTCTCTCTGCCCCCCCTCTCTCTGTACCCCCTCTCTTTCCCCCTCTCTCTGTCCCCCTCTCCCTGTCCCCCTCTCTCTGTCCCACTCTCTCTCTGTCCCCCGTCTCTGTCCCCCTTTCTCTCTGTCCCGCTCTCTCTGTCCCACTCTCTCTCTGTCCCCCGTCTCTGCCCCCTCTCTCTCTGTCCCTCTCTCTCTCTTCCCCCCTCTCTCCCACTCTGCCCCCCTCTCACCCACTCTGTCCCCCTCCCTCTGTCCCCCTCTCTCTGCCCTCCTCCCTCAGTCCACCTCTCTCTTTGTTCCCCCCTCTCTCTGCCCTCCTCCCTCTGTCCCCCTCTCTCTGTCCCCCTCTCTCTGTCCCCCCTCTCTCTGTCACCCTCTTTCTGACCCCATCTATCTCTGTCCCCCCCTCTGTCCACCTCTCTCTTTGTTCCCCCTCTCTCTCTGTCCCCCTCTCTCTCTGTCCCCCTCTCTCTCTGACCCCCTCTCTCTCTGCCCCCTCGCTCTGTTCCCCGCTCTCTCTCACCCCAAATCTATCGCCCTCTCTCTCTGCTCCCTCTCTGTCACTGTCTCTCTGTCCCCCCTCTCTCTGTCCCCGTCTCTCTGACCCCCCCCTCAGTCCACCCTCTCTCTGTTCCCCCCTCTCTGTAGCCCTCTCTCTGCCCCCTCTCAGTCACCATCTCGCTGTTCCCACCACGTCTACCCATCTCTGTCGCCCTCTCTCTGTCCCCCTCTCTCTGTCCCCCTCTCTCTGTCCCCCCTCTCTGTCTCCCCCTCTCTGTCCCCCCTCTCTGTAGCCCTCTCTCTGCCCCCTCTCAGTCACCATTTCTTTGTTCCCCCCCGTCCACCCCTCTCTGCCCCCTCTCTCCATCGCCCTCTCTGTCCCCCTCTCTCTGTCCTCCCTTGGTCTGTCCCCCTCCCTCTGTCCCCCTCTCTCTGTACTCCCTCGGTCTGTCCCCCTCCCTCTGCCCGCCTCTCTCTGTCCCCCTCTCTCTCTCCACCCTCTCTGTCCCCCTCTCTCTGTCCCCCTCTCTCTGTCCCCTCTCTCTGTCGCCATATCTGTCACCGTCTCTCTGTACCTCTCTCTCTGTCCCCCCCCTCTCTGTCCCCCTCTCTCTGTCCCCTCTCTCTGTCCCCATCTCTCCCTGCCCCCCCTCCCTATCAACCCCTCTCTGTCCCACCTCTCTGTCCCCCTCTCTCTGTCCAGCCTGTCTGTCCCCGATCACTCTGTCCCCCTCTCTCTGTCCCCCCTTCTGTGCCCCTCTCTGTACCCCCCTCTCTCTGTTCCCACTCTCTGTGTCCCCCGCTCTCTGTCCCCTCTCTCTGTCCCCCTCTCTCTGTCGCCATATCTGTCACCGTCTCTCTGTACCTCTCTCTCTGTCCACCCCTCTCTCTGTCCCCATCTCTCTCTGTCCCCCCCTCTCTATCAACCCCTCTCTGTCCCCCCTCTCTGTCCACCTCTCTCTGCCCACCCTGTCTGTCCCCGCTCACTCTGTCCCCCTCTCTCTGTCCCCCCCTCCCTCTGTCCCCTCCTTCTGTCCCCCCTCTCTCAGTCACCATCTCTGTCCCCCCTCCCTCTGTCCCCCTCTCTCTGTCCCCCTCTCTCTGTCCCCCTCTCTGTCTCCCTCTCTCTGCCCACTCCCAGTCACCATCTCTCTGTCCCACCTCACTCTGTCCCCCTCCCTCTGTCCCCACTCTCTGTCCCCCTCTCTCTGTCCTCCATCTCTCTGTAGCCCCTCTCTCTGTCCCCCTCTGTCTGTCCCCTCCCTCAGTCCCCCTCTCTCTGTCCCCCCTCTCTCTGTCCCCCCTCCCTCTGTCCCCCTCCCTCTGTCCCCCACTCTCTGTCCCCCTCTCTCTGTCCTCCATCTCTCTGTAGCCCCTCTCTCTGGCCCCCTCTCTCTGTCCCCCTCTCTCAATCCCCCTCTCTCTGTCGCCCTCTTTCTGACCCCCTTTCTCTCTGTACCCCCTCTCTCTCTGTCCCCGCCTCTCTCTGACCCCCTCTCTCTCTGCCCCCTCGCTCTGTTCCCCGCTCTCTGTCCCCCCAAATCTATCGCCCTCTCTCTGCTCCCTCTCTGTCACTGTCTCTCTGTCCCCCCCTCTCTGTTCCCGTCTCTCTGCCCCCCCCCAGTCCACCCTCTCTCTGTTCCAAACCTCTGTCCCCCCCTCTCTGTAGCCCTCTCTCTGCCCCCTCTTAGTCATCATCTCGCTGTTCCCCCCACGTTTTCCCCTCTCTGTCGCCCGCTCTCTGTCCCCCTCTCTCTGTCCCCCTCTCTCTGTCCCCCCTCTCTGTCTCCCCCCCTCTGTCCACCCCTCTCTGTAGCCCTCCCTCTGCCCCCTCTCAGTCACCATTTCTTTGTTCCCCCCGTCCACCCCTCTCTGTCCCCCTCTCTCCATCGCCCTCTCTGTCCCCCTCTCTCTGTCCTCCCTCGGTCTGTCCCCCTCCCTCTGTCCCCCTCTCTCAGTACTCCCTCGGTCTGTCCCCATCCCTCTGCCCCCCTCTCTCTGTCCCCCTCTCTCCCTGCCCCCTCGCTCTGTTCCCCGCTCTCTGTCCCCCCCAAATCTATCGTCCTCTCTCTGCTCCCTCTCTGTCCCTCTCTCTCTGTCCCCCTCTCTGTCTCCCTCTATCTGCCCCCTCCCAGTCACCATCTCTCTGTTCCCCCTCCCTCTGTCCCCCTCTCTCTGTAACCCCTCTCTCTGTTCCCCTCTCTCTCTGTCCCCCTCTCTCTGTCCCCCCTCTCTCTGTCCCCCTCTCTCTCTTCCCACTCTCTCTGTCCCCCTCTCTCTCTGTCCCCCCTCTCTTTCCCCCTCTCTCTGTCCCCCTCTCTCTCTCTGTCCCCCTCTGTCTGTCCCTCTCTCTCTGTCTCCCTCTCTCTCTGTCCCCCCTCTCTCTGTCCCCCTCTCTCTCTTCCCACTCTCTCTGTCCCCCCCTCTCTCTGTCCCCCCTCTCTTTCCACCTCTCTCTGCCCCCCTCTCTCTCTGTCCCCCTCTGTCTGTCCCACTCTCTCTGTCCCCCTCTCTCTCTGTCCCCCTCTCTCTGTCCCCCTCTCTCTCTGTCCCCCTCTCTCTCTGTCCCCCTCTCTCTGGCCCCTCTCTCTCTTCCCACTCTCTCTGCCCCCCCTCTCTCTGTCCCCCCTCTCTTTCCCCCTCTCTCTGTCCCCCTCTCCCTGTCCCCCTCTCTCTGTCCCACTCTCTCTCTGTCCCCCGTCTCTGTCCCCCTTTCTCTCTGTCCCCCTCTCTCTGTCCCACTCTCTCTCTGTCCCCCGTCTCTGCCCCCTCTCTCTCTGTCCCTCTCTCTCTCTGCCCCCCTCTCTCCCACTCTGCCCCCCTCTCACCCACTCTGTCCCCCTCCCTCTGTCCCCCTCTCTCTGTCCCCCTCTCTGTCCCCCTCTCTCTGCCCCCTCCCTGTCACCATCTCTCTGACCCCCCTCACTCTGTCCCCCTCCCTCTGTCCCCCTCTCTCTGTCCCCCTCTCTCTGTCCCCCCTCTCTCTGTAGCCCCTCTCTCTGTCCCCCTCTGTCTGTCTCCCTCCATCAGTCCACCTCTCTCTTTGTTTCCCCCCTCTCTCTGTCCCCCCTCCCTCTGTCCCACTCCCTCTGTACCCCTCTCTCTGCCCTCCTCCCTCTGTCCCCCTCTCTCTGTCCCCCCTCTCTCTGTCGCCCTCTTTCGGACCCCCTCTCTCTCTGTCCCCCACTCTGCCCACCTCTCTCTTTGTTCCCCCTCTCTCTCTGTCCCCCTCTCTCTCTGTCCCCCTCTCTCTCTGACCGCCTCTCTCTCTGCCCCCTCGCTCTGTTCCCCTCTCTCTCTTACCCCAAATCTATCGCCCTCTCTCTGCCCCCTCTCTGTCACTGTCTCTCTGTCCCCCCTCTCTCTGTCCCCATCTCTCTGCCCCCCCTCAGTCCACCCTCTCTCTGTTCCAAACATCTGTTCCCCCCTCTCTGTAGCCCTCTCTCTGCCCCCTCTCAGTCACCATCTCGCTGATCCCCCCACGTCCACCCCTCCCTGTCGCCCTCTCTCTGTCCTCCCTCGGTATGTCCCCCTCCCTCTGTTCCCCTCTCTCTGTACTCCCTCGGTCTGTCCCCCTCCCTCTGCCCGCCTCTCTCTGTCCCCCTCTCTCTGTCCCCCCCTCTCTGTCCCCCTCTCTCTGTCCCCCTCTCTCTGTCCCCCTCTCTCTGTCGCCATATCTGTCACCGTCTCTCTGTACCTCTCTCTCTGTTCCCCCCCCTTTCTGTCCCCCTCTCTCTGTCCCCCTCTCTCTGTCCCCATCTCTCCCTGCCCCCCCTCCCTATCAACACCTCTCTGTCCCACCTCTCTGTACCCCTCTCTCTGTCCAGCCTGTCTGTCCCCGATCACTCTGTCCCCCTCTCTCTGTCCCCCCTTCTGTGCCCCCTCTCTGTACCCCCCTCTCTCTGTTCCCACTCTCTGTGTCCCCCGCTCTCTGTCCCCCTCTCTCTGTCCCCCTCTCTCTGTCGCCATATCTGTCACCGTCTCTCTGTACCTCTCTCTCTGTCCACCCCTCTCTCTGTCCCCATCTCTCTCTGTCCCCCCCTCTCTATCAACCCCTCTCTGTCCCCTCTCTCTGTCCACCTCTCCCTGCCCACCCTGTCTGTCCCCGCTCACTCTGTCCCCCTCTCTCTGTCCCCCCTCCCTCTGTCCCCCTCCTTCTGTCCCCCTCTCTCTGTCACCTTCTTTCTGACCCCCTCTCTCTCTGTCCCCCTCTCTCTGTCCCCCTCTCTGTCCCCCCTCTCTCTGTATCCCCTCTCTCTGTCCCCCTCTCTGTCTCCCTCTCTCTGCCCCCTCCCAGTCACCATCTCTGTCCCCACTCCCTCTGTCCCCCTCTCTCTGTCCCCCTCTCTCTGTCCCCCTCTCTGTCTCCCTCTCTCTGCCCACTCCCAGTCACCATCTCTCTGTCCCACCTCACTCTGTCCCCCTCCCTCTGTCCCCCACTCTCTGTCCCCCTCTCTCTGTCCTCCATCTCTCTGTAGCCCCTCTCTCTGTCCCCCTCTGTCTGTCCCCCTCCCTCGGTCCCCCTCTCTCTGTCCCCCCTCTCTCTGTCCCCCCTCCCTCTGTCCCCCTCCCTCTGTCCCCCACTCTCTGTCCCCCTCTCTCTGTCCTCCATCTCTCTGTAGCCCCTCCCTCTGTCCCCCTCTCTCTCTGTCCTCCTCCCTCTGTTCCCCCTCTCTCTGTCCCCCTCTCTCTGTCCCCCTCTCTCTATCCCCCTCTCTCTGTCGCCCTCTTTCTGACCCCCTCTCTCTCTGTCCCCCCCTCTCTCTGACCCCCTCTCTCTCTGCCCCCTCGCTCTGTTCCCCGCTCTCTGTCCCCCCAAATCTATCGCCCTCTCTCTGCTCCCTCTCTGTGACTGTCTCTCTGTCCCCCTCTCTCTGTTCCCGTCTCTCTGCCCCCCCCAGTCCACCCTCTCTCTGTTCCAAACCTCTGTCCCCCCCTCTCTGTAGCCCTCTCTCTGCCCCCTCTTAGTCATCATCTCGCTGTTCCCCCCACGTCCACCCCTCTCTGTCGCCCGCTCTCTGTCCCCTCTCTCTGTCCCCCTCTCTCTGTCCCCCCTCTCTGTCTCCCCCTCTCTGTCCCCCTCTCTCTGTCTCCGCCTCTCTGTCCCCCCCTCTCTGTAGCCCTCCCTCTGCCCCCTCTCAGTCACCATTTCTTTGTTCCCCCGTCCACCCCTCTCTGTCCCCCTCTCTCCATCGCCCTCTCTGTCCCCCTCTCTCTGTCCTCCCTCGGTCTGTCCCCCTCCCTCTGTCCCCCTCTCTCTGTACTCCCTCGGTCTGTCCCCATCCCTCTGCCCCCTCTCTCTGTCCCCCTCTCTCTCTGCCCCCTCGCTCTGTTCCCCGCTCTCTGTCCCCCCAAATCTATCGCCCTCTCTCTGCTCCCTCTCTGTCCCTCTCTCTCTGTCCCCCTCTCTGTCTCCCTCTATCTGCCCCCTCCCAGTCACCATCTCTCTGTTCCCCCCTCCCTCTGTCCCCCTCTCTCTGTAACCCCTCTCTCTGTTCCCCTCTCTCTCTGTCCCCCTCTCTCTGTCCCCCCTCTCTCTGTCCCCCTCTCTCTCTTCCCACTCTCTCTGTCCCCCTCTCTCTCTGTCCCCCCTCTCTTTCCCCCTCTCTCTGTCCCCCTCTCTCTCTGTCCCCCTCTGTCTGTCCCTCTCTCTCTGTCTCCCTCTCTCTCTGTCCCCCTCTCTCTGTCCCCCTCTCTCTCTGTCCCCCTCTCTCTCTGTCCCTCTCTCTCTGGCCCCTCTCTCTCTGTCCCCCTCTCTCTGTCCCCCCTCTCTCTGTCCTCCCTCTCTTTCCCCCTCTCTCTGTCCCCCTCTCTCTGTCCCACTCTCTCTCTGTCCACTGACTCTGTCCCCCTCTCTCTCTGTCCCCCTCTCTCGGTCCCACTCTCTCTCTGTCCCCCGTCTCTGCCCCCTCTCTCTCTGTCCCTCTCTCTCTGCCCCCCTCTCCCACTCTGCCCCCCTCTCTCCCACTCTGTCCCCCTCCCTCTGTCCCCCTCTCTCTGCCCTCCTCCCTCAGTCAACCTCTTTCTTTTTTCCCCCTCTCTCTGTCCCCCCTCCCTCTGTCCCCCTCCCTCTGTCCCCTCTCTCTGCCCTCCTCCCTCTGTCCCCCTCTCTCTGTCCCCCTCTCACTGTCCCTCCTCTCTCTGTCGCCCTCTTTCTGACCCCCTCTCTCTCTGTCCCCCTCTCTGTCCACCTCTCTCTTTGTTCCCCCTCTCTCTATGTCCCCCTCTCTCTCTGTCCCCCTCTCTCTCTGACCCCCTCTCTCTCTGCCCCCTCGCTCTGTTCCCCGCTCTCTGTCCCCCTCTCTCTGTCGCCATATCTGTCACCGTCTCTCTGTTCCCCCCTCCCTCTGTCCCCCTCTCTCTGTAACCACTCTCTCTGTCCCCCTCTCTCTGTTCCCCTCTCTCTCTGTCCCCCTCTCTCTGTCCCCCCTCTCTCTGTCCCCCTCTCTCTCTTCCCACTCTCTCTGTCCCCCCTCTCTTTCCACCTCTCTCTGCCCCCCTCTCTCTCTGTCCCCCTCTGTCTGTCCCACTCTCTCTGTCCCCCTCTCTCTCTGTCCCCCTCTCTCTGTCCCCCTCTCTCTCTGTCCCCCTCTCTCTCTGTCCCCCTCTCTCTGGCCCCTCTCTCTCTTCCCACTCTCTCTGCCCCCCCTCTCTCTGTACCCCCTCTCTCTGTACCCCCTCTCTTTCCCCCTCTCTCTGTCCCCCTCTCCCTGTCCCCCTCTCTCTGTCCCACTCTCTCTCTGTCCCCCGTCTCTGTCCCCCTTTCTCTCTGTCCCGCTCTCTCTGTCCCACTCTCTCTCTGTCCCCCGTCTCTGCCCCCTCTCTCTCTGTCCCTCTCTCTCTCTTCCCCCCTCTCTCCCACTCTGCCCCCCTCTCACCCACTCTGTCCCCCTCCCTCTGTCCCCCTCTCTCTGCCCTCCTCCCTCAGTCCACCTCTCTCTTTGTTCCCCCCTCTCTCTGCCCTCCTCCCTCTGTCCCCCTCTCTCTGTCCCCCTCTCTCTGTCCCCCCTCTCTCTGTCACCCTCTTTCTGACCCCATCTATCTCTGTCCCCCCCTCTGTCCACCTCTCTCTTTGTTCCCCCTCTCTCTCTGTCCCCCTCTCTCTCTGTCCCCCTCTCTCTCTGACCCCCTCTCTCTCTGCCCCCTCGCTCTGTTCCCCGCTCTCTCTCACCCCAAATCTATCGCCCTCTCTCTGCTCCCTCTCTGTCACTGTCTCTCTGTCCCCCCTCTCTCTGTCCCCGTCTCTCTGACCCCCCCCTCAGTCCACCCTCTCTCTGTTCCCCCCTCTCTGTAGCCCTCTCTCTGCCCCCTCTCAGTCACCATCTCGCTGTTCCCACCACGTCTACCCATCTCTGTCGCCCTCTCTCTGTCCCCCTCTCTCTGTCCCCCTCTCTCTGTCCCCCCTCTCTGTCTCCCCCTCTCTGTCCCCCCCTCTCTGTAGCCCTCTCTCTGCCCCCTCTCAGTCACCATTTCTTTGTTCCCCCCCGTCCACCCCTCTCTGCCCCCCTCTCTCCATCGCCCTCTCTGTCCCCCTCTCTCTGTCCTCCCTTGGTCTGTCCCCCTCCCTCTGTCCCCCTCTCTCTGTACTCCCTCGGTCTGTCCCCCTCCCTCTGCCCGCCTCTCTCTGTCCCCCTCTCTCTGTCCCCCCCTCTCTGTCCCCCTCTCTCTGTCCCCCTCTCTCTGTCCCCCTCTCTCTGTCGCCATATCTGTCACCGTCTCTCTGTACCTCTCTCTCTGTCCCCCCCCTCTCTGTCCCCCTCTCTCTGTCCCCCTCTCTCTGTCCCCATCTCTCCCTGCCCCCCCTCCCTATCAACCCCTCTCTGTCCCACCTCTCTGTCCCCCTCTCTCTGTCCAGCCTGTCTGTCCCCGATCACTCTGTCCCCCTCTCTCTGTCCCCCCTTCTGTGCCCCCTCTCTGTACCCCCCTCTCTCTGTTCCCACTCTCTGTGTCCCCCGCTCTCTGTCCCCCTCTCTCTGTCCCCCTCTCTCTGTCGCCATATCTGTCACCGTCTCTCTGTACCTCTCTCTCTGTCCACCCCTCTCTCTGTCCCCATCTCTCTCTGTCCCCCCCTCTCTATCAACCCCTCTCTGTCCCCCCTCTCTGTCCACCTCTCTCTGCCCACCCTGTCTGTCCCCGCTCACTCTGTCCCCCTCTCTCTGTCCCCCCTCCCTCTGTCCCCCTCCTTCTGTCCCCCTCTCTCAGTCACCATCTCTGTCCCCCCTCCCTCTGTCCCCCTCTCTCTGTCCCCCTCTCTCTGTCCCCCTCTCTGTCTCCCTCTCTCTGCCCACTCCCAGTCACCATCTCTCTGTCCCACCTCACTCTGTCCCCCTCCCTCTGTCCCCCACTCTCTGTCCCCCTCTCTCTGTCCTCCATCTCTCTGTAGCCCCTCTCTCTGTCCCCCTCTGTCTGTCCCCCTCCCTCAGTCCCCCTCTCTCTGTCCCCCCTCTCTCTGTCCCCCCTCCCTCTGTCCCCCTCCCTCTGTCCCCCACTCTCTGTCCCCCTCTCTCTGTCCTCCATCTCTCTGTAGCCCCTCTCTCTGGCCCCCTCTCTCTGTCCCCCTCTCTCAATCCCCCTCTCTCTGTCGCCCTCTTTCTGACCCCCTTTCTCTCTGTACCCCCTCTCTCTCTGTCCCCGCCTCTCTCTGACCCCCTCTCTCTCTGCCCCCTCGCTCTGTTCCCCGCTCTCTGTCCCCCCAAATCTATCGCCCTCTCTCTGCTCCCTCTCTGTCACTGTCTCTCTGTCCCCCCCTCTCTGTTCCCGTCTCTCTGCCCCCCCCCAGTCCACCCTCTCTCTGTTCCAAACCTCTGTCCCCCCCTCTCTGTAGCCCTCTCTCTGCCCCCTCTTAGTCATCATCTCGCTGTTCCCCCCACGTTTTCCCCTCTCTGTCGCCCGCTCTCTGTCCCCCTCTCTCTGTCCCCCTCTCTCTGTCCCCCCTCTCTGTCTCCCCCCCTCTGTCCACCCCTCTCTGTAGCCCTCCCTCTGCCCCCTCTCAGTCACCATTTCTTTGTTCCCCCCGTCCACCCCTCTCTGTCCCCCTCTCTCCATCGCCCTCTCTGTCCCCCTCTCTCTGTCCTCCCTCGGTCTGTCCCCCTCCCTCTGTCCCCCTCTCTCAGTACTCCCTCGGTCTGTCCCCATCCCTCTGCCCCCCTCTCTCTGTCCCCCTCTCTCCCTGCCCCCTCGCTCTGTTCCCCGCTCTCTGTCCCCCCCAAATCTATCGTCCTCTCTCTGCTCCCTCTCTGTCCCTCTCTCTCTGTCCCCCTCTCTGTCTCCCTCTATCTGCCCCCTCCCAGTCACCATCTCTCTGTTCCCCCCTCCCTCTGTCCCCCTCTCTCTGTAACCCCTCTCTCTGTTCCCCTCTCTCTCTGTCCCCCTCTCTCTGTCCCCCCTCTCTCTGTCCCCCTCTCTCTCTTCCCACTCTCTCTGTCCCCCTCTCTCTCTGTCCCCCCTCTCTTTCCCCCTCTCTCTGTCCCCCTCTCTCTCTCTGTCCCCCTCTGTCTGTCCCTCTCTCTCTCTGTCTCCCTCTCTCTCTGTCCCCCTCTCTCTGTCCCCCTCTCTCTCTGTCCCCCTCTCTCTCTGTCCCTCTCTCTGTGGCCCCTCTCTCTCTGTCCCCCTCTCTCTGTCCCCCCTCTCTCTGTCCTCCCTCTCTTTCCCCCTCTCTCTGTCCCCCTCTCTCTGTCCCACTCTCTCTCTGTCCCCTGACTCTGTCCCCCTCTCTCTCTGTCCCCCTCTCTCGGTCCCACTCTCTCTCTGTCCCCCGTCTCTGCCCCCTCTCTCTCTGTCCCTCTCTCTCTGCCCCCCCTCTCCCACTCTGCCCCCCTCTCTCCCACTCTGTCCCCCTCCCTCTGTCCCCCTCTCTCTGCCCTCCTCCCTCAGTCAACCTCTTTCTTTTTTTCCCCCTCTCTCTGTCCCCCCTCCCTCTGTCCCCCTCCCTCTGTCCCCCTCTCTCTGCCCTCCTCCCTCTGTCCCCCTCTCTCTGTCCCCCTCTCACTGTCCCTCCTCTCTCTGTCGCCCTCTTTCTGACCCCCTCTCTCTCTGTCCCCCCCTCTGTCCACCTCTCTCTTTGTTCCCCCTCTCTCTATGTCCCCCTCTCTCTCTGTCCCCCTCTCTCTCTGACCCCCTCTCTCTCTGCCCCCTCGCTCTGTTCCCCGCTCTCTGTCCCCCTCTCTCTGTCGCCATATCTGTCACCGTCTCTCTGTTCCCCCCTCCCTCTGTCCCCCTCTCTCTGTAACCACTCTCTCTGTCCCCCTCTCTCTGTTCCCCTCTCTCTCTGTCCCCCTCTCTCTGTCCCCCCTCTCTCTGTCCCCCTCTCTCTCTTCCCACTCTCTCTGTCCCCCTCTCTCTCTGTCCCCCCTCTCTTTCCACCTCTCTCTGCCCCCCTCTCTCTCTGTCCCCCTCTGTCTGTCCCACTCTCTCTGTCCCCCTCTCTCTCTGTCCCCCTCTCTCTGTCCCCCTCTCTCTCTGTCCCCCTCTCTCTCTGTCCCCCTCTCTCTGGCCCCTCTCTCTCTTCCCACTCTCTCTGCCCCCCCTCTCTCTGTCCCCCCTCTCTTTCCCCCTCTCTCTGTCCCCCTCTCCCTGTCCCCCTCTCTCTGTCCCACTCTCTCTCTGTCCCCCGTCTCTGTCCCCCTTTCTCTCTGTCCCCCTCTCTCTGTCCCACTCTCTCTCTGTCCCCCGTCTCTGCCCCCTCTCTCTCTGTCCCTCTCTCTCTCTGCCCCCCTCTCTCCCACTCTGCCCCCCTCTCACCCACTCTGTCCCCCTCCCTCTGTCCCCCTCTCTCTGCCCTCCTCCCTCAGTCCACCTCTCTCTTTGTTCCCCCCTCTCTCTGCCCTCCTCCCTCTGTCCCCCTCTCTCTGTCCCCCTCTCTCTGTCCCCCCTCTCTCTGTCACCCTCTTTCTGACCCCATCTATCTCTGTCCCCCCCTCTGTCCACCTCTCTCTTTGTTCCCCCTCTCTCTCTGTCCCCCTCTCTCTCTGTCCCCCTCTCTCTCTGACCCCCTCTCTCTCTGCCCCCTCGCTCTGTTCCCCGCTCTCTCTCACCCCAAATCTATCGCCCTCTCTCTGCTCCCTCTCTGTCACTGTCTCTCTGTCCCCCCTCTCTCTGTCCCCGTCTCTCTGACCCCCCCCCCCTCAGTCCACCCTCTCTCTGTTCCAAACCTCTGTTCCCCCCTCTCTGTAGCCCTCTCTCTGCCCCCTCTCAGTCACCATCTCGCTGTTCCCACCACATCCACCCCTCTCTGTCGCCCTCTCTCTGTCCCCCTCTCTCTGTCCCCCCTCTCTGTCTCCCCCTCTCTGTCCCCCCCTCTCTGTAGCCCTCTCTCTGCTCCCTCTCAGTCACCATTTCTTTGTTCCCCCCCGTCCACCCCTCTCTGCCCCCCTCTCTCCATCGCCCTCTCTGTCCCCCTCTCTCTGTCCTCCCTCGGTCTGTCCCCCTCCCTCTGTCCCCCTCTCTCTGTACTCCCTCGGTCTGTCCCCCTCCCTCTGCCCGCCTCTCTCTGTCCCCCTCTCTCTGTCCACCCTCTCTGTCCCCCTCTCTCTGTCCCCCTCTCTCTGTCCCCCTCTCTCTGTCCCCCTCTCTCTGTCGCCATATCTGTCACCGTCTCTCTGTACCTCTCTCTCTGTCCCCCCCCCTCTCTGTCCCCCTCTCTCTGTCCCCCTCTCTCTGTCCCCATCTCTCCCTGCCCCCCCTCCCTATCAACCCCTCTCTGTCCCACCTCTCTGTCCCCCTCTCTCTGTCCAGCCTGTCTGTCCCCGATCATTCTGTCCCCCTCTCTCTGTCCCCCCTTCTGTGCCCCCTCTCTGTACCCCCCTCTCTCTGTTCCCACTCTCTGTGTCCCCCGCTCTCTGTCCCCCTCTCTCTGTCCCCCTCTCTCTGTCGCCATATCTGTCACCGTCTCTCTGTACCTCTCTCTCTGTCCACCCCTCTCTCTGTCCCCATCTCTCTCTTTCCCCCCCTCTCTATCAACCCGTCTCTGTCCCCCCTCTCTGTCCACCTCTCTCTGCCCACCCTGTCTGTCCCCGCTCACTCTGTCCCCCTCTCTCTGTCCCCCCTCCCTCTGTCCCCCTCCTTCTGTCCCCCTCTCTCAGTCACCATCTCTGTCCCCCCTCTCTCTGTCCCCCTCTCTGTCTCCCTCTCTCTGCCCACTCCCAGTCACCATCTCTCTGTCCCACCTCACTCTGTCCCCCTCCCTCTGTCCCCCACTCTCTGTCCCCCTCTCTCTGTCCTCCATCTCTCTGTAGCCACTCTCTCTGTCCCCCTCTGTCTGTCCCCCTCCCTCGGTCCCCCTCTCTCTGTCCCCCCTCTCTCTGTCCCCCCTCCCTCTGTCCCCCTCCCTCTGTCCCCCACTCTCTGTCCCCCTCTCTCTGTCCTCCATCTCTCTGTAGCCCTCTCTCTGTCCCCCTCTGTCTGTCCCCCTCCCTCTTTCCCCCCTCCCTCTGTCCACCTCCCTCTGTCCCCCTCTCTCTGCCCTCCTCCCTCTGTTCCCCCTCTCTCTGTCCCCCTCTCTCTATCCCCCTCTCTCTGTCGCCCTCTTTCTGACCCCCTCTCTCTCTGTCCCCCCCTCTCTCTGACCCCCTCTCTCTCTGCCCCCTCGCTCTGTTCCCCGCTCTCTGTCCCCCCAAATCTATCGCCCTCTCTCTGCTCCCTCTCTGTCACTGTCTCTCTGTCTCCCCCTCTCTGTCCACCCCTCTCTGTAGCCCTCCCTCTGCCCCCTCTCAGTCACCATTTCTTTGTTCCCCCCGTCCACCCCTCTCTGTCCCCCTCTCTCCATCGCCCTCTCTGTCCCCCTCTCTCTGTCCTCCCTCGGTCTGTCCGCCTCCCTCTGTCCCCCTCTCTCTCTGCCCCCTCGCTCTGTTCCCCGCTCTCTGTCCCCCCAAATCTATCGCCCTCTCTCTGTTCCCTCTCTGTCCCTCTCTCTCTGTCCCCCTCTCTGTCTCCCTCTATCTGCCCCCTCCCAGTCACCATCTCTCTGTTCCCCCCTCCCTCTGTCCCCCTCTCTCTGTAACCCCTCTCTCTGTTCCCCTCTCTCTCTGTCCCCCTCTCTCTGTCCCCCCTCTCTCTGTCCCCCTCTCTCTCTTCCCACTCTCTCTGTCCCCCTCTCTCTCTGTCCCCCCTCTCTTTCCCCCTCTCTCTGTCCCCCTCTCTCTCTGTCCCCCTCTGTCTGTCCCTCTCTCTCTGTCTCCCTCTCTCTCTGTCCCCCTCTCTCTGTCCCCCTCTCTCTCTGTCCCCCTCTCTCTCTGTCCCTCTCTCTCTGGCCCCTCTCTCTCTGTCCCCCTCTCTCTGTCCCCCCTCTCTCTGTCCTCCCTCTCTTTCCCCCTCTCTCTGTCCCCCTCTCTCTGTCCCACTCTCTCTCTGTCCCCTGACTCTGTCCCCCTCTCTCTCTGTCCCCCTCTCTCGGTCCCACTCTCTCTCTGTCCCCCGTCTCTGCCCCCTCTCTCTCTGTCCCTCTCTCTCTGCCCCCCCTCTCCCACTCTGCCCCACTCTCTCCCACTCTGTCCCCCTCCCTCTGTCCCCCTCTCTCTGCCCTCCTCCCTCAGTCAACCTCTTTCTTTTTTTCCCCCTCTCTCTGTCCCCCCTCCCTCTGTCCCCCTCCCTCTGTCCCCCTCTCTCTGCCCTCCTCCCTCTGTCCCCCTCTCTCTGTTCCCCTCTCACTGTCCCTCCTCTCTCTGTCGCCCTCTTTCTGACCCCCTCTCTCTCTGTCCCCCCCTCTGTCCACCTCTCTCTTTGTTCCCCCTCTCTCTATGTCCCCCTCTCTCTCTGTCCCCCTCTCTCTCTGACCCCCTCTCTCTCTGCCCCCTCGCTCTGTTCCACGCTCTCTGTCCCCCTCTCTCTGTCGCCATATCTGTCACCGTCTCTCTGTTCCCCTCTCTCTCTGTCCCCCTCTCTCTGTCCCCCCTCTCTCTGTCCCCCCCTCTCTCTTCCCACTCTCTCTGTCCCCCTCTCTCTCTGTCCCCCCTCTCTTTCCACCTCTCTCTGTCCCCCTCTCTCTCTGTCCCCCTCTGTCTGTCCCACTCTCTCTGTCCCCCTCTCTCTCTGTCCCCCTCTCTCTGTCCCCCTCTCTCTCTGTCCCCCTCTCTCTGGCCCCTCTCTCTCTTCCCACTCTCTCTGCCCCCCTCTCTCTGTCCCCCCTCTCTTTCCCCCTCTCTCTGTCCCCCTCTCCCTGTCCCCCTCTCTCTGTCCCACTCTCTCTCTGTCCCCCGTCTCTGTCCCCCTTTCTCTCTGTCCCACTCTCTCTGTCCCACTCTCTCTCTGTCCCCCGTCTCTGCCCCCTCTCTCTCTGTCCCTCTCTCTCTCTGCCCCCCTCTCTCCCACTCTGCCCCCCTCTCACCCACTCTGTCCCCCTCCCTCTGTCCCCCTCTCTCTGCCCTCCTCCCTCAGTCCACCTCTCTCTTTGTTCCCCCCTCTCTCTGCCCTCCTCCCTCTGTCCCCCTCTCTCTGTCCCCCTCTCTCTGTCCCCCCTCTCTCTGTCGCCCTCTTTCTGACCCCATCTCTCTCTGTCCCCCCCTCTGCCCACCTCTCTCTTTGTTCCCCCTCTCTCTCTGTCCCCCTCTCTCTCTGTCCCCCTCTCTCTCTGACTCCCTCTCTCTCTGCCCCCACGCTCTGTTCCCCGCTGTAGCCCTCTCTCTGCCCCCTCTCAGTCACCATCTCGCTGTTCCCACCACGTCCACCCCTCTCTGTCGCCCTCTCTCTGTCCCCCTCTCTCTGTCCCCCTCTCTCTGTCCCCCCTCTCTGTCTCCCCCTCTCTGTCCCCCCCTCTCTGTCGCCCTCTCTCTGTCCCCCTCTCTCTGTCCCCATCTCTCTCTGTCCCCCCCTCTCTATCAACCCCTCTCTGTCCCCCCTCTCTATCCACCTCTCTCTGCCCACCCTGTCTGTCCCCGCTCACTCTGTCCCCCCCTCTCTGTCCCCCCTCCCTCTGTCCCCCTCCTTCTGTCCCCCTCTCTCTGTCACCTTCTTTCTGACCCCCTCTCTCTCTGTCCCCCTCTCTCTGTCCCCCTCTCTCTGTCCCCCTCTCTGTCCCCCCTCTCTCTGTATCCCCTCTCTCTGTCCCCCTCTCTGTCTCCCTCTCTCTGCCCCCTCCCAGTCACCATCTCTGTCCCCACTCCCTCTGTCCCCCTCTCTCTGTCCCCCTCTCTCTGTCCCCCTCTCTGTCTCCCTCTCTCTGCCCACTCCCAGTCACCATCTCTCTGTGCCCCCTCACTCTGTCCCCCTCCCTCTGTCCCCCACTCTCTGTCCCCCTCTGTCTGTCCCCCTCCCTCGGTCCCCCTCTCTCTGTCCCCCCTCTCTCTGTCCCCCCTCCCTCTGTCCCCCTCCCTCTGTCCCCCACTCTCTGTCCCCCTCTCTCTGTCCTCCATCTCTCTGTAGCCCCTCTCTCTGTCCCCCTCTGTCTGTCCCCCTCCCTCTGTCCCCCCTCCCTCTGTCCGCCCTCCCTCTGTCCCCCTCTCTCTGCCCTCCTCCCTCTGTTCCCCCTCTCTCTGTCCCCCTCTCTCTGTCCCCCTCTATCTGTCCCCCTCTCTCTGTCGCCCTCTTTCTGACCACCTCTCTCTCTGTCCCCCCTCTCTCTGACCCCCTCTCTCTCTGCCCCCTCGCTCTGTTCCCCGCTCTCTGTCCCCCCAAATCTATCGCCCTCTCTCTGCTCCCTCTCTGTCACTGTCTCTCCGTCCCCCCTCTCTCTGTTCCCGTCTCTCTGCCCCCCCCCAGTCCACCCTCTCTCTGTTCCAAACCTCTGTTCCCCACTCTCTGTAGCCCTCTCTCTGCCCCCTCTTAGTCATCATCTCGCTGTTCCTCCCACGTCCACCCCTCTCTGTCGCCCGCTCTCTGTCCCCCTCTCTCTGTCCCCCTCTCTCTGTCCCCCCTCTCTGTCTCCCCCTCTCTGTCCCCCCCTCTCTGTAGCCCTCCCTCTGCCCCCTCTCAGTCACCATTTCTTTGTTCCCCCCCGTCCACCCCTCTCTGTCCCCCTCTCTCCATCGCCCTCTCTGTCCCCCTCTCTCTGTCCTCCCTCGGTCTGTCCCCCTCCCTCTGTCCCCCTCTCTCTGTACTCCCTCGGTCTGCCCCCCTCCCTCTGCCCCCCTCTCTCTGTCCCCCTCTCTCTCTGCCCCCTCGCTCTGTTCCCCGCGCTCTGTCCCCCCAAATCTATCGCCCTCTCTCTGCTCCCTCTCTGTCCCCCTCTCTCTGTCCCCCTCTCTGTCTCCCTCTATCTGCCCCCTCCCAGTCACCATCTCTCTGTTCCCCCCTCCCTCTGTCCCCCTCTCTCTGTAACCCCTCTCTCTGTTCCCCTCTCTCTCTGTCCCCCTCTCTCTGTCCCCCGTCTCTCTGTCCCCCTCTCTCTCTTCCCACTCTCTCTGTCCCCCTCTCTCTCTGTCCCCCCTTTCTTTCCCCCTCTCTCTGTCCCCCTCTCTCTCTGTCCCCCTCTGTCTATCCCTCTCTCTCTGTCTCCCTCTCTCTCTGTCCCCCTCTCTCTCTGTCCCCCTCTCTCTCTGTCCCCCTCTCTCTCTGTCCCTCTCTCTCTGGCCCCTCTCTCTCTGTCCCCCTCTCTCTGTCCCCCTCTCTCTGTCCCCCTCTCTCTGTCCCCCTCTCTCTGTCGCCCTCTTTCTGACCACCTCTCTCTCTGTCCCCCCTCTCTCTGACCCCCTCTCTCTCTGCCCCCTCGCTCTGTTCCCCGCTCTCTGTCCCCCCAAATCTATCGCCCTCTCTCTGCTCCCTCTCTGTCACTGTCTCTCCGTCCCCCCTCTCTCTGTCCCCCTCTCTCTGTCCCCCTCTCTCTGTCGCCCTCTTTCTGACCACCTCTCTCTCTGTCCCCCCTCTCTCTGACCCCCTCTCTCTCTGCCCCCTCGCTCTGTTCCCCGCGCTCTGTCCCCCCAAATCTATCGCCCTCTCTCTGCTCCCTCTCTGTCCCCCTCTCTCTGTCCCCCTCTCTGTCTCCCTCTATCTGCCCCCTCCCAGTCACCATCTCTCTGTTCCCCCCTCCCTCTGTCCCCCTCTCTCTGTAACCCCTCTCTCTGTTCCCCTCTCTCTCTGTCCCCCTCTCTCTGTCCCCCGTCTCTCTGTCCCCCTCTCTCTCTTCCCACTCTCTCTGTCCCCCTCTCTCTCTGTCCCCCCTTTCTTTCCCCCTCTCTCTGTCCCCCTCTCTCTCTGTCCCCCTCTGTCTATCCCTCTCTCTCTGTCTCCCTCTCTCTCTGTCCCCCTCTCTCTGTCCTCCTCTCTCTCTGACCCCCTCTCTCTCTGCCCCCTCGCTCTGTTCCCCGCTCTCTGTCCCCCCAAATCTATCGCCCTCTCTCTGCTCCCTCTCTGTCACTGTCTCTCCGTCCCCCCTCTCTCTGTTCCCGTCTCTCTGCCCCCCCCCAGTCCACCCTCTCTCTGTTCCAAACCTCTGTTCCCCACTCTCTGTAGCCCTCTCTCTGCCCCCTCTTAGTCATCATCTCGCTGTTCCTCCCACGTCCACCCCTCTCTGTCGCCCGCTCTCTGTCCCCCTCCCTCTGTCCCCCTCTCTCTGTCCCCCCTCTCTGTCTCCCCCTCTCTGTCCCCCCCTCTCTGTAGCCCTCCCTCTGCCCCCTCTCAGTCACCATTTCTTTGTTCCCCCCCGTCCACCCCTCTCTGTCCCCCTCTCTCCATCGCCCTCTCTGTCCCCCTCTCTCTGTCCTCCCTCGGTCTGTCCCCCTCCCTCTGTCCCCCTCTCTCTGTACTCCCTCGGTCTGCCCCCCTCCCTCTGCCCCCCTCTCTCTGTCCCCCTCTCTCTCTGCCCCCTCGCTCTGTTCCCCGCGCTCTGTCCCCCCAAATCTATCGCCCTCTCTCTGCTCCCTCTCTGTCCCCCTCTCTCTGTCCCCCTCTCTGTCTCCCTCTATCTGCCCCCTCCCAGTCACCATCTCTCTGTTCCCCCCTCCCTCTGTCCCCCTCTCTCTGTAACCCCTCTCTCTGTTCCCCTCTCTCTCTGTCCCCCTCTCTCTGTCCCCCGTCTCTCTGTCCCCCTCTCTCTCTTCCCACTCTCTCTGTCCCCCTCTCTCTCTGTCCCCCCTTTCTTTCCCCCTCTCTCTGTCCCCCTCTCTCTCTGTCCCCCTCTGTCTATCCCTCTCTCTCTGTCTCCCTCTCTCTCTGTCCCCCTCTCTCTGTCCCCCTCTCTCTCTGTCCCCCTCTCTCTCTGTCCCTCTCTCTCTGGCCCCTCTCTCTCTGTCCCCCTCTCTCTGTCCCCCTCTCTCTCAATCCTCCCTCTCTTTCCCCCTCTCTCTGTCCCCCTCTCTCTGTCCCACTCTCTCTCTGTCCCCTGACTCTGTCCCCCTCTCTCTCTGTTCCCCTCTCTCTGTCCCACTCTCTCTCTGTCCCCCGTCTCTGCCCCCTCTCTCTCTGTCCCTCTCTCTCTGCCCCCCCTCTCCCACTCTGCCCCCCTCTCTCCCACTCTGTCCCCCTCCCTCTGTCCCCCTCTCTCTGCCCTCCTCCCTCAGTCAACCTCTTTCTTTTTTTCCCCCTCTCTCTGCCCTCCTCCCTCTGTCCCCCTCTCTCTGTCCCCCTCTCACTGTCCCCCCTCCCTCTGTCTCCCTCCCTCTGTCCCCCTCTCTCTGCCCTCCTCCCTCTGTCCCCCTCTCTCTGTCCCCCTCTCACTGTCCCTCCTCTCTCTGTCGCCCTCTTTCTGACCCCCTCTCTCTCTGTCCCCCCCTCTGTCCACCTCTCTCTTTGTTCCCCCTCTCTCTATGACCCCCTCTCTCTCTGCCCCCTCGCTCTGTTCCCCGCTCTCTGTCCCCCTCTCTCTGTCGCCATATCTGTCACCGTCTCTCTGTTCCCCCATCCCTTTGTCCCCCCCTCTCTGTAACCACTCTCTCTGTCCCCCCTCTCTCTGTCCCCCCTCTCTCTGTCCCCCTCTCTCTCTTCCCACTCTCTCTGTTCCCCCTCTCTCTCTGTCCCCCCTCTCTTTCCACCTCTCTCTGTCCCCCTCTCTCTCTGTCCCCCTCTCTCTGTCCCCCTCTCTCTCTGTCCCCCTCTCTCTGGCCCCTCTCTCTCTTCCCACTCTCTCTGTCCCCCCCTCTCTCTGTCCCCCCTCTCTTTCCCCCTCTCTCTGTCCCCCTTTCTCTCTGTCCCCCTCTCTCTGTCCCACTCTCTCTCTGTCCCCCGTCTCTGTCCCCCTCTCTCTCTGTCCCTCTCTCTCTCTGCCCCCCTCTCTCCCACTCTGCCCCCCTCTCACCCACTCTGTCCCCCTCCCTCTGTCCCCCTCTCTCTGCCCTCCTCCCTCAGTCCACCTCTCTCTTTGTTCCCCCCTCTCTCTGCCCTCCTCCCTCTGTCCCCCTCTCTCTGTCCCCCTCTCTCTGTCCCCCCTCTCTCTGTCCCCCTCTCTCTCTGACCCCCTCTCTCTCTGCCCCCTCGCTCTGTTCCCCGCTCTCTCTCACCCCAAATCTATCGCCCTCTCTCTGCTCCCTCTCTGTCACTGTCTCTCTATCCCCCCTCTCTCTGTCCCCGTCTCTCTGACACCCCCCTCAGTCCACCCTCTCTCTGTTCCAAACCTCTGTTCCCCCCTCTCTGTAGCCCTCTCTCTGCCCCCTCTCAGTCACCATCTCGCTGTTCCCACCACGTCCACCCCTCTCTGTCGCCCTCTCTCTGTCCCCCTCTCTCTGTCCCCCTCTCTCTGTCCCCCCTCTCTGTCTCCCCCTCTCTGTCCCCCCCTCTCTGTAGCCCTCTCTCTGCCCCCTCTCAGTCACCATTTCTTTTTTCCCCCCCCGTCCACCCCTCTCTGCCCCCCTCTCTCCATCGCCCTCTCTGTCCCCCTCTCTCTGTCCTCCCTCGGTCTGTCCCCCTCCCTCTGTCCCCCTCTCTCTGTACTCCCTCGGTCTGTCCCCCTCCCTCTGCCCGCCTCTCTCTGTCCCCCTCTCTCTGTCCACCCTCTCTGTCCCCCTCTCTCTGTCCCCCTCTCTCTGTCCCCCTCTCTCTGTCGCCATATATGTCACCGTCTCTCTGTACCTCTCTCTCTGTCCCCCCCTCTATGTCCCCCTCTCTCTGTCCCCCTCTCTCTGTCCCCATCTCTCTCTGTCCCCCCCTCTCTATCAACCCCTCTCTGTCCCCCTCTCTCTGTCCAGCCTCTCTGTCCCCGATCACTCTGTCCCCCTCTCTCTGTCCCCCCCTCTGTGCCCCCTCTCTGTACCCCTCTCACTCTGTTCCCCCTCTCTCTGTCCCCCTCTCTCTGTTCCCCCTCTCTCTGTCCCCCTCTCTCTGTCCCCCTCTCTCTGTCGCCATATCTGTCACCGTCTCTCTGTACCTCTCTCTCTGTCCACCCCTCTCTCTTTCCCCATCTCTCTCTGTCCCCCCCCCCCTCTATCAACCCCTCTCTGTCCCCCCTCTCTGTCCCCCTCTCTCTGCCCACCCTGTCTGTCCCCGCTCACTCTGTCCCCCTCTCTCTGTCCCCCCTCCCTCTGTCCCCCTCCTTCTGTCCCCCTCTCTCTGTCACCTTCTTTCTGACCCCCTCTCTCTCTGTCCCCCTCTCTCTGTCCCCCTCTCTCTGTCCCCCTCTCTGTCCCCCCTCTCTCTGTATCCCCTCTCTCTGTCCCCCCTCTCTGTCTCCCTCTCTCTGCCCCCTCCCAGTCACCATCTCTGTCCCCCCTCCCTCTGTCCCCCTCTCTCTGTCCCCCTCTCTCTGTCCCCCTCTCTCTGTCCCCCTCTCTGTCTCCCTCTCTCTGCCCACTCCCAGTCACCATCTCTCTGTCCTCCCTCACTCTGTCCCCCTCTCTCTGACCCCATCTCTCTGTCCCCCATCTCTCTGTAGCCCCTCTCTCTGTCCCACCCTGTCTGTCCCCCTCCCTCTGTCCCCCTCTCTCTACTCTCCTCTCTCTGTCCCCCCCTCTCTGTCCCCCTCTCTCTGTCCCCCCTCTCTCTGTCGCCCTCTTTCTGACCCCCTCTCTCTCTGTCCCCCCCTCTCTCTGACCCCCTCTCTCTCTGCCCCCTCGCTCTGTTCCCCGCTCTCTGTCCCCCCAAATCTATCGCCCTCTCTCTGCCCCCTCTCTGTCCCCCCTCTCTCTGTCCCCCCTCTCTGTCCCCGTCTCTCTGCCCCCCCTCAGTCCACCCTCTCTCTGTTCCAAACCTCTGTCCCCCCCTCTCTGTAGCCCTCTCTCTGCCCCCTCTCAGTCACCATCTCGCTGTTCCCCCCACGTCCACCCCTCTCTGTCACCCGCTCTCTGTCCCCTCTCTCTGTCCCCCTCTCTCTGTCCCCCCTCTCTGTCTCCCCCTCTCTGTCCCCCCTCTCTGTAGCCCTCTCTCTGCCCCCTCTCAGTCACCATTTCTTTGTTCCCCCCCGTCCACCCCTCTCTGTCCCCCTCTCTCCATCGCCCTCTCTGTCCCCCTCTCTCTGTCCTCCCTCGGTCTGTCCCCCTCCCTCTGTCCCCCTCTCTCTGTACTCCCTCGGTCTGTCCCCCTCCCTCTGCCCCCCTCTCTCTGTCCCCCTCTCTCTGTCCCCCTCTCTCTGTCCCCCCTCTCTGTCTCCCTCTATCTGCCCCCTCCCAGTCACCATCTCTCTGTTCCCCCCTCCCTCTGTCCCCCTCTCTCTGTAACCCCTCTCTCTGTCCCCCTCTCTCTGTTCCCCCCTCTCCCTGTCCCCCTCTCTCTCTTCCCACTCTCTCTGTCCCCCTCTCTCTCTGTCCCTCTCTCTCTGTCCCCCTCTCTCTCTTCCCACTCTCTCTGTCCCCCTCTCTCTCTATCCCCCCTCTCTTTCCCCCTCTCTCTGTCCCCCTCTCTCTCTGCCCCCCTCTGTCTGTCCCACTCTCTCTCTGTCCCCCGTCTCTGTCCCCCTCTCTCTATGTCCCCCTCTCTCTGTCCCCCTCTCTCTCTGTCCCCCTCTCTCTGTCCCTCTCTCTCTGCCCCCCCTCTCTCTCCCACTCTTTCCCTCTCTCTCTGTCCCCCTCTCTCTGGCCCCTCTCTCTCTTCCCGCTCTCTCTGTCCCCCTCTCTCTCTGTCCCCCCTCTCTTTCCCCCTCTGTCTGTCCCCCTCTCTCTCTGTCCCCCTCTCTCTGTCCCACTCTCTCTCTGTCCCCTGTCTCTGTCCCCCTCTCTCTCTGTCCCTCTCTCTCTGCCCCCTCTCTCCCACTCTGTCCCCCTCTCTCTGTCCCCCTCTCTCTGTCCCCCTCTCTCTGTCCCCCTCTCTCTGCCCCCTCTCTCTCTGTCCCCCTCTCTCTGTCCCTCCTTTCACTACACCCCCTCTGTCGCTCTCTCTCTGCCCCTACTCTGTCACTATCGCTCTGTCCCCTATCCCTCTGTTCCCTCTCGCTCTGTCCCCCTCTCTCTGCCCCCCCCCCACTCTGGCCCCCCCCCCCCATCCCCCTTCTGTCCTCTTTCTCACTGTCCCCTCTCTCTCTCTGACCCCCTCTCTCTGCCCCCTCGCTCTGTTACCCGCTCTCTGTTCCCCCATCTCTATCGCCCTCTCTCTACCCCCCCCTGTCACCGTCTCTCTGTCCCCCTCTCTCTGTCCTCGTCTCTCTGCCCCCTCTCAGTCACCATTTCTCTGTTCGCCCCCCCCGTCCACCCCTCTCTGTCGCCCGCTCTCTGCCCCCTCTCTGTCACAGATTCTTTGTCCCCTCTCTCTCTGTCCCCCTCGTCCCCCCCCTCTCTCTGTCCCCCTCCTCACTGTCCCCCCTCTTTGTTGGCCTCTCTCTGCCCCTGCTCTGTCACCGTCTCTCTGCCCCTTCTCTCTCTGCCCCTCTCTCTCTCTGTCCCCTCTCTCTCTCTCTGTCCCCCTCTTTCTGCCCCCTCTCTATCTCCCCCTGTCTCTGTTCCCTCTCTGGTACCCCCCTCTGCCCCCCCTCTCTGTCCCCCCTCTCTCTCTGTACCCCCTCTCTCTCTGACCACCTCTCTCTGACCCCCTCTCTCTCTGTCCCCCTCTCTCTCTGTCCCCCTCTCTCTCTGTCCCCCTCTCTCTCTGTCCCCCTCTCTCTCTGTTCCCCCTCTCACTCTGTCCCCCTCTCTCTCTGTCCCCCTCTCTCTCTGCCCCTCGCTCTGTTTCCCGCTCTCTGTCCCCCCAAATCTATCGCCCTCTCTCTGCCCCCTCTCAGTCACCATCTCGCTGTTCCCCCCACGTCCAACCCTCTCTGTCGCCCGCTCTCTGCCCCCCCTCTCTGTCCCCCTCTCTCCGTCGCCCTCTCTGTCACCGTCTCGCTGTCCTCCCTCGGTCTGTCCCCCTCCCTCTGTCCCACTCTCTCTGCCCCCTCCTAGTCACCATTTCTCTGTTCCCCCCTCCCTCTGTCCCCCCTCTCTCTGTCCTCCTCTCTCTGCCCCCCCCTCTCTGTAGCCCCTCTCTCTGTCCCCCCTCTCTCTGTCCCCCCTCCCACTGTCCCACTCATTCTGTTCCCCCCTCTCTGTCGCCATATCTGTCTCCGTCTCTCTGTACCTCTCTCTCTGTCACCCCTCTCTGTCCCCCCTCTCTGTTCCCCCTCCCACTGTCCCCCTCATTCTGTTCCCCCTCTCTCTGTCCCCCCTCTCTGCCCCCCCTCTGTCCCCCCCTCTCTGTCCCCCCTCTCTGCCCCCCTCTCTCTGTCACCCCTCTCTGTCCCCGCTCACACTGTCCCCCTCTCTCTGTCCCCCCTCCCACTGTCCCCCTCATTCTGTCCCCCTCTCGCTGTCGCCTTCTTTCTGACACCCTCTCTCTCTGTGCCCCCCTCTGTGTCCCCCTCTCTCTGCCCCCTCCCTCTGTCACCGTCTCTCTGTCCTCCCTCGGTCTGTCCCCCTCCCTCTGACCCCCTCTCTCTGTCCTCCCTCAGTCTGTCCCCCTCTCTCTGTCCCCCTCTCTCTGTCCCCTCTCTCTGTTCCCCCTCTCTCTGACCCCCTCTCGCTGTCCCCCTCTCTCTGTCCCCCTCTCTCTGTCACCATATCTGTCACCCTCTCTCTGTACCTCTCTCTCTGTCCACCCCTCTCTCTGCCCCCTCCCAGTCACCATCTCTCTGTCACCCCCTCTGTCCCCCTCTCTCTTTCCCTTCTCTCTGTTCCCCCTCTCTCTGTCCCCCTCTCTCTGTCCCCCTCTCTCTGTCGCCATATCTGTCACCCTCTCTCTGTACCTCTCTCTCTGTCCACCCCTCTCTCTGTCCCCTCTCTCTGTCCCCCTCTCTCTGTCCCCCTCTCTCTCTGTCGCCATATCTGTCACTGTCTCTCTGTACCGCTCTCTCTGTCCACCCCTCGCTCTGTCCCCATCTCTCTCTGTCCCCACCTCTCTATCAACCCCGCTCTGTCCCCCCTCTCTGTCCACTCTGTCTGTCCCCGCTCACTCTGTCCCCCTCTCTCTGTCCCCCCTGTCTGTGCCCCCCTCTCTGTCCCCCCCTCTCTCTGTTCCCCCACTCTCTGTCTCCCTCTCTCTGTCCCCCTCTCTCTGTCCCCCTCTCTCTGTCGCCATATCTGTCACCGTCTCTCTGGACCTCTCTCTCTGTCCACCCCTCTCTCTGTCCCCCTCTCTCTGCCCCCATCTCTCTCTGTCCCCCCCTCTCTACCAACCCCTCTCTGTCCCCCCTCTCGGTCCCCCTCTCTCTGTCCCACCCAGTCTGTCCCCGCTCACTCTGTCCACCTCTCTCTGCCCCCCTTCTTCTGTCCCCCTCCTTCTCTCCCCCTCTCTCTGTCACCTTCTTTCTGACCCCCTCTCTCTCTGTCCCCCCTCTCTGTCCCCCTCTCTCTGTCCCCCTCTCTGTCCCCCTCTCTCTGTAGCCCCTCTCTCTGTCCCTCCTCTCTGTCCACCTCTCTCTGCCCCCTCCCAGTCACCATCTCTCTGTCCCCCCTCTCTGTCCCCCTCTCTCTGTCCCCCTCTCTGTCCCCCTCTCTCTGTAGCCCCTCTCTCTGTCCCTCCTCTCTGTCCACCTCTCTCTGCCCCCTCCCAGTCACCATCTCTCTGTCCCCCTCACACTGTCCCCCTCCCTCTGTCCCCCTCCCTCTGCCCCCTCTCTCTGTCCCCCTCTCTCTGTCCCCCGTCTCTCTGTCCCCCCTCCCTCTGTCCCCCTCTCTCTGTCCCCGTCCCTCTGTCCCCCTCTCTCTGTCCCCCTCTCTCTGTCCCCCCTCTCTCTGTCGCCCTCTTTCTGACCCCCTTTCTCTCTGTACCCTCTCCCTCTGTACCCCTCTCTCTCTGACCCCCTCTCTCTCTGCCCCCTCGCTCTGTTCCCCGCTTTCTGTCCCCCTAAATCTATCGCCCTCTCTCTGCCCCTTCTCTCTCACTGTCTCTCTGTCCCCCCTCTCTCTGTCCCCGTCTCTCTGGCCCCCCCTCAGTCCACCCTCTCTCTGTTCCAAACCTCTGTGCCCCCCTCTCTGTCTCCCCCCCACTGTCCCCCTCATTCTGTCCCCCTCTCTCTGTTGCCAAATTTCTGACGCCCTCTCTCTGTGCCCCCCTCTGTGTAGCCCTCTCTCTGCCCCCTCTCAGTCACCATTTCTTTGTTCCCCCCAGTCCACCCCTCTCTGACCCCCTCTCTCCATCGCCCTCTCTGTCCCCCTCTCTCTGTCCTCCCTCGGTCTGTCCCCCTCCCTCTGTCCCCCTCTCTCTGTCCTCCCTCGGTCTGTCCCCTTCCCTCTGTGCCCCCTCTCTCTGTACTCCCTCGGTCTGTCCCCATCCCTCTGCCCGCCTCTCTCTGTCCTCCTCTCTCTGTCCCCCTCTCTCTGTATTCCCTCGGTCTGTTCCCCTCCCTCTGTGCCCCCTCTCTCTGTACTCCCTCGGTCTGTTCCCCTCCCTCTGCCCGCCTCTCTCTGTCCCCCTCTCTCTGTTCCCGTCTCTCTGTCACCATATCTGTCACCGTCTCTCTGTACCACTCTCTCTGTCCCCCCCTCTCTGTTCCACGTCTCTGTCCCCCGTCTCTGTCCCCCTCTCTCTGTCCCCCTCTCTCTGTCGCCATATCTGTCACCGTCTCTCTGTACCTCTCTCTCTGTCCCCCTCTCTCTGTCCCCCCTCTCTCTGTCCCCCCCTCTCTGTTCCACCTCTCTGTCCCCCTGTCTCTGTCCCCCTTTCTCTGTCCCCCCTCTCTGTCCCCGCTCACTCTGTCCCCCTCTCTCTGTCCCCCTCCCACTGTCCCCCTCATTCTGTCCCCCTCTCTCTGTCGCCTTATTTCTGACCCCCTCTCTCTCTGTGCCCCCCTCTGTGTCGCCCTCTCTCTGCTCCCTCCTAGTCACCATCTCTCTGTCCCCCCCTCTGTTCCCCTCTCTCTGTCAACCTCCCTCTGTCCCCCTCCTTCTGTCCCCCTCTCTCTGTCGCCTTCTTTCTGACCCCCTCTCTCTCTGCTCCCCCGTCCCCCTCTCTGTCCCCCCTCTCTCTGTAGCCCCTCTCTCTGTCCCCCCTCTCTGTCTCCCTCTCTCTGTCCCCCCTCCCACTGTCCCCCTCATTCTGTTCCCCCTCTCTCTGTCGCCATATCTGTCTCCGTCTCTCTGTACCTCTCTCTCTGTTCCAAACCTCTGTCCCCCCGCTCTCTGTCTCCCCTCTCTGTCCCCCCCTCTGTCCCCCCCTCATTCTGTCCCCTCTCTCTGTCCCCCCTCTCTGTCCCCCCCTCTGTCTCCCCCTCTCTGTCCCCCCTCTCTGTCCCCCCCTCTGTCCCCCCCTCTCTGTCCCCCGTCTCTGTCCCCCTCTCACTGTCCCCCCTCTCTGTCCCCCTCTCTCTGTCCCCCCTCCCACTGTCCCCCTCATTCTGTCCCCCTCTCACTGTCGCCTTCTTTCTGACCCCCTCTCTCTCTGTGCCCCCTCTGTGTCCCCCTCTCTCTGCCCCCTCCTAGTCACCAACTCTCTGTCCCCCTCCCTCTGTCCCCCACCCTCTGTCCCCCTCTCTTTGTCCCCCCTCCATCTGCCCCCTCCCTCTGTCACCGTCTCTCTCTCCTCCCTCGGTCTGTCCCCCTCCCTCTGACCCCCTCTCTCTGTCCTCCCTCGGTCTGTCCCCCTCTCTCTGTCCCCCTCTCTCTGTCCCCTCTCTCTGTTCCCCCTCTCTCTGTCCCCCTCTCTCTGTCCCCCTCTCTCTGTCCCCCTCTCTCTGTCGCCATATCTGTCACCCTCTCTCTGTACCTCTCTCTCTGTCCACCCCTCTCTCTGCCCCCTCCCAGTCACCATCTCTCTGTCACCCCCACTGTCCCCCTCTCTCTTTCCCCTCTCTCTGTTCCCCCTCTCTCTGTCCCCCTCTCTCTGTCCCCCTCTCTCTGTCGCCATATCTGTCACCCTCTCTCTGTACCTCTCTCTCTGTCCACCCCTCTCTCTGTCTCCCTCTCTCTGTCCCCTTCTCTCTGTCCCCCTCTCTCTCTGTCGCCATATCTGTCACTGTCTCTCTATACCTCTCTCTCTGTCCACCCCTCGCTCTGTCCCCATCTCTCTCTGTCCCCACCTCTCTATCAACCCTGCTCTGTCCCCCCTCTCTGTTCACCCTGTCTGTCCCCGCTCACTCTGTCCCCCTCTCTCTGTCCCCCCTCTCTGTGCCCCCCTCTCTGTCCCCCCCTCTCTCTGTTCCCCCACTCTCTGTCTCCCTCTCTCTGTCCCCCTCTCTCTGACCCCTCTCTCTGTCGCCATATCTGTCACCGTCTCTCTGTACCTATCTCTCTGTCCACCCCTCTCTCTGTCCCCATCTCTCTCTGCCCCGCCCCCTCTCTTTCAACCCCTCTCTGTCCCCCCTCTCGGTCCCCCTCTCTCTGTCCCGCCCAGTCTGTCCCCGCTCACTCTGTCCCCCTCTCTCTGCCCCCCTCCCTCTGTCCCCCTCCTTCTGTCCCCCTCTCTCTGTCACCTTCTTTCTGACCCCTCTCTCTCTGTCCCCCCTCTCTGTCCCCCTCTCTCTGTCCCCCTCTCTGTCCCCCTCTCTCTGTAACCCCTCTCTCTGTCCCCCCTCTCTGTCCACCTCTCTCTGCCCCCTCCCAGTCACCATCTCTCTGTCCCCCCTCCCTCTGTCCCCCTCCCTCTGCCCCCTCTCTCTGTCCCCATCTCTCTGTCACCCGTCTCTCTGTCCCCCCTCCCTCTGTCCCCCTCTCTCTGTCCCCGTCCCTCTGTCCCCTCTCTCTGTCCCCCACTCTCTGTCCGCCCTCTCTCTGTCGCCCTCTTTCTGACCCCCTTTCTCTCTGTACCCCCTCCCTCTGTACCCCTCTCTCTCTGACCCCCTCTCTCTCTGCCCCCTCTCTCTGTTCCCCGCTCTCTGTCCCCCCAAATCTATCGCCCTCTCTGTGCCCCCTCTCTATCACTGTCTCTCTGACCCCCCTCTCTCTATCCCCGTCTCTCTGGCCCCCCCTCAGTCCACCCTCTCTCTCTGTTCCAAACCTCTGTCCCCCCCTCTCTGTCTCCCCTCCCACTGTCCCCCTCATTCTGTCCCCCTCTCTCTGTCGCCATCTTTCTGACCCCCTCTCTCTGTGCCCCCCTCTGCGTAGCCCTCTCTCTGCCCCCTCTCAGTCACCATTTCTTTGTTCCCCCCCCGTCCACCCCTCTCTGACCCCCTCTCTCCATCGCCCTCTCTGTCCCCCTCCCTCTGTCCCCCTCTCTGTCCTCCCTCGGTCTGTCCCCCTCCCTCTGCCCGCCTCTCTCTGTCCCCCTCTCTCTGTCTCCCTCTCTCTGTTCCCGTCTCTCTGTCGCCATATCTGTCACCGTCTCTCTGTACCTCTCTCTCTGTCCACCACTCTCTCTGTCCCCTCCTCTCTGTTCCACGTCTCTGTCCCCCGTCTCTGTCCCCCTCTCTCTGTCCCCTATCTCTGTCCCCCTCTCTCTGTCCCCCTCTCTCTGTCGCCATATCTGTCACCGTCTCTCTGTACCTCTCTCTCTGTCCACCAGTCTCTCTGTCCCCATCTCTCTCTGTCCCCCCCTCTCTCTGTCCCCCCTTCTCTGTTCCACCTCTCTGTCCCCCGTCTCTGTCCCCCCTCTCTGTCCCCGCTCACTCTGTCCCCCTCTCTCTGTCCCCCTCCCACTGTCCCCCTCCTTCTGTCCCCCTCTCTCTGTCGCCTTCTTTCTGACACCCTCTCTCTCTGCCCCCCCGTCCCCCTCTCTGTCCCCCCTCTCTCTGTAGCCCCTCTCTCTGTCCCCCCTCTCTGTCTCCCTCTCTCTGCCCCCTCCCAGTCACCACCTCTCTTAACCTACTCACTCTGTCCACCTCTCTCAGCCCCCCTCCCTCTGTCCCCCTCTCTCTGTCCCCCCTCACTCTGTCGCCCTCTTTCTGACCCCCTCTCTCTCTGTCTCCCCGTCTCTGTCCACTTCTCTCTGCCCCCTCCCAGTCAGCATCTCTCTGTCCACCCTCCCTCTGTCCCCCTCCCTCTGTCCCCCCTCTCTGCCCCCCTCTCTGTAGCCCCTCTCTCTCTCTGTCCCCCCCTCTCTGTCCCCCACTCTCACTTCCCCCCCCTCTCTCTGTCCCCCTCTCTCTGTCCCCCTCTCTCTGTCCACCCGTCTCACTGTCCCCATCTCTCTCTGCCCCCTCCCAGTCACCATCTCTCTGTCCACCCTCCCTCTGTCCCCCTCCCTCTGTCCCCCTCCCTCTGTCCCCACCTCTATGTCCCCCTCTCTCTGTCCCCCCTCTCTCTGTTCCCCTCTCTCTGTCCCCCTCTCTCTGTCGCCATATCTGTCACCCTCTCTCTGTACCTCTCTCTCTGTCCACCCCTCTCTCTGCCCCCTCCCAGTCACCATCTCTCTGTCACCCCCTCTGTCCCCCTCTATCTTTCCCCTCTCTCTGTTCCCCCTCTCTCTCTGTCCCCCTCTCTCTGTCCCCCTCTCTGTCCAACCCTCTCTCTGTCCCCCTCTCTCTGTCCCCCTCTCTCTGTCCCCCTCCCTCTGTCCCCCCTCTCTGCCCCCCCCTCTGTAGCCCCTCTCTCTCTGTCCCCCCCTCTCTGTCCCCCACTCTCACTTTCCCCCCCTCTCTCTGTCCCCCTCTCTCTGTCCCCCTCTCTCTGTCCACCCGTCTCACTGTCCCCATCTCTCTCTGCCCCCTCCCAGTCACCATCTCTCTGTCCACCCTCCCTCTGTCCCCCTCCCTCTGTCCCCCTCCCTCTGTCCCCACCTCTATGTCCCCCTCTCTCTGTCCCCCTCTCTGTCCCCCTCTCTCTGTCCCCTCTCTCTGTTCCCCCTCTCTCTGTCCCCCTCTCTCTGTCCCCCTCTCTCTGTCGCCATATCTGTCACCCTCTCTCTGTACCTCTCTCTCTCTGTCCACCCCTCTCTCTGCCCCCTCCCAGTCACCATCTCTCTGTCACCCCCTCTGTCCCCCTCTATCTTTCCCCTCTCTCTGTTCCCCCTCTCTCTGTCCCCCTCTCTCTGTCCCCCTCTCTCTGTCGCCATATCTGTCACCCTCTCTCTGTACCTCTCTCTCTGTCCACCCCTCTCTCTGTCCCCCTCTCTCTGTCCACCTCTCTCTGTCCCCCTCTCTCTCTGTCGCCATATCTGTCACCGTCTCTCTGTACCTCTCTCTCTGTCCACCCCTCTCTCTGTCCCCATCTCTCTCTGTCCCCACCTCTCTATCAAACCCGCTCTGTCCCCCCTCTCTGTCCACCCTGTCTGTCCCCGCTCACTCTGTCCCCCTCTCTCTGTCCCCCCTCTCTGTGCCCCCCTCTCTGTCTCCCCCTCTCTCTGTTCCCCCACTCTCTGTCTCCCTCTCTCTGTCCCCCTCTCTCTGTCCCCCTCTCTCTGTCGCCATATCTGTCACCGTCTCTCTGTACCTCTCTCTCTGTCCACCCCTCTCTCTGTCCCCATCTCTCTCTGTACCCCCTTTCTGTCAACCCCTCTCTGTCCCCCCTCTCGGTCCCCCTCTCTCTGTCCCACCCTGTCTGTCCCCGCTCACACTGTCCCCCTCTCTCTGCCCCCCTCCCTCTGTCCCCCTCCTTCTGTCTCCCTCTCTCTGTCACCTTCTTTCTGACCCGCTCTCTCTCTGTCCCCCCTCTCTGTTCCCCCTCTCTCTGTCCCCCTCTCTGTCCCCCTCTCTCTGTAGCCCCTCTCTCTGTCCCCCCTCTCTGTCCACCTCTCTCTGCCCCCTCCCAGTCACCATCTCTCTGTCTCCCCTCACTCTGTCCCCCTCCCTCTGTCCCCCTCCCTCTGCCCCCTCTCTCTGTCCCCCCTCTCTCTGTCCCCCGTCTCTCTGTTCCCCCTCCCTTTGTCCCCCTCTCTCTGTCCCCGTCCCTCTGTACCCCTCTCTCTGTCCCCCTCTCTCTGTCCCCCCTCTCTCTGTCGCCCTCTTTCTGACCCCCTTTCTCTCTGTACCCCCTCTCTCTCTGTACCCCTCTCTCTCTGAACCCCTCTCTCTCTGCCCCCTCGCTCTGTTCCCCGCTCTCTGTCCCCCCAAATCTATCGCCCTCTCTCTGCCCCCTCTCTGTCACTGTCTCTCTGTCCCCCCTCTCTCTGTCCCCATCTCTCTGGCCCCCCCTCAGTCCACCCTCTCTCTGTTCCAAACCTCTGTCCCCCCCTCTCTGTCTCTCCTCCCACTGTCCCCCCATTCTGTCCCCCTCCCTCTGTCCCCCTCTCTCTGTACTCCCGCGGTCTGTCCCCTCCCTCTGCCCGCCTCTCTCTGTCCCCCTCTCTCTGTCCCCCTCTCTCTGTCCCCCTCTCTCTGTCCACCACTCTCTCTGCCCCCCCCTCTCTGTTCCACGTCTCTGTCCCCCGTCTCTGTCCCCCTCTCTCTGTCCCCCGCTCTCTGTCCCCCTCTCTCTGTCGCCATATCTGTCATCGTCTCTCTGTACCTCTCTCTCTGTCCACCCCCTCTCTCTGTTCCCCCACTCTCTGTCCCCCTCTCTCTGTCGCCATAATTGTCACCGTCTCTCTGTACCTCTCTCTCTGTCCACCAGTCTCTCTGTCCCCATCTCTCTCTGACCCCCCTCTCTGTTCCACCTCTCTGTCACCCTCTCTCTGTCCCCCTCTCTCTGTCGCCATATCTGTCACCGTCTCTCTGTACCTCTCTCTCTGTCCACCCCCTCTCTCTGTTCCCCCACTCTCTGTCCCCCTCTCTCTGTCGCCATATCTGTCACCGTCTCTCTGTACCTCTCTCTCTGTCCACCAGTCTCTCTGTCCCCATCTCTCTGTGTCCCCCCTCTCTGTTCCACCTCTCTGTCCCCCGTCTCTGTCCCCCTCTCTCTGTCCCCGCTCACTCTGCCCCCCTCTCTCTGTCCCCCTCCCACTGTCCCCCTCATTCTGTCCCCCTCTCTCTGTCGCCTTATTTCTGACCCCCTCTCTCTCTGTGCCCCCCTCTGTGTCCCCCTCTCTCTGCTCCCTTCTAGTCACCATCTCTCTGTCCCCCCTCTCTGTCCCCCTCTCTCTGTCCACCCTGTCTGTCCCCACTCACTCAGTCCCCCTCTCTCTGTCCCCCTCCCTCTGTCCCCTCCTTCTGTCCCCCTCTCTCTGTCGCCTTCTTTCTGACCCCCTCTCTCTCTGCCCCCCCCGTCCCCCTCTCTGTCCCCCCTCTCTGTCTCCCTCTCTCTGTCCCCCCTCTCTTAGCCCTCCTCCCTCTGTCCCCCTCTCTCTGTCCCCCCTCACTCTGTCGCCCTCTTTCTGACCCCCTCTCTCTCTGTCTCCCCCTCTCTGTCCACTTCTCTCTGCCCCCTCCCAGTCAGCATCTCTCTGTCCACCCTCCCTCTGTCCCCCTCCCTCTGTCCCCCTCCCACTGTCCCCCCTCTCTGTCCCCCCTCTCTGTAGCTCCTCTCTCTCTGTCCCTCCTCTCTGTCCCCCACTCTCACTGTCCCCCCTCTCTGTCCCCCTCTCTCTGTCCCCCTCTCTCTGTCCACCCGTCTCACTGTCCCCATCTCTCTCTGCCCCCTCCCAGTCACCATCTCTCTGTCCACCCTCCCTCTGTCCCCCTCCCTCTGTCCCCCTCCCTCTGTCACCACCTCTATGTCCCCCTCTCTCTGTCCCCCCTCTCTGTCCCCCTCTCTCTGTCCCTTTCTTTCTGCCCCCTCTCTCTCTGTCCCCCCTGTCTGTCCCACTCTCTCTGTCCCCCTCTCTGTCCCCGCATCCCTCTGTCCCCCTCTTTCTGTCCCCCTCTCTCTGTCGCCCTCTTTCTGACCCCCCTCTCTCTGTCCCCCTCTCTCTGCCCCTCTCTCTCCCACACTGTAACCCCCTCTCTGTCCCCCACTCTCTGTCGCCCCTTCCTCTGACCCCCTGTATCTCCACCTCTCTCTGTCCTGCTCTCTCTGTCCCTCTCTACCTCCCCCTTTTTCCGTCCCCTCTCTTTGACCCCATCTATCACCCACACTATCTGTGCCCCTCTCTCTCTGTACCTTCTCTCTACCCCCTCTCTCTCTGTCCCCTCTCTCTGTCCCCCCTCTCTCTGTCCCCCCTCTCTCTTTCCCCCTCTCTCTCTGTTCCCCACTCTCTCTGTCATCCTCTCTCTGCCCCCTCTCTCTCTGTCCCTCTCTCTCTGCCCCCTCTCTCTCCCCCACTCTCTGTCCCACGCTCTCTGTCCCCCTCTCTCAGACCCCCACTCTCTGTCCCCCACTCTCTGTCCCCCTCTCTCTGACACCCTCTCTCTGACCCCCACTCTCTGTCCCCCCACTCCCTTTCCCCCACTCTCTGTCCCCCTTCTCTCTGAACCCCTCTATCTCCCTCACTCTCTGTGGCCCTCTCTCTGTCCCCCTCTCTGTCCCCCTCTCTCTCTGTCCCCCTCTCTCTCTGTCCCCGTCTCTGTCCTCCATTTCTCTGTCCCCCTCTCTCTCCCACCTGCCTCTCTCTGTCCCTCCTTCTCTCTGTCCCTCTCTCTCTCTGTCGCTCTCTCTGTCTCCCTCTCTCTCTCTGTCCCCCACTCTCTCTGTCCCTCTCTCTCTCTCTGTCCCTCTCTCTCTGTCCCCGTCTCTGTCTCCCATTTCTCTGTCCTCCTCTCTCTCCCACCTGCCTCTCTCTGTCCCCCTCTCTCTGTCCCTCCTTCTCTCTGTCCCCCTCTCTCTGTCCCCCCCTCTCTCTGTCCCCTCTCTCTGTCCCCCTCTCTCTGTCCCTCCTTCTCTCTGTCCCCCCTCTCTCTGTCCCCCCCTCTCTCTGTCCCCCTCTCTCTGTCCCCCCCTCTCTCTGTCCCCTCTCTCTGTCGCCCTCTCTCTGCCCCTCTCTGTCACCTCTCTCTCTGTCCCCGTGCTCTCTCTGTCCGCATCTCTTTCTGTTCCCCCTCTCTATCCCTCCTCTCTCTGTCCACTCCCTCTCCGTCCACCCCTCCCCCCCGTTCCCCACTCAGTCCATCCCCCTCTCTCTGTCCCCCTCTCTCTGTCCCCCAGTCTCTGTCCCCGGCTCACTGTACCCCTCTCTCTGACGGACTCTCTCTCCCCAACTCTGTACCCCTCTCTCAGTCCCCCATTCTCTGTCCCCTCTATCTCCCTCTCTCTCTGTTCCCCTCTCTCTGACCCCGTCTCTCTGTCCCCCCTCCCTCTGTCCCACTCCCTCTGTCCCACTCCTTCTGTCGCCCTCTTTCTACACCCTCTCTCTGTCTCACTCTCTCTGTCCCCCTCTCTCTGTCCCCCTCTCTCTGTAGCCCTCTCTCTGTCCCCCCTCTCTCTGTCCCCCTCTCTCTGTCCCCCTCTCTCTGTCCCCCTTTCTCTGACACCCTCTCTTCCCCCACTCTGTCCCCCTCTCTCTGTCCCCACTCCCTCTGAACCCCTCTATCTTCCCCACACTCTGTGCCCCTCTCTCTGTCTCGCCCTCTCTGTCCCCCTCTCTCTGTCTCCCTCTCTCTGTCCCCCTCTCTCTGTCCCCCCTCTCTCTGCCCCCTCTCTCTGTCTCCTCTCTCTGTAATACTCTCTCTTCCCCACACTCTCTCCCACTCTCTAACCCCCCGGTCTCTGTTCCCCCCCGCTCTCTGTCCCCCGCTCTCTGTCCCCCTCTTTCTCTGTCCCCCTCTCTCTGTTACCCTCTCTCTGTCCCACTCTCTCTCTGACCCCTTCTCACTGACGCCCTCTACCTCCCCCGCTCTCTGTCCCTCTCTCTCTGTACCCCCCTCTCTGTCCCCCGCTCTCTGTCTCCCCCGCTCTCTAACCCCCCCCGCTCTCTGTCCCCCCGCTCTCTGTCACCCTCTTTCTCTGTCCCCCCCTCTCTGTCCCCCCCTCTCTGTCCCCCTTGCTCTCTGCCCCCTCTCTCTCTCTGTCCCCCTCTCTCTCTGTGCCCCCCTCTCTCTCTTCCCCCTCTCTCTCTGACCCCTTCTCTCTCTCTGTCCCCTTCTCTCTGTCCCCCTCTCTCTCCCCCGGTCTCTGTCCCCCTCTCTCTGTTGCCCTCTCTCTGGCCACTCTCTGTCCCCCTCTCTCTGCCCCCTCACTCTCTCCCACTCTGTACCCCTCTCTCTGTACCCCTCTCTCTGTCCCCCACTCTCTGTCCCCCCTCCCTCTGACTACCTCCCCGCTATCTGTCTTGCTCTCTCTGACCCCGTCTACCTCCCCCTCTTTTCGTCCCCCTCTCTCTGACCCCCTCCATCTCCCTCACTCTCTGTGTCCCTCACTCTCTGTGTCCCTCTCTCTCTGTACCCCCCTCTCTCTCCCTCCCGCTCTCTCTGTCCCCATGGGTGGCACGGTGGCACAGTGGTTAGCACTGCTGCCTCACAGCGCCAGAGACCCGGCTTCAATTCCCACCTCAGGCGACTGTCTGTGTGGAGTTTGCACGTTCTCCCCGTGTCTGTGTGGGTTTCCTCCAGGTGCTCCGGTTTCCTCCCACAGTCCAAAGATGTGCAGGTCAGGTGAATTGGCCATACTAAATTGCCCGTAGTGTTCGGTAAGGGGTAAATGTAGGGGTAAGAGTGGATTGCACTTCGGCGGGGCCTGTTTCCACACTGTAATGTAATCTAATCTCTATCTTCCCTGCTCTCTGTTCACCTCTCTCTGTCATCCCCTCACTGATGCTCTCTCTGTCCTTCTCTCTCAGCCCCCCACTCTGTCCCTCCTCCCTCTGACCCCCTCTATCTCCGCGCTCTCTGACGCTGTCTACCTCCCCCTCACTCTCTGTGTTCCTCTCTCTGCCCCTCTCCCTTTGTCCGCCCCTCTCTGTCCCCCGCTCACTGAAGCACTCTGTACCTCTCTCTCTCTGTCCCCCTCTCTCTGTACCCCCTCTCTCTCTGACCCCCCTCTCTCTGTCCTACTCTCTCTTTTCCCCACTCTGTACCCCTCCTTCTGACCCCCTCCCTCTCTCTGTCCCCCTCTCTCTGTCCCCCTCTCTCTGTCCCCATGCTCTTTCTGTTCCCATCTCTTACAGTTCCCCCTCTGTCCCTCCTCTCTCTGTCCTCTCCCTCTCCGTACCCCAAACCCCTCTGTCCCCCAATCTCTCCATCCCCCCTCTCTCTGTCCCCCTCTCTCTGCCCCTCTCTGTCACCCCTCCCTCTGTCCCCCCTCTGTCCCCCCACTCTGTCCCCCCCTCTCTGTCCCCCCGTTCCCCCTCTCTCTGCACCCTCTCTCTCCCCCCTCTCTGCTGCCCCCTCTCTCCATCGCCCTCTCTCTGCCCCCTTTCTTTGTCCCCGTCTCTCTGTCCCCCTCTCTCTGACCCCATCTCTCTCTGTCTTCACCCCTCTCTCTGTCCTCACCCCTCTCTGTTCCCCCTCTCTTTGTCCTCACCCCTCTCTGTCCCCCCTCTTTGTCCCCGTCTCTCTCTACACCCCTCTCTCTGTTCCCCCGCCACCCCCCTGTCCCCGTCTCTCTGTACCCGTCTCTCTGTACCCCGCTCTCTGCCCCCTCTCTGACACCCACTCTCTGCCACCTCTCTGTCATCGTCTCTCTGCCCCCCCTCCCTCTGTCCCCTCTCTCTGCTCCTCCTCTCTCTGTCCCCCCTCACTGTGTCCCCCTCTCTCTGTCCCCCTCTCTCTCTGTCCCTTCTCTCTCTGTCCCCTTCTCTCTCTGTCACCCACTCTCTCTTTCCCCCTCTCTCTCTGTCCCCCTCTCTCCCTCTGTACCATTCTCTCCCTGTCCTCCTCTCTCTGTCCCCCTCTCTCTGTCCCTCTCTCTCTCTGACCACCTCTCTCTCTGACCCCCTCTCTCTCTGTCCCTCTCTCTCTGTCCCTCTCTCTCTGTCCCCCTCTCTCTGTATCCCCTCTCTCTCTGTGTCCCTCACTCTCTGACCCCCTCTCTCTCTGTCCCTCTCTCTCTGTCCCCCTCTCTCTCTGACCCCCTCTCTCTCTGTCCTCCTCTCTCTGTCCCTCTCTCTGTTCCCCCTCTCTCGGTACCCCTCTCTCTCCCACCCGCCTCTCTCTGTCCCTCCCTCTCTCTTTCCCCCTCTCTCTGTCCCCCTCTCTCTGTCCCCCCTCTCTCTGTCCCCCTCTCTCTGTCGCACTCTCTTAGCCCCCTCTCTGTGTACCTGTCTCTCTGTCCTACTCTCTCTTTTCCCCTCTCTCTGACCCCCTCTCTCTAACCCACCTCTCTTCCCCACTCTGTACCCCTCCTTCTGACCCCCTCCCTCTGTCCCCCTCTCTCTCTGTCCCCCTCTCTCTGTCCCCCTCTCTCTGTCCCCCCTCTCTCTGTCCCCTTCTCTCTGTCCCTCTCTCTCTGACCCCCCTCTCTCTGTCCCCCTCTCTCTGTCCCCCCTCTCTCTGTCTCCCCTCTCTCTGTCCCCGTGCTCTTTATGTCCCCATCTCTTACTGCCTCCCCTCTGTCCCTCCTCTCTCTGTCCTCTCCCTCTCCGTCCCCCCAACCCACTCTGTCTCCCACTCTCTCCATCCCCCTCTCTCTCTGTGTCCTCGTCTCTCTGTCCAACCGTCTCTGTTCCCTCTCTCTGTCTGTCCCCAACTCTCTGTCCCCACTCCCTCGGACCCCCTCTCTCTGTCCCCCTCTCTCTGCCCCTTCTCTCTGTCGCCCTCTCTCTGTCTCCCCTTCTCTCTGACTCCTTCTCTCTGCCCCCCCCTCTGTCCCCACTCTCTGCTCCTCCTCTCTCTGTTCCCCCTCTCTCTGCTCCTCCTCTCTCTGTTCCCCCTCTCTCTGTCCCCCTCTCTCTGTCCCCCTCTCTCTCTGTCCCTTCTCTCTCTCCCCTTCTCTCTGTCCCCCACTCTCTCTTTCCCCCTCTCTCTCTGTCCCCCCGTCTCTCTCTCTGTCCCCTTCTCTCTCTGTCCTCCTCTCTCTGTCCCCCTCTCTCTGTCCCCCTCTCTCTCTGAACCCCTCTCTCTGTCCCCCTCTCCCTCTGTCCCCCTCTCCCTCTGTCCCCTTCTCTCTCTGTCCCTCTCTCTCTGTCCCCTCTCTCTGTACCCCCTCTCTCTCTGTCCCTCTCTCTCTGTCCCCCTCTCTCTCTGACCCCCTCTCTCTCTGTCCTCCTCTCTCTGTCCCCCTCTCTCTGTTCCCCCTCTCTCGGTCCCCCTCTCTCTCCCACCCGCCTCTCTCTCTGTCCCTCTCTCTCTCTGTCCCCCTCTCTCTGTCGCACTCTCTCAGCCCCCTCTCTGTCACCTCTCTGTGTACCTGTCTCTCTATCCTACTCTCTCTTTTCCCCTCTCTCTGACTCCCTCTCTCTGACCCACCTCTCTTCCCCACTCTGTACCCCTCCTTCTGACCCCCTCCCTCTGTCCCCCTCTCTCTCTGTCCCCCTCTCTCTGTCCTCCTTTCTCTGTCCCCCCTCTCTCTGTCCCCCTCTCTCTGTCCCCCCTCTCTCTGTCCCCGTGCTCTTTCTGTCCCCATCTCTTACTGCCTCCCCTCTGTCCCTCCTCTCTCTGTCCTCTCCCTCTCCGTCCCCCCAACCCACTCTGTCCCCCACTCTCTCCATCCCCCTCTCTCTGTTCCCCTCTCTCTGACACACTCTCTGTCACCTCTCTCTGTGTCCCCATCTCTCTGTCCAACCATCTCTGTTCCCTCTCTCTGTCTGTCCCCAATTCTCTGTCCCCACTCCCTCGGACCCCCTCTCTCTGTCCCCCTCTCTCTGCCCCTTCTCTCTGTCCCCCTCTCTCTGTCTCCCCTTCTCTCTGACTCCTTGTCTCTGTCCCCCCTCTCTCTGTTCCCCCACTCTCTGCTCCCTCTCTCTGTCCCCCTCTCTCTGACCCCCTCTATCTCCGCCACTCTCTGTGCCCCTCTCTCTGTCCCCCCTCTCTCCGCCCCCTCTCTCTGTCCCCCTCTCTCTGTCCCCTCTCACTGACGCCCTCTATCTCCCCCGATCTCTGTCCCCCGCTCTCTGTCCCCCCCTCTGCTCCCCGCTCTGATCCCCCTCTCTGTCGCCCCTCTCTGTCGCCCCCTCTCTGTTGCCCTCTCTCTGTCACCCACTCTCTGTCCCCCACTCTCTGTACCCCCTCTCTCTGACGGCCTCTCACTGACGCCCTCTATCTCCCCCGCTCTCTGTCCCCCTCTCCATGTCGCCCTCTCTCTGTCCTGCTCTCTCTGTCCCCCCCTCTCTGTCCGCATCTCTCTCTGCCCCCCCTCTCTGTTCTCCCCCTTTGGCCCCTCTCTCTGATCCCCTCTCTCTGTACCCCCCTCTCTGCCCCCTCTCTGTCACCCCTCCCTCTGTCCACTTTCTCTGTCACCCCTCCCTCTGTCCCCTCCCTCTGTCCCCCCCTCTGTCCCCCCCCGTCCCCCCTCTCTGTCCCCCCTCTCTCTGTACCCCCTCTCTCTGTCCCCCCTCTCTCTGTCCTCCCTCTCTCTCTCTGTCACCCCCTGCCCCCTTTCTTTGTCCCCGTCTCTCTGTCCCCCCTCTCTGTCCCCATCTCTCTCTGTCCCCCCCACTCTCTGTCCTCCCCTCTCTCTGTCCTCACCCCTCTCTGCCCCCCCCCCTCTCCGTCCTCACCCCTCTCTGTCCCCCCTCTTTGTCCCCGTCTCTCTGTCCCTGTCTCTCTGTCCCCCTCTCTCTGTCCACCCCTCTCTCTGTTCCCCCGTCCCCCCCTCTGTCCCCGTCTCTCTGTACCCGTCTCTCAATACCCCTCTCTCTCCCCCGCTCTCTGTCCCCCCTCTCTGTCACCCTCTCTCTGCCCCCTCTCTGTCATCGTCTCTCTGTCCCCCTCCCTCTGTCCCCTCTCTGCTCCTCCTCTCTCTGAATCCCCTCTCTCTGTCCCCCCTCTCTCTGTCCCCCTCCCTATGTCCCCCTCTCTCTGCCCCCCTCTCTCTGTCCCCATCTCTCTCTGTCCCCCCCTCTCCCTGTCCCCCATCTCTCTGTCCCCCCGTCACTGTCCCCTCTCTCTGTCTGCCCCCTCTCTGTCACCGTCTCTCTGTCCCCCCTCCCTCTGTCCCCTCTCTCTGCTCCCCCTCTCTCTGTTCCCCCTCTCTCTGTCCCCCCTCTCTCTGTCCCCCTCCCTATGTCCCCCTCTCTCTGCCCCCCTCTCTCTGTCCCCATCTCTCTCTGTCCCCCCCTCTCCCTGTCCCCCATCTCTCTGTCCCCCCGTCACTGTCCCCCCTCTCTGTCACCGTCTCTCTGTCCCCCCTCCCTCTGTACCCCTCTCTCTGGCCCCCTCTCTCTGTCGCCCCACTCTCTGTCCCCCCTCTCTCTGACCCCTCCTTCTCTCTCACCCTCTCTCTATCCCCCTCTCTCTATCCCCCTCTCTCTGCCCCCCCTCTCTCTGTGCCCACTCTCTAACCCTCTCTGTCACCGTCTCTCTCTCCCCCACTCTGTACCCCTCTCTCTGTCTCCCACTCTCTGTCCCCCCTCCCTCTAATCCCCTTTTTCTCCCCCTCTCTCTGTCCCCCACTGCGCTCTGTCCGCCCTCTATCTCTGCCCCCTCTCTGTCACCGTCTCTCTGTCCCCCCTCAGTCCCCCTCTCTCTGCCCCCTCTCTCTCCCCCACTCTGTACCCCTCTCTCTGTCTCCCACTCTCTGTCCCCCCTCCCTCTGATCCCCTTTTTCTCCCCCTCTCTCTGGCCCCCACTGCGCTCTGTCCGCCCTCTATCTCTGCCCCCTCTCTGTCCCCCTCTATCTCCCCCCTCTCTCTGTCCCCCTTCACTCTGTCCCCGGTCATTCTGTCGCCCTCTCTCTGTCTCCCCTCTCTCTGCGCCCTCTCTCTGTCCTCTCTCTGCCACCATCTCTCTGTCCCCCCCGTTCTCTGTCCCTCCTCTCTGTCCCTCCTCTCTCTGTCGCCCTCTCTCTGTCCCCTCTCTGTCACCGTCTCTCTGTCCCCCCCCCCCTCTGTCCACCCTCTCTCTGTACCCCCTCTCTCTGCCCCCCCTCTGTCGCCCTCTCTCTGCCCCCTCTCTGTCACCATCTCTCTCTTTCCCCCTCTCTCTCTGTACCTCTCTCTCTGTCCCCCTCTCTCTGTCCCCTCTATCTGTCGCCCCTCTCTCTGTCACCCCCTCTCTCTGCCCTGCTCTCTCCGTCCCCCCTCTCTGTCGCGGTCTCTCTCTCCCCCTTCTCTGTCAACGTCTCTGTCCCCCCTCTCTGTCCCCCCTCTCTCTGTGGAGAAAGTGAGGTCTGCAGATGCTGGAGATCAGAGCTGGAAATGTGTTGCTGGAAACAACACATTTCCAGGGCATAAGCCCTGAAGAAGGGCTTATGCCCGAAACGTCGATTCTCCTGTTCCCTGGATGCTGCCTGACCTGCTGCGCTTTTCCAGCAACACATTTCCAACCCCCTCTCTCTGTCCCCACTCTCTCAGCCCCCTCTCTCTCTGTCCCCCTCTCTCTCTTCCCCTCTCTCTCTCTCTCTGTCCCCCCTCTCTCTGTCCCCCCTCTCTCTGTCCCCCATCTTTCTGTCCCCCTCTCTCTGTCCCCCTCACTCTGTCCTCCCTCACTCTGTCCCCGATCATTCTGTCGCCCTCTCTCTGTCCCCCTCTCTCTGTCGCCCTCTCTCCATCCCCCTCTCTCTGTTCCCCTCTCTCTGACACACTCTCTGTCACCTCTCTCTGTGTCCCCGTCACTCTGTCCAACCGTCTCTGTTCCCTCTCTCTGTCTGTCCCCAATTCTCTGTCCCCACTCCCTCTGACCCCCTCTCTCTGTCCCCCACTCTCTGTCCCCCACTCTCTGTACCCCCTCTCTCTGTACCCCTCTCTTTCTGACGGCCTCTCACTGACGCCCTCTATCTCCCCCGCTCTCTGTCCCCCTCTCCATGTCGCCCTCTCTCTGTCCTGCTCTCTCTGTCCCCCCCCCTCTGTCCCCATCTCTCTCTGCCCCCCTCTCTGTTCTCCCCCTTTGCCCCCTCTCTCTGATCCCCTCTCTCTGTACCCCCCTCTCTGCCCCCTCTCTGTCACCCCTCCCTCTGTCCACTTTCTCTGTCACCCCTCCCTCTGTCCCCTCCCTCTGTCCCCCCCTCTGTCCCCCCCGTCCCCCCTCTCTGTCCCCCTCTCTGTTCCCCCTCTCTCTGTACCCCCTCTCTCTGCCCCCCCTCTCTCTGTCCTCCCTCTCTCTCTCTGTCCCCCCCTGCCCCCTTTCTTTGTCCCCGTCTCTCTGTCCCCCCTCTCTGTCCCCATCTCTCTCTGTCCCCCCCACTCTCTGTCCTCCCCTCTCTCTGTCCTCACCCCTCTCTGTCCCCCCCTCTCCGTCCTCACCCCTCTCTGTCCCCCCTCTTTGTCCCCGTCTCTCTGTCCCTGTCTCTCTGTCCCCCTCTCTCTGTTCCCCCGTCCCCCCCTCTGTCCCCGTCTCTCTGTACCCGTCTCTCTGTACCCCTCTCTCTCCCCCGCTCTCTGTCCCCCCTCTCTGTCACCCTCTCTCTGCCCCCTCTCTGTCATCGTCTCTCTGTCCCCCCTCCCTCTGTCCCCTCTCTCTGCTCCTCCTCTCTCTGTTCCCCCTCTCTCTGTCCCCCCTCTCTCTGTCCCCCTCCCTATGTCCCCCTCTCTCTGCCCCCCTCTCTCTGTCCCCATCTCTCTTTGTCCCCCCCTCTCCCTGTCCCCCATCTCTCTGTCCCCCCGTCACTGTCCCCTCTCTCTGTCTGCCCCCTCTCTGTCACCGTCTCTCTGTCCCCCCTCCCTCTGTCCCCCCTCTCTCTGGCCCCCTCTCTCTGTCGCCCCACTCTCTGTCCCCCCTCTCTCTGACCCCTCCTTCTCTCTCACCCTCTCTCTATCCCCCTCTCTCTATCCCCCTCTCTCTGCCCCCCTCTCTCTGTGCCCACTCTCTAACCCTCTCTGTCACCGTCTCTCTGACCCCCTCAGTCCCCCTCTCTCTGCCCCCTCTCTCTCCCCCACTCTGTACCCCTCTCTCTGTCTCCCACTCTCTGTCCCCCCTCCCTCTAATCCCCTTTTTCTCCCCCTCTCTCTGTCCCCCACTGCGCTCTGTCCGCCCTCTATCTCTGCCCCCTCTCTGTCACCGTCTCTCTGTCCCCCCTCTCTCTGTCCCCCTTCACTCTGTCCCCGGTCATTCTGTCGCCCTCTCTCTGTCTCCCCTCTCTCTGCGCCCTCTCTCTGTCCTCTCTCTGCCACCATCTCTCTGTCCCCCCCGCTCTCTGTCCCTCCTCTCTCTGTCGCCCTCTCTCTGTCCCCTCTCTGTCACCGTCTCTCTGTTCCCCCCCCCCCTGTCCACCCTCTCTCTGTACCCCCTCTCTCTGCCCCCCCTCTGTCGCCCTCTCTCTGCCCCCTCTCTGTCACCATCTCTCTCTTTCCCCCTCTCTCTCTCTGTACCTCTCTCTCTGTCCCCCTCTCTCTGTCCCCTCTATCTGTCGCCCCTCTCTCTGTCACCCCCTCTCTCTGCCCTGCTCTCTCCGTCCCCCCTCTCTGTCGCGGTCTCTCTCTCCCCCTTCTCTGTCAACGTCTCTGTCCCCCCTCTCTGTCCCCCCTCTCTCTGTGGAGAAAGTGAGATCTGCAGATGCTGGAGATCAGAGCTGGAAATGTGTTGCTGGAAACAACACATTTCCAGGGCATAAGCCCTTAAGAAGGGCTTATGCCCGAAACGTCGATTCTCCTGTTCCCTGGATGCTGCCTGACCTGCTGCGTTTTTCCAGCAACACATTTCCAACCCCCTCTCTCTGTCCCCACTCTCTCAGCCCCCTCTCTCTCTGTCCCCCTCTCTCTCTTCCCCTCTCTCTCTCTCTGTCCCCCCTCTCTCTGTCCCCCCTCTCTCTGTCCCCCATCTATCTGTCCCCTTCTCTCTGTCCCCCTCACTCTGTCCTCCCTCACTCTGTCCCCGATCATTCTGTCGCCCTCTCTCTGTCCCCCTCTCTCTGTCGCCCTCTCTCTGTCCCCTGTCTCTCTGTTCCCCTCTCTCTGTACCTCCCATTTCTCTTGCCCCTCTCTCTGTCAGAGCTGAAAATGTGTTGCTGGAAAAGCGCAGCAGGTCAGGCACCATCCAGGGAACAGGAGAATCGACGTTTCGGGTATAAGCCCTTCTTCAGGACTTCTTCGGGCTTATGCCTGAAACGTCGATTCTCCTGTTCCCTGGATGCTGCCTGACCTGCTGCGCTTTTCCAGCAACACATTTTCAGCTCTGATCTCCAGCATCCGCTGACCTCACTTTCTCCCCTCCCTCTGTCATCCCTCTCTCTGCCCCCTCTCTCTACCTCACTCTCTGTCCCCCCTCTCTTTCCCCCTCTCTCTCTGTACCCCTCTCTCTCTGACGCCCTCTCTCTGCGCCCTCTCTCTGTCCCCTCTCTGTCACCATCTCTCTGTCCTCCCCGCTCTCTGTCCCTCCTCTCTGTCCCTCCTCTCTCTGTCGCCCTCTCTTTGTCCCCTCTTTGTCACCGTCTCTCTGTCCCCCCCTCTGTCCACTCTCTCTCTGTACCCCCTCTCTCTGCCCCCCCCCCTCTGTCGCCCTCTCTCTGTCCCCTCTCTGTCACCGTCTCTCTGTCCCCCACGTCCACCCTCTCTCTGTACCCCCTCTCTCTGCCCCCGCCTCTGTCGCCCTCTCTCTGCCCCCTCTCTGTCACCATCTCTCTCTTTCCCCTTCTCTCTCTGTACCTCTCTCTCTGTCCCCCTCTCTCTGAATCCCTCTATCTCCACAACTCTCTGTCCCCTCTATCTGTCGCCCCTCTCTCTGTCACCCCCTCTCTCTGCCCTGCTCTCTCCGTCCCCCCTCTCTGTCGCGGTCTCTCTCTCCCCCTTCTCTGTCAACATCTCTGATCCCCTCTCTGTCCCCCCTCTCTCTCTTCCCCTCTCTCTCTCTGTTCCCCCTCTCTCTGTCCCTCCTCTCTCTGTCCCCCCTCTATCTGTCCCCCTCTCTCTGTCCCCCTCACTCTGTCCTCCCTCACTCTGTCCCCGGTCATTCTGTCGCCCTCTCTCTGTCCCCCTCTCTCTGTCGCCCTCTCTCTGTCCCCTGTCTCTCTGTTCCCCTCTCTCTGTACCTTCCATTTCTCTGCCTCTCTCTGTCAGAGCTGAAAATGTGTTGCTGGAAAAGCAACACATTTTCAGCTCTGATCTCCAGCATCTGCAGACCTCACCTTCTCCCCTCTCTCTGTCATCCCTCTCTCTGCCCCCCTCTATCTACCCCACTCTCTGTCCGCCCTCTCTGTCCCCCCTCTCTCTGTCCCCCCTCTCTCTACCCCCCTCTCTCTGCGCCCTCTCTCTGTCCCCTCTCTGTCACCATCTCTCAGTCCCCCCCTCCTATCTGTCCCTCCTCTCTCTGTCGCCCTCTCTCTGTCCCCTCTTTGTCACCGTCTCTCTGTCCCCCCCCTCTGTTCACTCTCACTCTGTACCCCCTCTCTCTGCCCCCCCTCTGTCGCCCTCTCTCTGCCCCCTCTCTGTCACCGTCTCTCTCTTTCCCCGTCTCTCTGTCTGTCCCCCTCTCTCTCTCCCCCTCTCTCTCTGTCCCCCCTCGCTCTGACCCCCTCTCTCTGTCCCCCTCTCTCTGTCACCCCTCTCTCTGCCCCCCTCTATCTACCCTACTCTCTGTCCCCTCTCTCTCTGTCCCCCTCTCTCTGTCCCCTCTCGCTCTCTCTCTCTCTCCCTTCTCTCTCTGACCCCCTCTCTCTGTCCCCCCGTTTTCTCTGACCCCCGTTCTCCATTCCCCCTCACTCTGACCCCCTCACTCTTTCGAACTCTTTCTGTCCACCTCTCTCTGTTCCCCTCTCTCTGTACAGCCTCTCTTTGTCCCCCTCTCTCTGTCGCCCTCTCTCTGTTCCCCTCTTTCTGTCCCCACTCTCCCTGTCCCCCTCTCTCTGTGCCCCCCTCTCTGTCCCCCCACTCACTGTCCCCCTCTCTCTGTCCCCCCTCTCTCTCTCTCTCTCCCTCTCTCTGTCCCCCCTCTCTCTATACCCCCCTCTCTCTGCCCCCTCTCTCTGTCTCCTCTCTCTCTCCCCTCTCTCTCTGTCCCCCTCTCTCTATCCCCTCTCTCTCTCCCCTCTCTCTCTGACCCCCCTTTCTCTGTCCCCTCTCTCTGTCGCCCTATCTTTGCCCCCCTCTCTGTCACCCTCTCTCTGTCCCCCTCTCTCTCTGTCGCCCTCTCTCTCCCCCTCTCTGTCTTCGTCTCTCTGTCCCCCCTCTCTCTGTCCCCCCTCTCTCTGTCCCCCTCTCTGTCCCCCCTCTCTCTGTCCCCCTCTCTTTGTCCCCCTCTCTCTCTTCCCCCCTCTCTCTGTTCCCCCTCTCTGTTCTCCCATCTCTCTGTCCCCCTCTCTCTGTCCCCCTCTCTCTTTCCCCCCTCTCACTGTCCCTCTCTCTCTGTCACCCTCTCTCTGTCCCCCCTCTCTCTGCCCTCCTCTCTCCATTCCCCCTTCTTTGTCGCCCTCTCTCTCCCCCCTCTCTGTCACCATTTCTCTGTCCCCCCTCTCTCTATCCCCTCTCTTTCTACCCCCCTCTATCTGCCCCTCTCTCTCTGCCCCCCCCCCCTCTCTGTTTCCCCTCTCTCTGTCCCCCTTTTCTCTGACCCCCCTTTCTCTGTCCCCTCTCTCTGTCGCCCTATCTTTTCCCCCCTCTCTGTCACCGTCTCTCTGTCCCCCTCTCTCTGTCGCCCTCTCTCTCCCCCTCTCTGTTTTCGTCTCTCTGTCCCCCCTCTCTCTGTCCCCCCCCTCTCTCTCTCTCTCCCCCTCTCTGTCACCCCTCTCTCTGTTCCCCCCTCTCTCTGTGCCCCCCTCTCTGACCCCCCTCTGTTTGTCCCCCTCTCTCTGTCCCCCTCTCTCTCTGTCCCCCCTCTCACTGTCCCTCTCTCTCTGTCACCCTCTCTCTATACCCCCCTCTCTCTCTGCCCCCTCTCTCTGTCTCCTCTCTCTCTCCCCTCTCTCTCTGTCCCCCTCTCTCTATCCCCTCTCTCTCTCCCCTCTCTCTCTGACCCCCTTTCTCTGTCCCCTCTCTCTCTCGCCCTATCTTTCCCCCCCTCTCTGTCACCCTCTCTCTGTCCCCCTCTCTCTCTGTCGCCCTCTCTCTCCCCTCTCTCTGTCTTCGTCTCTCTGTCCCCCCTCTCTCTGTCCCCCCTCTCTCTGTCCCCCTCTCTCTGTCCCCCTCTCTCTCTTCCCCCTCTCTCTGTTCCCCCTCTCTGTTCTCCCATCTCTCTGTCCCCCCTCTCTCTGTCGCCCTCTCTCTTTCCCCTCTCTCACTGTCCCTCTCTCTCTGTCACCCTCTCTCTGTCCCCCATCTCTCTGCCCTCCTCTCTCCATTCCCCCTTCTCTGTCGCCCTCTCTCCCCCCCCTCTCTGTCACCATTTCTCTGTCGCCCTCTCTCTCCCCCTCTCTGTCACCGTCTCTCTGTCCCCCCTCTCTCTATCCCCCCTCTTTCTACCCCCCTCTATCTGCCCCTCTCTCTCTGTCCCCCCCCCTCTGTTTCCCCTCTCTCTGTCCCCCATTTCTCTGACTCCCCTTTCTCTGTCCCCTCTCTCTGTCGTCGCCCTATCTTTTCCCCCCTCTCTGTCACCGTCTCTCTGTCCCCCTCTCTCTGTCGCCCTCTCTCTCCCCCTCTCTGTCCCCCCTCTCTCTTTTCCCCCTCTCTCTGTGCCCCCCTCTCTGACCCCCCTCTGTTTGTCCCCCTCTCTCTGTCCCCCTCTCTCTCTGTCCCCCCTCTCACTGTCCCTCTCTCTCTGTCACCCTCTCTCTGTCCCCCTCTCTCTGCCCTCCTCTCTCCATTCCCCCTTCTCTGTCGCCCTCTCTCCCCCCCCCTCTGTCACCATTTCTCTGTCCCCCTCTCTCTATTCCCTCTCTCTCTCCCCTCTCTCTCTGACCCCCCTCTCTCTGTCCCCCTTTTCTCTGACCCCCCTTTCTCTGTCCCCTCTCTCTGTCGCCCTATCTTTTCCCCCGTCTCTGTCACCCTCTCTCTGTCCCCCTCTCTCTCTGTCACCCTCTCTCTCCCCCTCTCTGTTTTCGACTCTCTGTCCCCCCTCTCTCTGTCCCCCCTCTCTCTGCCCCCCCTCTCTCTCTCTCCCCCTCTCTGTCCCCCCTCTCTCTGTCCCCCCTCTCTCTGTGGCCCCCTCTCTGTCCGCCCTCTGTTTGTCCTCCTCTCTCTGTCCCCCTCTCTCTCTGTCCCCCCTCTCACTGTCCCTCTCTCTCTGTCACCCTCTCTCTGTCCCCCCTCTCTCTGCCCTCCTCTCTCCATTCCCCCTTCTCTGTCGCCCTCTCTCTCCCCCCCCCCTCTATCACCATTTCTCTGTCGCCCTTTCTCTCCCTCTCTCTGTCACCGTCTCTCTGTCCCCCTCTCTCTATCCCCCCTCTTTCTGCCCCCTCTATCTGCACCTCTCTCTCTGTCCCCCCTCTCTGTTTCCCCTCTCTCTGTCCCCTCTCCCTGTCCCCCCTCTGTGTCCCGACTCTATCTGTCCACCTCTCTCTCTGTCCCCCTCTCTCTGTCCCCCTCTCTCTGACTCCTCTCTCTGTCCCCCTCTCTTTCTGTTCCACTCTCTCTGACCCCCTCTATCTCCCCACTCTCTGCCCCTCTCTCTCTCTGTCCCCCTCTCTCTCTGTCCCCTCTCCCTCTGTACCCCTCTCTCTGCCCTCCTCTCTGTGTCCCACTCTCTCTGTCCCCCTCTCTCTCTGCCCCCCTCTCTCTGCCCCTCTCTCTGTCCCCCTCTCTCTGTCACCCCCTCCCTCTGTACCCCCTCTCTCTGTCCCCCCTCTCTCTGTCCCCCTCTCTCTGTCCCCCTTTCTCTCTGCCCCCTCTGTGCCCCCTCTCTCTGCCCCCTCACTCTCTCTCCCTCTCTCTGTCACCCTCTCTCTGTCCCCCCTCTCTGTTCCCCCCGTCTCTGTCAACCTCACTCTGTGTCCTCTCTCTCTCCCACGCTCTCTGACCCCCTCTCTGTCACCCTCTCTCTGTTCCCCCCCTCTCTCTCTGTCCCCTACTCTCTGCATCTCCCCACTCTATGTCCCCACCTGTCCTCCTCTCTCTCCCACCCGCCTCTCTCTATCCCTCCTCTTTGTCTCCCTATCTCTCTGTCCCGCTCTCTCTGTTCCCCCATCTCTGTCCCCTCTCTCTCTCCCTCTCTCTCTGACCCCTCTCTGTCTCCCCCTCTCTCTCTCTCTGTCCCCCACTCTCTACATCCCCCCACTCTCTGTCCCCCTCTCTCTGACCCCCCTCTCCCCCACTCTGTACCCCTCTCTCTGTCCCCCACTCTCTGTTCTCCTCTATATCCCCTCGCTCTGTCCCCCTCTCTCTGTCCCACACTCTCTGTCCCCCTCTCTCTCTATCCCCCTTTCTCTGTCCCCTCTCTCTGCCCCCTCTCTCTGTCCCCCTCTCTCTCTGCCCTCCTCTCTGTGTCCCCCTCTCTCTGTCCCCCTCTCTCTCTGTCCCCCTTTCTCTGTCCCCTCTCTCTGCCCCCTCTCTGCCACCTCTCACTGCCCCCACTCTCTCTGTCCCCTCTCTCTCTGCCCCCCTCTTTCTGTCCCCCTCTCTCTGTCCCCCTCTCTCTCTCCCCGCTCTCTGACCCCTCTCTGTCGCCCTCTCTCTCTGTCCCCCTCTCTCTCTCTCTCTGTCCCCCACTCTCTCCATCTCCCCACTCTCTGTCCCCCTCTGTCCCCCTCTCTCTCTCTATCTGTCCACCACGCTCTCCATCTCCCCACTCTCTGTCCCCCTCTCTCTCTCTATCTGTCCACCACTCTCTCCATCTCCCCACTCTCTGTCCCCCTCTGTCCCCCTCTCTCACCCACCCGCATCTTTCTATCCCTCCTCTTTGTCCCCCTCTCTCTCAGTCCCGCTCTCTCTGTTCCCCCATCTCTGTCCCCCTCTCTCTCCCACCCACCTCTCTTTCTGTCTCCCCCTCTCTCTGTCTCCCCCTCTCTCTGTCCCCCCTCTCTCTGTCCCCCCTCTCTCTGTCCTCCTCTCTCTCTGTCCACTCTCTCTCTGTCCCCCTCTCTCTCTGTCCCCTCTCTCTCTGTCCCCCTCTCTCTCTGCCCCCTCTCTCTGCCCGCTCTCTCTGTCCCTCTCTCTCTGTCCACTCTATCTCTCCCCCCTCTCTGTCCCCCTATCTCTCTCCATCCCCCCAATCTCTGTCCCCCTCTCTCTGACATCCCATCTCCCCCACTCTGTACACCTCTCTCTGTTCCCACTCTCTGACCCCCTCTATCTCCCCAACTCTCTGCCTCCCTCTTTCTGTCCCCTCTCCCTGTCCCTCTCTCTCTGCCCCCCCTCACTCTGTCCCCCTCTGTCTGCCCCCATCTCTCTCTGCCCCTCTCTCTATCTCCCCCACTCTCTGTTCCCCCTCTCTCTCTGCCCCTCTCTCTCTGGCCCCCTGTCTCTGGCCTCCTCTCTATCTGGCCCCCCCTCTCTCTGTCGCCCTCTCTCTGCCCCTCTCTCTCTGTCCTCCTATCTGCCCCCCTCTCTCTGTCGACTCTTTCCGCCCCCTCTCTCTCTGCCCCCCCCTCTCTCTAACCCCCTCTCTCTCTGACCCCCTCTCTGTCCCCCTCTCTCTGTCGACCTCTCTCTGACCCCCACTCTCTCACAATGGCCTCTCCCTGTACCACCTCACTGTCCCCCTCTCTCTGTCGCCCCTCTCTCTCTGTCGCCGTCTCTCTGTCCAGATCTCTCTGCCCCTCTCTCTCTGCCCTCCCTCTCTCTACCCCCTCTCTCTCTGTCCCCTCTCTCTCTCCGCCGCTCTCTGACCCCCTCTCTGTCCCCCTCTCTCTCTGTCCCCTCTCTCTCTCTGTCCCTCTCTCTCTGTCCCCTCTCTCTGTCACCGTCTCTCTATCCCCCTTCTGTCTGTCCCACCTTTCTCTGTTCCCCCCTCTTTGTCCCTCCCTCTCTCTGTCCCCTTCTCTCTCTGTCCTCCTCTCTCTCTGCCCCCCTCTCTCTCTGTGCCCCCTCCCTCTGTCCTCCTCTCTCTCTGCCCCGCTCTCTCTCTGTCCTCCTCTCTCTCTGTCCCCCTCTCTCTCTGTCCCCCTCTCTCTGTCGCCTCTTTCTGCCCCCTCTCTCTCTGACCCCCTCCATCTCCCCCTCTCTCTGTCCCCCTCTCTCTGTCGCCTCTTTCTGCCCCCTCTCTCTCTGACCCCCTCCATCTCCCCCGCTCTCTGTCCCCCTCTCTCAGTCGCCCTCTCTCTGACGCCTACTCTCTCACACCCGCCTCTCCCTGTACCACCTCACTGTCCCCCTCTCTCTCTGTCACCCCTCTCTCTGTCGCCGTCTCTCTGTCCCCATCTCTCTCTGTCCCCCACTCTCTCTGTCCCTCTCTCTCTGTCCCCTCTCTCTCTCCCCCGATCTCTGACCCACTCTCTGTTGCCCTCTCGTTGCCCCCGCTCTCTCTGCCCCCCCCGACCCCTCTCTCTGTCCCCCTCTCTTTCTCTGTTCCACTCTCTCTATTCCCCTCTCTCTGTCCACCCCACTCTGTCCGCCCTCACTCTGGCACCCTATCTCTGTCGCCCCTCTCTCTATCCCCCCTCTCTCTGTCCCCCCTCTCTCTGTCCCGCTCTTTGACCCCCTCTCTGTCGCCCTCTCTCTCTGCCCCCTCTCTCTCTGCCCCCTTCTCTCTGTCCCCCTCTCTCTATCCCCTCTCACTGTCCCTCTCTCTCTCTCCCGCTCTCTGACCCCCTCTCTGTCATCCTCTCTTTCTGCCCCCACTCTCTGCCCCTTCTCTCTGCCCCCTCTCTCTTTGCCCCCCTCTCTCTGACCCCCGTCCCCCTCTCCCTGTCCCCCTCTCTCTCTGTACCACTCTCTCTGTTCCTCTCTCACTGTTCCCCTCCCTCTGTCCCCCTCTCTCTGCCCACTCTCTCTCTCCCCTGCTCTTTGACCCCCTCACTGTCCCCCTCTCTCTCTGCCCCCTCTCTCGCTGCCCCCTCTCTCTATCCCCCTCTCGCAGTCCCCTCTCTCTACCGCTCTCTGACCACCTCTCTGTCACTCCCTCACTCTGCCCCCTCTCTCTGTCCCCCTCTCTCTGTCCCCTCTCTCTCTCCCCCCGCCCTCTGACCCCCTCTCTGTCGCCCTCTCTCTGCCCCCTATCTCTCTGCCCCCCTCTCTGTCCCCCCTCTCTCTGTCCCCCTCTCTCTGTCCCCTCTCTTTCTCCCCGCTCTCTGACCCCCTCTCTCTGTCCCCTCTCTCTCTCCCCCGCTCTCTGACCCCCTCTCTGTCCCCTATCTCTCTGCCCCCCCTCTCTTTGTCCCCCCTCTCTCTGTCCCCCCTCTCTCTGTCCCCCCTTTTCTCTGACCCCTTCTCTCTCTGTCCTGCTCTGTCTCTGTCCCCCTGTCTCTGTCTCCTATTTCTGCCCCCCTCTCTCTGTCCCCCCTCTCTGTCCCCCCTCTCTCTGACCCCTTCTCTCTCTGTCCCCCTCTCTCTGTCTCCTCTTCCTGTCCCCCTCTCTCTCTGTTACGCTCTCTCTGTCGCCGTCTCTCTGTCACCCTCTCTCTCTGTCCCCTCTCTCTCTATGTCCCCCACTCTCTTTTCCCTCTCTCTCTCTGCCCCCCTGTCTCTGGCTTCCTATCACTTTGGCCCCCTCTCTCTCTGGCTCCCTCTCTCTGTCGCCCTCTCTCTGACCCCCTCTCTCTCTGACCCCCTCTCTGTCCCCCGCTCTCTGTCCCCCTCTCTCAGTCGCCCTCTCTCTGACCCCCACTCTCTCACACCCGCCTCTCCCTGTACCACCTCACTGTCCCCCCCCTCTCTCTGTCGCCCCTCTCTCTGTCGCCGTCTCTCTGTTCCCCCTCTCTCTGTCCGCCTCTCTCTCTGTCGCCCTCTCTCTGTCCCCTCTCTCTCTCCCCCGCTGTCTGACCCCCTCTCTGTTGCCCTCTCTCTGCCCCCACTCTCTCTGCCCCCCCCGATCCCTCTCTCTGTCTCCCTCTCTCTCTCTCTGTACCCCTCTCTCTCTGTCTCCCTCTCTCTGCCCCCCCTCTCTGTCACCGTCTCTCTATCCCCCCTCTCTCTGTTCCCCCTTTCTCTGTCCCCCCTCTCTCTGTCCCCCCCTCTGCCCCCCCCTCTCTCTGCCCCTCTCCCTCTCTGTCCCCCTCTCTCTCTGCCCCTTCTCTCTCCGTCCCCCCCTGTCTCTGTCTCCTCTCTCTCTATCTCCCCCACTCTCTGTTTCCCCTCTCTCTCTGCCCCTCTCTCTCTGCCCCCCTGTCTCTGGCCTCCTCTCCCTTTGCCCCCCCCTCTCTCTGGCCCCCTCTATCTCTGTCCTCCTATCTGCCCCCCTCTCTCTGTTGCCTCTTTCTGCCCCCCTCTCTCTCTGTCCCCCTCTCCCTCTGCCCCCTCTCTCCCCCGCTGCCTGTCCCCCTCTCTCTGTTGCCCTCTCTCTGACCACCACTGTCTCACACCCGCCTCTCCATGTACCACCTCACTGTCCCCTCTCTCTGTCGCCCCTCTCTCTGTCGCCATCTCTCTGACCACCCCTCTCTGCCCCCTCTCTCTCTCTGTCCACTCTCTCTCCCTGCCCCTTCTCTCTCTGTCCCCCCCTCTGTCCCCATCTCTCGGTCCCCTCTCTCTCCCCCGCTCTCTGATCCCCTCTCTGTCACCCTCTCTCTGCCCCCTCTCTCTCTGCCCCCCTCTCTGTTCCCCCTCTCTCTCTCCCCCGCCCTCTGACCCCCTCTCTGTCGCCCTCTCTCTGCCCCCTATCTCTCTGCCCCCCTCTCTGTCCCCCCTCTCTCTGTCCCCCTCTCTCTGTCCCCTCTCTCTCTCCCCGCTCTCTGACCCCCTCTCTGTCCCCTATCTCTCTGCCCCCCTCTCTTTGTCCCCCCTCTCTCTGTCCCCCCTCTCTCTGTCCCCCCTTTTCTCTGACCCCTTCTCTCTCTGTCCTGCTCTGTCTCTGTCCCCCTGTCTCTGTCTCCTATTTCTGCCCCCCTCTCTCTGTCCCCCCTCTCTGTCCCCCCTCTCTCTGACCCCTTCTCTCTCTGTCCCCCTCTCTCTGTCTCCTCTTCCTGTCCCCCTCTCTCTCTGTTACGCTCTCTCTGTCGCCGTCTCTCTGTCCCCCTCTCTCTCTGTCCCCTCTCTCTCTATGTCCCCCACTCTCTTTTCCCCCTCTCTCTCTGCCCCCCTGTCTCTGGCTTCCTATCACTTTGGCCCCCTCTCTCTCTGGCTCCCTCTCTCTGTCGCCCTCTCTCTGACCCCCTCTCTCTCTGACCCCCTCTCTGTCCCCCGCTCTCTGTCCCCCTCTCTCAGTCGCCCTCTCTCTGACCCCCACTCTCTCACACCCGCCTCTCCCTGTACCACCTCACTGTCCCCCCCCTCTCTCTGTCGCCCCTCTCTCTGTCGCCGTCTCTCTGTTCCCCCTCTCTCTGTCCGCCTCTCTCTCTGTCGCCCTCTCTCTGTCCCCTCTCTCTCTCCCCCGCTGTCTGACCCCCTCTCTGTTGCCCTCTCTCTGCCCCCACTCTCTCTGCCCCCCCGATCCCTCTCTCTGTCTCCCTCTCTCTCTCTCTGTACCCCTCTCTCTCTGTCTCCCTCTCTCTGCCCCCCCTCTCTGTCACCGTCTCTCTATCTCCCCTCTCTCTGTTCCCCCTTTCTCTGTCCCCCCTCTCTCTGTCCCCCCCTCTGCCCCCCCCCTCTCTCTGCCCCTCTCCCTCTCTGTCCCCCTCTCTCTCTGCCCCTTCTCTCTCCGTCCCCCCCTGTCTCTGTCTCCTCTCTCTCTATCTCCCCCACTCTCTGTTTCCCCTCTCTCTCTGCCCCTCTCTCTCTGCCCCCCTGTCTCTGGCCTCCTCTCCCTTTGCCCCCCCCCCTCTCTCTGGCCCCCTCTCTCTCTGTCCTCCTATCTGCCCCCCTCTCTCTGTCGCCTCTTTCTGCCCCCTCTCTCTCTGTCCCCCTCTCCCTCTGCCCCCTCTCTCCCCCGCTGTCTGTCCCCCTCTCTCTGTTGCCCTCTCTCTGACCACCACTGTCTCACACCCGCCTCTCCATGTACCACCTCACTGTCCCCTCTCTCTGTCGCCCCTCTCTCTGTCGCCATCTCTCTGACCACCCCTCTCTGCCCCCTCTCTCTCTCTGCCCACTCTCTCTCCCTGCCCCTTCTCTCTCTGTCCCCCCCTCTGTCCCCATCTCTCGGTCCCCTCTCTCTCCCCCGCTCTCTGATCCCCTCTCTGTCACCCTCTCTCTGCCCCCTCTCTCTCTGCCCCCTCTCTGTTCCCCCTCTCTCTCTCTGTCCCCCCCTCTCTCTCTATACCCCACTCTCTCCATCCCCCCACTCTCTGTCCCCCTCTCTCTGACCCCCTCTCTCCCTCACACTGTACCCCTCTCTCTGTCTCCCTCTGTCCCCTCTCTCTGTCACCGTCTCTCTATCCCCCTTCTCTCTGTCCCACCTTTCTCTGTTCCCCCTCTCTATGCCCCCCTCTCTCTCTGTCCCCACCCTCTCTGTCGCCCCCTCTCTCTGACCCCTTCTCTCTCTGTCCTCCTCTGTCTCTGTCCCCCTCTCTCTGTCTCCTCTTTCTGCCCCCTTCTCTCTCTGTCCCCCCTCTCTCTCTGACCCCCTCTCTCTCTGACACCCTCTATCTCCCCCACTCTCTGTCCCCCTCTTTCTCTGTCACCCTCTCTCTGTCGCCGTCTCTCTGTCCCTCTCTCTCTCTGTCCGCTCTCTCTCTGTCCCCCTCTATCTGTCCCCTCTCTCTCCCCTGCTCTCTGCCCCCTCTCTGTTGCTCTCTCTGCCCCCGCTCTCTCTGCTCCCCCGACCTCTCTCTCTCTGTTCCCCTCTCTCTGTCCCCCTCTCTCTGTCCCCCTCACTCCTGTCCCCCTCGCTCTGTCCTCTCTCTCTCTCCCCCGCTCTTTGACCCCCTCTCTGTTGCCCTCGCTCTCAGCCCCCTCTCTCTCTGGCCCCCGTCCCCCTCTCTCTGTCCCCCTCTCTCTATCCCCCTCTCACTGCCCCCCTTTCTCTCCCGCTCTCTCTGCCCCCCTCTCCATCCCCCCACTCTCTGTCCCCCCACTCTCTGACCCCCTCTCTCTCCCCCACTCTGTACCCCTCTCTCTGTCCCCTTCTCTCTCTGTCCTCCTCTCTCTGTCCTTCCTCTCTCTTTCTCCCCTCTCTCTCTCTGGCCCCCTCTCTCTCTGACCCCCTCTCTGTCCCCGTCTCTCTGTCGCTCGCTCTCAGTCGCCCTCTCTCTGACCCCCACTCTCTCACACCCGCCTCTCCCTGTACCACCTCACTGTCCCCCTCTCTCGCTGTCGCCCCTCTCTCTGTCCCTCTCTCTCTGACCCCTCTCTCTCTCCCCCGCTCTCTGACCCCCTCTCTGTTGCCCTCTCTCTGCCCCCACTCTCTCTGCCCTGCCGACCCCTCTCTCTGCCCCCCTTTCTCTCTGTCCCTCTCTCTCTCTGTCTCCCTCTCTCTGCCCCCCTCTCTCTGTCACCGTCTCTCTATCCCCCTCTCTCTGTTCCCCCTTTGTCTGTCCCCCTCTCTCTGTCCCCCCCTCTTCCTCCTCTCTCTCTGCCCCCCTCTCTCTCTCTGTCCCCCTCTCTCTCTGTCCCCCTCTCTCTCTGCCCCTCTCTCTCTGATCCCCGCTCTCTCTCTGCCCCTTTGTCTCTCTCGGTACCCTCTCTTTCTGTCCCCCCCTCTCTCTGTACCCTCTCTCTCTGTCCCCCTCTCTCTCTGTACCCTCTCTCTGTTCAACCACTCTCTGTCACCCTTTCTCTGACCCCCCTCTCTCTGTCCCACTCTCTCTGTCCCCTCTCTCTCTATCCCCTCCTCTCTCTCTGTTCCCTCTCTCTCTATCCCCTCTCTCTCTGTCTCCCTCTCTCTCTGTCTCCCTCTCTCTGTCTACCTCTCTCTCTGTCTCCCCCACTCTGTCCCTCTCTCTCTGTCGCCCCCTTTCTCTGTCCCCCTCACTCTCTGTCCCCCTCTCTCTGCCCCCCTCTATCTACCTCACTCTCTGACCTCCACTCTCTGTCCCCCTCTGTCTGTCGCCCTCTCTCTGACCCCCTCTCTCTCCCAACCGCCTCTCTCTCTCCCCCGCTCTCTGCCCCCTCTCTCTGTCGCCCTCTTTCTGTCCCCCTCCTTCTTACCCTGTCTCTCTCCCACCTGCCTCTCCCTCTGCCCCGCTCTCTGCCCCCTCTTTCTGTCGCCCTCTCTCTGTCCCCCTCTGTCTCCTACCCGCCTCTCTCTATCCCCCCTTTTTGTCCCCCTCTCTCTCTCTCTGTACCCCTGTCTCTGTTCCCTCTCTCTGTGACCCCCTCTCTCTCCCACCCGCCTCTCTCCCTGTCCCCCTCTCTCTGGCCCCCTCTGTGTCACTCTCTCTCTGCCCCCTTCTCTCTGACCCCCTCTCTGTCCCCCTCTCTCTCTCTCTCTGTCCCCCACTCTCTCCATCCCCCCACTCTCTGTCCCCCTCTCTTCCTCCACTCTGTACCCCTCTCTATCCCCCAATCTCTATTCCCTCTCTCTGTCCCGTCTATCTCCCCCTCTCTCTGTCCTCCTCTCTCTGTATCCCTCTCTCTGTCCCCTGTCTCTCTCCCCCACTCTCTGACCCCCTCTCTGTTACCCTCTCTCTGTCCCCCTCCTTCTCTGTTCCCCACTCTCTCCATCCCCACACTCTGTCCCCCTCTCTCTGACCCCCTCTCTCACCCCACTCTGTACCCCTCTCTGTCCCCCACTCTCTGTCCCCCTCTCTCTGACCCCTCTATCTCCCCCACACTCTGTGCCCCTCTCTCTGTCGTCTCTTTCTGCCCCTCTCTCTCTGCCCCCCTCTATCTCCCCCACTCTCTGACCCCCACTCTCTCCCACCCACCTCTCTCTGTACCCCCCACTGTCCCCCTCTCTCTCTGTCACCCCTCTCTTTCTGTCCCCCTCTCTCACTGTCCCCTCTCTCTGCCCCCTCTCTCTCTGTCCCCCTGTCACTGCCCCCTCTGTCTCTGCCCCCTCTCTCTGTCCCCCACTCTCTCCAGCCCCCACTCTCTGTCCCCCTCTCTCTCTGTCCCCTCTCTCTCTCCCCCGCTCTCTGACCCCCTCTCTGTTGCCCTCTCTCTGCCCCCACTCTCTCTGCCCTGCCGACCCCTCTCTCTGTCCCCCTCTCTCTCTGTCCCTCTCTCTCTCTGTCTCCCTCTCTCTGCCCCCTCTCTCTGTCACCGTCTCTCTATCCCCCCTCTCTGTTCCCCTTTGTCTGTCCCCCTCTCTCTGTCCCCCCCCTCTTCCCCCTCTCTCTCTGCCCCCTCTCTCTCTCTGTCCCCCTCTCTCTCTGTCCCCCTCTCTCTCTGCCCCTCTCTCTCTGATCGCCGCTCTCTCTCTGCCCCTTTGTCTCTCTCGGTACCCTCTCTTTCTGTCCCCCTCTCTCTCTGTACCCTCTCTCGCTGTCTCCCACTCTCTCTGTCCCCCTCTCTCTGTTCAACCACTCTCTGTCACCCTTTCTCTGACCCCCCTCTCTCTGTCCCACTCTCTCTGTCCCCTCTCTCTCTATCCCCTCCTCTCTCTCTGTTCCCCCTCTCTCTATCCCCTCTCTCTCTGTCTCCCTCTCTCTCTGTCTCCCTCTCTCTGTCTACCTCTCTCTCTGTCTCCCCCACTCTGTCCCCCTCTCTCTGTCGCCCCCTTTCTCTGTCCCCCTCACTCTCTGTCCCCCTCCCTCTGCCCCCCTCTATCTACCTCACTCTCTGTCCTCCACTCTCTGTCCCCCTCTGTCTGTCGCCCTCTCTCTGACCCCCTCTCTCTCCCAACCGCCTCTCTCTCTCCCCCGCTCGCTGCCCCCTCTCTCTGTCGCCCTCTTTCTGTCCCCCTCCTTCTGACCCTGTCTCTCTCCCACCTGCCTCTCCCTCTGCCCCGCTCTCTGCCCCCTCTTTCTGTCGCCCTCTCTCTGTCCCCCTCTGTCTCCTACCCGCCTCTCTCTATCCCCCCTTTTTGTCCCCCTCTCTCTCTCTCTGTATCCCTCTCTCTGTTCCCTCTCTCTGTGACCCCCTCTCTCTCCCACCCGCCTCTCTCACTGTCCCCCTCTCTCTGGCCCCCTCTGTGTCACTCTCTCTCTGCCCCCTTCTCTCTGCCCCCCTCTCTGTCCCCTCTCTCTCTGTCCCCCTCTCTCTCTCTCTGTCCCCCACTCTCTCCATCCCCCCACTCTCTGTCCCCCTCTCTCCCTCCACTCTGTACCCCTCTCTATCCCCCACTCTCTATCCCCTCTCTCTGTCCCGTCTATCTCCCCCTCTCTCTGTCCTCCTCTTTCTGTATCCCTCTCTCTGTCCCCTGTCTCTCTCCCCCACTCTCTGACCCCCTCTCTGTTACCCTCTCTCTGCCCCCTTCTCTCTGCCCACTCTCTGTCCCCCTCCTTCTCTGTCCCCCACTCTCTCCATCCCCACACTCTGTCCCCCTCTCTCTGACCCCCTCTCTCACCCCACTCTGTACCCCTCTCTGTCCCCCACTCTCTGTCCCCCTCTCTCTGTCCCCCTCTCTCTGACCCCTCTATCTCCCCCACACTCTGTGCCCCTCTCTCTGTCGTCTCTTTCTGCCCCTCTCTCTCTCCCCCTCTATCTCCGACACTCTCTGACCCCCACTCTCTCCCACCCACCTCTCTCTGTACCCCCCACTGTCCCCCTCTCTCTCTGTCACCCCTCTCTTTCTGTCCCCCTCTCTCACTGTCCCCTCTCTCTCTGCCCCCTCTCTCTCTGTCCCCCTGTCACTGCCCCCTCTGTCTCTGCCCCCTCTCTCTGTCCCCCACTCTCTCCATCCCCCCACTCTCTGTCCCCCTCTCTCCCTCCACTCTGTACCCCTCTCTATCCCCCACTCTCTATCCCCACTCTCTGTCCCGTCTATCTCCCCCTCTCTCTGTCCTCCTCTCTCTGTATCCCTCTCTCTGTCCCCTGTCTCTCTCCCCCACTCTCTGACCCCCTCTCTGTTACCCTCTCTCTGCCCCCTTCTCTCTGCCCCCTCTCTGTCCCCCTCCTTCTCTGTCCCCCACTCTCTCCATCCCCACACTCTGTCCCCCTCTCTCTGACCCCCTCTCTCACCCCACTCTGTACCCCTCTCTGTCCCCCACTCTCTGTCCCCCTCTCTCTGTCCCCCTCTCTCTGACCCCTCTATCTCCCCCACACTCTGTGCCCCTCTCTCTGTCGTCTCTTTCTGCCCCTCTCTCTCTGCCCCCCTCTATCTCCCCCACTCTCTGACCCCCACTCTCTCCCACCCACCTCTCTCTGTATCCCCCACTGTCCCCCTCTCTCTCTCTGTCACCCCTCTCTTTCTGTCCCCCTCTCTCACTGTCCCTTCTCTCTCTGCCCCCTCTCTCTCTGTCCCCCTGTCACTGCCCCCTCTGTCTCTGCCCCCTCTCTCTGTCCCCCTCTCTCTGTCCCCCTCTCTCTGTCCCCTCTCTCTCTCCCCCCACTGTCTGACCCCCTCTCTGTCGCCCTCTCTCTGCCCCCCCTCTTTGTCCCCCTCTCTCTCTGTACCCCTCTCTCTGTTCCCTCTCTCTCTGACCCCCTCCCTCTCCCACCCGCCTCTCTCTCTGTCCGCCTCTCTCTCTGTCCCCCTCTCTCTGTCCCCCTCTCTCTGTTCCCCTTTATCTCTGGCCCCGTCTGTGTCAGCCTCTCTCTGCCCCCTTCTCTCTGCCCCCCGCTCTGTCCCCATCTCTCTGTCCCCCACTCTCTATCCCCTCTCTCTGTCCCGTCTATCTCCCCCGCTCTCTGACCCCCTCTCTGTTACCCTCTCTCTGCTCCCTTCTCTCTGCCCCCCTCTCTGTCCCCCTCTCTCTCTGTCCCCCACTCTCTCCATCCCCACACTCTCTGTCCCCCTCTCTCTGACCCCCTCTCTCCCCCCCCCACTCTGTACCCCTCTCTGTCCCCCACTCTCTGTCCCCCTCTCTCTGTCCCCCTCTCTCTGTCCCCTCTATCTCCCCCCTCTCTGTCCCCTTCTCTCTGACCCCTCTATCTCCACCACACTCTGTGCCCCTCTCTCTGTCACCTCTTTCTGCCCCCCTCTCTCTCTGACCCCCTCTATCTCCCCCACTCTCTGACCCCCTCTCTGTTACCCTCTCTCTGCCCCCTTCTCTCTGCCCCCCTCTCTGTCCCCCTCTCTCTCTGTCCCCCACTCTCTCCATCCCCACACTCTCTGTCCCCCATTCTCTGACCCCCACTCTCCCCCCCACTCTGTACCCCTCTCTGTCCCCCACTCTCTGTCCCCCTCTCTCTGTCCCCCTCTCTCTGTCCCCTCTATCTCCCCCATCTCTGTCCCCCTCTCTCTGACCCCTCTATCTCCACCACATTCTGTGCCCCTCTCTCTGTCAGCTCTTTCTGCCCCCCTCTCTCTCTGCCGCCCTCTCTCTCTGACCCCCTCTAACTCCCCCACTCTCTTACCCCCACTCTCTCCCACCCACCTCTCTCTGTACTCCCTCACTGTCCCCCTCTCCCACTGTCACCCCTCTCTTTCTGTCCCCCTCTCTCACTGTCTCTCCCTCTCTGTCCCCCTCTATCTCTGTCCCCCTCTCTCTCTGCCCCCCTCTCTCGCTGCCTCCTCTCTCTCTGTCCCCCTCTCTCTGCCCCCTCTGTCTCTGCCTCCTCTCTCTGTCCCCCTCTCTCTGTCCCGTCTATCTCTCCCCCGCTCTCTGCCCCCCTCTGTCGCCCTCTCCCTGCTCCCTCTCTCTCTGTCCCCCCTCTCTCTCTATCCCCCACTCTCTCCATCCACCACTCTCTGTCCCCCTCTCTCTGACCCCCCCCTCTCCCCCCCACTCTGTACCCCTCTCTCTGTCCCCCTCTATATCCCCCTCTCTCTGTGCTCCTCTCTCTGTCGCCCTCTCTCTGCCCCTTCACCCTCCCACCCGCCTCTCTCTTTCCCCCCTCTCACTGACCCCCTCTCTCTCTGTCCCCCTCTCTCTGTCCCCCTCTGTCTGTCCCCCTCTCTCTCTGTCCCCCTCAATCTTCCCCACACTCTGCCCCCCTCTCTCTCTGCCCTCCTCTCTCTCTGTCCCCCTCTCTCTCTGTACCCCTCTAACTGTCCCACTCTCTCTGTCGCCATCTCTCTGTCCCCCTCTCTCTCTGGCCCCCCCTCTCTCTGATCCCCTCTCTCCCTGACCCCCCTCTATCTCCCCCCCTCTCTGTCCCCCTCTCTCTCTGTCCCCCCTCTCTCTCTGACCCCCTCTCTCCCTGACCCCAATCTATCTCCCCCACTCTCGGTGTCCCTCTCTCTGTCCCCCTCTCTCTTACATCCTCTATCTCCCCCCACTCTCTGTGCCCCTCTCTCTGTCGCCCTCTCTATCTCCCCCCTTTCTCTGTCCCCCCTCTCTCTGTCCCCTTCTCTCTGACCCCTCTCTCACTATATCCTCCCCTATTTCTCTCTCTCCCTCCCTCACCTTATCTCTCCCTTCCCTCTCTCTCTCCCTCTGTCTCTCCCTGCTCCTTTGCTCTCTCTCCATCTTCTCCCACTCTCGATGGCCCTACCTTGGTCTCTCTCTCTCCCCGTTTCTCTCTGACTCAATCTCTCTCCCTCCTGTCCTGCCCTTCCTCTCTCTCTGACACACTCTGTCTCCCTGGTCCTTCCCTCTCCCTCGAACCCAGAGACTGGGTGTTGGTGGTGCGGTTGCGTGTGGGGGGGTGGGGGTGAGATGATCGAGAGATGTGGGAAGTGGGAGGTGGGGAAATTGGGGTAGAGACGGAATTGCGGGAGGGAGACAGAGATGTCAGGAGAGAGAGAGAGTGAGGGTGAGGGGGAGAGAGAAGAATGGAGGCAGGTGGAGAAACTCATGTTGGGGTGTGAGAGAGAGAGGGGCAGAGTGAGGCAGAAAGAATAGTGGAGGCAGGTGGAGAAACTGGGGTTGGGGGGGGGGTGTCTGAGAGGGGACCAGAGAGAGTGAAAGGGAGAGGAGGTGAGAGAGACACAGTGTGCAGAAAGAGAGAGAGAGGGAGAGAACTGAGGAGGAAGAGTGGGGAAGAGGAAATGGGGAGGCCAGGTTGGAGTAGGGGGGTGTCAGAGGGAGGTAAACCCAGCTCCTGAGCTCAGGGCCCGGTGCCCTCCCCTTCCCTGAGGACCAGGACTTGGGGCTGAGTCTGTCTCTCTCCAGCTCAGCTTCTCCAACACAAAGACACACACCAACATCGGTCACTCTGCTGCTCGGCACGCTTTAATCAACATTTTTATTGTTTACAAATGGAAGTGATGGACACAGTCAGTGGGATGGTGCCTTTTCTCACTGGCCCCTGAGTTGTGAGAAACATTGAAATGTTTCCCTGTAACCCCCTTGTGGGATAAGGATGGACAACCCAGCGCTACCCTCAGTCTGTTACCATAGCGACAGGCTGCTCCATCGCTGAAACACTGAACTGAAATGAGAAAATCCCGGATGGATTGATTAATGAGGGAATTTGATGGATGGATGGATTTGAGTGAAGGGATATTTCAGCACATTCTTCAGCTGCTGCCTGAACTTAGTCTGGGTCACGGCATAAATCACGGTGTTTGTGCAGCAACTGAGGAGCTGCAGCATGAAGCCCAATTCCCGCACAAAGTCATCGAGATACACAGAGTCATACCCAATCCACCACATCCGTCTCCATATAGAATACAGCATGAACGTTGACCATAACAGGATGAAATTGGCCGAGATCACAAACAGTAAAATGATGGATTTTTTTCGGTTTCTCATTTCAGTGTCAGACTGAGCGTCCCCATTGGTGTGAGCGCGGAGTCTCCTGCGGGCTCTGCTGGTCACTACAATGTGTCTGACGGTGAGAACATTGAGCAGCAGAACCAGGAGAAATGGGACACACGCGGTTAGAATGTGGTGGAGGAACTCGATTGTGACCCAGACACTGGAGAATAGAACAGCGTTTGTTACATCACAAAACCAGGGGTGGTTCACCAGCCGATACCGAGCCGAGAGCATAAAATACCAGGAAATGTTCTTTAAACAGCTCAGCACAGTCACTGCTCCCAGAACCACAGCCGCCGTCTTCTCACTGCAATATTTACTTTTCAGCTTCTGGCAACAAATGGCCACAAACCGATCAAAGGTAAAAGTGACAGTGAACCAGACAGAGCAGTCAGTGGCTGCATAAAGCAGGACGGCGTGGATATTACACACGGGGACGGAGTCCTTCAGGAAATAAAACTGTTCCCGATAAACAATGGGAATGTGTCTCAGGATCAGGTCGAGGATAATGACCAGGAGATCCGCCGCTGCCATGGCCCCCAGGTAACGTCTGACACATGGAGACAATCCACAATCTTTATAAAGCAGGACGTAGATGGTCACTACGTTAACTGTGAGGAAGGAAAACAAACCCATTATCCATCAGCCTGGAGGCAAAGGGACCCGTTTGATCGGGGACCCAGTGAGATTTTCAAATGTGTCCCTGTATTCAGGGATTTATTAAAATAATCGGAGCTGGAGTAACAAATGGGAAGGTCGGAATTACTGACAAAAATGTGACATAAACCACAAGAAACCCTCCCTCCCCAAACACACAGAGACACATCCATAAGGACAGATGGTTTCTAGAACATTCCCACACACTCGATCACTCGAGAGCAGACACAGGTCACTCCTTCCCAGTTCCTAATACGGAGGGTGGGGATGTTGCTGTCCTGAAGGATTCTCTCCCAGTTTCCTGAAGACAAACGGAGTTTGGGAATTCCTGTATTTTGGTCTACATTGTGGTCGATCCTGTGTCGTGAAGAAATGTAAACGCCGGGAAAACGTATTCACTCCTTTAACTGCCTGAGGGGCCTTCGGAACAGTGTCTCCTTCTCCCTGGAACGGGATCTCTTCCCTCGGGATCTTATCGTTTGTTCAATTCACTGACGTCCGGCCGTTCACAAACAACGTCAGGGACAGAACGTTCCGGGGAATGTCAGTTATAGAATGTCGGGGACAGAACGTTCCGGGGAATGTCAGTTATAGAATGTTGGGGACAGAACGTTCCGGGGAATGTCAGTTATAGAATGTTGGGGACAGAACGTTCCGGGGAATGTCGGTTATAGAATGTTGGGGACAGAACATTCCGGGGAATGTCAGTTATAGAATGTTAGGGACAGAACGTTCCGGGGAATGTCAGTTATAGAATGTTGGGGACAGAACGTTCCGGGGAATGTCGGTTATAGAATGTCGGGGACAGAACGTTCCGGGGAATGGCAGTTATGGAATGTCGGGGACAGAACGTTCCGGGGAATGGCAGTTATGGAATGTCGGGGACAGAACGTTCCGGGGAATGTCAGTTATAGAATGTTGGGGACAGAACGTTCCGGGGAATGTCGGTTATAGAATGTTGGGGACAGAACATTCCGGGGAATGTCAGTTATAGAATGTTGGGGACAGAACGTTCCGGGGAATGTCAGTTATAGAATGTCGGGGACAGAACGTTCCGGGGAATGGCAGTTATGGAATGTCGGGGACAGAACGTTCCGGGGAATGTCAGTTATGGAATGTCGGGGACAGAACGTTCCGGGGAATGGCAGTTATGGAATGTTGGGGACAGAACGTTCCGGGGAACTCCTTGACCTGTCTATCACCTTTCCCCCCTACCCACCCCACCAACATGATGTACTGTCCCTGGGTACACTGTAACATTAATGGGGTGCGAGACGGAGGGTCCAATCACAGGAATGGGAACTAAAGGCATTGCCAGATCAGCTGAAAGGGTTAGATATACCACATTCTCAATCCACCTCGAAGAACCAGCCCAGACACCATACACCCAGAGGGGATATCTGTTCACTGTGGAACACTGTGCAGACCAGGCCAGTGTCCTGCTCAGTACAACCCAGCAATCTGTCCAGATTCATCCATTGCACTGGTCAATACAATCCAGCGATCTGTCCAGAGTGGAACACTGCGCAGATCAGATCAGGGCATTGGTCTATGAACCCAGACCATATATCTGTCCAGGGCAGTGAGCTGTTTAGATCACAGCAGTGCGTTATCTATAAAACTCAACCAGATAGTCTGACCACCACAGCGACCTGAGCAGTGATCACCCGTGAATTAATCTATAAGCCAGGAGCAGTGACCCTCTCAGCATGTAGGACTGTGTACCCCACCCCAGTACATTGATCTGTAACCCTGGAGCAGTTACCCTCCCAGCATGTAGGACTGTGTACCCCACCCCAGTACATTGATCTGTAACCCTGGAGTAGTTACGCTCCCAGCATGTAGAGCTGTGTACATCACACCAGTGAATTGATCTGTAACCCTGGAGTAGTTACGCTCCCAGCATGTAGAGCTGTGTACATCACACCAGTGAATTGATCTGTAACCCTGGAGTAGTTACGCTCCCAGCATGTTGAGCTGTGTACATCACACCAGTGCATTGCTCAGTAACACTGTGATAAATCACTGCCCAGCGTGGGGAAACTTGCAGCCCATGCTGGAAGTGACGGGATGTGCAGCTCCCACCCATTTACAGCTCCCTATCTCCATTGTGCCCTGACAAGGGGGTGCTGTGGGTGTGAACATCACTGCCACAGAGAGGTGGCGGGGAAATCAGTTTAAATATCACCACATGGGAGGGGTTGGGGTATAGACAGAGAGGGGGAGACTGAGAGACAGTGTCATGGAATGATGTGTTCCCAGATTACAGAATGCTGAAATGTAAACACTTGGATAGCATCCTGTAACATGAGACAGGCTTCCCAGGAAAGTTGGGAAAAAGTGATATTGGTGTGAGGTCAGCTGCTGTGTGGTTTTGAAATTACGTTTATGTAATGTTAATAAGTGTCTTTTTGAAACAGTATATTGCTGTAGAGTTGGAGTAGGGTAATAAGCAATTAAGAGAAATGAGCTCTCCGAGTTGTGAATAGTTGATTAAAATGTTCAGTTTCAGGGTTAAAAAAAAAATTGGTATTTTTATTTAAACAGTGGAATTTGGGAGTTCTCTGTCCCTCATATTTTACCAGTTTACAAGGCAAATTGAGCATTTCTTTATGTTTAGTTTAAATTACCAGATGAGCTCAATGTTGTGTCCTAACAATTGCTGTGTGTGTATCTGTGTGTCTCTGTGTGGGGCAGGTCTGGCAGTCTCTGTGGTGTTTAAAGAGATGCAATGCCACCCTCTGCTGGCCTCCCCACGCCACTGCACAGACATTGGCAGAGGGTGAAAACCAACAGGGATTCATTCAGAGATGGGGAGGGAGAGGGCAGCTGCTCACAGCACCATCCAAACTGATGTCTTATCCATGGACTGATCTAAATGTCCTTTAAATGTTGTAACTGTCCCCGCTTTCACCACTTACTCTGGAAGTTCATTCCACACCCAAGCCAGATTCTGTCTAACATAATTACCTCTCATGACTTTTGTAAATCTTTTTCCTTGCACCTTAATTATCCCTCAGTTTTGAATCCCCAACTCTAGGGAAAAGACATCAGCCCTTCAGCTTATCTGTACCCCTCATTATTTTATAAACCTGTGTAAAGTTACCGCAGAATCTCATATTCTTCAGTGAAAAAAGATCCAGCCTCTCCTTATAGCTCACTCCCTCCTTTCCCAGCAACATCCAGGTTAATCTCTTCTGAACCCTCTCCAGCTTAAGAATATCAAGGTCAGTAATATCAAAGTGAATAGTCAATGTGTTTTCTAAGGTACGGGGAGACCAAAACTAGAGGATATGGGCTTAAAGTGAGAGGGGAAATATTAAAGTGACATAAGGGGCAGCTTTTTCACCCAGAGGGTGGTGTGCCTATGGAATGAGCGGGCAGGATGACCAGACTGAACACAGTATTCCAGAAGAGGTCTCACCAATGTCCTGTACATCCTCAACATGACGTCCCAATTCCGATACTCAAAGGTCTGACCGATGAAGACAAGTGTGTTAAACACATTCTTAAACACGCTATCTATATGAGATGCAAATTTTAAAGAATTATACCTGAGGGCCTAGGTCTCTGTTCTACAACATTGCCAAAGGCTCTACTTTTAATTGTATTGGTCCTGCTCTTCTTTGATTTACCAAATACAATTAAAACTCCATCTGCTACCCCTCAGCCCAGTGTGTGGTATTACTGCCACCTCCCCCTCCCCCTTCAATTTTAAAATGCCCATCCCTCTCCAGGATGCTTGCACACTCCGGCCTTGATTTTCACAAAGACCCTGAGCTTGGTTTGCCTTGTGTGGTTAGAGGGAGGAGGGACAGATTGCTGACACAGTCAGTGGAGAGGAGAGGCTGGACAGTAATCACCGGCCAGGAAGAGGGGAGTCGCACGTTAGAGTTGGTTAAGAGTGATCGGTGTTGTGGGACCAGAAATTAAGCTCTTCCTTCGTCTCTGCTGTTCAGTAATAAATATCCATTTGAGACCCTTCATTGGGCTGAGTGTGGCTGCAGGATTTCTTTCCCTAATATTCCAGACTACAGATAATAGCGATTAAAGATGTTCATAGTTAATTTCGATGGCACAGCACAAACACTCAACATCCTACAGTTGAGACAAATATCTTGCATTTGCTTAACAATACAAAGTGTTTTGTGTAGTTCAGTAATGGTAAACTGATTGTAATAAATCCACACTGAGCTGAAAGTGGGCATAACATATAACCCAAAATCTGGGTATGGTAGTGTAGTGGGTAGTGTACCTGCCTCTGAGCCAGAACTCTGGATTTGATTCCAATTCCTGAACTTGTGTGGTAGCATTCCTAGCTCTAGACTAGAAGGCCTGGATTTAAGTCCTGCCTGTTGCAGAGGTATGACACAGCATGTCAAACCAGGCTGATGAGCAAACACACAGGAGAATACTGTTACAGCTTTATGGGTATTGCTAGTGTCCCTACCTCTGGCCACAAAGGTCTGGGTGTAAAGCCCACAGATGTGTCTCATGATACATCTGAACAAACTGATTAAAATGGATTTAAAATTGTGACTTGATGGAGAAGGAAGAGGTGTCAGTATTGCAATTTCAGAATTTAGGCCCAGGATGACTGAAAGTCCAGTTATTCGTGTTGATTGAAGTCACATTTCGCAGCAGTAAAGATTTATAAAATCGGAACGGTCCTGGATAGGGTGAGTAGTCAGGGTTTTACCCCAGTTTGGGGCGTCCAAAACTAGAGGGCATTGTTTGAAAGTGAGAGGGGAAAAGTTTGATGAGACCTAAAGGGCACCTTTTCACACAGAGAGTGGTGTGTGTATGGAATGAGCTGCCAGAGGAAGTGGTGGAGGCTGGTACAACTTTACAGATTACTTACAGTGTGGAAACAGGCCCTTCGGCCCAACAAGTCCACACCGCCCCGCCGAAGCGCACCCACCCATACCCATTCCCCTACATTTACCCCTGTACCGAACACTACAGGCAATTTAGCACGGCCAATTCATCTAACCTGCACATTTTTGGACTGTGGGAGGAAACCAGAGCACCCGGAGGAAATCCACGCAGACACGGGGAGAATGTGCAAACTCCACACTGACAGTCGCCTGAGGCGGGAATTGAACCCAGGTCTCTGGCGCTGTGAGGCAGCAGTGCTAACCACTGTGCCACCGTGCCGCCCACAAAATGCAGCATGTAAAAGGCATCTGGGTACTGACAGACCTGCCGAGCTTTACCAGCAATTTCTGTATTTGTTAAAAAAATGCATTCATTTTAACACAGGTATTCTCAATACATTAAATATTTTATTTTTTTCATGACGCAGGGCAATGTAAACATATTTCAAATTGATCGAGACCATTTTCTGTTAAGGATATGGCTCTGTGTATGACAGTAGCAATGATGCACCTACATGGAACAGGGAATGTGATGGAGACATAGTTCGACAATGTACAAGGAGACCTCACATGGGGTCCAGTTTGGGAAAGGATGATATTTTTATGTGATTCAACTCAGAGAGGGAGAAAATGCAATCCTCCTGAGAAGGAACGGCCTATTGCACTCTCCCTCCTTCAGTGTCCCTCACCACAGCAATGTGTGCAAGCTAAAACAAACTCTACAGTCATCATTACCATTCTTATTTTTATAGAATCCCTGCAGTGTTGAAACAGGCCCTTCGGCCCAACAAATCCATACCAACCTTCCCAACCCATTCCCCTATATTTGCCCCTGACTAATGCGCCTAACCTAGAATTCCCTGAACACTACAGACAATTTAGCATGACCAATCCACCAAACCTACACAGTTTGAGCTGTGGTAGGAAACTGGATCACCCATTAGAAGCTCACACAGGAAAGTGGAGAATGTGCAAGCTCCACACCGACAGTCACCCAAGGCTGGAATCGAACCCAAGTCCCTGGTGCTGTGAGGCAGCAGTGCTAACCACCGTACTACCCATTGGGTGCTCCCTGACCATAATTCATTGGAATCTACTCACTGCCTAAAGCAAAGGGAATGCAGCCAAATCTAACTCTCCCAGGATGGAATCCCATTGCTAGCAGCTATATGAGTACAATATCTTCAGAAGCAGAAAAATGTTTTAGACAACCTCAATTTTTACTTTTGTCATGAGTTCCATTAATATCTGGACAAAGTTCTTTCAAATTAAAATTGCAGAAATTTTGTTAATCTGTCTGTGTGTGTGTATGCATGTGTTTGTGTGTTTGTGTGTGCGTGTGTGTGTTTAGAAAGGGAAGTACTAGACCATTAGACCATAAGACCATAAGACATAGGAGCGGAAGTAAGGCCATTCGGCCCATCGATTCCACTCCGCCATTCAATCATGGCTGATGGGCATTTGAACTCCACTTACCCGCATTCTCCCCGTAGCCCTTAATTCCTTGTGACATCAATAATTTATCAATCTCTGCCTTGAAGACATTTAGTGTCCCGGCCTCCACTGCACTCTGCGGCAATGAATTCCACAGGCCCACCACTCTCTGGCTGAAGAAATGTCTCCGCATTTCTGTTCTGAATCGACCCCCTCTAATTCTAAGGCTGTGTTCACGGGTCCTAGTTTCCTCGCCTAGCGGAAACAATTTCCTAGCGTCCACCCTCTCCAAGCTATTGATTATATATTTGCAATACTCAAACAGTTTGCCATTCATCTTTCCATCATAGTTTGAGTAACATTGCCCTGGATCATAAACGTGATGTTTTAGCAGATTAAAGTAACTAGCCTGACTTGTTCCTAAAACTGACCCTGACCCAGTGTGAGACCGATATCATCGGCCATCTCACCAACCTGGTTATATTTAACATTTGTTGTGAGCAGTGGAAGAGTGGGACTAGAAAAGGAAACAGTGACCCAAAAGCCGGGGAACTATAGACGGGTGAGCCTGACGTCAGTGGTGGGTAAGTTGTTGGAGGGGATTCTGAGGGATAGCATTTACATACATTTGGGAAGGCAAGGGCTGATCGGGGTAGACAACATGGCTTTCTGCATGGGAAATCATGTCTCATTAAATCGGTTGAGTTTTTTGAAGAGGTGACAAAGAAGATTGATGAAGGCAGTTTGGTAGATATTGTCTATATGGACCTCAGCAAGATGTTCATTTAAAGAACAAAGAGCAAAGAAAATTTACAGCCCAGGAACAGGCCCTCCAGCCCTCCAAGCCTGAGCCGATCCAAATGTACTGTCTAAATCTGTCAGTCAATTCCTAAGCATATGTACCCCTCTGCTCCCACCTACTCATGCATCTGTCCAGACTCTTCTTAAATGAATCGACCGTGTCTGCCTCTACCACCTCTGCTAGCAACACGTTCAAAATGCCCACCACCTTCTGTGTGAAGTACTTACCGTGTGTATCCCCCTTAAACTTTCCACCTCTCATCTTGAATGCACGACTTCTCGTTATTGAATCCTTCACCCTGGGAAAAAGCTTGTCTCTGTCTATACCCTTCATGATTTTGTAAACCTCAATCAAGTCCCCCCTCAATCTCTTTTTTTCCAGTGAAAATAAACCTAACCTACTCAGCCCCTCTTCATAGCAAGTATTTCATTCTGATTGGTAGACAAATGAGTAAGGTTCGGTCACATGGGATAGAGAGGAAGCTAGTCACAATTGGCTTGAAGGAAGAGGGGTATTTTTCAGACTGGAGGCTTGTGAGCAGCAGTGTGCTGTAAGAATCAGTACTGAGTTCACTGCATTTCATCATTTATGTAAAGGATTTAGATGTGAATATTGGGGCCATTGTTACTAAGTTTACAGATTACATCAGAAAGGCAGTGTAGTAGATTATCTCAGAGTACAACAAGACCACAATTAGATGGGACAAAAGGGCAAAGAGTGACAGATTAAGTTTAATTTAGATAAATACGAGATTTTGAATTTTGTGAATGCAAACCAGGGCAGGAATTATACACTTGATGGTAAGGTCCTGGGGCGTGTTGTGAAACAAAGGGATAGGGCTGCAGGTACATTGTTCCTTGAACGTGGAGTCGCAGGTAGACAGAGTGGGACAGAACACATTTGGCACATCTCCCTTAATCAGTCAGAGCATTGTGTATAGGGGTTGTGATGGTATGTTGCATCTGTACAGGATGTTGGTGAGGCCACTTTAAAAATACTGCATGCAACTCGGTTTTCTGCAGAAATGATTTAGACACAGATGTTCCAGAACTGGAGGTTTGAGCTGTAGGGAGAGGTTGATTAGGGTGAGGTGTTTCTCCCTGGAGTGTCAGAGGTTGAGGGGTGACATTATAGAGATTTATAAAATCATCAGGGGCATAGATATTCTGAACAGCCACGTTCTGCTCCCCAGTGTAGGGGAGTCCAGAGCAAGAGAGCATAGGTTGAAGGGGAGAGGGCGAATGATTTAGAAGGGACCTGAAGGTAAATGTTACACACAGAGAGTGGTGTGTGTATGGAAAGTGCTGTCAGAGGAAGTGGTGAAGGCAGTTACAATCGCACATTTAAAAAGTATCTGAAAGAGGAGGGATATTGGTCAAATGCTGGCAAATGGGACTGGATCAGGTTTGATATCTGATCGGAGTGAACAGATTGGACTAACGGGTCTGTTTCCGTTCTGCATGACGCTCTGATTCTATAAAAAGGATGACGAATAATTCTGAAAGGACCTTTCAAGTGGGAATTCTCTTCACTGGAAGTTTATCGTGCCTCCATGCTCACATTGATTGAAAGCTGCATTAGGTAAATATTTGACAGAGAAGTGAGTCACGGATAATGGGATATAGAGAGCAAAGTGGAGCTGAGACCCCAACTTGATCAGCCACAATCTTAGTGTCTGGTGGAAAAGGCTCAAAGTGTCTAATGACCCACTCCTGCTCTTCAGTCCCATTTTTCTGTATTCCATTCAGCCCATCAAACCTGCTAGACAGGAGCAGTTGGAGGCTACTTACTCCTATAACCTGGTGCACAGAAACAGAGGAGACTATTCAGCCTTTCAAGACTGTCACACACGATGTGAGGTGATTTGGGAAATGTAATTGGAAAACCCAGGCTGTTTATGAAAGAGGCTCCTCATCTCTCTTTACAGAGCTTCCCCTCTCTGCAACTTGTGCTCCATTTGTTGGTCATGTTGTAGACCCAGATTCACTGTGAATACAGCCCACATACCTCACCCAGCGATAGCTCACAAAATCCTCTGGTCTCCCTGACTGCAATATGTAATAACATAACATTCATGAAAATAACACCCACTACCTTTCCAATAACAGAATGTGAGAGCATCAGAAACAGGGGCAGGTCGTTCACTTCCCAAGCCTGCCTTGTCCTTCACTAAGATTGTGGCTGATCTGCTCTCGGTCTGAAATTGTCTTTAATACCCAATTCCTCATAGCCCTCACCTCTCTGACAGATCAATATCCATCTAACTCCTCTTCAAATAATTTCAGTCATCTCACTCCCCGAACACTCTTGAGAACAGAAATCCTGACATTGAATCCCACCTGTTTGATGAAAACACTTGCTGCTCCTATATCATGGTTTATTGATATGAACAAAAGAGGTTGAGACAAGGGTTCAGGTAAAGTGGACTCGCCCTGATATCAAGGCAGTGGTTGCCTTCTGTTGACATCAAGGAGCTTAACAAAACTGGACTTAATGGGAATCAGACTAAACTCTCCAGTGTTTGGAGTCAAACATGGCACTAAGGAAGATGTTCATCATCTCAGTCCTGGGTCACCTCTGTGCGAGATCCTCAGGGTAGCTTCCTCTTCACAAACATCTTCAGCTGTTTCATCAATGTCTCCCGACCCCACCCTCACCAAAATAAGATCAGAAGTGGGGATGGTCACTGAAGATTCCACAATGTTCAGAACATTTTGTCCCCCCTCAGCTCCTGAACTGGTCTGTGTCCATGTGCAGCAAGACCCAGACTCCATTGAGAGTTGTGCTGTTAACGTGTCAGTAACATTCATGTAACTGCACTGCCTATTGCCACAGTAAAATAAGAGTTCATTCAGCACTTCACAGGAATATGAGGAAGTCATTCAGCCCATTGACACTATTGGAGAAGAACAGGGACAACCCATTCAGTGCCTCCAGCCTATTACTCAGGAAGAGAAGGAGTCTAGTGTGATGGGCCACACCAGAGCCCCTCGAAATATTGGAAGGCAATAGCCTTGCTTCTAATGTTTTATTATTTTAAAGGAAATATAAAGGGTCTGTTCCAGATGCAATGTGACAGCATCAAGAGAAAATTCAGTGAGAGTAGCAGACAGGAGACATTCCCTGAAGCTTCCAACTCTGTTGAGACCGCTATAGTTTTTGATGTTACTGAGAAACCAAAACCCAGAGATCCTAATCTGTGAGAGCTGGCCACACCCATTCAGTCTGCATTAAAATAAACCTAAGGCATGCCTCGCTGTTACTCAAGTGTCTTAACTAACCAGCTTGGTAACGATCGTTCAATCTCTCTCTTAAAAGAAACCAGGACAAAATAACCTCGTAAAGCTACAGCATCATCACACTTGTCAGTATATCGAGCTATCAAACAGGAACCAGGGGTAACCCAGTCAGGCCCTTGGCCCTGTCCAATCGGACGAGGAAGAAGTCAATCAGCCCCTTGAGTTACTTATACATGAACAGTAGGAGGCCATTCCCACCTCAATACACTTACACGGGGGCAGAATGAGGTAATTGATGCTGATTCCTGATGAATGTCTTATTCATGCAACGTCGATTCTCCTGCTTCTCGGATGCTGCCTGACCTGCTGTGCTTTTCCAGCAATCGACGCTCTACTCTGATCCTGGATTAGTGGTGCTGGAAGAGCATAGCAGTTCAGGCAGCATCAGAGGCGCAGTAAAATCGACGTTTCGGGCAAAAGCCCTTCGAGGAGGCAAACTTCTTCAAGGCAGGTATCCTTGCAAGAGGATTCGCAGTCGGGTTAAAATCAACTAGGTAAAAACAATGACTGCAGATGCTGGAAACTCTGATCTCCAGCATCGGCAGTCTTAAGTTTCTCCTAAATGATGCTCCAACATGATGAACAAGTGGAGCAGAGGCTTCACATACAGACTGTTCCACGTTGTTCCTCATGGCTCCATTGCTTATGATACACACGTGGGACTAAAACGTAGTTTTCTAGTGGTGAGCAGAGAAGCTTCATGTCTTGTGTGAAGTCTGAAGAAGGCATCTTCCATCTCTGAGAAAACAGCCTGGTGTTCTTTATGCAGGGCGGAAGCTGTTGGGAATGGCTACCTGTTTCAGATCGAAGGTATTGTGGCTGCAGTTGGGAATTGTAAGCAACATGGCGTTCAGTACGGGCTCACATGCCGACTGCACAATAACGTGGGGAGAGTTAATTAAGGCATATAAACTTAGGATAGTCACGTTAGACTGCTGAATGGACTCTCTATGTTCAAATAATGCTGACCGTGTTCATGTTGACCTTGTCTAGTGCATGTCCTGTGCAGTGTAACCTGTATGCCTTACTCTGTCCAAGTCTATTTCCACCCTTTGATCTGTCTGGCTATGCTTACTATGATCTGCCTCCACTGCTCATAAATAAAGTGTTTCTCTGTATTGAGATACACGTGACAATATATCAAACCAATTAATCCTGTGAAAAGTATGGAATTTCTCTCCCTGTCAATGTCTCTTTTGGAAATAAGTGATCGCTGCCACTCCTCGTGTTTCAGCATCACCATTTCTTCGTCTCTCACAGCTCTACAGATTAAACACTCAGCTTCTTCACTCTATCCTCATGTTACCATCACCTGTGTCTGTGGTAAGGAGATCATTCCTTACAAAGGAGATCAAATCTGTACAGAGTGCCTCAAATACTCTCTCAGCAAGGCTCTACAACTGCAGGAAAATGGCTTTACTTATTTACTCGAATCATCTTACAATGAAGGACAGCATACCATTGACTGCACCCATTACTTACACAGGGTTTGATTCGGCACAGTCAGCGTAGACTTGTGAGTGGGAGATCATGCTTCCCAAATTTGTTAGAGTTCTTTGATGAAGTGACAAGGAAGGTTGACGAGGACAGACCGGTAGACGTAGTCTCTATGGATTTCAGTAACCCATTTGAAAAGCTTCCACATGGCAGGCTGCTCAGGAAGGTTACATCGCGTGGAATGCTGGGGGAACTGGCCAATTGGATACACAGTTGGGTTGTTGGTAGGAAGCAGAGGATTCAGTGGAAGGATGCTTGTCAGACTGGAGGCTGGGTCTATAGCTGTTTGTTATCTATGATTATCTATGATTATCTGTGACTGCAGACACATAGACATGGGATAAAACTTTTCAATGATCTCTGAATCAGCCAACAAGACACTCTATTGTGTCAAATTGCTCTGAGGTCTTAAAGGATTAACCTGGACAGAAAACCTGACCCCAGCCTCAGTATCGGAAAAAGGGGACGGGAAACAGTCCTGTTGACACTGCAGAGACCTCCTTCCTAACATCTGAGAGCTTGTGACAACAATAGACGATAGACAATAGACAAAAGGTGCAGGAGTAGGCCATTCTGCCTTTCGAGCCTGCACTGCCATACAATATGATCATGGCTGATCATTCCTAATCATTATCCTCTTCCTGCCGTATCTCCATAACCCTTGATTCCATTACCTTTGAGAGCTCTCTCCAACTCTTTCTTAAATGAATCCAGAGACTGGGCCTCCACTGCCCTCTGGGGCAGAGCATTCCACACAGCCACCACTCACTGGGTGAAGAAGTGTTTCCTCATCTCTGTCCTGAATGGTCTACCCCGTATTTTTAATCTGCGTCCTCTGATTCGGCACTCACCCATCAGCGGAAACATGTTTCCTGCTGCCAAAGTGTCCAATCCTGTCATAATCTTATATGTCTCTATCAGATCCCCTCTCAGTCTTCTAAACTCAAGTGTATACAAGTCTAGTCGCTCCAGTCTTTCAGTGTAAGGTATTCCCACCATTCCAGGAATTGACATCGTGAATCAACGCTGCACTCCCTCAATAGCCAGAATGTCTTTCCTCAAATTTAGAGACCAGAACTGCACACAGTACTCCAGGTGTGGTCTCACCAGGGCCTACAGCTGCAGAAGAACCTCTTTGCTTCTATACTCAATCCCTCTTGTTATGAAGGCCAGCATGCTATTAGCCTTCTTCACTACCTGCCGTACCTGCATGCTTACTTTCATTGACTGGTGTACAAGAACACCCAGATCTCTCTGTACTGCCCCTTCACCTAAATTGATTCCATTGACGTAGTAATCTACCTTCCTGTTCTTGCCACCAAAGTGGATAACCATACACTTATCACATTAAACTGCAATTGCCAGCCATCTGCCCACTCACCTAACTTGTCCAGGTCACCCTGTAATCACCTAACATCCTCATCACATTTCACCCTGCCACCCAGCTTTGTATCATCAGCAAATTTGCTAATGTTATTGCTGATACCATCTTCTATATCATTAACATATATTGTAAAAAGCTGCAGTCCCTGCAGGGATCCCTGCGGTATCCCACTGGTCAATGCCTGCCATTCCGAAATGGAGCCATTTATCACTACTGTTTGTTTCCGATCAGCCAACCAATTTTCAATCTAAGTTAGTACTTTGCCCCCAATACCATGCGCCCTAATTTTGCTCACTTACCTCCTATGTGGGACTATATCAAAAGCTTTCTGAAAGACTCGGTGGTACAGTGGTTAGCACTGCTGCCTCACAGCGCCTGAGACCCGGGTTCAATTCCCGCCTCAGGCGACTGTCTGTGTGGAGATTGCGCATTCTCCCCGTGTCTGCGTGGGTTTCCTCCGGGTGCTCCGGTTTCCTCCCACAGTCCAAAGATGTGCCGGTCAGGTGAATTGGCCATGACAAATTGTCCGTAGTGTTAGGTAAGGGGTAAATGTAGGGGTATGGGTGGGTTGCGCTTCAGCCATGTGGACTTGTTGGGCCGAAGGGCCTGTTTCCACACTGTAACGTAATCTAAAAAAAAAGTCCAGGTGCACTACATCTACTGGATCTCCCTCATCCATCTGCAGAGTTACATCCTCCAGAAGATTAGTCAAGCATGATTTCCCCTTCATAATCCATGCTGACTCTGACCTATCCTGTTACTACTATCCAGATGTACCGTAATTTCATCCTTAATAATAGACTCCAGCATCTTTCCCACCACTGAGGTCAGACTAACTGGTCTATAATTTCCTGCTTTCTCTCTCCCACTTTTCTTAAAAAGTGGTATAACATTGGCCACCCTCCAATCCGCAGGAACTGACGCCGAATCTATCGAACTCTGGAAAATAATCACCAACACATCCACGATTTCCCGAGCCACCTCCTTCAGTACCCTGGCATGTAGACCATCAGGCCCCGGAGACTTATCAACCTTCAGACCTAACAGTTTCTCCAACACCAAATCCTGGCAAATATAAATTCCCTTAAGTTCAGGTCCTTCAGCCACTGTTACCTCAGGGAGATTGCTTGTGTCTTCCCCAGTGAACACAGATCTGAAGTACCCATTTAATTCTTCTGCCATTTCTTTGTTCCAAGTAATATATTCCCCTGTTTCTGTCTTCAAGGGACCAATTTTTGTCCTAACCATTTTTTTGCCTTGCACATACCTAAAAAAACTTTTACTATCCTCCTTTATATTATTGGCCAGTTTACCTTCGTACCTCATTGTTTCTCTGCTTATTTCCTTCTTAGTAATCCTCTGTTGTTCTTTAAAAGCTTCCCAATCCTCCGTTTTCCCACTTATCTTTGCTATATTATACTTTTTCTCTTTTAACTTTATATGTTTCTTAACATCCCTCGTCAACCACGGCCGCCCATGGTCTACATCCCAGGGTACTGAAGGAGGTGGCTCGGGAAATCGTGGATGCGTTGGTGACTATTTTCCAGAGTTCGATAGATTCGGCATCAGTTCCTGCGGATTGGAGGGTGGCCAATGTTATTAAGAAAAGTGGGAGAGAGAAAGCAGGAAATTATAGACCGGTTAGTCTGACCTCAGTGTTGGGAAAGATGCTGGAGTCTATTATTAAGGATGAAATTACGGCACATCTGGATAGTAGTAACAGGATAGGTCAGAGTCAGCATGGATTTATGAAGGGGATCTTTCTTCATTTTAGGAATGAACTGATCCTGCAACCTCTGCATTATACACAGAAATATCCGCCATTGTTCCTCCACGGTCATCCCTGCTAAGGTATTGCACCATTGAACTTTGGCCAGCTCCTCCCTCATAGCTCCATAATTCCCTTTATTCAACAGAAATGCTGTCACTTCCGACTGTACCCTCTCCCTTTCAACATTTACAGAGCTTTCCCACAGACTATACAGAAACATCAGGAATGGAGTAGGCCATACAACACATTGAGCCTTCCTCATCATCGTTCCTGTTCAAACATCTCCACAATGCACTTATCCCACACAATGAATATATCCGTTAATGTGATTAACCTTGGGAAGCTATAAAATAGGAAGTGCAATAGTCCCTTTGGTCCATCGAGTTTGCTACCCAATTCAATATAATGATGGCTTGCCCTTTTTTTCCACACCGTTCTCCTGCTCGCCCATCATTCCTTTTCTGTCTATAAATCCTTATTTATATTCAATGTCCTGGCTTCCAGGTTTGAGTGCATTCCCCAGGTTCACCAGTCGCTGAGTGCAGACATTTGTTCTCATCTCATTGCAGAATGGCCTGTCTGTACCGAATACTGTGGCCCCTTGTTTTAGACACCATAGCCTGAGGAATTATCATCGCTGCTTCCAATCCGTCTCACCCTGTCAGAGCTTTATATATCTCACTGAGATCTCCATCCATTTTCCTAAACCCCATGGAATGCAGGCCCAGTCGCCCCAAACTCTGCTCCCACAACAAGCCTGTCATCACAAAGATCAGTCTGGTTATCCTTTGCTGCTCTCCCTCAATGTCAGGTTTGTCCTTTATGAAGGTACAGAGACCAAACCCGCACACAATACTGCACAGTGTTTTAGATGGGGAGTCACCAAGGCCCTGTATAACTGCAGTACGACACCCTTACTCCTGGACCCAAATCCCTTTGGAATTAAGGTCAGCACACCACTGATCTTCCTAACTGCTTTCTTTCCTGCAATATTGCTTTCAGTGACTGGTGTACAGGGAGATCCAGATCCTTTGCAATGTTACAGCTCCCTACTTTGTGGGTCTATGTACCCTGGTCAGCGTGCCAATGCCATTCCCAGTATTGACTTCTGGCTTCAGAACTCACTGTGCTGCAGGGACCCCGGAGGGCTGCGAAGAAGGAAACAACAAAAATGAGCATATGTCCCTTTGTATATCAACATGTTTCAAACAATCCCTTTACAAACGATAGGCTTCCAATCTATTGTTCCCAACAAAGGGCACACCGTCACCTCTACCCACATTGCTCTCCATCTGCCACGTATTTGCCCATTCACTCCACTTGTCTTCGTCGCCTTGAAGCTTTTTTACAGCCTCCTCACCCACTCACAATCCAACATCCTTTAGTTCTGTCAGCAGGTTGGGATATATTGCATTTGATTCCCACAACCAAATGTTTGATGAGTACTGTGAACAGTTGGGGCCTGAGTACCGATCTCTATGATATCCCAGCAACCTTCTTCTGTTACTTTTTAAAATAATATTTATTTCCTCAATCTAGGTGTGATTGGCTGTCCCTGGTTGCCCCTTGAGAAGGTGGTGGTGAGCTGCCTTGTTGAACCGCTGCAGCCCACTGTGGATTCAGTGACAGTAACACCAATGAATGCTAAGCAGCAGTGGTTAGATTGTATTTTATTGGTGATGGTCACGGTGTGGCATTTGTGTGGCGTGAATATTACTTGCCACTTGTTAGCCTGTATACTGTCCAGATCTTGTCGCATTTGGACATGGCCTGCTTCAGTATCTGAGGAGCCACAAACATTGCTGAACATTGTACAATCATTAGTGAACATCCCCACTTCTTACCTTAGAATAGAGGCAAGGCCATTGATGAAGAAGCCCTGAAGATGTATGGGCCTAGGTCACTGCCCGAGCAACTCCTACAGACTTGTCCTGGAGCTGAGTTGACTGACCTTTATCATCCATAACCATCTTCCTACGTGTCAGGTATGATTCTAACCAGTGGGAAGTTTGCCCCTGATTCCCATTGATTCTAATCTTGCTAAGGCCCCTTGATGCCACACTTGGTCGAAGGAAACCTTGATTTAAAGGTCTATTACTCTCACCCCACCTCTGGAATTAAGCTCTTTTGTCCATGTTTGAATCAAGGTACTGAGATCAGGAGCTGAGTGGCCCTGCTGGAGCCCAAACTGGGTGTCATTGACCAGGTTATTGCTGAGCAGGTGCTGCTAAAAAGCACTGAGACCTTCCACCACTTTACTGATGATCGAGAGTAGACTGATGGGGTGGTAACTGGCCGGATTGGATTTGTTCTTCTTTTTATGCATGGGAGATATTTGGGGTAATTTTCGATGTAATTGGGGAAATGTCGTTGTTATAACAGTATTGGAACAGCTTAGCTAGGGCAGTGACAAGGGCTGGAGAACAACTTTTCAGTACTATTGCCAGAATGTTGTCAGGGTATGTACCCTCTGGGGTATCCAGTGTCTCCAACTGAATCTGGATATCGCGTGGAGTGAATCAAATTGGTTGATGACTGGTAACTGAATTCCTGAGGACCATTGGAGGAGGATGAGATGGATCATCCACTCAGCACTTCTGACTGAAGATTGTTGTGAATGCATGAACGTTATCTTTTGTACTGATGTGCTGGGCTCTTCCATCATTAAGGATAGGGATCTCCTCCTCCAATGACTTGTTTAAATGTCCATAACTATTCTCAACTAGAAGTAGAAGGACTGCAGAGCTTAGATCTGATCCGTTGCTTGTGGGGTCACTTAGCTCTGTCTATCACTTATTGATTATGCTGTTTGGCACACAGGTAGTCCTGGTTCGTGGCTTCACCAGGCTGACACCTCATTTTCAGGTATGCCCGGTGCTGCTCCTGCCCTCCTGCACAATCCATTGAATTGAGGTTGATCCTCTGACTTGATGGTAATTGTTGTGAGGGGGATATGCCAGGCCGTGAGGTTGTGTGGCTGTACAATTCTGCTGCTATTGATGACCCACAACACCTTATGGAAACCCAGACTTGAGCTGCTAGATCTGTTCTAATCTGTCCTATTTAGCACCGTGATAGTACCACCGAAAATGGTGGAGGTTATTCTCAATGTGAAGATGTGACTTTGTCTCCACAACGACTATGCGGTGGTCACTCTTACCCGATACATCATGGACAGATACTTCTGCAACTGTCAGATTAATAAGGCTGTGGTCAAATATGGCTTATCCGTATTGATGGTTCCTTTAGCACCTGCCGCAGACCAAGTCGAGAAGTTATATCCTTTCGGACCCAACCAGCTCGATCAGTAATGCTGCTGCTGAACCACTCTTTTTGTGGACATTGACATCCCCCACCCCGAGTACATTTTGAGCCTTTGCCACTCTCAATGCTTCCTTCAAGTGTTGGTCAGCATGGAGGAGTACTGATTCATCAGTTGAGAGAGGCTGGTACATGGTAAACAGCAGGAGGTTTCCTTTCCCATGTGTAAACTAACGCCATGAGACTTCATGGGATACAGAGACACTGTTGAGGACTCCCAGAGCAATTCCCTTCCAACTGTATCCCACTGTGCCACCACTTCTGCTGTGTCTGTCCTGCTGGTGAAACAGGAGATATCCAGGGAAGGTGATGGGGTGTCTGGGACATGGTCATACTCACAGAATCATACCTTAAAGACAATGTCAGGCTGTTGCTTCACAAGTCTGTTTATTTCTATTCACTGTTTCCTGCCAGCTGTCCCATTCTAGAAGCATGTCCATATATTCGCCCCAATCCACTAAGATTTGATTTTGCAAACTGGGCTTGGAGCTTTACCAAACGTTTTCTCAAAATCCACGTGTTTTACCTCCATTGCTTCTCTTTCATTTGTCTCCCAATCAGTTTCTCAAACATAATTCCCATTTTACAAATCTATGTTAGTGTTGTATATGACCATTACTTTCAGTCCCAATAATTTCTCCCAAACCATTTACTTACTATGTTCTATGTTCCATGTACTATTTCGTTTTCCCACACCAGACTTGGTTTTCCTGGTATTGTCAGAAAGTTCTGTGAAGACAGAACTGAAGTAGTGGATTCATAGTTCTGCCATTTCCCTGTTTCCCATTCTCCATTCTCCAGTTTCAAACTAGAAGGAACCCACACTATTTTTTCATACTTCTCACATTGACATAATTTGACAAGCTATAACAGTTCACCCTTATAACCTTTGTGAACATTATCTTCAGAAACCTATCAATTCCTGTCTTAAGCTGCTCAGCTCCACATCATACACGCACAGGAACATAGTCTCTGTACCAACAGAAATACAGCACGATCTATATTAGTCCCACTTTCCAACACCAGGCACATATCCTTGAATGTTATGACACTTCCAAGTACACTTAAAGGTTGAGAGATTAGCCGCGATAACTCCCCTCTCAGGAAGTACATTCCAGACCTCAACACACTCTGGGTGAAAAAAAGTAATCTTTAAATCCTCTCTGAATGTCAAACCCTTCACTTTAAGGTGTGCTCCCTTGTTCTTGACCCTCTGTCTTAAAGGAACAGCTACTGTCTATCCACCCTGTCCATGCCCCTTGTTAACTTATCCTTCTGAATCACATCCCCCGCAGCCTCCTCTGCTCCAAAGTAAACAACCCGAGCTTATCCAGCATCTCTCCATAGCTGATATGCTCCTTCCCAGGGAACATCCTGGTGAATCTTCTCTGCAAGCCCCTCCAGTACAATCACATCCTTCCTGTAATGAGGCTCCCAGAACGACATACAGTACTCCATCATGGACTAAACCAAGCCCTGTATAGCACTTATAATCTACTCCCGGATTAATAAAAGCTACACCCAAGCTTCAATTCTTAACTTGTCCATTACCCTGTTCAGTCACATTCAGGGATGTGTGGAGAAACACCCTCTGAGCTCTCTAGTGTGCTACCAATCATTGTGTAAACCCCATGTCTGGTTCCTCCTTCCAAAGTACATCACCTCATATTTATCAGGATCACATTCCATCTTCCATTGATCTGCCCATCTGATCATTCCACTCGAATCTTCCTGTAAAATCGGAACTTCCTCCTCACTGCCAACCACCCGGCCAATCTTTGTGTCAAACACAAACTTACTTATCACACTCCCACCCCTCCACCCACCAACACCCCCCCCCCCCTCCAGATTCACATCTATACCATTTATGAATGCTACAAACAATAAGGGACACAGCACTGATCCCTGTGGTACACCAGGGGATACTGGTCTCCAGTCACACAAACAGCCTTCTCCCACCACCCTCTGCCTCCTGACACTAAGACAATTTTCGTTGTACCTTTTCAAGTTATCTTTGATACTGTGAGATTTTACTTTATTTTTTTCAGTTTCCAATGTGGAACTTTGTCAAAGATCTTGCTGCAAAACTAAATAAGCGACCTCCTTGAACTAATTCAATCAAATTCATTAGGTGTGACTTCACTCTGATAAAGTCATGATGATTATGCCTGATCAAACCTTGCGACTCTGATTGGAATTGGATTTTCTCCTTCTCTATTTTCTCCAGTAGTTTCCCTAACAGTGATCTAATACTCGCTCGTCCATAGTTACCTTGGCAAATCTCTACCACCCTTACTGTGAAGTGGAATCATATTAGCTGCTCTCCAGTCCTCTGGCAACTCCCCTATGGTCAGAATACAATTAAAGACTCCTCCCTTGACTCCAACAGTATCCAGACCTGCGGGTTGGTCGAATTTTACATCAGACAGAGCCGCAAACCCCTGCTCGTATTTTACATCTATCTCTTCAAGAGCTTTCCGGTCCATCTTCTCGAATTCTGTGCCTGCATCCTCCTTCTCCCAAGTAAAACAGCTGTGATGTTTACATGTACCAATCTATCAATGTTCTCCGGGTTGACGCACTGATTGCCCCTTTGGTTTCTAATGGACACTAACTGTTTGCTGATTATTCTGTTCTACTTGTCCGTGTAGAATACCGTGGGATTCTCCCTAATCTCGCCTACTTGCACTTCTCCATGTCCCTCTGTTATTCAGTCCCCTCTATGTTTCTAAGTTTCTAAGATTCACTACAATCACCTCTCATCTTTTGAAACTCGAGACCACAGGCTGAGTTTCCCCATCAGACAATCTTGCCATTTTATGGATTAGTCTGGAGAATACCTTTTGCAGTTCCTCTATAGTCAGTTACTCTATCTTAGATTGGGACTCCAAATGGTACACAATACTCTAAGTTGAGTCTCAGCAACACTATATGCAGCTGGTGCACGACATCTTCTATATTGCAATTACATACACATGAATGTTAACCTAATTTTTCGTTTCCTATTTGCACGCGTTCTTCCCAATTCCTTTCACTTTAACTTTTCTTATGAAGTTAGTGGGAGAGTTCTTAAAAAAAGATCCTCCTGAATATCCAACCATACGTTATCCATTAGCTCCTTGTTGCCTCCGTCCACAAGAATCATCTTCAAACCGTTCCAAAAAATGTTTGCCACTTATGATTTTAGTTTCATCGATGCATGATCATCTACCCCAGTTTTCCCATTACCTTCTGTATATCCACCAACACGTTCTTTGTAATTCAGCCCAAGAGACACCCGACCGCGGATTACAAGTTACTGATCTGTAGTTCACCACTCTCCATTTCAGCCTTTCTGAAACTGTTGGATAATATTTATAACTTTTGCCATATCCAGATTGGCTAAATATCTTTCCAGAATGTATTGGAAAATAACATGAAAATCTGAGATACAATCAATACGTCTATTGCTGCTTCCTCTGAAATTCCTGTATGAAGTACATCTGATCTGTTAGATTTACAACTACTCAATCTAGCTTCCTTTTAAAAGATGGCCTCAACATTGATAAGAATGATCTTAGATTTTACTTACAGAAGTCCCATGGTCACTTGGTATTTCTGGGAAAATTTCTGGATATTCTGCCTTGAAGATAGACACAAAGAAACTGTTTCTTTCCACTGTGATTTCTCTATTCTCTTCAATAAATTACCCTGCCCGCACGCATACTGTTCCACATTTGACCTTTGTTTTTACTTTTGTTTCATTCACTGATGTATTTGTTTTTTAGCAGTCTTTTTTTTTTAGCAGTCTTTATGTTTTTTTTAGCAGTCTTTATGTTTTTTTCTTTAGCAGTCTCTATGGTTTTCTTTTGTTTGCATGCTGGTTCGCTTTTTGATTTCCTTCTCAGTTTCTTGGTCATCCGTTGCTGGGTCCTACATTTCTCCGAAACCATTGGCTTACTACAACACTTGGCATTTTGCTAAGCTGCTTCCTTTGACCTAATAAGTACTTAAAGGTGAGGCTGAAAGGTTTAGGTTGGAGAGGAGGGTGGACCAGATTGATGGGGAGGAAGATGAACACATAGGAAAGTTCAAAAGGGGGAGTGTGCTGAGTTGGAATATTGGACTGGGATAAGGTGGAGTTAGGGGAAATGGGCAAACTGGTGAAATCTACATTAATCCCCTGTGGTTGGAGGGTCCCAAGGCAGAAGAGGAACCTTTCTTCATCCATGCTTCGGGTGGTTCGGGTTTGGCGATGGAGGAGGCCCAGGACTCTCATGTCCTTGGCAGAGTGGAAAGGAGAGTTAAAGTGTTCAGCCACAAGCTGGTGGAGTTGGTCAATGTGGCTGTTCCAGCGATGTTCTCTGAAATGATCCACGTATGTCTCGCCAATGTAGAGAAGACCACACTGAGTTTAAAGGATGCAGTAGATGAGGCGTTCTGTCTCCCTTCATCACCTATCACGTTCAACACCATCTTCATCTACCTCTCACATTCCTAGCTACCTGCCTCCTCCCACACCCCCTTCTCATTTATCGCTAAGCTCCCTTGACCCAGAAGCCTCATTCCTGATAAAGGGTTATGCCCGAAACGTCAATGCTCCTGCTCCTATTACGCTGACTGACTGTGCTTTTCCAGCGCCACTGATCTCCAGCAGTTGCAGTGCGCACTTTCTCCTCACACCTTCAGGGCTTGCATGATTCAGATTTATAACAGTTACTTCAAATAAAACAAAAACTACCATGTACTCAAACAGCATAAAAGAAAAACAATGCATTGTGGTCACGGTTCCCAAAAGGTCCTTTACAGCAAAGTTTTCAATTAGCTTTTCTGATCATCCAACATCAATTTCTAAATAACCTGACCTCCAGCTCAGTGCTCGACAAAACATGCTCATGAAATCCATTTCTCCCAGCATTAGCATTCAGTTGGGTTAACACAGTTTAGATATAATGTAAACAGTACATTATTACTGCAGTAGCCACAAAGTTGTATATCTCATTTTCTTGTTTTATAACCTGCCCAACATTTGTATTGCAGCTTTCACTTTGATATATAACTCCCATCAATGTTTCCTTCTTCTTGCTGTTTTTACGCTCCACATTACAAGATTCTGTAGAATCTGAGCGACGTGGAATTTGGAGAGGTTAATGGTAGAGATCATCTCGCCACATCATTTATGATCTTCTTAAGCATCATTGTGACATTTTCTCCAGATCTCCCGTTATGCTGGTGAAGTAGAGAAGGACAATGATCATTCAACAATGCTCTGTATTTCCCCCAGAGAGCTGAGACTGCTCTAACCTGGGTGGGAACCTTACAGCAGGGTGGTAAAGTATTGCTGTTGCTGTACAGGATCTTAGTGAGATCACATCTGGAGTAGTGTGTGCAGATTTGGTCTCTTCAATGAAGAAAGGATGTTATTATCTTGGAAGCAGCTCAGAGATGGTCCCCTCAACTGATTCCTGAAATGAAGGTGCTAACCTATAACAAAAGGATTATCAGATTGATCCAATAGCCATTGGAGTTTATAAAAATGAAAGAAGATCATATTTCAACATAGATTACAGGAAGGAGTCAACAACTGAAGCGAATTACACAGATAATGGAGGAATCCATTCCGTTATTCAGCCTCTTACACACGACCAACAGAAGGATATTCAGGCCTTTGACCCTGTTCCACCAGAATAGGACGAAGCTGTTCAGCCCTTGGAGCCGAATGTATATTTACAGGAGGAGGCCATTCAGCCCCTCGAATCTATAACACTGGCCCCTGGGTAATCCATGCGGCACCAGTATCCTATTACACAGCAACAGAATCAGTCTATTCAGCCTCCTCAAGTCCGTAACATAGGAACTGAAAGCGGTCACACAGTGACTGGAAATTTGTTACACTGGGATAACAGGAGGCCATTCAGACCCACCGAGTCTGTTGCAAGAGAATTGGATAAGGATAAAAATTATCTGAGACTTATTTCATGAGAAAGAAGGAGGTAATTCAGACACGTGACTGTTGTATGGGAACAAGAGAAGACCAATCAATCCCTCGGTTCCATTACTGGGATACATGAGGTGACCGTTCAGTATCTCCACCTGTTATGGAGAAATATGAGAAGACCCATCAGCCTCTCAAAATGTTACACAGCAACGGGAAGATTCCGTAATCCCCAACCCTCTAACGCATCAACAGGAGGCGGTCAGTCTGGCCTTGGAGATGACAACATGGGAACGCCAGAATGACTTCAACCCATCGATTTTGTGCACCAGCAGGAGGATGGGTCCAGTCAGCCACACATACCGCTCATGCAGCAATCGGAGCACATCTCTTAAAACCCTTTTGCCCATCAAACAGGAATTCAAAGAAAACGTAAAGGTTTTAGAAAGGGAAGAACTTATAATAACTGAATACATTAGGGAGTAAAATGTAACAATAAAGTATTGTAATTTAAGGCAAATTATTAGAATCCATTGTTGTGGACATTTGCAAACGTAAACCACAATTCATCGGAGTCAACGTGGTTTTACAAAGGATAAACCATGATTGAAGTGTTTTCTTGAGTTATTTAAAGATGTGACAAACAAGGTGGATAGTGGGAATCCTGGAGATGGAATATATCTGGTCTTCATCAAGGATTCAGATACGTCGCTTCTCCAAAGAGTGAGTGGTAAGATCAGACAGCATCGGTTTAGGAGTAATGTATTGGCTTGGATGGAGGATTGGTTAACCAACAAAATGCAGTAAGATGGATTAACTGTGTCATTTTCTATTGGAAAATGCAATTTGTTGGGTGCCATAGATTTCAGTCCTCATGCTTCAACCATTTGTGATCGACATTATGACTCGGTTGACGGGATAGAAAGTACTATAGCTACATTTTCAGACGACACTAACATTGGTGGGAAATTACGTCGGAATGATGATGCAAGAGATTTAAAAATTCAAAGTTTGTGCGAAGATTTGTAGCTCGAGTGCTCGTTGTTGTGGTTCGTTTGCCGAGCTGGAAGTTTTTGTTGCAAACATTTCGTCCCCTGGCTAGGCGACATCATCAGTGCTTGGGAGCCTCCTGCGAAGCGCTTCTTTGATGTTTCCTCCGGTGTTTATAGTGGTCTGTCTCTGCCGCTTCTGGTTGTCAGTTTCAGCTGTCCGCTGTAGTGGTTGGTATATTGGGTCCAGGTCGATGTGTTTGTTGATGGAGTTTGTGGATGAATGCCATGCCTCTCGGAATTCCCTGGCTGTTCTCCGTCTGGCTTGCCCTATGATAGTAGTGTTGTCCCAGTCGAATTCATGTTGCTTGTTGTCTGCGTGTGTGGCTACTAAGGATAGCTGGTCGTGTCGTTTCGTGGTGAGTTGATGTTCATGTATGCGGATTGTTAGCTGTCTTCCTGTTTGTCCTATTTGGTATTTAGTGCAGTCCTTGCATGGTATTTTGTACACTACATTCGTCTTGCTCATGTTGGGTATTGGGTCCTTCGTTCTGGTGAGTTGTTGTCTGAGCGTGGCTGTTGGTTTGTGTGCCGTTATGAGTCCTAGGGGTCGCAGTAGTCTGGCTGTCAGTTCCGAGATGCTCCTGATGTATCACTACTATCATAGGGCAAGCCAGACAGAGAACAGCCAGGGAATTCCGAGAGGCATGGCATTCATCCACAAACTCCATCAACAAACACATCGACCTGGACCCAATATACCAACCACTACAGCGGACAGCTGAAACTGACAACCGGAAGCGGCAGGGACAGACCACCATAAACACAGGAGGAAACATCAAAGAAGCGCTTCGCAGGAGGCTCCCAAGCACTGATGATGTCGCCTAGCCAGGGGACGAAACGTTTGCAACAAAAACTTCCAACTAGGCGAACAGAACCACAACAGATTTAAAAACTATTTGTATAGATTGGGTGAATGGGCAAACATTTGGCAATGAAAATTAAAGCGTATAAATATGGGGTTATTCAAGTTGGCCAGCCTAATAAAAAGGCAAATTATTATCTAAATGGAGAGAAACTTCAAAGTGCTTAAGTACAGAGGGATCTGGGTGTCTGCTAGCATATCACAGAAAACTTGCTTGCGGGTACTTGAAGTAATGAGGAATGCAAGCATAACTTCAGCGTTTATTTGTAAAAGGATAGAGTAGAAAGGTAGGGAATGTTGCTGTAGCTATGCAAGGCATTAGTGAGGCTGCAACTGGAGTACAGTTTGAGTGTCCTGCAGAATGAGGTATTTCCATTGGAGGCAATTCAGAAGAGCTTCATTAGATTGATTCCATATTTGAAGTGTTTGTCTTATGAAGAGAAATTGAGCAGTTTAGGCCTATACTCTCGCGTTTATAAGAATGAAAGGAGAGCTTATTGAGGTCTGTATAATGCTAAATGAAATTGAACGTATCGATGTGGAGTGGATATTTTTTCATGTCGCGCAATCTCCAACAAGAGACTACAGTTTGAGGATTGAGAGATGGCAGGGAAGTGGAACAGAGGCCGCAATGACATCAGCCGTGATTGTATTCCATGGCAGAGCAGGTTCGAAGGGTTAGATTCCTGACTGATGCTCCTTGTTCATATTCAGCTTTACGACTGTGTTACATAGTAATGGGGGAGGATTATGTATCAAACAGGAAGCAGGCACTCCGGATAAATCAGTCTAAATCAGTTTGACAGAACGTCACCAGAGGAGTCACACAGTGACCAGTGCTGGGTCCTCAACTATTTACAATCTATATCAATGATCAGGAGGATGGAACAGATATACAGATACTGAGTTTGGCCATGTTGCTATGATAAGCAAGAGATTAAATTATCAAGAGAGGGTGGAGGGTCTACAGGTAGATACAGAGAGGTAAAGGCAATGGATAATAATTTGGCAGCTGCAATATAACATGATATAATCTGTCATTTCATTTACAGGAATAATGGAATTCAGTATGTTACTGAAATGGAGAGGGATTACAGAGATTAATGATACTGTGTACTGGGGGGTTCACTCAGACCAGTTCAGACATGAGAGGTTTTGCTCCATCCTCCGTCACCGAATGGTTACATTGATGGCAACATACTTTGAGATGATGGATATGTCACCCAATCCTGTTTGGAAAGTTCCAGAACATAGAAGCTGAATGAAACTGTGACCGTCACAGCCACTGGCAGCACCGTCCTTCCCCTGGTGTGAAGCTGCAGGACGTGTTAAAGGAGGTGACACCGCTCTGTGACCAGCTTCTTGTTCTGTCAGGGTCCCTTCACGCTCTGCTCCTGGGTTAAGTGGAGCTTGGGAAGCTGTTCCTGGAAAATACGGGGTGGACACAGCAGTTCCCTTTACTCACACACTCACTGCGTGGTTTCAGAGCTTCTCCTCTCTGCAACCTCTGCTCCATCTGTTGTTCATGTTGCAGATCCAGATGTTGTAACTACAGTCCCCAGGCTCCATCCAAAGTTGGGTCACCAAATCGTCAGGTCTCCCTGAATGTCTGAGGCAGCTCACATGACAACTTCCAGCAAACCAACCCCAGCCCCTCGACGAACTTTTCAATAACAGGAGTCTGTCAGAAACCCCTCGTCTATAAGTGTTGTGGACCAGACCAGATCCCCACAAAATATTTTAAGAAGGCCGCTTAGACCCAAACCTTTCGTTATTTGGAATATAGATGGGAAGTGTGCGTTCCAGATATGTTGTGACTGGTCAAACCACTCGACATTAAGCAAAATATAATCTATTTAAATGATTTAGATAAAATACTATCAAAGAAAAGAACATCTCAGGATGGCTTATATGTTTGAAAACTTACACAAACAATAGATCCCGTACCTTCTTGGTTTACAGATCTATACATGAAGTTTTCTGATCCAGGGGAAATCAACATCAACAGAGATCTCAGAGAGAAAGGCAGCTAGGGATCATGTATTGAAACTCCCAACCCTGCTGGGACCCGAACAGCTTCTGAATGCTGCAGCTAAAATTAAAACGCGGAAACCTGGTCTGGGAGAGCTGGCCACTGCCCTTCCATTGTTATCACCGTTTTAATAAAACATAAAGGCTTTCTCAGTTATTCACTTAAACTGTTTTCAGACAGCAGTTCTGCATCTCTGCCTTTAAAACTCTCCTCAAAACAAACCCAAGAAAAAATAATCTTTTTACAGTGATAGTATTCTCACAACTCCACCTTTAATCAAATGATCCATCAATATACAAAAATGGATTCATTTTAGACCGCCTAATCTTCCTCTATTAGTAGACTGGAACGAATATATATTACATTGACTCTGAGCATACAAATGTTCACAACTCGATTCGATTTCAGTCATTTTACTCCTGCCACAGAATGCCTTTTGTCTTTCTTCATCCAAGTCTCCACAACGTGTCAAAACTTACTTTTTCTCGCCCTGTCACCTGTATAATTTCAAATTGAATGGCAGCAATAATAAGCTCAGTTGAAACAGGCTGGTATTTTTCTCACTAAACTTCTCCAAAAACTTTAAGGGGTCACGATCCGTGACAAAGGTTTGTCTCAGGTATGTTATTTGCAATTTAACTACTGAAATGTTGTAATGCCAACACCAAGCTCAAGGCCTCCTTCCTCACTGTGGAATAAATCTGTTGATGTTTCCACTGGACACTCTGACCACACGTTACATAATGGAGCACTTCTCAGCTCTCCAATAGTCCCTCTGAATGACATAGCTCCTTATGTCTCAGCATAAAAGAGTTACATCCTTCTGTACCCCTTAATGCTGTAACCTCTTTACCTGCTACTCCTGGCCGAGGCCAGTAAACCTTACTCTCACACGGATATGTTTTTAGAAGATCTCACACATTCATCTCAATCCCTCACAGAAACCAAACTTTGATTTCTGAACCCAATCACCATCATCAGCCATTTCAGCTTCTAATCTTGCCTTTTTAACAGTCTGCTCTTCTGCACGAGTTCTCACGACTGCAGGAAGTGAATTGTTGAACTTCTCCAAAATTAGAGTCTCTGTCAGAGTGTCATAGCTTTGCTCTGTTTTTAATACCCTTCCCCACCTTTCAAAATTACTTTGTTTGATTCTTTCAAAGACAACGTGCGTTTAACCAGGGATGCTATTTTAGATCCCTGAAACACTGTCGGCTTCTGGCACAAGCTCATATGCACTTCAGTTGGCTTTCTTCACCTCCTCCGATAGGGATGCAAATACCTATCAGCTTTGTTTGGATAAACTAAATCTACATGTTCTCTGGCCACTGCACTTGTTTAGCCACTTTCTGAAATGAAATTAAAAAGGCTCCCCCATCATTCTCATCAAATTTAGGTAATGCCTGGATGTATTTATACAGTTCCTGATCAGGCCTTTGGCTACTATAGAGTTGCTCAACCTCACTGTCCTCTAATGAATATCCATACAAAGTGAAGAGGAATTTAGAATAACTTAACTATTGGAAAACCTGAGCTGAAAATGTGTTGCTGGTAAAGCACAGCTGGTCAGTCAGCATCCAAGGAACAGGAGAATCGACGTTTCGTGCATGAGCCCTTCTTCAGGAATGAGGAAAGTGTGTCCAGCAGACTAAGATAAAAGGTAGGGAGGAGGGACTTGGGGGAGGGGCGTCGGAAATGTGATAGGTGGAAAGAGGTCAAGGTGAGGGTGATAGGTTAGAGTGGGGTGGGGGCGGAGAGGTCAGGAAGAAGATTGCAGGTTAGGAAGGCGGTGCTGAGTTCGAGGGATTTGACTGAGACAAGGTGGGGGAGGGGAAATGAGGAAACTGGTGAAATCCGAGTTCATCCCTTGTGGTTGGAGGGTTCCTAGGCGGAAGATGAGGCGCCTATTGGAAAACCTGACCGAATAATGGATACAGTGCGTTCTACAAATGGACTGTTCAATCTATTAACATCACCTAAACATACCCTTTGGCTAAAAGGAACATTCAGACATGCATTCTTGCATACAGTTCTCCAATCCAGGAGGAAACACCATCAAGTGAGGCTTTAGAGAGAGTAGCAGCTAGGGATAATTTACTAAAAGTTCCAACCCCTCTGGGACCCCAAGCACCCGGTGATTGTTACAGCTCCAGAAAAAAACAAACTAGAACGTGTGGTCTGTGCGAGCTGGCCATTGTTACTAGCATTTATTAAAATCCCTAAAAGCCCCGTAAGTTATTTACTTGAGACGTTTTCATTAGGCAGTTTGTCCTTTAAGACCTCTTACTAATAAAAATGAGAAACTAATGATTTATTTAAAAAATTACAGCATTGTCAGGCAATTTAGATGCCTGGTCCTTCACTCAGTGGGCTCCCTCGTGTTACTGATCGCAAGGTCACCTGAGAGGGACAACCACAGGTACAGACCAAGTTACAAGAATGTGTCTCATAACTTCTGAAACACACCTGTCCATGGACCATCACATGGGATATACCGGGAAGTAAATAACAGCTTGATACACACCATTTCAGTATTTCTGAGCGACACAATGCCAGCACTAGATACACTAAGGAGACAAAACCCAAGGCCAGGAAAAGATACAGAGGGACAGAAAGAGTCACATTAAAGAAAGAAAGAGACAGTTAATTATTGTGGTTCTGTTCGCCGAGCTGGAAGTTTTTATTGCAAACGTTTCGTCCCCTGGCTAGGCGACATCATCAGTGCTTGGGAGCCTGCTGCGAACAGTTAATTAACTGAAAAGATGTTGTGGAAATATGGGGAAAAAGACAGGGCAGTGGGACTAACTGGAAAAGTGAGATCTTTGTGAGTAAAATCACAGGAATGATAACATTGAATAAAGCATTGTCAGCTCAGCTGAAATGGTTTGTTACATCAAATTCTGAATCTGCTTCACCGACCACCACAAACAAATATAAACTGGGACAAGATGACAGCCCAGCATGGAGAGCTGTGCAGACCATGCGAGCGTGCTGCTCAGTAACCTGCACTATCTGCCCAGCATGGAGAGCATTGCAAACTTTACTATCATATGCTAACTATCCTCGCATCAGATTACTGCCTGCAATGGGAAGATGTGCTCTGTGTGTTTGTGTGCGTGTGCGTGGTTGAATGCGAAACTCATTGTTTGAGAAGGAACGCACATGGAGGAAATTATTTTAAATACGAACAACTGGCAGACGTTTTGTTAGTCAACAAAGAGAATGAGGGAAGTTTCATGGACAGATGAGGTAAAGTGTTTGAGAATGTTAAAATAAAGTCATTGTCAGACACAATAGCAATATATATCAGCGTGCACATGAATGACAGATGGATGGGAGTTTGGTGTGAGGTCGAATCAGATTTGCTTCGGCAGGTTTGAAGCCCGGAGCGTCAGCAGCACATTATTCGCTTTATTAAGACTGTACTTCATAGCTTAAGGTTCAAACAGCAGATGGAATAAACCATGAGATATATTCTGGAGTGGTGAGTATTTCAAGTTAGAAATGTTCAGGGCATGGTGTCAGGAATCAGCTCATAGTCAAAGGGCTCTCCCACAGTTGTGACTTGTCTGCTTCAGCTGCAGATATTGGCCAGGGATGGGATGGAAACAGTGGAAGGAAGTGGAGTTTGTAACCAGAGCAGTAGACGGTGACCTCCATGCTCTTAACAGCAAAGGCAATGATACAATGCATTGTGGTTCTCCCCTGAAACTGAATAGATCCAACATAGAGACCCGTGAGTAACACTGCCAGAGCAGAGAGCGAAACAGTAATTGAACACCTTCATTGATGTAGTTAGTAGTGGTCTGTAGAGTGAATATCTGGATTGAGAGATTCAACTGGACCAATAATTGTGGCAAGAAGTGTAGACTATATGAAATAACAATAATATAGTCATAACTGGTTTATAGAAATCAAAATCTGGACAGTGACACTCACCAGGAACATCAACGATAGCCAGGAAGGGATAATAAATGTATTGAATAATGATAAGGGCGTAATAGATCTGAAATGATAATGACCACCAATAAAATGCAGAAAGATACCAAACATAATCGGATAAACTCCTGTCTATTGTTGGAACATTCCAGTCTAATGTTCTCAGATTCTGATCCATTGTTTGAATATTCTAGTTTAATGTTCTCAAATTCTGATCCATTGTTGGTACATTCCAGCCTACTGTTCTAAGATTCTGATCTCTCCTCCCCTTCTCTCTCGATCTGCTGTTCCCTGTCAGTGCTGTCGGTGATGCTCCCGCTCATGTTATGGGATAACACAATGAATGGAGCCCATTTATCATTAAAAGATGGAAATCCTCCACTGGCATAATTAGAATCCATGGAGATTGGCATTAATCGCACTTACCGAACAAGTAGGCTCAGTTAACCCGTTCAAAACATCACTTTTCATTTACTGGTTTTGGATGGAATGGATGAGGGTTGCTGTGGGATGGATCATAAATCTTTAAATCTTTTAAATCTTTTAATTAACTTGTATATGAGAGTATTAACAGGACACTGCAGGGGTCTATATATGTTCCACTCTGTTTATGAAAGGAGGCAGTTATAAAATAATAGATCGACTGCATAAAAAAAGTCGTGTGGGCAAGTTTCTAGATACCTGAACACAAAGTACGGTACTTATTGACCAGTGTGCGGCCGCTCCTGGTTTTAATGCCCTGTTTTCAAATCCTTTCATAACCTTGAGACAGAACCTTGAGACTGCTGCTCAGGAACAGGCCGAAGCAATTCTGTCCCTATGGGCCTCTTACAGAGGCATAAGAGAAGACCATCCAACCCATGTTAGCCTGTTGCTTTGAATAGGTGGAAAGCTGGAATATTGGCACATTTTGCTGAAAGAATCATTCAAAACGAAGAGATGTGTCGCTGCAGCTGTATGAAGTGTTACTGAGAGGGCACCTGGAGTACATTGTGTTGTGTGTGTTTCTGTAACTGAGAAGGGATGGACCTCCATAAGATACAGTTTAATGGCTGCTCGTAATCCACAGGTTGCTGTCTCATTTAATGTCTCGGATCTGTTACACAGGGACAGGAGGAGGCCATGAAGCCTCTTGAGTCTATTTCAGAGGGACAAGAGGAGGTCATTCAGCCTCTCTAGTCTATTACAGAGGGACAGGAGGAGCCTATTCAGCCTCTTGAGCCTGTTACATAGGGGCAGGAAATGTTTATTTAACATTCAAGTCTGTTACACATAAATATTAGTATTAAACTAGTTGAGGAATAGGAAAGATCTGATGTAAATATTAAAGTTCTAACTTTGAATAAGGCCAATTGTGAAAGTGTTAGGCGAGCCCTGTGAAAGGCACATTGGGATACCTTATTCGCAGGTAAAGGGATGGTTAGAAAATGCAAGGGCATCAAAACGTGGTTTAAGAGAGTCCAGAGCCAACGTGTTCCTATTAGTGAGTTGGGCAAGTCTGGTGGGTGCAGGGAGTGCTGGATGGCTAGATATATTGATGCTCTGGTCAAGTTAAGGAAGGAGGCATATGTCAGGTAAACCAAGCTGAGATCAATTGGATTCCCACAGGTGTAGGGCAGTCAGTAAGTGTATAGTGAACGGTGAAATCGGACCAGAAAAATGTGGCCATGAGATGGCTTTCGAAATAGGGTTAACGAGGCATTGAAGCAACTCTAATAATTGCAAAAGATTAACTAGGGAGAGAATAGGGCACATTAAAGGTCAGTAAAGGCTACCTATGTGTTGAACCATAGGAGATGGAAGGGATACTAAACAAGTATTTCTCCTCAGTATTTAATGTGGAGGAGGTTACAAGAGCGAGAGAATGAAGAAATATGTAGTTATATCTTGAAAGGTGTCTATATTACAAGGAGATGTTGAACATTTAAAAACATATAAAGGTGAACAAAGCCCTGGGACCTGATCAGTTGGGGCACAGGAACAGGAGGAGTCACTCAGCTGCTGAAGACTGGGACACAGGAACAGGAGGCAGTCACTCAACTGCTCGAGACTGGGACACAGGAACAGAAGGCGGTCATTCAACTGCTCGAAACTGGGACACAGGGAAATCTAGAGGCTACTGAGGCCCGAGGATCCTGTTACGCAGGAACAGGAGGAGGACTCACTCCCCACTAGTGTGGGACACTGGGAGAGAAGGGGAGTTTGCTTGGAACAAACACAAATATATGAATAAGTTGCATTCGTGGTCCACACAATCCTGCCCCACCATTCGCTAAGACCACGGCCGATCTGATAGTGATTCCCTCATTCCATTGTACGGAGACTGTCCTCTCTGCAGCCTCTGCTCCATTTGTCGGTCATGTTGGGGACCCAGATGCTGCAACAACAGTCCCCATGACTCATCCAGAGGATCGGGTCTAACCGGATGAGTCTGGATTTGAAGGGTCCAATAACAAGAATGAAAACACAAAATAAAGGTATTGCCAGATGTTTAGTTCTCTCACATTCGCAATCCAACTCACATAACCAGCCCATCCATTATACTTTCAGGCTGGAGCACTGTGTAGATATGGCTAGCGTACTGCTAAATACAACCCAGAAATGTCCAGAGTGGAAATCTGTGCAGCCCACACCAATACTTGATCTATAATCATGGTCTAAATGTCCAGCTTGGGGAGCTCTGCAGACTGCACTGGTTCACTCATATTTCAACCCAGGCTGTTGCATTGTTTGGTAACATTGTGTTAGATCGCTGCCCAGTGTGGGGAAACTTGCAGCCAATGTTGGAAGTGACAGGATGTGCAGCTCCCATCCATTTCCAGCTCCATATCTCCACTGTGCCTTGACAAGGGGTGCCATGGATGTGAAAATCACTGCGACGTAGAGATGTTAATGGAAACAGTTTAAATACCAATAGTTCTGATTAAGGCGAGTATTACACCAGTATTTAAAGTTGAAATACCTGAAATAATATCCAATGAGGTTTCGTGAAACAAAGTAGTTAGAGGGGGTTGGTAATGTTATAATCAACACTATTGCACTATAATTAACAATGTGAATTAGGGGAACAAATATGCAGGGGGACTGGGGAGACTTGCAGGAACAATAGGGTTGTTATAATAGGTGATTTCAATTTTCCTAACATAGACTGGGGCTTCCAGATGGTTAAGAACTTAGATGGAACGTAATTTGTTAAGTGTGTTCAGCAAAGTTTCCACAATCAATATATAGAGTATCGTACTCGGGAAGGGACAAACTCGACCCACTGTTGGGAAATAGGGCAGGACAGGTGAAGGAGATAAAGAGGGGGACCATTTTGGTAAAAGTGATCAGAGTTGTATTAATTTTAAAATAGATATGGTCGGGACAAAATTGGTCCAAAGATTCAAGTTCTAAATTGGGGCAAGGCGTATGTTGTTGGAGTTAGACAGGGGATTGCAGGGGATGATTGGAGTTGTTTGATTCCAGGTAAAAGGATCTCGGGCAAGTAGGAGATAGCTCGAGTTCAAGGTTTCCATTTTGCTGTGAGGGTGAAGGTTATGTGAGACTGGAAGAGAGAACCCTGGATGCCAAGAGATATTGAGGCTTTGACCAGAAAAAAGGAGGCGTGACTCATTTTCAGGCAGCTTGCATCAAGGGAATCCCTGGAGGTATACAGGGGATAATGTTCCAAATATTTCCCAGTTTCAGGAAAATGGTAGTGTCCCAATGTGTAACACATAAGAGTCACTTGACTCACCTTAATGATATTAAACCAAAAACAACTTCTAAACACGTCTTGTTATAAATACAATTTCGAGCAGAGACCATTTTTACCCTCAGGCGTTATCTTGACCGTTATCTGAACTGTACCACTTTCCTTACTATGAATGTTTCTCTTACCCTTTGTTTGTGACTGTTTCTGTCTGTAACAGTGACACAGTCTCCCACTCAGTTGGCAGGAAGGCAGGTTTGTGATGTAGAGGCAGGGCAACAGCGCCAGTTCAGTTCCTCACACTGACAGAGATTACCATGAAGGGGAGACTCTCTCAGCCTCACCCTATCGCCCCAGATGTGGTGATCCTCAGGATAAACCACCATGAGTGGTCTCTCTAATGAGAGTTTTTTTGGGGCTGTATTATATCAAAGTTAGCATTTTATTTTAAAATAAAATACTTAAAAAGAGTTTTTAAATATTATAATAAACCAATAACAACACAACTCAAATAACTGAGAAAATTACATACAAAACAACTTAAAGCACTACACAGACAGAAGAAAAAAACAAAACTACACAATAAATAATGAATAAATAATACAGCTCAGCATAACAAAATGACAGTTCTCGTTCATCAAGAGCATTAACTGATACACATTTTTATGTTCACAGTTCTTCCTCTCTGGGGGTGGGGGAGTTCAGACATCCAACGCAACAGAATATTTTTCCTAGCACGGAAAGTCCGGAATGTAAGGATATAATTTTTTCCCATATTCATCTGTAGAAAATACCTTGGGCAGGCCCAGGAAAACAGAAACCAAGTCCATCTCCAATTCAGTCCTCAATACGCACTCTATCACATCTGACACAGTGCTCCAAAATAGATGAAGTCTGCAGCAGAACCACAAGCAATGAGTAAGAGTGCCTGTAGTCATTCTGCATTTCGGACATGCTGAAAATAATCCCACTTCGCATTTTGAGAGACAATTTAGGGTCAGATAGACCCTACGAAGTATTTTCAACTGCATGGTATGGGTCCTATTACAGATCAAAATCCTTCAAACATTTTCACAAATGTCCTCCCATGTCTCCGAAGTGTTCTGAACCCCCAACTCTCTCTAGCAGACATCACAAAGCTGCACAGTCTCGTCTGAGGGGACACTCTCCAACTAATGATAAAGGGTACTGATCGAGTGTATTCTAAGCAATAAGCGCCCACTTCCCTTTATCGGATCTGTAAGAGCGTGGTAAAAGTGTTTTTTTTTAAATCAAATCTCTGATCTGGGAAAAAAATACAGAAGAGGTTCCTACTAGGTAGTCCATACGTACAAGTTATTTGATCAAATGATATCATTGTTTCTCCATCAAATAACACGTGGTGGCTCAGTGGTGAGCATTGTTGCCTCACAGCACCAGAGTCTCGGCTTTGGTTCTGGCCTTGGGTGACTGGCTGTGTGAAGTTAACATTCTCGCCGTGTTTGTGTGGGTTTCCTCCCACAGTACAAAGATGCACATGTTAGATGAATTGGTCATTGATAAATCACCCATAGTGTTCAGGGATGTGTAGGTTTGGGCATTAATCAGGGTAAATATGGGATGGTAGGGGAATGGGTCTAGGTGGGTTACTCTTCAGAAGGTCGAAGTGGACTTGCTGGGCCCAAGAGCTTGTATCCACACTGTAGGGATTCTACTAATTCTAAATCACCCAAACATGGTACACCCCTGACTGCCCACAGTTTAAACCTGGAATCCATTCTCCCCGGATGACAACCCGGTGTACCAATTACAGGGGTAAGAAACATGATTTTGGCTGTATTGCCGTCGATCTGACGCATTGCCATTCATGCTTTAACAATATTGATAATTATTTGGTTATGACAATACTTCATAAATGTTGTCAATTTAGCTAAGAAAAACAGACGAATAAAGGTTCACTTTATCTGATAGGGTTCAATATCTCACAGAATTGATGCCGAGTCCTCAGCAGCCCAGGCACTAACATAGGATAAAAAAAAGAGCTTAATTGATAGCTTTTATCTGGGTGATCTACTCCCACCAATCTGTGGGGTAGATGCAATTTGGTTAGCTTGATAAAGAGTTGCTTATGCTGCCAAATAAAAGAGCTAAACCCGCCATTATGTCTCCTAAATACCTATGTGGGAAACATCAAAGGAAGCATTCACACGAGATATTGTAAATGAGGAAGGACATTCCTTAATAAGAGCTATCCGACCTAGCCAGGATATTGGAAGTGCCTCCCATCTTTGAAGGTCTTGTCAAATAAATGGACATAGTTCACGTTAAATAAATGATCAAAGACGGATGTAATGAATATACCGAAATTGGGAAGCCCTCCCCCACCACACCCCCCGTGACCATTTAAAAGGAAACAGGATTTGCCCTCATCAGGTATTTCCCCAAGACCTCCCACAGGCATGGCCTCCAACGTTGTAAAATTAATCATAGAGCCCGAAAAGGCGACAAGCGAATTATTGCATTGCATCACGTGAGCTGCCGAAATTGCGGCATTTGACAAAAACATAAGACCATCTGCATACAACATAATTTTATGAGACTTTTATCCCACTTCTGGGACAGGAATGTTGGGATAATATTCCCAATGGAGTCTAAGATTGTTGCAGGGATGGGGAAGAGATCAACCCATTGTGCCATTTCTGCGGGTTAAAGAAGAAAATAAAATCCCTACTTGTGAGGTAGATCTGCCTCCAGACATCCACCAGCTCTAGTTCTAGACACAAATCCATTATTTGCTTACATTATAACGAGGGTATTGGGGGACCTTTGGACATTCTGTCCATCGTGGGGCCATAAGACAGTCGAAATCTCTTTCTACAATCATGTGCCATGATGCAAGATAACTGAATTTGGAAAATGCATCTACCAGGATTTTAAGAGGGTGCACCACTTGGCAATAAACATTTAAAATACTGTATTAACTCCCGTAGTTCAAGACTTTGCCATTATGATACTTCCATGGGTGTTAATACAATCTAGTAATTTAAATGGAAGATTCTTCCTATCCATTATGACTTTTCCCCCACTCTTAGTATTAAAATACGAGAAATAAACCCGAGCAAACACGCCCTGCTGTAATGTCAAATGTTCCTTGTCATCAAGTGCATCTCCTGCAATAGGACAACTCTCTTTTTTTAAGACGAGAAAGTATATTTTCCTCTTGACTGGACGATGGTTCCCCTTAATGTTCCAGGTACACCATTTAAGCACATCATTATCCATAACACACTGCAGCAACATTTGAACTCTAGAGAATTTCATATCGACTTACACATCGCTGAGCATTAATGACTAAAGACTCATCGAGCCTTAAATCTGTACAAACTAAAACTACTGCAACTAACAAGCTCTCAAAACTTTCCAAAGCTAAAAACATAAAAAAAGAAACAAAATCCAAAGTACCAATGACACTGGTTTTTACCCCCCACCGCCCAATGGGGACGCTGACGGCCTAGATCTCTGTTCTACAACACTGACAAAGGCCCTGCTTTTAATTGTATAGGTCCTGCGCAAGTTTGATTTACCAAATCCAATACCTCGCATTAATCCAAACGAAAATCCATCTGCCACCCCTCAGCCCAGTGAGTGATATTACTGCCACCTCACCTTCCCCATTTAATTTTAAAATTCCCTCCCCCTCTCCAGGAGGCCTGCACACTTAGGCCTTGATTTTCACAAAGACCCTGAGCTTGGTTTGCCTTCTGTGGTTAGGGGGAGGAGGGACAGATTGCAGACACAGTCAGTGGGGAGGAGAGGCTGGCCAGTAATCAGCGGCCTGGTATCACGTCATGGTTTTAGGAAGAAGGCAGTCACACGTGAGAGTTGGGTAATACTGATCGGTTTTTTGGGACCGGAAATTATGATCTTTTTCCGTCTCTGGTGTTCAGTAATGAAAATCTATTTGAGACCCTTCATTGTGCAGATTGTGTCTGCAGGATTTCTTTCCCTAATATTGCAGACTACAGATAATGACGATTAAAGCTGTTCATAGTTAACTTCGATGGCACAGCACGTACACTCAACAAAGTTAATACAATGACTGTAGATGCTGGAAACCAGATTCTGGATTCGTAATGCTGGAAGAGCACAGCAGTTCAGGCAGCATCCAAGAAGCAGTAAGATCGACGTTTCGGGCAAAAGCCCTTTATTAGTTGAGACAAATATTTTTCCTTTTTTTAACAATACAAAGTGTTTTGTGTAATTCAGGAAAGGTAACCTGATTATAATAAATCCACACCGAGCTGAAAGCTGACACTTAAAATATGACCCAAAATCTGGATATAGTAGTGTCGTGGGTAATGTCCCTGCCTCTGAGCCAGAGGTCTGCATTTGTTGCAAAATGAATTCATTTTAACACAATATTCTGAATACATGAAACATTTTATTTTTTTTAATGATGCAGCGACATATAAACATATCTTCAAATCGACCGAGACCATTTTCTGCTCAGGATATGGCACTGTGTATGACAGCAACAATGATGCACCTACATGGAACAGGGAATGTGATGGAGACATAGTTTGGACAATGTACAAGGCGACCTCACATGTTTGGGAGAGGATGACATTACTGTGTGATTCAGCTCAGAGAGAGAGAAAATGTAATCTGCCTGATTACACTCTCTCTCCTTCATTGTTCCTCATGACAGCAATGTGTGCGAGCTAAAACAAAAAATCTACAGTCATCGTTCCCATTCTTATTTTTATAGAATCCCTACAGTGTGCAAACAGGCCCTTCGGCACAAAACGTCCTTACCAACCTTCTCAGGCTTGCTCCCTTACATTTACCCAGACCGATGCACCTAACCTAGAAACCCCTGAACACTTTGGACAAATTATCATGACCAATCCATCTAACCAGCACAGCTTTGGACTGTGGAAGGAAACTGGAGCAACCATTAGAAGGGGAGAATGTGCAACCTCTGCACAAGTAGTCACTCGAGTCTGGAATTGAACGCAAAGCCCTGGTGCTGTGAGGCAGCAGTGCTAACCACTGAGCCACTGTGATACCCTTGGGCGATCCCTGGCCAGAATTCATTGGAATCTCTTCACTGCCTAATGCAAAGGGAATTCAGCCAAATCCAACTGTTCCAGGATGAAATCCCATTGCTAGCAGCTTGCGTGAGTAGAATGTCTTCAGAAGCAGAATAACATTTTGAACAATCTCTCAATTTTTCCTTTTGTCATGAGTTACAATAATATATGGACAAAGCGCGTTCAACTTGAAATTGGTGTGTGTGTGTGTGTGTGCGTGTGTGTCAGTGTTTTAGAAAGGGAAATATCGATTTTTATTTGCAATTTCCAAACAGTTTGCCATTCATCTTTCCACCATAGTTTGAGTAACATTGCTCTGGACCATAAACGTGCTATTTTAGCAGATTAAAGAAACTAGCCTGACTTGTTGCTAAAACTGACCCTGACCCAGTCTGAGACCGATATCATCGGCCATATCACCGACCTGGTTACATTTGACATTTGTTGTGAGCAGTGGAGCAGTGGGAATTGAAAAGGAAACATGACCCGAAAAGTTGGGGAACTTTAGACCGGTGAGCCTGATGTCAGTGGTGGGTAAGTTCTTGGAGGGGATTCTGAGGGAAATGATTTACATGCATACTTATGCCCGAAACGTAGATTCTCCTGCTTCTTGGATGCTGCCTGACCTGCTGCGCTTTTCCAGCAACACATTTTTCAGCTCATACGTTTGGGAAGGCAAGGGCTGTTCGGGGTAGTCGACGTGGCTTTCTCCATGGGAAATCATGTCTCACTAAGTTGATTGAGTTTTATGAAGAGGTGACAAAGAAGATTGATGAAGGCAGTTTGGTAGACATCGTCTACATGGACCTCAGTAAGGTGTTCACAACATTCCAATTGGTAGGCAGATGAGTAAGGTACGGTCACACGAGATAGAGAGGAAGCTAGTCACAATTGGCTTGAAGGAAGAGGGATATTTTTCAGACTGGAGGCTTGTGAGCAGCAGTGTGCTGTAAGAATCAGTACTGAGTTCACTGCATTTCATCATTTATGTAAAGGATTTAGATGTGAATATTTGGGCCATATTTAGTAAGGTTACAGATTACATCAGAAAGGTGGTGTAGTATATTGTCTCAGAGTACAACGAGACCACAATTAGATGGGACAAAGGGACAGGGAGTAACAGGGAAAGTTAAATTTAGATAAATACGAAGTTTTGCATTTTGGGAAGGCAAATCAGGGCAGAAATTATACACCTAATTGTAAGGTCCTGGGTCGTGTTGTGAATCAAAGGGACATAGGGCTGCAGGTAGATTGTTCCTTGAATGTGGAGTCGCAGGTAGACAGTGTGGTGCAGAACACATTTGGCACATTTGCCTTAATCAGTCAGAGCATTGAGTATAGGAGTTGTGGTGGTATGTTGTATCTGTACAGGATGTTGGTGAGGCAATACTGCGTACAACTCAGTTGCAGAACTGGAGGTTTGAGTTTCAGGGAAAGGTTGACTAGGTTAAGGTGTTTCCCCCTGGAGTGTCAGAAGCTGAAGGGTGACATGATAGAGGTTTATAGAATCATCAGGGGCATAGATATTCTGAACAGCCACGTTCTGCTTCCCAGGGTAGGGGAGTCCAGAACAAGAGGGCATAGTTTGAAAATGAGAGGGCGATTAATTTAGAATGGACCTGAAGGTAAATGTTTCACACAGAGAGTGGTGTGTGTACAGAAAGTGCTGTCAGAGGAAGTGGTGATGGCGGCTACAATCGCACATTTAAAAAGTATCTGAAAGAGGAGGAATATTGGCCAAATGCTGGCAAATGGGACTGGAGCAGATTTGATATCTGATCGGGGTTATCAGATTGGACTAACGGGTCTGTTTCCGTTCTGCATGACTGTCAGATTCTATAAGAGGGATGGCGAAACATTCTGAAAGGACCTTTCAATTGGGAATTCTCTTCACTGGAAGTTTATCGTGCCTCTATGTTCACATGGATTGAAAGCTGTTTAATTAAATATTTGACAGGGATGTGAGTCACGGGTAATAGTATACAGACAGGAATGTGGGGTTGAGTCCACAATCTTAGTGCGTGGTGGAAAAGGCTCAAAGTATCTAATGTCCCACTCCTGCTCCTCAGTCCCATGTTTCTGTATTCCATCCAGCCCCGCATACCTGCTAGATAGGAGAGGTTGGAGGCCACTTACTCCTATAACCTGTTGTACAGAAACGGAGGAGACCATTCAGCCTCTCAAGACTGTCACACACGCTTTGAAGTGATTTGGGAAATGCTGTTGGAAAATCCAGGCACGGATATGAAAGAGGCCCCTCATCTCTCTTTACAGAGCTTCCCCTCTTTGCAACTTGTGCTTCATTTGTTGGTCATGTTTAGACCCAGAATCACTGAGAATACAGCCGCGATATCTCACCCAGAGATGGCGCACAAAATCCTCTCGTCTCCCTGCCTGCAACATTCCATAACAGACATTCATGAAAATAACACCCACTAACTTTCCAAGAACAGAATGTGAGAACATCAGAAACAGGAACAGGTCGTTCACTCCCCAAGCCTGCTTTTCCCTTCACTAAGATCATGACTGATCTGCTCTCTGTCTCAAATCCTCTTTCATACCCAATTCATTATTGCCCTCAACTCTCTGACAGATCAATATCCATCTACCTCCTCTTCAAATACTTTCAGTCATTTGCTCCCCACCACTCTTGAGAAGAGAAATCCTGACATTCAATACCACCTGTTTGAAGAAAACACTTGCTGCTCCTATATCATGGCTTATTGATATGAACAAAAGAGGTTGAGACAGGGGTTCAGGTAAAAATGACTGGCCCTGATATCAAGGCAGTGGTTGACGTCTGCTGACATCAAGGAGCTTAACAAAATTGGACGTAATGAGAAACAGAGAAAACTCTTCAGTGTTTGGAGTCAAACATGGCACAAAGGAAGATGTTCATTATCTCAGTCCTGGGTCAGCTCTGTGGGAGATCCTCAGGGTAGCTTCCTCTTCACAAACAGCTTCAGCTGCTTCATCAATATCTCCCCGCCCCCACACTCCCCACCATAAGATCAGAAGTGGGGATTGTCACTGAAGATTCCACAATGTTCAGAACATTTTGTATCCCCGTCAGCTCCTGAACTAGTCTGTGTCCATGTGCAGCAAGACCCAGACTCCATTGAGACTTGTGCTGTTAAATGGTCCGTAACATTCATCTACCAGCACTGCCTGACACTGCACATTGCCACAGTAAAATAAGAGTTCATTCAGCACCTCACGCTGGTTTCACAGGAATATGAGGAAGCCATTCAGCCCATTGACACGATTGGAGAAGAACAGGGACAGCCCATTCAGTGCCTCTAGCATATTACTCAGGAAGAGAAGGAGTCTAGTGTGATGGACCACACGAGAGCCCCTCGAAAATATTTGAAGGCGGTAACCTAGACTCTATTTATTTTTTATTTTAAAGGGAATATAAAGTGACTGTTCCAGATGCAATGTGATAGGTCAAACTACTCGGTGTGAAGCTAAACACTATTTATTGAAATACTAAAAATAAAATGAAAGCAAAGAAAGAGGAATTTAGAAAAACGTAATTCTATTGGACAAGTTAACAGAATAACAAATCCAGGAACTATTACTAATGAACTGTTCCAATATAGGAAAATCCCATAAACACAGCCCCTGGCAGAAAGGAAAATTCAGACACAGATTGTCCCAAGTATTTCTCCAATCCAGGAATTAAAAACAGCACCAAGAGACAATTCAGAGATGGTAGCAGCCTGGAGATAGTCACTGAAGCTTCCAACTCTGTGGAGACCCCAATAGTTTCTGATGCTACTTAGAAACGAAAACCCAGAGATCGTAATTTGTGAGAGCTGGCCACATCCATTCAGGCTGCATTAAAATTAACCCAAGACCTCCCTAGCTGTTTACTCAGTGGCCTTCACTAACCAGTTTGGTAACGAACATTCAATCTCTCTCTGAAAAGAAACCAGGACAAAATAACCTCTCAAGGCCTGCAGCATCATCACACTTGTCAGCACATCGAGCTGTCAAACAGGAACCGGGGTAACCCAATCAAGCTCTTGGTCCTGTCCAATCGGAAAAGAAGCCATTCAGACCGTTCAGTCTTTTATACAGGAACAGGAGGAGGCCATTCAGCCCCTCAAGCCACTTCCACAGCAACAGGATGAGGCCATTTAGCTCCTTCAGTCTCTTTCACAGGAACAGAAGGAGGCCATCCAGCCCCTAAAGTCACTTATACAGGAACAGGAGGAGGCCATTCAGTCCTTGGAGTCTCTTACACGGGAACAGGAGGAGGCCATTCTGCCCCTAAAGCCACTTCCACAGCAACAGGGTGAGGCCATTCAGCTCCTTCAGCCTCTTACACAGGAACAGGAGGAGGTCATTCAGCCTCTAAAGTCACTTACAAAGGAACAGGAGGAGGCCATTCAGCTCCTTGAGTCACTTACACAGGAACAGTACGAGGCCATACCCCCTCAACGCTCTTGCAAAGGGACAGAATGAGGTAATTGATGCTGATTCCTGATGAATGGCTGATGTCCAAAACGTGGATTCTCCTGCTCCTCGGAGCTGCCTGAACTGCTGTACTTTTCCAGCATTCTACTCTCTACGACAATCTCCAGCATCGGCAGTCCTCGCTGTCTCCAGATTGATGCTCCAACATGATGAACAAGTGGAGCAGAGGCACAGTAGTGCACAGAAAGACTGCTCCACGTTGGTCCTCCTGGCTCCGTTGCTCATGATAAACACGTAGGACTTTAACGTGGTTTTCTAGTGTTGAGGAGGGAAGCCATATGTCTTGTGTGAAGTCTCAAGAAAGCACCTTCCATCTCCGAGAAGCCAGCCTGGTGTTCTCTATGTAGGGCGGAAGCTGGTGGAATGCCTACCTGCTCAGATCGAAGGTATTGTGGCTGCTGTTGGGGATTGTATGCAACCTGACGTTCAGTACGGGCTCACACGCCGACTGCACAATAACATGGGGAGAGTTAATTTAGACATATAAACTATTAGGAAAGTCTCGGTCAACTGATGAATCGACTCTCTATGTTCAAATAATGCTGATCTTGCTCTTGTTGATCTTGTTGAGTGCTTGTCTTGTGCAGTGTATCCTGTATGCCTTACTCTGTCCAAGACTATTTCCACCCTATGATCTGTCTGGCCATGCTTACTATGATCTGCCTCCACTGCTCATAAGTAAAGTACTGAGGTACATGTGACAATAAATCACACCAATCAATCCTGGGTAAAGTATTGAATTTCTCACCCTATCAATGTGTCTTTTGGAAATACACCTGCGACACCTCATGTTTCAGCATCACCATTTCTTCGTATTTCACAGCTCTGCAGAGTAAACTATCAGGTACTTCACTCTACCCTCATGATACCACCATCTGTATCTGTGGGAAGGAGATCATTCCTTACAAAGGAGATCAAATCTGTAGAGAGTGCCCCTAATGCTGTCTCAGCAAGGAAGATGGCTTTAATTACATACTCGAATCATCTTACAATGAGGGACAGCATTCCATTGACTGCACCCATTACTTACACAGGGTTTGATTCAGAGCTGTCAGCGTAGACTTGTGAGTGGGAGATCATGCTTCCCAAATTTGTTAGAGTTCTTTGATGAAGTGACCGAGAATGTTTACGAGGACAGAGCGGTAGACGTAGGGTCTCGATGGATTTCAGTAAGGTCTTTGATAAGGTTCCACACAGCAGGCTGCTCTGGAAGTTTCCATCACGTGGAATGCTTGGGGAACTGGCCAATCGGATACACAGTTGGATTGATGGTAGGAAGCAGAGGGTTTAGTGGAAGGATGCTTGTCAGACTCGAGGCTGTGTCCATTGCTGTTTGTTATCTATGATTTGGTTGAGAATGTACAAGGCAGGATTAGTAAGTTTGCAGATGACACTAAAATAAGTGGTTGCGTGACCAGTGAGGAAGTTTATCAAAAAAATTGCTGCAGGACTTTAATCAGGTGGGGAGGTGGGCCGAGAAATGGCAAATGGAATTTAATATAGAAGTGTGAGGTTTTGCATTTCGGAAACTCAAATCAAGGTAGGAGTTTCACGGTGAATGGGAGGGTCTTAAGGGGTGCAGTGGGCACAGAGACCTTGGTGTTCAGTTGCACGGTTCTCTGAGAGTGGAGTCACAGGTAGACAGGGTAGTGAAGAAGGCTTTTGGCACATTGGCCTTCATCAGGCAGGATATTGAGTATAGAAGTTGGGAACTTATGTTGAAGTTACACAGAACTTTAGTAAGGCCGCATTTGGAGTATTGTGTTCAGTTTTTGTACCCTTGTTATAGGGAGGTTGTTATTAAATTAGAAAGAGTGCAGAAGAAATTTACAAAGACGTTGCCAGGACCCAGTGGTCTGAGTTATAGGGAGAGGTTGGATAAGCTAGGACATTTTCTTTAGAGTGTAGGAGACTGAGAGAGTCCTTATACAGCTGCATAAAATCACGAGGGGTATGGATAGGGTTAATGCTCTCAGTCTTTTTCCAAGGTGTACAGAATCAAGGATTAGAGGGGATCAGTTTAAGGTTAGAGGGGAAGGAATAAAAGGGAACCTGAGGGGCCACTTCTTTACACAGAGGCTGGTACATGGATGAGCTGCCAGCAGACGTGGTTGGGGGGCTACATTAACAACATTTCAATGCATTTGGATAAATATGTCGATAGGAAAGGACTGGAAGGATATGGGCCAACTGCAGAGAAATGGGGCTAAAGTGAATGGACATTTACAAGGTGGAGATGAACCCCTCTGTTAATTAAAGCCAAACACCCAGAAAAGCTCGCCTCACCTCGTAATCTGTTAAAATATGAGCGACACAGATCTCCTATATTCCACTATTTTAACAAAAATTAACAAGTTTGTTTCTTAACTTTAATAGTGAACACTAAACAGCAACTATTCACAAATACAACCCCTCTTTTCCTACCTACTTTCTATCTGACTCCAACTCTGTAAAAATATGCTGTTCCAACAGCCCACATATTAAACATTACAATCTCAAGACTATATAGTTTCTATCTTCCCTGCTGTGTTCACTCTATCAGCTACTGATCTCCCTGGGTCTTTTTTTTATTGCAAGTAGGTTTACATGAACATGTGTCTTTGATAGAGAGTGTTTGAGATGGCCAGTTCGCACTCCTGCTCTACAGCAATTGCTCTGCTGTTGGATGGCAGTAGCTTTCCCACCAGTGTTCAAAATGCTAGGTTTGCATACTCCCCATGATATAGCAATTCTCATAATTTGGTTGCTTACCAGGTGTCCAAATAATAATATTCAAATTCTGTTGGCTTCTGGTTTCCTGAGCGTTATTTAAACTCTTTGGTTGCGTTTGAATGGCTGTCAAAACAGCAACCATAACTCAGGTATCCATATCTCAGCTAATGGTGACATGTGGAACAGTTTGACCTTTAGCTGGCATCTGTGGCTTTAATTTCTATTCGGCAAAACCCGTTCTGTATTAAAGTGTCCATACATGTTTTTGGCTTCATAACAACTCCCCGCTTCTGGAAATAAAGTGAACCAGCAGAATGAAGAGATGGCTACATTTCTTTTCCTCTAATTCTTAATCCCAATTATATGAAATACGAAAGTATTAATCTCAGTTATAACATTCATATTAATTCTGCACACCATTATAACACTGGAATAAGGTAAATCTTATCCACACCTTTTCCTTTAAATCCGCGATAGCACATCTGCTATCACATTGTAGGAGCCACAGCATGTACATTTTGTAAGTTTAAAGTCGGTAAGGTAAGACTCCAATGAAATAGTCTCGTATTCTGCTCTTTAACTGTTCCAAAAAATGCGAGAGATTTGTCATTGTCCACAACCATCTCCGATAATTTGTTTGTCATATACACATTAAAATATTGTCAGGCCAGTGCGAAACATAATCATTCTTGATCACTTGCTAAAGATCACTACATCATACAGATAAACTGCACAATTTGTTCATCTGGCCACAGCTCTTTTCCTGAGTCTTAAATGTGGCTGGTGCATTATTCATCCAAATGAAATACTCGATTAAGTTTTTCTGTCATCTCCAGTGTCTTTACTAGATAACTTAACTGGCTCCACATTTTTTTTTATTTGAAAGGGGCCACTAAACCTGGCTTTGAAGAGATTTCTTACCACTGGTGGCAATATTAATACGTCATTCGCACGGGAAGTCCTCAAAGTTTCAGAGTTTTTATCTGCCACCTGTTTTACTCTATGTTGTGCTCTTCAGATACTATTTAGCTAACTCACCTACTCACCTACTCCATTCACTCTCTCCTTCACCTCACACACAGAATCCAAGTGTGAGATTTCCGACTTCGGTCCTGTCAATTTATATTTTATTAATTTCAAAGGTCCTCTCACTTCACAAACGAATATTAACTCAGAGGAAGTAAACTGAGGAGATTTATTTGGGGCATCTCTAATGGCAAACAATGTAATGGGACACCTTTATTCCAATCATTCGGGTAACCATAACAGTACGCTGTTAACATGGTCTTCAGCGTCTGGTGCTAACTTTCCAAGGCTCCCTGGGATTCAGGTTCTGACGCACTTGATTTAAACTGCTTATCCTGAACCTATCCATGACTTCATAAACAGCTGAGCGGTAAAATGAGATCATTGGTCTGACTGAATCTTACTGCCTAGCCCACAGCGAGTAAAGAAAGCTACCAACCCCTCCATCTCATTTTTTATCTTAACATTCCATAATGGAATTGCTTCTGGAAATCTGGTAGACACATTCATTATTGTCAGTAAATATAGTTTTCCACTTCTATTTTAGGAAGGGGAGCTACACAATTAATCATAACCCACGTGAAATGTTCTTCGAATGCAGTAATTGGCAAGAAAGGTGCTGGTTTTATTACTGCCTGTTACTTACCTACCATTTGGTATGTATGTCATGTACAAAAAACACCACGTCCTTGTGCATTCCAGGCCACTAGAAATGCTTCTGTACCTTAGCCTGAGTCTTCTGTACACCTAAGTGACCGCCTGCAATTAGTATATGTGCTAGCCATAACATTGTATGCTACAGGTAACACTACGTGGTGCACTTCGTCCCATTTCCCTTCTGCACTAACCTATTGGGGTCTCCATTTTAATTTTAGGATTCTATCTTTAAGTCAATAACGTGTATATATCTGTTGTAAGTCCTTTAGCCTTTCAGGACGAAACACCTCTGCCTGATCCTCTGCCTGTTCAGTTTTTTTTTTCTGCACCGTTACATCAAACAGGGTGTCACTTCACTAAGCGTCAACCCATTTGCCTTTTTCTTTCGTTTTTCCTTCCTGCTGTAACTTTTGAAAGTGGGATCTTGTTACTACACACTCTGGAAAAATTCCTGGGTACTTTTCTTTCAACACCTCAATTCCCTAATCTTCCGTTGTCTTCTTCACCACAAGGGGTGCGTCTCCCACCTCGCCTCCTGTTAAATCGTTACCAAGAACAAACTGTATTCCGAGAACTGACACTCTGTTACTCACTGTCACTGTTACTTCCCTAATCTTGATTTGGCACTGCATCCTGATGTTACACAAGGGAATGCTTAATTTCTGTCCCCATTCTACAAATTATCACGCTCTTGATTAACATGCCAGAAAGAGTGAAAATACTTTCATCTCTTACTATTCGCGGCTGAGAGAAAGTGACGATTGCAGATGCTGGAGATCAGAGTTGAAAAGTGTGGGGTTGGAAAAGCACAGCACATTAGCAGCATCCGACGGGACGGAGACTTAACGTTTCAGGCATAAATCCTTTATCAGGAAGTGGGAGGTAAGGGAGGGGGAAGGAGGTTGAGAAATAATTTTGAGGGTGGGAGTGGAGCTGGGTGGAAGAGAGCTTGGAAGGCGAGAGGTAGATGCAGGTGGGGTGTGATGGTGATAGGCGGACAGGAGGGTGATAGGACACCTATCGGTGGTAGGACAGCTGGAACCCTCAAACTGTACATCAACGTTGACTTCACCAAATTTCAAATCTCCCCTCCACCAACCTCTCCCGGATCCAACCGTTCAACCCAGCACTGCTCTCTTGAAGCGCCCTAACTAGCCATCTTTTTTCCCACCTATCGACTCCACCCTCCCCTCTGACATATCACTATCACTCCCACCTACATCTTCTTATTGCCTTCCCATTGACCCTCCAACCAGCTCAGCTACTACCCTCGTATTTATCTTTCAGCCCCCTTGTCCCCCCACCATGTTCCTGACGATGGGTTTCTGCCTGATATTCGATTGTCCTGCAGTTCGGACGCTGCCTGATCTGTTGTGTTTTTCCGGCGCCTCACCTCTCAACTATTAGAGACTGAGCAGATCCCAAATCTCACAAAATTATATCTTCTTGTCCTTTTACCCCTGTTCTTTCTGAGTAAACTTTATCTACAGAGGCGAATTCTTTCAGAGATCAGGTACTAACTCCATAACCAGCCCTGACCTCGGCTGTGCACTCTCCTGCATGATCCTCGGCTTTACTTGGGGTCTCCTTTACCAGTTTCATTAATTCCGCTGGGCTTAGCCTCTTCTACCACATCTTTCCTCAAAGTGCCTTCATTCAACGCCCATCACGGTGTGTCCCAGCTTACTGCAGTGAAACCACCTTTTCCCAGTGCCCTTCTGAAACCATTGGCACTGTCATTTTATGTTTTCCACTCCCTTATAGTGAGAACCCCTGAGGCTTTTCACCACCTTTCAACCTCTTTGGGCTTCTTTTTCACCTGTGGTAAAGTATTGTGCGTTACTCTTCGCTTTGTAGTGTGTGATCTTGCCTTCTCCCAATTTCTATCCCTCACAGGATGAAAATCCTGCCAGAAACTAAATATCATCCCATGCCCCAGTGCATATTTACCTGCCCTTTCTGCCGTGCTTCTCACTTCTTGAACTTTCGGTACATTCACATTAATTCTTACTATCTCTGTAAGTGAGTCTTTTATCTTGTCCAGCAAATTAATCTTCCGTCAAGCCTCACAGGCCTTATCCATTTTTAAGGCCAGCACCAACCTATCAAAATGACTGTCGTTACTTCTTTCAAACTCAATATAAGACTGACCTGGTTCCGACTCTATTTTTCTGAACTTCTGTCTATATGCTTCTAGTACCAATTCATAACCAATCAAAATTGCCAATTTGACATCTTGATAATCTCTTTACCCCCCACCTGATAGCGCTGCATCTACCTCACCAGCTGTGCCCACCAGCTTAGTCTGAACTAGCATTACCCACAAGTTCACTGGACACGTCATCTGCCGAGCCATTTTTTCAAATGAAATAAAAAAGGTTTTGTCATTTTTCTCAACGAAAAATGGCAAGTTATTAACATAGTTTTATACATCCCTATGTTCTCCCTTCACCTCCATCCTGTTAATTTAACTTTCTTGTCTAATTCCCAACTTCTGAATTTCAAATCCTCACTCTCTTTCTTTTACCTCTCTTTCTGTTTCTTCTCTCTCTGTTTCCGTCCAGTTGCCACGTTTGCAATTTAAGTTTTTATAACTCTACTGCAGTTGCCTATTTCTCTGATACATCAAAGTGCTTGACCAACTCCATTACAATTTCAGCTTCCCTTTTCTCCCTGGCTAAACCCAATTCCAAACTATTTGCTAATTCTAAAACATGTCCTCCTTCTGTCCTTCTAAACTTCCTTGGAAAATTTGGGAACCTCTTTAGTAATGTTAAAAGCCATTTCCCTCACTTTTGATTTAGATGAGATAGATAGATAGATAACTTACAGTGTGGAAACAGGCCCTTCAGCCCAACAAGTCCACACCGACCCGCTGAAGCGTAACCCACCCATTCCCCTACATTTACCCCTTTACCTAACACAACGGGCAATTTAGCATGGCCAATTCACCTGACCTGCACATCTTTGGACTGTGGGAGGAAACCGGAGCACCCGGAGGAAACCCACGCAGACACGAGGAGAATGTGCAAACTCCACACAGTCAGTCGCCTAAGTCAGGAATTGAACCCGGGTCTCTGGCGCTGTGAGGCAGCAGTGCTAACCACTGTGCCACCGTGCCGCCCTAATCAACCACAAGTAACAAAATTAAACGAATTTTCCCACTAGTTTTATTTGAAGATCAAAATCACTAATTGCAAAGAGTTGGAATTTGCTGGGACCTTTTGTATCCCAAATCTGTTCACGTCTGTCAAAATCCCATATAACAAGGCCCCAAACTGTTATGACATCAATGTCGAATCCCTCTGTTAATTAAAACCACACACCCAGAAAAGCTCACCTCACATCATAATTTGTTAAAACGTGAGCGACAGAGAACTCCTAAATTCCACTAATAAACAATTTATATGTGTGCAAGTTAGCTCGCTGAGCTTGAAGGTTTGTTTTCAGAAGTTTCGTCACCATGATTAGGTGACATCATCAGTGAGAGTCTCCGCTGAAGCTCTGGTGGTATGTCCCACCTCTCTATTTATAGATCCTGGTTTCTTAAAGTGGGTGATGTCATTTCCGGTTATTTTAACAAGACAATGTAGACAGGATCTAAATTGATCCGTTTATTGATGGACTTCTGGTTAGAATGCCATTCCTCTAAGAAGGTCCTTGCGTGTCTTAGCATGTGTGTGTGTGTGCTTTGTCCCAGTCAAAGTAGTGCCTTGCTTTATCTGTATGTATGGAACATAGTGATAGTGTGTCATGTCTTTTGGTGGCGAGTTGGTGTTCATGTATCCTCGTAACACGACAACAGGACAGTTTCAATGGTGGAAAAGTGATTTTATATACACTGTTTAATCAATGTGTGTGCAGTTAAGTAACATTTTTCACATGTGCACAACACATTATAAATGAACAACAGAGACACAGTTAACGAAAAATCATGCATATGATGCATAAAATTGATACAACCTTAAAACATGATTTGATCCTCTCAACGTTCCCTCCTTTTCTGGAATTCCCAACTCTACTCTCTCATTCTTACCAGGATGTGTGCTCCAAATTCTTGATTCTACTGTCCCAACTTATTTCAGTTAATCCCCTTGAATATATTGGTCTGTTGGGTTCTTTCCAAAGTTAGTGTCTGTCATATAATCGGAGATAAATATTCTGGCATCAGACTCAGCATTTGAACATATTTCTCTGTTGTACATGCAATGTACAAAGGACCACAGCACACAGGCATTGCCAAAACATTGGGGGATGTTCATCTATTTCTATTGATATGGAGATTTTCCACATCCCCATATCAATATCCTCTCATTTGTTTCTCCCTTTGTATCTAGTTAAGAAATCCACCAATTATTCTTCGTGTACCTTCTCTTAAAACTCCTTCTTTCAGTTTATATCTAATGCACTCTTCAAGATGTAATGTGGTTATAATTAAGCCATGTAACTACAAAGACATGCGGCTGTAGCTGGCCAGAGTTAATTGGAAGGGGAGCTGAGCAGGAAATACCATGGAGCCGCAATGGGAGGAGGTTCTGGGGATAATTCGGAAGATAATACCAGAATGGAACCCCAAGAAGATGAAACATACTCATGGGAGGACAAGGCAGCCATGAGTTACAAGGCATCAAACCAAAAGAGAAAATATACAATGTGGTGAAGATGATTGGGAATCCAGAGAATTCATTGGCTCTGAAACTACATTACGCTGGCATTACTGACACTGCAGAGCTCTTAATCGTGGTCAGGGAGAGAAACAGAGGAAACACATTCACTTTAAACACAGAAGATGGTATTTCTCAAGGAAAAAGATTCAGGTGAATTAAACATTTGAATTAAGATCAGTTCCATGCTTTTGCGGAATGTATCAGATTGGAAGCAAGACCCGGGGAGACAGACCCTCAGCAGAATGAGAGTTTGAAAATGGAAGTATTTCCACATCAGAAACCAGGTTAGATCACTGAGTGCAGGGCTGATGGGTGAATAGGTCTCAGTGAGAATTGGGGAACAGACAGCAGAATTGCATTGCAGCTATTGCAGCTCGAAACTGCTGGACCACAGCAACAGGAGAAGCAGACCTGCATTCAACCACAACCTGAAACTTTTTGCCAGGATAACACTTCAGTCTGTCATTGCCATCAACACCATCTATGGTTCAGTGACGAGCGTGGGTGAACATGTCAGAACTTTAACCTGATGCTAACTCATTAAAGCTACCAGACTTGACCAACAGATCTGAACGAAGCCCTGCAGTCCTGTGACGTTCAGTTATAAAATAGTGATGGACAATTAAACGAATGACTGGAGGCAAGGTCTCCACAAACATCCCCATCCGAAATAATGGAACATATCTGCACATCAGTGTAAAAGATAAGGATTTTTCATCTGCACCATCCTCTGGCAGAAGTATTGAGTGGATGATGCACCTCACTCTCATCATGATGCCCACAGAATCACAGATGTCAGTCTTCAACCAATTTCATTTGCTGCACGTGACATGAAGAAACAGCTGAACACAGTGGATATGACACAAGCAATGGGCCCTGACCCCATTCCTGCAATCGGACTGAAGACTTGTGCTGCATAACAAGCTGTGTCCCTGGGGAAGCTGTTTCATTCCAGCTCCAACTCCGACATCTCGCTGGCAACGTGGAAAATTACTCAGCTGTGTCCCGTTCCCGAAGAGGGGAATAATTACAATCTGACCAATTACCACCCCCTCAGTCCCATCACGACAGTCAAATCGGTGGGAGTTCTTTTTGACAGAGCTGTCAAACAGCACAGAAATAACCAGCTCAGTGTGGTTTCCAATAAGTCCACATGTGGAGATGGTGCTGTTGTGGAAATGTCACTGGATTACTAATACAGACCAGGCTAATGCTCTGGCAGCGTGTGGATGTTAAAAGCAATTAATAAAATATCGTGATCTAAAATCTGGGATCAGTAACAGTGACCTTGGAGCCAATATCGATTGTAAACAGAATTTCCTTCTCCAATGTACTTGAGAAGTGAATCTCCCGTGAGTTCCTGGGCTGGCCTAAAACTGACTCCAAAGATCCTGACATGTGATAAACATTTCAATGGTCTCTGAAACGGTCAATCAAGGCACTCATTTGAATCTAACTACTCCGAGGTCTGAAAGGATGAAACCGGACAGAACATCCGGCCTCAGCATCATTATCGGAAAAGGGAATGGGAACACAGTCCTGTCGACACTGCAGAGACCTCCTTCCTAACATCTGAGAGCTTGTGACAACATTTACAGAGCTTTCCCACAGACTGTACAGAAACAGCGGGAAAGGAGTAGGTCATACAACACATTGAGCCTCCCCCATTCTAGTTCATGGAAAAAATCTCCTCAATGCACTTACCCCACACGATATCCATATCCGTTAATGTGAGTAACCTTGGGAAGCTATAAAATAGGAAGAGCAGTAGTACGTTTGGTCCATCGAGTTTGCTACCCAATTCAAAGTAATGATGGTTGGCCCTTCATTTCCACACCGTACTCCTGCTCTCCCACCATCCCTTTACTGTCTCTAAATCCTTACCTATAATCAATGTCTCGGTTTCCAGGAGCGTGCGAATTCCCCAGGTTCACCAGTCTGTGAGTGCAGACATTTATTCTCATTTCAACGCAGAGTGATCTGCTTCAAATCTGACTCACCCTGTCAGAGTTTTGTATATTTCACTGAGATCTCCACTCATTTTCCTAAATCCCGTGGAATACTGGCACAGTTTCCCCAATCTCTGCTCCCACAACAAGCCCGTCATCCCAGAGACCAGTCTGGTCATCCTTCACTGCTCTCCATCAATGTCAGGTTTGTCCTTTATTATGTAAGGAGACCAAAACTACACACAATACTGCACAATGTTCGAGATGATATCTCACCAGACCCTGTACAGCTGCAGTAAGACACCCTTTCTCCTGGACTCGCATCCCCCTGAAATGAAGGTCAACGCACCATTTATCTTCCTCACTGCTTTCTGTTTCTGCAATATTACTTTCAGCGTCTGGTGTACAAGGAGATGCAGATCCTTTTTAATGTTACAGCGCCCCACTTGGTGGGTCTATGTACACTGCTCAGCGTGCCAATTCCATGCCCAATATTGACTAATGGTTGCAGGACTCACTGAGCTGCAGGGGCCTCAGAGGTTTATGCGGATGGAAACAACAAAAAGGAGCATTCGTCCCTTTGTAAATCAACATGTTTCAACCAATTCTTTTCAAATGGTAGGCTGCCAATTTATCATTTCCATCAAAGGGCACACCGTCGCCTCTATCCACATTGTTCTCCATCTGTCACGTATTTATCCATTCACTCCACTTGTCTTAGTCTTCTCAGTGCTTTTTTACATTCTCCTCACCCATTCACAATCCCACATCCGTTAGTGCTGTCAGCAGGCTGGGATATATTGTATCTGATTCCAGCAACCCAATGTTTAAAGGGCATTGTGAACAGCTGGGCCCCAAATACCGTTCCCTGCGACATCTCAGCAACCTTCCTCTGTTAATTTCTATTTATTTATTTCGTGAATCTGGGTGTCACTGGCTGGGCCAGCATTTATTGCCTGTCCCTAGTTGTCCTTGAGAAGGCGGTGGTGAGCTGCCTTGTTGAACGCTGCAGTCCACCTGTTGCAGTTGAGCTTCAATGCCATTATGGAGGGAATTCCAGGATTCTGACCAAGCGACTATGAAGGAGCGGTGATATATTTTCAAGTCAGGATGGTGAATGGCATGGAGGGGAACCTGAAGATGACAGTGTTTCCATACATCTGCAGCCTTTGACCTAGATTGACGTGGTCGTGAGTTGGGAAGATGGTCTCTGAGGATCTTTGGTGAATCATTTCATTGCAGCGTGTAGATAGTAAAACACTGCTGCTGCTGCTGAACGTTGGTGGTGGAGCATTGTGGATGAAGGGACAGTCAAACTGACTGCTTTGTCCTGAATGGTGTAAAGCTTCTTCAGTGTTGTTGGGGCTGCAATCATCCAGGCAAATTGGGAGTCTTCCATCACACTTCTGACTTATGCATTGCAGAGTATGGACAGAATGTTGGAAGTCAGGACGTGACTTACTCGCTGCAGTATTCCTAGCTTCGGACCTGCTCTTATAGTTACTGTGTTTATGTGGCGAGACCAGTGAGTTTCTGAGTAATGATTACCCACCAGGACTTTGATACTGGGGGATTCACTGATAGTAACACCATTGAATGCCAAGGGGCAGGTAAGATTGTATTTTATTGGTGATGCTCACGGTCTGGCATTTGTGTGGCCTGAATATTACTTGGCACTTGTCAGCCTGGATACTCTCCAGATCTTGTCACATTTGAACATGGACTACTTCTGTATCTGAGGAGCCACAAATGTTGCAGAACATTGTACAATCATTGGCGAACATCCCCACTTCTGACCTTAAAGTGGAGGGAAGGTCATTAATAAAGCAGCCCTGAAGAAGTTTTCGGCCACTGCCCGAGGGACTCCTACAGACTTGTCCTGGAGCTGAGTTAACTGACCTTCATCAACCATGACCACCTTCCTACGTGTTAGGTATGATTCTAACCAGCAGGGAGTTTGCCCCTGATACCCCTTGATTCCAGTGTTGCTAAAGCCCCTTGATACCATACTTTGTCGAAGGCAGCCTTGATTTAAAGGGCTATCACTCTCATCCCACCTCTGGAATTCAGCTATTTTGTCCATGTTTGAACCACGATAATGAAGTCAGCAGCTGAGTGGCCCTGGTGGAGTCCAAAGTGACCGCGGTATTGCTGAGCAGGTGCTGATTAAAAGCACTGAGATCTTCCACCACTTTACTGATAATCGAGAGTAGACTGATGGAGTGGTAATTGGCCGGATTGGATTTGTTCTACTTTTTTATATACAGGAGATGCTTGGGGTAATTTTTCACATAACCAGGGAAATGTCATTGTTGTAACTGGATTGAAACAGTTTGGCTAGGGGAGTGGCAAGTTCTGGAGCACATGTTTTCAGTACTATTGGCAGAATGTTGTCAGACTATGGACCCTTTGGAATATCCAGTATCTCCAACCGTTTCTGGATATCGCGTGGACTGAATCTCATTGGCTGATGACTGGTAACTGAATCGCTGTGGACCACTGGAGGAGGTTGAGATGGATCACCCACTCAGGATTTCTGACTGAAGATTGTTGCGAATGAATCAGCCTTATCTTATACATTGAGGTGCTGGTCTTTTCCATCATGGAGGAAGGAGTTATTTGTGGAATCTCTTCCTCCAGTGAATTGTTTAACTGTCCTCAACGTTTCTCAACTAGATGTGGAAGGACTGCAGTGCTTAGCTCTGATCCTTAGCTCTGTCTATCACTTACTGCTTATGTTGTTTGGTGCACAAGGTGTCCTGTTTGGTGGCATCACCAGGCTGACACCTCATTTTCAGGTATGCCTGGTGCTGCTCCTGCCATCCTGAACGTCCATTGAACCAATGATGATCCTCTGGATTGATGGTAATTGTTGTGAGGGGGATATGCCACGCCTTGAGGTCGTGTGGGTGTACAATTCTGCTCCTATAGATGAACCACAGCACCTTATGGACACCCAGACTTAAGCTGCTCGTTCTGTTCGAAGTCTGTCCTATTTCGCACCGTGATAGTACCACCCAAAATGGCGGAGTTTATTCTCAATGTGCAGGTGTGACTTTGTCTCCACAATGACTATGCGGTGGTCACTCTTACCAATACTGTCATGGACAGATACTTCTGCAACTGGCAGATTAGTAAGGCTGTGGTCAAGTAAGTATTTTCGTCTTGCTGGTTTCTTCACCACCTGCCGCAGAACCAGTCTCGCAGTTATATCCTTTAGAACCCGGCCAGCTCGATCAGTAATGCTGTAGCTGAGATACTCTTGGAGGTGGACATTGAAATCCTCCACCCAGAGTACATCTTGTGTCCGTGCTACACTTAATGCTTCCTACAAATGTTGGTCAGCATGGAGGAGTACTGATTCTTCAGTTGAAAAAGGCTGGTACATTGTAATCAGCAGGAGGTTTCCTTTCCCATGTGTAAACTAATGCCATTAGACTTTATGGGATACAGAGTCAGTGTTGAGGACTCCAAGAGAAATTCCCTTCCAACTATATCCCAATGTGCCGCCACTTCTGCTGTGTCCGTCCTGCTGATGAGACAGGAGATATTCAGGGAAGGTGATGGGGAGTCTGGGATATAGTCTGAAATGGATCATCCACTCAGCACTTCTGACTGAAGATTGTTACAAATGAATCAGCCTTATCTTATAAACTTAAGTGCTGGGCTCTCCCATCATGGAGGCAGGGGTGATTTGTGGAATCTCCTTCTCCAGTGAATTGTTTAATTGTCCCCAGCGTTTCTTGACTAGATGTGGAAGGACTTATACCTTACAGAACCTTAGAGACAATGTCAGACTGTTGCCTGACGAGTCTGTTTATTTCTATTAACTGTTTCCTGCCAGCTGTCCCATTCTAGAAACATGGCCATACATTAGCCCCAATCCACTCAGATTTGATTTTGTAAACTGGGCTTGGAGCTTTACCATTTTTTTTTCTAAAACTCAACATGTTTTACATTCATTGCTTCTCTTTCATTTGTCTCCCAGTCTGTTTCTCAAACACAATTCCCATTCATAAATCTATGTTAGTGTTATCTATGACCATTACTTTCAGCCCCAATAATTTCTCCTAAACCATTTCCTTACTACGTTCTATGTTCCATGTACTCTATCATTTTCCCACACCAGACTTGGTTTTCCTTGTATTATTAGAAAGTTCTGTGAAGACGGAACTGAAGTATTAGCTTCATAGTTCTGCCATTTCCCTGTTCCCCATTCTCCATTCTCTGGTTTCAGCCTGGAATGAAACTGCACTTGTTTTCTCATATTTCTCACATTGACATGATTTAACAAGTTATTACAGTTCACTCTTATAACCCTTGTGAATATATTCTTCTGAAACTCATCAATCCCTGCCTTAAGCTGCTCAATAATTGACCTTCCACACCATACACTCACAGGAGCATAGACTCTGTGCCTAGAGAAGTACAGCACGATCAATATTAGTCCCAATTCCCTCCAGCAGGCCCATAGCCTAAAATGTCATTACACTTCCAAATGCTCGTCCAAGTACTTTTTAATGATTGTGAGGTTACCCGTGATAATTCCCCTCTCAGGAAGTAATCCCAGAACACAATAACCTCTCAGTGAAAAGAAAGTTTAAATCCTCTCTGAACCTCAAAGTTTTCACTTTAAAAGTGTGCTCGCTTGTTCTTGACCCTCTGACTAAAAGGAACATCTGTTGTCTATCCACCGTGTCCGTGTCGCTCATCATCTTATCCTTCTGAATCACGGGCCCCTCAGCTTTCTCTGCTCCAAAGTAAACAACCCGAGCTTATCCAGCCTCTCTCCATAGCTGATATAGTCCATCCCAGGGAACATCCTGGTGAATCCCTTCTGCACCCTCTCCAGTACAATCACATCCTTCCTGGAATGTGGCTCCCAGTACTACATACAGTACTCCATTTTGGACGAACCAAAGCCCTGTATTGCTCTTATAATCTACGCCCTGATTAGGAAACACAACACCCAAGGTCCAATTCTTAACTAGCCCATTAACCTGTCCAGTCACATTCAGGGATGTGTGGAGAAGCACACTCTGAGGTTCCCAGTGTGCTGCCATTCATTGAGTCCTCCCCTGCCTGGTTCCATTTCCCAAAGTGCATCACCTCATATTTATTAGGGTTACATTCTATCTGCTATTGATCTGCCCATCTGACCATTCCATCTGCATCTTCCTGTAACTTCAGGCCTTCCTCCTTACTGCGAACCACCCAGCCAATCTTTATGTCAAGCATACACTTACTTATCACATCTTCCCCGATCTCCATCTGGCCCCTTCCACATTCACATCTTTTTTTTATGAATATCACAAACATTAAGGGACACAGCACTGATCCCTGTGGTACACTAAGATACATTGGTCTTCAGTCACACAAACAGCCTTCTCCCACCACCCTCTCTCTCCTGCTACTAAGACATATTTCGTTGTAATTTGGCAACTTATCCATCATATTGTGAGATTTTACATTATTTTTCAGTTTCCCAGGTGGAGATTTGCCAAAGACCTTCCTCCAATACTAAACAATCAACCTCCTCAAACTAATTCAATCAAATCCATTGCATGTGACTTCCTCCTGATAAAGTCATGATGATTATCCCTGGTCAAACCTTGCAACTCTGATTGGAGTTCAATTTTCTCCTTCCCTATTTTCTCCAGTATTTTCCTCAACAGTGATCTAATACTCGCTCGTCTATAGTTCCCTGGTCAATCTCTCCAACCCTTACTGTGAAGTGGAATCGTATTAGCAGTTCTCCAGTTCTCTGACACCTCCCCTATGGTCAGATTCTAATTAACATATTCAGTCAGGGTCTTTCCTCCTTTGACCCCAACAGCCGCCTGTGATACAACTCATTCAGACACGGAGATTGGACCAAATGTGTACAGAACAAACCTCAAATCCCTGCTCGTATTTTACATCAATCTGTTCAAAAGCTTCCTAGTCCATCTTCTTGAATTCTGTACCTGCCTCCTCCTTCTCCCAAGTAAAATAGATGGGAAGGTCTCATGTAACAATCCATCAATGTTCTCCAGCTTGACACACAGATTAACTGTTTGCTGATTATTCTGTTCTACTTGTCCGTGTAGAATATTGTGGGATTCTTCCTGATCTCGCCTACTTGTACTTCTCCATGTCCCTCTGTTATTCAATCCTTTCGATGTTTCTAAGATTCACTACAATCACCTCTCATGTTTTGAAACTCGAGATTACAGGCTGAGGTTCCCCATCAGACAATCTTGCCATTTTAGGGATTAATCTGGATAATACCTTTTCCAGTTCCTCTGTAGTCAATATATTCTTTCTTAGATTGGGACTCCAAACGATACAAAACACTCTAAGTGTAGTCTCATGAACACTCGATGCAGCTGGTGCACGACATCCTCTCTATTCCAATTACATTCACATGAATGTAAACCTAATTTTTACTTTCCCATTTGCATATATTCTTCTCAATACCTCTCGCTTTAACTTTTCTTATGAGCTTACTGTGTGAGTTCTTTGAAAAGAAAAGCTCATGAATATCCAACTATATGTTATACATTGGCTCTTCATTGCCTATGTCCACAAGAATCATCTTCAAACCATTCCAAAAAAATGTTTGTCACTTCTGGTTTTCCTTTCATCGATACATTCCCACACTCCCCAGTTATATTATTACCTTCTAATTATCTAGTAGCATGTCCTTTGTAATCGAGTCCAACAGGCACCTGACTGTGGATGGCAAGATAACTGGTCTGTAGTTCACCACTCTCCAAATTCATCCTTTCTTAAACTGTTGGATAATATTTTATAACCTTATCCAGATTGGCTAAATGCCGTTCTCTTTTTGATTTTCTTCTCAGTTTCTTAGCCATCCTTTGCTGGGTCCTACATTTCTCTGAATCCACTGGCTTACTGCAACACTTGGCATTTTTCTAAGCTGCCTCCTTTCATCTAATAGGTAAATGAAGGTGGGGTTGAAAGTGATAATCGGAGTGTAGGGTAGACCAGATTTATAGGAAGGAAGGTGGACACATAGGAACATTCAAAAGGGCGGTGCTGACTTGGAAGGTTGGAGCGAGATAAGGTGGGATTAGGGGAAATGGAGAAATGGTGAAATCCACTATGATCCCCTGTGGTTGGAGGGTCCCAAGACAGAAGAGGAGGCTTTCTTCCTCATGGCTTCTGGTGGCTCAGGTTTGGTGATGGATCAGGCCAAGGCCCCTCATGTCCTTGGCAGAGTGGGAAGGGGAGTTAAAGTGCTCAGCCACAAGGCAATGGAGGTGTTCAATGTGGCTGTCCCAGAGATGTTCTCTGAAATGATCCACAAGTTGATGTTCTGTCTCGCCAATATAGAGAAGAACACATTGGGTTTAATGGATGCAGTAGTTGAGGTGTTCTGTCTCCCTTCGTCACTTATCACTTTCAACCCCACCTTCATCTACCTATCGCAATCCCTGCTAACCTCCCCCCTGTCGCACCCCCTTCTCATTTATCCCCCAGCCCGCTTGGCCCATAAGCTTCATACCTGATGAAGGGCTTATGCCCGAAACATCGATTTATCTGCTGTTAGTATGCTGCCTGACTGTGTTTTTCCAGAATCACACTCTTCGACTCTGATCTCCAGCATCTGTAGTCCCCACTTTCTCCTCACACTTTCATGGCTTGCATGACTCAGATTTATAACGGTTACTTCAAATAAAACAAAAACTGCTGTGTACTCAAACAGCATAAAAGAAAACCAATACATTGTGGTCACTGTTCCCAAAAGGTGCTTTCCAGCAAAATTTTCAATTAGCTCTTCTGCTCACTCAACACCAATTCCTAAATAACCTGATCTCGAGCTCAGTGCTCGACATAATGTTCATGTAAACCATCTCGCACGTGATCACGAAATCCATTTTTCCCAGCATTAGCATGCAATTGGGTTAACACAGTTTAGATATAATTTAAACAGTAAATTATTACTGCAGTCGCCACAAAGGTGAATATCTCATTTCCTGTTTTATAACATGTCCAGCATTTAGAACATAGAACATAGAACATAGAAGAATACAGCGCAGTACAGGCCCTTGGGCCCTCGATGTTGCGCCGATCCAAGCCCACCTAAACTACACTAACCCACTATCCTCCATATACCTATCCAATGCCCTCTTAAATGCCCATAAAGAGGGAGAGTCCACCACTGTTACTGGCAGGGCATTCCATGAACTAACGACTCGCTGAGTGAAGAACCTACCCCTAACATCAGTCCTATATCTACCCCCCCTTAATTTAAAGCTATGCCCCCTTGTAATACCCGACTCAATACGCGGGAAAAGGTTCATACTGTCGACCCTATCTAACCCCCTAATCATCTTGTACACCTCAATCAAGTCACCCCTAAACCTTCTTTTCTCTAGTGAAAACAGCCCCAAGTGCCTCAGTCTTTCCTCATACGATTTTCCTTCCATACCAGGCAACATCCTGGTAAACCTCCTCTGCACCCGTTCCAATGCCTCCACATCCTTCCTATAGTATGGCGACCAAAACTGCACACAATATTCCAGATGCGGCCGTACCAGAGTCCTATACAACTGCATCATGACCTCAGGACTCCGGAACTCAATTCCTCTACCAATAAAAGCCAGTACGCCATATGCCTTCCTCACCGCACTATTTACCTGGGTGGCAACTTTCAGAGATCTGTGTACATGGACACCAAGATCCCTCTGCTCATCCACACTACCAAGTATCCGACCATTAGCCCAGTACCCCATCTTTTTGTTATTCTTCCCAAAGTGAATCACCTCACACTTAGCTACATTGAATTCCATCTGCCACCTTTCTGCCCAGCTCTGCAGCTTCTCTATATCCCGCTGTAACCTGCCACATGCTTCCTCACTGTCAACAACTCCTCCGACTTTCGTATCATCCGCAAACTTGCTCACCCAACCTTCTAACCCCTCTTCCAGGTCATTTATAAAAATGACAAACAGCAATGGTCCCAAAACAGATCCTTGCGGAACACCGCTAGTGACGGCACTCCATGAAGAAACTTTGCCATCAACTACTACCCTCTGTCTTCTTCCATCCAGCCAATTCCTAATCCAAACCTCCAACTCACCCTCAATGCCATATCTCCGTATTTTCTGCAGTAGCCTACCATGGGGAACCTTATCAAACGCCTTACTAAAATCCATATATACCACATCTACCGCTTTCCCCTCATCAACCTCCTTCGTCACCTTTTCAAAGAATTCAATAAGGTTTGTAAGGCACGACTTGCCCTTCACAAAACCATGCTGACTATCCTTGATCACATTATTCCTATCCAGATGTGCATAAATCCTATCCCTTACAATTCTCTCTAAGACTTTGCCCACAACAGAAGTGAGACTCACCGGCCTATAGTTACTAGGGCTATCCCTACTCCCCTTTTTGAACAAGGGAACCACATTTGCTATCCTCCAGTCTTCTGGGACTACTCCTGTAGACAAAGAGGACATAAAAATCAAGGCCAATGGCTCTGCAATCTCCTCCCTTGCTTCCCAGAGAATCCTAGGATAAATGCCATCAGGCCCAGGGGACTTATCTATTTTCACCTTTTCCAGGATTTCCAACACCTCTTCTCTACATACCTCAAAGCCATCCATTCTACTTATTTGTGCCTCAGTATTCTCATCGACAACAATGCCCTGTTCCTGAGTGAATACTGAAGAAAAGTATTCATTCAGTGTCTCCCCAATCTCTTCCGCCTCCACACGCAACTTCCCCCTACTATCCTTGACTGGACCTATTCCTACCCTAGTCATTCTTTTATTCCTAACATACCTATAGAAAGCCTTAGGGTTTTCCCTAATCCTATCTACTAAGGACCTTTCATGTCCCCTCCTTGCTGCTTTTAGCTCTCTCTTCAGGTCCTTCCTGGCTACCCTATAACTCTCAATCGCCCCAATTGAACCTTCACGTCTCATCTTGAGATAGGCCGCCCTCTTCCATTTAACAAGGGATTCCAATTCCTTATTAAACCACGGCTCCCTCGCACGACCCTTTCCTTCCTGCCTGACAGGTACATAATTATCAAGGACACTCAATAGTTGCCCCTTGAACAAGTTCCACATATCATTTACACTCTTGCCTTGGAGTCTACTTTTCCAAGCCACACATCCTAAGTCATGCCTCACCGCATCATAATTTCCCTTAGCCCAGCTATAATTCTTGCCCTGTAGTACACACTTATCCCTTTCCATCACGAGTGTAAAAATCACCGAATTATGGTCACTATCCCCAAAGTGCTCACCTACCTCTAATTCTAACACCTGGCCTGGTTCGTTACCCAGAACCAAATCCAGTATGGCCTCACCTCTTGTTGGCCTGTCTACATATTGTGTCAGGAAACTCTCCTGCATACATTGAACAAACACTGACCCATCTAACGAACTTGAGCTATAGCTTTCCCAATCAATATCAGGAAAGTTAAAGTCCCCCATAACAACCACCCTATTACTGTCACTCATCTCCTGAATCACCTTCCCAATCCTTTCTTCAATGATTCTAGGACTATTAGGAGGCCTGTAAAAGACTCCTAACAGGGTGACCTCACCTTTCCTATTCCTAACCTCAGCCCAAACTACCTCAGATGGCAAGTCCTCATCCATTGTCCTTTCCACCGCTGTAATACTATCTTTGACAAGCAATGCCACACCTCCCCCTCTTTTACCCCCACCTCTGACCCTACTAAAACATTTAAATCCCGGAACCTGCAACAGCCAATCCTGTCCCTGTTCTAGCCATGTCTCCGTAATAGCCACAACATCGAAGTCCCAGGTACCAACCAACGCTGCAAGTTCACCTACCTTATTTCGTATACTTCTTGCATTGAAGTATACACACTTCAAGCCACTTCCCTGTTTACAGGCACCCTCCTTGGAAATTGATGCCATGTTCCTCACCTCCCTACACTCCAGGCCCTGCACCCTGAAGCTACAATCTGGGTTCCCATGCCCCTGCCGAGTTAGTTTAAACCCCCCCCAAGAGCACTGGCAAACCTCCCCCCAAGGATACTGGTTCCCCTCAGGTTCAGGTGTAGACCATCCTGTTTATAGAGGTCCCACTGTCCCCAGAAAGAACCCCAGTTGTCCAAAAACTGGAACCCCTCCCTCCTGCACCATCCCTGAAGCCACGCATTTAATTGTTCTCTCTCCCTATTCCTCGAATCTCTATCACGTGGCACGGGTAACAAACCAGAGACAACAACTCTGTTTGTTCTAACTCCAAGCTTCCAACCTAGCTCCCTGAAAGCCTGTCTAACATCCTCAGCACTCCTCCCTATGTCGTTGGTGCCAATGTGGACCACGACTTCGGGTTGCTCCCCCTCCCCCTCCAGGACCCGGAAAACACGATCAGAGACATCACGTACCCTTGCACCTGGGAGGCAACATACCAAACGTGAGTCTCTCTCGTTCCCACAAAACCGCCTATCTGTGCCACGAACTATCGAGTCCCCAATTACTACTGCTCTGCTCTTCTTCACCCTTCCCTTCTGAGTAACGGGGACAGGCTCCGTGCCAGAGACCTGAGCCCCGTTACTTACCCCTGGTAAGTCATCCCCTCCACAAGTATCCAAAACGGTATACTTGTTCTTGAGGGGAATGGCCGCAGAAGGTCCCTGCACTGGCTGCTTCCTCCCAGTCCCCCTCACTGTAACCCATCTATCTGCCATCTTTGGAGTTACTACTTCCCTATAACTCTGATCTATGACCCCCTCTGCCTCCCGAATGATCCGAAGTTCATCCAACTCCAGCTCCAGTTCCCTAACACGGTCTTGGAGGAGCTGGAGATGGGTGCACTTCCTGCAAGTGTAATCGGCAGGGACGCCGATGGCATCCCTCACCTCATACATGTTGCAGGAGGAACATTGCACTGCCTTCACTGCCATCCCTCTAAAGCTAACTGTTTAAACAAAAACTGTGTCTAAATAATACAAGCAAAATTCAGCACTTACCTGCTTGCCACAACAGATGTTATTATTAGGTTAGAGGAGGAGGGCGGGTGGGAGGCACTACCCGTGTAGTGCCTCGGGTTCCTCTCCTTCACGCTTTTAAAGGGGGAAAAAAACTAACCCAGCTAAGCTTACACTAACTGCTTCCGGGTCTCGGCTGCCCCTCTGCTTGCCGTCACTTCCTCTGCTGCTCCCGCTCTTTCTGTGAAGGAGAGAGAAAACAAAACACCGATGCCCGCTACAGGTAAGTAATTTTGAAAAAAACTCTTACCTTAGCTGTAGTCTCCCGGGTTCACCTCAACTCGGCCGCTGCTCCCACTCAAAATTTGTACTGCAGCTTTCACTTTGATATATAACTCCCATCAATGTTTGCTCCTCCTTACTGTTTTTGCGCTCCACCTTACAAGATTCTGTAGAATCTGAGCGACGTGGGCTCTGGGGAGATTAATGGTAGAGATCATCTCACCACATCATTTATGATCTTCTCAAACATTAATTTCTCCAGATCTCCCGTTATGCTGATGGAGTAGAGAAGGACAATGATCTTCCAACAATGGTCTGTATTCCTCCAGAGAGCTGAGACAGCTCTAACCTGGGTGGGAACCTTACAACAGGCTGGTAAAGTGTTGCTGCTGCTGTACAGGGTCTTAGTGAGATCACATCTGGAGTAGTGTGTACAGATTTAATCTCTTCAATGAAGAAAGGATGTTGTTATATTGGAAGCAGCTCAGAGATGGTTCCCTCAGCTGATTCATGAAATGAAGGTGCTATCTTATAACGAAAGGGTGATCAGGTTGACCCAGTAGCCATTGGAGTTTACAAAAATTAAAGAGTGTCCTATTTCAACATAGATGACAGAAGGAGTCAACAAGTGAAGCAAATTACGCAGATAGTGGAGGAACCATTCCGTTCTCCAGCCTGTTACACAGGAACAACAGGGGGATATTAAGGCCTTCGAGCCTGTTACACCAAAACAGGACGAGGCTAGTCAGACCCTGGAGCCTGATATACATTTACAGAAGGAAGCCAATCAGCCCCTTGAGCCTATAACAGTAGGCCATGCTGCACCAGTATCCTGTTAAACAGTAACAGGATCAGTCCATTCAGCCTCCTCAAGTCTGTAACATAGGAACTGGAAGAGGTCACACAGTGACTCGAGCTTGTTACACTGGGATAACAGGAGGTCATTCAGACCCACCGAGTCTATTTCAAGGGAGTTGGATAAGGATAAAAACGATCTGCGACTTCTTTCATGAGAAAGGAAGAGGTAATTCAGACACATGTCTGTTGTATGGGAACAAGAGAAGACCAATCACTCCCTCGGTCCCGTCTCCAGGATACATGCAGAAACCGTTCAGTATCTCCACTTGTTATGGGGAAATATGAGAAACCCCATCTGTCCCTCAAAATGTTACCCAGCAACAGGAGGATTCCATAATCCCCCAACCCCCTAACGCATCAATGGGAGAAGGTCATTCTGGCCTTGGAGACATCAGCATGGGAACACCAGAAAGACGTCAGCCCATCGAGATTGTACACCAGCAGTCAGTCACACATGCCTCAAACAGCAATTGGAGCAGATATCTTAAAACCTTTTGCCCATTAAACAGGAATTCAAAGAAAACGTAAAGGTTTTCAAAAGGGAAGAAATTATAATAACTGTTACATTTGGGCGTAAAACGTAATGATAAACTATTGTAATTTAAGACAATTATTAGAATCCATTGTTGAGGACATTTGCAAAGTTAAACCACAATCCATTGGAGTCAACATGGTTTTACAAAGGTTAAATCGAGTTTGAAGTGTTTGCTTGAGTTACTTAAAGATATGACAAGCAAGGTGGATAGTAGGATTCCTGGAGATGGAATGTATCTGGTCTTCCTGAAGGCATTGGATGTGTCACTTCTCCAATGTGTAAGTGGTAAGATCAGACAACATGGGTTTAGGAGTAATTTATTAGCTTGTATTGAGGATTGGTTAACCAACAAAATGCAGTCAGATGGAATAAATGTGTCATTTTATTTTGGCAAATGCAATTTGTGGTGTGCCATTGATTTCAGTTCTCATTTGCGATCGATAGTATTACTGTACTCGGTTGACGGGATAGAAAATACGATACCACATTTTCAGATAACACTAACATTGGTGAGAAATTACTTCAGAATTATAATGCAAGAGATTTAAAACTATATGGATAGGTTGTGTGAATGGGCCAACATTTGGCAAGGAACATTAAAGTGAATAAATATGGGGCTATTCAAGTTGGCCAGTATAATAAAAAGACAAATTATTATCTAAATGGAGAGAAAGTTCAAAGTGTTTAGGTGCAGAGGGATCTGGATGCCTGCTTGCATATCACAGAAAACCTGCTTGTGGGTACTTCAAGTAATGAGAAATGCAAGCATAATTTCAGTGTTCATTTATAAAAGGATAGAGTAGAAAAGTGGGGAGTGTTGCTCTAGCTATGCAAGGCATTAGTGAGGCTGCAACTGGAGTACAGTTTGGGTGTCCTACAGAATGAGGTATTTGCATTGTAGGCAATTCAGAAGAGCTTCATTAGATTGATTCCATATTTGAAGTGTTTGTCTTATGAAGAGAAATTGAGCAGTTTAGGCCTATACTCTCGAGTTTATAATAATAAAAGGAGATTTCATTGAGATCTGTAAAATGCTAAATGTAATTGAAAGTGTAGGTTTGGAGAGAATTTTCTTTCCTGTGGCACAATCTACAACAAGAGACGAGGGTTTAGGATGGAGACATAGCAAGAAAGTGGAACAGAGGCCGCGTTGACATCAGCCTCATCGAGAGTTTGGATTCCTTACAGATGCTCCTTGTTCTTATTCAGCCCTTCGACTGTGTTGGATAGGAATGGGGGAGGCCTGGGTATCATACTGGAAGCAGGCACTCAGGATAAATCAATCTCAATCAGTTAGACAGAACGTAAGCAGTAGGGTGACACAGTGACCAGCACTGGGTTCTCAACTATTTGCAATCTATATTAATGATCAGGAGGATGGAACAGATATTCAGATGCTGAGTTTTGTGATGTCGCTGTGATAAGCAAGAGATTAAATTATCACGAGAGGGTGGAGAGTCTGCAGATAGATTCAGAGAGGTAAAGGCAATAGATAATAGTTTGGCAGGTCGAATTTAGCATGATATCACCTATCATTTCATTTACAGGAATAATGCAAGGCAGTATGTGACTGAAATGGAGAGGGATTACAGGATTAAATGATACTGTGTACTGGGGGGTTCACTCAGACCCGTTCAGACATGGGAGGTTTTGCTCCATTCCTGATCGTCAGCTCCCAGACACTCCAAGTGACCCCATTGCTCTCCGTACACATGTAATACTTTGATGTGGTTGGTTGGAGATGGGGATGATGTTTTGAAATGTGCATCAAGGGGACGGCCTTTATCCAAGATATATTCATTTCTTTCTACGTGGAGACCCGATGACGATGGGAATGGCTGACTGCTTCTGAATGAAGAGGCCGTGATTGCTGCCAGGACAGTGGGTATTCACCAACATGAAGTACTGTGCATGGGCACACTGTAACATTAATAGAGAGAGAGCTCCTTCAGTTCCTCTACCTCTCCCTATTGATATAGTTACTCCGCAGATGCCATGTACACCATCGGGAATCCCACTATACTGGATACACCCGGCAGCTCCCTGCTGTGGGAGAAACAATGTGTTGACCTCATCCACCATATACATACTCCGTCACCGTATGGTGACACTGATGTTGAGATACTGGGAAATGATGGATATGTCACCCAGTCCTGCCTGGAAAGTTCTGGATCATAGAAGCTGAATGAAACTATGACGCTAACAGCCACTTGCAGCACAGTCCTCCGTCTGGTGTGAAGCTGCAGGTCATGTTGAAGGAGGTGACACCGCTCTGTGACCAGCTCCTTGTTCAATCAGGGTCCCCTCACACTTTGATCCTAGGTTAGGTGGAGTTGGGAAGCTGTTCCTGGAAAACCCGGGGTGGATACAGCAGATCGCTTTCCCCACACACCCTCACCGCGTGGTTTCAGAGCTTCCCCTTTCTGCAGCCTCTGCTCCGTTTGTTGATCATGTTACAGACCCAGATGTTGTAACTACAGTCCCAATGCTCCATCCCGAGTTGGGTCAGCAAATCCTCAGGTCTCCCTGAATGTCTGAGGCAACTCACAGCACAACCTCCAGCAAACCATTCCCCAACTCCTCCACTAACTTTTCAATAACAGGAGTCAATCAGAAACCCCTCGGCTACAGATCCCCGCAAAATATTTTAAGAAGGCCGCTTAGACCCAAAGCTTTCCTTATTTTGAATATAGATGGGAAGTGTGCATTCCAGATATGTTGTGACTGGTCAAACCACTCGACATTAAGCACAATATAATATAATCTATTCAAATGATTTAGTTAAAATCCAATCAAAGGAAAGAACATTTTGGGATAGCTTATATGTTGGAACACTTACACAACAATAGGTACCGTACCTTCTTGGTTTACACCGCTTGGCACAAAGATATATTCAAATACAGATTCTTACATGCAATTTTCCGATCCAGGAGAAATCAACATCAACAAGAGATCTCAACGAGAAAAGCAGCTACGGATCATGTATTGAAACTCCCAACCCTGCTGGGAGCCCCAACAGCTTCTGAATGCTGCAGCTAAAAACCAAACGTGAAGACCTGGTGTGTGAGAGCTGGCCACTGCCCTTCGATTGTTACCACCGTTTAATGAAACCTAAAGGCCTCCTCAGTTATTTACTTAAACAGTGTTTCGACAGCAGTTCTGCACCTCTGCCTTTATAATCTCTCTTCAAAAACAACCTAAGAGAAACTAACCTCTTTACAGTGATAGTATACTCACAACTCCTCCTTTAATAAAATGATCCATCAATATACAAAGATGGATTAATTTTAGACCTCCTAATCGCCCTCTATTTGTAGACTGAAATGCATATATAGGTAAAAACAATGACTGCAGATGCTGGAAACCAGATTCTGGATTAGTGATGCAGGAAGAGCACAGCAGAGGAGTAGTAAAGTCGACGTTTCGGGCAAAAGCCCTTCATCAGGAATACAGGCAGAGAGCCTGAAGGGTGGAGAGATAAGTGAGAGGAGGGTGGGAGTGGGAAGAAAGTAGCATAGAGTACAATAGGTGAGTGGGGGAGGGGATGAAGGTGGCAGTCGGGGGGAGGGTGGAGTTGAGAGGTGGAAATGAAGATAGACAGGTAAGACAAGTCATGGGTACAGTGCTGAGCTGGAAGTTTGGAACTGGGGTGAGGTGGGGGAAGGGGAAATGTGGACAATGTTCAAGTCCACATTGATGCCCTGTGGTTGAAGTGTTCAGAGGCGGAAGATGAGGCATTCTTCCTCCAGGCGTCTGGTGGTGAGAGAGCGGCGGTGAAGAAGGCGGAGGACCTCCGGGTCCTTGGCAGAGTGGGAGGGGGAGGTGAAATGTTAGGCCACAGGGCGGTGTGGTTGATCGGTGCTGGTGTCCCAGAGATGTTCCCTAAAGTGCTCTGCTATGAGACGTCCAGACTCCCCAATGTAGAGGAGACCGCATGTCGAAGGCTCCTTGAGGGCCTTGGATGGAGGTGAGGGAGGAGGTGTGGGCGCAACTTTTGCAATTACTGCAGGGGCAGGGGAATGTGCCAGGATGGGAGGGTGGGTTGTAGTGGAGCGTGGACCTGACCAGGTAGCCACGGAGGGAACGGTCTTTGCAGAAGGCGGAAAGGGGTGGGGAGGGAAATATATCCCTGGTGGTGGGGTTCGTTGGGAGGTGGCGGAAATGTCGGTGGATAATTTGGTTTATGCGAAGGTTGCTAGGGTGACAGATGAGCACCAGGGGCGTTCTGTCCTTGTAACGGTTGGAAGGGTGGGGTCAGTGGGCGGAGGTGCGGGATGTGGACGTGGTGCGTTGGAGGACACCTTTAACACGTGGGAAGGGAAATTGCGGTCTCTAAAGAAGAAGGCCATCTGGTGCGTTCTGTGGCAGAACTGGTCCTCCTGGGAGTAGATACGGCAGAGGCGGAGGAATTGGGAATACGGGATGGCATTTTTGCAAGAGGTAGGGTGGGAAGAGGTGTAATCCAGGTAGCTGTGGGAGTCAGTGGGTTTGTAAAAACTGTCAGTGTCAAGTCGGTCGTCATTAATGGAGATGGAGAGGTCCACGAAGGGAAGGGAGGTGTCAGAGATGGGTCCAGGTAAATTTAAGGTCAGGGTGGAATGTGTTGGTGAAGTTGATGAATTGCTCAACCTCCTCGCAGGAGCACGAGTTGGCACCAATGCAGTCATCAATGTAGCGGAGGAAGAGGTGCATATATATATTACATTGACTCTGAACATACAAATGTTCACAACTCGATTCGATTTCAGTCATTTTACTCCTGCCACAGAATGCCTTTGTCTTTCTTCATCCAAGTTTCCACAACGTGTCAAAACTTACTTTCTCTCGCCCTGTCACCTGTATAATTTCAAGTTGAATGACAGCAGTAATAAGCTCAGTTGAAACAGGCTGGTATTCTTCTCCCTAAACTTCTCCAAAAGCTTTAAGGGGTCACGATCAGTGATAAAGATTTGTCTCATGTATGTTATTCGCAATTTAAATGCTGAAATGTTGTAATGCCAACACCAAGCGCAAGGCCTCCTTCCTCACTGTGGAATAAATCTGTTGATGTTTCCACTGGACACTCTGACCACACGTTACATAATGGAGCACTTCTCAGCTCTCCAATATTCCCTCTGAATGACATATCTCCTCATGTCTCAGCGTAAAAGAATTACATCCTTCTGTACCTCTTAATGCTGTAACCTGTTTACCTGCTACTCCTGGCCTATGCCAGTAAACCTTACTCTCACAGGGATATGTTTTAAGAAGGTCTCGTACATTCTTCTCAATCCCTCACAGAAACCAAACTTTGATTTCTGAACTCAATCATCATCATCAGCCATTTCAGCTTCTAATCTTGCCGTTTAACAGTCTGCTCTTCCACACGAGTTCTCACGACTGCAGGAAGTGAATTGTTGAACTTCTCCAAAATAAGAATCTCTCTGAGAGTGTCACAACTTTGCTCTGTTTTTAATACCCTTACCCACCTTTCAAATTTACTTTGTTAGATTCTTTCAAACTCAATGTGCGTTTAACCACGGACGCTATTTTAGATTCCTGAAACACTGTCTGTCGGCTTCTGGCACAGGCTCATGTACACTTCAGATGGCTTTCTTCACCTCCTCCCCAGACACCGCCTCCGATAGAGATGCAAATGCCAATCAGCTTCGTTTGAATCAACATGTTCACTGGGCACTGCATTTGTTTAGCCACTTTCTCAAGTGAAATTAAAAAGGCTCCCCCATCATTCTCATCAAATTTAGATAATGTCTGGATGTATTTAAACATAACCCCATCAAGCCTTTGGCTACTATAGGGTTGCTCATCCTCACTATCCTCCTCATCCAGGCTACCGTCTACCTTCATCACCACCTCCTATGTCAACTTTCCTCTCTAATTACTAACCTTTGAAGTTAAATCTCTCTGCTTTTCTTCTTTCTTAATCTCTCTTTCTTCTTCATTTCCTGTTCTTTAATTTCTACTTTTCAACATAATTCAAACTGTTCCAATTCCTTCTCATGTTCACGGTGCCTCATTTGAAATTGAATTCTCGCCATTTCCAAAGACTCTGATGGCGCTTCCACCAAATGTAATTGCTGAGATGTAGCTGTAATTATCTCTCATTTTCTCACAAACAAACGCAACCCAACTCCAGCCTGTCTGCCAATTCCTACAGCTTTACCTTCATTACCTTTTGTAAAACACCCAACTTCACTTCTTCCACACCCAGAGAACTCTCAGTGACTGAAAGAATCTTTATACACAAAATACTGTTTAAACCAACTGAATTCAACATCGGGCACAAGAGACACTAACAGCTACCATCCGCGACCTTTGAACGCAATCGCTTCCTGGTGCGTGCTCTCCAGTGTCTGCATGAGCTTATTCTGGATTCGCTGGTTTCCTCTCACAATCCAAAGGTGTGCATGACAGGTGAATTAGCCATGCTAAATTGTTTGTAGTTTTCAGGGATGTGTGGGTTCGGAGTCTTTGTCGGGGTAAATGTGTAACAACAGGGTCGAGGAATGTGTCTTGGTAGGTTACTCCTCGGAGGGTCAGTGTGGACTTGTTGGGTCGAATGGCCTGTTGGCACACTGTAGGGATTGTAATTCTAAACCCAATTTGGTGTTACCGATTTAGAACCAAACAAGAAACCCCAGTTTGCTATAGACCAACCAGACTGCCTCAAACTATTTTAAGCAGGTAGCTTGGATACGAACCTTTTCGTATTTTAAAGGTAGATGTGAAGTGGGTGTTCCAGATGTGATGCACCTCGTCAAACCACTCACCATTAATTAAACCACAATATATTTAAACACTCTAATCATAAGCCATACAAAATGAAGAGGAGTTTAGAATAACTTAACTATTGGAAACATTAACCAAATAATGGATACAGTACCTTCTACAAATGAACTGTTCCAATATACTAACATCACCTAAACACACTCCATGTTAAAGAGGAGCATTCAGACATTCAGTTCTCCAATCCAGGAGTAAACAGCATCAAGTGAAGCTTCAGAGAGAATAGCAGATAGGGATAATTTACTAAAACTTCCAACCCTTCTGGGACACAAACACCTGGTGACTTACAGCCGTAAGGAAAAAACTAGAAAGCCTGGTCTGTGCGAGCTGGCCATTGTTACTACTATTTGTTAAAAACCCTAAAAGTCTCGTAAGTTATTTACTTGAGCCATTTCAGTAGGCAGTTTGGCCTTTAAGACATCTTGTTAAAAAAAGAGAAAATAACCTTTTATTTTTAAAGAAAATGACAGCATTGTCACACAATTTAGATGCCTGGTCCTTTATTCAATGGGCTTCCCCGAGTTACTGATCGCAAGATCACCTGAGTGGGGCAAACACAGGTACAGTCCAAGTTCCAAGGATGAGTCTCATAACTTCAGAAACATGACTGTCCATGGCCATCACATGTGACATACCGGGAAGTGAACAACAGCCTGACACACACCATTTCATTGTTTCTGAGCTACACAATGCCAGCACTCGAAACATTAGGGAGACAAAACCCAAGGCCAGGGAAAGATACAGAGGGGCTGAGAGATTCACATTAAAGACAGAAACAGGCAGTTAATTAACTGGGAGGAGGTTGTGGAAATATGGGGAAAAAAGACAGAGCAGTGGGACTGACTGGAGAATGCAAGATATTCGAGAGTAAAATTACAAGAATGAGAACTTTGAATAAAGGCATTGTCAGATCAGCTGAAATGGTTTGTTACATCAAATTCTCAATCTGCTTCACACAACACCACAAACAACATGAACCGGGGCAAGATGACAGCCCAGCATGGAGAGCTGTGCAGAACATGCGAGTGTGTTGCTCAGTAAACTGCACTATCTGCCCAGCATGGAGAGTACTGCAAACTTTACGATCATATGCTAACTATACTCGCATCAGATTACTGCCTACAATCGGAAGGTTTGCTCTGTGTGTGTGTGTGTGCGCGCGTGTGTGTGTGTTCATCAGAAACTGAGAGAGAATGCGTGTGCGTGTGCGATTGGCGTGGTTGAATGCGAAAGGAACACACGTGAAGGAAACTATTTTACATACGAACAACTGGCAGGCTTTTGGATAATCGACAGAGAGAGAACGAGGGAAGTTTCATGGACAGATGAGGGAAAGTGTTTGAGAATGTTAAAATAAAGGCATTGCCATACACAATAGCAATATACTCGGCGTGCACATGAATGACAGATTGATGGGAGTTTGGTGTGAGTTCGAATCAGATTTGCTTCGGCAGGTTTGAAGCCGGGAGCGTCAGCAGCAGATTATTATCATCATTAAGACTGTATTTTATAACTCAAGGTTCAAACAGGAGATGGAATAAGCCAGTGAGATGCATTGTGGAGTGATAAATATTTCAAGTTAGAAATGGTCAGGGCATGGTGTGAGGAATCAGCTCATGGTCAAAGGGATCACCCACACATTTATGACTCGTCTGTTTCAGCCGCAGATATTGGCCAGGGATGGGATGAAAACACTGGAAAAAAGTGGAGTTTGTAACCAGAACAGTAGACAGTGACCTCCATGCTCTTAATATTTAAATAACAAAGGCAAATATACAATACATTGTGGTTCTCCGCTGAAACTGAGGAGGTCAACATAGAGACCCATGAGTAACACTGCCAAAGCAGAGGGAGGCAGTAATTGAACACCTTCATTGATGTAGCTAGTAGTGGTCTGTAGAGTTTCAACATGAACAATAATAGTGGCCAGAAGTGTAGAATATATGAAAGAACAGTAATACAGTCATAACAGGTTTGTAGAAAAAAACTGGACAGTGACACTTACCAGGAACACCAACGATAGCCAGGAAAGGATAATAAAAATATTGAATAATGCGAAGAGCATAATAAATCTGGTATGACAAGGACAGCCAATAAAATGCAGAAAGATACCAAACATAATCGGATAAACTCCTGTCTATTGTTGGAACATTCCAGTCTAATGTTCCCAGATTCTGATCCATTTTTGTAACATTCCAGTCCAATATTGTCAGAGTCTGGTCCATGTTTGGAACATTCCAGTCTAATGTTCTAAGAGTCTGATCTCTCCTCCTCCTCTCCCTGGGTCTGCTGTTCCCTGTCAGTGCTGTCGGTGATGCTCCCTCTCATGTTATGGGATAACACATTGAAAGACGCCCATTTATCGTTAAAAGATGGAAATCCTCCACTGGGATAACTAGAATCCACGAAGACTGGTATTATTCACAGTCACTGAACAAATAGGATCAGTTAACCATTTCCATACATCACTTTTCATATCATTATAAAAGGGAACAGTTACTGGGTTTGAATGGAATGGATAAGGGTTGCTGAGGGATGAACCATAAATCTTTCAATGTTTTAATCATTTTTTTTCCTTGCATACGAGAGTATTAACAGGACAGTGCAAGGCTCTATATATGTTCCACTCTGTTTATGAAAGGAAGCAGTTATAAAATAACAGATCGGCTACATAAAAAAAAACGTCGGGTGGGCAAGTTTCTAGATACCTGAACACAAAGTATGATACTTATTATCTGGTGTGAGGCTACTCCTGCTTTTAATGCCCTGTTTCCAGAACCTTCCTTAATCTTGAGCCAGAGCACTGAGACTGCTGCTCAGGAACAGGCCGAAGCAATTCTGTCCCTATGGGCCTCTTACAGAGGGATAAGAGAAGGCCATTCAATCCATATTAGCCTGTTGCTACTTGAAAAGGTGGAACGCTGGAACATTAGCACATTTTGCAAACAAAATCATTCAAAATAAAATGAATTGTCGCTGCAGCTGCATGAGGTGTTACTGAGAGGGCACCTGGAGTACATTGTGTTATTTGTGTTTCGGTAACTGAAAAGGGATGTACCTCCATCAGATATAGTTTAATGGCTGCTCATAATCCAAGGGTTGCTGTGTCATTTAATGTCTCGTGGCTGTTATAAAGGGACAGGAGGAGCCTATTCAACCTCTCGAGCCTGTTACAGAGGGGCAGGAAATATTTACTTAACATTTCAAGTCTGTTACACATAAATATTAGTTTTATAATAGTTATGGAATAGGAAAGACCTGATGTAAACATTAAAGTTCTAACTTTGAATAAGGCCAATTTTGAAAGAGTTAGGCGAGCCCTCTGAAAGGCTGATTTCGATATGCTGTTCACAGGGAAAGGGATGGTTGGAAAATGCAAGGCCATAAAAACTTGGATCCAGAGAGTTCAGAGCCAACGTGTTCCTATTAGTGAGATGGGCAAGGCTGTGGGTGCAGGGATTGCTGGATGGCTAGATATATTGATGCTCTGGTCAAGGTAAGGAATGAGGCATATGTCAGGTAAACAGAGCTGAAATCAAGTGAAACCCCAGAGGAGTATAAGGGCAGCAAATGTATAGTCAATGGTGAAATCGGGCCAGAAAAATGTGAACACGGGTTGGCTTTAGAAATATGGTTAACGAGGTATTGACAAATCTCTACAAATCTGTTCGTGGCAAAAGATTAACTAGGGAGAAAATAGGACACATTAAAGATCAGTAAGGCTACCTATGTGTGGAACCACAAGAGATGGGAAAGATATAAACAAGTATTTCTCCTCAGTATTTAATGTGGTGGAGGTTACAAGAGTGAGAAAATGAAGAAGTGTATAGTGATATCTTGAAAAGTATCTATATTACAAGGAGGTGTTGGACATTGGAAAACACATGAAGGTGAACAAATCCCTGGGACTGGATCAGTTGTATCCCAGAAGATTGTGGGAAGCTAGGAAAGAGATTGCTCAGACTTTTGCTGATATATCAGTATTATTGATTTCCACAGGTGAGGCATCAAAAGACTGGAGAGCTGCTAACATAGTGTCATCATTTCAGAAAGAAACGAAAAACCAGGTAACTATAGACTGGTGAGCCTGACGTCAATCGTGACTAAATTGTTGGAGGGGACTTTGGGGGAAAGGATGTATATGCATTTGTAAAGACAAGGACTGAAGAGTGCTTTGTACATTGGACATCACGTCTCACAGACTCGGTGGAATTTTGTGACGAAGTGATGAAGATGATTGATGAAGGCAGGATAGTGGATGTTGTCTTTATGGAATTCAGTAAGAAAAGCAAAATGTTCTACATGGTAGACTGGTTAGCAAGGTCAGACTGCCTGGAATCCAGGGAGAGCTCGCCATTTAGATCCAAAATTTTCTTGAATATTGAAGATAGGGCGTGACAGTGGACATTTGTTCATTAAACTTGGAGACCTGTGACCAGTGGTGTGCCACAAAAGTCAATAGTGAGTCCACTGCCTCTTGTCACATATACAAATCATTTGCAATTGAGCACATGAAGTACGGTCAGTAAGTTTGTAGATAATTCCAAATTTGGTGGTGCAGTCGACAGTGAAGAATGATATCTCAGAACAAAGTGGAAACTTGATTAGGTGAGCCGAGGGATGACAGATGGAGTTAAATTTAGATAAATGTGAGGTGTTGCATTTTGGCAAGACAAATCAGGGCAAGACATGTAGGTAGTGCCCTGTCGAAATCAAAGAGAACTCCATTGAAATGATAGAATCCCGACAGCGAGGAAACAGGATTTTCGGCCCATCAAGGCCTCACCGTCCCTCTAAACAGTATCCAACTGAACAAACCTCTACCCTATCCCTCTGAGCCTGCATTTCCCATGGCTAATCCACCTCGCCTACACATCCCAGGGTACTTGGGGCAATTTAGCATGGCCAATCTACACTTGCCTGTATATCTTTGTACTGTGGGAGGAAAACGTAGTACCCGGAGGAAACTCATGCAGACATGGTGAGAATATGCAATCTCCACACAGGCAGTCATTCAAGGATAGAATTAAACCCAGATCGCTGCACTCTGAAGCAGCAATGCTAGCCACTGAGCTACTGTGTCACCTTGTGGTGCAGGTTCTCCGTTCCTTGAAAGTGTCGTCACAGGTCGACAGCGCAGTGAAGAAGGCACTTGGTGATCTTCCCTTTATTGGTACTTGCTTTGAGTCTATGCGTTTGCAAGACATGTTGCATCTGTACAGGACATTGGTTCGGCCACATTTGTAATACTGCTTTTAATTCTGGTCACCCTGCTGTCGGAAAGATGTTGTCAAACGTGAAAGCGTGCAGAAGAGATTTAAAAGAATGTTGCAGGTGTTGGAGGGTTTGAGCTACAGGGAGAGTTTGAATAGGCTGAGGCTATTTTCAAGCGTTGAAGCTGAGGGTCCATCTTAAAGAGGTTTATAAAATCATGACATGCATAGATAAGGTATGATTCGGAGGTGCTGGTGTTGGACTGGGGCGTACAAAGTTAAAAATCACACAACAACAGGTTATAGTCCAACAGGTTTAATTGGAAGCACACTAGCTTTCGGAGCGACGCTCCTTCATCAGGTGATTGTCACCTGATGAAGGAGCGTCGCTCCGAAAGCTAGTGTCCTTCCGATTAAACCTGTTGGACTATAACCTGGTGTTGTGTGATTTTTAACGTAGATAAGGTAAACAGTCAACGTCTTTTCCCCAGCATAGGCAAGTCGAAAATTACAGGACAAAGGTTTAAGGTGAGAGGAGATAGTTTTATCAAGGGAAATGAGGTACAAAGATGGATTGCTGTGTGTATGGTTTGAGCACCCAAAAGAGGTGGCGGAGCCATACACAATTACACCATTTAAAAGGCATTTGAATGGGTACGTGCATGCGAAGTGTTTAGAGGGATATGGGCCAGGTACTGTCAAGGGGGACAAGATAAATTTAGGATATTTGGTCAGAATGGACGGCTGGATCAAGGGTCTTTTTCCGTGCTGTACATCACTGAAACTCTGTTGACTCTTGAGTGTATAACACAGGAACAGGAAAAGGCTACTCTGGTTCTGAATCCTGTCAGTCAGCTTGTTTGCTCAATTACTGAGAGTCAAATACAAAAATACATCACTCAGATTTTGATGGTGTTGTGCAGAAACAAGAGAAAGGCTTTTAGTCAAGAGAAGCTGTAAGGAATGTGAAGAGGCCATTCAGTCCCTCAACTCCATTCTACAGAAGCAGCAGGTGAGCACAGAGCGATTGGAGCTTGTTAGTCGGTAGCAAGAGGAAGACATCTACTTTCACAAACTTGGGATCAGGAGGCAGCGCTCAGTTGTTCAAGACTGGGACACAGGAACAGGAGGGAGTCTCTCAACTGCTCGAGACTGGGACACAGGAAAGGTAGGGAGTCATTCAACTGCTCGAGACTTGGATAGAGGAACAGTAGGGAGTCACTCAACTGCTCAAGACTCTGACACAGGAACAGGAGGCAGTTACTCAACTGCTCGAGACTGGGACACAGGAACAAGAGGCAGTTACTCAACTGCTCGAGACCGGGACACAGGAACAGGAGGCAATCACTCAACTGCTCGAGACTGGGTCACAGGAACAGGAGGCAGTCACTCAACTGCTCGAGTCTAGGACACAGGAACAGGAGGCAGTTACTCAACTGCTCGAGACTGGGACACAGGAACAGGAGGGAGTCACTCAACTGCTCGAGTCTGGGAAACAGGAACAGGAGGGAGTCATTCAACTGCTCGAGACTGGGTCACAGGAACAGGAGGCAGTCATTCAACTGCTCGAAACTAGGGCACAGGGAAATCTGGAGGCTAGTGAGGCCCGAGGATCCTGTTACGCAGGAACAGGAGGAGGTGACTCACTCCCCACCAGTATGGGACACTGGGAGAGAAGTGGAATTTGCCTTTTACAAACAGAAATAGATGAATAAGTTACATTCGTGGTCCACACAATCCTGCCCCACCATTCACTCAGACCATGGCTGATCTGATTGTGATTTCCTCATGCCATTTTATGGAGACTGCCGTCTCTGCAGCCTCTGCTCCATTTTTGGTCATGTTACAGACCCAGATGCTGTAACAACAGTCACCATCATTCATCCAGAGGGTCGGGTCTAATCGGATGAGTCAGGATTTGAAGGGTCCAATCACAAGAATGAAAATACAAAATAAAGGCTTTGCCAGATGTTTCGTTCTCTCACATTCGTAATCCAACTCACATAACCAGCCCATCCATTACATCTTCAGGATGGAGCACTGTGTAAATCCGGTCCAGAGTGGTACACTGTGCAGCCCACACCAATGTTTGATCTACAATCCTGGGCTAAATGTCCAGCGTAGGGAGCTTTGCAGACCACACTGGTTCATTCATATATAACCCCAGGCTTTTGCATTGTTCGGTAACACTGTGTTAGATCCCTGCCCAGTGTGGGGAAACTAGCAGCCGATGCTGGCAGTGACAGGATGTGCAGCTCCTATCCATTTACAGCTCTATGTCTCCACTGTGCCTTGACAAGGGGCTCTGTGGGTGTGAAAATCATTGCAAAGGAGAGATGTAAATGGAAACAGTTTAAATACCAATGGTTCCGATTCAGGCGCATACCACTCCAGTATTTAAAGATGAAATAACTGAGATAATGTCCAGTGAGGTTTTGTGGATGGTGAAAAGAAGTAAGAGGGAGGTGGTAATGTTACAGTGGTTGCGCTATAAGCCTCCAAATAATCAATGCGAATTGGAGGAACAAATATTCAGGGAGACTGGGGAGACTTGCAGGAACAAAAGGATTGTCATAATAGGTGATTTTAATTATACTAACATGGACTGGAACGTCCAGAGTGTTAAGGATTTAGATGGAATGAAATTTGTTAAGTGTGTTCAGGAAAGTTTCCATAAGCAGCATATGGAGGGTCCTACTCGGGAAGGGACAAACTCGACCTACTGTTGGGGCATAGGGCAGGATAGGCGACAGAGGTAATGTGGGGGAGCATTTTGGAGCTGTATTAATTTTTAAATAGTTATGGGAGTGACAAAATTGGTCCACAGATTCAAGTTCTAAATTGGGGCGAGGCGAATTTGTTGGAATTAGACATGGACTTGCAAAGATTGATTGGAGTAGCTTGTTTCCAGGCAAAAAGATCTCTGGTAAGTGGGAGTTCTTTAAAATTCAAGGTCTATGTGTGCCTGTGAGGGTGAAGGGAAAGTGAGGCAGGAAGAGAGAACCCTGTATTACAAGAGATAATTAGGCTCTGACCAGCAAAAAAGGAGGCGTGGCTCAGGTTCAGGCAGCTGGAATCAATGGAATCTCTGGAGAGACACAAGGGATACAGAAGTTTACTGAAGAAGGAAATCAGGAGGGCGAAAAGGGGGTATGATATAGCCTTGGCTGAGAACATTACAGTGGATCCAAAGATGTGCTTTCAGTATAGTAAAGAAAAAGAACGACTAGAGAGAAAGTAGGACGCCTTAAAATCCAAAGTGGGCATTCATGTGTAAAACCACAAGAGATGGGCGAGGTCCTCAAATTCCCCTCTGTATTTACCATGAAGAAAGACATGAAGATCTGTGACCTTTTGGAGGGGTTAGTTGTCATATCATGGTACCGTTCATATCAGAGTGGAGGTGCCGTTGGGCATAGTAGAATGCATAAAGTCAGATAAATCTCTTGGTCCTGACCAGATATATCCAAGAGCACTGCAAGAGACGAGAGAAGACAGGTCAGGGGCCAAGGTCCCGGAAGACTGGGTGGTAACAAATGTGGCCTTATTCAAGAAGGGCTGCAAAGAAAAACCTGGGAAATATAGACCAGAAAGCTTCACATCTGTTTTCGGTAAACCACTTGAGAAGATTCTGAGAGATAAGATATGCATGCATTTGGAAAGACAGAGTTTGACTTGAACAGTCAGCATAGCTATATGCATGGCAGATCATGCCTTACAAATTTTGTTCGAATTTTTTGAGGAAGTGACCAGGAAGGTTGACGAGGGCAGGGTGGTGGACATATTCTATATGGATTTCAATGAAGTCTTTGATAAGGTTCCACATGTAGGCTGCTCGAGCAGGTTAGATCGCATGGACTCCAAGATAATCTGGTAAATTGGCGACACAATTGGCTTAGCGTTCGGAAGCAAATGGCTATGGTGGAGGGATGCTTGTCGGACTGGAGGCCTGTGACTAGTGGAGTGCCTCAGTGATCGGTCCTGGGCCCATTGCTGTTTGTTATCTATATCAATAATTTGGACCAGAGTGCACAACGCAAGGTTAATAAGTTTGCAGATGACACTAAAAAGTAGGCATCCAGTGAGGAACATTATCAGAAATTGCAGCAGTACCTTGATCGGCAGGGGAAGTGGGCTGAGAAATAGCATGTGGAGTTTAATATAGATAAGTGTGACGTCTTTCATTTTGGAAAGTCAAATCCAGGTAGGAGTTTAGTGATGAATGATAGTGCCTTAAGTAGTGCGGTGGAGATCAGGTGCACGGTTGTCTGAAATTTGAGTCACAGATACACAGGACAGTGAAGAAGGCTGTTGGCACACTGGCACTCATCAGCGCATTGAGTATAGAAGTTGGGACATTGTGTTGCAGTTGTACAGGGTGTTGGTAAGGCTGCAGTTGGAGCATTGGTTTCAGTTTTGTTCTCCTTACTGTAGAAAGGATATTATTGAATTAGAAAGAGTGTAGTAGGAATTTCAGTGATGTTTCCTGATCTAAAGAGTTTAAGTTATAGGGAGATTATGGACAGGTCAGAACTTATTTCTTTACAGCCTAGGAAACTGAAGGGGTTCTTATAGAAGTGTAGATCTTATCAAATTGTGAGAGACATGCATAGGGGTGAATACTTCAAGTTTTTTCGCAAGGTTGGGGAATCGAGTACGAGAGGACATCCGTTCATGCTTCGAGAAGAATAAAATAAAAATTAACTCGTAGGGGCAACTCTTTTACACAGATAATGGTACACATATGGACTGAGCTGTTACACTAACAACATTGAAAAGGCACTTGGACAAATACACAGATAGGAAATGATTAGAGGATACTGAGCAAGCGCAGGGAAATTGGATGAGTGTGGATGTACATTTTGTTCGGCATGGAACATCTGCGCCGAAGGGCCTTTTTCCGTCTGTAGAACCGTATGACTGCAAATACGTGCGTTTTGTGATAGAGAAAGGGAGGGGGAGACCGAGGAAAAAATGTCATGGAAAGATATGTTCACTGGTTCCAGAATGCTGAAATGAAGACATTTCGATAGTATCATGCAATACGGGTCAGTATTATGAAGAATTATGAGTGAATGGTATACTAGTGTGAGTTCAGGCGATGGAGAGTTTTGAATGAGAATTTGTCCTGCAGCTTTGCAACTGGGAGGGAGGACTACAGAGTCTTCGACACATTGAGCTGTATAAAACAGTAATTTGTCTCAAATTCATTTTCATTGACTGTGACAGAGGGATTGTCTGTACGAAGCTGAGCTAGATTCCTGGTGCTATCTTATCGAACTTACCTCATTAGCTACCTACCCACCCCTTGGTGTCCCTCTTATTCAATACCATCCCGATTCTCCCACCCATCATGACTGGAGGTACACAAGTAGCCAGGGTGCCCCTGGATATTCTGTGATCCCTGGCACTGGTGCCATCTTTAAAAGGCCAAGGGGCACACAGTTGAGCTTTCTCAGGTTGGTGCTGCCTTGCACAGATTACCCCGAGCATGGCATATAAGGGGCAATTACACCACAGCTTGTTGATAGAGCATGGCGGGCATAGTGGATGGGCTAGTACAGAGGGGGACCATTCCCTTCCCAGAGGGGGCCATACCACCAGACCTACCGAGCATGGTCTGTACTCACCACCCAGCTCAGTGCAATATCTGCGGTCTGAAGGAATATCCAGCAATACAGGACACGCATCAATAACCTTCCCCATTCTGCCAGGGTAAGTGTCACCGTATTCTCTCTGTTCCCTCACAGTCACTGTATATCGGTTATAGCACCGAGCCCCAAACAAGGCTCATGCTCCAACACGCTCACTGCAGCGCCTTCTCTCTCTCTCTCGTTTGCAATATCCACCGCCCCCCCCCCCCCCCCCCCCCATTACAGTTGTAGAATATTCTGGAGAATACCACTTATTGAAAATTCCAGATGATGTTCCAAATAATTCCCAGTTTCAGGAAAATGGGAGTGCCCCAGTGTGTAACACATAAGAGGAAGGAGTAGAGATGTACGTTTTTCAAACCACACACAATTCAAACCACGCTGAGGTCATTCAGCCCTTCAAACTTGCTCTAGCATTTCATCAGGTCCGGCTGACTGATGGTTTTCTCAGCTCCATCTTACAAGAACTTTCAGTCATTCAACTCCCTGGGTTCCTGTCACTGAACAGACGACACTCAAGCACTTTTACCCCAGTTTTCTTTAGGAATGCACTCTCCTAACAATATATTCCATCAGCTATATACTTTCATGCAACGGTCAGCATACTTTACACAGACCAAACAAAGATCTACACTTTTTTCGTTATAGATGTCCAATCACACTTAGTAATTCTGGTTATTTCACTTGACTAACCTTAATAATATTAAATCAAAGACAGCTTCTAAGCGCGTCTTGTTATAAAATACAATTTCGAGCAGAGAACGTTTTTACCCTCAGCCGTTATCTTGACCGTTATCTAAATTGTACCCTTTTCATTGTTGTGAAAGTTTCTCTTGCCCTTTGCCTGTGACTGTTTCTGTCCGTAACAGTTGCTCTGCCGTCCCTCAGTTGGCTGGACGGAAGGTTTGTGATGTAGAGGGAGGCCAACTGCGCAGGTTCAGTTCCTCACACTGACTGAAGTTACCATGAAGGGAATGCTCTCTCAACATCACCCCATCACCCAAAATGTGGTGACCCTCACGGTAAACCAGCATGAGTGGTCTCTCTAATGAGAGTTCTTTGGGACTCTATTCTATCAATGTTAGCATTTTAATTTAAAAAATAGTAATTTTATTGAAAAAGAGATTTTTAATATTATATTAACCCAATAACAACACAACTCAAATAACTGATCAAAATTACACTCGTGAGCATGTACATACAAAACATGTACATTTAAAAACACTAAATAGACAGAGAAAAAAACAAAAATAAACAATAAATAATGAATAAATAGTACAGCTCAGCATAACAAAGCGATAGCTCTCGTTCTTCAAGAGCATTAACTGATACACATTTTTATGTTCATAACTCTTTCTCGCTGGATATTAGATTCATTAGGCCATATCGTCATGACTATTCACAAGCCCTTATTAATGTGACAGATAAACCTGTATCGTGGTAATCCAAAAAGGGCTGCCATGTCTTAGATAAGTCTCTGTTTTTTGATGCACCATACAGGTGAGAAAGTCCAAAGGGATATTCTCCATGAAGAACTTACGACGACTCAACAGACCTGGGGTTTTCAGATATCCAACACAACAGAACATTTTTCCTAGTACAGAAAATGAGGATATAATTTTTCCGCATGTGCATCTCTGTAAAGTATCCGGGGCAGGCCCAGGAAAAGAAAAACCGGGTCCATCTCCATTTCAGCCCCCAAGACCCATTCTATCACAGCTAACATAGTGCTCCAATATATTTGAAGCCTGCAGCAGGACCAAAAGCAATGAGTAAGAGTGCCTGTAGTCATTCTGCATTTACGACATGCTGAAGATAATCCCACTTTGCATTTCGAGAGACAATTTGGGGTCAGATAGACCCTACGAAGAATTTTCAACTGCATGGAATGGGTCCTATTACAGATCAAAATCCTTCGAGCATTTTCACCAGTATCCTCCCATGTCTCCGAAGTGTTTTGAACCCCAACTCTCTCTTGAAGACATCACAAAGCTGCACAGTCTCGTCTGAGGGGACACTCTCCAACTAATGATGAAGGGTACTGACAGAGAGTGCATTCTGAGCACTAAGCACCCGATTCTCTCTATCCGATCTGTAAGAGTCTGGTAAAAGTGTGTGTTTTTTTTTAAATCAAATCTCTGATCTGAAAACAAAAACAAACAGAAGAGGTCTCTACTAGGTAGTCCATACTTACGAGTTATTTGATCGAATGATGTAATTCTTTCTCCCTGAAATAAAACATTGTGGCTCAGTGGATAGCATTGCGGCCTCACAGCACCAGGATCCAAAGATGCACAGGTTAGATGAATTGGCTATTGATAAATTACCCATAGTGTTCAGGGATGTGTAGGTTGGGGCATTAGTTAGGGTAAATATAGGATGGTCGGGGAATGGGTCTAGGTGGGTCGAAGTCGACTTGTTGGGCCCAAGGACCTGTTTCCACACTGTAGGGATTCTATAAATTCTAAATCACTGAAGCAAGGTACACCCCTGGCTTCTCACAGTTTAAACATGGAATCCATGATCCCCAGTTGGCAACTTGGTATACCAATTATAGGGGTAAGAAACAAGGTTTTGGCTGTATTGCCCTCGATCTGACTCATTGCCATTCATACTTTAACTTCATTAATGATTATTTGGTTATGACAATACTCCCTCAATGTTGTCATTTTGTCTACGAACAAGAGACTAATTAGGGTTCATTTTGTCTGAGAGAGTTCAATATCTAACCATATTGACGCCGAGTCCTCAGTGGTCCACACACTAACATATGATAATAAAGAACTTAATTGACAGCTTTTAATCTGGGAGATCTACTCCCCACAATCTGTGGGGTAGTTGCAATTTGGTTAGCTTGATAAAGAGTCGCTTTTGGTGCCAAATAAAAGAGCTAAACCAGCCATAAAGTCTCCTAAATATCTGTCTGGGAAACATCAAAGGAAGCATTCACACGGGGTATCGTAAATTAGGAAGGACATTCATTTTCAGAACAGCTATCCGACCTAGCCAGGATATTGGAAGTGCCTCACATCTTTGAAGGTCTTTTTTTAATTTTGTCAAAGAAATGGACATAGTTCACGTTAAATAAATGATCAAAGACAGATGCAATGAATATACTGAAATAGGGAAAGCACCCCCGTGACCATTTAAAAGTAAACCAGGATTTTCCTTCAAAATCAGGTATTTCCCTGAGACCTCCCATAGGTATGGCCACAAACTTTGTAAAATTAATCTTAAAGCACGAAAAGGCGATAAGCGAATTAATGCATTGCATCACGTGAGCTGCCGAAACTGTGGGATTTGACAAAAACATGAGACCCTCATCTGCATACAACATAATCTTATGTGACTTCTATCTTAATTCTGGGGCAGGTATGTTGGGGTAATATTCCCAATTGTGCAGTATGCCACCGTGTCTAAGATTGTTGCAGGGATGGGGAAGAGATCAACCCTATTGTGACATTTGTGTGGGTTAAAGAAGAAAATAAAATCCCTACTTGTGAGGTAGATCTGCCTCCAGGTATCCACCAGCTCTAACCCACTAATTGCTTACATTATAATGAGGGTATTGTGGTACCTTTGGACATTCTGTCCACCGTGGGGCCATAAGGCAGTCGAAATCTCCTTCTACAATAATGTGCCATGATGCAAGATAACTTCCTTTGGAAAATGCATCTTTCAGGATTTTAAGACAGTGCACCAGGGGGCAATAAACATTCAAAAGACTGTATTATTTCCCATAGTTCAAGACTTTGGGAATGATCATCCTTCCGTGAGTGTCTAATACAATCTAGTAATTTAAATGGAAGATTCTTCTTCACTAGTATGGCTTCTCCCGTACTCCTAGTATTAAAAGACGAGAAATAAACCCGATCAAATCCACCCTGCTATAAGGTCAAATGTTCCTTGTCATCAAGGTGCATCTCCTGCATAAGGACGACATCCACTCTCTCTGTTTTAAGACTAGAAACTTCATTTTTCCTCTTGACTGGCAGATGGCTCCCCTTAATGTTCCAGGTACAACATTTAAGCACATCATTATCCAGAACACACTGTAGCAACATTTCAACTCGAGAGTTTCACATCGAATTACACATCGCTGATCATTAATTAAGAAAATACTCATTGGGCCTAAAACCTGCCCAAACTAAAACTACTACAACTAACAAGCTCTCAAAACTTTCCAAAGCTAAAAACATAAAAATTCAAAGAACGAAATAAAATCCAAAATGCCAATGACACTCGATTGGGGAATTTACCCCCACCGCCCACTAGGGACGCTTACATATCTCAAAACTTTATCTTCTGCCCGCTACCAATATGGAATCCAAGGCAATTAACAACAAACATCGGGCTTGAACTGCCCTTCGGTCGGCACTTAGTCATCACAACTACCTTTGTAACTCCCTCCAGCTTGAACTGCACCCCAGACACAAGCAAAGAAAGAGAAAAAGAGTAGTAATACTAATGAAGACGTCAAAAATGAGTACTCTACCCACTCCCGGTTATAATTTAACATTGGTTAATAGCAGAAAAATCCAACAAAAAATCTATCTAAAACGACTATCTAAATATCCAGCTTACTTTAAAATGTCCACAAAGTTTTCGCTTTCTCTGGAGAGTCAGACGAGCGTATGGATCCATTGAAAGCAATATGGAGCACCGCTGGGTACCGTAAGGAATACTGAATCCAGAGTTCCCTTATTCTTCTCTTGATATCATCAAAAGATTTTCTTTCCTGAATCACCGCCGTTGAAAAGTCCTGAAAGAAAATAATCCTTGAGCCCTCATGAATTAAGCCCATCGGTTCTGGAAGATTCCATCAGTCTTTGTTTGGCCCCATAACTATGTAATCGCGCAAGGGCAGGATGAAGGCGTTGGTCTGAGTCTCACTTCCGCACCGTAACCCGATGAACTGTCTCACTCTTCACCCGTCCCTCCTCAGTTTTGAAGTGAAGGGATCGCTGCAGCCTGTTCTTGAAAAAACTCACCGGCTGACCATCTTCTGTCCGCTCCAGCAAACCGACGATGTGAATATTCTTCATCATACCCCTGTTCTCGAGGTCGTCATCTTGTTCAGTTAAGGGGCAGACCTAATTTTCAAGGCCGACGATCCTCTCCCGAGAGAAATCGATCACGGTCTCTGTCGCTGCAGTTCGGCGCTTGGCATCGTCTGTTCTGTTTCCAAGGCTGTCAAGTTGCTGCTCATGTTTTTGGAGCACGGCTGAGAGCGGCTTTAGCCACTGCTGAACCCTTCTTCAATCATGGCTTCAATCATTTCACATAAGTTGGTGAACTCAGTGACCAAGGCCTGGTGAGGCACTGGGTCTAGGGAACGAGCAGAGTGGGTTGTAGCTGCAGCCTCAGGCAGGCTCGATGCTTCTGATGGGTGCACCGTGTGTTGGGACTTACTCGATCCTTTCCCACGTTTTGTCATTTCCACTTGATAAAACGGGATTACTAAAGATTCTATTGCTCTTTTAGTGTTGAATTTTAAGTAAATGGCTTGGATGGGGTGGGTTAGAGAACCACTTTGCCAGTGTGTTGATGCAGAGCCCAGCATGGATCGCTGTCATCTTGTATTCCCCCTTAACATTTTATCGATATTATCATTTCATTTTGCATTATATTCCTGGAGGTTCTGAAGCCGTGTTATTTGATACCACTGTCTACATTTCCCCCCACACTGCACATTGCTGCCCATTCCTCGATAATCCTTGACTCTGTTGTTATTTATGAACCTTCCATCTGTGCCTTAAAAATATTCAATATTTCCGCCTCCAATGGTCTGTGGGGAAGAGTGTTCCAAAGACTCACAGCACTTTGAGAAAACAATTATAAACATTATGATCTGAGTGTGAGATTAGTTTTTTTTGTGTCTCCTTATGTGAGAAAGGATATAATTACACTGGAAGTAGTCCAGAGATATTTCATTTCAAGTATTCCTGGGGTGAAGGGCTTATATTATGAAGGCCTTAACAGGTTACTCTTGGAATGAGAATGAAACATATAAGACCTTGATAAGAGTAGATTAGGTATGTATCCACTGAGTATTTCTTTGTCCAAATTTATAGTCATTGTCATAGAACCTCTACAGTGTGGAGGCAGGACATGAAGTCTGCACTGATTCACCAAACAGCATCCCACTTGGACGTGCCCCCCAATCTTATCCATGTAACCCTGCATTTCCCATAACTAACCCACCTAACCTACACATCCCTGGGCACTATGGGCAACCACTTTAAACTGCACATCTTTGGACTGTGGGAGGAAACTGGAGCACTGAGAGGAAACCCACACAGTCACGGGGAGAATGTTCAAACTCTACATAGAGGGTCGCCCGAGGTTGGAATTGAACCCAGCTCCTTGGTGATGTGAGGAAGCAGTGCTACACACAGATCCACCATTTTCCTCCGTTAGTTCTGTAAGTAACTTGTGGCTGACTAAAGAAATCTGCCTTACTTGTTCTTATCATTGAACCTGACCCAGTCTGAGACCTTTAACATCGGCCATATCACCAACCTGATTACATTTAAAATTTGTTGTGAGAGGGACTAGAAAAGGAAAGAGTGACACCCCCCATCCTCAGTCACAACTGGAGTGAGAAAAAATCACAAAGTGGGAATTCATTCAAGTGGGAATTCTCTTTCACAGAAGTATGGGATGGCTGAATCTTTATATTATATCGAGGCTGGCTTCGTCTGATTTTCCATAGACAGGTGAATCAAGGATAATGGTGCATGGAGAGAAAAGTGCAGCTGGGACCACAATGAGATGAGCCATGACCTTATTTACTGGTTGAGTTGTGTCAAAGGGCCAAATGGCCCACTCTGTCCCTCAGCCATATGTTTTGATGTTCCATTCAGCCCTTCGGACCTGCTACATAGGGGCAGATCGAGCCACTCCGATGGTTAGGTGCAGTTTTTGAAATGTACTTGGAAAATCCAGGCTGGGTCAGGAAGTGACACTCACTCCCAATCTCTGTTTCCAGGCTTCCCCTCTCCGCAACGTCTGATCCAGATGTGGGTCATGTTACAGACCCAGATTTGCTGTAAATACAGCCCCTATACCCCACCCAGCGCTAACCTAAACAAATCCTCTGCTCACCCGAATGTAGCATTACACAACACAACTTCCGGGAAAATAACCAGTTACTTTGCAAAAGCATAACATGTGAAATTAATAAATAAGAACAAGAGTAGGCTATTCGGCCCCTCAAGATTGCCATGTAATTAATTACGAACATGGCTGATCTACTCCAGGTCTAACTCCACTTTCTTGCCACCTCCTTGTATCCCTCCACACCTCTCTGGGTTAGGGAATTCCAGACATTCACTACCTTCTGAGAGAAAACATCACTTTGCATCTCAGATAGAAATCGATGTTCCATATTCGGTATCTATGTCATCGAGTTCGAGACTCTACTCAGGAATGGTAACAACTTCTCAACATCTACCTTCTCCAGTCCCTTCCGTGTCTTGTATTTTTCAGCAGTATCACTCCTCATTCATTTAAACCCCAATGAATAATCACCTCTCCACTTTACAGATTCTCAATAACACAACCCTTTCATCGGTCGAAGCCGGCTAATTAACCAACCTAGTTACTTGCTGCAACAACATGCTAACTTTATGTTTCATACACAGGAACACTCCAATCCCTTTGTACTATTCTTTTTCTGGAAGTCCTCTCCATTAAATAACAGCCTGCCTTTTGATTCTCAGTGTCATCCTCAACCTCGGATGTATATTGCACTCAGCTCCCTCCTTCAGGCTATCAGTATAGAGTGTAAATAACTGATGCCATCGGTCTGATAGCTGTGGTCCTCCAGCAGATATACCTTTATCATGAAGATCCATTAATCCTGACTCTCCGATTTTTATATGTTAAGCAATCATCATCCCATGTTAATACATTCTCCATCATCCGACGGGCATCTGTCTTGTGTGAGAACTTTTATTTTGTAATACATTGTGGAAAATCTCTGGAAAGCCTGGTGTCTAACAGATCCCCATTATCAAGTCCGCTTGTTACATTCTCAGGCATCTCCAGAAATACTTTGCATGATTTTACGGGCAAAATATAACTTCCCTTTCACAAAACCACTCTGAACCTGCGCGAAGTTTTTCTAAATGTCAATGTGAGCCAGGTTTTCCAAATTAAGCTAGTCCCATCTGCTTTCATTTGACCAATATGCCTCGAAATGTTTCCCATCCATATGTTTGTCTAAATGAGTTTTAAATGTGTTAGCTGTACTGGCATCTATCACTCTCCCTCTGGCAGCTCATTCCATACTCACACCACCCTCTGTGTAAAAACATTGCCCCTGCGTCCCTTGTAAGTTTTCCCTCTTTCATCTTAAACCTATGCCTTCTTCGGCTGAACTCCCCCATCCTGTGGAAAAGACCTTGGCTTTCACCCTATCCATACCTCTCATGATTTTAGAAACTTCCATAATGTCATCCCTCAACCTTCTACACTGCAACCAATACTAACTTCAAGAACAAGCATTTAAAGATAAACACTGCAAATCTGAAACTATAGTAAACATGACAGGTAAACAATACTCAGTCCAAACTTCATACTGTGATTTGTTTTTCAACCAATTACTATACTAAGACAGCATGAAACGCTTCCTAGTGCCAATAAGAAGTCAAGCACCTGATATCCTTTGTCTAAAGGGGGCGATGATCTCGACAGTGAAAACGTATTTATGGCCAGATCTTTATAATGCCACATACTCAACATTCTCCCTCCTGGCCTCCCTATGACCTTGGGTGATTGTGTCTTGTTTATCTTGCACTCAATAGAGAGTACCCCTTTCTCCATTCACACCTTAATTTAAACCCATTTTATATCATCTTCTCATTCACCACTGCTAAAAGCCGGTTTATCTTTGCCACGCCCTTTTTTCCCTGTCACCTATCTCCCACCTCTGGAAAGCTATTACAAAGCCAAGGTTCCAATCCTTTTCAGTTGTGAAGAAGTGTCACACTGGGCTTGAAATGCTAACGCTGTTTCTCTGTCTCTGCAGATACTGATAGACCTGCTGAATTTCTCCAGAAATGAATAGGCACGGAACAAATTTTCACAAAACAAATGGCTATGGATACTGGTAATAAAATACTAAAATTGCTTGACAAACTGGGAGCTTTGTCGAGGGTCACTGTACCTGAAAGATAAACACTGCATTCATTCCAGAAGATGCTGCAATTTCTTCAGCAATTTCTGTCTTTGGACAATTTCCAAAGAAGTATGTCAAAGATGCTCAAACATCCTGTCCAACATGGAGTGCCGTACACTGGGAACTGAAAAATAACGCATGGTGGACAAGTTCCTTGACTCTGAAACTACATAAGTCTGGCATCACTGACACTGCAGAGCTCTTAATCATGGTCAGGGAGAAAAACAGAGGGAAACACATTCACTTCAAATACAGAAGTTGACATTGTGGAAGAGAAACGATTTCGATCATTACTTTAAATGGATTGAGTTAAAGTAACAAATTAGAGGCGTGACACCAGGGAGAGGTCCTCAGCAGATTGGGGATATGAAAATGCAAGTGTTAACGCATCAGAAACCAGGTTAGGTAGAGAATACAGGACTGATGGGTGAATGGGTCTCGGTGTGAATTGGGGGACAATCAGTAGAATTGAATTGTAGATATTGCATCTCAAACTGTGTTATCATTTGATGCTGCAGCAACAGCAGAAGCAGAACTGTATTCGACGACAATCTGTAACATTTTCCTGACGATAATTCATCAGTCTACCATTACCATTAAGCTGATCCATGGTTCAGTGATGAGTGTGGGTGAACATGCCAGGGTCGGAATCACGTGGACCTAAACCTGTTGACAACCCATTAAAGCTACCACACTAAACTGGTTAAATTCCGACCAGCAGAACTAATTTCTGATGGAGAGGGGAAATGATCCCAAGACTAACAGATCCGATCTAAGGTCTGTCCGTCCTGCCAAATCCAAACAATAATATCGATGGACTATTAAACAATTTACTGGAGGAAAGGACTCCACAAATATCCTCATCCTAAATATCGGAACAGTTCTGTACGTCAGTGAAAAATGCCAAGGATGTGGTGTCTGCACTATCCTCAGCCAGACGTGATGAGTGGATGATCCACCTCACACTCATCATGATTCGCACAGAATCGCAGATGCCAGTCTTCAAGCAATTCGATTTGCTGTACGGGCATGAAGAAACAGCTGAACACAGTAGATACAACAAAGGCAATGGGCCCTGACCCCATTCCTGCAATGGAACTGAAGACTTGTGCTGCACAACAAGCCGTGTCCCTGGGGAAGCTGTTTCATTCCAGCTCCAACTCTGACATCTCCCTGGCAATCTGGAAAATTACTCAACTATGTCCAGTCCCTGAATAGGAGAATAATTACAATCTGACCAATTACCACACCCTCAGTCCCATCACGACAGTCAAATTGGTGGGAATACTTTTTGATGGAGCTGTCAAGTAGCACCGAAATAATCAGGTCAGTGTGGTTTCTGATCGGGCCCCATGTGGAGATGGTGCTGTAGTGAACATATCATTGGATTACGAATCCAGACCAGGATAATGCTCTGGCAGCTGGTGGAAGTTAAATATAATTAATAAAGTATCGAGACCTAAAACCTGGTGTCAGTAATAGTGATCTTGTGTCCAATGTTGATTGTAAACATCAATCTCCTTCACCAATATTCTTTCAGGAAGTGAATCTCCCGTGCTTTCCTTGTCTGGCCGAAAAGTGACTCCAGACGCACAGACATGGTCTCTGAATCGGCCACGAGAGACACTCAATTATATCAAACTGCTCTGAGGTCTTAAAGGATAAAACCTGACAGAACACCCAGCATCAACATCGTTATCAGAAAAGGGAATGGGAAACACAGTCCTGTTGACCCTGCATAGACATCCTTCCTAACATCTGAGAGCTTGTGACAACATTTGCAGAGCTTTCCCACAGACTGCACAGAAACATCGGGAGAGGAGGAGGTCATTCAGCACATTGAGCTTTCCCCATGCTATTTCATGGCCGAACATCTCCTCAATGCAGTTTTCCCCACACAATGTTCATATCCCAAAATATGTTTAAACATTATGAACTATAGTGCCTTCGGCCCATCAATATATAGGGAGTTCTCTGATAGTGCTTGTTTATTAAGTGCCATTTGACTGCAATGCGATTCGTGAACCGCTTTCTATAAAGTGAACTATCATCCCTGCTTCCAATCTGTCACACCCTGGCAGAGTTTTATCTATCTCACTGAGATCTCCACTCATTTTCCTAAAGCCCATGGAATACAGGTCCAGTCACCCCAAACTCTGCTCCCACAACTAACTGTCATCCCAGAGATCAGTCTGGTCATCCTTCACTGCACTCCCTCGATGTCAGGTTTGCCCTTTATTAGGTAAGGACACCAAAATTGCACACAATACTACACAATGTTCGAGATGGAGCCCCAAAAAGGCCCTGTACAGTTGCAGTAAATGACCCTTACTCCTGTATTCTAAATCCCCTTGAAATGAAGGATAGTAAACCATTTATCTTCCTACCTGCTTTCTGCTCCTTCAATATTGCTTTCAGTGACTGGTGTACAGGAAGATCCAGATTCTTTTCAATGTTACAGCTCCCTACTTGCTGGGTCTATGTATACTGTATACAGCGTGCCAATGCCATTCCCAGTATTGGCTTCCGTGTTCAGAAGTCACTGCCCTACATGGACTCGGAAGGCTGCGCAGAAATAAACAAAAATGCAGCTTAAGTTCATTTATGTATCAACATTTTTCAACCAATCCCTTTTCAAATGGCAGGCTGCCATTCAATTGATCCCATCAATGTATACAACCTCTCATCTCTGCCATTGCTCTTTTTCTGCCAGATATTTGCCCAGTCACTCCACTTGTCTCAATCAACTTGGAGCCTTTTTGACATCCTCCTCATCCACTCACAAGCTGACATCGTTTAGAGCTGTCAGCAGACTTGGGAATATTGCAATTGAGCTCCACAACCAAAGATATGATGTGTATTGGGATTAACTGGATCCCAAAACCCGATCCTTGTTATATCCTCCAAGCCTTCCATTCAAAAAAACATGGTTTTGTTCATACTCACTATTTCCTGCCAGCTCTCCCATTCTAAAACCATGACCATGTATTAGCCCCAGTCCCATAGGATTCGAATTTGCACAATAGGCTTGGGGCTTTATCAAAAATCTTTCTGAAAATCCAATCGTGTTGCGTTGATACCTTCTCCATAAAAGCCATTTTCTCAAATATGATTCCTATTTTATAAACCTCTGTTGACTTTGTCTATGCCCATTAATTTCAGTCCAATATTTTTTCTAAAACGTTTTAGTTACTAATGTCAATCTATTCCCTTTTTCTCACCAGACTAAAGTTCCCTAGTATTGCGAGGACATTTTATTTTTGTGTTTTTTTTCTTCTTCTGTGAATGCCTAACCGAAGTATTTGCTCCATTGATCTGCTATTTCCCTGTCCTCAATCATTTTGTATTAGACTGTAAGAAAGCTGCACCTTTTTCTCTTAATTTTGCCATTAACTTATTTTCAGAAGATATTACAAGTTCACTCATATACACTGTGATAAGATATTCTTCAGAAACCCATCAATTCCTATCATAAGCTACTGAATGATTGACCTTCCACAGCCATACAATCACACAAGCACAGACTCTGTACTATCAGAAATACAGCGCGGTCTACATTAGCCCCACTTTCCAACACAAAACCTGTCGCTGCGAATCTTATGGCATTTCAAGTGCACAACCATGTATTTTCTAATGGTTTTGAGGTTACCATGACAATTCCCCTCTCACAAAGTGCATCGCAGACCCCAACACACTTTGGTTGAAAAACATTCCTCAAATTCTCACTAAGCCTCAAACCCTTCACTTTAAAGGTGTGTCCCTTTGATTAAAAGGACCAGCGGCTGTCTATCCACCCCATCCATATCCCTCGTAATCTTATCCTCCTGATTCACGTCCCCCTTAGCCTTCTCTGCTCCAAAGTAAACAACCCGAGCTTCTCCAGGCTCTCTCCATAGCTGATATGCTCCATCCCAGGCAACATCCCAGGGAACATCTCCTCTGCACCCCCTCTAGTACAATCACATCCTTCCTGTAATGTAGCTCCCTGAATTACACACAGTATTCCATCTTGGCTAACGAAAGTTCCGCATAGTTCTTATAATCTATGCTTCGATGTGTGAAGGCTATGTTTACACTCCCGTGCGCTTTCTCAAATCGCGTGTTACCCTGTCCAGCCACATTCAGGGATGTGTGGAGAAGCACTCTCTCAGCTTCCTAGTGTGCTGCCATTCATTGAGTCCTCCCCTGCCTGATTCCTTCTTACAAAGTGCATGACCTCATATTTATCAGGGTTACATTCCATCTGCCATTGATGTGACCATTCGACCATTCCATCTGTATCTTCCTGTAACATAAGGCCTTCCTCCTCACTGCCATCTACCCGGCCAATCTTTGTATCAAACACAAACTTACCTATGACACTCCCCACGCCTCGTCCATATTCACAGCTGCATCCTTTATGATAAGGTTTAAAATCAGAAAACAACAGCTTCTAGTCCAACAGGTTTATTTGGAGGCACGAGATTTCGAAGCGCTGCTTCTTCATCAGGTGATTGTGAGCTTTGATGAAGTACTTCGAAAGCTAATGCCACCGAATAAACCTTTTTGCCTATAACCTGGTTTATGCAATTTTTAGCTTTGTCCACCCCAGTCCAACACCAACACTTCCGAATCCCAAATATTAAGAGACACAGCACTGATCCCTGTGGTACACCATTGGACACTAGCCTCCAATCCCACAAACAGCCTTCTCCCACCACCCTCTGTCTCCTACCACTAAAGTTGATTTGGTTGCACCTTGGCAAGTCACTGATGAGTCCTACCTGTTACCTGGTTATTCTGTTCTGCTGGACACCCTTGGAGAATATCTGGAGATTCTCATTAACCTTGCCTGCCAGTAGGTTTCCATGCCCCTGTATTAGTCAGTCCCCTGCAAGTGATGAATTTCCTCCTTATTGTAGCCTTAACTGGCCTGTCCCCGATCCTGCCATTATAATGCCTTGACTGTGGAATAGACAGCGAGGGAAGCGTCCTGTTAATTTCCAACTTGTCAGATGTTTTGTGAATTTTCTAAATTTCACTGTGACCCACCTCTCATTCAAGAACACAGGCCGAGTTTCCTCATCAGGCAATTTCAACATCTGAGGGATTAATCTAGAGAATGCACTTCCTCTCAGGTCATTATATTCTTTCTGAGATTCGGTCACCAAAACTGTACAGAATACTCCAGGTACAGTCCCATCAACACGCAGTGAAACTGCTTCAACAAGTCTTCACATCAATGTTCTGACTCCCCTAAATGAAGGCGAACCAAACTTTAACTTTCCACTTACATATGTTCCTCCAAATACCCTTCACATTCATTGCATTTACGAACTCACTGAAATCTTATAGAAACCCTTCCGAAAATACAATATATGCCACTTCTACTGTTTCCCCGTTATCTATGCTTTAAGAAACATCTTCAAACAATTCCAGAGTTTATCAAGTATGATGTCTCTTTCAGAAATGCATGCTGATTCTCTCCATTATTGCTGTTAATTCTAAATAGCAAAAAGGTCATCCTGTGTAATAGATTCCAACAGTTTCCCTACAAATGTCAAGTTAACTGGTCTGCAGTTCTCCACACTACGTGTTTTTCCCTTTGTAGCTGTTTGGATCCCTTCCATTCATCTATAGTTTATCCACAATAGTTTCCAGTCTCTGCAGAATGTACAGGAAAATAAAACAAAGTCATCGACAATGCAACTAATACTACTATTGGTGGTTTATTTCCGACATTTTGATGTGAAGAACATCTGTTTCGTCAGACTTAGCAATGCTCAATCCAGCTCGATGTTCAAGTACTACCTTGTTACTGATATGAATTGACTTTATGTCCTTAGCTCCAGGAGTCCGATATGATCACTTGGTATTACTGGGTGACTTTCTGGATCTTCCTCCATGAAGACAGATGCAATGTAACTGGTTGTTTTCTTGGCCATTTCCTCTCCCGATTACAAATTTCCACAGCTGAAAATGTGTTGCTGGAACAGCGCAGCAGGTCAGGCAGCATCCAGGGATCAGGAGAATCGACGTTTCGGGCATAAGCCCTTCTTCAGGATTCCTGAAGAAGGGCTTATGCCCGAAGCGTCGATTCTCCTGATCCCTGGATGCTGCCTGACCTGCTGCGCTGTTCCAGCAACACATTTTCAGCTCTGATCTCCAGCATCTGCAGACCTCACTTTCTCCTACAAATTTCCACATTTGACCTTGCTTTTATTTTGTTTCCTTTGAAATATAGATCGCTGATTGATGCAGTCTTTGTGTTCCTGTGTGTTAGCAGATATGTTCTCTTTTTGATTTCCTTATCAGTTTCATGGCCTTCCTTTCCTGGATCGTTAATTTCTGAGAATTTTCAGGTTTCCACAATAGCTGGAATTCTTCTGAAATCACTTCCTACGATGAACATATTTTCTAATTTGTTATGTTAACCATCACTGAGTCACTTTCTCACTCTTTGGTGTTTGTACCTGAAATAAATAGATGCATGTTTCAGACTTTTCAGTATTTCTAAAAACTCCTGGTCCCGACCAGTTATATTCAGGAACACAGCAGGAGGATAAGAGGATAGAGAACAAATTGCGGGAGCACTGCTTGGCTCTTTTCTATCATCGCTGGCCAACGAGTGCCGTCCTGGACGATTGGAGCAAAGCGAATGCTGAGCCCTTATTCAAGAAATGCTACAAAGATAAACCTGGGAACTAAAGACCAGTAATCCTAAAATCTAGTGGGTAGGTTACTTTAGAAGATTTGGAGAGATTGGATATACATGCATTTGGAAAGACAGGGTGTGGTTTGGAGTAAGATTAGAATAGTGCTGGAAAAGCAGAGCAGGTCAGGCAGCATCCGAGGAGCAGGAAAATCGATGTTTCGGGCAAAAGCCCTTTATCAACTTCAGCACGGGAGTTTGTGCAAGGGAGATCATGACTCACAAATTTGTTGGAGTTCTTTGATAAAGTGACCAGCAACGTTGAGGAGGTCCGGGTGGTATACGTAGTCCAGATTGATTCCAGTTAGGCCTTCAATAAGTTTCCATGTGGTACGTTGCTCTGGAAGGTGAGATCGCATGGAATTGAGGGGGAGCTGGCAAATTAGGTACAAAATTGCATTGATGGTTGGAAGCAGTGATTAATACTGGAAACATGCTGGTCAGACTGGAGGCCTGTGAATAGTGGAATGCCTCAGGGATTGATGCTATTACCACTACATATTACATCTATCTATGATTTACATGAGAATATACAGGCATGATTTGTAAGTTTGAAGATGGCACTAAATCAGGCGGCATCAAGGAAAGTGAGGAAGGTTATCACAAATTTCAGAAATTACAGCAGTATCTTGATCAGCTGTAGAAGTGGGCTGAGAAATGGCAAATGGATTTTAGTATTGATTAATGTAAGTTCTTGCATTTTAGAAAGTCAAATCAAGTTTGGAGTTTCATGGTGAATGGTTGGGTCCTAAGGAGTGCAGTGGAACAGAGGGACCTTGGAATTCAGGTGCATGGTTCTCTGAAAGTTGATTCAGAGGTAGACAGTGAAGAAAGCTTTTGGCACACTGGCCTTAAGCGGTTTGTATCAGTGAGTATCGAAATTAGGGAGTTATGATGCAGTTATACAGGATGCTGGTGAGGTCATATTGGTAGCGTTATGTTCAGTTTTGTTCACTTTGCTATAGGAAGGATGTTATTAAACTGGAAAGAGTGCAGAAAACATTTACAAGGATGTTGCCAAGGTCTCAATGGTCTGAGTTACAGAAAGAGGTTGGACAAGCTAGGTCTTTTTACTGTTGTGTGCATGAAGCTGAGGGAGGATCATATTGAAGTTTATAAGATTATGACAGGCATGGATAGAGTGAATGCACCCAGTCTTTTTTTCCAAATGTTGGACAATCACAGATTAGAGGGCATCAGTTTAAGGTCAGAGGGGACAGAATAAAAGGGAACCCGAGGAACAACTTTTGAATACAGGGGCTGTTACGCATATGGAATGAGAAGTGGTTGAGGCGGATACATTAACAATATTTAAAAGGCATTTGGGCAAATACATGAATAGTAAAGGATTAGAAAGATACGGGACGATGGCAGGGACATGGGGTTAGCGTGGATGGGCATTTTGGTTGCATTGGACCAGTTTGGGCTGACGGGCATGTCTCGGTGCTGTCTGCCTCTATGTCTCTAACAACCATTGCTTGTTTCCCACTGAATGTTATATTGTACTTTCCCAATTTACTGAAGATATCTTGACACTCTAGCCTCCGGTCTTCCAAATGTTTGACTAGAATATTCAAGCATTCTATATTGTATGCAGACACCTTGTAAACTGCACCTTATAAATGCCATTATTCCTTAAAAGCTGCTTCAGACCAAGGTTAATAAGTCGTCCTTCTGACCACACAACATCAAATTCTAACTAACCTGCTCTCTAGTTTGCTTCACAAAATACTCTTCAACCCACCTCATATACACTTACTGAACTTATTTTTCACAGCTTCAGCAGTCACTTAGTTAACGCTGTTAACCATCCAGTAAGACTGCGGTATCCACAATACTTGCCTATCTAATTTCCGGGGCATATGATGCTCCGATTTTCTGCTACCGTTTTGGTTTCGATATATAACACACCAATATTTGCTTCTCCTTGCTATCTGTAAACTCTACCTAAACTGATTCTGTGGAAGCTGAGGGACAGGTCTGTGTTGTTATTAGTGACAGATTTGGACAAGACATTCGGGGAGCCTCACCTCGACACTGAGATGATCTGAAGAAATGTCCTGCAATACAGGATAAGCATCTATATCCTCCCCGCTCTGTCAGGATAAGAGGTACCGTATACTCTCTGCTCCCTCACACTCACTGTATATCTGTTATAGCACCTAACCCCGAACAAGGTTCACGCTCTGTCTCCAAACAAGGCTCAGGCATTACCACTCTCACTGTTGAAATCAGCAACTAATAATACTATATCGATTCAAAACAGTCGACTGACTCATTCCAGACACCTCACAACTCCCCCCACCTACAACAGCACAAACAGCAGGGTCATCCATTCACACTCTCCCTCCATCCCTTTCTCCCATTCCAGGAGAAACTGCCTGGAATAGGATAGAAACTCCAAGCCGGGTAATGGAGTGCCCGATATCCGTTCCCTCACTCCCCTCCCCCCGTCATATGGGGAAGACACTTAAAGAGCTGGAGAGGACCAGGAAGCCGCGTGTGGAGAACCTGAAACATCCACGTCCTACTGACCAGTTAAGGAGCAATGTTCAGTGAAAGACAATTCTCACTTTAAACCCACTGGCAGCTCCCACAACAGTCAAAACAGTCCTTTCACTTCCAAACAAAAACCACAGATACCTCACTGCACAGAGACGCAGACACAGAAATACACAGACGAACACATACAATACTTACAAGGAGATAGGCATACACACACACATATAAACACACAGAGACATATACAGTCACATACAAATAGACATAAATACAGATAGCAACACAGGCTGAAACACAGACAGACAGATGTAGACACAAACACACAGACAACAAGCACACGGACACACACATACGCAGGTACGCACACAAACACAAACAGGGCACAGACACATACAGATACACGCACAAACACTTACTCACATACAGACACACAGAGGCACAGACAATAGTATTATTAAGACCCAAGTCGATATGTTTTTGATTTGTAAGGGGATCCACGATTCCAGGAAGAAGGTAGAAGAATGAGGCCGAGGTACTAATAAGAAATTATTGAACAGAATTTCAGACTCAATAGGCTGAATGGCCTCAATCTGCTCATTTCCCTCATGCTCCTGCGGTATTATGCGATCAGGAATTCTCTTCCTGAGACAGCAGCAGAGGCTAGGTGTGATAGATATTTGATTGGAAAGGGTCAGTGGGAATGTGGGACAGGTTTACTTTTATTCCTAATTATTCTGTCCTTATGTCTGAAAAGAGGTAGTGACTTGATGTTCAGTTAACACAGTTTTAAAATAACAGTTGTCCCACAATGAAATAAGGACGTCCCTTTCACTTTAGTGTTGTGCTACCTGTGGTGTCCTCATCCTCAGGGAGCAGTGAAGACTCGGTTATAGAAGATATTCCAGGCAGAGCTCGACTGATCTTTACTGGACAGAAGTGTCAGTGTTTATTGGGAACAGACAGGAAATGGATGGTCAGGCACACTCGGATCAGCCATGAGCATTCTGAATGGTGCAGCCGAATGGGCAACTTCTGCCCCTACCCCATGTGTTCCCTCAATCCACCCCTCGAGGCTGTTACAGGGTTGGTGACCATTCCATTAAGTCAGACAGGATCGTTACAATGAGACAGGAGGAGACCATTCTGCCCCTCTAAGGAATTACACAGGAATATAGAATGAAGTAATTCAGCTCGTTCAGTACACCACAAATTCGAGGAGGAGGCCTTTCAACCCACCTGAGCTGCTACACAGGAACAGGGACGCTGTCACTAACAGGAAATAGAGAGGAGAGACAGATGTTTATTTTCAGGCTGCAAAGCTGTAACTGATGGAGTGCCTCAGAGATCACTGTGGGGTTATCAATGATCAATAATCTTTATCAAAGATCTGGAGGAAGGGGAGGGAATAGCTTGGAGCTCAATTAGCTCATACACCAAGATGGCCATTCAATGTGTCGTCAAATGGAGGTAGTGAGTCTGCAAAGTGATACAGGCAGGGAAGGTTAGTGAGCAGAACTTCAGCAGAAATAACTTAACGTAAGTTGTCAATTTTGGCATGAAGGTAAATTATATTTTGGCATAAAACAATGGTAAATAATTTAAATGGAGAGAGATTGCCGAACTCTGTGATACAGGAGGTTTCCATATTCTTGCGACATGAATCACATGAAGTCAGATGCAGCAAGTGATTTGGAAGGTAAGTGGAATAATGCTGTTTTTGGCAAAAGTTATCAGGTTTAATTGCAGGAATGTTTAACTGCATCCGTACAGGGCATTGCTGAGACCACACTTGATGTACTGTGTGCAGGATTGATCCCCTAAACTAAAATAAAAAGATATAATTCTTTTCGAAGATTTTCACAGAGGTTTCCCTTTACTCATTCCTGGAATGCCGGCCTTCTGTTATGGGGGATTATCCGTTTTGATCTTATCTGAGAAATAGTATTTAACCATCCATGACTTTCTGAAAAGTGTATCAGCTGGATGCATATTATCTCCTGTCAGGGAGACTAAAGCTAGAGAATAAACTTTAAGAAAAACATGCATTGATATTAACACAAATACTATGAAGACACCTACCAATGTTACAAATTACACAGACACATGTAAGCATGTCTTCAAATTATAAAGTGGGGATTTTTTTTTGCGATTGGAAGAATTGTGTACAACAAGAGCAATGACGCATCTGCATATAATCCATAATCAGGTTTTCCAGTGAATGTTCCAGGAGATTGCACATGGTCCAGTTTGGTGTTCAGTTGACAAAATTGTACGTTCCAACACAGAGAGGGAGAAAAATGTTCCCTGTCTGAGAAGGAGCAGCCGATTGATCCCTCTCTCTTACTTTGTTCCGCCAGATAGAAAAGTGTGAGATCATAAAATCCTTGCGTCATCTTTACCACTTGTGAAGGATTCCTGGTGAGGACTCATTGGAATCTCTCCACTGCCTGAAACGAAGGGAATTCAGCCAAATCCCACTGTTCCAAAAGAAATCCCACTACCAGTAGCTTGTGTGAGCAGAATAACTTAAAAGGCAGAATAACATGTTGGGGCACTCTATTATTTTAACATTTGTTATGGGTGCAACTTTCTGTGTCTCACATTTTTCTAAAAAATGGCGGGGTCTGAGACCTAAATCATTGACCACCTCACTAAACTGGCTGCCTTTACGATGGGTGTAACCAGTGGAGACGTGGGACTGGAAAAGGACATAGTGACTCTCCAACATTTGTTGGAACACAAATGAGAAATTCCCAGAAGGCTGTTCAAGTGGAAATTCTCTTCCCCAGAGGATTGTGGTGCCTGGATGTTTGCATTTATTCAAATTTGTTTTCAGTATGTAGTAAAATGGTATACAGACAGAAACGTGCTGCTGAGACCAAAAGCACATGGAGCGGTGATAAAATATCTAATGGCTCACTCCTGCTGCTCAGTCCTGTGTTGCTATGTTCTATTAAACCCCCCACAGCTCCTGCAAGGAGCAGATGGAGGCCACTTGCTACAAATACCTGGTCAACAGTAACACAGGATCTCTTCAGTCCCTCAAGATTGTCACACATGGTTTGGTGTCGGTTGGAAAATGTTATTTGTTTCGACAGACACTTCTTGTCTCTTTACGAGTGTTTCCTCTCTGCAACCTGTGGTTCATTTGTTGGTGATATCATCGACCCAGATTCACCGTGAATACAGTCCCCATACCTCAACCAAAGATGACTCACAAAATACTTTACTCTCTCTGATTGCAACGTTCAATAAAAGAACATTCAGGAAAATTACAGCCATTAACTTTGCAATTACTGAATATGAGGACAAAAGGAACAGGATCAGGTAATTCGGATGATCAAGCCATTGCATAACATCATGGCTGAACTACCGTTGACAGTAACCCCTCTTTTTTAAGCCCAATTCTTCACCCCTTAGCTATCTGACAGGTCAAAAATCCATCTAACTCCTCCTTAAATACTTTCAGCGATAAAGCTCCCCTAGCTCTCCCGCACAGATAATTCCTGACAGTGATTACCTTCTGTGAGAGGAAAGCATTCCCTACACATGCACTGTCACCTATTGATATGAACAAGAGGTGAACACAGGGGCTCGGGAAAGAGCGAATGGCTTTGATACCAAGGCAGTATTTGGTTGAGGATGGCATCGGGACCACCTACATTCACCTTGAGCTGAATGTGGACGGGCTCTTTCAGAATACAAATAAAGAAGTTTGGGGTCAGTTGCCAACAATCCTTTCAGTCCCGGGACATCTCTGCAGGACATCCTCAGGTTAGCCTCCTCAGCACAAACATCTTCAGCTGGTCCATCAATGTCTTTCCCCATTATAAGATCTGAAGTAGGCATGATGACTGAAGATCACAGAATGTTCAGAACAAATTGACCCCCATCAGCTCCGGAACCATTCTGTGTCCATGTGCAGCAAGACCCGGACAGCATTCCGGTTTGTGCTGTTAACGTGTCGGTAAAATTTATGTAACAGCACGGTCACACATTTCAACAGTTAAAAGAGGAGCTCATTCAGCATCTCAAGCTGGTTGCACACGGATATGAGTTAGCATTCAGGAACAGGAAGAGTGACAGCACATTAAATATTCCTGCCTGTTACACAGGAAGAAGAGTGGTCTGTTCAGTGCATCGAGCTGTTAAACAGGAACAGGCAGAGCCCAATCAGACCCTTAAACCTGTTCTATGAGATCAGGAGGATGCTATTCATCCCCACGTGACAGTTATACAGGAACAAGAGGGGGTCACTGATATTCCAACATGACAAACCAATGAAACCGAGACTGCACTGATAGAAGACTCCATGATGTTAATCATGGTCCATTGTTTGTAGAACGTGTGCTGCTTTAACATAGTTTGCTGGCAATGAGGAGGGAAGCTAAATGATTTGTGTCAACTCTCAAGGAGGCATTTTTCCATCACCGAGAAGACACACCCTTGTTCTTCATGGAGGTCAGAATCTGGTGGGAATAGTTAACTGTTTCAGCATGAAGGTATTGTGGCTGCTGTAGGGATTGTGGATAACGAGACTTTCAATGCAGGACCATACACCAAATTCACTGTATTAATGTGGGGAGAGATTATTCAAACACTGGCCCTCTGTCTCTCTCATGCGACATGGGAATTGGGTGTGGATTGAGGGGAATATTCTCAGAGGCTCTCAAACTATCGACAATCATGCAACCCGAGTAAAAAAGAAGCCATGGAATCTTTCACCGTATCGGTGTCTATTTAGAACATCGTGAGTGACTGTCCCTCCCCCTCAACTTTCAATGCAATCGCCTCTCATTCTCTCACAACGCCAGGGATTAATCTTCACTGTCTCCTCGTGGTACCATAATCCCTGGAATTAGTCTGGTGAAACTCCATTGCATCCTCTTTGTGGCAAGGCGATCATTCTTTATAAAGAAGAGAATGTCTGTCCACAATATCTCAAATGCTGCCTCAACAACACTCTCAGCGACGATCATAAAATCTCTTTTTCCTCCTAGACATCTCCGTTTCTTTCCTGTGGCGTAAAAAGACTTTCCTTCTCTCTATAATGCTGGGAAGTGTTAACACTTTTATAATGAAGGTATTGTTGCTGCTCTCGTGATTATGGACACCATGACGTTCATGGCAGGATGACGCATCAATTGAACTCTATTAATGTTGGGAGAGTTTATTCAAAAGCCTGAACCTCTGTCTCTTTCTCTCTCTCTCCCTCCCTCCCCGCTCTTTCTCTCTCTCTCTCTCTGTCTCTCTCTCTGTCTCTCTGTCTCTCTCTCCTTTCTTTCTCCTCTCTCTCCCCTCTATTTCTCTCTCTGTCTCAGTTTAAATAGTGGGTGGGATGGTTGGGTGGAACGTTCTCAGAGGATCTAAAACTATCGAGAATCATGTGATCTGAGTGGGAAAAAAAAGCCATGGAACTTCTCAACATATCAGTGTCTGCTGAGAACATCATGAGTGATTGTCCATCCCCCTTAAGGTTCAATGTAATCACCTCTTATTCTCTCACTGAGCTTCACTCATTACTCATGGTGCCATCATCCCAGGGTTTAGTCTGGTGAAACTTGAGAGAACGTCTATCCACAGTACCCCAAATACTGCCTCAACAACACTCTCAGGGATTGTCAAAAAACATATTTTCTCTCATTCAGACATCGCCATTTATTTCATGTGCCACAAAAAGCCATTCCTTCTCTATGCACTACGACTGACATGGAATTTATAAGTCCCTGACATCTGTACGTCAGCATCAATAAAGCCAGCACCAGAGATACCTATGGAGCCGTGCATCACTCTCGGGGAGAATTTCAATAAGATTGAATACACCTAAAATAGGGGATGATCACGTACCTGAATGGAAATGAGATGCAGCAATACAGAAAACAGGCAGAGAAAGGGAGCTTTCTTTACCTTTATTCTTCTCTCACAGGATGTATGAAGCCCTGGTCAGGGCAGTATGTTGTGCAGATCTTGAACTGAGTGGCTGGTCCAGCTGTTCCACAGTATCATAAAGAGTAAAACGCATAGCTTTGGGTTTGTAGTGTCACAACACAGGAGAAATCTTCCTGCTTAATTAAAACCAGCAACAGAGAAAAGATTTATCCCATGCAGTAATTTGTGATAATTCTAGAGTCCAAATCTATTTAAAGTAAAAAATAACAACTTTATTTCTTAAAGTATAACAGAGAATAATAAACGAACAACTATTTACAACTTCTTCCTCTAACCTGTCTTTTACCTTCCCCCTCCACAGTACTTCTCCGATTAGACTCCTAATTAAGATTTACAAAACAAAACTTCTTTTCTCAAAACCAGGAAGCTTTCGGTTCTTCTCCATATTCCTGTCTTCTTTTCGTCTTGGGGACTCTGCTTCACCAAATACGAATCAATAAAGGTACCTATAGGAGAGCTATATTTCAGACAGTCTTTGCACGCTGGTAGCTCGACAGTTCTTCTCCCATTTTTTCAATTTTCCATGGTCTTGTACCGCCAAACTATTGGATTGTATCATTTGCTGTTAAGATTGTCAATATAATAAATTGAAACTTGTTTGGAGGTGGGTATTTTGGGGTATAATTTAAAATGGTTTGCTGAATTTGTTTCAAGACAATGAGCTAATCGGGTTGTTCGACCAAATGTTACATTATATCTATTGTTCAGAACTCTTGGTGCTGTCAGGTTGTTATTGTTGGCTTTTAATTCTCTAAAAGGTACAGTACACCCACGTGTTCATCACAGAAGTCACACGGAAACCTGAGGAGGGAATCATGACACATTGACTTCCCTAAAGGTCATGAGGCAAGCAGATTGGTTTTTATAACAAATGATAATGGTTGCTATTAAACTCCCCAATTTCAACAGACCATTATTCTATGGCTCTAGATTATGAGTCAATGGCTTGACCACCATAAACTGACTTCTCTTATGTGTAGAGAACAAGTTAAACATTCTCAATAGCAATTATTTAGTCACGGACATGGTTACTAAGAACGTGAAACTGTTGCATCCTGATTTAACAAAGGCACGAATGGTTTATTCAGATATTGCACTGAGACAGAGGACGAGACTGGGATATCATGATGGTGGTATTGGACAGGATTGGTGAGTGAGGAGGACATGGAGATGTAAATCTGTGAAGGACAAAATGGATTATGGAGTTTGAGAAGAGTCTGGTTCCTTCTTGCATATCAATGAGTACTTTATAAATCGTAGTTTGATAGTTATAATATATAAGGAAATGAATTTTTGTTTGGAACTGAAGATATTGATTTGCACTTTACAAAATGTACATATCATGAGCCGAAATTCAGTTCAACCCAGTTTAGTAGACAAATATAATGACTTACCAGGAACACCAACTATCGCGAGGATGGGATAGTAACCACCTTGAATAATCCAAAGGATATCCTGTATCCGATATGCCAATGATATCCAAGGCTGAGAAAGCCAGTAAAGACCCTCGGATAAACTCCTGTCCATTGTTGGAACATTCCAGTCTAATGTTCTCAGATTCGGATCCATTGTTGGAACATTCTAATCCATGGTCCTCAGATTATGAACCATTATTGTAACGTTCCTGTCTAATGTTCTCAGATTCTGATTTCTCCTCCCCCTCTCTCTCGAGCTGCTGTAAGTGATGCTCCTACTTACACTATGGGATTGCACATTGAACAGAGCCCATTTATCTTTCAACGATGGAAACTCTCCACTGGGATAATTAGGATCCACGGAGATTTTCTTTAATCACAGTCACTGAACAAATAGCTCAATTTAACCTCTTTGAGTTCAATATTGATTTTATTCAAATTCAAAAGAACGTTCAAAATTTACTCATTTAGGTTGGGATATGTGGGGGTGGCTGAGGGAGGGAATATTGGAGATGGTAGATTGATTGCGTGTAATCATTCAATCTGCCTTGGATATGGGAATAATGTCAAAGGATTGTCAGAACATAAACAAGATTCGCCATTTATAAATAGAAACATCCAGTCTGTAACTACTGATCAGTGATTATAATGTCAGTAAAAAATGGAGAGAACTTTTCTAGTCCTTAATCTGACAGGCACACGTGCCTTCGACAACAGGATCTTTAACAGACAAATGGCATGGATATGTTAACAGAGAATATGATATGACACACAATTCAGATGGTTAGTCGAGGATCAGAGAGGGCATGTGAGTGTCATGCTGTTAATGTTGTCGATGTCAATCAACTGTGATTAAGTACCATGCACTGGTTTTCAATTTGAGTGTGTTTATGTTTTTGGGGACATGGCTGCAGAGACTGGAGGGAGGGAACATGATATTTACCAGTCATCAGTACTGGGATGTTACTCTTTATAAATCATAAGAAAATCAAATTCCAGGATACATATCCAATGAGGAATGAGCACAGCCAATATTAACCATACGACCAGAAGACATTGGAGCAGAAATTTGGCCATTCAGCCCATTGAGTCTGCTCCGCCATTCAATGATGGCTGTTAAGTTTCTCAACACCATCCTTCCACTTTCTATCTGTAACCCTTCATCGCCTTTACAATAAAGAACACATCTGTCTTACTCTTAAATACACTCAATTACCTGGCCTCGACAGCCTTCAGTAGCAGTGAATTCCCTAGATGCACCACTCTCTGGCTGAAGAGGTTCATCTTTATCTGTGTTTGAAAACGTCTTCTCTTTACTCTGTCCCCTCGGTCCTAATCTCCCCTCCATTGGAAATATCTTCCCAAAATCCACCCTGTTCAAGTCATTCAATAGTCTGTAAGTTTCAATTAGACCTCCTAATATTCTTGTGAACTCTATCAAATATAGACTCAGAGCCCTCAGATGTACTTCATATGTTAAGCTTTTCATTCCTGGGACCACTTTCGTGAATCTTATAGGAAAATGCTCCAGGGCTAGTACATCCTTCCTGAGATATGGGACCGAAAATTGTGCACAATAATCCAACTGTAGCCTGGCCAAAATCTTATAGAGCCTCAGAAGTACATCCCTGCATTTATATTCAAGTCTTCTTGAAATAAATGGAATCATTTTATTTGCCTTCCCAACTGCTGACAACCTGCAGGTTTACCTTGCAAGATCCCTGGATGAGCACCGCCCCCCTCCCCCCACCGTGTCTTCTGAACTTGCTCGCTATTTAGAAAATAGTCCATGCCTTTATTTTTCTGGCAAACTGCATGACCTCACACTTGCCCACGTTATACTCCATCTGCCACTACTTTGCTCACTCCCCAAACCTGTGCAAATCCTTCAGCAGGAGAAAATGAGGACCGCAGATGCTGGAGATCAGAGTCAAAAAGTGTGGTGCGAGAAAAGCACAGCCAGTCAGGCGGACTCTGAGGAGCACAATATTTGACGTTTCAGACATAAATCCTTTATCGGGAATGAAGTTGGTGGGCGGAAAGTGGTTGAGAGATGAATGGGAGGGGCTGGGAGGAAGGTAGCTTGGAAGACAATGGCTAAATCGAGGTGAGTGGTGAGAGCGGAAGGTGGAGTGGATAGATGGGAAGGAAGATAGACAGGTAGGACAGTTCAACAGGTGGTGTTCAGTTGGAGGGTTAGATCTGGGATAAGGTGGAGGTAGAGGAGATGAGAAAACTGGTGACATTGCGCTGGATACCATGTGGTTGAAGGGTTCCAAGGTGGAAGACGATGCGCTGTTCATCCAGACATCTGGTGGCTAGAATGCAGTGGATGAAGCCAAGAACTTGCATGTCCTTGGAGGAGTGGTGGGAGAGGCGAAGTATTCAGCCACAGGGAAGTGGGGTTGTTGGATGTGTGACGGAGAGTGTTCCCTGAAACGTTCTGCAAGTTGACGTCTTGTCTCCCCAGTGTAGAGGAGACTAGAAGCAATGGACAGAGTAAATGAGGCGTTTGGATGCACAGGATCTTCTCTGCCTGATGTGGAAGGATCCTTTTGGGCCTTAGATTGAGGTGAGGAGGAAGTTGTTGGCACCAGTTTCATACCTCTTGCAATGGCAAGGGAAGGTGCCGGGAGTGGAAGGTGGCTTGTTGGGGTGTGGGAGGGGGGACGCGTGAACTAACGAGGGTGTCGTGAAGGGATTGGTCTCTGCAGAATGCTGATAGGGGTGGGGAAGGAAGTATATCTCTGGTGGTGTGGTCTTACTGTTGGTGGCAGAATTGGCGGAGGATGATATTCTGAGGTTGGTGGTCTGGAAGCCGAGCATCAGAAGGGTTGGTAGAGGGTGCTACTGCACCCTCCTGCAGCTGAACCACCTCTTCGATGCTACCTATCCCTCTATTCCATCTTTGCACTGTTTGAAAACTTAGTCAGAATTCCCTCAGTTCCTTCATGTAGACCATTAATGCACAAAGCGAATTGTTGTGGTCCCAACACTGAGTCTTGAGGAATACCACTTATCACTGGATGCCATCCTGAGAAGGACACTTTTATCCCCACTCTCTGCTTTCTGTCAGACAGCCATGCATCTATCCAAGCTAGCACCTTGCCTGTAACACCAGGGGCACTAATCTTTCTCAATAGCCTCCTGCATGGCACCTTATCAATTGAATTTAGAGAAGCAGGTGGATAACATCTACTGGTTCTCCTTGGTCCAATCTGCTCGTTACTCCCTCAAAGTATTCCAGCTGGGCATGACCTCCCATTGATGGAACAATGCTGACTTTGCACTATTTTGCTAAATCCAAGTATTCAGAAATCCCATCCTTCACGATGGATTCCAGGATGTTACCCACAAACAAGGTTAGGCTAATCAATCTGTAAATTTCCATCTTCTGCCTAAATCCCTTATTAGATGGAGTGTCACGTTAGCAATTTTCCAGCCATTCCTGATTTTAGTCATTCCTGAAAGATGACCACTTTCACTTTCACTACCTCTTCAGCTGTGTCCCTTACAATTCTGGGGTGTATTCCATATGGTTCCGGTGATTTCTCCAAATTCAGACCATTCAGTTTTCTAGCATGTTCTCCTTGGTGATGACCACCATACTCAGCTCTGCCCTCTCACTCTCTTCAATTTTTGAGAAATTACTCGTGTCTTCCACCATGAACATTGATGCAAAGTTCCTCATTCATTTCTTTGTTTTCCACGACTGTCTCTCCAGCATCATTTTCCAGTGGTCCATATTCACTTTTCGCCTCACTTTTGCACGTTATATATCTAAAGATCCTCTTCCAGTCTCCTTTGTATTACTGGTTAGCTTACCTCCAGATCTAATCTTCTCTGTCCTTTTTTCCCCTCATTTAGTCTTTGTAAGTGTCCCAATTCTCTAGTTTCCCACTGACCCTAACCACATTATACACTTGCTCTTTTGCTTGTATGCAATCCTTGACTTCCGTCGTCAGCCCCGGCTGCCTCATCCTCCCTGTACCATGCCTCTATTCCTCGGCAAGAATCCCTGTCTCCTGAATTAATCTTGGAATCTGCTGCCATTGCTGTTCCCCTGTCTTTCATGTTTGACACCTGTCCCAGTGAATTCCATCCAGCTTCTCCCTTATGCCTCTGTAGTTGCCTTTATTCAGCTGAAATACTGCTACCTCTGATTCTATCTTCTCTCTCTCTCTAATTGCAGAATAAATTCAATCATGTTCTGATCATTGCTTCCGAAGTTTACCTTCACCCTAATCTCCCTTACGAATCCTGTATCATTTGTTCCCGAGTGCGCTCCACCAGATGTTGCTCCAAAAAGCCATCTCATAAACATTCCTAAAATTCCTTTTCTTGCGAACCACTACCAATCTTATGTTACCAGTGCCCCTGTATACTGAAATCACCCGTGATTACTGTACTTTCCCTTTTCTACACATCTTTTCTATCTCCTGGTGTATCTTGTGCCCCAGCTCTTGACTACTCTTTGGAGCCCTGTACAAGGCTTCAACTGTGGTTGTCTTACCTTTGTGGTTCCTCAATTCTATCCAGGCTGATTCTACACCATCTGACCTTACTTCCTTTCTTACGATTCATTTAATCTCATGTCTTGCTTATAATGCAAATCCACTCCCTCTGCCCACCTGCCTATCTCTTTGATAGGATAAATATCCTTAAATATTCAGATTGCCTTGCAGCCACATCTCTGTGATGCCCATCGCTTCATACCGGCTGATTTAATTCTGCGCCACAAGCTCATTTACCTTATTCCTTATACAGCATGCATTCAGTTATAACCCCTTCAGTCCTGCATTAACCGTCCCTCTTCTCATTGTCATTCATTTGTGCAGTGTGCTTGAAGTTTGATATGTTAAACATTTCCAGATGCTCTATCCTATTTGTGTGTGTGCTGGAGACTTTAATAACCTCTCCTGAGTTCTGTCCTCTTACCTCCTCGTTAAAGTCGGCTTTTCTAATTAAACCATATAACTGCACCCCCACCCCGCATACACACACACACACATACACTCACACACACACACATACACACACACAGACAGACACACACACACACATACACACACACAGGCACACACACACACATACACACACAAACACACACAGACACACACACACACACACACACACACACACACACACACACACACACAAACACACACACACACAGACACACACACACACACGCTCTTAAAGCTCTGTCTACGAGAAAGGCTATGGGCCCTGACACCATTCCTGCAATAGGACTGAAGACTTGTATTGCGCAACAAGCCGGGCCCATGGGAAGATGTTTCATTCCATTTCCAACTCTGACATCTCGCTGGCAATGAGGAAAATTACTCAACTATGTTCTATCCCTAAATAGGAGAATAATTACCAATCTGACCGATTCACACAGCCTCAGTCCCATCACGACAGTCAAATTGGTGGGAATACTTTTTGATAGAGCTGTCAAGTAGCACGTAAATTATCAGTCAGTGTGGTTTCTGATAGGTTCCCATGTGGAGATGGTGCTGTAGTGGACATATCATTGGATTACGAATCCAGACCAGGATAATGCTCTGGCAGCTGGTGGAAGTTAAATATAATTAATAAAATATCGAGACCTAAAATCTGGTGTCAGTAATAGTGATCTTGTGTCCAATGCTGATTGTAAACCTCGATCTCCTTCACCAATATTCTTTCAGGAAGTGAATCTCCCGTGCTTTCCTGGGCTGGCCTAAAAGTGACTCCAGACGCACAGACATGGTCTCTGAATTGGCCACGTGAGACACTCAATTGTATCAAACTACTCTGAGGTCTTAAATGATAAAACCTGACAGAACTCCCGGCATCAACCTCGTTATCAGAAAAGGGAATGGGAAACACAGTCCTATTGACCCTGCATAGACATCTTTCCTAACATCTGAGAGATTGTGACAATATTTACAGAGCTTTCCCACAGACTGCACAGAAACATCGGGAGAGGAGGACGTCATTCAGCACATTGAGCTTTCCCCATGCTATTTCATGGCCGAACATTTCCTCAATGCAGTTTTCCCCACACATTGTTCATATCCCAAAATATATTTAAATATTATGAAATATAATGCCTTCGTCCTATCAATATATAGGGAATTTTCTGATAACTCTTGTTTATTAAGTACGATTTGAATGTAATGCGATTCGTGAACCGTTTTCTATAAAGTGAACTATCATCCCTGCTTCCAATCTGTCACACCCTGTCAGAGTTTTATATATCTCACTGAGATCTCCACTTATTTACCTAAAGCACATGGGATACCGGCCCAGTCATCCCAAACTCTGCTCCCACAACTAACCTGTCATCCCAGATATCAGTCTGGTCATCCTTCACTGCACTCCCTCAATGTCAGGTTTGCCCTTTATTCTGTAAGGACACCAAACTGCACACAACACTGCAAAATGTTCGAGTTGGGGTCCCACCAAGGCCCTCTACAGTTGCAGTAAATGACCCTTACTCCTGTATTCTAAATTCCCCTGAAATGAAGGTGAATAAGCCATTTATCTTCCTACCTGCTTTCTGCTCCTGCAATATTGCTTTCAGTGACTGGTGTACAGGGAGATCCAGATTCTATTCAATGTTACAGCTCCCCACTTGCTGGGTCTATGTACACTGTATACAGCGTGCCAATGCCATTCCCAGTATTGACTTCCAAGTTCAGAACGCACTGCCCTACAAAGACTCGGAAGGCTGCGCAGAAATAAACAAAATTGCTGCTTAAATTAATTTATAGATCAACAGTTTTGAACCAATCCCTTTTCAAATGATAGGCTGCCATTCAATTGATCCCATCAAAGTACACAACTTCTCATCTCTGCCATTGCTCTCCATCTGTCAGGTATTTGCCCAGTAACTCCACTTGTCTCAATCAACGTGGAGCCTTTTTTTACATCCTCCTCATCCATTCACAAGCTGACATCGTTTAGTGCTGACAGCAGACTTGGGAATATTGCAATTGAGCCACTCAACCAAAGGTATGATGTGTATTGGGAATAGCTGGATGCCAAATCTCGAGCCTTATTATATCTTCCAAGCCTTCGATACAAAAACACATGGTTTTGTTGCGACTCACTGTTTCCTGCCAGCTCTTCCGTTCTAACACCATGACCATATATTAGCCCCAGTCCCATAGGATTCGAATTTGAACAGTAGGCTTGGGGCTTTATCAAAAATCTTTCTGAGATTCCAATCGTATTGAGTTGATACGGTCGCCATAATTTTGCTAAAACCGCTTTCTCAAATATGAGTCCTATTTCATAAATATCTGTTGACTTTGTCTATGCCCATTAATTTCAATCCAATATTTTCTCTAAAGCTTTCTAGTTGCTAATTTCATTCCATTCCCTTTTTCTCACCAGACTAAAGTTCCCTCGTATTGCGAGGAATTTTATTTTTGCTTTGTTTTCTTCTGTGAAGGCATAACTTAAGTATTTTCTCCATTGATCTGCTATTTCCCTGTCCTCAACTATCTGGTATCAGACTGTAAGAAAGTTGCACCTTTTTCTCTTAATTTTGCCATCGATGTATTTTCAGAAGATATTAAAAGTTCACCCCTATACACTTTGATAAGATATTCTTCAGAAACCCATCAATTCCTATCTTAGGCTACTGAATGATTGACCTTCCACTGCCATACAATCACAGAAGCACAGACTCTGTACCCTTAGAAATACAGCATGGTCTACATTAGCCCCACTTTCCAACACAAAACCCGTCGCTGTGAATCTTATGGCATTGCAAGTGCACAACCATGTATTTTCTAATGGTCTTGAGGTTACCATGACAATTCCCCTCTCACGAAGTGCATCCGAGACCCCAACACACTTTGGGTGAAAAGCTCAAATCCTCACTAAGACTCAAACCCTTCACTTTAAAAGTGTGTCCCTTTGATTAAAAGGTTTCTATCCAACCCGTCCATGTCCCTCGTAATCGTATTCTCCTGATTTACGTCCCCCTTAGCGTTTTCTGCTCCAAACTAAACAACCCGAGCTTCTCCAAGCTCTCTCCGTCGCTGATATGCTCCATCCAAGGGAACATCCTGGTGAATCTCCTATGCACTCCCTCCAGTGCAATCACATTCTTCCTGTAATGTAGCTCCCAGAATTACTCACAGTATTCCGTCTTGGCTAACGAAAGTTCCGCATAGCTCTTATAATCTACGCTTCGATGTGTGAAGGCTGTGTTTATGCTCCCGTACGCTTTCTCAAATTGTGTGTTCCCCTGTCCAGCCACATTCAGGTCTGTGTGGAGAGGCACCCTCTGACCTTCCTGGTGTGCTGCCATTCATTGATTCCTACCCTGCCTGGTTCCTTTCCAAAGTGCATGACCTCATATTTATCAGAGTTACATTCCATCTGCCATTGATGTGACCATCTGAGCATTCCATCTGTATCTTCCTGTAACTTAAGACCTTCCTCCTCACTGCCAACTACCGCCAATGTTTGTATCAAACACAAACTTAGTTATGACACCCCCAACCTCTCGTCCATAGTCACAGCTGCATCCTTTATGATAAGGTTTAAAATCAGAAAACAACAGCTTGTAGTCCAACAGGTTTATTTGGAGGCACGAGCTTTCTCAGCGCTGGTTCTTCATCAGGTGATTGTGCGCTTTGATGAAGCGTTTTGAAAGCTAGTGTCACCGAATAAACCTTTTGCACTATAACCTGGTGTTATACATTTTTTAGCTTTGTCCACCCCAGTCCAACACCAACACCTCCGAATCACAAATATTTAGAGACACAGCACTGATCCCCGTTGTACACCATTGGACAGTAGCCTCCAATCACACAAACAGCCTTCTACCACCACCCTCTGTATCCTACCACTAAAGGTGATTTGGATGCAACTTGGCAAGTCACTAATGAGTCCTACCTGTTCGCTGATTATTCTGTTCCGCTGGACACACTTGGAGAATATCAGGACATTCTCCCTAATTTTTCCTGCCAGTAGGTTTCCATGCCCCTGTATTAGTCAGGCCTCTCCAAGTGGTGAATTTCCTCCTTATTGTAGCCTTAACTGGCCTGTCCCAGATCCTGCCATTATTTGCCTTGAATGTGAAATAGACTGCGAGGGAAGCGTTCTGCTAATTTCCAGCTTAATATGTTTTGTGAATTTTCTAAATTTCACTGTGACCCACCTCTCATTCTTTGAAACTCTAGAGAACACAGGCCGATTTTCCTCAACAGGCAATCTCACCATCTGAGGAATTAATCTGGAACATTCCCATTGCACATCCTCTGTGGTCAGTATATTCTTTATAAAATTCGGTCACCAAAACTGTACACAATACTCCAGCTACAGTCCCATCAACATTTTGATGGGAAGTACATCTATTTCATCAGACTTAGCAATGTTCAATCCAGCTCCATGTTCAAGTACTACCTTGTTACTGACATGAATTGACTTTATGTCTTTAGCTCCAGGAGTCCGAAATGATCAATTAGTGTTACTGGGAGATTTTCTGGATCTTCCTCCATGAAGAAAGATACAAAGTAACTGGTTGTTTTCTTGGCCATTTCCCAGTTCTCTGCAATGTCCTCACTTCTCCCGATTACAAATTTCCACGTTTGAACTTGCTTTTATTTTGTTTCCTTTGAAATATAGATCGCAGATTGATGCAGTCTTTGTGTTCCTGTTTGTTAGCAGGTATGTTCTCGTTTTGATTTCCTTTTCAGTTTCATGGCCTTCCTTTTCTGGATCGTTAATTTCTGAGAATTCTCAGATTTCCACAATAGCTGGAATTCCTCTGAAGTCACTTCCTACGATTAACATATTGTCTAATTTGTTATGTTAACCATCATTCAGTCACTTTCTGACTCTGGTGTTTGTACCTGAAATAAATAGACGTATGTTTCAGACTATGCAGTATTTCTAAAAACTCCTGGTCCTGACCAGTTATATTCAGGAAAACTGCAGAAGGATAGGAGAAATTGCGGGAGCACTGCTTGGCTCTTTTCTATCATCGCTGGCCAACGAGTGAGGTCTTGGACGACTGGCGCATAGGGAATGCTGAGCCCGTGTTCAAGAAATGCTACAAAGATAAACTTGGGAACTAAAGACCAGTAATCCTAAAATCTAGTGGGCAGGTTACTTTAGAAGATTCGGAGAGATTGGATATTCATGGATTGGGAAAGACAGGGTGTGCTTCGGAGTAAGACTAGAATGGTGATAAAAAGCAGAGCAGGTAAGGCAGCATCCGAGGAGCAGGAAAATCGATGTTTTGGGAAAAAGCTCTTCATCAAATTCAGCACCGGAGTTTGTGCAAGAGAGAGCATGACTCGCAATTTTGTTGGAGTTCTTTGCTAAAGTGACCAGCAAGTTGAGGAGGTCCGGGTGGTATACGTAGTCTAGTTGGATTGCAGTCAGGACATCAATAAGGTTCCACATGGTACGCCGCTCTGTAAGGTTAGATCGCATGGAATTGAGGGGGAGCTGGCAAATTGGATCCAAAATTACCTTGATGGTAGGAAGCAGAGATTAATACTGGAAAAATGCTGGCCAGACTGGAGGCCTGTGAATAGTGGAATGCCTCAGGGGTTGATGCTATTACCACGACATATTACATATATCTATGATTTACATGAGAATGTACAGGCATGATTGTAAGTTTGAAGACGGCACTAAAACAGGGAACATCATGGAGAGTGAGGTTGGTTATCAGAAATTTCAGAAATTACAGCAGTATCTTGATCAGCTGGAGGAGTGGGCTGAGAAATGGCAAATGGATTTCAATATGGATCAGTGTAAGTTCTTGCATTTTAGAAAGTCAAATCAAGTGTGGAGTTTCATGGTGAATGGTTGGGTCCTAAAGAGTGTAGTGGAACATAGGGACCTTGGAATTCAGTTGCATGGTTCTCTGAAAGATGATTCAGAGGTAGACAGTGAAGAAAGCTTTTAGCACACTGACCTTAATCGGTTTGTATCACTGAGTATCGAAATTAGGGAGTTATGTTGCAGTTATACAGGATGCTGGTGAGGCCATACTGGTAGCGTTATGTTCAGTTTTGTTCACTTTGCTATAGGAAGGATGTTATTAAACTGGAAAGAGTGCAGAAAACAATTACAAGTATATTGCCAAGTTATCAATGGTCTGAGTTGTAGAAAGAGGTTGGACAAGTTAGGACTTTTTACTTGAGTGCATGAGATTGAGGGAGGATCATATTGAAGTCTATAAGATCATGTCAGGCAGGGATAGAGTGAATGCACCCAGTCTTTTTTTTCCCAGGGTTGGTTAATCACAGACTAGAGAGCATCAGTTTAAGGTCAGAGAGGACAGAATAAAAGGGAACCTGAGGAACAACTTTTTAACACAGAGGATGTTACGCATATGGAATGAGAAGTGGTTGAGGAGGATACATAAAAAACATTTAAAAGGCATTTGAACAAATACACGGATAGGAAAGGATTAGAAGGATACAGGGCAATGGCAGGGAAATGGGGTTAGCGTGGATGGGCATTTTGATCGGAATGGACCAGTTTGGGCGGAAGGGCCTGTCTCCGTGCTGTCGGACTCTATGACTCAAACAACCATTGCTCATCTCCCACTGAATTTTATGTTGTACTTTCCAAATTCACTGAAGATATCTTAACATTCTAGCCTCCAGTCTTCCATAATGTTTGACTAGAATATTCAAGCATTCTATATTATATGCAGACAATTTGTAAAATACACCTTATAAATGCCATTATTCCTTAAAAGCTGCTTCAGACCAAGGTTAATATTGGACCAAGGACCAATTCGTCCTTCTGAACACACAACATCAAATCCGAAATAACCTGCTCTCTAGTTTGCTTCACAACATACTCTTCAAACCACCTCATATACTCTTACAGAACTTATTTTTCTCAGCTTCAGCAGTCACTTAGTTAACGCAGTTTAGATACAACTTCAGACCATTCAACAAGACTGCGGTATCCACAATACTTGCCTAACTAATTTCCAGAGCATATGATGCTCAGGTTTTCTGCGACAGTTTTGCTTTTGATATGTAACACACCGATATTTGCTTCTCCTTACTGTCTGTAAACACTAACTAAACTGATTCTGTGGCACCTGAGAGACAGGTCTGTGTCATTATCAGTGACAGACCTGGACAAGACATTCTGGGAGGCTCGTCTCGACGCTGAGATGATCTGGAGAAATGTCCCACAATACTGGACAAGCAACAATATCCTCCTCTCTCTGTTAGGATAAGAGTTATCGTATACTCTCTTCTCCCTCACACTCACTGTATATCTGTTATGGCACCTAACCCCGAACAAGATTCACGCTCTGTCTTCAAATAAGGCTCAGACATTACCACTCTCACTATTGAATTCAGCAACTAATCATACTATATAGATTTAAAACTGTCGACTGACACATTCCAGATACTTCACAACTCCCTCCACCTACACCAGCACAAACAGCAGGGTCACCCATTCCCATTCTCCATCCATCCCTTTTTCCCATTTCAGGAGAAACAGCCTGGAATAGAATAGAAAGGTCCAAGCCGGGTACTGGAGTCCCCTATATCCTTTCACTCATTCTCCTCCCCCCGCCATGTGGGGAGGACTCTGAAAGAGCTGGAGAGGACCAGAACGCCTCGTGTGGAGTATCCGAAACATCCACGTCCTACTGGCCGGTTAAGGAGCAATGTCCAGTGAAAGACAATTCTCAGTTTAAACCCACTGGCAGTTCCAACAACAGTCCTTTCACTTCTAAAAAAAAACCCACAGATACCTCACTGCACAGAGACGCAGACACAGAAATAAACAGACGAACGCACGCAATACTTACATGGAAATAGGTATACATACACGTATGAACACACAAATACATATACAGTCACATACAAATCGACATAAATCTAGATAGAAACACAGGTTGAAACACAGACAGATGTAGACACGCAAACACACATAACAAACACATGGGATACACACACACAGAGGCACATGCACAAACACTCACACACAATTACACAGAGGCACATACACTAGTGTCATTAAGACACAAATCGATATGTTTTTGATTTGTAAGGAGATCAAGGATTCTAGGGAGAAGACAGAAGAATGAGGTCGAGGTGCATATAAGAAATTATTGAACGGAATTTCAGACTCGATAAGCTGAATGGTTTCAATCAGCTCAATTACAGCCATTAACTTTTCAATTGCCGAATATGAGGACAAAAGAAACAGGATCGGGTAATTCGGATGATCATGCCATTGCATAACATCATGGCTGGTCTACTGTTGATATTAACTCCTCTTTCATGCCCAATTCCTCATCCCTTCGCTCTCTGACAGGTCAAACATCTATCTACATACTCCTTAATTGCGTTCAGTGATTTAGCTCCCCTAGCTCTCTAGCCCAGATCGTCCCTGACAGTGATTACCTTCTGTGAGAGGAAAGCCCTCCCTACACATACACCGTCACCTATTGATGTGACAAAAAATCGAACACAGGGGCTCAGGTACGAGCGAATGGCTTTGATACCAAGGCAGTATTTGACTGAGGATGGCATCGGGACCGCCTACTTATTTGAGCTGAATGTGGATCAGGTTTAAACTTCGCACTGGACGGGGTCTTTCAGAACACAAATAAAGAAGTTTGGGGTCAGTCGCCAACAATTCTCTCAGTCCCGGGGCATCTCTGCAGGAGATGCTCAGGTTATACTCCTCAGCACAAACGTCTTCAGCTGTTCCATCAGTATATTTTCCCATCATAAGATCGGAAGTGGGTATGATGACTGAAGATCACACAATGTTCAGAATAGTTTGTCCCTTATCAGCTCCTGAACCATTCTGTGTCCATGTGCAGCAAGTCCCAGACAGCATTCCGGTTTGTGCTTTTAAAGTGTCGGTAACATTTATGTAACAGCACGGCCAGACACTGCACATTTCCACAGTTAAAAGAGGAGCTCATTCAGCATCTCAAGCTGGTTGCACACGGATATGTGCTAGCATTCAGGAACTGGAAGAGTGACAGCAGGAAGAGTTACACAGGAAGAAGAGTGGTATGTTCAGTGCATCGAGCTGTTAAACAGGAACAGGTAGAGCCCAATCAGACACTTAAACCTGTTCCATGAGACCAGGACGAGGCTATTCATCCCCACGAGACAGTTATATAGGAACAAGTGGGGGTCACAGATTTTCCAACATGACAAACTAATGAAATCGACACTGCACTGATAGAGGACTCCATGATGTTAAGCATGGTTCCATTATTTGTAGAACGTGTGCTACTTTAACTGGCAGTGAGGAGGGAACCCAAATTATTTGTGCCAAGTCTCAAGGATGCATTTCCCATCTCCGAGAAGACACACCCATGTTCTCCATGGAGGTCAGAATCTGGTGGGAATAGTTAACTGTTTTAGCATGAAGGTATTGTGGCTGTTGTAGGGATTGTGGATAACGAGACATTCAGTGCAGGACTACACAATAAATGAACTGTATTAATGTGGAGAGAGTTTATTCAAATACTGGTCCTCTGTCTCTCTAATGCGACATGGGGATTGGGTGTGGAGTGAGGGGAATATTCTCAGAGGCTCTAAAACTATCAACACTCATGCAACCTGAGTAAAACAGAAGCCATGGAATTTTTCATCGTACCAGTGTCTATCTAGAACATCGTGTGTGACTGTCCCTTCCCCCAAGGTTCAATGCAATCGCCTCTCATTCTCTCACAATGCCAGAGATGAATCTTCACTGTCTCCTCATGGTACCATCATCACAGGGATTAGTCTGGTGAAACTCCATTGCACTCTCTCTGTGACAAGGTGATCATTCCTTATAAAGGAGAGAATGTCTGTCCACAATATCCCAAATACTGCCTCAACAACACTCTCAGAGATGATCATAACAACTCTTTTTCCTCTTAGACATCGTTTATTTCTTGTGGTGTAAAAAGACTTTCCTTCTCTCTATAATACTGGAAAGAGTTAACACTTTTATAATGAAGGTATTGTTGCTGCTGTCGGGATTATGGATATCATAAAGTTCATGGCAGGATTACGCACCAATTGAACTGTATTCATGTTGAGAGAGTTTATTCAAAAGCCTGAACGTCTCTCTTTCTCTCTCGCTCTCTCCTCTCTTTCTCCTCTCTTTCTCTCTCTGTCTCAGTTAAAATAGGGAGTGGCGGTGGTTGAGTGAAACGTTCTCAGAGGCTCTTAAACTATCGATAATCATGTAATCTGAGTGAAAAACGTTATGGAATTTATCACCGTATCAGCGTCTGTTTAGAACATAATAAGTAATTGTCCATCCCTCTTAAGGTTCAATGCAATCGCCTCTTATTCACTCACTGAGCTTCACTCACTGCTCATAGTGCCATCATCCCAGGGATTAGTCTGATAAAACTTGAGATAAAGTCTATCCACAGTACCCCAAATACTGCCTCAACAACATTCTCAGGGATTGTCAAAAACATATTTTCTCTCACTTATATATCGCTATTTCTTTCCTGTGCCACAAAGAGCCATTCCTTCTCGATGCACTATGACTGACATGGAATTTATAAGTCCCTTCCATCTGTCCGTAGCATCAATAAAGCCAGAACCAGAGATACCTATGGAGATGTGCATCACTCTCGGGGAGAATTTCAATGAGATTGAATATACCTAAAATAGGGGATCATCTCGTACCTGAATGGAAATGAGATGCAGCAATACAGAAAACAGGCAGAGAAAGGGCGCTATCTTTACATTTGTTCTTCTCTCACAGGATGTATGAATGCCTGGTCAGGGCAGCAAGTGATGCAGATCTTGAATTGAGAGGCTGGTTCAGCTGTTCCACAATACCGTAAAGAGTAAAATGCATAGCTATGGGTTTGTCGTGTTACAACACAAGATAAATCTTCCTGCTTAATTAAAACCAGCAACAGAGAAAAGATTTATCCCATGCAGTAATCTGTGGTAATTCTAGAGTCCAAATCTATTGAAAGTAAAAATTAACAACTTTATTTCTTAAAGTATAACAGAGTATAAACGAACGACTATTTACAAATTCTTCCTCTAACCTGTCTTTTACCTTCCCCATTTACAATACTACTCTGATAAGACTCCTAATTAAGAATTACAAAACACAACTTCTTATCTCAAAATCAGGAAGCTTTCATTTCTTCTGCATATTCCTGTCTTATTTTCTTCTTGGGGACTCTGCTTCACCAGTTACGAATCAATAAAGGTAACTATAGGAGAGCTATTTTTCAGGCAGTCTTTGCATGCTGGAGCTTGGCAGTTCTCCTCTCAACTGTTCAATTTTCCATGCACATGTACCGCCAAACTATTGGACTGTATCATTGGCTGTTAAGATTGTCAATGTAATAAATTGAAACTTGGTTGGAGGTGGGTATTTTAGGGGTATCACTTAAAATGTTTTGCTGAATTTGTTTCGAGACAATGAGCTAATTGGGTTGTTCGACCAAATGTTACATTATGTCTATTTTTCAGAACTCTTGGTGCTATCAGGTAGTTATTGCTGGTTTTTAATTCTCACAAAAGTACAGTACACCGACGTGTTCATCACAGAAGTCACACGGAAACCTGACGAAGGAAGCAAGACACATTGACTTCCCTAAAGGGCTTGAGGCAAGCAGATTGGTTTTTATAACGAATGATAATGGTTGCATTTAAACTCCCCAATTTCCTTCATGAGATATCAACAGACCATTATTCTGTGGCTCTAGATTATGAGTCAATGGCTTGACCACCATAAACTGTCTTCCCGTATGTGCAGGGAACAAGTTAAACATCCTCAATAGCAATTATTTAGTGACGGATATGTTGTTACAAGGAACGTGAAACTGTTGCATCCGGATTGAACAAAGGCACAAATGGTTTATTCAGATATTGCACTGAGACTGAGAACGAGACTGGGATATCATGATGGTGGTATTGGACAGGATTGGTGAGTGGGGAGGACATGGAGATGTAAATATGTGAAGGACAAAATGGATTATGGAGTTTGAGAAGTGTCTGGTTGCTTCTCGCATATCAGTGCGTAATCTATAAATCGTAGTTTGGTAGTTATAATATATAAGGAAATCATTTTTTGTTTGGAACTGAAGATATGTACAGTCAGTTCAACCCGGTTTAGTAGACAAATATAATGACTTACCAGGACCACCAACTATCGCGAGGGTGGGATAGTAACCACCTTGAATATCCAAAGGATATTCTGGATCCGATATGCTAATGATAGCCAACGCTGAGAAATCCAGCAAAGACTCAAGGGAAAACTCTTATCCGTTGTTGGAACATTCCACTCTAATGTTCTCAGATTCTGATCCATTGTTGGAACATTCCCATCCATGGTCCTCAGATTATGATCAATTATTGTAACGTTCCTGTCTAATGTTCTCAGATTCTGATCTCTCCTACCCCTCTCCCTCTCGAGCTGCTGATGCCTGTTAGTGCTGTCAGTGGTGTTTCTTCTCAAACTATGGGATAACACTTTGAATAGAGTCAATTTATCTTTCAAACTATCTACCGTGATAATTTGGATCCACGAAGATAGACATTAATCACAGTCACTGAACAAATACTTTCATTTAAGCCCTTTGAGTTCAATATTGATTTTATTAAACTTCAAAAGAACGTTTAAAATTTACCCATTTAGCTTGGAATATCTGGAGATGGCTGAGGGAAGGAACATTAGAGATGGTAGATTGTTTGCATGTAACCATTCAATCTACCTTGGATATGAGAGTAATGTCAAAGGATTGTCAGAACATAAACAAGTTTCTCCATTTATAAATGGAAACATACAGTCGGAAACTTCTGAACAGTGATTATAATGTCAGTAAAATATGGATAGAACATTTCTAGTCTTAAATCTAACAGGCAAATGTGCCTACGACATCATGCGTTATAACAGACAAATGGCATGGATATGCTAACAGAGAATATGATGTGACACACAATTCAGATGGCTCGTCGAGGATCAGAGAGGGCAGGTGAGGATCTGCTGTTAATGTTGTCGATGTCAATTGTGATTAAGTACCATGCACTGGTTTTTAATTTCAGTGCGATTATGATATTGGGGACATGGCTGCTGAGACTGGAGGGAGGGAACATAATATTTCCCAGTCATCAGCATTGGTATGTTACTCTTTATAAATCACAAGAAGATCAAATTCCAGGATACATCTCCAATGAGGAACGAGGAGAGCCAATACTAACCATTGGAACAGAAAACATTGGAGCAGAAATTTGGCCTTTCAGCCCATTGAGCCTGCTCCGTCATTCAATGATGGCTGTTAACCTTCTCAACCCCATTCTTCCACTTTCTATCTGTAGCCCTTCATCCCGTTTACAATCAAGAACCTATCTGTCTTACTCTTAAATATACTTAATTACCTGGCCTCGACAGCCTTCTGTAGCAGTGAATTCCCTACATTCACCACTCTCTGGCTAAGTTTTCAAACAGTGCAAAGATGGAATAGAGGGATAGATAGCATCGAAGAGGTAGTTCGGCGGCAGGACGGTGCACTAGCACCCTCTAGTTCCCCTCTGAGGCTCACCTTCCAGAGCTCCAACATCAGGATACAACGCATCATTCTCCACAATTTCTGCCACCAACAGTCACACCACACCACCAGAGATATACTTCCCTCCTTACCCCTATCAGATTTCTGAAGAGACCATTCCCTTCACGACTCCTTCGTTAGTTTCACGAGTCCCCCCTCCCACACGCCATTGCAAGAGGTATGAAACCTGTGTCATCAACTTCCTCCTGACCTCCATCCAAGGCCCCAAAGGATCCTTCCAATCAGGCAGAGAATATCCTGTGCATCCAAACACCTCATCTACTCTGTCCATGGCTCCTGGTCTCCTCTACACAGGAAGACTGGAAGTCAGCTTGCAGAACGGTTCAGGGAACACTCTCCATCACATAACCAACAACCAACAACCCCACTTCCCTGCGCCTGAATACTTCTCCTCTCCCTATCACTCTTCCAAGGACATGAAAGTTATTGGCTTCCTCCACTGCCATATTCTAGCCACCAGACGTCTGGAGGAAGAGCGCATCGTCTTCCATCTTGGAACCCTTCAACCACACGGTATCCAGCGCAATGTCACCAGTTTCCCCATCTCCCCTCCCTCCACCTGAACCCATATCTAATCCTCCAACTAAGCACCGCCTGTTGAACTGTCCTACCTGTCTATCTTGCTTCCCATCTACCCACTCCACCTTCCACTCTCACCATTCATCTTCATTTAGCCATCGTCCTCCAAGCTACCTTCCTTCCAGCCCCTCCTATTCATCTCGCAACCCTCTTTCGCCCACCCACTTCATTCTTGATAAAGGCTTTATGGCTGAAACGTCGAATATCCTGTTCCTCAGAGTCCGCCTGAACTGGCTGTGCCTTTCTAGCACCACACACTTTGACTCTGATCTCCAGCATCTGCGGTCCTCAATTTGTCGTGTTGAAGGATATGCACAGGTTAGGGGAGTGAGCAAAGAAGTGGCAGGTGGAGCATGACGTGTGCAAGTGTGATGTCATCCGTTTGCCAGGAAAAATAAAGGCATAGACTATTTTCTAAATAGTGAGCAAGTTCAGAAGACGAGGTGGGGGGTTCTAGTCCAAGGATCTTGAAAGGTAAACCTGCAGGTTGTCAGCAGTTGGGAAGGCAAATAAAATGATTGCATTTATTTCAAGAGGGCTTGAATATAAATGCAGGGATGTACTTGTGAGGCTCGAAAAGATTTTGTTCAGGCTACATTTGGATTATTGTGCACAGTTTTCTGTCCCATATCTCAGGAAGGATGTACTGGCCAAGGAACTCTCAGTTCCTTAATGTAGATCATTGATGCACAAAGCGAATTTTGTGGTCCCAACACTGAGACTTGAGCAATACCACTTGTCACTGGATGCCATCCTGGGAAGGACACTTTAATCCCCACTCTCTGCTTTCTGTCAGACAGCCATGCATCTATCCAAGCTCGTACCTTGTCTGTAACACCAGGGGCCCTAATCTTTCTCAGTAGCGTCCTGCCTGGAACCTTACCAAAGGATTTTTGAGAAGAAGGTGGACAACATCTACTGGTTCTCCTTATGAAATCTGATTGTTACTCCCTCAAATTATTCCAACAGATTTGTCAGGCATGAACTCCCACTGATGAAACAATGATGACTTTGCACTATTTTACTAAATACTTCCAAGTATTCAGAAATTACACCCTTCACGATGGATTCCAGGATGTTACCCACAACCAAGGTTAGGCTAATCAGTCTGTAATTTTCCATCTTCTGCCTAACTCCTTTATTAAATAGAGTGTCACATTAGCATTTTCCAGCCTTTCCTGATTTTACTCATTCCTGAAAGATTACCACTTTCACTTTCACTACCTCTTCAGCTATCTCACTTACAATGCTGGGGTGCAGTCTACATGGTTTAGGTGATTTATCCAAATTCAGGCCATTCAGTTTTCTTGCATGTTCTTCTTGATGATGACCTCCATACTCAGCTCTGCCTTCTCACTCTCTTCAATCTTTGGGAAATTACTCATGTTTTCCACCATGAACATTGATGCAAAGTCCCTCATTCATTTCTTTGTTTTCCACTGCTGTCTCTCCAGCATCATCTTCCAGTAGTCCATATTCACTTTTGCCTCTCTTTTGCACTTTATATATCTAAAGAACCTCTTACAGTCTCCTTTCTATTACTAGTTAGCTTACCTCCATGTCTAATCTTTTTTTGCCCTCTGTTAGTCTTTGTACGTTTCCCAATTCTCTAGTTTCCCACTGCCCCTCACCAAATTATAAGCTTGATCGTTTGCTTGGATGCAATCCCTGACTTCCTTCGTCAGCCCTGGCTGTCTCATCGTCCCTGTACCATGCCTCCATTCCTCGGCAATAATCTCTGCTGTGTCTCCTGATTTAACCTTGGAATCTGCTCACATTGCTGTTCCCTGTCTTTCATGCTTGATTCCTCTCCCAGTCAATTCTACCCAGCTTCTCCATTATGCCTCTGTCGTTGCCTTTATTCAGCTGAAATACTGTTACCTCTGATCTTATCTTCTCTCTCTCTCAAATTGTAGAATAAATTCAACCATGTTCTGACAATTGCTTCCGAAATTTATCTTCACTCTTATCTCCCTTACGAATCCTGCGTCATTAAATCCAGTATCATTTGTTCCCGAGTGCGCTCCTCCAGACGTTGCTCCAAAAAGCCATCTCATAAACATTCCTAAAATTCCTTTTCTTGTGAACCACTACCAATCTAATGTTCCTAGTTCCCCTGCATACTGAAATCACCTATAATTACTGTACTTTGCCTTTCCTACACATTTTTCCTATCTCCTGGCGTATCTTGTGTCCCAGCTCTTGACTACTCTTTGGAGCCCTGTACAAGGCTTCAACTGTGGTTGTCATACCTTTGTGGTTCCTCCATTCTACCCAGGCAGATTCTACACCATCTGACCTTACTTCCTTTCTTACTATTGATTTCATTTCATTTCTTACTAATAATGCAAATCCACTCCCTCTGCCCACCTGCCTGTCTTTTCAATAGATTAAATATCCTTAAATATTCAGATCCCCTTGCAGCCCATCTCTTCATACCTTCCGATTTAATTCTGCACCACAAGCTCATTTACCTTATTCCTTATACAACATGCATTCAGTTGCAATCCCTTCAGTCCTGCATTAACCGTCCGTCTTCTCATTGTCATTCATTTGTGCAGGACGCTTGAAGTTTGATATGTTAAACATTTCCAGATGCGCTATCCTAATTGTGCTTGTGCTGGAGATTTGAATAACCTCTCCTGAGTTCTGTACTCTTACCGCCTCTTTTAATTCGGCTTTTGTAATTAAACCCTATAACTGCACCCCCCACCCCCGTTCCCCCACACACACACACACACACACACACACACACACACACACACACACACACACACACACACACACACACACACACACACACACACACACACACACACACACACACACACACACACACACACACACCTAATCAGTTTAAAGCTCTGTCTCCAGCCCTGGTTAGGATTCACTCGGACTCTGGTCCCAGCGCGGTTCAGGTGACGCCTGTCGCATCGGAGCAGGTCCTTTCTTCCTCAGTAATAAAATGTGTTTATTCAACACAAAATACAAGGATAAAAAAAGCTTTTCTGTACATACCAAAATATGAAAACTACAAAAAGACAATATTGTTAAAATACACTTACTATGTGGAGCTATATAAATTGTAATGTGAATTACAAAACCATGGAAGTGGTGTGCAAACTTTATCAATCATTATTTGACCCAGAGCTGAGATCCTGATTTTCCCTCTGCCAGTGATTCCCTTCACTGACACTCCACCCTGCCTCTCACGCAGTGTCTAGAGGGGCTACAAGTTCCTGTTGGCCCAGAACATTTAAATTAATCCACCTTCTCCCTGGAAGCAATCTATTGGTCTATTGGATTGTGTTTAACTGTCAGCAACTCAGCTCTGGGATGATATTGGCGATAAATGATCTGGGATGACAGCCAGTATCAGCATGGTGCTCACAGGGTATGGCACCAGACAAAGGGCTTACAGTCTGTGAGAGTTTCTAAGAAAAGTTTCTGTGTATTTCTCCTCATGCTATCTCCTGATCTAACTTCACGTTCATCTGAAACCCCTTGCTCTCACTCACTCTGTCGCTCCTTTTATTTCACTCTGTTTATCTCACTTCACTGTCTTTCTCTCTGTTTATTCCTCTCCCTCGCAGTCTAGCTCCGATCATTCCCTTTATTTTCAAGTTGTCATTATGTTGAGCTCATGGACGCATGGTGGGCTGAATGGCCTCCTTCCGTGTTGTATTAATTCTAAAGTTCTCTGACCCACAGTAACACGTTTTGGTGCCTGGAGAGATAAGCTGGTCCAGTGAAGGACACAGTGGACAATTAACCATTATCTCTTCCTATTTTCTGACATGCAGCGACATCGAAATATCTGTTCAAACAAACAGATTCCTCAAATTAAAATCAGCACACTTCAGACCGCCAGGCCACTGTGTTCAGTACCCTCTGCCTGTTTTTTTTTGTTTTGTTGGTCTTAGCTGTACTGGGATTAGTTTCTAACTCAGTCTCTGTACCTGTGGACCTACTGCTGTGATTCCACACACCCCTCCCCCACCGCCGCCACACACTAGTTTAAACCCTCGTAAAGGACAATAGCAAACCTGCCGGCCAGGAGATTGCTGCCAGTTCAAAGCCATCCCGTCCATCTTGTCTATATCCTACCAACCCGGGAATCCCAATGATCCACATATCGGAGATTGTTATCAGTTCATGTGCATCCCGTCCTTCTTGTGTGTATCCTACTGACCCGTGAATCCCAATAAGCCACATATCATAAATTGCTGCCAGTTCAGGTTCATACCGTCCATTTTGTGTATATCCTACTGACTCGGGAATCCCAATGATCCACATATCGAAAGCGCTGCCTCCCCAACAGCACTTTGGTTGTGTATTTAACTGTGCTACCTTACGATTCCTAACCTCACTCGCACGTGACATGTTCTAATGTCTCCAAAATTCAAATATTCTTTCAGCACAACTCCAGCAAGGCCTTTTCTTTAAACTGGATAGACTTGATAATAAAAACTTAAGTATGACGTCAGGAAAGTGAGACCACAGAATCAGTCCAGTGACCACCGGATCTGATATCTATCCCCGCCACCAAACCTGTTGACAAGGCACACATATAAACCATCTATTTGCAGATGGACGAGGATAAAGGGAAGATTAGAAAATGGCAGAGCAGATGGATGTAAAAGCTTTGTTATTCAATCGGATTCTAGTTATTCTGTTCCTTTCAATGGCAGAGTCTTTACCCAGCATCTCCAGCGGGTCAGAAAGTTCCCAATGTCGTTGTGTGCACAGTCCTGCGAAGGGAGTATCCAGTTCGAGGCAATGGGGTGTGGGGAGTCCCAGGGGTGGCACAAAGAAAGGCTGCATGTACTGACAATGGACGGAGGGAACTGAGAGAGATGGAATGGGCATCCAGGGACACTGCACTCAGATAAGTGGCCGGGCAAGATTCCTAAACACCCAGAGGAACCTGCGAACCACGGCTGCTTTTACAAAAACCTGTCACATTTGTTGCATTTCTCCACCGAACAAAAGCAAAAATACTGTAGATGTTAGAAATCTGTAGCAAACACAGAGACGTACTGTGGAGAGAGAAAAGAGTTAATGCTCCCAATGCAGACACTGGAAGAATGTACAAAGTCCCACAGACAGGGTCCAGAGATTGGAAATGAACCCAAGTCCCTAGCACTTTGAGGCAGCATTGTTGTGTCACCATGCTGCCCAATGATGGATAATTGGGGATAGTATAGTTAAAAGCATACATACTGTTCTCCGTGATCGGGATTAAGAGTCCTGAAGGTTGTGTTGCCTACATGGTGCTCGGGTTTGGGATATATCATCTGGGTTGCAGAACTTGGAGCGGGAGGGGAATGATCCAGTGGTCCGGGTCGTGTAGGTACCAACGGCTGGACAAACAAATGACAATGAGAAGAGCGACGGGTAATACAGGACTGAACTATTATATCGGAATGCATGCGGTATAAGGAATAAGGTAAATGAGCTTGTGACTCATCCATAAATTGTCAGGTACGATATAGTGGGCATTACAGTGACATCACTGCAAGATGATCAGGATTGGGAGATGAATATTCAAGGATATTCATTCTGTCGAAAAGATAGGCAATTGGGCAGAGAGAGATAGAGTTGTCTCAGTATTAAGAATGGAATTTAATCAATGATCAATAATAAGAAGTGATATAAGGTCAGATGGTGTAGAATCTGCGCCGGTAGAATTGAGGAATTAAAAAGGTGAGAAAATGCAGTTGGAGTTATATACAGAGACCTGGGGTGTAAGATACACCAGGAGCTAGAAAGATGTGTAGGAAAGGCAAAGCTACAGTGATCCTGTGGGATTTTATTATACAGATGGACGAGGATTTCAGATTGATAGCGGTTGGCAGGAAAAGGAATTTGTGGAATGTCTATGAGATGGCTTTTTGGAGCAGCTTGTGCAGGCAGACTAGATGAGGGGACCCTAAGGTGACAGTGATCATAATATAATTGAATTTACTCTGCAATTTCAAATGGAGAAGTTAGAATCAGAAGTAACTGCATTACAGCTGAATAAAAGCAATTACACAGACATGAATGACGAGCTGGGTAGAATTGATTAGTAGACGGGCCCAGCAGGAAAGACTGCTGCAACAGCAGGTGCAGGAGATTATTGGAGTAGTTCAGGATACAGCAGAGATTTATCCTGAGGAAAAAGAGGCTTGTATAGGGAGGATGGGGCCACCATAGCTGACTAGGGAAGTCAAGTATAACATAAAAGCAAAAGAGAAAGTATATAATGTGGCAAAGTGCAGTGGGAAACCTAAGGATTGGGAAGCTTACAAAGACAAAACAGAGAGCAAACAAAATAAAATAAGGATGGAGATTAATAAATATGGGGGTAAGCTAGCCAGTAATGTAAAGGAAGACTATAACAGTTTCTTTCGATATATAAAGTACAAAAGAGCGGCAAAAGTGAACATTGGACTGCTGGAAAATGATACTGGAGAGATAGTAGTGGGGAACGAGAAAATGGCCAAGGAACTGAATAATTACTTTGCATTATCTTTCATGGTGGAAGGCACGAGTAATACTTTAAACATTCAAGAGACTGAGGGGCCAAAACTGAATATGATGGCCGTCACCATGGAGAACATGTTAGAAAAAAAAATGTAATGGCCCGAAGGTGGTTAAATAACTTTAACCAGATGGACTACAGCCCAGTATTATTAGGGAGATAGCTGAAGATGGACCGTAGGCGATCGTGGTGATCTTTCAGGAATCACTAGAGTAAGAAACGATCCCAGAGCACTGGAAACCCACTAACGTAACACCCCTTTTTAACAAGGGAGTAAGGAAAAATACAAAAAAAACCCAGCATGATTAGCTTAACCTCTGTCGTGGGTCAGATCCTGGAATCCATTGTGGAGGATGAGATTTCTGAATACTTGAAAGTGTTTGGTTAAATAGGGCAAAGTCGGCATGATTTCATCAAGGGAAGTTAATGCCTGACAAATCTATTGGAATTCTTTGAAGAGGAAATGAGCAGGCTCGATCAAGCACAGCCAATGGATGTTATCCGCCTGGAATTCCAGAAGGCCTTTGACAAGGTGTCACACAGGAGATTACTGAGTATGATAAGTGTCCGTGGTGTTAGAGGCAAGGTAGTGGCATGGATAGAAGCTTGGTTGTCTGGCAGAAAGCAGAGAGTGGGGATAAAAGTGTACTTCTCAGGATGGCAGCCAGTGACAAGTGGTGATCCAGAATGCTCAGTGTTGGAATCATAACTTTTTACTTGTTACATTAACGAATCTAGATGAGGGAATTGAGGGCACTCTGGTTAGGTTTGCAGACGATACAAAGATAGGCAGATGGACAGGTCGTATTGAGGAAACGGAGAGGCTGAACAAGGATTTGGACAGGGAAAGAGATCGTCAGATGCATTCCAACGTTGGAAAGTGTGAGGTCATGCACTTTGGCACGAAGAATAGAGGCATGGTCTATTTTCTAAATGGCAAGAAAATTCAGAAATCTGAAGTGCAAAGGGATTTGGGAGTTCTAGTGCCGGGTTCTCTCAAGGTCAGCTTGCAGGTTGAGGCAGTAGTTAGGAGGGAAATTGCAATTATGATTGGGAGCATGTAATATGAGAAGAATTGAATATAAGAACTGACTGTATACGGCTCTGGTCAGACCACATTTGGAGTATTGTGCTCATTTTTGAGCTCCATACCTCAGGAAGGATGTACTGGTCCTGGAGCGTGTTCAGAAGATTTTCACGAGAATGGTCATAGGAATGAAAAGCTTATTGCATGAGGAATGCTTGAGTACTCTGGGTCTATACTTGATAAAGTTTGAAAGGATGAGAGGGAATGTAATTGATATAGACAGGATACTGACTGACCTGGAGAGAGTGGATGTTGATAAGATGTTTCCATTGGATTAGAATCCGAGGGCACAGCCTGAGATGAAAGGGAACACCTTTTAGAACAGTGATAAGGAGAAAATTATTTAACCATAGAATGGTGACTCTTTGAAACTTATTGCCACAGAATGCTGCGGGGGCAGGTCATCGAGTTTATTTGAGATGCAGATAGTTTTTGATTATCGAGGGGATGAAGGGTTATGGGGAGAAGGTCGGAGAATGGGTTTGAGAAACATATCTGCGATGATTGAATGACGGAGCAGACCCGATGGGCTAACTGTCGTAATTTATGCTCCAATATCTTTTAGTTTGCTGTTCTAAACCTTAAGGAAGTACCTTGCATCTCTGAGATGAGAACCAACTAGCCACGAAACGACACGACCAGCTATCTTAGTAGCCACACACGCAGATGACAAGCAACATGAGTTCGACTGGGACAACACTACTATTATAGGACAAGCCAAACAGAGAACAGCCAGGGAATTCTTAGAGGCGTGGCACTCATCCACAGATTCAATCAATCAGCATATCGACCTGGACCCAATATACCGACCACTGCAGCGGACAGCTGGAACTGACAACCGGAAGCGGCAGGGACAGGCCACTATAAATGCCGGAGGAAACATCACAGAAGCGCTTCACAGGGGGCTCCCAAACACTGAGGATGTCACCTAGACAGGGGACGAAACGTCTGCAACACAAATTCCCAGCTCGGCGAACAGAACCACAACAGATAAGGTTGTGAAAATACACTCCTGATATTGAGCTACATAAAACGAAATGTGAATTACGTAACTAATAAAGTGTTGTGCAAACTTTATCAATCATTATTTGACCCACACCTAAGATCGTGATTTCACCTCTATCAGTGAATCCCCTCACTGAGGTTCTCTGGCCTAGTCTCTCGTACAGTATTGGTGAGGGGAGTGGCGGCTTGGTGGTGGTTATCATTTCCTGCTGCTCTTGGCATAATCTATTTAAAACCTCTGCTTTCTCCATGGAACCAATCTATTGGCCTAATGGGTTCTGGTTAGCTGTCAGTAACCCAGCTCTGTGATATTGTTGGAAATAAATAATTTGGGATGACAGCCAGTATCAGCACAGTGCTCACAGTGTATGGTGCCCAGACAAAGGGCTTGCCGTCCAGAGGAATTTCTAAATAAAGCTTCTAACTTCTGTCTGTCCATATTTATCAACCGAAATGCAGTCTTCTGATCTATCTAACTTCACCCTCATCTAACACCTCTTCCTCTCGCACTCAGTCAGTCGCTCCCCTTTCTTTCCATCTGAGTTTATCTCCATTCACTTGCTTTCTCTCTCTTTATTTCTCTCTCTCATAACCTCTCTACACACTTTCTCTATCTCCAATTGTGCAGTTGGAGAGATTGTGACTCCACGATGGGCTGAATGGCCCCCATCCCTGCCATAATAATTGAGGTTCTCTGACCCACAATAAACACTTCCTGGACAGACCTGCTGGTCCGGTGACAGGTACAGTGCACAATCACCCGTTATCTTTTCCTGCTCTTCTCTGGGGTACGGCTGCCTTGAAATGTCTGTTCAAACAAAACAGACTGAATGAAATCCGAGCAGTCGAGAAGGCGTTCCTGAGTGTGTATTTCAATCAAGATTTTATGAAGGATGAGATTCCAGAATAACATAAGCAATGTATGAAAAAGCATGATATCACAAGAAATCGCAGCTGAGTACAACATGTGGTTCGAAGCAGGTCTCGTGGTATTATCAATAGATTATCAATCCAGAAAAATCAGCTCCTGTTCTGTGGATCCAGGTTGAATCCCGCCTCTGCAGATGGTGGCAATTCAATTCAATAATGTAAAAATATCCCTGTAATCAAGAATCTACTGCTGAGAATGAAATCATTGCCGATTGTCAGAAAAATCCAACTGGTTCACTAACATCCTTCAAAGAAGGAATATCCAATCTGGTCAGGCTGACATGCAACTCCAGACCCAAAGCAATGTCATTGACTCCCAGTCGCCCTCTGAAACGGTCTAATGAGTCATTCAGTTGTTCCAATCGCTACAAAGTTTCAAACAAATGAAACCGGATGGACCACCTGGCATCGAAATGGGCACCGGAAAAGTCAACATTAGAAACAACACTGTAGAACCTGCAAAGTCTTCATTACGAACATCTGAGGTCTAGTGCCAACATTGGAACAACTGCCTTACAGACGAGTTAAGCAACAGCCTGACATAGCCATACTCACGGAATCATACCTTACGGAAATAACAGAAATTAACATGGACAAAGGAGTCTCTTACCGATTACCACGTAACGTCGTTCCTCATCTGAATCAGCACTCCTCCATGTTAAACAACACTTGGAGAAAGCACTGACTGTGGCAAGGGCACAAAGTGTATTCTGGCCGGGAGATTTCAAAGTCGACCATCAAGAGTGGTTTTGGCAGCAGTACGACTGATCACGCTGGTCGGCTCCGAAAGGACACAGCTACTAGATTGGAGCTGCAGCAGGTGGTGAGGGAAAGCACGAGAGGGTAAAAACAATACCTGACCAATCTACTAACTGCAGATGTATCTGTCCATGACAGTATTGGTAAAAGTGACCATCACACTGTCCTTGTGGAGACAAAGTCTATTGTCTCCAAAAACTCTATTGTGTTGTGTGGCACTATCACCATGCTAAATGGCACAGACTTTTAGCAGATCTATCAACTCAAGACTGAGCGTCCAAAGGACACTGTGGACCATCAATAGCAGCAGAACTGTACTCCAACACAATCTGTAACGTCACAGCCCAGCATGTCCCCCGCTCAATCATTACCATGAAACCAGAGGATTAACCCTGGTTCAATGGAGCATGCAGGAGGGCATGCCTGGAGCAGAACCAAGAATATATAAAGATAAAATGTTCATCTGCTGAAGCTTCCAAACAGAAGTACTTGCATCCCAGACAGCTTAAACAGCAAGGGACAGACAGAGCTTATCGATCACAGAACCAATGCATCAGAATTAAGCTCTGCAGTCCTGCCAATCCGATCGTGAATGGTGGCAGACGATTAAACAACCCACCGGAGTAGGAGTCTCCACAAATATCCCCAACCTCAATGATGGAAGAGCCCAGCACATCAGTGGAAAATAAACGGCTGAAGCTTTCGTTGCAACCTTCAGTCAGAAGTTTTGAGTGGATGATCCATTTCGGCCCCCTCCGGTGGTCCCCATCATGACAGATTGCAGTCTTCAGCAAATTCGTTTAACTGATCTCAAGAAACGGTTGAGGCCCTGGATACTGCAACGGCTATGGGCTCTGATAACATGCCGGCGATAGTCCTGAAGACTTGTACTCCAGAATTTCCCGCTCCCCTTGCCAAGCTGTTCCAGTATGTTTACAAACCGACAATGGGGAAACACTGCTCAAGTATTTTCGGTACATAAAACGCAGGACAATTTCGACCCGTCCAAATACAGCCTCATCAGTCTACTCTCCATCATCAGTAAAATGATGGAAGGTGTCATCAACAATACTATCAAGCAGCACCTGCTCAGCAATAACCTGCTCAGTGACGCCCAGTTTGGGTTTTGCCAGGGTCATTCAGCTCCTGAACTCGTCACAGCATTGGTTCAATGGAGTACAAACTGCCGCTCATGTAACAAGCCGTAATCCCCAGGATGGATCACCTCCAACACCAGCAGATCTTTTTCTAGAGCTAGTGTCCAAAACAGCTCACAACTGGCCAAATGCCGTTTGTCCTTAGCCCATTACATTCTCAGCAGTATGTCTCCCATCTTGCATTCTTGCTCTCTTGAAATGAATGCGAACATTGCTTTTGCTTTCCTAACTGCCAACTGAACATGCACGATAACCATAAGAGGGAACGAGTTGCTTCAAAATCCTTTTTGTGCTTCAGATTTAATGGATCTTATTAGAACATAGTGTCTCCTCTATTCCGCCTACCAAAGTGAATATTCTCACACGTTCCCATATTGTGTTCCATCAGCCATGTGTTTCCCCACAGTCCTAAACTGTTCAAGCCTTTCTGCAGTTTCCCCACTTCCTCAATGTCATCTGCAAACTTAGAAAAAACTGCCCTCAAGTCCTTTGTTCAGTTTGTTCATATATAATACATTTCCTGGCTCCCTAAGGACCGTCCACCATCTACAAGGCACAACAGTCAAGGTGTTTGACTCCATTCAGGTTGAAGCAGTGGCTTGACTTGAATTACACCTGTAAAGCCTTCACTCCCTGCACCATTGACTCTCAGTAGAAGCACACCCTGCCCCCTTTTGTTGTGAGTTTACTTCATTATGGCGCACAATCCCAGTCTATTGATGTCACTCCGTCTCAACACTAACTGAGTGGTGCTCACACCACCCAAGTCACTGTGTATTGATGACGATAGAGGGAGGTCGGCGAGGGGATGTCTATGATGAATAACTATGTGACTGCCAGGCTGAAACCTGCCCCGACAGCCTCGGATGTATCTGTGCCCGCTGTCACCGCTGCAGACATGATCAGTCTTCCTGCAGGTCAAATCAAGGAAAGCGCTGGAACTGGATAGTGTTCCCGGCTGAGCACTCAGATCCTGGGAGGACCAACTGGCAGAGGTATTCACGTACAATTTCAGCCTTTCCCTCCCACAAGCTGAAGTCTCAACCTGCTTCAAGAACACCAACATCTACCTTGTAAGTGATAAAGCTCATGCTTTAATGACTTAATGATTACCGCCCAGTAGCTCTAACCTCAATAAACATGGAGTGATTTGAAAGGCTGGTTATGGCCCACATCACCTCCAATCTCCCAGCCTGACTTGATCCCTTCTAATATGCCGACCGATGTAACAGGTCCACAACAGATGCCATACCCCAAGCTCTGCACTCATCCCTAGGACATCTGGACAACAAAGACACTTACACCAGACTCCTGCTCATTGACGATAGCTCCACCTTAAACATTATTATACCCGCCAGACTGATCTCAAAATTCCATGACCTTAGTCGTGTCTCCACCCTCTGCAACTGGATCCCACGGGTTCTGACACACAGACTACAATTAGTGAAGACAGGTATCTGCACCTCCAGCACAATAACACTCAGCACTGAAGCTCCTGAAGGATGAGTCCTCAGCCCCCTACTGCACTCCCTGTACACACACGGCTGTGTCCTCAGCCCCGATTGTACTCCCTGTACACCCACAGCTGTGCTCTCAGCCCCCTACTGTACTCCCTGTGCACACACGGCTGTGCCCTCCACCCCCGACTGTACTCCCTGTACACACACGGCTGTGCCCTCAGCCCCCAACTGCACTCTCTGTTCAAACACGGCTGTGTCCCTCAGCCCCCTACTGCACAGCCTGTACACTGACGGCTGTGACCTCAGCACCCTACTGTATTCCCTGTACACCGACGGCTGTGTCCTCACCCTCGACTGTACTCCCTGTACACCAAGGGATATACCCTAAGCCCCCAACTGTACTCCCTGTACACACACAGCTGTGTCCTCAGCCCGCTACTGTACTCCCTGTACACACACGGCTATGTCCTTAGCCCCTTACTCTACACCCTGTACACCCACAGCTGTGCCCTCAGCCCATTGCTGTACTCATTATACACCACGGCTGTGTCCTCAGCCCCCTACTGTACTCCCGTACATACACCACTGTGTCCTCAGCCCACTACTGTACTCCCTGTGCACACACGACTGTGTCCCTCTGCTCCCTACTGTACTCCCTGTACACCTACGGCAGTGCCCACATCCCCCTACTGTACTTCCTGTACACCCACGGCTGTGTCCTCAGCCCCCTACTCTACTCCCTGTGCACACGTGGCTGTGTCCTCAGCACCCTACTGTACTCCCTGTACACATACGGTTGTGTCCGCATCCCCTACTGTACACCCTGTACACATACGGTTGTGTCATCAGCCCCCTACTGTACTCCCTGTACACATACGGCTGTTTCATCAGCCCCCTACTGTACTCCGGTACACACTTGGCTGTGTTGCCAATTTCCAAACAATGCTAACTGTAATTTTGCTGATGACATCACCAAAGCAGGAGGGATATAACACAACGATGAGTCTGAACACAGAAAGGAGATAGTGGGTTTGGTGGCAGGGTGGAATGATAATAACCTCCCTCTCAAATTCGGCAAAAGTAAAGAACTGATCATTGACTTTAGAACGAAAGGAGGGGAACACGCCCTTATCTACATCAACGGTCGAGACAGTGCAGAGCGGCAAGTCCCTCGGAGTGATGATAACTGGCAACCTTCCCTGGACTTCTCACATAGGTGTGACAGTCAAGATGGTTCAAAAACGCCTCTCCTTCCTCACTTGGCTCAGGATATTTATACTTCTCCAGATGCACTATTGTGAACGTACTGTCTGGGTGTGTAATGGCCTGGAACGGCAACACTCTGCCCAGGAACAACAGAAACTACAGAAGATTGTATTCACAGCCCAGACTATGACGGACTCCAATCTCCCAACCATTGACTCTCTTTACACGGCTCATTGCCGCAGAAAGGTTGCCAACATCTATCCAAGATTACTGACGGAAGGGAGAGAGGAAATATCTGGGGCCTTAACAGATATCTTTGTAACATCCTTGAACACAACTGAGGTCCCGGAGGACTGGAAACTTTCTAATCGCCTTGTTTAAGAAGGGTAGCATGAATAATCCAGTTAATAATAGACCAGTGAGCCTGACGTCTGGGGTAGGGAAGCTGCGAGAGAAGATACTGCGGGATAGGATCCATTCTCATTTGGATGAAAATGGTCTTATCAGTGAGAGGCAAAATGGTTTAGTGCAGGGAAGGTCAGGTCTTACCAACTTAATAGAATTATTTGAGGAACTGACAAAGTTGCTTGATGAGGGAGTGGCTGTAGTCATGTACATGGACTTCAAGAAGACGTTTGATAAGATTTCCCATGGTCGGGTTATGTCCAGGTGTGCTAGCTACATGGAGAAAGAACTGGCTTGGCAACAGGGGACAGAGTGTAGTAGGGGAAGGGAGTTTCTCAAAATGGAGAACTGTGACCAGTGGTGCTCATTTAAGATGTTTCCGGAAAGATACATGAATGGGCAGGGAGCATATGGATACAGACCTTTAGAAAATAGGAGATAGGTTGAAATACAGCATTTGGAATGGTGCAGGCTTGGACCGCCGAATGGCCTGTTCCTGTACCGGAATGTTCTCTGTTCTAACATTACCAAAGTCCCATCATATACCTGTAAAGATCTCCCACAACCTGTTCTATCAGGCGAAAAGATACAGACGCTTGAACACACAGAGCAGCAAGTTCAGGAACAGCTTCTTCCTAGCAGTTATTAGACTGATGAATGGACTCTCTAATCTCAGATAATGCGGATTTTGTTCATATTGATCTCGCCTAGCGCACGCCCTGTGAAGCGTAACCTATATGCCTCTCAGACATGTTTTACAATCATCGTTCAGTATATCCATGCTTACCATGATCTGCTTGGACATCTTGACACAGCACAAAATAACTCGTCATCTCCATACCCCCAGCTCCCTCCAGTGCTCATGCCGAGGTCTCACCAGTCATCACCCCCAACTCTTCCCATTCCGCCGAGCTCCCCTTGACCCTAACCCCAGCTCCCTGTGACCATTGTCTCTCACAGTTTCTCTCACACTGTCTAGTTCCCTGTGTTTTCCTTTTCCCTGTCTTCTGTTTCTTTCTCTGAACCTATTCTCTTCCCTTCTCCCTGCACATGTGACTGTTTGTTTCCTTGTTTTGTTTCCTTTCTCTCTTTGAATGACTGTCCATCTGTTTCTCTCGATGTGTTCTCTCTCTCCTTCCATTTGTTTCTGTCTCATTCTCCTTCGCTGTGATGGTGTTGGCTTCTCTATTCATTTGAAGCATGTGATGGCTCATTAGTTCGATGTTGGCAATACAATACACTCAACAAGGTTTTGGTATAGAGGACATAACTTAAAATTATCAGTTAAATTTCAGTCGTTGTCAAAACTGCAGCCAGAACGTGGGTATCCATTTAACAGCCAATTGTTACATCTAACTATTTTGAAATCGCCCGTCTCCCAGTGCTCTGCACACTGGGAACTAAAAGCATTCTATTCGGGTGCATAATGACCTGACATGGTAACTGCTCTGCCCAAGACCATAAGAAACTACAGACGGTTGTGTGCACAGTCCAGATCATCACGTAAGACAACCTTCTGTCCATTTGTACTTGTCATTGTCGCAGTAAGGCTGGCAACATCAAAGAACTCTCCCAAAACAGTAATGATCTCCTACAACCACTTCCAACAGGGAGGAGACACAGAGGCTTGAAAACATGGACCAGCATGCTCAGGAATACTTCCTTCCCTACCATTATTAGACTGACAAATTGACATCTCTCACTTTTCAAATAATATTAATCTTGCTAATGTCGATCTTACTTCGCCCACCTCCTGTGAAGCTGTAACCTTGTATGCCTCACTCTGTCCAAGGACACTGTGATCTCTGTTTTCTTGTTTAGGGTCATGTGCCTGCACTACAATAAAAACAAACCTTTCCATTGTACATTTGACTAAAATAAACGAAACCAAATCAGATCAAACACGTGGACTGCAGGGGCTCAAGGTCTTCTCAAGGGCAACTGGGAAAATGAACTAATGCTGCCCCAGTCAGAGATACCTATATCCCGTTAATGAATATAAGAAGATGACCACACTTAGGGAGGGAATCAAATCGCTTTAAACATGATCTTAGATATATGCAGGTTTCCCTCACTATTTGTAAGCAAAGTGTCCTACGAAACCGTTCACAAGCTGATATGGTGTAAACTGCCGTCGCACTAATTTATACGGGAAACATTTCGGCTTTCTCCGTAAAAGTGAAAATCCTGTTCGGATTTCTTTTGGTTAGTGAAACTAGGTCCTAATGTAAGTCATTCGGAAAGGGAAGTGGCGAAAAGCGAACCTTTGAAAAGCGGGAGATACCTGTATTTACAAGGGCATGACATTCAGGAAGATGGAGAAAGTGAGGTCTGCAGATGCTGGAGATCAAAGTTGAAACTTTATTGCTGGAACAGCACAGCAGGTCAGGCAGCATCCAGGGAACAGGAGATTCGACGTTTCGGGCACATTCCTGAAGAAGGGCCTGTGCCCGAAACGTCGAATCTCCTGTTCCCTGGATGCTGCCTGACCTGCTGTGCTGTTCCAGCAATAAAGTTTCAACATTCAGGAAGATGGGAATGGCGAAAAATAAATGACGTGAATCACACATTTTATTTCCAGCCCAGCTGATCATCATTTTCTTTGTTTGCTCTTTATCTTCTATATCCCTCTTTCACTATTGATTCCTCCTCCCCTTCAAAACAGACTTCCATGTCAACGTTATTAATCACACTCTTTTCCAGCTGCTTTTAGATCAGAAAAATTTCCCAGCACTTTCTGCTCGTTTCTTTGCGTTTCTTTCTATAATTTCAGATTTTCAGTATCTTCCTTTATTTGATTTCACCTTCAATTTTGTTATTTCGTGGGATGTTGACATCTCTGCCAAGGGCAGCATTTGGTTACCATCACTAGTTGCCCTGACTCTTGAGGCCATTCCACAATCCAATATAAAGTTAAACATATTGTCATGGGTCTAAAGTCACACTTAACCCAGACCATGGGTAATAACATTAGATTTCTTCACCGAAGGTGATCAGTGAAAGAAGAAGGTTTCCAGTCAACATGTTGCTTTTATATTTGTTTTTCGTGAAATTCACTTTTATTCCAATTCTTATCATTTTTATTTAAGTTCTGTCATCAGCTGTTGTAGGACTTAAAACAAATCACTTGAAACAATATCTTTCATTTAATTAGCTTTGCTTCTGAATTACATCCAGTGACATTCCTACATTCATACATTGTCCAAATCATGAATTAACATCCGAGACAAGAACAATTTTGTGATTGAAATATTTGTAATTGGAAAAGTGGTCAGAAGAGAGTTTGAAACATTAAGTCTGAATTTTACCAACGTGCAGCCAATGGATTGTTCAGCAACAGCACTGACGTAGAGATAAAGATTGAGGATTTTAGGAGCTGGGAGTGGACAGGTTTGGTGACAGAAAGAACACGGGATATAAATCATTTCATGGTAAAAAGGGATCTTGGGGTTGTGCACAGTTTTGTTCGCAGATGTTTGTGAGGGAGTGGTCTGCAATTCATGGGTAATGAATGGAGACTGCAATTGAAACTGAAGACAATAGTTTCTTTCTCTGACAAATATAGATAACAGAAATTGCAACGAAATTCAAACTTGTTTATGGGATTAATGAATGGAGAGAGGTAGAGAACACAACAATAGCGAGAATAGATTAGTAGCACACCCTCCGCCCCGCCCAGAATAATCATCAGCACTGCTGATATCCGATATTATAGAAATTCCTAATAGGGCGAAATCTTGAAAAGACTCAAGGAAAACCACCTCTCAATTGTTGTAATGTTCCAGTCCGCTATTCTCCGATTCAGATCAATGCAGCTGTTGATCTCTGTTACTGTTGGAGCTGATGCATCTGTTACTACAGTGGGATAGCGCACTGAATGAAGCCTCTTACTAATAGGAGATGGAAAGCCTCCAGTGGCACAGTTGCATTGCATGGAGACTGACATCAAACACAGTCAGAGCAAACAGTCCCAGCTTTCAATACAGCACATTCAGCTCACAATATATCTGGATTGTCGGCTATTGGTCACATCTCTCATCACGAATTACTCGAGTGAAGTCAGTTGTGAGGGAGAATAAGAATATTTTCTTTTCGTAGGCCACATGAATCTGCTCTGTTGTCCCATTACCATGCTGTAACCATCTCTCCAAAAATCCCTCCATCCCTAAAAGAAATCCAATCAGGATGTTGTTACTGTGCTGATCTCTCCTCCACGGGAACAAACGCTAAAGAACAGACAGTCACTGGATACAATTGCCCTGAACATAGACAGGAAGTGTGGACTTCTCTGAATGTTCCTCTCACTGCTCTAAAATGGCAACTTTGGAACTTCCATGCAGAATATGGTACAGCAATTTATTTATATAAATTAACAGACTTCTAAATGCAGTTTTAGTTGCTGTAAACCGTATTTTTAACGCATTTTAGCCTCAGTCCAAAACCAAAAGTGATAATTACAATGAGCTTATTCATTAAGACTTATGAATTAATGAGTCAGGTTCGAATGAACATGACATTGGCTGGGAGATAGGACAGAATGGGGATAGTGGCTGTGGAGACTGCATGGGGAGTACAATGATATGCCCCAGTCATCATCACTCTTTCTGACAGACAGAATTAAATCTAATGCATATCAAGGAAACAGCCAACATTTGGGAGATGCAATGCTGAATGACAATTTGAACTAAAAGGATAATATTAAATGTGATAAACTGAACTATATTGTATATACACACCATTTAATCATTGCAAATACAGACTGAGTAGGGTCACCACACCTGAAGCATTAACTTTGATTTCTCTTCCCAGATACTGCCAGACATGCTGAGCTTTCCCTCTAAGTTCTGTTTATCTTTTTGTTTGAGATTGACCATATTGTTCATATCTGGCAGGAAACTTGCATTTAAAAGCAGACACTAATAGCAAAATGGGAATGGCAATAGGGACAATACAAGAGACGAACTGTAGAGATGAAGTCATTCCAAGCTGGAAGAGACAATGGGCTGAATTTCTTCCACTTTTGCTGTAAATAATTCTGTGATATGTAATCAAAGCCTTTGGAGAGGGGGTAGACAAGCCGGTTCAACGAAGGTCACAGAGTGCTCCACCATCAATAATCTATTCTTATTATCTCATGAAATTTCAGCTGCCTCTGAAATGTCTTTTCAAACAAAGTGCAGTTCCTGAAATTTACAGAATGTTCAGAAAAATATTCTTTTCTCCTTTGAATCTTAAAGAAGAAACTGATTTCGGTCGTAATACAGGTGCCACAGACACACCAGCTATAACAGGAACAGGAAAGGACATTGTCCATATATTACCAAATTCAGCATGTAGCCCTGTCAAGAAACATGAATTATAGTGATACAGAAACATGAAATACAAACAGAAAATGGTGGAGAAATGCAACAGACGAGGAAGTATCTTCAGAGAGAAACAGAGTTAATATATCGTATATGATGTGACACTGTTCTGAAAAAGTCATATTGGAATCAAAGGTTAATTATGTGCATCTCTGTTCAGAGGGTGCCAGACCTGTTGAGTTTCCCTCCAGCTCTTTCGATTTCTTTTTCTTTCTGAACTCTGATAAATTGACTGATCTGGAAGATATAAGCAAAGCTGCTATCTCAATTGAATCTCGAGTAATTTGTAATGGACATTAAATGAAAAATCACAAAGTTCCTATGTTTGACAGGGCTCTAAATGTCGATGATGTATTGCATTGTGGGACAAAATCATTGTGAGACATTGTTGAAACAAAAACCGAAGTTGCTGCAATAGGTCTACAGCTTCTGTGCAGACAAATCAGAGTTAACGTTTGTGTTTCGGTGGCCCTTCCTCAGAGCGGATGGTAGCCCTGAAAATGTTGGTTTATATATAGCGAAGGCTGAATAGCTATTAATGGAGACAGTTAAAAGCTAACAATAGGGGGTGAGTAATGGAAGGCGATGTGAGAACTAGGCCTGGTGTATGGATAGGGGACGAGGATATTGGAGAGTTCTGTCGCTAAAATTATTGAACATTATTTTGAGTCTGAAGGGCTGCAGGGTCCGTCTACAGAAAATGAGGTTTGTTCTTCCAGCTTGTGTTGAAATGTCCTGGAACACTGCAGTAAGCCTGCCACAGAGATATTGGCCAGGGAACAGGGTGGGCTATTAAACTGTTAGGCAACTGGATGCTCAGGGTCTTTTGTATATGTACAACTTGGATATTGATCACATCTCCCATCACCCAGACTACCTTTAGTTTCCCCAAAGTAGAGCAGACTACATTGCGAGCAACGAATGTCGTAGACTAAATTGTGGGAAATGTTGGTAGGATGCTACTTCTCCTGGGAGGTATGTTTTGGCCCTTTGAGAGTGAGGAGGGAGGAGGTAAATGGGAAAATGTAACACCTCCGGCAGGGGAAGTAAAGCGGACCTGTGATGGGAGGTGGGGGAGGTGGGGGGAAGTTTTGGCAGTTATTAAAGTGCGGACCGGGGTGTCCTGGAGGAAATGGTCCCTTCAGAAGGTGGAAAAGGAAGAGGAGGCAAATATGTGCCTGTTGGTGGCATCTCGCTGGAGGTGGGGGAAATGCAGACTGATGATCTTCTGCATGTGAGCGCTGGTGGGTTGATAGGTAAAGACAAGGTGAACTCTAACGCTGTTGCAGGAAGGCAGAGGGAGGCTGAGTGTAAATGTGCAGGAAGTGGGTCAGAACTGATTGTGGCCCCTTTCGGTTGAAGAAGAAGGTGGACATTTTAGAGGCCACATTTTTGAAGTTGACATCATCAGAAGCAATGCAGTGGAGACGGCGGAACTGGGAGAATGAATGGAGTCTTTGCAGGAAACACTATGTGAGAATGTATACTCCATGTAGCTGTGGGAGTTGGTGGGTTAATACTGGATATCAGTGACCGGTCTATCCATAGAAATAGATGTCGAGGAAAGGAAGGGAGGCATCAGAGATAGACGTGGTAAAAGTGAGGAAGGGGTGCAAATTGGAAACGATGACCTTTTCCACCCTTATCAGCACAGGCTGAATAATACATTCAGGGTTGGATCGAAGCATACAGCGTAATCTGTTCAGGGGGTGATAGGTTGGATAGGGTGAGGGCGATGCAGAGAAATTAAAACAGCCAGTGTCACATGGAGCGTTGTTCACGAACAGATTGAGTTCAAGTAAACGCAAGAGAAATTAGCCCAGGTGAAGGGAGTGTTGGAGCAGGGCGAAGGGGCTATGGGATGGGGAGTGGACTCTTACCGAAAGAAATGGACACCGAGGAGAAGACGGTGGAAGCGGAGTTCAACATTATGTCGTGCTTGAAATTCATTAAAGGGAGGGCACAGAGGGATAAAGCTGATACCTTTGCATAGTACAAAACATTCAGCATTTGAGCGTGGAAGGTTAGATGGGATGGTTAACACATGACAGGAGGTGGGCTTGGGGGAGGGGATGGACTCAGAGTGCATGGCATGGGTGATGTGGCATGTCCAGAGGCTCATAGGCATCTCTGAGTTGTGGGCCTCGTATATCTGGCGAGCACGGCGAATGAGCTGGAGAATGAAGTAGAATTGGGGAATGGTGCTGCCAATGTGATGTGACGCTTTTGAACGAGAAAATATTGATCTCAACGGCAGTGACATCGCACGATCAGTCCTCAGAAAGTAACTGATTGAAAATAATCAGAATCGTTATCTTATTGTAATACTCTGAATTCATTGGGATGACACTCAAGCAGCAAGGTCTTACTTTTCTGAGACTTTAGACCAAACTGTAAAAACAGAATGAATCTTGATGTTATTAATAAGACAAATCCATCTATGGTTTTCGAAGGCACTAGCAAAGGCAGCGTTTATTTGTCATCCCCAATAGCTCTATGGAAGGTGCCATTGTTTATTGAGGAAATTCCCAGCAGAGAATTGCCTCTGATTCCCATTGACCATAGTTTGCTGAGGGTCAATGATGCTACATGAGTCAAATATTACTTTGACGCAAGTTACTCTGATCTCACCTCAAATGACATTGGAAAATCAGTTAAAATAATAAAGAGCAAAACGATAGAACACGGCTTGTTCGAACAATGTGGTCAATGTTCGCACAACGTTTAGGGAAAAACTGATGCAGGGACATCTGATTCTGAGGAGAGGTTTGTCCTATTGGGATGAGGCTGTTTAGTTAGCACTGTGACACAGAGACAGAAAAAAAGTTCCACTCTGTATGGGGAACAAAACCACCCTTTTCACGTTGGATTGGACAGTGACAGACATACACCATTGTCTGTTCCTATTGGACATTGATCATCCCAATCCTATCATTCAATGATGACCAATAGGAGCACAGAAGCCAGCAGTTCCCATCACCCCAGTTGGAAAGCAAAAAGGGAAAGGAATGGCCATTGGAAGTGGGAGTAACTAGGGAACTGATGTAACTTCCAGTGGGAGTGGGAGAAGAAAGATGTGAAGAGATACCATCAGTGGAAGAGAATGTAGCAGTAGAAGAGTTAATGCAAGGGAAGCAGAAGTGTAAAAACGGAGTAGGAAGGTGGAGGAAGAATGGCTAATGAAATTTTAGTGGCTGGGAAAAAACTTGCTTTAGCAGAAGTGAGGTTGGGTGAAAAACGTCACTGTTCAGGAAAATTGGGATCTGGTTCCATTGAAAATTAAGATTTGATGTACTTCTTTTTCTATCACTTGATTCTTATTCAGATTGCACATTCACTCTGTATATCTGTATCTCCAACAAATGCAGATGACATGTTTTTTTCCTCTTGTATGGTGTCTCAACATTTTTGATTTTTTTTTTAACAGTATGTATTTGCTTCCAATTCAAGATAGACATGAGCAAAAGATTTGATCTTCTGCAGTTTGTCCATAACGTAAAATTTAATTGAGTGTTAATCCTCATCACATTAGCTGATTAAAGCAATAAGTCTGTGTCCATCCTGCAGATGAAAAATTCTTCAGTTTTGACTATTGTTACGAAGAACAGTACCACATAAAAGACTAATGTTCCAGTACAAGGTGCCAAACCCTAGTTCATCCTAAATTTGGTACACGCTTTATGAATAAGTCATGCTAAGGGGTAGAGTGTAAAAGGTGAATTCACCTCTATGTCGAAAATGCTATTTGCAGCTCCCTAATAATAGGTGTTAACTACATCACTTTGTAAATTCCTCAAAATAGGAATAGCAAGAGACTGGAATTCATAATTCTTCTTCTGTGAATAACATCTGGAGAATAGAAAGGAAATCAAGATTTGTTTGTGATATTCATAAATGATGATGGTGAGAATGTGGAAGATGGATGGCAGTGGAATGATAACTAATGCTGGGGATGACACCAAGATTAGCTGGGTGGTTCACAGTGAGGAGGAAAGGGTTAGCCTCAGGACGATATAAACAGATGATTTCTATATCCAGATTAATGGCCGATGAGTTTTAACACTGATAAATGTGAGATGATGCACATCTGAATGAACAAGACAAGTGAGTACTGAAATTGTGAAGGATGAGGGCTAAAGGAAGTGACACCACTCTGTGACCAGCTTCTTGTTCAATCAGGGTCCCCTCACACTCTGCTCCTGAGTTAAATGTAACTTGGGGAGCTGTTCCTGGAAAAACCGGTGTGGATACAAAAGATCCCTTTCCCCAAGCACACTCACTCCGTGGTTTCAGATCTTCCTCTCTGTGCAGCCTGTGCTCCATTTGTTGTTCATCTTACAGACGCAGGTGTTGTAACTACAGTCCCCATGCTCCAACCAGAGTTGGGTCGCCAAATTCTCAGGTCTCCCTGAATGTCTGAGGCAGCTCACAGCAAAACCTGAGGCAAACCATCCCCAACACCTCCACTAACCTTTCAATAACAGTAGTCAGTCAGAAACCCCTCAGTTACAAGTTAGATGCCTGCTCTTTTACAATTATACTCGTGAGGTTTCCTCGTGTTACTGACTACACAATCATCTGAGAGGGACAAGCACAGGGGTTCAGTGGACACGCACAGTTCAAGGTTCAAAGGCGTGTCAAAAGCTACTGGAACCCCCGTCCAACATGGAGTACCACATGGGGCACACCGGGAAGTGAACAATAGACCAGCACACACACACCCCTGTCCATGGATCACCAAATGGGGCACACTGGGAAGTGAGTAACAGTCATACACATACACCCCTGTCTATGGAGTACCACATGGGTCACACCAAGAAGTGAGCAACAGTCAAACACATACACCCCTGGCTTTGGAGTACCACATGGGGCACACCCGGAAGTGAACAACATCCAAACACATACACCCCTATCTATGGAGTACCACATGGGGCACACCGGGAAGTGAACAACAGCCCAGCACATACCTCCCTGTCTATGGAGTACGACATGGGACACGCCGGGAAGTGAGCAACAGTCAAACACACACCCCTGTCCATGGAGCACCACATGGAACACACCAGGAAGTGAACAGCAGTCTGACGCATACCATTTCATTGTTTCTGAGCTTCGCAATGCCAGCTCTCGATACACTAGGGATCCAAATGGGACCCACAGACGGGTCGTCCAGGAGACCACGAGCCATACGTTTTGCACACTGCTTCTGAGCTTCATAATGATTTCCCCGGGATTCCATGGATATGAGCACCAACGGCCAGGTTAAGGTACAGAAGGACGGATATTCATGTTATAATTGGATGATTACTTGATCAACAAGTTCAGTAAAGAGCCAAATGGGATAAACTGGTTGAGTAGTATTTTCGTAGGTCCAATAACAAAAATAAGAATATAAAGTAAATGTGCTGACAAATCAACTGAAATCCACGTCACAGAATCAGACACCATAATCCAGATGATATATATTGTGTAGCATGTAGCAGTGTTCAGACCAGGCTAGTGTCCTGCTCAATACAACCCAGCAATCTGTGCAGACCACACCAGTCCAAGAACTGCCTCTCCAGCACTGGGAGCTATGCCGTGAACAGCAGTGAATTGTTATGTTAACCAGGAGCATTTACCCTCCCAGCATGTAGAGCTGAAAATGTTTTGCTGGAAAAGCGCAGCAGGTCAGGTAGCATTCAGGGAACAGGAGAATCGACGTTTCGGGCATAAGCCCTTCTTTAGGAAGACCTCACTTTCTCCTCCCAGCATGTAGAGCAATGTACACCACCCCAGTGCATTGAACTGTAAACCAGGAGCAGTTACCGTCCCAGCATGTAGAGCTGTGTACACTGCCCCAGTGCATTGTTCAGTAGCACTGTGTGAGATCACTGCCCAGCGTGGGGAAACCTGAAGCCCATGCTGGAAGTGACAGGATGTGCAGCTCCAATCCATTTTCAGCTCCATATCTCTATTGTATCAATGGATGTAGAATATCTCAAGAGGAAGGAGGAAAATGACTTAGGGTTAAATAGGCAAGGATCAGACAAGGCTCGAGAGGGTTACAAGGTAGTCAGGAAGGAAGTGAAGAATAATTTCAGGAGAGCGAGAAGGGGGCATGAAAAAGACTTGGTGAGTAGGATTAAGATAAAACTTAAGATGTTCTACACTTTTGTGAGGAACAAGATGAGGGTAGGGCTCATCAGGATAGTAGAGGGAACTTGCGCCAGGAGTCAGAGAAGGTAGGGGAACATAGAATATAAAACACTGCAGCGCAGTACAGGCCCTTCGGCCCTCGATGTTGAGTCGACCTGTCATACCAATCTGAAGCCTATCTAACTTACACTATTCCATGTACGTCCATATGCTTGTCCAATGACGACTTAAATGTAATTAAAGTTGGCGAATCTACTACGATTGCGGACAAAGCATTCCAAAGCTCTCCCTTTAGGTCTTTCCTGGCTACCTTGTAACCCTCAAGCACCCTAACTGAGCCTTCACATCCCATCCTAACATAAGTCGCCATCTTCCTCTTGACCAGAGATTCCACTTCATTCGTAAACCACAGCTCCCGCGCTCTATAGCTTCCTCCCTGCCTGACAGGTACACACATATCTAGGACACACAGTAGCTTTTCCTTGAATAAGCTCCACATTTCTAATGTATCCATCCCCTGCAGTTTCCTTCCCCATCATATGCTTCCTAAATCTTGCCTAATGGCATCGTAATTGCCTTTCCCCCGGCTGTAACTGTTGCCCATTGGTATATACCTATCCCTTTCTATCACTAAAGTAAAATTAACAGAATTGTGATTGCTATCACCAAAGTGCTCACCTACTTCCAAGTCTAACACCTCACCAGGCTCATTACCCAGTATCAAAACTAATGTGGCTTCGCCCCTTGTTGGCCTGTCTATATACTGTGTCAGGAAGCCCTCCTGCACACACTGGACAAAATCTGACCCCTCTATAGTACTCGTACTATAGTGTTCCCGTTCAATATTTCAAAAGTTGAAGTTCCCCATTACATCTACCCTGTCTCTGTCACTCCTATCGAGAATCATCTTTGCTATCCTTTCCTCTACATCTCTGGAACTATTCGGAGGCCTATAGAAAACTCCCAACGGGGTGACCTCTCCTTTTCTCTTTCTAACTTCAGCCCATACCACCTCAGTTGATGAGTCCTCAAACATCCTTTCTGCAACTGCAATACTGTCCTTGACCAACAATGTAATACCTCCCCCTCTTTTAACATCTTCTCTGTTCTTACTGAAACATCTAAATCCTGGAACCTGCAAAAACTATTCCTGTCCCTGCTCTAACCATGTCTCCAAAATGGCCACAACATTGAAGTCCCAGGTACCAACCCATGCTGCAAGTTCACCCACCTTATTCCGGGTGCTCCTCGCATTGACATGGACACACTTCAAACCAACCTCTTGCTTGCCGGTGCCATCTTGCATCTCTGAAACTTGATTTTGGACCTCCCGACTCTCAACCCTTTCTATACACTAACTACAATTTTGGTTTCCATCCCCCTGCTGGATTAGTTTAAACCCACCCCAATAGCCTGAGCGAATTCCACTCCCCCCCCCCCCCCCAGGGTATTGGTACCCCTCTGGTTTAGATGAAGCTCATCCTGCTTGTAGAGGTCCCACCTGCCCCAGAATCCAAAACCCTCCCTCCTGCACCATTTCTGGAGCCACGTGTTCACCTTCTCTCTCTCCCTATTCCTTGCCTCACTAGCACGTGGCGCGTGCAAGAAACCAGAGCCAACAACTCTGTTCATCCTAGCTCTAAGCTTTCATCCTAGCTCCCTGAATTTCTGCCTTAAATCCCCATCTCTCTTCCTACCTATATCGTTGGTGCCTATGTGGACCACGACTTGGGGCTGCTCCGTATCCCCCTTAACGATCCCAAAAACACGATTAGAGACATCACGAATTCTGGCACCTGGGAGGCAACACACCAACCGTGAGTCTCTCTCGTCCACACAGAACCTCCTATCTGACCCCCTAACTATAGATTCCCCAATGACTACTGCTCTGCTCCTCTTCCCCTTTCCCTTCTGAGCAGCAGGGACAGACGCTGCGGCAGAGCCGTCTACCCACTGCTTTACCCTTGTAAGTCCCCCCCCCCCCCCCGATAGTATCCAAAAGGGTATATTTATTGTTGAGGTGAATGGCCACAGGGGATCGCTGCACTGCATGCCGGTTCCCTTTCCGTCCCCTGACTGTAACCCATTTGCCTTTTTCTTGTACCTTAGGAGTGACTACCTCCCTGTAACTCCTCTCAATAATCCCCTCTGCCACCCCAATGATTCGAAGTTCATCCAGCTCCAGCTCCTGTTCCCTAACGCAGTTTTCAAGGAGCTGGAGTCAGGTGCACTCCAGCAGATGTAGTCAGCAATGACACTGGTGGTGACTCTTACCTCCCATATTCTGCAGGAGGAACATTCAACTGCCCTAACCTCCATTCCTACTAGTCTAAATTCCCAAAGAGTCTGTTGAAAAAAAATAAGGAATAAAAAACTCGTTAACTTTCCATGCTGTGGCACAGGTAATTTGATTATGGTTAGAGGAGGAGGATGGGTGCTTTAACAGATTATAAGGCAAGGTGAGCTTTTCTGGGTGTTTGGTTTAATTCACAAACGGGTCATTGCTGTGTCGTAACAGCACATTGGAACATTGTCTTCGGTTCTGGTCGCCTTGTTATAGGAAAGATGTAGAAGCTATAGTGAGGGTGCAGAGGAATCCCTAGGGATCAACAGAAATATTGGCACACACCACACGATTGAGCGAAATATTGAGTTAGTCACCATGCGAAAAATAAATACTGGCAGATTCTGCATGTCTGTATAAACGTCAGTGTGTCAGTGTTTGTGGTGTGTCTGTACTGATGCCTGTATATCTGTGTGTGCACGTGCATCAGTGTATCGGGATTTGTCTCTGTGTGCTTTAGTATCTGTGTGACTGCACCAGTCTCTACATGTGCCTGTGTATCTATATTCATATCTGTGTGTATCTGCGTGTCTCTGTGCGTATCCGTGTGCACAGCGGATCTGCCAGCCTCTGTGGTGTTTAAAGTGATGCAATGTCCGCCTCTGCTGGCCTTCACACTCTACTGCACTGATGGCAGTGGAGGGAGAAAACCATAAGGGATTCAGTCTAGGAGGTGGGGAGAGGGAGTTAGATCATAGCACCATCCAAATTGACAGCACTATCTGCACATGCACACACATGCACACACACACACACACACACACTTGGGTATAGGGAGGAGCATAATTGTACTGAGGACACTCAGAGTGGCGAATGCTCCTGAGTAATAACTGTACTCGCTCTGCAATGTGAAAGTGATTTGTCTTTGAAGATTATTCGTTACACAAAGTGTACACCTTGAAGAGTATTTCCACTGCAACTGCATCCAAGCAACTTTGACCAAATCATCTGTAAGGTGATGCCATGAATTTATTACACGTTCTTTAAATTGAAATATTTTATAATTCACCCCTACAAGGTGTAAGTGAGAAAGGATTGAAAAGGCCTGAAACTGGCCCAGTGGTGGTGTAATATATCTAGGTATCAGACAAAACTGTTCTGTGCATCCAGAGAATTTTGAAAAACCAAACAGCCGTACAATGTGAGAGATTCACAGTATTTGATGTCATCAGACAGAAATAAAACTGACATTTGTGCATTGGCATGGGGAGACCAGCAGAGGGTGGCATTTTATGACTATAACCTGAACAGGGACAGACGTAGAGGTGGACGAGGGGAGTAAGGGTTTATCTCAATTTCAATGGATTTATCCCCAAAATCGAGAGGTGGATGTTGTGTATCTGGACTTCAGTTAGGCATTTGATAAGGTTCCCCATGGTAGGCTCGTTCAGATGGTCAGGAGGAATGGGATACAGGGAAATTTAGCTGTCTGGATACAGAATTGGCTGGTCGACAGAAGACAGCGAGTGGTAGTGGAAGGAAAATATTCTGCCTGGAAGCCAGTGATGAATGGTGTTCCACAGGGCTTTGTTCTTGGGCATCTACACTTTGTAATTTTTATCAATAACTTGGATGAGGGGATTGAAGGATGGGTCAGCAAGTTTGCAGAGGACACAAAGGTTGGAGGTATCATTGACAGTATACAGGACTGTTGTAGGCTGCAGCAAGACATTGCCAGGATGCAGAGATGGGCTGAGAGGTGGTAGATGGAATTCAAACTGGATAAATGCGAGGTGATGCATTTTGGAAGATCGAACTTGAAAGTTGAGTACAGGATTCTTGGCAGTGTGGAGAAACAGAGGGATCTTGGTGTGCAGGTACATAGATCCCTTAAAATTTCCACCCAGGTGGACAGGGTTGTTCAGAAAGCATATGATGTTTTGGCTTTCATTAACAGGGGGATTGAGTTTATGAGCCATGAGAACTTGTTGCAGCTCTATAAAACTTTGGTTAGACCGCACTTGGAATACTGTGTCCAGTTCTGGTCGCCCTAATATAGGAAAGATGTGGATGCTTTGGAGAGGGTTCAGAGGAGGTTTACCAGGATGCTGCCTGGACTGGAGGGCTTATTTTATGAAGAGAGGTTGACTGAGCTCGGACATTTTTCATTGGAGAAAAGAAGGAAGAGAGGGGACCTAATTGAAGTGTATAAGATAATGAGAGGCATAGATAGAGTTGATAGCCAGAAACCTTTTCCCAGGGCAGCAATTGTTAACACGAGGGGTTATATTTTTAAACTGTTTGGCGGAAAGTATAGAGCAGATGTCAGAGGCGGTTTCTTTACGCAGAGAGTTGTGAGAGCATGGATTGCGTTGCCAACAGCAGTTGTTGTGGAAGCGAGGTCATTGGAGATATTTAAGAGACTGCTGGACATGCGTATGGTCACAGACATTTGAGAGTTCGTACATTAGGTTTACCTCACATGAGGATCAATGGTCGGCACAACATCGTGGGCTGAAGGGCCTTTTCTGTGCTGTACTGTTCTATGTTCTAAACAGTAAACAGTGACAAAACACCACAGATGAGTCACGATCTGGAGGTAGAACGAGGGGCAGCATATTGAGTCTGATATGATCCTCTCCTGAAAAACTCATATTGGAATCAAAAAGTTAATTGTGTTTCGATCTGCTCAGAACCTGCAGATGTTTTTAGATTATATTAGATTACATTGCAGCGTAGAAACAGGCCCTTCGGCCCAACAAGTCCACACCGACCCGCTGAAGTGTAACCCACCCATGCCCCTACATTTACCCCTTTACCTAACACTAGGGGCAATTTAGCATGGCCAATTCACCTGACCTGCACATCTTTGGACTGTGGGAGGAAACCGGAGCACCCGGAGAAAACCCACGCAGACACGGTGAGAACGTGCAAACTCCACACAGTCGTGTGGCCTGAGGCAGGAATTGAATCCGGGTCTCTGGCGCTGTGAGGCAGCAGTGCTAACCACTGTGCCACCGTGCCGCCCACTACAGACGCACTTTCCTGCACTTTCAATTTAGCTACTCTTTTGGACAGTGGATATTTGTCTGATCTGAAAGGGAAAGGCGAAGCTGCCATTTCTGTTGACGCTCAAGAATTTGGTTATGGTTTTTGAATGAAAAATGAAAAACTATGTGCCTGACAACTCCCCAAATACCGATAGTTTATTCCCATTGTCATCATGCATTATGAAAATGTTGAATTCGGTGGTCATGATATCACATGATCAATCCACTGAAAGTAACTGATTGAAGTACTGATCCCAATTGTTATCAATGTCTTATCATGCTCCTGATGTCACTGGCATCGTACTCATCCAGCAAGATCTTCCCTTTCCGAGAGTTTCCATATATCTATAAAAACATAAAATATCTTTGTATTTTTTTAACAGGACATATTCATCCAGGGTTTTGGAAGGCACTAGCAAGGGCAGAGTTTATTTGTCATCCTCAATGACTCTGGAATAAGTGACACAGAGTTGCCCTGTTTTACCTCTTCAATCCAAAGTGATGCAAATCCAGACAGAGCTGTTTGTCGGGGCATTCCAAGATTTTTAACAATTACTTGTGAAGGAACAGCAAATTAGTCCCTAGTCAGGATGACATGCAATTTGGAAGATACCTTTCAGAGACTGATTTTTCTCTTGTTCCCATTTCCAGTGCAGAATGTTCTCTAATTCTCATTAATAACAGTTTTGCTCAGGGCCCTTGATTCCACCTTCAGTCAAGTCCTGCTTCGATTGAAAGGGAAGTCACTCTGATCTCACCTCAAATTACACGGGAAGATCAGTTGGAAGAGTAAGGAGCAAAAGACAAGAACACTGTTTGTTTGAACAATGTCCTCGCAATATTCAAAAGAAAATTGATGCATAGCCTTCCTTAATGCATTATTTCAACATGACACCACGTTTTAAACAATATTCAGAATGGTGGGTATTTGTTCTTTTAATTTGCTTCCAATTCAGTGTAAACATGAGAATGTGAATTGATCTTCTATCGTGTGCTTATAATCCAGAATTTAATTCAATCTTTATCATCATTGCTCTAGCTCTTTGAAACAAAAATGATGAATGAGCCTGTGTCCATCATGCAAATGAAAAACTTCTTTCAGCTCTGACTATTGCAGCGAATGTTGTAAAGAATAAGCTGCAGGCCCACGTAAAATGAAACTGCTGCAGGGCAAGGTGCCAAACGCTAGTCCAAGATTAATTATGTCCAAGCATTATGAATAATACATGCAGAAGGGCGGAGTATAAAAGCAGAATTCAGCTCCATGTTCAAAATACTGTTTGTGGCTCCCTCACAAAAGACCACAACTGATTCACGGAGTAAATTCACCAAAATAGGAAAAACAAGATACTGGAATTCCCAATTCTGCAACCACATCGGTAGAACAGGAAGAAAATCAAGGTTTGTTTCTGAAATCCATAAATTGTGATGATAAGAATGTGGTATATGTAGTTGGGGGGGGGGGGGGGGGATGTTAGAGGGTGATAAACAATGTTGTCGATGACACAATGATTATCCAGGTGGGTCACAGTGAGCAGGAACGTGTTGGTTACAGGAGGGTACAAACAGATTTTCAGATGGCCAGATCAATGACTGATAAAAGGTAACACTGAAATGTGTGAGATGCTGCACTTTGGAAGATGTAACAAGACAAGGGAGAACACAAAACATGAAGATAGTTTAGATTTGCTTTTGGAGCAGAGAAAGGTGAGGGGTGAACCTGACAGAGGTGTATTATAGCATGAGAGGTATGGGACGAGTGAACAGACAACAACTGTTCTCCTTAGTCAAAGGGTCAAAAACAATGGGAAATACGTTTGAAGTCAAAGAGAATATGGAAACAGAGGATTTGTGAAATCTGTTTCGAACCCAGAGCATGATATGTGTCAAAAATGCATTTCCTGGGAGGGTGGTTCAGGCAGGTAACCTCACAAACATTATAAAACACTTGTATCAGCACTGGGTGGTGCAGACTCGACGGGCCTTGTCTTTATTACATGATTCCATGTGGTGGCAGCCATGAAATGTCTGATATATTCTGAAGCAGCGACCAATTGGACTTGGTTTGTTCCAACGAACTGTGCTCAGTAAGTGGTGAGATTACAAACAAGCATCATCCCATGGAGTATCAACACTTACTCAACCTAGGACAGCCCAGCCATCTCTGAAATCATCCAGGATAATTCACATGCTCAGTGCAAGAATCGTCCAACACAGCATCAACATTATTCCAGCTGTTTGACACCATTATTTTAAGTTCCCCAATAACATAGAAACAGACTTCATTTCATTATTAAATAGACTTCTCGTGTAAGGTTGTTATTTCTCTGAAGACTAATAAATTCCTTCCCATATATTCGTATTGACAAAGAGTCTGTTATCGTGCGAGCTGTTCCTCACCAGTAATATTTACTCACAGTTAAACCAGCACATGAGATGTACTGCTGGCACTCCCTCCCAACAGCCACTTGGATGGACCAACATCAACTGGACTGGAACTTCTCAAGGGCAATTAATGCTGGTCTGGCTCCATTAAAACCCCAAATGAACTAAAAAGACAATCCGATTTTCTAATAATTATTAAACAACAAGGGCATTTTGTTGATCGGAAGAGTTTGTCGCTGTCTTTGAAATTGTGAGAACTGTGTTATTTTATTTTCAGTATCTAAAGACAACAGAAATGCAAAACCTATCATCAGGAGTTAGGAATCAAAACAACTCCATCATGTGATAAGGTCGTGGATGATCTGATTGCGACCTCAATTGCACATTCCTCATTTGCCCTTACAATGACCGTGCATCATTCTTAGTCAAGAATCTGCCTGCCTCTGCCTTAGGAATATTCAATGCCTTATCCTCCATCGCTATCTGGGAAGAGAATTGTACAAAGACACAACACTCTGAAAGGATGACACCAAATCACCATCTTCTTAACAGAGACATTTTTCTGTTTTACTCTCCATCCACTCATGGTAATCTCTCACACAAGCTGAAATATTGTTTTAGAATTCAACTTGAAAGACTACTTGGAATATTTTGAGGTTAAGCAAGACCACATGTTGTTCGCCTAAAACCCCAGCAGATCCAGAGCCAGTCATTTCAAGATTTCCTCCTGAAATAAACGCTCCTCACAAGAGTCAGCTGAGTGAATCTTCCCTGGATTGCATTTTATATCATTGTGGCCATCGTTCTCGGGATGTGGTTACACCACTACATTGTAAATCTGTACAAAATCGTCCCAACTTTTAAATGTATTCTGTTTCAGAAAGTTTCAACATTTGTCTTACCTCCCTAAACATTTGATGTACACGTAAAATTTTTATTTTGTAATCCAAGAGCCCGGTTCCTCTGTGCCTAAAGCCAATCTCTCCACTGAAATAATACATTACGTTTCCATTCAACCCGCCAATATCTTTTAGCACAGACACTTTTTTCCTACTATGTTCCATACACCAACATTTGCCTGTTCACTTGACCCACCTTAATCTCCTTACAGACTCATGTCCTCTTCATATCTTCCTTCTCGAACAGTTTCAAGGTTTTTTTTAGATTAATTACAGTGTGAAGACAGGCCCTTCGGCCCAACATGTCCACACCGACCCGCCGAAGCGCAACTCACCCAGACCCATTCTCCTACATTTACCCCTTCACCTAACACTACGGGCAATTTAGCTTGGCCAATTCATCTAACCTGCACATTTTTGGACTGTGGGAGGAAACTGGAGCACCAGGAGGAAACCCACGCTGAAGTTTGTATTCTTCCGTAAAAAAGACAGAATATTTGGCCAAAGAAATACACTGTGGCCATATTGCAAATTAATTGACAATGAAATATTGTTACTTCATGTCTAAACTATAAATTTGAGACAATGCTAAAGTGTTTGCAGTCACATCACTCAGTTCCATTACTTAAAATAGAGTCAGATGGTGTGGGATGTGTCTGGGTAGAATTGAGGAACCATAAAGGTGAAAACCCGTAGTTGGAGTTATGTACAGGTCGACAAATCGTAGTCAGAAGCTGGGGCGCATGATAGACGAGGAGATAGAAACGATATGTAGAAAAGGCAAAGTTACAGTGACTGGGGGGATTTCAATATGCAGGTGGACTGGGAAAATCAGTGGTAATGGTTTGCAAGGAAAGGAATTTGTGGAATGTCTACAAGATGGCTTTTTGGATCAGCTTATGGTGCAGGCAACAAGGGAACAGGCAATACTGGATTTAGAGCTGTGCAGTGAGGCAGACTTGATAAGGAAGCTTAAGGTGAAGGAACCTTCGGAGGCAGTGATCTTACTATGATTGAACGTACTCTTCAATTTTAGAGGGAGAAAGTAGAATTGGAGTTAATATTACAGCTAACTAAAGACACCTTCAAAGACACAAGGGAGGAGCTGGATAGAATTGACTGGGAGAGGAGCCGAGCAGGAAAGACAGTGGAACAATAATGGCGGGAGTTTCTCAGAGCAAGTTTGGAGTCACAGCAGAGATTTATCCCGAGGTAAAAGATGCATTGTACAGCGAGGATGAGGCAACAATGGATGACTGGGACAGTCATGGCTGGCATAAAAGGAAAATAGAAAGTAGATAACATCGCAAATAGCAGTGCGAAACCAGAAGATTTGGAAGCTTCAAAGATGAACAGATGGCAACAAAATAAGAAATAAGGACGGAGAAGATTAAATATAAGTTTAAGCTATCCAGTGATATAAAGGACAACTGTAAGAGTTTCTTTAGACATATAAAGGGCAGAAGAGAAGCAGAAGTGGATATTGGGGCACTGGAAAATGACGCTGGAGAGATAGTCGTGTGGAACAAATAATAGATGAGAAACTGAATAACTATTATGAGAGTGGGCAAAGAAGTGGCAGATGGAGTACAACATGGGAAAGTGCGAGGTGATGCATTTTAGTAGGAAGAAGACAGGCATGGACTACTTTGTAAGTGGAGAGAAAAATCAGAAGTCTGAAGTGCAGAGAGAGTTGTGAGTTCCAGTTAAGGATTGTCTCTAGATAAACTTGTAGGTTGAGTTAGCAATTAGGAAGGTGTAGTTTCTGGTGCACAGTGTGATTGAAATCTTATATTCAGCAAAAGAACCGAGTTAACTCTTACAAACAATATTTGTTTTTTGAACACAATTAATATTAGAACAATAAAACGTATTATAACGCAATGATAAACGTTACACATTATCTTATGCTTTAACTTAACTTTGGATGATCACAAACCACCCCACTAGAAGTTGACCAGGCTCGACTTGGTGATGTTTTCTTGTTCTTCTGATGATCTTGGAGGTGTCTTCTCTTTCCCTGGTTATTCTCCAGTTACTGCACTGTGTGGGGTTTTGTGGTGATTCGTATCCTTCCAAGTCTTCACGCCCTTTTGGGAAGATAAGGAGGATCTGTCAATGGAATGATCAGGTTCATTTACCCTGATCAATCAGACTCAATCATGGGTTGGCTCAAGGGCAACATTCCATTGTCCTATTCAGGTCCAACTTCAGGTGAGTATTACAGGATCTGTAGTTTCAGGTTTGTTTGCAAACCGTCTGTGGGTATCTGCAGCCTGTCTGGATTCTGCAGCATGTGGATTAGCACAGAGATTTTAGTCAAAGCTGGGGTCCATTTCACAGTATGCTTTAATAATTGTTCATTTTTGTAACTCCATGGTAAATTTATTTTTGCCCATCGTAAGATTATTCTTTCAGGTGGCACGTCCGGTCAGGAAGGCCTTCAGCCTGAGAGTGGTGAATCTATAGTAAGGATGGCAGTTTCCTTACCTAAAGGACATTAGTGAACCAGGTGGGGTGTTCTTGGCAATCGATTCATAACCACTATCAGTCTCTTAATTCCAGATTTGAATTCAAGCTCCCCTACTTGCTGTGGCAGGATTTGGACCCAGGTCACCAGAACATTATCTGGGCTTATCACATAAGAATTCAGTGATAACACCAAGAGGCCACTGACTTGCCCAATCCTCCATAGCGTGACTAACATGTGCAGTATGATATGCACTAGGATTTGCCTTCATGTTATCCGTGACTTTCTTATCAAGATGTGGATTTTTTTTTTCCGTTATGCAACTCATGTTCGGTCTTCAGTATCTCCCTAATTATTTGCCAAATTTCTTCATCTGTCTGCCTTTACCTATTCTTTTCTCCCAACCCCACCCTCCCCCCAGTCCATCCAGGCCAAATCCTTCCTTAGGCCAGTATAATTACCATTGCCTAACACTAAAACTCTCATTTATGACTCAGTCTTCACCCTTTCAATATGAATGTGACACTCCAGCATGTTGTGTTTACTCCGTCCAAGGCAAAGCTCATCCACCAATCCTTCTTTGTTACATAATATCAAATCTAAATTAGCCCATTCTCTGGTTGGTTTCATGCCATCCTGCTCTCAGAAATAATCTCTCATACACTCCATGAATTTTTGTTCGAGGATATCACTGTCAAGTTGATTAATGGAGTCAATTTGCATGTTCAAAACACCCATAGTTAAAATTGTGCCCCTGTTACAAGCCCTCACTATATTCAACATCAGAAGTACTTTGGGGGGACAGTGGCTGAAAATTACTCTTCCCAAGATGTTTCTTCTCTTGCTTTTTATTTGCACTGAGACGGATTTCAAATATTTTTTGGCGCAAAACAGGTCTGAGTTCCCACTCGCACGAACAAATGTTTATTTTCTTTACACGAACCACATTTCACAGTAAATATTGAGGAATTAAGAGGGATAAAAGTGGTCATGAGATATCTTTAGCAAACAGGGTTGAGGAAAATCCCAAAGACTACGTTTCATATATAAGCAACCAGAGGGTAACTCGAGAACTGTTTGGCCCACACAGGACAAAGGAAGAAAGTTATGCATGGAGTCAGAGAAAATGGGTGAGATTCTTAGCGAGTACTTTGCATCTGTATTCACCAAGGAGAGGGACATGATGGATGTTGAGGTGAGGGATAGGTCTTTGCGTACTCTGGGTCAAGTCGACATAAAGAGGGAGGAAGTTTTGGATATTCTAAAAGGTAGAAATGTAGACAAGCTCCCAGGTCTGGATGAGATCTACCACAGGTTAATGAGGGATGTGAGCGAGGAAATAACTGGGGCTTTAACAAATATCTTTGCAGGACCCTTGTACATGGGTGAGTTCCTGGAGGACTGGAGCATTGCTAATGCTGTCTCCTTGTTTGAGAAGGATAGCGGGAATTATCCAGGTATTAAAAGACTGGCAAGCCTCAGATCAATGGGATGGAAGCTACTGGAGAAGATACTGAGGGACTTGAGTAAGGTGTTTTATTAGGTTCTCCAGGGTAGGCTGATGGAGAAGGTGATGCCGTATGGGGTCCAGGATGTTTTATCGAGATGGATAGAGAACTGGCTGGCCAACAGGAGAGAGAGAGTAGTAGTGGAAGGGGATTTCTCAAAATGGAGACCTATGACCAGTGGCATGCAACAGCGATCTGTGCTGGGACCACTGTTGTTTGTGATATATTGTCAATGATTTGGAGGAAGGTATCGGTTGCCTGATTAGCAAGTTTGCAGATGACACCCAGATTGGTGGAGTAGCAGGTAGTGAAGGGGAATGTCAGAGAATGCAGCAGAATATAGATAGATTGGAGAGATGGGCACAGAAATGGCAGATGGAGTTCAGACTGTGCAAATGCGAGGCCTTGCATTTTGGAAGATCCAGTTCAAGAGCAACAATACAGTAAACGGAAAAATCTTGGGGAAAATTGACATACAGTGAGACCTGGGTCCATTGTTTCCTGAAGTTGGCAACGCAGATAAGTAAACTGGTCAAGGCAACATAAGGCATGTTTTCCTTCATTGGATCAGTTGTTGAGTCCAAACGTTGGCAGGTCATGTTACAGTTGCATAGGGCTTTGGTTTCACCACATTTGAAATACTGCATATATTTCTGGTCACCACGTTACCAAAAGGATGTGGATGCTTTGATTAGAGTGCAGAGTAGGTTCACCAGGATGTTGCCTGGTATGGAGGTGCTGGTTATGAAGAAAGATTGAGTGGATTAGGATTATTTTAATTATAAAGACAAAGGTTGAGGGGAACCTGATTGAGGTCTACAAAATCAAGAGAGATATAGACAGAGTGGATAGCAAGAAGCTTTTTCCCCAGATTTTGGAACTCAATTACTCGGCGTCATGAGTTCAAAGTGAGAGGGGAAGGGTTTAGGGTAGATATATGTGGGAAGTTCTTTACACATATGGTGGTGGCAGCCTGGAACCTGTTACCAACAGAGGAGATCGGGGCAGATACAATAGCGTTATCTAAGATGTATCTGACAGATACATGAATGGGCAGGCAGCAGAGGGATACATTCTCTTAGAAAATAGGTGGCACGTTTAGAAAATAGGAAGATCTGGATCAGCACAGGCTAGGAGGGCCGAATGGTCTGTTCCTGTGCTGGAATGTTCTTTGTTCTTTTATCATTCATTCTAAAACTAGCAAGGTTTCAACTATTGTATGCTACAATTTAATGATATAAACCATTTATTTGACAGTACATATCAAATTATTGTCATTTCTAAATTACAGTCACAGAGTCAAAGAGATGTACAGAGTGGAAACAGTTCCTTCGGTCCAACCTGTCCATGCCGACCAGATAACACAAACCAATCTAGTCCCACCTGCCAGCACTCAGCCCATATCCCTCTAAATCCTTTCTATTCATATACCTATCCAGACACCATCTAAATGTTGCAATTGTACTAACTTCCACCACTTCCTCTGGCAGCTCATTCCATACACAAACCACCCTCTGCGTGAAAAGGTTGCACCTTGCATATCTTTTATATTTTTCCTTCCCAACCTAAACCTATGCCCTCTAGTTCTGGACTCCCCCACACCAGGGAAAAGACCTTGTCTATCTCCACATTCATGGCCCTCATGATTTTATAACCTCTTTAAGGTCACCCCTCAGTCTCCAACGTTCCAGGGAAAATAGCCATAGCCCATTCAACCACCATCTATAGCTCAAACACTCCAACCTTGGCAACATGCTTGTAAAACTTCTTAGAACACTTCTAAGATTCACAACATCCTACCGATATGAAGGGGAACAGAATTGCATGCAATATTCCAAAAGTTGCCTAACCAATGTCCTTTACAGCTGCAACATGACCTCACAACTCCTGTACTCAATGCTCTGACCAATTAAGGAAAGCATACCAAATGCCTTCTTCACTAACCTACCTACCTGTTCCTCTACTTCCAAGGAACAATGAACCTGCACTCCAAGGTCTCTTTGTTCAGCAACACTCCATTGGACCTCACCATTAAGAGTATTAGTCCTGCTAAGATTTGCTTTCCCCAAATGTAGCATCTCACATTTATCTAAATTAAACTCCATCTGCCACTCCTCAGCCCATTGGCCCATATGATCAAGATCCTCTTGTAATCTGAGGTAACCTTCTTCAATGTCCAGTATACCTCCAATTTTGTTGTCATCAGTAAATTTGCTAACTATACCTCTTATACTCACATGCAAATCATTTATATAAATGACAAAAAGTAGTGGACCCAGCATCGATCCTTGTGACACTCCACTGGTCACATGCCTCCAATCTGAAAAACAACACTCCACCACCAGCCTCTGTCTTCTACCATTAGCCAGCTCTATATCCAACTGGCTAGTTCTCCCTGTACTCCAATGAAATCTAACCTTGCTCACCAGTCTTCCATGGGGAACCTTATCGAATGCCTTACTGAAGTCCATATAGATCACGTCCACCGCTCTGCTCTCATCAATCCTCTTTGTTACTTCTGCAAAAAAATCAATCAAGTTAGTGAGACATGATTTCCCACGCACAAAGCCATGTTGACTATCCCTAATGAGTCTTTGCCTTTCCAAATAAAGGTTCATCCTGTCCCTCAGGATTCCCTGCAACAACATGCCCTCCACTGACGTCAGTCTCACTGGCTTGTCCTTACCACTTTTCTTAAACTGTGGCACCACGTTTGCCAACCTCCAGTCTTCTGGCTCCTCACTTGTGGCTATCAATGGTACAAGTATCTCAGCAAGAGGCCCAGCAATCAGTTCTCTAGCTTCCCACAGAGTTCTAGGCTACACCTGATCGATCGGGTCCTGGGGATTTATCCAAATTTATGCATTTCAAGACATCAACACTTCCTCCTCTGTAATATGAACATTTTTAAAGATGTCACCATTTATTCCTCTGTATATCTACATCGCCCATGTCCTTCTCTTGAGTAAACACTGATACAAAATACTCATTTAGTATCTCCCCTAATTCCTGCAGCTCCACACAAAGGCTGTCTTGCTGAACTTTGAGAGCTCTATTCTCTCCCTATTTATCCTTTTGTCCTCAATGTATTTGTAAAGTCCTTTTGGATTCGCCCTAAATGTATTTGCCAAAACTATCTCATGTCCCCTTTTTGATTTCCCGACTTCCCTCTCTAGTATACTCCTACTGCCTTTATACTCTTCTAAGGATTGACTCGACCTATCCTGCCTGTACCTGTCATATGCTTCCTCTTTTTTCTTAACCAGACCCTCAATCTCATTAGTCATTCAGCATTCTCTATACCTACCAGCCTTTCCTTTCATCCTAACAGGAATATATTGTCTCTGGACTCTCATTATCTCATTTCTGATGGCTTTCCATTTTCCAGCCATCCCTTTCCCTGCAAACATCTGCTGCCATCAGCTTTTGAAAGTTATTGTCTAATACCATCAAAACTGGCATTTCTCCAATTTAGAACATTAACATTTACATCGAGTCTATCCTTTTCCATCATTATTTTAAAACTAATAGAATTGTTGGCAAATAGCTGAAGCTCACATATTTCAGGTGAGAAATTAAATTGATTGATTATATTTAAATGTGTAAGAGTTGTAAGTCTATTTGATTTTTCAATCATTTGTTCAATCTGAATACGTAATCAGTTAGAGGTCAGTCACTTTGTAAATGATAGAGCGACAATGTATGTATTTGAATACTGAGATTCAATGTGTAATTGTGATCACCAAAATAGCCAGACATGTTCGTTTTCGATACAAAACAAAATGTGATTCCTTACTTTTGTATAATAAAAGGTTTTTCGTGTTTATATTTTAATTCCATCAATATAGAATCAACTTAATTGTTTCAGAGATGATGCAGTTATTGTTCAGTTGAATAATTGTAGCTCATATCTTATTATTGCCCAATTCACAAACATGGCAAACTCCTGATCATTGTTCAGATCAGTAAACCTATGACTTTGCATCATGACCATCATTAAAAGTGGATTCCAAAAGGCCTGAATTCGGGTAAAGTGCTACTGGACTTCACAGCTGCCTGTGGCACTGAGTGAGACACTGGCCTGCTCCTGAATCTGACCAGACAGTTTCCAACCTGGGTCAGGGCAGTCATTCAAACATTCTCTGACAGAGATTCATTTGGGATCCGCCTTGAGCAGGAGGAAACTAGCCAACAGGCTATCACTGCTCTCAGTGTAGATACAAATGCTGTCTAAATTAGACACCACTGACTGACCAGGAACCATGCCTTATAAATTCATCATCAGTCAGAGCCTGGCCCAGGGAGCAGATGTATGGACATGGAGTGTCATAATCACATCACACACGTTACTTATGGTGATGGCATCTGGCATGACCTCCAGATTCCATACATCTGCCTCCTGGACCAGACACTGGGTGAAAACGTTCACAATTGACAGTCTATTGCAGCATCTTATGTCTCACGGTGAACCCTCTGAAACTATATCCACTAAATGTACCTTCACATTAACCAGGATCAAAATAAAATTGTATATGCCTGTGGATGCTCAGATACTAATTCATAGGTCATCCAACAGAATGTATCTGAAGAAACCAGGAGCAAATGGCAAGCCAAGAATCGTTTTAATAACTAAACTTGGTGGATTTTCTCTGGTCTTGGAAACCTCACATATTGTGCTGACATTCAGGTGAATCTAACAAAGCACATCAAAATTGGAAGTCTTGGTCTAACGCCCCACCCCAGATTCCTGACCTCACGCACCTCACTCCCTCACCCGCCTCACTTCCTCCCACATTCACCAACCGACGAGAAGCCACAAACTGAGTGAAACTTGGAACATAGAACAGTACAGCACAGTGCAGGCGCTTCAGCTCTCAATGTTTTGGCAGCCTTTTATCCTACACTAAGATCAGACTAATCTACATAACCTTCAGTGTACTAACGTCCATGTGCCTGTCCAAGAGTCTTCTTAAATATCTCTAATGTATCTGACTCTACTGCCACCACTGGCGGTACATTCCGCCCCCACCACTTTCTGTGTAAAGAACCTATCTCTGACAGCCCCCGAAACCTTTCTCCAATCACCTTAAAATTACGGCCCTTGTTGATAGCCACTTCTGCCATGGGAAAAGACTTTGGCTATCCAATCTATCTACGTCTCTCAACATCTTGTACACCTCTATCAAGTCACCTCTCATCCTTCTTCGCTCCAGGGAGAAAAGCCCAGCTCCCTCAAACTTTCTCTCTAAGACATGTCCTCCAGTCCTGGCAGCATCCTGGTAAATCTCCTCTCGGCACTGTCTGAGGCTTCCACAAGTTTCCTATACTGAGGCAACCAGATCCGAACACAATACTCCTAGTGTGGTTGAACCACAGTTTTATTGACCTAAGCATTAAACTCGCCGCTCTTAAACATAATCCCCCATAATGAAAGCCAACACACCATACACCTCCTTAACAACCTTATCAATGTCGGTGGCAACACTGAGGAAACTACGGACATGGACCCCAAGATCCCTGTTGCTCCACACTGCCAAGAATTCTGCCTTTAACCCTGTATGCAATGCAACCTTTCCTAATTAAATCAATTCACACTTTTTATGGTTAAACTCTATCTACCACTTATCAGCACAGCTCTGTATCCTGTCAATGTCCTGTTGCAAACTACAACATCCCACCACACTATCCAGAACTCCATCAACCTTCATGTCATCGGCAAACTTTCTAACCCACCATTCCACTTCCTCATCAAAGTCATTTATAAAAATCACAAACAGCACAGGCCCCAGAACCGATCCCTGTGGAACGCCACTGTTCCTTGACCTCCAGGCTGAATACTTTCCATCTGCTACCACCCTCTGTCTTCTATGGGCCAGCCACGCCCGTATCCAGGGAGCCAAATTTCCCTGCGTCCCATGCCTCCTTAACTTCTGAATGAGCCCACAAAGGGGAACCTTATCAAACGCCTTCTAAAATTCGTGTTCACCACATCTACTGGTCTATCTTCATCAACATGTTTTTTCTCATCTTCAAAGAATTCAATAAGGTTTGTGAGGCATGATCTGCTCTTCAAAAAGCCATGCTGACCATACTATGGTTTTTTTAAGTAATTGTAAATCCTGTCTCTCAGAATCGTCTCCAATACTTTGCCCTCCACTGGTGTAAGACTGACTATTCTATCATTCCCAGGGTTATCCCTATTCCCTTACCTGAACAAGGGGATAACATTTGCCACCCCCCAAACATCTGGCACTACTCCAGTGAACAATGAAGACGCTTATATTATTACCAAAGTCACACCAATCTCTTCCATCACCTCCTGGAGTAACCTTGTGTATACCTCCTCTGGCCCAGGGGATTTATCCATCCTTATGTTTGTACGTCAATCACTCTGTATTTCCCCTCAACCTGTCTACACGCTGTCCAACCAATTGATTGACTGCTTTCGTTTTCAGTGCTATATACAGTGCTGTCTTGCTGAGCAAGTATGGTTCCCAACGGCCTGCAAATCACAGAATCAAAAAAAAGGAATGCACCAATGCCTTCCTGATAAAGAGCTCATGGCCGAACTATCGACTCTCCTGCTCCTCGGATGTTGCCTGACATGCTGTGCTTTTCCAATACCACACTTTTCGACTCTGATCTCCATCAACTGCAGTCTTCACTTTATCCATTACTGAGGGCTGTCCCCTCTGCGCACGGAGGGAGAATTAACCATCAGATACTCATTGTATGTGGAGCTGACTGCTCAGTTCTGGAAAGTTGCACTTGATGAATACTTTCTTTTTTTAAAAAAAATTACAATTCAACAAATATTCATTCAGTCCCATAGTTACAATTTTGGTTCATGGTTTGGGCAGCCTGATAACAAATAGTGAATGATTGAGGAACTCCGATACACAGAGTATTCCAGGTGTTATATTCCAGCTTACATGAATGCTGGGAATATTATCAGACAGACTGTTGTGACAATGGCATGAGTCGACATGTGGAGGTGGAATATTTTTTGCCATCACAGAGACGTGTTTGAGGGAGGTCAGGGCTAACAACTCAGTATTCTGTTGTACTGGAATTATAGTCAGGACAGGAGAGGGTTTTAAAGAGGAGGTGCTGTTGCATTATTAATCAAAGAACAGTTACTGCAGTAAGGAGAGATGATATCTTGGACGTGTCTTCAAATGAGGCTTTTTGGGTCCAGGTGAGGTTCCAAATGATGACAGGCACACTGCTGGGGATATTTTATAGAGCCCCAGAAAGATGAAAATGCAGAAGCAAATATATAACCAATTCACTGAGGTATGAAGGAAACCAGGCTGGAGATGTTACAGAGGTAGGAAAGCAAAGCTGGAGATGTTACAGGGAGAGAGGAACGCAAGGCTGGAGATGCTACAGAGAGAGGAAAACAAGGCAGGAGGTGTTACAGAGATAGGAAAGCAAAGCTGGAGATGTTACAGGGAGAGAGTAAAGCAATGTTTGAGATGTTACAGGGAGAGAGGAAAGTAAGGCTGGAGATATTACAGATAATAGGAAAGCAAGCCTGGAGATGTTACAGAAAGAGAGGAAAGCAAGGCTGGAGATGTTGCAGAAAGAGAGAAAACCAAGGCTGGAGATGTTACAGAGAGAGAGAAAAGCAAGGCTGGAGATGTGACAGAGATAGGAAAGCAAGGCGGGAGATGTGACGGAGAGAGGAAAGCAAGAATGGAGATGTTACGGAGAGAGGGGAAAGCAAGGCTGGAGATGTTACGGAGAGATAGGAAAGCAAGGCTGGATATGTTGCAGAGAAAGGAAAGCAAGGCTGGAGATGTGACAGAGATAGGAAAGCAAGGCTAGAGATGTTACGGAGAGAGAAGAAAGCAAGGCTGGAGATGTTACGGAGAGAGAAGAAAGCAAGGCTGGAGATGTTTCAAGAGATAGGAAAGCAAGGCAAGATATGTTACAGAGGTGGGAATGAAAGGCTGGAGATTTTACAGATAGAGGAAAACAAGGTTCTAGATGTTACAGAAATAGGAAGGCAAGGCTGGAGATGTTTTAGAGAGAGGAAAGCAAGACTAGAGATGCAATAGAGATAGGAAAGAAAGGCTGAACATGTTACAGAGAGACTATAGAAAGGATGGAAATGTTAGAGAGAGAGAGGGAAAACAAGGCTGGAAACGTAATAGAGATAGGAAAGCAAGGTGCGAGATGTTACAGAGATAGGAAAGCAAGGTGCGAGATGTTACAGAGAGAGGAAAGTAAGACTGGAGGTATTACAGAAATAGTGTGGCCTGTACATGCTAGAATAGGTTAGTGAGATATTTTGAACTCATTCACAGGATATGGGGAAAGGTGAAGCAGCTGGAATTTAGAGAGATAGGGAGGGGTGTAGGTGTTGGCGGAGTTTACAGTGATAGATGAGGCTGTAATATGATATAAAGTTTGTAGTGATACAGAGGGTTCCTGAAATACAGATGGATGTAGCGGCTAGAGGAGATGACAGGGAAAGATACAGAGATACACGTAAATAGTTTAAAAATGGAATTGTGCAATGTCTTAATAGAGACAATATTGTAGAAATCTATGGAATATTGGTTCTGTTCGCCGAGCTGGAAGTTTTTGTTGCAAACGTTTCGTCCCCTGGCTAGGCGACATCATCAGTGCTTGGGAGCCTCCTGCGAAGCGCTTCTTTGATGTTTCCTCCGGTGTTTATAGTAGTCTGTCCCTGCCGCTTCCGGTTGTCAGTTTCAGCTGTCCGCTGTAGTGGTTGGTATATTGGGTCCAGGTCGATGTGTTTGTTGATGGAGTTTGTGGATGAATGCCATGCCTCTAGGATCCACAAACTCCATCAACAAACATACCGACCTGGACCCAATATACCAACCACTACAGCGGACAGCTGAAACTGACAACCGGAAGCGGCAGGGACAGACCACTATAAACACCGGAGGAAACATCAAAGAAACGCTTCGCAGGAGGCTCCCAAGCACTGATGATGTCGCCTAGCCAGGGGACGAAACGTTTGCAACAAAAACTTCCAGCTCGGCGAACAGAACCACAACAACGAGCACCCGAGCTACAAATCTTCGCACAAACTTTGAAAATCTATGGAATAGACAAGGCACTTGGAGGAACTGAAGGAGTGAGACCTTGGCCTGTCCAATCACAAGAGTTATAGAGTAAATGCCATACAGCACAGAAGAGACCCTTCGATTGACAGTGGCAAAAAATTAAAAGCCCTGCAGACACTGGACACTGGAAATCCCTCCTTCTTAACATCTGGGGACTAGGGCTAAATGTGGAAGAGACGTCCTACAGACTACTCAAGCAGCAACGTGACATAACGAAGCCTCACGTGTCAGATCAAACATCGACACGGAAACGTCCTGCTGACTCCCTTCTCTCAGCTAATGGTTCAGTGTCCCTCTCCATTGAACACTTGGAGAATGCACTGACAGAGTGAATGAGCTGGAGAAAGTATACTGGGTGGGCAATTTCAAATTCACCACCAAGAAAGGCTCAGCAGCAGCATTCTGGACCAAGATGGTCATGTCCAAAAGAACATAGCTGCGAGACTGGGCATGCACCGGGTGGGGAGGGAACGACTGACAGGGAGAAACATACTTGACCTCATCTTCACCATGGCTGCAAAGACATTGATCGATGACCATATTGGGAATAATGATTAATGCACACAATATTTCTGGAGACAAAGACCTATTGTGAATAGTGTGTGTGTGTACACGCGTGAGCGCACATGTGAGAGATACTATCACTATGCTGAACGGGACAGATTTTGAAGCGATCTAGAACTCAGCATTACCCTGTGTGAGGTGCTTTGGGTCATTACAGCAGCAGAATAGTACTCCAGCACAATTTTCACTGTCACTGCCTGGCATATGGTCTACTTTACCCTGACCATCAGGCCAGGGGATAAACCCTTGTTCAATGGAGAATACAGGAGGGCTGGCCAAGAGCAGCACCAGGTACACCTCAAAATGAGGTGACATTACCAAATAGGACCACTTTCTCACCAAATAACATAAACAGCTAGTGACAGACAGATCTAACCTAATCTGACCTAGTCTCCGCAATCCTGTCACATGCAGTCAGGTTGAATGGTGGTGTCAATCAAACAACTCATTGGAGGAGGGGGATGCCCACATATCACCTTCCTCAATGATGGAAGAGTCCAACACAACAATAGAAAAGTTCAGGCTGAAACAACCACAACAATGTTCAGACAGAAGTATCGATAGGATGATCTACATTAGTCTCCCCCAGATGGCAGTCTTCAGCTAATTCGATTCACTGTGTGTGGTAATTCCAAACGGCTGGAGGGATGGGGAATGCAAAGGCTGTTGGCGCTGATAACATTCCATTCAAGCTGTTCCTGCTGGGATACAGCACTGGCATCCACCTGTCCATGAGGGAAACTATCCAGGTGTGTCCTGTACACACAGAGACAAACCATCAGACAATCAATGGCTGCCCCATTGCTCTAATCCCTGTCATTAATAAAGGGATGGCAGATGTCACACAGTGGGATCAAGCAGCACTTCCTCAGCACCAACTTGCTCACTGAAGCTCAGTTTGGGCCCTCATCCCTTGGGCTCATTGAAGCCTTGGTTTAACGATGTACAACAAGAGACCACGCAGCTGAATTCTAGAGGTGAGGCGACAGGGACTGCACTTAACATCATCATAACTGCATTTGACCAAGTGTCGTATCCAGGATTAACGGAAAAACTGGAGCAAATAGGAATCGTTTGCACTGGCTGAAGTTATACCTGGTACAAAGGAAGGAGGTTGGGGTTGGAGTTGGAGGAGAGCAGCCATCTCAGCTCCAGGACAGCTCCGCAGCAGTTCCCCTGCGTTGGTGTTCGAGTGAGCCTGTAGATAAAAAATGGAAAAGTAAGGTACCATACTCTTTCAGGATGATAGGGCTGCTCTCTCGTTAGACAAAGACGACAGGCGGTAGTTTAACTGGACAGTCATAATGCCTCAAGTAAGGGAAATGTTGGGTAGGACAGCCCTTTTCAGTCACCTCTGTCAGTGCAGCATTGAACCCACACTGTTAGTATTAACCTGCATTACAAACTAGCCGTCCAACTGATTGTGCTGACCAAGTCCTCACTCCGCTCCTTGGGTTAGATATTGTAATATTATTCTATTTAGATATGTTGTTAGACACCTCTGGATAAGGTGGAACTAGAAGTAAGCTTCCTAACTCAGAGAGAGGGGCAGCATCAGTGAGCTATAAGAGTGCTCTCTGCCCTAGGCCCAATAATTTTCAGCTGCTTCATAAATGACTGAAAAATCACAAGTGGGCATGTTTGCCAATGATTATGCAACATTCAACACCATTCGTGATTTACTCAGATACTGAAGCAGTCCTTGTGCAAATGTACCAGGACCTGGAAATATGCAGGTGTGTGCTTAACAGTGACAATACCATTTCCATTACACATGTGCCAGACAACGATTACTTCTAACAATGGAATATTGAACCACACCCTCTAATGTTCAATGCCACCACCATAACTGAACATACAAAATGCAATATCGCGGGGATTACCGTTAACCTGAACTGGACTGACCATATGATTTCATTACCCATTTCTGTGAAGGGCTTATGCTGAAACATTGACTCTCCTGTACCTCAGATGCTGCCTGACCTGTTTTGCTTTTCCAGCGCCACGTTTTGAAGCATATAAATTCATTGGCTACAGGAATGTGTCAAGGGGCGAGAACTTCTGCATGCATAACTCACCTCAAAATTTCCGAAAGCCTGTCCCCTATTGCTAAGACACATGTTGAATGTGTGTGTGATTAAATACTTCCATTTACCTGTGTGAATGCAGCTTCACCCCTCATCCACTGACACTCAGTAGCAGCAATACCTGCCATCTACACGGTGCTCTGCAGAACTTTACCAAGGCTCCTTACAACGTACCTCTGGACCCCCGGCCATCAAGAAGGACAAAGGAAGCAGATACACGGGACCCCCACCATGTTCGCTTCAGTTCCAAGCCATCTACCATCCTGAATGGGAAGTGTATTGCCGTTCCTTCAGTGTCACTGTTTCAAGTTCGCTATCTATCAATAAATGCCGTTCCAATCACATTGCATGAATAAATTAACATTAAAAAAAATATCTCGACCTGTTCAATGCTGGACACTGAGTTTTGGGTTTTGTGAGCTCAGGCTGGTTGGTCCAGGCAGTACCTTGCTTGTTGTGAACAGCTGAAGGGATATGCTGTTTGAAATAATCTGTCAGTCTCTCAGAGGCATGGCCTAAACACCAAGCATCACACAGACACTGGCAATCTCATCCCACAATACTGAGCTCCGAGATAGACAGAAGCAACTGAAAACGTACTCATATCTGACTGGAACATGTTTAAACACAGTAATACTGTTGTCACGAAAATGATTATGAGTGAATATTAGCAGGGAGAAAGTGAGGACAGCAGATGCTAGAGATAAGAGTCAAAAAGTGTGGTTCTGAAAAAAAAAACTCGGATGTTCAGGCAGCATCTGAGGAGCAGGAGAATCGACTATTAGTTAACAATATTAATTCAAGGGAAAATAATTGTATATTTTCAAAGTCCTTGTACTTAATAACAGTTTGGTCTTGGGTGTGGCAATGCGACTCATCATTTCAATGCTCCTCACTGTGAGTTTTCATCATATTGTTGTTATAACAGTGTACTGAATAAATGGTTGGATTTTGTGCTTATTGGACAATCGAAAAGTTGGTATTATGAAAGGATATCGGACCTTCAGTAAAGAGACTTTACTTAATGGCTGGTAACGGTTAGAACAATGCTGCAAACATTTACACAGAAATAACCGGCTCAAGTCAAACTCAAGCTCGTTGGGCTGGGATGATGCTGGCCATCAATGGAGCTGCACAATTCTGTTTGGATACTGACATTGTGGGGCTAACATACACTGGATGTGGTTTATGATGGATTCAATGTAAGATGCCATGTGCTGCAGGAGTCCATCACCTTTATAACACATTCATTCAGGATCAGGTCCAAGGTGCAGAATTACAGAATTTAGGTGGCACACAAGAAAAGATATACTTGCAAGTCATGGCTGTTTACAGGTCGTTGTTATAAATATTGAACTGTGTCTGGACCAGCGCCATGTGCTAGTCCATTGACCAGTCTGCCCCACTCACATCTCCCTGTTGTTCAGGTATGTCTCTAACCAGTATATTGTGAGGGATTGTGTGAGAAACTGCCCAGCTCCAGTTTAGGAGCTCTCTGGACTGATCTTGGAGATTGTCAGTGTTTTGGAGGTCATGGTGAGGCCCAGTAACACTGTGTCTGAATTCAGGCTTTTCCTCAAAGTCATTTCCAACAGCTTTGCTGCCTGCAAGATGGTGTGTTCACTGATCTGAACATAAATCAGCTGTTTACTACAGTCACTGAATTGTGTAATAGCTGTGCGCTCTGATAATTCAATTATTGTTCACTTCAATTGTTTTCAACTGAAAAACAATGATATTTGGTTTATTTTAAAATATGTAAGAAATAAAGTGATATTAACTCTTCATTACAGAAAATGTGAAAGTGACCTGTTATATATTTCCCATTAACTAATCAAGCAACAGTCAGATATTGTCTGTAATGCAGGATTCTGTGAACAGGACTATGTCCCAGGCAACATCACCACCCTCTCTGGTAGGTTCAGTCCCACTGACAGGACACAGCTAGGCAGAGGGGGACAGCTCCTTGGTATATAGTCAATATACGGTGGCATGGTGGCTCAGTGGTTAGCACTGCTGCTTTATAGCAATAGGGTCCCAGCTTTGATTCCAGCCTCGGTCAACTGCCTGTGTGGAGTTTGCACATGCTCCCTCTGTCTGCGTGAGTTTCCTCCCACAGTCCAAAGATGCGCAGCTCTGGTGAATTGGCCATGGTAAACTGCCCATAGTGTTCAGTGCATTAGTCAGAAAGGCGTGTGTTGCTCTTCGGAGGGTCAGTGTGGACTGGCTGGGCCGAAGGGCCAGTTCCCATACTGTATGGAATCCAATCTAATGATAGTGCTCAGCATTGATGCTGAATCCTGTGGCTGCTAGACTGCTCTGTGGCAAGTTATAGTGGAATCAATAAAAGGGAAACATATAATTGACCACATCGCTACCGATCTGCCTGCTGCAGATACACCTCTCCATTTCAAATATCAGTAAGAATGGTCACTCCACAATGGGCAGCAAGGGCTACCTTCACATTTTGCAGGCCCTCCTCGCCATGATATGTAGCCCCTTGAATACTGAGTGGGAAAGACTGTAAACAGATTGAATAAACAATGATGATGTAGCCATGAGGTGCAAGGGCCATCGGCAGGAGTAGAATCATACTCTGTACAGCTCATACACTCTTCAACCTCACAGCCAGACAGACCTCCCACTGTACAGTAACCATCAGATTAACATACCTCCCACTGTACAGTAACCATCACGGCCCATCATAAGTCCCACTCTATGGGAACCATCAAGAGTGGCATGGTGGCTCACAGCGCCAAGGTCCTGGGTTCGATTCCGGCCTCAGGCGACCGTCTGTGCGGAGTTTGCACATTCCCCCCGTGTCTGCATGGGTTTCCTCCCGCAGGCCAGGTGAATTGGCCATGCTAATTTTTTAAGTGTTTTAGTCAGAGGGAGTTGGATGTGCGTGGGTTACTCTTCACAGGGTTGATGTGGACTGGTTAGGCCAAAGGGCCTGTTTCCACACTGTAGGGAATATAATCTACTCTGCAAGGTTCATGTCAGGAATATGATGGAATAATCACTTGTCTGAATGAGTGCAGCTCCAATAGTACTCTAGTATGGACTTACTAGCAACAGGGAGGATCATGTCTCAAACTTAATTGAATGTTTTGAGGAAGTGACAAAATTGATTGATGAGAGCATGGGGCTGAATGTTGGCCAATTGGACATTAGCAAGTCCTTTGATATGGTTCCTTATGGCAAGCTCATGCAGAAGGTGAAGTGAAATGGGATCAGCGGTCAGTTAGTAAGATGGATAGAGAACTGTTTGGTCATAGAATACATAGTGGTGGAACAGTGTTTTTTGTGACTGGAGATCTGTAAATAGTTTGGCGGAGTTGCAGATTGTGAGGATGATTGCCAGATAATACAGCAGGATATATGTCAGCTGCAGACTTGGACAGAGAAAACACAGATGTAACTTTATCTGGAGAGTTGTGATGTGATACATTTTGGAAGGTCGAATGCAGGAGAGAAGTATAAAGTGGATGGAAAAACTATTGATTGCATCAACATCCGAAGGATTTTGGTGTACAGCTCCACAGTTCCCTGAAAGTGGTAACATGGGTGGATAGGGTGATCAAGAAGACTGATGGCAAACTTGCAGACATACATCGGAGCATGCAGTATGAAAATTAGCAGGTCACATTGCAGCTGTAGAGAAACTTAGTTCAACGTACATTTAGAATTATGTGTACAGTACTGGTTGCCACACGATGCTGAAGTGTTGGAGAGGGTATGGAAAAGTTTTACCAGCATATTGTCTGGTTTGGAGGGTATTACCCAGAAGGAGAAATTGTACACACATGGTTTATTTGCACCTGGGCATCATTGGCTATGGGGCTACCTGATAGATATTTACAAAATTATCAGAGACATAGATAGAAGGACAGCTAGATGCTTCCCCCAACCCCTACACCCTTCCCCCACCCAGAGGAGAAATATCAATCACTCAGGACCGTAGGTTTTAGGTAAAAGGGAGAAAGTTCAGGAGATGTGATAGGTAAGTTTATTTCTGCTGTTCCAGACAGAACGTGAAAATGCACTGATAGAGGGGAAGAAGTCAATATAGCAAGGTTTCAGAGGGATCTTGGCACAAGTATGAATAAGTAGGGAATAGAATGACATAGAAGGTAGTGGAACAAAAACTTTTGTTTTAACTTTAGAAGGTCATCCTGTGTCAATGCGGGCTTGCTGGGCTGAAGGGCCTGTCCCTGTGCTGGACTGTTCTTTAAGACAAGATTTGAGCACGGGAGTGGCGAGATGCTCACTGAATGATTACTGATGATCAACAGCCACATTATTGTGGACTCCTCCCATCATCATCTTGCAGCTTCAGATCGTTTCCCAATTTGGGGAAACTCAATATTGAGAATTTGACATGAATGTCAGAGCTGGTACCTGGTGACGCCATCACGCCGCTCGCTCCTGTGGCCTTCTTCCTTGGACACCAGCGTCTCGGGGCACACTGCACTGACAGAAGCTACATGTCCTCCACACCCACCAATGCTGTCATCTGACACATGCCAGCCTCACCATGCCATCCCAGCACATCTCCGACCCACTGACAGTACGCTTCTGTACTTCAATGCTGCAGCTCAGGGTGCACTGACAACTCTCATTGCAATGCTGCTGCAAGGACACGGTGCTCAGGGACACACACCCAGCTCATGGTCTGTCTCTCTGGGCTGCTCAATCCATATTTGTACACATTCACTTTGAACTGATTTGAATGCTCACAGAATTATTGCCTTGCCTTACCCTGCCTTTAGCAGCGTTTCTCCTCAGCTACATCTACCAGGCTCACCCGTCTGCTGTGTTGTGTTGGTGTTTAGCAGAGACACAAACCCAGGAAGCTTGATATCATTGTCCACAGGAAGTCACAGTGCCCAGCACAGTGACCCAGGGGGAGTCTCAGATCCCAGTCCGGGACCTTGGACACAGTCAGTCAGTCAGCCTCTCTTGGTTGTTAGGGTCAGGATCCTTCCCCTATGAGGGGGTGAGGAGATGAATGTTAGGCTGTCCCATATCCCTCTTCGCTCTTTGTGCCCTCGTATGGGATGATTCCTTCTGGAATGTGAGAATTACCAAGTAGGATTAGGGACATGGAAGTGTTGGTACAGCTGTTAGTGCTGGCACAGCTGGGGGAAAGATGTCGAGTTCTTCTGAGTGAGTGAATGGGCAGCACAGACAACAGGCAGAGTTGGGCAGAGGGGCAGAGAAGAGATTACAGAGAGACTGAGAGAAGGTGCTGCATGCACTGACGGTGGGAGAACATGAGCCTTGGTGGGAGGTGGGTGCAGTAATAGAGAGAGAGAGTGACGGTGAGGTCACAAATTTCAGATGGTGGCACTTACCCTGGTGGAGTGGAGAAGGTCACTGACCTCCTTCCTATACTGCTGGGTATTCACCCAGAAGGCTGGTACCTCACTGACCTAGGGGTCAGCCTCGGACTAAGCTGGCAGGGTCTGGTGTCATAGCTTCCCCTGCCAGCCCTTTAGGAAGATAATGTCCCTCTCCTGCACCATGCCATCCACCAGAAATTCAGGGGCTTGGCCACAAAGTGAGGCCCCAGTTTTACCCCCTCTGCCATGTCCTGGCCAGTTTCAGATTCACAATCCAAGAGTAAAATGACTTTTTAAAGATGGCTCCGGGAAACAGGGAGGCTGGTGCATTCTGGGATATCCAGGCAGAGGGCAGTTGTTGTGACAAAGGGGAAAAATCATCGCGTTCGTGTCAGATGAGAGGAAGACCACGCGGGCAGGGAGAGTAGTTAATGAGGCAGATTGGGGATGGTATCATGAGAACATGCAATTCACCTTGTGGAGAGAAACCCTCCATAAAACCTGTTTAAAATGAGACTTGACCAATCATAAGATGGGTTAGGCCTTTGTCAAAATAGGGATGACATTTTGGGAGCAACAAACTTGGAGCGGACAAATATACAGGAGATTCAAATCCTCAAAAAGGGGTAACACAATGTTCCAGACTTATATTTACCTAGATTATCCAATCCTCACTGGATGCAGGGATTGTGCTGGAGGCCTGGAGAATGGCTAATACCGCAACTTTGTTTAATGTAGAGCAAGGGACTGACTGAATAGGTCACGGCTGGAATTCTGAGACAGTGGATAAACGGTCACTGAGGAAGTCTCAGGGACTCCAGAATAGTCGGTCTGGACTTGGTCAAGGAAGATCGTGTGTAATTAATTTGACTGGGTCGGTTTGAGTCAGTAACTCGTGACTGCATGTGAATTTCTTGGATTTGACGAGAGATCCCATGGCAGACTGTTAAAAAACAGAAAATATGGGGGCCAGGTGAATGAAGTAAACAACCCAGAGAAGTGCAAGGCAAGGCATTTGGGGACATCAGCAATAGAGAGGAATAAACAATAAATGAGAGTATGGTCAGTGTGGGCAGGTAAATGAAGTAGGCTGGACAGATCAATAATCTCATTAATGGAGCAAATGGCATCATTTCCTCTCTCAGCCAAAGTGCAGAATTTCAGAGCAGGAAGCTTATACAGGAATTGTATAAATAATGAGTCACAGCTTGGGGACTGTGTGCATTTCTGGTCACCCCATCATATGGGAGGAAGGAATTGGACTGGAGAGGGAACAGAGGAGATCCGTTACCCTGTGACAGTGGAAGTGCAGTTATGGGAAAAGATTGGAATGGAGGATACTGAGAGGAGATTTGATTGGGGTGCGCATATTGTCAGGAGCCTGGATAGAAAGGGAGAGAATACATTGCTCCTGTTGGAGACCTCAGTTACCTTTAGCGAATACTTAATGTTTGTGGTTAAATAGTAGAGACGTGATGAGGAAAGTTGTTATTTCACCCAGAGTATCGTCGGGATCTGGGAGTCACACATGGAAGTGGAGTAGAGGCAGAAACTCTCAAACCATTTTAAAAAGGTGTTGGGATCTGCACCTGAAGTCCTACACTGTCTGGGGAGACAGAACTCGGGCTTTAAAAAACAACGTTACATCTTGTCCAACGTAGACAGTGAACAGAGTTATCTCCTCGAAACTGTGCTATTTTCTGAAGTTTGCAAAGGTGACCAATATCTGATAGGATTAATACGCAGGGATGAGGGGTGAGGGCAGGGAGGAGCAGTGTGTAAATTGATGAGCATCACAATAATACTGATCCCATCCTTTATACACAATGCTCCTTCACTGTGTTGGCCTATTTATCCTTCCTGTAGAAATGGGGAAAAGATTTGATTATCCTGGTCTGTCGTGGTCACACTGCAGCCCCATCTCCATAATGACAGCTCCATCTGACCTGGTTCACACTATTTAAAGCTACCATTTCACTGGCCTTGTTGAAATGTTCCCAGCTTCATTCTTGCCCCATTGAAGGCTGCTGTCAGTCAACTAATGTTTCTCCCTCTCAATTATTGCATTTCATTCTCTACCATTATCCTGAACTTTACAATAAAATGATCGCTGCGCCCCAAAACAATCCCCTACTGACACTGGATCCACTTGCCCCACCTCTTTCCCAAGGACCAGATCCAATAGTACATGCTCTCTTGGGTTGGATACATACTCCTGCAGTGAGCTCTCCTCCATGTAATCCAGGAACACTTGACCCTCGTAAACTTTCACCACCAGTGTCCCTGTCAATATCTGGAAACATTAATTTTCTCAGTATAACTGATCTGTAGTATTGTCATCGGTCTCAAATGACCCTGCGTATTTATTGTCTCCATCATTTCTTTGGTTCCTGGCAGACAGACTGTACCTCACAGTAATTGTACACTTTTTGTTCTGTAGCTCCAGCCAAATTCTGTCCTTGGACGGATCCTCTTTCTCTTGGACGCCTTAACTAATGCTAATCTAAACCAATACTTCTACCTTCATTCTTTCCCTTCCCTTCTATCATTTTGGAATCCTTTATACTCAGCAATATTTAACACACAGTCCTGCCATTTCTTGAGCCAGCTCTCGGTGATTAGTACATCAGATTTCCACACACAAATCTACATCTGGAACTCCCTATATTCCGAGTATTTATGTTCATGCAGAGTACGTCAGATTAAGGCTTCCTTTCTCACTCCATCTTCCACTAATTAACTTGTTGTTGTAAATTAGTACCAACTGTATCTCCCATTATTTTGAGAATCCTGGTAGTCTCCTCTACTATTCCTTTTTGGATCCTAAGCACACACCAAGTTATTTTCAATCCCTCCCGCACAGCCCACAATGAATTCAGTCCCAGCTCTGTCACGTTATCCCATCCAGCTTGTCCAGTTGCTGCCTTCCACAGAACCAGTCCCAATGTCCCAGGAAGCTGAAGCCCTTCCTACTGCACCATCGTTCCAGTCACACTCTCATCTACCTAAAACTCTGAGTTCTGGTCTCACTTGTACATGGCACGGGGAGTATTCCAGGGATTGCTACATTTGAGGTACCACTTGCTAAGCATCCATCTAGCTCCCTAAATTCCGATTCTCAGACCACTTCACCCTTCCTACCCAGGTCATTCCCACCAACATGGACATGACCTTTGACTGCTCACTGTCCCCCAGACAAATGTCCTGCAGACACCGTGACATCCTTAAGTCCACTATACTGGAATTACAGAAACGCTGACACCTTCTTCACTTTCCTGACTCCCCTGTGCCTATTGCTCCTCCGTCCTTCTCCCTCCCCTCCTGTAGTCAGGCTGCTTGTGGGGCCACAGACATGGCTCTGACTGCACACCCCTGAGCAGCCAATACCTTCATCAGCTTCCAAACTGGGAAACTGAATTGGGAGGGAGACACCAAGATATTCTTGTATTACCTGACTGTTTCTCTTCGATTGCCTAGTCCCTCATTCCCTTCCTTCTTACAGGCTGTCATGTCTGCAGGGTGATTTGCTCTGGTTGTGTGCTATCCCCCTAACTCTCAGCATCACAGATGGCCCATAGAGTCTCTAGTCACTGTCTGAGCTCAAGACCCAGTGTCCATCTAGGACACGAGCAGGGGGCTATGAATTCCCAATGTAACAGAACACATTTTCCATCTGATAAACATGGCTTGCCATGTCGTAAAATTCAACGTGTCTAGAGTAACTTAATTCATTACTTAGAATGAAGTTAACATCTGGCAAATAACAATATTGTTAAGTCCCTTATTCAACTGTGGCTGACTGAGGGTAATTTATTATATTGTGGTTCTGTTCGCCGAGCTGGGAATTTGTGTTGCAGATGTTTCGTCCCCTGTCTAGGTGACATCCTCAGTGCTTGGGAGCCTCCTTTCAAGCGCTTCTGTGATGTTTCCTCCGGCATTTATACTGGTTTGTCTCTGCCACTTCCGGTTGTCAGTTCCAGCTGTTCGCTGCAGTGGTCGGTATATTGGGACAACACTACTATTTTCGGACAAGCCAAACAGAGAACAGCCAGGGAATTCCTAGAGTCATGGCACTCATCCACAGATTTATTCAATGAACACATCGACCTGGACCAATATACTGGCCACTGCAGCGGACAGCTGGAAATGACAACCGGAAGCGGCAGATACAAACCACTATAAATGCCAGAGGAAACATCACAGAAGTGCCTCACAGGAGGCTCCCAAGCACTCAGGATGTCACCTAGACAGGGGACGAAACGTCTGCAACACAAATTCCCAACTCGGCGAACAGATCTACAACAGTGAGCACCCGAGCTATAAGTCTTATCCCCAACTTTGAATTTATGATATTGGCTCACAATTTCACTTCTCCCTCTTATTTCTGTGCTCAACCCTTATTTGAGAAGTTTAAAAAAAATTGCTAACTTACAGCAATTAACTGACAGTCGCTAATACCGGTGTATTTATCAGCCAATGAACTTGCAGACTTTTCTGTGACAGCTCTTGCACTTCTTTCAAACTCAGTGCAGGCAGGTCCCACCAGCAGAAAGTTGTCTCTGTTACTCCCAGGTACGTGTAATCTTCCAGCTCCCACTCCACTCTGCTCCCTCACAGGGTCACTGTCTCTGTGATTCCCAGGTACGTGTAATCCTCCAGCTCCCACTCCACTCTGCTCCCTCACAGGGTCACCGTCTCTGTGACTCCCTGGTACGTGTAATCCTCCAGCTCCCACTACACTCTACTTCCTCACAGAGTCACCGTCTTTGTGACTCTCAGGGACGTGTAAACCTCCAGCTCCCACTCCACTCTGCTCCCTCACAGGGTCACCGTCTCTGTGACTCCCTGGTACGTGTCCTCCTCCCGCTCCCACTCCACTCTGCTCCCTCACAGGGTCACCGTCTTTGTGACTCTCAGGGACGTGTAAACCTCCAGATCCCACTCCACTCTGCTCCCTCACAGGGTCACCGTCTCTGTGACTCCCAGGCACAATTAGGCCTTGATCCTCAGTGTTGATTTATATCCTCCCACTTTGCTGCCTCTGCAACTCCCAGGTGTGAGTTAGCCTCTGCTCCCGCTCCAAGTTGTTCTGTCACATGTTCACTCCACCTGTGATTCGGTGCTGATTTCGAGGTTCCTGCTCTGCTGTTTCTCCAACTCCAAGTCCCAGTCAGCCTCGATCCTCGCTGCTGATGAATATTCTCCCGCTCTGTGGTGCTCTCTCTCAGGTTCCTTCCTTTGTGACTCCCAGGTATTGGTAGGCCTCAAGCCTCAGCTGAGGTTTATAACATCCCATTCCGCATTGCTCTCTTATAGGATCTCTGTTGTGCCTGGAAGACAGTGGAAAAGAGGAGGATTAGACAGAACAGAGGGGGTTACAGTGATTGAGCGAGCTGTATGGGATGGAACAGATTGTCTGGGGAGCTAGGCAGACCTGCAGCAACTAAAGACGTTTGCTGGAAGATACAGTGAGAGTTTCAGACATTGAAGAAGGCAAAGGAAATACAGAGATGGTGGCTTGTCCATGACGGAGCTTTGGAGAACCTAAAAGGCTTTTTCTGAGCTGCTGACAGAAATGTGTAGACTTCAACAAATACAAATTGACAGCAAGTGGTGTAAGGTACTGGAGACTGTTGAATGTTACAGAGTTAGAAAACTTACAGTAACTGGGCGGAATATAAACTTTTGGAGCACTTGTGGTGTTCAAGGACCCTCAGGAATTGAGGAGGTGCAGAGAATGGGAGCATTCCAAATATGGGATTATAGGGGCTGGAAGTTCTTAGAAGGATAAGGAGGATGAAAAGTGCCAATTTAGCACACACAACCATCGTAATTATAGAGATTTAGGAAGGGAACCTGTGCTGTCATTGAATACAGTTATATGGAGAGTTACAGAAGCTTAAGGGTTTACAAATTTAAAAAGGGATCGAGTTTAGGTGATCAGAAGTTTAAACAAGAATAAAGAAATTTTAGAGATCTCAGGCACAGATGGGAATGGAGGAGGTGAGATATTGTGAGGAACTACAAGAGTTATAAGTCGGGGAGGATGCCAGATATAAAAGGTAGAGCTGCATTGTCTGTGTGCAGTTATAGACGTGAGGAGTGTTGTAGCGCCTGCTGGAGGGGACACAGATAATAACAGTTCCAACAGCTAATGCAGTGGCTCACCGCCACCTTCTCAGGGACAACTCCAAATCAACAACACATGCGAGCTCAGCCAACAAAGCTTATCTTCATGAATAAATGAATAAAATATCTACAAGTAGCACTGAGATCACTAAAGAAGTCTCTTTCAACAGCCCTTCACAAACCTGGAACAACTATATCCTGGAAGGACAGGAGCTCCGGGTGCACGGGAACACCAGCATTTCCAAGGTGCCCGCCAAGCCACTCTCCATCCTCCCAGCACTGTGTCTGTCCCTACACCCAAAGGACTGCAGTGGGTGAGGAAGCCAGCTCACCACCACCTTCTCCGGGGAATTACAGATGGGAAGGTAATGGTGAAACTCTGCTGTTTACAGCCAGATCAAAACATAAATTCAGCAGTGTGTGTGAAATGAAATTTTCATTTCAGACCAACATGCTTAACATGGATAGTGGATTTGTCTGATTGGCACAAGGCAGAGTGTGAGAAGAAAGGGGATTTTATCACGATGGGAACTGGTGATGAGGGGAGCTCTGCAGGGGTCAGTTTTGGGACTACACTCTACACGATATTCATTCAGAGTCTGGACAAAGGATGTGAAGGGGTACGAGAAATGGGTTTCCAAGAACGATCCCAGAAATGAAATTCGTGTCATATGAGGAGCAGGTGAAGTGTCTGGGTCTGCACTGGATGAAGTTTCAGAGACGGCGGTAGAATCTCATTCAAACTTACAGAATACGGAGGGGCCTGGATGGAGTGGACGTAGGGAGGATGTTTCCAGTAGTAGGACAAACTAGGGGCCAAGGGCACAGCTTCAGAACGAAGGAATGACCCTTCAGAATGGAGAAGTGGAGAAATTTATTCAGCCAGAGGGCGATGGATCTGTGGAACTCACTCCCTTATGGGGCTGTGGATGCTAAGTGATTCAGTGTATCTAACTCAGAGATAAGCAGGTTCTGAATGAATAAGGAGATCAATGGTTACAGGGAGTGAGAGAATGGGGTTGAGAAACAATGCGTCCATAATCGAATCGTAGAATAGACCTGATGGACCGAATGGCCTAATTCTATCCCTATACATGATGGCCCTTGAGCCCCGCCCCTCCAACCGCCACCAGGACAGAACCCCACTGGTCCTCACCTACCACCCCACCAATCTCCATGTACAGCGCATCATCCGCCGTCATTTCCGCTACCTCCAAACGGACCCCACCACCAAGGATATATTTCCCTTTCCTCCCCTATCAGCATTCCGTAAAGACCACTCCCTCCGTGACTCCCTCGTCAGATCCACGCCCCCCACCAACCCAACCTCCACTCCCGGCACCTTCCCCTGCAACCGCAGGAGGTGCAAGACTTGCGCCCACACCTCTCCCCTCACCTCCCTCCAAGGCCCCAAAGGAAACTTCCATATCCACCACAGATTCACCTGCACTCCCACACATATCATCTATTGCATCCTCTGCACCCGATGTGGCCTCCTCTATATTGGGGAGACAGGCCGGCTACTTGCGGAGCGTTTCAGAGAACACCTCTGGGACACCCAGACCAACCAACCCAACCACCCTGTAGCTCAACATTTCAATTCCCCCTCCCACTCCACCAAGGATATGCAGGTCTTTGGACTCCTCCATCGTCAGACCACAACAAAACGACAGTTGGAGGAAGAACGCCTCATCTTCCGCCTGGGAACCCTCCAACCACAAGGGATGAACTCGGATTTCACCAGTTTCCTCATTTCCCCTCCCCCCACCTTGTCTCAGTCAAATCCATCGAATTCAGCACCGCCTTCCTAACCTGCAATCTTCTTGCCGACCTCTCCGCCCCCACCCCAGTCTGACCTTTCACCCTCACCTTGACCTCTTTCCACCTATCACATTTCCGACGCCCCTCCCCCAAGTCCCTCCTCCCTACCTTTTATCTTAGCCTGCTGGACAAACCTTCCTTATTCCTGAAGAAGGGCTTATGCCCGAAACGTCGATTCTCCTGTTCCCTGGATGCTGCCTGACCTGCTGCGCTTTTCCAGCAACACATTTCCAGCTCTGATCTCCAGCATCTGCAGACCTCACTTTCTCCATAAATATAGAGGACTCCAGTCAGCCCACACTGAGAATACTGTGAACAGGTTGGTCCCCTATCTGGGGGAAAATGTCCTTGCATTGGGGGCAGCCCAGAGAAGGTTAACCAGACTGTTCCTCAAAATGGAGGGATATTGATGAGAAGAGGTGGAGAAGGTTGAACTTGCAGTCGTTAAAATTTAGAAAATGAAGCACATTTATTGATACACCAAAGATTCCTGTTTGCTTACGGATTAGGTACTGAGACATTGCTTCCCTGAGCAAGGATCTGTAACCGGAGATAAAGGGGAATACAGACACCAGAGAAGAGAACAAAGAAAAGCTGGGTTGTAGAGACTGGAGGATATTACCGAGTTTGGGTGGTTTGAGATCACTATTGGTGGTTAGAGATCAGATGGTTGTCGGGCTGAAAGATGTCAAGGAGAGTTACAGGGTTATCAGTTCTGAAGGAGTTACAGAGATCAGGAGGAATATAGGGGCTAGAGATTACACAGTAGTAGTTGGAGAGACAGGATATTATAGAGAAAGGGAGGGTTATAGGCACTGGAGAGTAGACAGATGGGGTGGTATTTGGAGCTACAGGAGTTTATAGAGAAAGGGAGGATTGGACGGACTGGAGACTACATAGATTGTCGTGGTAGTTGGAGCTGCAGGAGTTTATTGAGACCGGGAGGATTGTTGGTGTCGGGAATTACACTGACATGGACAATAGATGGAGCTGCAGGAGTGAGTGAGATAGGGAGGGTTGAAGAGGTTGGATCAGTTCACACAGCCAGGGAGAAGTGTAGGGATTGGAGGAACCAGAGATACTGAGGGTTGTAGGGATGCAGGAATTCAGAGAGTTATTGAGGACTGTGAAGGCAGGTTTGCAGCATTCCCATCAGTTACACAGAGATGTGGAGTGCTGTTCTGGAGGGGGTTACAAAAACCAACAGGGTTGCAGATACTGGAAGATATTACAAAGACAGTGAGCTGTAGTACTTGAGGAGGTTACAGGGACAGGATGCGTTGAGGAGTTGACGGCTGCTACAGGTGTTAAACATGCTGTAAGGGATCAATAACCTTACATCGATCAGGGGGATTAGAAACTCTGGAGATAAAGAATGAGAATTGCAGGAACTGAAGAATACCACAGAGATATGGAGTAACACATGAGTTAGAGGAGTTACAATATGAGATGAACCGTATTCAATGGAATCAGGGAAGATACAGGGAGATCTGAAGGGATTACAGGTGATCAAAAGGACAGGGAGGCTTCTCAGTGGAGGATTGGGGCAGTTTACGCAGACAGGGAGTATTTTATGGAATGGTGCTATTAACAGAGACTATGAAGTTGTATAGAATTGAGGAACAAACAGAGATACGGAAGGCTGTAGTTAATGAAGACATTTGTTGATGTCAGATGCTGAGGTTCTGGAAATTATATGGACCGGAAAGCTGTACAATCTGTCAGAGCTTACAGAGACAGGAACAGCAATAGAGCCTGGAGACACAAACACAGATAGGGAGTATTACAGACACTGGAGGAGGTTTCTGCTTTAGGGATAGTTGTAGGGGAATGTAACGTTTACACAGATAGGGGTCTAAGAGCTGAAAAAGGTTATGGAGATGATTAGATTGGTGGGGAGACTGGAGAAGCTTACATTGACAGGGCTGGTGATAGCGACAGGAGGATGTTACATAGATAGCCAGTCTTGTAGAAACTGATCGGGAGAGTCACAAGCATTGGAGTTGTTTCCACAGATCGGGTGTTTTACAGGGACCTGAGAGGATTGCACAGATAGGGAGGATTGTCGGATGTCCACATTTTCAGAGTGTTTCAGAAATGGAAAAGGTTACACAGTGAAGGAGGGATGTTGGAGCTGTGGGAGTTCACAGAGTCTTGAGGTGTGAAGGGTTTGGGACTGTTTATGGATAGAGGGATATATTTAGGGACAGTAATATGGAATGCAGAGGGAGAGTTTAGATTAGATTCCCTACAGCATGAGAACAGGTACTTCGGCCCAACAAGTCCACACCAACTCTCCAAAGAGTAACCCACACAGACCCGCTTTTCTCCGACAATTTACCTAACACTATGGGCAATTTAGCATGGCCAATTCCCCTGAGCTGCACATCTTTGGACCGTGGGAGGAAACCGAAGCACCCGGAGGAAACCCACGCAGACACGGGGAGAATGCGCAGACTCCACACCGACAGTCACCCGAGGCTGGGGTTGAACCTGGGTCTCTGGTGCTGTGAAGCACTATTGTACCCCACTGAGCCACCGTGCTGCCCCAAACTGCAGAATTACGCAAACAGAGAGTGTTTGAGGTGCTGGGAGGACTGTAGGGAATGGATGAGCAAACAGAGATGTGGCCTGCTGTTGTGGCTTGAAAAAGGTCTGGAGGTGTTTATACAGATAAGGAAGGTGGTAGGGATGGGAGAAGGTTACTGAAATCGTGTGGTGCTAAAGGCCAAGATTCAGGAGTGTGATCGGAACTGCAGAAGGTTACAGTGACATCATGTTCTCTTGGGGCTTGAGGAAAGTACACTCATGGGTATTTTGGTCCCGGCTGGATGATTTTACAGAGATGGGGGCACTGTAAGTATTGTGCAAAACTACAGAAATAGGAATTATTGTACTGGGTGCAGGATGAGATTATTGAGATTGGCATGTTATCAACATGGGAGCAATTTACACATAGGGAGTGTTGTCAGCATCGGAGTAGGTTTCAAATATACAGCGGGAATATGATAGTGGTGGAGGTTACAGAAATAGGAAAAATTCTGGGAATTACAAGCATTCAAGACATTGGCACAAACAAGTTGGACCGAAAGGCATGTTTCCTTGCTGTATGACTCTATCACATGACAAGAGACAGCGTGAGGAGGGAATATAGAACGGAAAGATCCCAGGATTCAATACCATCACCTTGAGGAAGGCCTGCTTTCTCCTCTATTCTATAGATCCTTACTAAGACAGCACAGGCCTGGATTGACACAGGAAGGCTCAGTACAGCAGAGTTAAAAATTAACAAGAGGGGGGTGTTTGAGCCTGGGACCATCATGCACTGTGTTCGTTCTTCAACACTGTATCTATGTCATGTCTTCTAGACCAAAGTTCGATCCCTTAAATACACTCTGCTCTGTTCACTGTGAGTGATCTTACAGATCTGCAGGATTTTTTGAAGGCTCCATATGTCTCTCTTCATCTCTCTGGCTGACCGATTGTCTTCAATGTGGTGATGAATGAAACAGGAATTGGGAATTCTGCTGAGTCAGGAGCATCCTGAATACTTACAGGAGTCAGAGAAATGAACAGAATGGGACATTAGACTGATACAGTGAGGGTTACACATGGAGAATGGCACTGAGTCCCACAGAGACCTGGAAAATCCAGTCTCCATCCCTGGCCTGTGCTGCTGCGTCTCCCTGGAGTGGAGAATACTGTTGGGTCAGGATCTGGAATAACAGCAAAAGGTGCAGCCACGGGCAGCAATTATACCCTCACAGTGACAGATACCACATGGAGAGATACTGAGTGATAGCACGAGAGTGCTGAAAGGTATCAGGATCAAATCACGGTCAGGACGAAGGTGCACTGGGAGCAGTACTCAGGGATAAGTGAGCAATCAGTGGGCTAGGCAATGGCCTAGTGTTACCCTCAATTGATTCCTCATCCAGAATTTAACGCCGGTAGCAGGGATACCCATCTAACTTACTTAATACCCTTTAAGTAAGGAAATCTGTTATGGACTGCCGGTCTGGCCTACATATGAATCCAGACCCAGAGCAAGGATGTTGACTCTCAACTGCCCCCTGAAATGATCGGGAAGTCACTCGCTAAACGGCAGCTTGGGTGTGGTCATGAAATGCTGGCCAGCCAGAGACAGCAACATCCCATGAGTGAATTAAAAACAACACTACTGGGAGCAGTGTCCTGGCCAAACATTTCAGTGGGTTTCTGGACAGGGCTTTAAACTGACAGAGAGGATGCAGGGACAGAGTTCAGGTGAAAGGAGCTTTCCAAATCCAAAGTGAGAAGGTGACGCATCAGGACAGCATGGCGATGTGACTGAAGACAAGCAGAAAGGAACAGGAACGGACAGTGAATTAGGCTCTGACAGGAAATTCTAGGAAAAAGTCAATTTCAGTTTTTTTTTGGAATTGTCAAAGTATCAGCAAGGTTTGGTCACCAGAAAGATGTGGTGACAGGAGAAACTGTGCTGTACTGTTCTGTGTTCCAAACAGGGTGGGTTACAATGGCAGGAAGAGGTTTCACGAGGCTGAACGGGATCAGATGTGAATGAATAGACACAATTAGGAAGGTGTTCTCGGAGTGCCAGAGGTAACAGAAACACCAGTGGCCTGATCTGAAGCAGATGACCCAGACTGGGCTGGGTGTGGGGATTGGAGGTGGTTTCACAGGGAAGGAGGACCATAGAGCCATAGGAGAGAACAGAAATGCGGAGAGCTGTAGGGCCTGCAGGATTTCAGGGAGATGGAAAGGTTGGGAGGGATGGGCCAGGTGACAGGGATAAGGACGTTGATTGGATGGAGCGGTTTATACAGGCAGGAATGTTTCAGGCGAATCGAGCAGATTACAGTGATAAAGTGGGTTGTATAGACTGGAGGAACAAATAGAGATATGGAGGGTAGTCATGGCTGAAGATGTTTATAGATACAGGAAGGTTTAGGCTCTGCAGGTGAGCCAGATATGAAGGGTATAGTGTCTGACAGATTTACCAGAAGGGCAGTAATTTTGGTTGGAGACAGTTTCACAGATAAGGGAGCATTAGTAACCATCTCCAGAATGGTCAAAGTGGGAAGGGTTGTAGGGTATTTTCCCTTCACACTAACAGGGACATACTGGATTCTTGAGATCACACTTTTAAAAGCCTCCCATTTGCCAGTTATTCCTTTTCCATCAAACAGACTGACCCATGATTTGGACGTGTCGGTGTTGGACTGGGATCGGCAAAGTTAAAAATCACACAACACCAGCTTACAGGTGCACTAGGTCTATTTAGAAGCACTGGCTTTCGAAGTGCTGCTTCTTCATCAGGTGGTTGTGGAGCACAGTCATAAGACACAGAATTTATAGTAACTGGATGGTAGTGTCATGGAATGAAATATTAAACAAGTTTTGATTAAGTCTTTCATCTTTTGAATGATCACCAGTGCTTCTAAATCTAATGCTTCCAAACACAGTGGGTCATCGATTATCCAAATATCAATTATCTGAATATCGGATTATCCAAAGGAGATCTCGAGGTCCCGATAGAAACATTACATCAAAGAGCTGCTTGAACCCTGACTGTGTGTTTTTTTTGTTCACACTGATTAAAACAGATCTCAGCTACTGAAATACTGCTGAGATATTGAGCCCAGGTTACATCTCCAAATGACTGACCTCCCATCCTCTCTGGCTCTCCAGACTGAGACTGGAGTTCTGCATAGGGCTAAATCCTAAATCCCCCTTCCCCAGATATTCTCTCGAACATTGTCCTGCACCGGGCCGACGTGTAACTTTTCAAAATGTTGAAGGAAAAGTTGTGTGTGTGGCTATGTGTGTATGTGCACGTGCATGTATGTGTGTATGTGTGCATGTGCGCGTGCGTGTATGTGTGCATGTGCGCGTGCGTGTATGTGTGCATGTGCGCGTGCGTGTATGTGTGCATGTGCGCGTGCGTGTATGTGTGCATGTGCGCGTGCGTTATTTGGAGACTTACCCACCAAAGGCAGTAGCTGTCTTACTGTTGGTGTCCGCTCTGGCTGCCCAGGAGGGGGAGGAGATGATAGGGCAGGGGCGCACGGGGGGCGGGGCAGCTGGGGGTATGGGCACACATGGTAGGTGGGGCAGGCGGGGGGTGTAATGTTGGATGGGTTTGGGGCCGGGCGGGGGGGCGCTTTTGGAGGCGGGCGGGGCAGTATTTGACAGGTTTGGGGGAGCTGAGGGGGATGTTGGATGGGTTCGGAGGCAAGCGGGGTGATCTGTTGGAGACGGGCGGAGGGGGATGTTGGATGGGTTTGGGGGCAGGTGGGGTGCTCTGTTGGAGGCAGGCGGAGGGTGATGATGGATGGGTTTGGGGGCAGACAGGGTCTCTGTTGGAGGCGGGCAGAGGGTGATGTTGGATGGGTATGGGATGGATAGGGTGATCTGTTGGAGGCGGGCGGAGTGTGGTGTTGCATGGGTTTGGGGCGGGTGGGGTGCTCTGTTGGAGGTGGGCGGAGGGTGATGTTGGATGGGTTTTTGGGCGGGCAGGGTGCTCAGTTGGGGCGGGCGGAGGGTGATGTTGGAGGCGAGCGGAGGGTGATGTTGGAGGTGAGCGGAGGGTGATGTTGGATGCGTTTGGGGCGGTCGGGGTGCTCTGTTGGAGGTGAGCGGAGGGTGATGTTGGATGGGTTTGGGGGCGGGCGGGATGATCTGTTGGAGGTGGGCGGAGGGTGATGTTGGATGGGTTTGGGGGCGGGCGGGATGATCTGTTGGAGGTGGGCGGAGGGTGATGTTGGATGGATTTGGAGGCGGGCGGGATGATCTGTTGGAGGCGGGTGGAGGGTGATGTTGAATGGATTTGGAGGCGGGCGGGATGATCTGTTGGAGGCGAGCGGAGGGTGATGTTGGATGGGTTTGGGGGCGGGCGGGATGATCTGTTGGAGGCGAGCGGAGGGTGATGTTGGATGCGTTTGGGGCGGGCGAGGTGCTCTGTTGGAGGTGAGCGGAGGGTGATGTTGGATGGATTTTGGGGGCGGGCGGTGTGCTCTGTTGGAGGTGGGCGGAGGGTGATGTTGAATGGATTTGGGGGCGGGCGGGGTGCTCTGTTGGAGGCGAGCGGAGGGTGATGTTGGATGCGTTTGGGGCGGGCGGGGTGCTCTGTTGGAGGCGAGCGGAGGGTGATGTTGGATGGGTTTGGGGCGGACGGGGTGCTCTGTTGGAGGCGAGCGGAGGGTGATGTTGGATGCGTTTGGGGCGGGCGGGGTGCTCTGTTGGAGGTGGGCGGAGGGTGATGTTGGATGGATTTGGGGGCGGGTGGTGTGCTCTGTTGGAGGTAGGTGGAGGGTGATGTTGAATGTGTTTGGAGTGGGCGGGGTGATCTGTTGGAGGTGGGCGGAAGGTGGTGTTGGATGGGTTTGCGAGCGGGCGGGGGAGCGATGTTGAGGGGTGTGGGTCGGTGCTGGAAGAGTTTGGGGGCGAGCAGTGGGACGTTTTGGGGGGCTAATGGGGCGTGAGGCCTCACGCATGGTTTGCTGCTGCCTAGTCACCTCAACGGGGACTAGGCATTACCGAAAACTCTGAGCCCTCAACGAACGACATGTAATCGATTAATCGAATAACCAATTATCTGAATGTACTATTGCCCGCCCATCTCGTTCAGATAATCAAGGTTCCTGTGTAAACAGCTGGATGTTAACCTGGTGTTGTGTGATTTTTACCTTCACCCAATCAACCCTTGCTTGATCCTTCTGAATGGCCCCAATATTGACCCTGTTCCAGTTTAAGACCTGAATCTGTGGACCTGTCTGATCTTTTTCCATAACTATGTTAAAACAAAGACAGTTGTGGTCACTGGACACAAAGTGCTCTCTGACTGACACTTCAGTCACTTGCCCAACCTCGGTTTCTGACGGGAGGTCCAGTGTTGCATCCGTCTGAGTAGCGTGGAACCCTCTATATCTTGGTTTAGGAAACTTTCTTAGACGTATTTGACAAATTCCACCTCGTACGGTCCTTTTACAATGTGGGTGACCCAGTCAATCCATCGTAAGTTAAAATCTCCAACCAATACTACTCTATTATTTTTATACGCATTTTCTCCTCTCGTACCCGCTGGCTATTTGGGGGTCTAGAACACCAACCTAGCAGACTGACCATCCCCTTTTTGTTTCTAACTTTTGAAAATATGGCCTCATTTAATGACTGCTCAACAATACTGTCTCTCAGCACTGTTGTTCTGTCCTCCCTAATCAAAGGGAGAACTTCCCCTCCTCACTTACTTGTCCTTCTGTCACGCCTGTAGCTTCTGTATCCTGGAACCCTGTTCTGCCAGTCCTGCCCTTCTCTCAGCTATGTTTCTGTTGTGGCTATAATATCCCAGTCCGCAGAGCTAATTCATGGTCTGAACTTGTCTGCCTTACCAGTCAGGCCTCGTGCATTGAAATTAATGCATTGAAAACCATACGTCTTTTCCCTCCCTATTCTGTGCCCCGGATATCCTGGATAGGAAACTTGCTCTCGATGGCTGATGTATTTTCCCCTGACGAGTTGATGGCCCCTGTCTTATTCAGAGTCTCAACTTTCTGCCAAAATAGTTTAAATTCTGCAAGGTAATACAAGCACATCTCCTCCCTGAGATGCTGGTGCCCCTCTGCATCCAGTGCCATTCATCCCCTGGTACAGGTCACCTCTACCCAAGAAGTGATCCCAATGTCCCAATTCTGAGGGACAGTTTGAATTAATAACTGGAAAGGTAAGGATTGATTAGGGATAGTCAGCACAGATTTGATACAGGAATATCTTGTCTGATGAAATGGTGTCTGAAAATATTAATGAGGGCAGTGCAGATGATGTGGATACCATGGAGTTCATTATGGCCTTCAACAAGGTCCCACAAGGAAGGCTGGTCCAAAAGGGAAGATCCTATGGGATTGAAGGCATGTTGGAAAATTGGCACCACAATTAGTGGAGGGTTGGTTTTGTGATTGAAAGCCTTTGTCCAGCAGGTGTACCACAGGGATCTGTGCAGGACCCACTGCTGTTCCTAATGGACATTAATCACTCGGAAGTGAAAGCAGAAGGTATCATTATCAGGATTGCAAAAGACAGGAAAGGTGAGGGTGTTGTCTACAGAGAGGGGGACGGTCTCTGGCTGCAGTCTGAAGGTTGAGGCTGGGACAGAATTTCAACAAAGTAATTTCAATTGATATCTTTGAGGAGAAAGTGAGGTCTGCAGATGCTGGAGATCAGAGATGGAAATGTGTTGCTGGAAAAGCGCAGCACGTCAGGCAGCATCTAGGGAACAGGAGAATCGACATTTCCTGAAGAAGGGCTAACGCCCGAAACGTCGATTCTCCTGTTCCCTAGATGCTGCCTGACCTGCTGCGCTTTTCCAGCAACACATTTCCATCTCTAATTTCAATTGATAACCAGGCAAGAGCACAGCAGGCAATGAGGGAATACTCATCAATTAAATTACATTTACTTTGATGTAAAATGCCTGACAGGTAAGGCAGATGAACGCACGGCATGGATGCGAAGATGGGACTGGGAAATGACAGGAATTACAGAAACACAGCTGAGGGAGGGACAGGACTCGCAGATCATTGTTCCAGAGGACAGATTCAACAAGATGGATAGAAAGGGAGGCAAGGGAGTAGGGGGAGTGGAGTTTTTGATCAGTGAAAACATCACTGCAGCACTGAGACAGGATATTCCTGGGGATCGCCCACTGAAACTATGTAATGGAACTGAGAAATAAGAATGAATAATCAGTTTGATATGACTGTACTACAGGCCTGCAGTAGTCAGCGGGAAATTGAACAGCAAATATGTCAGAGATCTCAGATATCTGTAAGAAGGATGGGTTGTAATGGTGGGGGATTTTAACTTTCCAAACCTAGACTGGGACTGCCAGAGTGTTCCATAGGTTGGATGGGAGGGATTTGTTCAGTGTGTTCAAGAAAACTGTCTCAATCAGTATGTGACTGGCCCGACTGGAGAAAGGGATAAAACCTGACCTCCCCTTGGGAAATAAGGTTGTGAAAGGGGCTGAAGAGTTTGTGGGGGAGCACTTTTGCAAAGTCACCACAATTCTATTAGTTTGAAAATAGCGATGGAAAAGGACACGCCTGGTCCGCAAGTTAAACGTCAAAACTGGCCTTGCCGCAATAATGAAGGTATTAGACAAGACTGTCTAAAAATTGCAGATGAATGGACGTTGGTCAAGTAGGATTCTTTCAAAAGAGAGATAAATTAAGATTTCAGGGGCAGTATATTGCTGTTAGTGTGAAGGACAATGCTGACACCAGTGGGAAATACTGGATGACTTGGGATATTGAGGCTCTGGTCAAGGCAAAAGGGGGTACATATCCTATATAGCCAGCTGGATTAAGTCAATACTTTGAAGAACATTGTAGGTGTCGTAATGCTCTTAAGAGGGAAACCATGAGGGCCTAAAGGGGAACTGACAGCTTTGGCAGAGAAGGTTCAGGAAAACCCAGAGAGATTCTACAAGTATATTAGCAACATAAGATTATCATTAACTCTGAACAGAATGTGACTCCTTAAAGATTAATGAAGCCATCCATGTGTGAACCCATAGGAAATGGGTGAGATCCGAGACAAAACTTCACGTCAGAGCTTACTGTGGAAGACACACTGGAGAAGCAGGGAAATAAACAGTGATGTTTTCAAAAGAGTCCACATTGGAGGACAGGAGGTGCTGAAGGTTTTCAAACACATTAAAATTAGACAACTCCCTGGGAACTAATCAAGTATATCCTAGGACATTGGGGTAAGTTCAGGAAGAAACTTACAATGATATTTCTATGACTGACAGCCACGGGTGATGAGCTCGGAGCCTGGAGCTTGCCTAATGATGTGCCAATATTTAGGAAAGGCTGCGACGAAAAGCTAGGGACATAAACACCAATTAGCTTGGTGTCAGTGGTGCCAATGTTGTTGGAAGCGATTCCACGGGACAGGACTTACATGCATTTGGAAAGGCAACGATTGATTAGGGATAGTCAGCATAGCTTTGTGCATACAAAGTCGTGCCTCTCAAACATGATAGAGTTTGTTGAAGAGGTGACCAAGAAGATGGATGAAGGCAGAGCAGTAGACGTCCCTATCCTGACTTCAGAAGACCTTAGACAGGGGTTAGCGTGGTGCACTGGTTGGTAAGGTTAGATCACATGGGATCAGGGAGAGCGAGACAAACGGACACAAAATTGGCTTGACAGTAGGAGACAGAGGATGCTGGGAGAGGGTTGTTGTGCAGACTGGGGGCCTCTGACCAGCGGTGTGCCATAAGCATTGGTGTTGGGGCCACGCATGTGCATTATTGACATAAACTAGAATATATGAATTATTGTTAGTAAGTTTGTCGATAGTAAAATAAGTGTTATAGTGGGCAGTGATTACAGTTATCAAAGGTGATCTGAACCAACTGAGCCAGTGGGTCAAGAAATGAAAGATGGAGCTGAATTCAGGTGTTGGATTTTGTTAAGACAAACCAGAGACGACTAATACAATTAATGGCAGAGCTCTGGACAGTGTCGTTGAACAGAGAGAGACCAAGGGGTGCAATTACATTGTTCCTTGAAAGTGGCGTCACAGGTGGACAGGGCAGGGAAAGCGGTTAGGCACACTAGCCCTCATGGGTCAGAGCATTCAGTACCTGAGTTGGTCCATCATGATACGGCTGTATCAGACATTGCTGGGTCTCCAGTTGGAGTACTGTGTAGAATTCTGATCCTCCTGCTTTAGGAAGCATATTCTGAAACTGAAAATGGAGCAAAGATTGATGAAGATGTTACTGATACTGGAGGATTTGACAGAAACAGGGAGGCTGGATAAACTGGAAAGCAACATGGGTGGAATGAGATAGATTTGGCAAATAAGGTTAGGGATAATTCAAAAAGATTCTACAGCATACAAGTACAAAAAAGCAACTAGAGAGACAATAGAGCCCGTCAAAGATCAATGAGGCATCCATGCCTGGAACAACAGGATATGGTCGCGACCCAAAATGAATATTTCATGTCAGAAAGTACTGTGGACAAAGATTATGAAACAAAAGAAAGAAACAGTGATGTATTGAAAAGAGTCCCCATTACAGAAGAGTTGGTGCTGGAAGTCTTTGAACACAAATGCGGAGAAAGCCCTAGATCCTGAACAAGTGTATCTCAGAACATTGCAGCAAAGTCGCAGTGGGGACCGTGGCAGAGATATTTGTATCAATATCCTTCGTATTTCCATTGGGTGTAGGTGGCTGAGGGGTGACCTTATAAAGGTTTATAAAAAACATGAGGGGTATACGTAGGGTGAATAGTGAAGGTCTCTACCCCAGGGTAAGGGAATCCATAACTAGAGGGCAAAAATATGAGGTGGGAGAGGAAATACTTAAAAGCGACCAGAGGAGCACATTTCCACACAGAGAATGGTGCACATTTTGAATGAGCTGCCGCTGAAGTGGTAGAGAAATGTACAATTACATCATGGAAAAGACATTTGGGCAGGTACATGCAGAGGAGAAGGTTTGACGGAATAGGGACCAAACGCAGGCAAATGCGACTCGTTCAGGAACCGTGGTCAGCATGGACTAGTTGGATCGAAGGAACCGTTTCTGTTCTGCGTGGCTCTTTCTCCAGTTATTGGAGGAGGAGACTACTGAGATAAGGCATGCTATAGGCACTGAAGCAAGTTACAGCGATACAGATGGTACTCTGGAATGCAGTATATTTCAAACATGTGGAGGGACTATCAGGAATGGAGGAGGTTACAGGGACAGAAACTGTTATAGGAGTTAAAAAGTATTGAAGACACTGGTCCAGGAGACATTGTATATGTACAGTGTTGGAGGGGGAACACAGAACAGAAAGATCCCAGGCAGCATTCCCACACACTCATGGGAAGTCTGCTTTCACCTCTGTTATACTGATGTTCACTAAGACCTCACAAGCCTGGATGGATAACTGTGACACTCCGATGCTGTATCAGTACAACAAAATTTACAGTAAGGGTGGTGATTGTCTTAGGGTGTGTCAGTACTGTGCTCCCCCTCCAGCACTGTATCAAAGTCGTGTCTTGTTAGCTGATGTTTGGAGCCCTCTCATTGATCTCTGCTCTGCTCACTGTGAATGATCTTACCTCACTGCAGGATTTACTGAAGGCTCCAGATCTCCCTGCCCTTTCTCTCTCTGGCTGGCCAACAATCTTCAATGTGGCGATGGACGAGATACCCAGGAGTTGGGAAGTCTATTTTTCCCGATTACCTGCAGGAGACAGAGAAATAGGCAGGATGGGAAATTAGACTGATGTAGTGAGGATTACACATGGAGAATGGCACTGAGTCCCACAGAGACCTGGAAAATCACAGTCTCCATTCCTGGCCTGTGCTGTTGTGTCACCCTGGAGTGGAGAATTCTGTTGGCTCAGGATCTGAAGTAGCTGTAAGAGTGAGCGACACTGACAGAGGCAGAAATTGGACCCACACAATGAGGAATACCACATGGAGAGATACTGAGTGATATCACCAGAGTGCAGGAAGGTATCAGGATCAAACAATCATGAAGCAAAAACAGGTGTGGCTCCATGATGCACTGGTATCAGTGTTCAGGGATGAATAGCTTGTGAGCAGGTGAAGTGATGGCCTAGTGGTATTATTGCTAGAGCATATATCCAAACCCTCAGCTAATGTTCAGGGGAGGCAGGTTTGAACCTCACCAGCTGAAATGGTGGAATTTGAAATAAATTATTTTTAAAATCGTAATTGACAATCAATACATACCATTACTGCGGTACAATAAATTCAAACACTTCTCCTTTCGAGATGGACATCTGCCCATCCTCACGTAGTCTGCACGACGTCCCCACAGCAAAGTGTTTGCCTCTTAATTACCCTCTGAAATGACCGAGCAAGTTAATCAGCTTTAGTGCAGCTAGGTCTGAGCAAGAAAGGCTGGTCAGCCAGAGACACCCACATCGCATACCAGATTTTTAAAAAAAATCCATTCGGATGGCCCCACTGGAACCATGCAGGGAGCAGTGTCCTGGCCAATCATGTCAGTATGTTTATGGACAGGGCTTTAAACTGACAGAGAGGATGCAGGGACAGGGTTCAGGTGAAAGGAGCTTTCCAAATCCAAAGAGAAAAGGTGACGCTTTGGAACTGCAAGGGGATGTGGCTGAAGACAAGCAGAAAGGTACAGGATGAGTCAAAGTTTAACTAAATCTGTACATCAGTGAATCGATTTGTGACAGGAAATTGTGGGAACGAGTAAATTATGTTTTTATTGGAATGGACAAATTGTCTGCGATAAGATAGACTGATTTGTGACGCAGAGATTTAGACACCAGGGACACGTGGTTATAGGGCGAACAAAAGTTGTAACATAAATATTCAATGGATCACAAGCTTGCGGAAACTCAGTCAAAATGGGCAACACGAACAATAAGGATAACAAAGGTATTACAGAGAAAGCATTTGGTCTCAGATCATGAAATAGAGTCAGTCTGAATGTAATTCTGGCTGCTACTTGCCAAGGACACAAGCAGCAGAACAGTTTTAGCCACTGAACAGCATTGCATTGCTTATCACTGCATTAAGCAGGAACTCATTGGAATTTTTAATAAGAGCATTGTGATAATTCAGTGCAACTTCAATATTCATATAATCTTGACAATCACACTGACAAGAGTGATATTCGAAGAGGAGATTGTAGAATTTTTTCAGTGTTCCTTTAAATAACACATTGTGCAACTGGCGAGGGACGTAACTATCTCAGAGCGACCGTTGTGTGATGAAACTTAGTGAATGAGTAATGTCACCTGGAGAGATCCTCTAAGAAATTGTGAGTAAGTGCAGTTTAAAGAAATATAAAGTTTTAAAGTGAATTACAAATACGACAAGATACAACTAGAAACAAAAACAGCCAATTACATGAGTGTGAGACGAGAACTGACCAAGGTAAACAGGCTAAACAGACTGAAACATGTGTCTGTAAATGAACAGTGGAAAACATTTGAAGGAACAGTGTAAAAAACACTCAACAAAAGGACATCCTATTGAAACAGAAAATCCTCAGCAAGAAATTCACACCATTCACTCACTGAGGACAAAATGGATCATATTAGATTATGAGGCTTACAAGATCACTACAAAGTATTTAAAATCCTGAAATCAGAGAGAGTTTAACCAGTAAGTGTTAAAGGTATTGCAAAGGGGCTGCTAACATGAGGAGAGCAGTGGGAAGGGGAATCATTGTCAGGAGCTAATGACACTACAGGAACAGGGAGAAATGAAGTTGCTGAAGGTGGTGAGAGTGTTACAGAGAGTGGTCAGGGCCTGAACGGTGTTACAAAGCCAGTATGGATTGCTGCAGCTGGAGGTGTTTGCAGAGGTAGTGAGGAGCATATACATACTTATTTATTTATTCATGGGATGAAGTTGTCATTGATTAGACCAGCATACTTTGCCCCACAGTTAATTGTCCAGAGGGCAGTTAAGAGGCAGCCATATTGCTGTGGACTGGATGCACATGTCAGCCAGACCAGGTTAGAATTTCAGATGTCCTTCCCTGAAGGAGGTAAGTGAATGAGAGGAGTTCTTCAGACTGATCAACAATGCTTTTATAGTCTTTTATATTATCACTAATGTCTTGTACAGCCACAACATGACATCCCAACTCCTACTCTCAATGCTCTGCCCAGTCAAGGTAACCATACCAAAGGCCTGCTTCACCAGCCTGTCTACCTGTGACACCACTTTCAAAGAACTGTCTACCTACATCCCTGGGTCACTGACTGACGACACTACCCAGGGCCCGAACATTAACTGTACAAGTCCCACCCTGGTTTGTTTCATCAAAATGGAACACTTCACATTTATCTAATTAAACTCCATCCACTATTCTTCAGCCCACTATCCCAGCAGGACTGTTCATCCTGTTGTATCACAGATAACCTTCTTCACTGTCCACTTTACCACCAATTTCAGTACCACCCAAAAAAAACTTACCAGGAAACCAGTACTCCCATCCAAACCATTTATCCACATTACAACAACTCTGCAGCCACTGCACCGCTGGTCCTATATCTCCAGTCAGAAAAACATGTCTGCCACCGCCTTCTGCCTCCAACCATCAAGCCAATTTTGTATCTAGTTGACTAGCTCCTCCTGAATGCCATATCCTTTTAGATTGACCTGAGCTTATTACTCAGTTTACCATACGGGACGTAGAACACAGAACAGTACAGCACAAGACCCCTAAGCCATGATGCCATGCCAAACTTTATCCGACGGTAAGATCAAACTAACCTACATATCCTTCATTTTACTGCCATCCATGTGTCTATCCAAGAGTGGATTAAATGTCCCGAATGTATCTGACTCTCCTACCACTGCTGGCAGTGCATTCCACCCATCTAACAGCTTTTTTGTAAAGAGCCTATCTCTCCTTAACCATCCACCAATCACCTTAAAATTATGCCTGCTCATAATAGCCATTTATGCTATGGTATAAAGAAGTGTCTCACTATTCACTCTCTCTGTGTCTCACATCATGTTGTTCACCTCTACCAAGTCGCCCCTCACCCTTCTTCACTCCAATGAGAAAAGCCTTACCTCCCTCAAACTTTCTTCATAAGACATGCCCTCCAGCACAGGCAGCATCCTGGTAAATCTCCAACTTAACCTCCCTAAAGCTTCCACTGTCTTCCTGTAATGAGGGGACCAGAACTGAACACAATATTCCAAGTGGGGTCTAACCAGGGCTCTATCGATCTGCAGCATAACCTCACAGCTTTAAAACTCAAACCCCCAGCTAATGAAAGCCAACACAACATATTCCTTCTTAACAACCCTGTAAGCTTGGGTGGCAACTTTGAGGGATCGATAGACGTGGAACCCAAGATCCCTCTGTTCCACAACACAACCAAATATTCTGCATTTAACCCATTCAACTTTGATCTTCCCCCAATGAATCATTTCACAATTTTCCAGATTGAACTCCATCTACCACTTCTCAGTCCAGCTCTGCATCCTGTCAAAATCCGGCTGCAACCAACAACAGACCTCCACACTATCCACCACTCCACCAACCTCCATGTCATTGGCAAAATTACTAACCCACTCTTCCACACCCACATCCAAGTCATTTAAAAAAAAAAATCACAAAAAGCAGAGGTCCTGGAACCGGTCCCTGCAGAATACCACTGGTCACCGAGCTCCAGGCTGAATGCTTCCCATCTATCATTCCTCTCTGTCTTCTATGAGCCAGGAATTCTGTATCCAGACAGACAGCTTTCCTGTATCCCATGCCTCTGTAATTTCTGAATGAGCCATAAATGTGTTTTATCACATTCTCAAAGGATTCAATAAGATTTGTGAGGCACGATCTGGTCCTACCAAAGCCATGCTGACTATCTGTAACCAAACTATGGTTTTCCAAGGAGTCATAAATCCTGTCTCTCATAGTCCTCTCCAATAATCTGCACACCACAGACATAAGAACATGATGTCTGTAATTCCCAGGATTATCCTTACTCCCTTTCTTGAACAAGGGAGTAACATTTGACACCCTCCAATCATCTGGTATGACTCCGGTGGACAGTGAGGGTGCAAAGGTCATCGCCAAAGGCGCAGCAATCCCTTCCCTTGATTACTGCAGTAACTTTGGGTACATCCCGTCTGGTATATACCTATCCTTATGTTTAGAAAACATACAGCACATCCTCCTTCTTAACATCAACCTGTTCACATATATCAGTCCTTTTCATGCTGTCCTCACAAATGACAAGGCCCCTCTCAGTATGAATCCTGAAGCACAGTATACATTAAGGAACTCCCCTACCTCCTGTGACTCCAGGCACAAGTTCCCTCCACTATCCCTGACCGGCCCTACCCCCACTCTGGCCATCCTCTTGTTTCTCACATAAGTGGAGAATGCCTTACGGTTTTCCTTAATCCTTCCCAACAAAGCTTTTTCATGCCCCCTTCGGGCAGTCCTAAGTCCATTCTTCAGTTCCTTCCTGGCTACCTTCAGAGTCCCCAGAGTGTGGAAACAGGCCATTTGGCCCAACAACGCTATACCGACCCTCTGATGAACATCCCACACAAAACCATTCCCCGACCCTATTTCTCTCCATGTACCTTAACTAACGTGTCAATACTACACATCCCTGAACACTATGGATAATTTAGTATGGCTGATTTGGGCTGTGGGTGGAAACTGGAGCCCCTGGGGGAACCCCACGCAGACATGGGGAGAATGTACAAACTCCACACGGACAGTCGCCCGGGGCTGGAATTGAAATCGGGTCCCGGGTGCTATAAGGCAGCCGTGCTAACTACTCAGGCATTGTGCCGCTCCCATATAACCCTATAGAAGTCTAATGATCCTTGCGTCCTTAACCTTATGTAAGCTTCCTTCTTCCTCTTGACTAGATGTTCTACACGTTGGAACCTTGTCAAATGCTTTGCTGAAGTCCATGTGGACAACGTTGACTTTCTGCCTTCATCTATCTCTTGGCCACCTCCTCGAAGAGTCAATCCAGTTTGTGAAATACGGTTTCCCACTCACAAATCCATGCTGACCATCTGTAATCAGCCCTTACCTTTCCAAATATGCGTAGCTCCTTTCTCTCAGAATCTCCACCAACAACGTCCCCATGACTGGGCTCACTCCTGGCTTTTCCCTGCAGCCCTTAAGTGATGGAACAGCATTAGCCACCCTCCAGTCTTCCTGTAACTCACTGTGTCTGTTGATAATATACATATCTCTGTTAGAGACACGGCAATCTCTTCCCCAGCTTCCCATAATATTCGAGGATAAACCGAATGAGCTACTGAGGATTGATCTATCTTTATTTGTTTTAAGATTCCAGTACTTTCCCTTCTCTGTTGAGGATTCTTTCCAAGATATCACTATTTATTTCCCCAAGCTCCTGATCTTCCATGTCTTTCTACATAGTAAATTCAGACAAGATTTTTTTTTGTTTAAGATCTCACTCATCTCTTCTGGTTCAACACATAGGCGACCTTATTGATATTGAAGGGGCCCTATTCTCTTCCTAGTTATTCTTAAGCCCTTACGGAAACTTGCATAAAGGCTTCTGTAAATTCAAATAGCACATTTCCCCCATACCGTCACCCACCACACCCTTATCTATTCTGCCATTCATATTCACACCAACATTTAAAATCCAACAGGCTCAAAAACACATTCTTCTTTATAAAATGTGTTTCTAAGGGTCCAGTTATTTTTTATTGATAGGTCCTTTCTCACTCATTTCAGCATGCTCCTCACTTACTGTCAGGCAAACATTGTTTGGTTTCAGACTGACAGCAGAAAGGGTTGTACGAGTTCTTGTTTATCAATCTGAAAAAGGTAACTTACAGGGTCAGCAGGTCATAGAGAAGGCAAATCAAATGCTGCCACTTATTAGAAAGGGAATGGAGTCTAAAAATAGGAAGGTCTTGCTAAAACTATGCAAGGTACAAGTCAGACCACACCCAGAATACTATGAACAGTGTGAGTGCCCGAAGGAATGATATTCTTCTATTGGAGGCAGGTCAGAGAAGGGTCGCTTGGCTGATCCTGGAAATGGATGAATTTTCCAATAAGAGGTGGATTAGATTGAGTTTGCACCCAACTGATGTTTAGAAAACATGACAGAAAAATTGAATGCAAGATTCAAGATTCGGAAGAGCTTTGATCAAGTACATGCTGGGAAGTAGGAAATTAGAAAGTACAGCACAGCAATAGGCCCTTCGGCCCACCATGGCTGTGCCGACCATGATGATATTCTCAACACATGCCACCTGCCCCGACATGGTCCATATCCCTCTATTCTCTGCCTGTTCAATGATGTTATTGTAAACAATCTAGTACACAATCCAGGATGCTATCTAATACAGCACTGACACTTATTAGTTATCTAGTGTGGATGGAGACCACTGTCACACACAGTTGCTGTACTACCCTTGCTGTAAGTATATTCAGTGTTCTGACTGTAACCACATTTGCATTCCCACCACTGGTTGGTCCCTATAAAAGAATTCCGGCCAATGATTGTTGCTGCTTGTTTATTCCCAGCTCCATCCAATAGCCTCCAAATTTTGGATTTCAGTTCCACGTCGCAATTTCATTAAAGCATTAAGCTCATCCTTTCTTCACTCCTTGGTGGCTTTTTGCCAAGCCTGCCTCGATCCCAACAAACCTTCAATATTTCCTTCCCAGCAATTATCATTCTGTTTTTACATCGCCAGAATGACAGTTCCATCATATCTGCTCTCTGTCATTCCATCTGCCTTATGTCGAATGCAGGGAGTCATTCCTCAGTAGTGTGAGGTTGAACAGATGGTACAGGTTACAGAGATAGTGAGGCTTACAGGGGCTGGAGGATGTTAGAGTTAAACAAAGTTACATCTGGTCAAGAATGTCAGTGGGACAAAGGGGTTTGGGGATTGGAGGAATTTATACAGATGATAGATGGAGCTGGATTAGCTTCTGGAGATAGGGATAGGGATGGATATAGGGAGAGGCAGACAGACTGTGAGGCACATACAGGTGGTGTTTCAGAGAGAAGAGTTTTGTGTGTATAACAGAGATATGGAAGGTTATAGCGACTGAACACGTTCACAGATATAAGAAGGCTTCTAGGTTCAGGAAGGCTCCATAGATCGGAAGGCAATGGAGAATGCCAGGTTACGGGGTTGGAGACAGTAACACAGATGGGGAGGGTTGCACAAATTGGAAGAGGTTCCTGTGGTCAGGCGGGTTGGTGGAGACAGGGTGAAGTTTATGTAGATTAAGATTGAAGGTTTGGAGAACGATAAGGAAGTTACGATTTTTTTCACAGAAAAGGATGGGTTGTAGGAGCTGGAGAAGTTTACCCAGATAGGGACGGATGGAGAGGTTAAAGGCAAATACATAGACATAGAGAGTGGTTTTGTTATGAGGGGCTTACAGGGACAGACAGGACTGTGAGGTTTACAGGGATGAAGGAATTTAGTATCCACTGGAGAAGTTTCTGGATTAGGGTGTTAGGGATTGGAGAACCTGACAGAAACAGAGAGCATTATGTGGACTAGAAGAGCTTCCAAACAGAGGAAGGATTATCGGGACTGGAGGATATTACAGAGATCACTAGTCCAACATGGGCCAGGATTGATGCTTGGGGCTTCTGTGCTGTCTCTGTGAGGACCAGTACAGCAAAGGTGAATGCAGGACCCTGACAAGATGATGTGAATGAAGCCTAGAATGTTGCTGTTCCTTGCCCAGTTCTGTGTCTATATCCTGTCTTCCGGGTCTGAATACAGAAGGCCACAAACTCCTCCCTGTGCTGTTTACTGTGAGTGATCTTACCGGCTGCAGGATTTACTGAAGGCTCCAGACCTCCCTCTCCATCTCTCTCTGGCTGACTAAGCATCTTCAATGAGGTGATGGATGAGAGAGGAGTTAGCAACATCCTGATTACCTGCATGAGACAGAAATAGACAGAATGGAAAATTAGACTGATGCAGTGAGGATAACTCATCTAGAGTAGCACTGAGTCCGGCAGAGATCACGAAAATCCCAGTCTCTGTCCCTGGTCTGTGCTATTGCTGATCAGAGGATTATTTTGGATCAGGATCTCAGACCAGCTGCAAGAGTGAGAGGAGCTGACAGAGGCAGCAATTAGAACCACACAGTGAGGGATACCACATGGAGAGATAATGAGTGATATCACCAAAGTGCATGAAGGTGTCAGGATCAAACAACAGTCATGGTGAAAGGGTTTCGATTCATGGTGCACGGGGATCAGTACTCAGTGATGGGTGAACTACGAGTGGAACAGGTGATAACCTCAGGTTATTCTCACCCGACTGTTCATCCAGAATTTAATGCCGATGTCAACTACACCAATCTAACTGATTAATATCCTTTAAGGAAGGAAATCGGTTATCGACAGCAGGTCTGGCCTACATGTGACTCCAGACGCAAAGTAACGAGATTTACTCTCAACTGTCCCCTGAAGTTACCTGGCAAGCAACTCAGCTCTAGGGCAGCTCATGGGGTGGGCATGAAATGCTGGCCAGAAAGAGACAGCAACATCCCACGATGGAATTAAAAACAACCGTGCTGGGAGCAGTGGCCTGGCCAATCGTGTCAGTAGGTTTATGGACAGGACTTTAAACTGACAGAGAGGATGCAGGGACAAGGTTCAGGTGAAAGGAACTTTCCAAATCCAAATAGAAATGGTGAAGCATCGGAACAGCACGGGGTTGTGACTGAAGACAAGCAGAAATGAACAGGAAGGGACAGAGTTTAACTATAACTGTACATCAGGGAATTAGGCTGTGACAGGAAATTGTGGGAAAAAGTCAATTACAATGTTCTTTCTTTGGAATGGACAAAGTACCTGCCATAAGGTAATAGACTTGTGACACCGAGATAAATAATATTCGGTCACCAGAAAGGTGTGGTTATAGGAGAAACAAAAGGTGGAACATAAATATTGAATTGTACACATCCTTGAGGGGTCTCAGGGAGTGCAGGATGGGTAACCCTGACAGTAATGGGTAACAAAGGCATTACAGAGAAAGACTTTGACATCAGATGATGCAGCTGAATCAGCCTGAATGCAGAATCTGGGTAACATGTGTCAAAAACACAAGGAGGAGAACAGTTTTGAGGCGGCCTGACAATATTTCATTGCTCAACACTGTTACACATTCCAATGAATTCCTGTGTAATGCAAAGGCACTGTGATAATTTTGGGAGACTTCAATGTTTGTCAAAAATGATATTCTCCGAACTCCTCTCCGAATGTTTTTGTCAGTGTTTCTTTAAATAACACATTGAGTAAATGGCCAGGGATATGATTATCTCAGATCGACCATTGGGTGATGAAGCTGAGTGAAGGAGTAATGTCACACTGAGATATCCGCGGGGAAATTGTCGTGTAGTGGAATTCAAAGGGCTGATGGATTTTTAAAGTGACCATAAAGCACACCCTGCAATCACAACCAAAGCCATTTACATGTATTTGAGAGGAAAACTGACCAAGGTAAACAGGGGAAATAGTGAAGTGTATGGCTGGAAATGGACAGTGGAAAACATTCAGTCATGGAGGTGTACAGCACAGAATCAGGGCCTTCGGTGTCCAACTCGTTCATGCCACCCATATATCCTAAAATAATCTCGTCTTATTTGCCAACACTTGGCCCTAATCCCTCTCAACCCTTCCTGTTCGTATACCCATCCAGATGCCTTTTAAATGCAGTCATTGTACCAGTCTCCACCACTTCCTCTAGCAGTTCATTCTATACACACATCACCCTCTGCCTGAAAACATTGTCCCTTAGGTTCCTTTTATATCTTTCCCCTCTCACCCTGAAGCTAGGCTGTCCGGTTCTGGGCTCCACTACCTCAGAGAAAAGACCTTGTCTGTTAAACCTATCCATGCTTCTCTTGTGGGCGGCACGGTGGCACGGTGGGCAGCATGGTGGCACAGTGGGCGGCACGGTGGCACAGTGGTTAGCACTGCTGCCTCACAGCGCCTGAGACCCGGGTTCAATTCCCGCCTCAGGCGACTGACTGTGTGGAGTTTGCACGTTCTCCCTGCGTCTCCGTGGGTTTCCTCCGGGTGCTCCGGTTTCCTGCCACAGTCCAAAGATGTGCAGGTCAGGTGAATTGGCCATGCTGAATTGCCCGTAGTGTTAGGTAAGGGGTAAATGTAGGGGTATGGGTGGGTTGCGCTTCGGCGGGTCGGTGTGGACTTGGTGGGCCGAAGGGCCTGTTTCCACACTGTAATGTAATGTAAAAAAAAATAATGTAATGAGTTTATAAATCTCTGTATGGTCACCCATCAGCCTCAAATACCCCAGCCCATTTAACCTCTCCCTAAAGCACAAATCTTCCAATCCTAGCAACATCCTTGCAAATCTTTTCTGAAACCATTAAATTTACAAAAAATCCTTCCGATAGGAAGGAGACAAGTATTGCACACAATATTCCAAAAGTCACTTATCCAATGTCCTGTACAGCCAGAACATGACCTCCCAACTCCTCTAATCAATGCTCTGATCAGTAAAAGCAAACATACCAAACACCTTCTTCACTATCCTATCTACCTGCGACTCTATTTTCAAGGAGCTATGAATCTGCATTCCAAAGTTTCTTTGTTCAGCAACACTCTCTAGGAACATACCATTAAGTGAGTAAGTCCTGCTGAGATTTTCTTTCCCAAAATGCAGCACCTCACATTTATCTAAATTAAACTCCATCTGCCACACCTCAGCCCATTGGCCCATCGGATACAGATCCCGTTGTAATCTGAGGTAACATTCTTTGCTATCCACAACACCTCCAATTTTGGTGTCATCTATAAACTTACTAATTACACCTCGTATGTTCACATCCAAAACATTTATATAAATAACAAAAATAGTGGATCCAGCACCGATCCTTGTAGCGCTCCACTGGTCACAGGTCTCCAGTCTGAAAAACAACTTTCCACCACCACCCTCTGTCTTCTACCTTCGGGCGAGTTCTGTATCCAAATGGCTGGTTTTCCTTGTATTCCATGAGATTTAACATTGCTCACCAATTTCACATGTGGAAACTTTGCGAACACCTTATTGAATTCCATACCGCTCACATTGACTGCTCTGCCCTCATCAATCCTTTTTGTTATTTTTTCAAAAACCTCAATTCAATTTCTTGAGACATGATTTCCCATGCATAAAGCAATGCTGACTATCCATAATTAGACACTGACTTTCTAAACACATGCAAATCCTGTCCCTCATGATTCCCTCCTTTAACGTGCCCACCACTGACGTCAGGCGAACCGGTCTGTAGTTCCCTGGCTTCTTCTTACCACCTTGCTTAAATAGTGGCACCACGTTAGCCAACCTCCAGTCTTCTGGCACCTCACCTGGGACAATCGATGATACAAATATTTCAGCACGGGGCCCAGCAATCACTTCCCTTGCTTTCCACAGAGTTCGAGGGTACACCTGATCAGGCCCTGGTAAGGTCCGAAGGAGTGTTGCAGAACAAAGAGTCCTTGGATTGCAGGTTCATAGCTCCTCGAAAGTGGAGTTGCAGGTAGATAGGATAGTGAGGAAGCGTTTGGTATGCTTTCCTTTATTGGTCAGCGTATTGAGTACAGGAGTTGGGAGGTCATGTTGCGACTGTACAGGACATTGGTTAGGCCACTGTTGGAATATTGCTTGCAATTCTGGTCTCCTTCCTAACCGAAAGATGTTGTGAAATTTGAAAGGGCTCGGAAAAGCTTTACAAGGATGTTGCCAGGGTTGGAGGATTTGAGCTCTAGGGAGAGGCTGAACAGGCTGGGGCTGTTTTACCTGGAGCATCGGAGGCTGAGGGGAGACCTTATGGAGGTTTACAAAATTATGAGGGGCCCGTATGGGATAAATATACAAAGTCTTTTCCCTGGTGTCGGGGAGTACAGAACTAGAGGGCATAGATTTAGGGTGCGGGGGAAAGATATGAAAGAGACTGAGGGGCAACTTTTTCACACAGAGGGTAGTACGTGTATGGAATGAGCTGCCAGAGGAAGTGGTGGAGACTCAGGTGGTACTAGATTGGGTTGGGATATCTGGTCGGCGTGGATGGGTTGGACTGAAGGGTCTTTTTTCATATTGTACATCTCTATGACCTGATAAGGTCCTGAGAGTTTATCCATCTTTATGCATTTCAAGACATCCAGCACCTCCTCCTCTGTAATATGGACATTTTGCAAGTTGACACCATCTATTTCCCTACATTCTATATCTTCCATGTCCTCCCCACAGTAAATACTGATGTAAAACACTTGTTTAATATCTCCCAATCTCCTGCAGATCCACGTGCAGGCTGCCTTGCTGATCTTCAAGGGGCCCTATTCTCTCCCTAGTTACCATTTTGTCCTTTATATTTTTATAAAAATCCTTTGGATTCTCCTTAATCCTATTTGCCAAAGCTACCTCATGTCCCCCTTTCGCCCTCCTGATCTTCAGCTTTAGTATACGCCTGCTGCCTTTATATTCTCCTAAGGATTCACACTCTCTCCTGAGATATGTTTACTTCTCTCTTAACTTAAACCTCAATTTCTCTCCTCATCCAGCATTCCAAACACCTACTGGCCTAGCCTTTCACCCTCACAGGAATATGTCTCCTGCCTCCAAACTGCTGTTCTCATTTTAGAAGGCATTACAATTTCCAGTGATAAAGGTGTCATTCTCTCAAAATGGAAACTTCCCAGTTCCTGCATCTCATGAAATGTTTGCTGGAAAATAATGACAAAACAAAGAACTTTCCAAAGAAAGGCTTCGATAAGGCGAGCTCTGATCAGTTACATAGATCTGGAGGTTACCAAATGCACGGAGAGTGCTTTCTACCAGAGCAGCACCAGGTCAGTATCAGGCATACAGACAGAATGGGCAAATAGATTCACATCTGAACTCCCATCTCCCGGCCTGGGAACCTGAAGGGTGCATAGCCATTCTAGAGAGTTATGCAGATATCTGGAATGTTGCTGTGGCAAAAAGAGGTTTCAGTAATTTTGAAGGTTTATGCTAATAAAGGAGGTTACAGAGGTAAGGGGGATTATCGGGACTTTAAGAGGTTTCCCAGTTTATGATGTTGGAGGGATTGGAGGAAGTTACCAAGATAGGGTGGGTTTAAGATTGAGGAATTCCGCGGACAACCTTTACAGGGAGAAAGGCAGTATTTTTGACAGTGTGGAGGAACAGAAGAATCTTGGGGCCCACATCCATTGATCCCTCAAAGCTGCTACTCAAGTGGTTAGCCTTATTCAGAATGCATGTGGTGTGTTGGCTTTCATTAGCAGAGAGATTGAGTTTAAGAGCGATGAGGTTATGCTGCAGCTCTATCAAGACAAGTGTGGTTAGACAACACTTGGTATATTGCGTTCAGTTCTGGTTGCCTCATCATCAGAAAGATGTAGAAGCTATAGAGAGGGTGTAGAGGAGATTTACCAGATGCTGCCTGGACTGGAGGGGAGATCTTATAGAGAAAGGTTGAGGGAGTTAGGGCTTTTCTTTTTGGAATGAAAAGGGACAAGAGATGACTTACTGGAGGTGAACGAGATGATTTGAGGCTTAGATAGAGAGGATAGCCACATACTTTTCCCATTGCAAAAATGGAAATAAGAAGGGGACATAAAGTGAAGGTGATCAGAGGAAGATTTTACAGGAGATATCAGGGGTGTTCTTTGCACACAGTGTAGCAGGTGCGTACAATGCACTGCCAACAGTGGTAGTAGAGTCCGATACATTAGGGACATTTAGTGAACTCTTAGACAAGCAAATGGCTGATAATAAAATGTAGGGTCAGTAGGATAAATGATCGACACAACATTGAGGGCCAAAGGGCCTTTCGCTGTGCTGTACTGTTCTTCGATCTAAATAGGGAGGGTTACAATGGCACAAAGAGGTTTCAGAAAGCTGCAGAGGATGGGATCTGAATGAAGAGACACAAATAGGAAGGTGTGCTCGGATTGTCAGAGGTAACACAGACAGCAATGGTCTGGAGCAGACAACCCAGACTGGGGGTGCTGTGGGGACTGGAGGTAACTTCACAGGGAGGGAGGACCATAGAGCCACAAGAGGTTACAGAGCTATAGGGCCTGCAGGAGTTCATGGAGATGGGGAGGTTGGGAGAGATGGAGCAGTTTACACAGAAAAGGATGTTGGTAGGATGGGATGTTTCACACAGACAGGAGTGTTTGAGGTGAATGGAGCAGATTGTGGAAATCAAGACGGTTTTATAGATTAGAAGAACACACAGCTATGTGGATAGCAGTCGCGACTGAAGATGTTTATAGTTATAGAAAGGCTAAGTTTCTGCAGGTTATTTAGATATAGAGGATGTGGAGTTAGACAATTTTACCAGGAGGAAAGCACAGCAATTTTGGTTAGAGACAGTTTCACGGATGAGGGAGCATTAGTAACCTCCTCCAGTTTGGTCAAAGTGGGAAGGGTTGTAGGGGAGGGTGACGTTTCCACAGATAGGGGTGTAAGAGCTGGAGATGGTTCTGGAGATGAGTAGATGGATGGAGAGACTGGAACAGCTTGCATTGACAGGGTGGGAGATAGCCACGGGAGGATGTTACACATATAGTGAGTCTTTTTGGAAGTGGATCAGATAGTCACAGGCATTGGAGTGAGTTCTACAGATCAGGGATGCTGCACGGACCCGAGAGGATTGTACGGTCTAAAAAATTGATTGTATCTTTCGGTCTGGAAAAAGATACAAATAACTTAAAGTCAATGTATGGGTGGATGATGAACAGACTGGAAGACCTGACATTGACAGGATGGGTGATAGGCAAGGGAGGATGTTACACAGATAGTGAGTCTTTTTGGAACTGGATCAGATAGTCACAGACATTGCAGTGAGATCTACAGATCAGGAGTGCTGCAGGGACCTGAGAGGATTGCAAGGTCTCCACAGATTGATGATATCTTTAGGACTGGAAGAAGATACGAATAGCTTAAACTCTATGTATACTGTTTTCTTTTTCCTGAACAGAGCCTCAATATCCCTCAGCAGCCAGGGATCTCTGAACCTGCCAGATTCTCCCTTCACTGGAACACACTGGCCCAGGATTCTTGAGATCACCCTTTTAAAAGCCTCCCATTTGTCAGTCATTCCTTTTCCTTCACACATACTCACCCAATCGATGGTAATCATAATGTAGAGGAGACGTTGTTGGACTGGGGTGGACAATGTTAAAAATCACACAACACCAGGTTCCAGTCCAGCAGGTTTATTTGGAGGCACTAGGCTTCAGAGCACTGCTTCTTCATCAGGTGGTTGTGGAGCACAGTCGTACGGCACAGAATTTATAGCAACAGGATGGCAATGTCATGGAACGTAATATCAAACACATTTAGTTTCTGCCTTTCACTTTTAGGATGACCACCTGCGCTTCGAAAGCTGGTGCTTCGAAATAAACCTGTTGGACTATAACCTGGTGTTGTGCGATTTTTTAATTCACCCGATCAACCTCTGCTCGATTCTGCCAAATAGCCCCAAAATTGGCCCTGCTCCAGTTTCACACCTTATTCTGTGGACCTGTTTGATCTTTTTCCATAACTATGTTAAAACTAAGACAGTTGTGGTCACTGGACCCAAAGTGTTCTCTGATTGATTATTCAGTGACTTGCCTGACCACGCTGTCTGAGGGGAGGTCCGGTGTTGCACCCACCTGAGTAGAGTTAGGCCTTGTTCGAGTTACATCTTGATTTCAGAAAACTTCTTGGACACATTTGACAAATTGAATTCCGTATGGGCCTTTTAATCTGTGGGTGGCCCAGTCCATCCAGGGGAAGTTAACATCTCCAACCAATACTACATTATTATTTCATTAGGTACCTGCAATCTCTCTACACATCTGTTCCTCTCACATCCGCTGGCTATTTGGGAATCTTGAAGACTGTCAGAACAGAGTGCACACCCCCTTTTTGTTTCTAACGTCTAAACATATGGCCTCATTTGATGACTCTTAAAGAGTATCCTCTCGAAGCGCTGTTGTTCTGCCATCCCTTATCAAAAGGGCAGCTCCCCCTCCTCACTTAATTGTCCTTCTGTCACGCCTGAAGCATCTGTATCCTGGAACACTGAGCTGCCAGTCCTGCCCTTCTCTCAGCCATGTTTCTGTTATGGTTATAATATCCCAGTCCCCAGAGCAAATCCACGCTCTGAGCTCGTCTTCCTTACCAGTCAGGCCTCGTGCATTGAAATAAATGCATGTTAAACCAAAAGTCTTTTCCCTACCTTGGCTGTGCCCTTGGATATCCTGAATAGCAAACTTGTTCTCGATGGCTGATGCATTTTTCTGTTGACTGGTCGATAGGCCCTCCCTTATTGAGAGTCCCTGCCAAACCTTTTTAAACCCTCCCCGAATAACACTAACAAATCTCCCCGCTGGGATACTGGCGTCCCTCTGGTTCAAGTCAAACCCATCATCTTGTATAGGTCACCTCTACCCCAAAAGAGATCTCAGTGATCCAAACCTTAACCCCACCCCCACCAGCTCCTCAGCCACACATGTATCTGGCCTATCTTTCTATTTCTATCCTCACTGGGGCAGGTGGCACTGAGAGCAATCTGGAGATCACTTCCCTTGAGGTCCTGCTTTTTAACTTCGTACCTAACTCCTGATACTCATTTCACAGGACCCCATCCCATCGTCTACCTCTGTCATGTGGACCGATGTGCACAATGACCTCTGGATGTTCATCCTCCCCTTCAGAATGTTCAGTAACCGCTCAGAGACATCCTTGACCCTGGTTACCAGGAGGCAGCACACCACCTGGGGTCTCTTCTGCGGGCACACAGTTTCCTGTCTGTCCCCCTCACAACTGAGTCTCCTATCAGTATCTCTTTCTTCGAGAGGTTCTGGCAAACATATACTGGGAAGACTATCTGCAGTTTGTCCATATTTGGAAAGTGGGAGTATGTTAAAGTGATACAGTGAGAATTCAGGGCCAGTGTGTTCCTGACGAGGGAATAGTAAAGGCAGCAAATCCAGTAAATACTGATCAAGCGACATCGTGAGTTTTAAAAAGAAAACACAGTGCAATAAAACCAGGTGAAGCCATTCAAAAGTGTAGGGACTGCAAGGATATCCTTAGAAATGAGGGACACACAATGACCATAAAATATCCTTGTCAGATACTATTAAGGAAAAGTCACAAGGTATCTTATCAATATGTTTAGAATAAGAGGATTACTGAGGAAGTAATGAGGCCTGTTAGAAATAAAAGAGACAATCTGTGCATGTAGGTGAGGTCTTCAATGAATAATTCTCATCTGCATTCACACAGGAGCCAGGGATTTTAGTTGGGATGGTGAGGTTCGAGAACATGTTAAGATCAATACGGAGGAGGTATTAAATGTTTTCATAGGCATAAAGCTGGAGAAATCCCCAGTGCCCAATAAAATGTATCCCAGGCTGCTATGGGAGGTAAGGGAGGAGGTTGCTGGGGCCCTGGTGGATATATTTAATAGTTTTCTGGTCACAGATGAAGTGCCGAATGACTGGAGGATCACTAATGTGGTTCCTTTGTTCAGGAGCAGCAGGGATAGGCCAGGTAATTACAGAGCAGATAGTCTGACAGCAGGGGGAGGGACATTATTGGAAACAATTCTGAGGACAAATCAACACTTAAAAAGGTAAAGATCATCTCGGCTCAATCCTCACGGATTTGGGAGAGGAGGATACTGTCTGAGAAAGTCAGTGGAGTGTTTTGAAATGGTGTCTAAACGTATTGATGAGGGCAATGCAGATGTTACATGGAATTGAATAAGGCCTTTGACAAGTTCACACACGGAAGGCTGATCCAAAAGTAAAAAGCCATTGGGTTCCAAGGCAAGTTGGTAAATTGGATCCACAATTGGTGGACAGACTGCTTCGTGTTTGAAATTCCTTCACCAGTGGGTGTACCACAGGGATCTGTGCAGGAACCATTGCTGTTTATAATGGGCATTAACAACTCGGATGTGAAAGCAGAATGAACCATTAGTAGGCTCGCAAATGACATGAAAGGTGAGGTTCTGTCCACAGTGCGACGGTTGATCTCAGCCTACAGTTCAATGTCTTTCAGATGATAATTTGAGCAGGGTTTAGAGTGATCGAAGTGAGATAATACCCTGTGGGAGGAATGATAAGCGACAGACAGACATAATGAATGTTAGGTCCTTGTGGAGTGCTGAGGAATACAGGGACCTTGGTGGACAAGTCCATAGATCCCTGAAGGGGTTAGCACAGGGAGACAGGGTGGGGAATGGACCTGACCTGGGGGTGGGATGTGGACCAACATTCTGGTGGGGCAAATTAGAGAAGCGGCTTGAGAGTGTATAAACTAGTGGACCTTAAACTGTCATAAAGACAGAAAGAAGATTGAGACTGTTACACAAGTTAAAGAGAGCAATTCCAACAGACAAGGCAGGCAAGAACATAGCAGGGAATAGGGAAAAACTGATGATTAACCTGCATTTATTTCAATGCAAGGGGCCTGACAGCTAAGGAAGATGAACACGGGGATGGATGGGTATATGGGACTTGGAGATTATAGTTATCATTGTGCTACTATCTGTGTGGAATATGCACATTCTCCCCGTGTCTGCGTGGGTTTCCTCCGGGTGCTCTGGTTTCCTCCCACAGTCACAAAGATGTGCAGTTTAGGTGAATTGGCTATGCTAAGTTGCCCGTCATGTTTGGTGAAGATGTAAATGTAGGGGAATGGGTCTTGGTGGGTTGCTCTTCGGAGAGTCAGTGTAGACGTTTTGGACCAAAGGGCCTGTTTCCACACTGGAAGTAAACTAATCTAATCAAATCATTACAGAAACACTGCTGAGGGAGGGATAGGACCAACAAATCATTGTTTCAAGGTAGAGAGACCACAGGAAGCATGGAAGGGTTGGCAAGAGAGGAAGGACACGTGGTGGTGGGTTTTGAGTGCATGAACCATCACAGCAATACTTAGAGAGGACATTCTTATGGGATTGGCCACTGTGTTAGTGGAACTGTGAAATAAGAATGGGTCATCAATTTGATACGAGTGTACAGACCCTGAATAACCTGTGGCAGACTGAGGAACAAATATGTTGGGAGACCTCCTGTCTGTATCTGACATATAGGTAAAAACAATGACTGCAGATGCTGGAAACCAGATTCTGGATTAGTGGTGCTAGAAGAGCACAGCAGTTCAGGCAGCATCCGAGGACAGGCAAAATCCGATTTTGCCTGTCCTCGGATTTTGCCTGTCCTCGGATGCTGCCTGAAGTGCTGTGCTCTTCCAGCACCACTAATCCTGTATCTGACATATGCTTACTTCTTTTTCTGAAATAAAACCTCAAATTTTCTAATCATCCAGCATTCCCTACACCTTACCAGCCTTTCCTTTCACCCTAACAGGAATGCTGGATACTGTCTCTGGACTGCCGTTATCTCATTTTGGAAGGCTTCCCAATTTCCAATGGTAAAGGTTTCATTCTCTCAAAATGGAAACTCCCCAATTACTGCATCTTGCGGAATTGTCACTTGAAAATAATGAAAAAAATAAAGAACATTCCAAACAAAGGCTTGGATGTGGTGAGCTCTGGTCAGTCACGTAAATATACACGGAGAATGCTTTCTACCTGAGCAGCACCAGGTCAGTGTCAGGCACACAGTCAGAATGGGCAAATAGATTCACATCTGAGCTCACATCTCCCAGCCTGGCAATCTGAAGCTGTGCACAGCCATCATGATAAATATCTGCATAAATAGTCCAATCAAAAAGAGTCAGTCATTTAAATTGTAATATCCTTCAGGTTCCACAAACCATTCTCGGTCCCATCCTGTAGGTTCTATGAATCCTGCTCCCTCTAGCCTCCTCAGGATCCACGTCCCTTCATACATTTGTACCATCCTCCAGATTCTGCAGCCCTTCTTACTTCTGTAACATGACCCGGACTCTACAACCCTTCCTTTACTCTGCAATATTCCCCAGAGGGGACTAGAGGGTGATGGGGTTGCAGAGACAGTGAATGAGATCAGGATGAGACGGTATTGCAGATATTAGGAATACTGCTGTGGTAAAAAAAGGAGGCTTCAGGACTTTTGAGGGCAGATGCTAATAAAGGAGGTTACAGAGCGAAGGAGGATTGTCGGGATATGAAGAGGTTTCACTGTTTGCGAGAGTTGTAGGGATCACAGGAAGTTACCAAGATAGGGAGGGTGTAAGATTGCAGGATTCCACAGACAACCTTTACAGGGTGAAAGGCAGGATTCTTGACAGTGTGGAGGAACAGAAGAATCTTGAAGTCCACGTCCATAGATCCCTCAATGTTATCACTCAAGTTGATTGCCTTGTTCAGAAGGTGTTTGTTGTGTTGGCTTTCATTAGCAGCGGGATTGAGTTTAAGTTCCATGAAGTTATGCTGCAGCTCTATCTGGTTAGAGAACATTTGGTATATTGTGTTCAGTTCTGGCTGCCTCATTATCAGAAAGATGTGGAAGCTTTAGAGAGGGTGCAGAGTAGATTTATCAGGAGTGGAGGTCTAATGAAGGTAGGTTGAGAGCATTTGGGCTTTTCTCATTGGAATGAAAAAGGATGAGGAGTGACTTGATAGAAGTGAACGAGATGATTTGAGGCCTCGATAGAGAGGATAACCAGATACTTCTCCCATTGCAAAAATGGCTATAACGAGGGAACATAAATGGAAGGTGTTTGGAGAATGTTTAACGGGAGATGTGATAGGGTTTTTTTTTTTACACACAGAGTGGCAGATGCATGGAATGGACCGCCAATATTTGTAGTGGAGACCAATACATTAGTTACATAAGCAACACTTAGATAGGCACTTGGATGATAGTAAAATGTGGGGCCTTTAGTTTAGTTTAATCTGAGAGTAGGATAAAGGGTCAGTGCAACATCGAGGGCCGAAGGGCCTGCTCTGTGCTGTACCGCTCTATATTCTAAATAAGGAGGCTCACAATGGCACAAAGAGGTTTCAGAAAGCTGGAGAGATGGGATCGGAATTAAGAGACACAAATAGGAATGGTTGCTAGGATTGTCAGGAGGTAACAGACACAGCAATGGTCTGACCTGGAGCAAACGACCCAGACTGGGAGGGGTGTGGGGACTGGAGGTGGTTTCACAGGGAGGGAGGACCAGAGAGTCACAGGGTGTTACAGAAATGTGGAGAGCTGTAGGGTCTACAGGAGTTCATGGAGATGAGGAGGTGGGGAGGGATGCAGCAGTTACAGGCATAAAGATGTTGATAGGATGGGGTGGTTTGCACAGACAGGGGTGTTTTATGTGAATGGAGCAGATTACAGAAATCTAGACGGTTTTATAGATTAGAAGAACAAACAGACATGTGGAGGGCAGTCGTGACTGAAGATGTTTATAGTTATTGAAAGGCTTAGGTTCTGCAAGTTATTTAGGTATAGAGGGTGTGGTGTCTTACAATTTTAGCAGGAGATAAGGACATCCATTTTGGTGGGAGGCAGTTTCACAGATAAGGGAGCATTAGTAACTCCTGCAGTTTGGTCAAAGTGGGAAAGTTTGTAGGGGAAGGTGACATTTACACAGATAGGGGTGTAAGAGATGGAGAAGGTTATGGAGATGAGCAGATGAGGGACAGAATGGAAGACCTGACATTGACAGGATGGGTGAAAGGCAAGGGAGGATGTTACACAGATAGTGAGTCTTTTCGGAACTGGATCAGATAGTCACAGGCATTGCAGTGAGTTATAAAGATCAGGAGTGCTGCAGGGACCTGAGATTGATCATGTCCTTCGGACTGGAAGAAGATATGAATAGCTGAAACTCTATGTATGCTGTTTGCTTTTTCCTGAACAGAGCCACAATATCCCTCATCAGCCAGGGATCCCTGAACCTGCCAGATTTTCCCTTCACTCTAACAGGGACATACTGGCCCTGGATTCTTGAGATCACACTTTTAGAAGCATCCCGTTTTCCAGTCATTCATTTTTCTTCAAACAGTCTTGCCCAATCGATGATAGTCATAATGTGGAGGAGCCGGTGGTGGCTGGGATGGGCAAAGTTAAAAATCACACAACCCCAGCTTCCAGTCCAGCAGGTTTATTCGGAGGCACTAGGTTTCGGAGCGCTACTTCATCAGGTGGTTGTGGAGCACAATCTTAAGGCTCAGAATTTATAGCAACATGATAGCAGTGTCATGGAATGTAATATCAAACACATGTTGTCTAAGCCTTTCATCTTTTAGGCTGATCACCTGCGCTTTGAAAGCTAGTGCTTTGAAATAAACCTGTTGGACTATAACTTGGTGTTGTGTGATTTTTAATTCACCCAATTCACCTCTGCTCAATCCTGCCTCATGTCCCCAAATCTGGCCCTGCTCCAGTTTCACACCTTAATCTGTCAATCTGCCTGATCTTTTTCCATAACAATGTTAAAACGAAGACAGTTGTGGTCACTGGACCCAAAGGATAGGCCAGGTAATTACAGAGCAGACAGTCTGACAACAGGGGGAGGGAAATTATTGGGAACAATTCTGAGGGACAGTTTGAATCAATAACTGAAAAGGCAGGAAGCAATTAGGGATATTCAGCATGGATTTGGCAAAGGAAGATCCTGTCTGATGAATTCAGCTGAGTTTTCTTTGAAATTATGATTGAAAAATCTTGATGAGGGCAGTGCAGATGATGTGGGTTCCATTGGGTTCAGTACTGCCTTTGACAAGGTCCCACATGGAAGGCTGGTCCAAAAGGGAAGAGCCACTAGGATCCAAGGCAAGTTGGGAAATTGGATCCAACACTGGTGGAAGGTTGTTTCGGTGATGAGGAGCCTTTCACCAGCGGATGTACCACAGGGATCTGTGCAGGAACCATCGCTGTTTATTATGTACATTAATGAGTTGGATGTGATAGCAGAAGGTTTACAGATGACATGAAGGGTGAGGGTGTTGTCCACAGTGAGGGGGATTGTCTCAGGCTAGAGACTGAAGTTTGAAGTTGGGACTGAATTTCAAAGAGTCATTTCAAGCGATAAGGCAGGCAAGAGCAGAGCAGGCAATGAGGGAAAACCGATCAATAAAACTGCACTGACTTTGATGTAAAAGGCCTGACAGTTAAGGCAGATGAGCGCATGGCATGGATGGGAACATGGGACTGAAAATTCACAGGTATTACAGAACAACAGCAGAGGGAGGGAGGGGACCGGCAGCACAATGTTCCAGGGGACAGATGCTGCAGGAAGGACAGAAGGGGAGCTGAGAGAGGAGGAGAGCTGCTGGTTCTGATTGGTGAAACATCCCAGCAGGACTGAGAGAGGATATTCCTGCGGGACCGCCCAGTGAGGACAAAAAGGGGACATGACATAGCTTTGGCAAATAGAATTAAGGAGAATGCAAAGGGTTTTTACAAATATACTAAGGACAAAAGGGTAACTGGGGAGAGAATAGGGCCCCACAAAGATCAGCAAGGCGGCCTTTGTGTGGAGCCACAGAAAATGGGGGAGCTACTAAATGAATATTTGCATCAGTATTTACTGTGGAAAAGGATATCGAAGATATAAACTGTAGGGAAATCGATGATGACATCTTTCAAAAAGTCCAGATATACAGAGGAGGAAGTGCCGGATATCTTGAAATGCTTAAAGGTGGATAAATCCCCAGGACTTGGTCAGGTGTACTCGAGAACTCTGTGAGAAGCTAGAGAAGTGATTGCTGGGCCTCTTGCTGAGATAGTTGTATCATCGATAGTCACAGGTGACATGCCGGAAGACTGGAGGTTGGCAAAAGTGGTGCCACTGTTTAAGACGGGCGGTAAAGACAAGTCAGGGAACTATAGACCGGTGAGCCTGACCTCGGTGGTGGGCAAGTTGTTGGAGGGAATCCTGAGGGACAGGATGTACATGTATTTGGAAAGGCAAGGACTGATTAGGGATAGTCAACATTGCTTTGTGCGTGGGAAATCAAGAAGTAACAAAGTAACAAAGACGATTGATGAGGGCAGAGTGATAGATGTGATCTGTATGGATTTCAGTAAGGCATTCAACAAGGTTTCCCCATGGGAGACTGATTAGCAAGGTTAGATCTCATGGATTACAGGGAAAACTAGCCATTTGGATACAGAACTGGCTCAAAGGTAAAAGAGTGGTGGTGGAGGGTTGTTTTTCAGATTGGAGACCTGTAACCAGTGGAGTGCCACAAGGATTGGTGCTGGGTCCTCTACATTTTGTCAATTACATAAATGATTTGGATGCGAGCATAAGAGGTACAGTTAGTAAGTTTGCAGATGACACCAAAATTGGAGGTGCAGTGGACAGCGAAGACGGTTTCCTCAGATCTGGAACAGGTGGGCCAATGGGCTAAGTGGCAGATGGAGTTTAATTCAGATAAATACAAGGTGTTGCATTTTGGGAAAGCAAATCTTAGCAGGACTTAGACGTAATGGTAAGATGCACGGGAGTGTTGCTGAACAAACAGACCTTGGAGTGCAGGTTCATAGCTCTTTGGCAGTGGAGTCACAGGTAGATAGGATAGTGAAGAAGGGATTTTGTATGCTTTCCTTTATTGGTCAGAGTATTGAGTACAGGAGTTGGGAGGTCATGTTGCGGCTGCACAGGACATTGGTTAGGCCACTGTTGGAGTATTTTGTGCAATTCTGGTCTCCTTGCTATTGGAAAGATGTTGTGAAACTTGAAAGGGATCAGAAAAGATTTACAAGGATTTTGCCTGGGTTGGAGTGTTTGAGCCAGTGGGAGAGGCTGAACAGGTTGGAGCTGTTTTCCCTGGAGTGTCGGAGGCTGAGGGGTGACCTTACAGTGGTTTACAAAATTATGAGGGGTATGGATAAATGGATGATAGGATAAATAGACAAACTCTTTTCCCTGGGGTTGGGGAGTGCAGAACTAGAGGGCATAGATTTAGGGTGAGAGGAGAAAGATATAAAAGAGACCTAAGGGGCAACTTTTTCACACAGAGAATGGTACGTGTATGGAGTGAGCTGCCAGAGGATGTGGTGGAGGCTGGTACAATTGCAACATTTAAGAGGCATTTGGATGGGTATATGAATAGGAAGGGTTTGGAGGGATATGGGCCGGGTGTTGGCAGGTGGGACTAGATTGGGTTGGGATATCTGGTCGGCGTGGATGGGTTGTTTCCATATTGTACATCTCTATGACTCTATGACTCATGGGGGTTATAGAAATAAACTGCGTGGTTGCATCTGGAGGAGATTAAAGGCATAGAGGTTTGCAGTTTCTGAAGGAAATTACATGAAGCGGGACCAGCAGAGTTTACAGAGACTGAGTGCGTTTTAGAGACAGGAAGAGTTCATAGTCATCATTAGAAATGTAGAAACCAATTTATGAGAGAAGCAGAGTCACTCTGCTTTGTGTCCAAAGACAAGGAGGAGTCTAACAGCTGGTGGAGTTACGAAGATACAGAACTTTTTTGTTGTCGTGACTGGAAGGTTACAGAGATCATGAAGGTAATAGGAGTTCAAAAAAGTCACAAAGACAGGGAAGTTTTTCAGGTCTGGAAAGGGCTACACTGACAGGGATGGCTTAAGGAACTGACAAGTTGTTTTTCACAGTTAAGGAGAGATGTGACAGAACCCGGGATTAAAGGCAAAGGCAGAAACTTGGAGAGTTTTACTGATATGAGGAGCTTACAGGGATAAGCAGGATTGTAGGGGCTGATAGAGATAGGGGAAGTGGTATCGATGAAACAGACAGCAGAGATACTGACAGACATAGGGAGGGTTCTGTGGAACAGATGAATTTACAGACAAGATGGTGATAATGAAGCCTGAGAATTTTCTCATGTTCCTTGCCCAGCATTGTTCCTACATCATGCCCTCAGGGTCTGAATTAAAGTCCACTAACTCCTCCCTGTGCTGTTTACTGTGAGTGATCTTACCGATTGCAGGATTTACTGAAGGCTCCAGATCTCACTCTCCATCTCTCTCTGGCTGACCAACTGTCTTCAATGTGGTGATGGACGAGACAGGAATTGGGAATTCTGTTGAGTCAGGGACATCAGGAATACCTACAGGAGTCAGAGAAGTAGACAGAATGAAAAATTACATTGATGCAATGAAGGTTACACATGGAGAATGGCACTGAGTCCCACAGAGATCTGGAAATTCCCAGTCTCCATCCATGGCCTGTGCAGTTGCTTCCCTCTGGAGTGGAGAATGCTGTTGGCTCAGGATCTGGAATAGCTGGAAGAGCGAGAGACACTGACAGAGACAGCAATTAGACCCACACAGTGAGGGATACCACATGGAGAGAGACAGTGATATCAGCAGAATGCAGGAATGTATCAGGATCACACAACGGGTATTATCAGAAGTGGTTCTGACCAGTGAGCACTGCTACCAGTACTCAGAGAAGACTGAGTTATTTTATTGGGATAGGCTCCTCTGGTACCAGATTATGCAGTGTGTTATAAATGGACACAGATGAGGAGGGGGACAGGTCTGAGGTGAATGGAAATTCCCAAGTCCAAAGAGAAAGGTTGAAATATTGGAACACCATGGAGATGTGAATGAAGACCAAAAGAAAGAAACAGTAAGGGACTGAGTTTAATTGAAATATGACATTGTCAAACAGATTGGTGACAGGAAATTATTGGTTAAAATAAAGTAAATGCCTTTTCTGCCCCTCACAATTCCTCATACACCACAAGTGACATCACTTCCTGAAGAAGGGCTAATGCCCGAAACGTCGATTCTCCTGTTCCCTAGATGCTGCCTGACCTGCTGCGCTTTTCCAGCAACACATTTCCATCTCTGACATCACTTCCACCCCTCACATCATCGCTGATGTCACACACGCAGTGATTTCCACGCTCCCCCACTGCCGTGTTTGCCACCACTTCCGCCCACATCAACGCTACTCACCTGCATTCTGCTGACACCCCCCCCAGGTCCCGTCACCATCCCAGCCCCCAGAACCCTGAGGGGAACACCGCCCCTGCTCATGACTCCATCCCCATTCCCCCTAACACCACACCCACTCCAGTTACAGGCTCCATCGCCTCCTCTACATTGGGGAGACTGGACACCTCCTAGCGGAGCACTTTAGGGAACATCTCTGGTACACCCGCACCAATCAACCCCACCGCCCTATGGCCCAACATTTCAACTCCCCCTCCCACTCTGCCGAGGACATGCAGCTCCTGTGCTTCCTCCACCACCACTTCCTTACCGCCCAACGCCTGGAGGAAGAACGCCTCACCTTCCGGCTCGGAACACTTCAACCCCAGGGCATCAATGTGGTCTTCACCAGTTTCCTCATTTCCCCTTCCCCCATCTCACCCCCCTCCAGCCTTCCAGCTCAGCACCACACTCATGACCTATCTCCCTTTCCACCTATCCATTCCACCCTCGCACCCCCATCCCCACCCCCATTCACCCATTGTACTCTTTGCTACCTTCCTCCATCCTCCACTCTGACCTATCACCTTCTTCCCCACCCCATTCACCTATTGTGCTCTATGCTACTTTCTCCCCATCCCCACTCCCCTCTCATTTATCTCCCCACTCTGCTGGCTCCCGGCATCTGTTCCTGATAAAGGAAACATCAATTTTCCTGTTCCTGGGATGCTGCCTGACCTGCTGAGCTTTTCCAGCACCACTCTAATCTAGACTCTGGTTTCCAGCATCTGTAGTCCTTGTTTTTACCTTATTGGAGGAGCAGACTACCGAGGTAAGGCATGTTGTAGACACTGAAGCAAGTTACAGCGATAGGGCTGGTAGTCTGGAATGCAGTACATTTCAAGTATGTGGAGGGAGTATCGGGAAGGGAGGAGGTTACAGCGATAGGATCTGTTATAGGAATTAAATATTATTGAAGACACTGGACCACAAGACATGCCATAGATACACTGTTGCAGAGTAGTGAGTTTTAATATGACAGAACTTACATTGGGGTGGTGATTGAGCCTGGAGTCTGTGTGTGTGTGTACTGTGCTCCCCCTCCAGCACTGTATCTATGTCATGTTGTGTTAACAGATGTTTGGAGCCCTCTCATTGTTCTTTGCTCTGTGCACTGTGGGTGACCTTACTTCACTACAGGATTTATTGAAGGATCCAGATCTCCTTTCCCTTTGTCTCTCTCTGGCAGACCAACTGCGTTCCATGTGGTGATGGACGATCCACCCAGCAGCTGGGAAGGCTATTGAGTCAGGACTTTCCTGAGTAACTACAGGAGACAGAGAAATAGACAGAATGGGAAATAAAACAGATGCAGTGAGGGTTACACATGGAGGATGGCACTGAGTTCCACAGAGGTCTGGAAAATGGAGCGATATTAAGTAATATTCCCAGATTGCTGGAAGGTGTCAGGATCACACAATTGTGTCGGAAAAATGGGTTTAGCTTCATGATGCCCTGGTATCAGTGCTCAGGGATGAGCACCCAGTGAGCAGGCGAAGTGATGGCCGAGTGGTATTATTGCGAGAGAATGTATCCAAAACCTCAGCTCATGTTCAGGGGAGGCAGGATTGAATCCCGCCATCTGAAAAGGAGACATTTGAAATCAATAATTTTAAAAATAATAATTAACAATCCACAAATAAGTATGAAACCATTGCTGATATACAACAAATCCAAACACTTGTCCTTTCGAGAAGGACATCTGCCCATCCTCACGTGGTCTGCACAACATCCCCACAGCAAAGTGTTTGCCTCTCGATTACCCTCTGAAATGGCCGAGCACGTTACTCAGTTCAAGGGCTTCTAGGACAGGGGAAGAAAGGCTGGTCAGCCAGAGACTCACACATCCCATACCTGATTTAAAAATCTATTAGGATGGTCCCCCTGGAACTGTGCTGGGACCAGGGTCCTGGCCAATCATGTCGGTAGGTTTATGGACAGGGCATTAAACTGACAGAGAGGATGCAGGTGAAAGGAGCTTTCCAAATCCAAATAGAAAAGGTGAAGCAATGGAACAGCATGGGAATGTGGCTGAAGACAAGCAGAAAGGAACAGGAAGGGATAGAGTTTAACTAAAATTGTACATCAGCGAATAGATTTGTGACAGAAAATTGTGGTAGAGAGTATGTAATTTTTTTTTGAATGGACAACGTTGCTGCAAAAAGGTCAATGGATTTGTGACACAGAGATAAAAGAGATTTAGACACCAGGGAGACATGGATACAGGGTGAACAAAAATATTCAGTGGTTCGTAATCTTGTGCAAACTCAGGCAAAATGGGTAACACTAACAATAATGGTTAACAAAGGCATTACAGAGAAAGCATTTGGCCTCAGATCATGAAGTAGAGTCAGTCTAAATTCCGACTACTACTTGCCAAGGACACAAGCAGCAGAACAGTTTTAGCAACCGAACAGCATTCCGTTGCTCATCACTGCATTAAACAGGAACTCATTGGAATTTTTTAACAACGGCATTGTGATAATTTTGGAAAACTTCAATATTTGTATAATCTGGGACAAACACACGGTCAACATTGATGTTGAAAGGAGTTCGGAGAATTTTTTTTCAGTGTTTCTTTGAAAAACACATTGTGCAACTGGCTCGGGACATAACTATCGCAGAGCGACCGTGTAATGAAACTTAGTGAATGAGTAATGTCACCTGCAGAGATCCTTCGGGAAATTGTGATAAAGTGCAGTTTAAATAAATATAAAGTTTTAAAGAAAGGACAAGCTACAACTAGAAACAAAAATAGCCAATGACATGAGTTTAAGAGGAGAACTGGCCAAGGTAAACAGGCTAAACAGACTGAAATATGTGCCTGTAAATGGACAGTGGAAAACATTTGAAGGAACAGTGTAAAAAACACTCAACAAAAAGACATTCCACTGAAACAGTAAAAACCTCAGCAAGAAATTCCCACTGATCCCTCACTCAGGGCAAAAGGAATCATACTAGATTATGATGCTGAGAAGATCACCAAAAAGTACTTAAAATCCTGAAGTGAGAGTGTGTTTTAGGAGTAAATGTTAATGCATTGTAATGGGTCTGCTCGCAGGAGGAGGGCTGTGGGAAGGGAAGCCACGGTCAGGGTTCATTGACACAATAGGAACAGGGAGATGTGAAGGTGCTGGAGGTGGTGAGAGTGTTACAGAGAGTGGTCAGGGTGTTACAAAGCCAGGACGGATTGCTGCAGCTGGAGGAGTTTGCAGAGGTAGGGAGGGACATATGTATTTTTATATATTCATTCATGGGATGTGGGTGTCACTGCCTGGAACAACATTCTTTGACCCCACTGCTAATTACCCAGAGGGCAGCTCAGAGTCAGTTGTATTGCTGTGGGTCTGGAGTCACATGTCGGCCAGACCAGGTTAGAATATTTGATGTCCTTCCCGAAAGGAAGTTAGTGAACTAGATGAGTTCTTCCTACTGCTCAACAATGTTTTTATGGTGGCCCCACCAACGTCTTTTACAGCCACAACATGACATCCCAACTCTTACTCTTAATGCTCTCCCCAATGAAGGTAACCATCCCAAACGCCTGTTTCACCAGCCTGTCTACCTGTGACACCACATTCAAAGAACTGTGTACTTGGGTCACTGGGTCTCTGACTGACAACACTACCCAGTGCCCGAACATTAACTGTACAAGTCCCACCCTGATTTGTTTCACCAAAATGGAACACTTCACATTTATCTAATTAAACTCCATCTGCTATTCTTCACCCACTATCCCAGCTTACTGTTCATCCTGTTGTATCATATATAACCTTCTTCACTGTCCACATTACCACCAATTTCAGTGTCACCCAAAACAATTACTTACCAGGAAACCAATATTTCCATCCAAACCATTTATCCAAATAACAAAAACCAGTGGACCAACTACACCGCTGGTCACATGCCTCCAGTCAGAAAAACAACATGTCTCCCATCACTCTCTGTCTACAACCATCAAGCAAATTTTGTATCCAGTTCACTAGCTCCTCCTGAATGCCATATCCTTTTTACACTGATCTGAGCTTATTACCCAGTTTACCAGACAGAACATAGAACACAGAACAGTTCAGCCCAAAACCCTTCGACCATGATGCTATGCCAACCTTTTATCCGACTGTAAGATCAAACTAACTTACATACCCTTCGTTGTACTATTATCCATGTGTCTGTCCAAGAGTCTATTAAATGTCCCAGATGTGTCTAATTTTACTACCACCATTGACAGTCCATCCAACCACCTACCATTCTCTATCCTCTGATCCATCCTCCATTCACCTTAAAATTACACCCCCTTGTAATAGCCATTTATGCCATAGGAGGAAACGTCTCTGACTATTCACTCTCTCTGTGCCTCTCATCATCTTGTTCACCTCCACAAAGTCACCCCGCCCCCTTCTTCACTCCAATGAAAAAAACCTTAGCTCCCTTAACCTTTCTTCGTAAGAACTGCCCTCCATTCCAGGCAGCATCTTGGTAAATCTCCTGGGTACGCTCTCTAAAACTTGCACATCCTTCCTGTAAACAGGGGACCAGAACTGAACACAATATTCCAAGTGTGGTCTCACCAGGACGCTATAAGTATGCAGTGAAACCTCACGGCTCTTACAGTCAATCCCCTTGCTAAGGAAAGCCAATGCAACATATGCCTTTTTAACAACCCTACCAACGTGCGTGGTGATTTTGAGGGATCTATGGACAAGGACCCCATGATCTCTCTGTTCCTCCGCACTGCCAAGTATTCTGCCTTTCACCCTGTATTCTGTATTCAAATTCGACCTTCCAGAATGAATCACTTCACACTTTTTCCAGATTGAACTCCATCTGCCACTTCCAGCCCAGCTCTGCGTTCTGTCAATGTCCCATTGCAACCTACAACAGCCCTCCACATTCCCCACCACTCCACCAACCTTCATGTTATTGGCAAACTTACTAACCCACTCTCCAACATCCACATCCAAGTCATTTACAAAAATCACAAAGAGCAGAGTCCCAGAGCCGATTGTTACAGAACACCACTGGTCACTGAGCTCCAGGCTCAATACTGTCCATCTGCTGCCACCCTCTGTCTTCTCTAGGCCATCCAATCCTGTATCCAGACAGACAGATTTCCCTGTATCCCAATTTTCCTTCTTTTCTGAATGAGCCATCAACATATTCTGCCATATCCTCAAAGAATTCAATAAGGTTTGTGAGGCATGACCTGACCCCTCACAAACCCATACTGACTGTGGCTAATTTAACAATGGTTTTCCAAGTAGTCATAAATCCTGTCTTTAGAGTCCTCACAAATAATCTGCACACCACAGACATTCGACCAAATCTGTAATTCCAAGGATTCTATCTCCGTAACATGGCTTGGACTTCACAAATCTTCCCTCCTCTGCCATGTTCCCCAGAAGGACACTGGAGGGTGGTGGGGGTTAAGGAGACAGAGATAAATATCAGGACTGGAGGATTTTGCAGACATTAGGAGGTTTGCAGTGCCAAAAGGAGGCTTCAGTAATTGTGTGGTTTGATGGTGATGAAGGCATTTGAGGAGGGAGGGGGGAGGATTGTAGGGAAATGAGGGGTTTCACAGTTTAGGTGTTTTGTTAGGGCTGCAAGTGGTTACTGAGTTGGGGAGGGTGTAAAGCACTGGTGGATATTACATAAACATGTGGTTTTGGTTGCAATGCAGAAAGAGAATTCAGGAAGCTGGAGAGTATGGGATCTGAACGAGGTTACACAAATGGGAAGAGTTGTCAGGAGTGGAGGTGTTTACAGAGACAGCAATGGTCTGATCTGTAGCAGAAGACCCAGATTGGGAGGGATATGGGGACTGGAGGTGGTTTCACAGGGTGGGAGAACCATAGACCCACAGGAGGTTACAGAAATGTGGAGAGTTGTAGTGCTGACCGGGGTTCATGGAGATGAGAATGTTGGGAGGGATAGAGACGTTTACAGGGATAAGGATGTTTGTAGGCCAGGGCTGGATCACTGACAGGGAGTGTTTTAGGGAGCTGAGCAGATTACAGAGATAAAGGTGTTTGTATCGACTGGAAGAACAAACAGAGATATGCTGGGTAGTCGTGACTGAAGATGTTTATAGACATAGAAAGGCTTAGGTTCTAGGGGTTATGGAGGCTGTCGAATCTGGATTTCTTTTCAGAGACTGGGATAACAATTTTGGTCAGAGACAGTTTCACAGATAAGGGAGCATAGCACAAACAGGAGGAAGTTGTAGAGGAAGGTGACGTTTAAACAGATAGTGGTGTAAGAGCTGGACAAGGTTATGAAGATGGGTAGATGGTGGAGACACAGGAGGAGCTTACATTGGCATGGGGGTGATAGTGACAGGAGGGTGTTAAATAGATAGTAGGTTTTGTAGGGACTGGATTGGGAGAGGCACAGGCATAGAGTGAGTTCGACAGATCAGGAGTACTGCAGAGACCTGAGAGGATTGCACTGATAGGGATGGAGGTCGGGTCTCCACAGACTTGGTGTTTAGGGACTGGAAGAGATTTGGTAGATAGGGAGGGATGTAAGAGCTGCAGGAACTTATGGAGAGTTGAAGAGTTGGAGCAATTTGCAGAGAGAGGTTTCTCAGACAGGAGTAGGTTATAGATAGTGAGGGTTGTGTGGTCTGAGTAAGTCAAAAAGGAGGATATTCGTGCCTGGAAGAGGTTACACTGACAGGGACAGTTGAAGAGACTGAAGCAAAAATGCATGGAGAAGGTTACACAGATAGGGAGGTGAGTAGGGACTGAAGGTGAATACACAGACATGGAGGGTTGTATTGTTAGACGGAGCTGAGAGGGACAAGGACTGGTGTAGGGATTTACACAGATAGGGAAGGTTGTGTTTTTGGAGAAGGTTACACTGATACAGACAGTGTTAGGGAGTGTTTAGTGGACTACAGAAGAGCTCAGAGAGAATGTATTATGGGGAGTGGAGGAGATTACAGACACAGAGATGGCTGTCGGGTTGAAAAGAGCTTCTACAGATCCTCAGTGCTGTAAGGCTGGAGGGAGGTTATAACAGTGAGTGTTGCCAAGAGTTAATTACTTCACTGATATAGAGCAGGTCTCAGCACGTAACTGTCAAAGGGAAGTTGAGACATTCCAGATGAGTTTTCAGAGATACAAATGTTTGTGGGAGTTTCAAGAGGGAACAATGATTGGGAGTGCTGTACCAAATGGTAATAGTTATAGGGAGGGTTCTAAACGCAGGAAGAGGTGACGGACATATCGATCTTTGCAAGGACTGGAGAAGCTTACATCGCCAAGGAGGGTTTTAGAGTCTGGAGGAGATGACAGTGTTAAGGAGAATATTGGGGATAAGGCCAGGTGTAAGAGACGGGGATGGTTGACAGGGCTGGACAATAACCTGAATAGAATTGCCATCGTGTGTAACCAGGCCATTCGGCCCAACCAGTCCATTCCAAACCTCTGAAGAGCATCCTACCCAAACCCACCCCTCTACCTGTACATTAAATACTGCATTTCTCGTGGTGAACTTACTTAAAGCACACATTCCTGAATACTACAGTCTATGATGGCCAATTCACTGATGGTGCAAATTTTGGACACACACACACACACTCAGCAATGGAGCGACACGCAAACACAGTGAGGGAGGGACACACACACACACACACACACACACACACACAGCGAGGGAAGGACATGCACACACACACAGCGAGGGGGACACGCACTCCCACAGTGAGGGAGGGACACGCACACACGAAGCGAGGGAGGGACACGCACACACGCAACGAGGGTGGGACACGCACACAGCGAGGGAGGGACACACACAAATACAGCGAGGGTGGGACACACACAGCGAGGGAGGACATACACACACAGTGAGGGTGGGACACGCACACAGCGAGGGTGGGACACGCACACAGCGAGGGAGGACATACACACACAGTGAGGGAGGGACACTGACACACACAGCGAAGGGGGGGGACATGCATCCGCACACACACACACACACATACATATACACACATACAGAGCAAGGGAAGGACACGCACACACAGTGAGGGGAGTACATGCACACACACAGCGAGGGAGGGACACGCTCACACACAGCGAGGGAGGGACACGCTCACACACAGCGAGGGAGGGACACGCTCACACACAGCGAGGGAGGGACACGCTCACACACAGCGAGGGAGGGACACGCTCACACACAGCGAGGGAGGGACACGCTCACACACAGCGAGGGAGGGACACGCTCACACACAGCGAGGGAGGGACACGCACACTCACAGCGAGGGAGGGACACGCTCACTCACAGCGAGGGAGGGACACGCTCACTCACAGCGAGGGAGGGACACGCTCACTCACAGCGAGGGAGGGACACGCTCACTCACAGCGAGGGAGGGACACGCTCACACACAGCGAGGGAGGGACACGCTCACACACAGCGAGGGAGGGACACGCTCACACACAGCGAGGGAGGGACACGCTCACACACAGCGAGGGAGGGACACGCTCACACACAGCGAGGGAGGGACACGCTCACACATAGTGAGGAAAGGACACACACACACAGCAATGAAGGGACACTCACACAGACAGCGAGGGAGGGACACATAGCGAAGGAGGGACAAGCACACACACCGCAAGGGGGAGGGCATGTGCACACAAATTGAGAGGGGGCACACACACACAAAGCGAGAGAGGGACGCGCAAAGACACACACAGAGAGGGGAATACAGACAGATAGACGGCAAGGGAGGGACACACACACACTGCAAGGGACGGGGACACACAGCGCGAGGGAGGAACGCGCACATACACACAGCGAGGGACGGGGACACACACACGTAAAGCGAAGGAGGGACACGCGCACATACACACACACATAAACACAGAGCAAGGGACAGACGCACACACAGCGAGGGAGTGACAAACACACACACTTATGGTGAGGGGAATAGACGCAGACACACTGCAAGGGAGGGATACGCACACATCGTGAAGGAGGGACAAACACACACACATGTCGAGGGGGAGGGCATGTGCACAGAAATTGAGAGGGGGCACGCACACACAGCGAGACGGGACACACAGACATGGCAAGGGTGGGACACACGCACACAGCAAGCTGGTCACACACTCACACACAAAGGACGGACACACACACACACACAAACGCAAAGCGAGGGAGGGACACACAGATACACACACACACACAGAGCAAGGAAGGGACAGGTGCACACACAGCGAGGGAGGGACACGCACAGCGAGGGAGCGATACGTAAACACACACAGTGAGAGGGTTACCCGCAAACACACAGCGAGGGAGGGACACACACACACACACACACACGCAGCGAGCGAGAAACACACACACAGCGAGGGAGGTACACACACACATACACACACTCTGAGGGAGGGACACGCGCACACACAGAGCGAGGGAGGGAAGGACATGCACACACACAGCGAGGGAGGGACATACACAAAGACACACAGCGAGGGAGGGACACCTTCATACACAGCAAGGTCGGGACACACACACACAAGGAAGGAGGGACAAGCACACACATGGCGAGGGGGAGGGCATGTTTACAGAAATTGAGAGGGGATATTCACACATTGTGAGAGAGGACACGCACAGACTCGGCGAGGGAGGGACACGCACACATAGCGAGGAGGGACATGCACTCACTAAGCGAGGGGAGAAGCGCACACAGTGAGGGGATATACACAAAGAGCAATGGAGGGACAAACACACACGCACAAGGGACACACACACACACACAAAGAGTGAGGGAGTGACACGCACACACAGAGCTAGAGGGACACACACACACAAAGTGAGGGTGGGGCACACAGACACACAGCGAGGGAGAGGCACTCACATACACTGCAAGAGGGACACACATACTCACAGCAAGTGGGACACACACACACTGAGGGAGGGGCATGCGCAAGCACACAAACACAGACACACGCAGTGAGAGATGGACACACACACAGCGAGGGGAGGGACACACGCACACAAACACGCACACACAGAGCAAGAGAGGAACACTCGCAAACACAGCGAGGGGGAGACACATGCACACAGACAGCGAGGGAGGGACACGCACACACAGCGAGGGTGAGACACATACACACAGAGCGAGGGAGGGATACACACACAAACACACACACGCAGACACAAACAGAGAAAGAGAGAGACACTCGCAAACACAGCGAGGGGGAGACACGTGCGCACACAAGAGGGAAGGCTACACACACGCGTGCACATCTACAGGGACACACACACACACACTCACACAGAGCAAGAGAGGGACACACGTACTCTCAGCCACGGGGAGACATGCACACGCAGCGACGGAGGGCCACGCACACATGCACAGCAAGAGGGACACACACACACAGCATGGGAGGGAGACACACTTACACGAACACACACACACACTCAGAGGGAGGGACACGCACGTAAACACTCACGCACGCACACACACACACACACACACACACACACACACACAGAGCGAGGGAGGGACATGCACTCACACAGCGTGAGAGAGACACATACACAACGCGATGGAATGACACACAAACAAACAGCGAGTGAGGGACACGCAGTGAAGGGGGGACACACAAGCACATACTGTGACGGTTTGACACGTACACACACACAGCGAGGAAGGAACACACAGACACAGCGAGGGAGGGACGTGCTGAGACACGCAGCGAGGGAGGGTTACACGCACACACAGCGAGGGAGGGACACACACACAGGGAAGGAGGGACAAGCAGACACATGGCGAGGGGGAGGGCATGTGCACAGAAATTGAGAGAGTGCACGCACACACAGCGAGAGGGGACACGCGCAGGCACAGTGAGGGAGGGACACACGCACACACAGCAAGGGGGGACATGCACTCACACACCGAGGGGAGATGCGCACACACAGTGAGGGGGATATACACAAAGAGCAAGGGAGGGACGGACACACACAAGGGACGGACACACACAGACAGCAAGGGAGTGATACGTGCACACACATCCAGGGAGGGACATGCACACACAACGAGAGAGAGACACACACAAACACACACACACTCACACAGAGCTACGGAGGGAAGGACATGCACAAACAGTGTGGGAGTGACATGCACACACAGCGAGGGACGGACATGCACATACACAGCGAGGGAGACATACACACACACACACACACACACACACACAGCGAGGGAGGGACACGCGTGCGTGCGCACACACAGCCACACACGTACACACAACGAGGGATGGACACGCACACACAGAGAGTGAGGGACATGCACACACAGTGAAAGAGTGACACACACGCACACACACACACACAACACAGCGAGCGTGGGACACAGACACACACAAACAGCGAGGGACACACAAACACCGAGGGAGTGAAACGTACACACACAGAGTGAGGGAGGGACACACACACACAGCAAGGGAGGGACACTCACACACAGCGAGGGAGGGACACACACACACACACACACACACACACACAGCGAGGGAGGGACACTCACACACAGCGAGGGAGGGACACTCACACACACACACACACAGCGAGGGAGGGACACACACACACACAGCGAGGGACACACACACACAGCGAGGGAGGGACACACACACACAGCGAGGGAGGGACACACACACACACACACAAAGTGAGAGAGGGACACACACTCACAGCGAGGGAGGGACACACACACACACACACACACACACACAGCGAGGGAGGGACACACACACACACAGCGAGGGACACACACACACAGCGAGGGAGGGACACACACACACAGCGAGGGAGGGACACACACACACAGCGAGGGAGGGACACACACACACACACACAAAGTGAGAGAGGGACACACACTCACAGCGAGGGAGGGACACACACACACACACACACAGCGAGGGAGGGACACACACACACACACACAGCGAGGAAGGGACACACACACACACAGCGAGGGAGGGACACACACACACACACAGCGAGGGAGGGACACACACACACACACAGCGAGGGAGGGACACACACACACACACAGCGAGGGAGGGACACACACACACACACACACAGCGAGGGAGGGACACACACACACACACACACACACACACACACAGTGAGAGAGGGACACACACACACACACAGTGAGAGAGGGACACACACACACACACACACACAGTGAGAGAGGGACACACACACACAGCGAGGGAGGGACACACACACACACACACACACACACAGGGAGGGAAGGACATGCACACACATGTGGGATATACACAAACACACAGAGCGAGAGAGGGACACACACACACACACACACAGGAAAGGAGGGATAAGCAGACACATGGCGAGGGGGAGGGCATGTGCACAGAAATTGAGAGGGGGCACACACACAGCGAGAGGGGACACGCACAGACATGGCGAGAGAGGGACACACGCACACACAGCAAGGGGGGACAGGCATTCACACAGCGAGGCGCGATGCGGACACACAATGGTGGGGACATGCACAAAGAGCAAGGGAGGGACACACACGCATACAAGGGACGGACACACACTCACAGAGCGACGGAGTGACGCGCACACACAAAGCAAGAGGCGCACACACACGCACAAAGCAAGGGAGGGACACGCACACATACACAGACACACAGCGAGGGAGGGACACGCATACACACACATACACGCAGCGAGGGAAGGACACTCACATACACTGTAAAAGGGTCACACATACTCATAGCAAGAGGGGACACGTACACAAAACGAGGGATGAACACGCTCATGCTCAAGCACACAAACACAGACACACAGCGAGAGAGGGGCACGCGCACACACAGCCAGTGAGGGACGTGGACACACACAAACACACAGCAAGACAGGGACACGCGCACAAACAGCGAGGGGGGAGACACATGCTCACACAACGAGGGAGGGCCAAGCACACACACGCACACCAAGAGGGACACACACACACACACACACACACACATACACAGAGCAAGGGGGGGAAACTCACACGTACACAGCAAGGGAGGGACATACACACACAGTGAGGAAGGGATACACCCACAGACAGACACATACACACACACATACAGAGCAAGGGAGGTACACGCACACACACAGCGAGGGAGCACACACACACACACGCACAGCGAGGAAGGGACACACACACAGCGAGGGAGAGACACCCAGCGAAGGGACACAGACACAGCGAGGGAAGGACATGCACGCGCACATACACAGTGAGGGAGGGGCACACACATACACAGAGAGTGAGGGACACACACACACACAGTGAGGGAGGGGCACACACACACACAGCGAGGGAGGGGCACACACACACACACACACAGAGCGAGGGAGGGACACGCTGAAACACGCAGCGAGGGAGGGAGCATGGACACACACAGCTAGGGAGGGACACGGACACACAGCGAAGGAGGGACAAGCACACACACCGTGAGGGGGAGGGCATGTGCACACAAATTGAGAGGGGGCACACAAACGTAAAGCGAGGGAGGGACACGCACAAATATACACACACACACACACACAGCGATAGAGGGACACGAACATACACACAGTGAGGGGATACACGGCAAGGAAGGGACACACACACACACACACATACTGCGAGGGACGGGGACACACACATGCAAATCGAAGGAGGGTCACGCAAACACACACACAGTGAGGGGGATACAAGCAGACTCACAGCGAAGCAGGGACACGCACACACAAACACAGACACACACACAGAGAACAAGAGAGGGACACTCGCAAACACAGCGAGGGGTAAGACACATGCACACACAAGAGGGAAGACCACAAACACGCGTGCACATCTAGAGGGACACACACACACACAGCCAGGGAGGGACATGCACACACAGCGAGGGAGGGTCACACACAAACACACACACACACACGCACACACAGCGAGGGGGCCACGAACACACACGCACAGCAAGAGGGACAAACACACACACACAGCAAGGGGGAATCTCAAACATACACAGCGAGGGAGGGACATGTACACACACAGCAAAGGAGGGACACGCACACACACAGGGAAGGAGGGACAAGCAGACACACGGCGAGGGGGAGGGCATGTGCACAGAAATTGAGAGAGTGCAGGCACACACAGCGAGAGGGGACACGCGCAGTCACAGTGAGGGAGAGACACACGCACACACAGCAAGGGGGGACATGCACTCACACACCGAGGGGAGATGCACACACACAGTGAGGGGGATATACACAAAGAGCAAGGGAGGGACACACACACACACAAGGGACGACTGTGTTCCCGAGCAACAGCCAGTGAAGCCATCTTCACACTGTTACCACACTGTAAGTAATCTAATCTAATCTAATCTAATCACACACAGCGAGGGAGTGACACGCACACGCAGCAAGAGGGACACACACACACACACACACACACACACACACAAAGCGAGGGAGGGACACGCACACATACACACAGTTAAGGGGATATATGCAGATACACAGCGAGGGCGGGACACACACACACAGGCACACACACACAGTGAGCGAGGGACACACAAACAGCGAGGGAGTGAAACGTACACATACAGAGTGAGAGAGTGACACACACACACACACACACATACCCACAGCAAGGGAGGGAAGGACATGCACACACAAAGCGATGGAGGGTCATACACAAACACACACACACAAACACACACACACGGAAGGAGGGACAAGCACACACACGGCGAAGGGGAGGATATGTGCACAGAGGGAGGCACGCACACACAGTGAGAGGGGACACGCACTGACACGGCGAGCGAGGGACACGCACTCATACAGCGAGGGAGCAACACGCACACACATAGCGAGGGAGAGACACATAGCGAAGGAGGGACAAGCACACACACCGCGAGGGGGAGGGTATGTGCACACAAATTGAGAGGGGCACACACACGCAAAGCGAGGGAGGCACATGCACAAATACACACACACACACACGAGGGAGGGACATGCACATGCACACAGTGAGGGGGATACATGCAGACACACGGCGAGGGAGGGACACACGCAGTGAGGGACAGGGACACACACACGCAAAGCGAAGGAGGGACACGCAAACACACACACGGTGAGGGGAATACACGCAGACACACAGCGAGGGAGGGACACACACACTGCGAGGGACGGGGACACACACACGTAAAGCGAAGGAGGGACATGCGCACATACATACACACACGCACAAACACAGAGCAAGGGAGAGACGCGCACACACAGCGAGGGTAGGACAAACACACACACTTACGGTGAGGGGAATACAAGCAGACACACCGAGGGAGGAACATGCACATACACTGCAAGGGAGGGACACGCACACACCGCGAAGGAGGGACAAGAACACACATGTTGAGGGGGAGGGCATGTGCACAAAAATTGAAAGGGAGCACACACACACAGCGAGAGAGCACACACATAGACACGGCAAGGGTGGGACACGTGCACATGGCAAGCTGGTCACACACACAAGGGACGGAGACATACACGCAAAGCGAGGGAGAGACGCATACATACATACACCACACGAACACACAGCAAGGAAGGGACATGCACACACGCACACATGCACACAAGAGACGGACACACACACGCAAAGCGAGGGAGGGACACGCACACATACACACACACACATAAACAAAGAGCAAGGGACGGATGCGTGCACACACAGCGAGGGAGCGACATACAAACACACACAGTGAGGGGGTTACCTGCAGACACACAACGAGGGAGGGATACACACACAAACACACACACACACACACACACAAGGGACGGACACACACAAAGCGAGGGAGGGACACACACACACACACACATAAACACAGAGCAAGGGACGGATGCGTGCACACACAGCGAGTGAGCGACATACAAACACACACAGTGAGAGGGTTACCCGCAGACACACAGCGAGGGAGGGATACACACACAGAGCGAGGTAGGGACACACACACACACACACACACACACACACAGCGAATGAAAGGACACACACATGTCAAGGGGAGGGCATGTGCACAGAAATTGAGAGGAGGCACACAGACACACAGCGAGAGGGAACACACACAGACATGGCAAGGGTGGGACACACAGACACAGCAAGGGTAGGACACACGCACACAGCAAGGGGGACACACACACTCACACACACAAGGGACAGACACGGACACACAAAGCGAGGGAGGGACATGCACACATACACACACACATACACACAGAGCAAGGGAGGGACATTCACATGCGCACACACACACACACACACAAGGGACGGACAGCCACACGCAAAGCGAGGGAGGGACATGCACACATACACACACAAACACAGAGCAAGGGAGGGACATGCACACACGCATATACACACATACACACGGGACGGAAACACACACGGGACAGAAACACACACGCAAACCGAGGGAGGGACATGCACACATACACACACACACAAGCACAGAGCAAGGGGAGGGACACATGCACACACAGCGAGCGTGGGATACACACAGCGGGAGGGCAACACGCAAACACACACAGTGAGGGGGTTACCTGCAGACACACAGCGAGGAAGGGACACACACACACACACACACACACACACACACACACAGAGCGAGGGAGGGACACACACACACACACACAGACACAGCGAGGGGTGAGACGCACACACACAGCAAGGGAGGGACACGCACACACACACACACACACACACACACAGGGAAGAACACGCACACACAGCGAGGAAGGGGCAGACACACAGCGAGGGAGGGACATGCTCACACACGCACACACATACAAACACTCAGAGTGAGGGAGGGACACGCAAACACAGCGAGGGAAGGACATGCCCACACCGTAAGGGAGGACCATAGACAAACACACACAGCGAAGGAGGGACACGCTCATACAAAGCAAGGGAGGAACACACACACAAACACACACAGGGAAGGAGGGACAAGCACACACACGGCGAGGGGGAGGGCATGTGTACAGGAATTGAGAGGGGACACACACACACAGCAAGAGGGGACATGTAAAGACACAGCGAGGGAGGACATGCACTCACACAGCGAGGGGAGAAGTTCACACACAGTGAGGGGGATATACACAATGTGCAATGGAGGAACACACACAAGGGACTCACACACACACAAAGACCGAGGGAGTGACACGCGCACACACAGCCAGAGGGACACACACACACAAAACAGGGGTGGGACACGCACATACACTGCAAGAGAGACACACATACGCACAGCAAGAGACACACACACACAGAGCAAGGGAGGGACACGCGGATGTGCAAGCACACAAATAGAAACACACACAGCGAGAGAGAGAGACCAACATACACAGCCAGGGAGGGTCATGCACACACAGCGAGGGAGGGACACACATACAGACACACACACACATACACACACAGATACACATAGAGCAAGAGAGGGTCACTCGGAAACACAGGCGAGGGGGAGACACATGCACACACAGCGAGGGAGGGCCACGCACGCACAGCAAGAGGGACACACACACACACACACACACAGCAAGAGAGGGATACGTGCACACACAGCGAGAGAGGGCCACGCACACACACGCACACACGCACACACAGCAAGTAGGGGAAACTTACACTTACACAGCGAGGGAGGGGCACACACACACACACACACACACAGACAGCGAGGGTGGGACCACACAAACACACAGAGCGAGGGAGGGACACACACACTCACATACACACACATACACAGAGCGAGGGAGGGACACACACACACACACAGACAGACACACGCAGAGCAAGAGAGGGTCACTCGCAAACACAGCGAGGGGGAGACACATGCATACACAGCGAGGGAGGGCCACGCACGCACGCGCACAGCAAGAGGGAGGGACACACACACACACACACACACACACACACAGCAAGAGAGGGACACGCGCGCACACAGCCAGGGAGGGACATGCACACACAGCGAGGGAGGGACACACACAAACACACACACGTATACACACACACACACACACAGAGCAAGAGAGGGATACGCACACACACAGTGAGGTGGAGACACATGCACACGCAGCGAGGGAGGGCCACACACACACACGCACAGACACACACACCAAGAGAGGGACACTCGCACACACAGCCAGGGAGGGACAAGCACACACAGCGAGGGAGAGTTACACACACACAAACACAGAGCAAGAGAGGGATACGCACACACACAGTGAGGTGGAGACACATGCAGACGCAGCGAGGGAGGGCCACGCACACACAGCAAGAGGGACACACAGACACATACACAACAAGTAGGGTAAACTCACACACACAGAGCGAGGGAGGGACACACATACATACACACACATACACACACACACAGAGGGAGGGACAAGATGTAAACACACACACAGAGGGAGGGAGGGAGGGAGGGATACGCACACACAGCGAAAGAGAGAAACATACACACAATGCGATGGAGTGACACACACTCAAACAGCGAGTGAGGGACACGCAGAGAAGGTGGGACACACAAACACATTCAGTGAGGATGTGACACATACACACAAACAGCGAGGAAGGGACACACAGACACACACACATATACACACAGCGAGCGAGGGACTTGCTGACACACGCAGAGAGGGAGGGATGCGCGCACACACAGCGAAGGAGGGACAATCACACGCACAGCGAGGGAGGGATAAGCACACACACAGGGAAGGAGGGACAAGCAGACACACAGCGAGGGGGAGGGCATGTGCACAGAAATTGAGAGGGACACATGCACACACAGCGAGAGAGGACATGCACAGGCACAGCGATGGAGGGACACGCACACACACAGAGCGAGGGTGAGACAGTAAGTGCGGGACACGCCCACACACAGCGAGGGAGGGCCACGCGCACACAGTGTGGGGGACACGCACACACTGCAAGAGTGAGAGACATGCACTCACACAGCGACGGAGGGACACGCACACACAGCGAGGGAGGGACACGAACATACACAGCGAGGGAGGGACACACACACACACACACTGCGAGGGAGGGACACACACACACCAAGGGAAGGACACGCGCGCACACACACACACACACACACAGCGAGGGAGGGACACACACACACACACACTGCGAGGGAGGGACACACACACACACAGCGAGGGAGGGACACACACACACACGCACACACAGCGAGGGAGGGACACTCGCACACACAGCGAGGGAGGGACACTCGCACACACAGCGAGGGAGGGACACTCGCACACACAGCGAGGGAGGGACACTCGCACACACACACACACAGCGAGGGAGGGACACACACACACACACAGCGAGGGAGGGACACTCGCACACACAGCGAGGGAGGGACACTCGCACACACAGCGAGGGAGGGACACGAACATACACAGCGAGGGAGGGGGACACACACACACACACACACACACACAGCGAGGGAGGGACACACACACACACACACACCCCGAGGGAGGGACACACACACACACACACACACCCCGAGGGAGGGACACACACACACACACACACCCCGAGGGAGGGACACACACACACACACACACCCCGAGGGAGGGACACACACACACACACACACCCCGAGGGAGGGACACACACACACACACACCCCGAGGGAGGGACACACACACACACACACACACCCCGAGGGAGGGACACACACACACACACACACACACACCCCGAGGGAGGGACACACACACACACACACACACACACCCCGAGGGAGGGACACACACACACACACACACACACACCCCGAGGGAGGGACACACACACACACACACACACACCCCGAGGGAGGGACACACACACACACACACACACACACACACACCCCGAGGGAGGGACACACACACACACACACACACACACACACCCCGAGGGAGGGACACACACACACACACACACACACCCCGAGGGAGGGACACACACACACACACACCCCGAGGGAGGGACACACACACACACACACACACACACACACACACACACACCCCGAGGGAGGGACACACACACACACACACACACACACCCCGAGGGAGGGACACACACACACACACACACCCCGAGGGAGGGACACACACACACACACCCCGAGGGAGGGACACACACACACACCCACAGCGAGGGAGGGACACACACACACACACACACAGCGAGGGAGGGGCACGCACACACACACACAGCGAGGGAGGGGCACGCACACACACACACAGCGAGGGAGGGGCACGCACACACACACACAGCGAGGGAGGGGCACGCACACACACACACAGCGAGGGAGGGACACACACTCACAGCGAGGGAGGGACACACACTCACAGCGAGGGAGGGACACACACTCACAGCGAGGGAGGGACACACACTCACACACACACAGCAAGAGGGACGCGCACACACACACACACACACACAAACACACAGCGATGAGGGACACACAGACACACAGTGATGATACGCATACACACACATACAGAGCGAGGGGAGGACACCCTCACACACTGCAAGAGGGCACACACACTAACAGCCAGAGGGGCACACACAGCTAGAGGGGCACACACACACACACACACACACACACACACGAGGGTGGGACACGCAGACACGGCGAGGGTGGGCCATGTGCTCAGAAAGCGAGGGGACACACATACACAAAGTGAGGGAGGGTGACACGCAGACATATGCACACACAAACACACACACAGTGAGGGAGGGACACGCACACACACACAGTGAGGGATGGAATATGCTAACACACACAGTGAGGGAGGTACAAACACACACAGTGAGGAGAGTTACACACACAGCGAGGGAAGGGGACACACACACACACACAGAGAACAAGGGAGGGACACGTGCACACACAGTGATGTGTCTCCTCGGACGTGTAATCGTCCAGCTCTCACTCCAGTCTGCTCCCTCACAGGGTCACCGTCTCTGTGACTCCCAGGTACAACTAGGCCTCGATCCTCAGTGCTGATTTATATTCTCCCAGGTGTGAGTCAGCCTCAAGCTCCTGCTCCAAGTTGCCCCCTCACACGGTCACTCCCTCTGTGACTCGGTGCTGATTTCGAGCCTCCTGATCTGCTTTTTATCCAAATCCAAGTCCCAGTCGGCCCTGACCTTCGCTGCTGATGTATATTCTCCCGCTCTGTGCTGCCCTCTCTCAGGTTCTGTCCCCTTGTGACTCCCAGGTAATGGTCGGCATCAAGCCTCAGCTGCGATTTATAACATCCCGTTCCGCACTGCTCTCTTACAGGATCGCCGCTGTGCCTGAAGTGGGGAAAAGAAGGATTAGACTGAGCAGAGGGTGTTATAGTGACTGAGGGAGCTGTAGTGGATGAAACAGGTTATCTGGGGAGCTAGGCAGACCTGCAGTAACTAAAGAACGTTACTGGAAGATACAGCGAGAGTTGCAGACACTGAAGAAGGCAAAGGAAATAGAGAGATGGTGGCTTGTTCAGTCTAAAGGGCTTCAAAGTTTGAGAGAAGATTTGTAGCTCGGGTGCTCATTGTTGTGGTTCTGCTCGCCGAGCTGGGAATTTGTGTTGCAGACGTTTCGTCCCCTCTCTAGGTGACATCCTCAGTGCTTGGGAGCCTCCTGTGTAGTGCTTCAGTGATCTTTCCTCCGGCATTAAGAGTGATTTGCATCTGCTGCTTCCAGTTGTCAGTTCCAGCTGTCCGCTGCATGGTCGGTATATTGGGTCCAGGTCGATGTACTTATTGATTGAAACTGTGGATGAGTGCCATGCCTCTAGGAATTCCCTGGTTGTTCTCTGTTTGGCTTGTCCTATGATAGTAGTGTTGTCCCAGTCGAACTCACATTGCTTGTCATCTGCGTGTGCGCCTACTAAGGATAGCTGGTCGTGTTGTTTCGTAGCTAGTTGGTGTTCATGGATGTGGATCGTGAGCTGTCTTCCTGTTTGTCCTATGTAGTGTTTTGTGCAGTCGTTGCATGGGATTTTGTACACTATATTGGTTTTGCTCATGCTGGGTGTCAGGTCCATCATCCTGATGAGTTGTTGTTTGAGAGTGGCTGTTGGGTTGTGTGCTGTTATGAGTCCTAGTGGTCGCAGTAGTCTGGCTGTCAGTTCGGAAATGTTCTTGATGTATGGTAGTGTGGCTAGTCCTTTGGGTCGTGGCATGTCTTCTTTCCGTTGTCTTTCCCTGAGGCATCTGTGGATGAAATTGCGTGGAGTTAGACCCCACCCCGCAACTCACCAATAAAATAAACAACACACTGAGAAACCTACAAAAAAAAACGGACAGATAACCAGGTTTGACCTATAGAGAATGAAAAATGAAAGCAATGACACCCTCAGATTTTATGGACTACCTAAAGTGCACAAACCAGATATCCCACTCAGACCCATAGTATCACTACCAGGGACACCATCACACAAACTGGCTAAAGAACTACAGCAGAAACTGAAACACTTGATCAGCGGATCCAGACACTCTAATCAGTCAACACAGGAATTCTTGGACATCATCAGAAATAACACACATAGACAAGGAAGAAACTATGGTCTCATTTGATGTAACGGCACTGTTCACCTCTATCGACAAAACCCTAGCCAGAGAAACAATAACCAACCTGCTGGACATACAGAACAGACAACAAGACGGGGAACCTATCAACAAAGACGGCATACTCAAACTACCGGACCTGTGCCTCACAACACACTTCACATTCAACAACCAAATATATGAACAAATCAACGGCACACCCATGGGCTCACCCATCTCTGGACTCATAGCAGAAGCGGTAATGCAAAGATTAGAACAAACAATCTTACCGCAAATTCAACCCAAACTCTGGGTCAGATATGTGGATGACACCTTTGTAATCATTAAAAACACAGAAATAGAGAACACACACCGGATCATCAATGCCACACTCACAGGAATCCGATTCACTAGAGAGGAAGAAAAGGATAACCAACTCCCATTCCTAGATGTGACGGTACAGAGAACATCTAACGCAGAATTCACCACTAAGGTAAACAGGAAAGCCACACACACAGACCGAGCCCTGAACTACGAAAGCAATCACCCCAACTCACACAAAAGAAGTTGCATCAAGACACTGTTCAAAAGGGCCACAACACACTGTGGTACACCAGAACTGCAAAAAGAGAAAGAAGAACACCTATTCAATGTATTCGCCAAAAATGGATACCCCCGCAATTTCATTAGGGAATATCTGTATGGATTTGCTAGACGACTGTCCTCTGACATTGATACTGGATCAATGGTGCTGGAAGAGCACAGCAGTTCAGGCATTTTTTACCTTTTTACCCTTTGATATTGATGAGGGCAGTGCAGATGATGTGATTTATATGGAGTTCATTAAGGTCTTTGACGAGGTCCCACATGAAAGGCTGGTCCAAAAGGGAAGAGCCCATGGTATCCAAGGCAAGTTGGCAAATTGGGTCCTCAATTGGTGGTTTTTGTGATTGAACGCCATTGTCCAGCGGATGTACCACAGGGATCTGTGCTGGAACCATTGGTGGCTGTTACATACATTAATAACTTGGATATCAAAGCAGAACGAATCATTAGTAGGTTTGCAGATGACATGAAAGGTGAGGGTGATGTTCACAGTGAGGGGGATGGTCTCAGGCTGCGGTATGATATCATTCTGATGATAAACTGAGCAGAGTAATGTCAGACAGAGTCTACTTCTGATCACTGTGGGAAGCCTAATAAATGAATGATATACATCATGAATGGTAGGTCCTCATGGAGTACTGAGGAACACAGGGACCTTGGTGGGCAAGTCCCTGGATGTCTGAAGGTGTCAGCACAGGAAGACAAGGTGGGGAATACACCTGAACTGGGAGCAGGAGGGGGACCCACATCCTGTTGGGGAACGTTTCTGGAGCTACCCGAGAGGATTTAAACTCGTCTGGCAGGGCTGTGTGACCCCAAAGAGTCGTAAGGCCAGAAAGAAAGTTGAGGCTGGTACAAATGTTCAAGAGAGGAATATAAGTCGACAAGGCAGGCAAGAACATAGCAGACAATTAGGGAAAACTGGTGGATTAACCTGCAGTTATTTCAATGCAAAGGGCCAGACAGATAAGGAAGATGAACCCAGAGCATGGATGGGATCATGGGACTGGGATACCATCCATATTACAGAAACATAGCTGAGGGAGCAACAGGACCAGCAGCTCAATGTTCCGGAGACAGATGCTACAGGAAGGATAGAACAGGAGGCAAAACAGGAGGAGAGCTGGTGGTTTTGATTGGGGGAAACATCCCAGCAGTACCTAGAGGGAGTATTCATGTAGGATCGCCCAGTTAAGCGATATTAGTGGAACTGAGAAATAAAAATTGGCCATTAGTTTTCTACGGTCGTACTACAGTGATAGGCAATGGGAGATGAAGGAGCAAATATGTCAGGAGATTTCAGATATCTCTTAGAGTAATAGGGTTGTAATGATAGGGGATCTTAACCATTCCAAACCTGGACTGGGATTGCTACTAAGTTAAGCATTTGAATGGAAGGAATTTGTTAAGTGTGTTCCGAAAACTCCCAGTCATTATGTAAGTGGCCCAACTGGAGAATGGGGCAAAACCTGACCTCCCCTTGGGAAACAAGGTAGGAACGGGACTGAGGTGTTAGTGGGGGAGCACTTTGGAAAGTTACCACAATTGTATTAGTTTGAAAATAGCGATGGAAAAGGATAGGCCTGGTCCACAAGTTAAAGTTATTCAATGGAGCAAGATAGTATTAGACGTGAATTTTTAAAGTAGATCTGGAGAGGCTATTTGCAGATAAAGGGAAGTCTGGCAAGTCGGAATATTTTAAAACCGAGATAAAAGGAGCGTTCAGCGCCAGCGTGTTCCTGTTAGTGTGCAGCTCAATGCTGACTGAATTAGGAAACACTGGCTGAGTTTCGAGGCTGTGGTCAAGAAATAAGTGAGCACATGTCAGATATAACTGGCTGACTCAAGGGAATCCCTTCAGGAGCATCGGGGCTGGAGAAATACACTTAGGATGGAAATCAGGAATGTAAAAAGGGGACATGAGATAGCTTTGTCAGAGAAAGTTAAGGAGAATCCAAAGAGACTCGACAAGTGTATTAAGAGCAAAAGAAGAGCGCGGGACAAACCGGTATCCTTAATGATCAATGAAGCCAACGATGTGTGAAACTACAAGATCCAACTCAAATATCTCACTTTGGAACTTACTGTGGATAAAGACTGGGGCGCTCAGGGAACTAAACAGTGTTTGGCCTGACCACTATTGGAATACTGTGTGCAATTCTGGTCTCAATACCATAGGATGTTGTGGAACATGAAAGGGTTCAGAAGAAATGACCAAGGACGCTGCCAGGGTTGGAGGGTTTGCGCTTCAGGGAAAAGCCTGAATAGGCTGGGGCTGTTTTCACTTGAACATGGGAAGCTGAGGAGTTAACCGATAAAAGGTATTTAAAATCATGATGGCCATCGACATGGTCAATAGCCAAGGTCATTTTCCCAGGCGAGGGAAACTTTTCAAAGGGATCTAAAGGACATCTGGCTCCCGCAGAGTGGATGGAATAAGCTGCCAGAGCAAATAGTGGAGGCTGATAGAAATACATTTAATAGGCATGTGGATGGGTGTATGAATAGCAAGGGTTCAGAGGGATATTGGCAAAATTGTGGCAAATGCGACTAGAAACGCCATGCAGGAGTTGGTCCGAAGGGCCTGTTTCCGTGCTGTACATCTCTATGACTCAATGTCTTGAAATGAGTCCACATTATAGAAAAGGAGGTGCTGGAGGTTTTTAAACACAAAGGTAGATAAATCCCCAGGATCTGATCAAATGGATCTCAGGACATTGTGGGAAGCTGGTGAAGGAATTGTAGGGCCCCTAGCAGAGATATTTGTACCATAGAGAGCTGCATGTGATAGGCTGATGGACTGGAGGGTGGCATTGTGGACAGTGAAGAAGGTTTTCTAAGATTACAAAGGGATCCTGATGAAATGTGTGAACGGCTGAAAAACTGTCGATGGAGGTCAATCTGAATAAATGCAAGGTAATGCATTTGGAACAAAAAACACGGGTAGGACTTCTCCAATTAATGGCAAGACCTTCGGTAGTGTTGTAGAACAGAGGGGCCTCAGGGTTCAGCTACATAATTCTTTGAAGTTTGCAACATGGAGAGACAGGATAGTTTAAAAAAAAAAGGTGCTTGCCTCAGTTGCTTTCATTGCTCAGTCCTATGGATATAGGAGTTGGGAAGTCATATTGAGATTATACAGGGCATTGGTGAGTCATCTTCTGGAATACTGTGTCCAGTTCTGGTCGCCCAGTTATAGGAAGGATATTATTAAGCTGGAAAGGTTTGGGAGGAGATCTACTGGGATGTGGCTGGGTACGAAAGGCTTCAAAATAAAGAAAGGCTGAATAGGTTGGTATTTTTCACTGAATGTTGACAGATGGCCTCATAGAAGTTTATAAAATCATGACAAGGATAGATAGAGTTAATGGGAGTTGTCTTTTCCAATGGACAGGGGAGTTTCAAGACAAGGCACACATTTTTTTAAGTTAGAGGAGATACATATAAAATTAAAGACATGAGAGGCACATTGTTACACAGAGGGTGGGTTGTGTGTGAAATGAACTTCCCAAGGAAGGGGTGAACATGGGGACAATTACAATGTTCAAAAGACATTTGGATTAGTACAGGAATAGGAAAGGTTTGAAGGGATATGATCCAGGGACAGGCAGGTGGGATGAGATCAGTTTTAGAGTATGGTTAGCGTTAACCGAACAGTGCAGTATAACTCTGACTATGATTATAATTTTGTGTCATCAATTAAGAAAGGTTGCAAGAGAAAGCCAGGGAACTACAGACTGATGAGCGAGACATCATGGTGGGTCAGTTGTTGGAGGTCATTCTGGGAGGTAGGCCTTACATGCATTTGGAAAGATAAGGCCTGTTTATGGACAGCCAGCATGGCTTTGTGCGTGGGAAAACATGTCCCACAAACTTGACTGGAGTTTGCTCAAGATGTGACCAAAAAGACAGATGAAGGCAGAGTAACAGACATTGTTTCTGGCTTCCGTAAACCCTTGTTCAGGATGTAGCATGATACATTAGTTAGTAGGGGTAGATCACAAGGGATCAGGGAGAGCTTGCCAACTGGATACAAAATGGAATGACAGTGGGAGACAGAGGGTGGTGGGAGAGGGTTGTTGTTCAGACTGGAGGCCTCTGACCAGCAGTGTGCTGTAAGGATTGGTGCTGGGCCACTGTTGTGCACCACTTACGTAAACAATTTGAGTGAAAATATAGGAGTCCCTGTTAATATGTTTATAGATACCAAGATTAGTGGAAAAGTGGGCAGGGAATATAGTTATCGAAGGGGATGTTAATCAACTGGGCCAAGGAATGAAAGATGGAGTTTAATTCAGGTGTTAGATTTAGTTCAGACAAACCAGGGAGGACTAACACAGTTAATGGTTGGGCCCTGGACAGTGTTGTAGAAAAGAGAGACCAAGGGGTGCAGTTACATTGTTCCTTGGACTGGCATCACAGGGCGACAGGGTGTTGAAAGCAGCAATTGGCACACTTGTCTTCATTGGTCAGAGCATTGAGTACATGAGTTGGAGATATTGGTAACACTGTCGTCAATATTTCTCCTGGGCAGAGGAGGCCACGGGGTGACCTTATAAAGGTTTATGAAACCATGTAGGGTCTAAGTAAGGTGAATTGCCAAGGGTAGGTGAGTCCAAAGCTAGAGGCATAAACGTGAGGTGAGAGCAAGGATTTGAAGAGGGAGCTGAGGGGCAACATTATCCACAGAGGATGGTGCCTAGACGGAACGGGCCGCCAGAGGAAATGGTAAAAACAAGTACAATTACAACATGGAAAAGACACTCGGGCAGGTATGTGGACAGGAGAAGGTTTGAAGAGATATGAGCCAAACACAGGCAAACGAGACTCATTCCATTTAGGAAACCTCGGCCGAAGACTCATGCCGCACAGAAACAGACCCGATGTCTCCAGTTATTGGAGGAGGAGACTATCGAGACAAGGCATGTTGTAGAGACTGAAGCAAGTTACAGCGATATGGATGGTCATCTGGACTGGAGGTGTCAAATATGTAAAATAATCGTTGAGGGGGTAGGAGATGACAGAGATAGGAACTGTTATAGGAGTTAGAATGATTGAAGACACAGGTCCTCAATACAAGCCATAGATACAGTGTTGGAGAGGGAATAGGGAACAGAAAGATCCCAGGCAGCATTACCACCCTCTCGTGGGAGGCCTGCTTTCCCCTCAGTTGTTCTGATGCTCCCTAAGAAAGCACAGGCCTGGACTGATAACTGGGAACTCCCGATGCTGTCTCATTACAACAAAACTTGCAGTAGGCGTGGTGATTGAGCCTGGGGTGTATCTGTACTATGCTCCCCCTCCAGCACTTTCTCTATGTCATGTCTTGTTAGCTGATGTTTGGATCCCCCTTATTACTTTCTGCTCTGTGCACTGGAATGATGTTACCTGGCAGCAGGATTTATTGAAGACTCCCGACCTCCTTGACTTTGTCTTTCTGGCTGACCAACCATCGTCCCAACCAGCAGTTGGAGAGCCTATTGAGTCAGGAGCTCCATGAGTATCTGTAGAAGACGCAGAAATAGGCAGAATGGGAACTTAGACTAATGCTTTGAGGGTTACACATATAGAATGGCACTGAGCCCACAGAGATCTGGAAAATCCCAGTCTCCATTCCTGACCTGTGCTGCCTCATCTCTCTGGAGTGGAGAATTCTGTTGGCTCATGATCTGGAGTAGCTTTAAAAGTGAGAGACGGTGACAGAGGCAGCAATTAGACCCACACAGTGAGGGATACCGCATGGAGAGGTACTGAATCACATCACCAAAGTGCCGGGTCAAACAATTGTGCAGGAAGAAAGGGTCTTGATTCATGTTGCACTGGCATATACAAACTGTGAGCAGGCGAAGTGATGGCCTAGTGGCATTATTGTGTGACAATTTATCCAGAAACTCAGCAAGTGTTCTCTGGACACAGGTTCAGATCCCACCATTGCAAATGATTGAATGTGAAGTAAATGCTTCAAAAACGATGTAATTAAAAACCTGCAAGTGAGTATTAAAGCCTGCAAGTGAGTAATTGCTGATGTTAAGAAAAACCCATCGGATGCATTCGTGTCTTTAGTGAAGTAATCTAGGATGGGACTGGGATATCACAGGTATTACAGAACACCAGCTGAGGGAGGGACAGGACAGGCAGCTCAATGTCCCAGGGGACAGATGCTGCAGGAAGGACAGAAGGGGAGCTGAGAGAGGAGGAGAGCTGCTGGTTCTGACTGGGTGAACCATCCCAGCAGGACTGAGAGAGGATATTCCTGCGGGACCGCCCAGTGACGCTGTGTCCGTGGGATTAATCAGAAACAATGGGTCTTCCCTTTCCTCTGATTGTTCTACAGACCCCGAGAGCCCCGCCCTCCTGCACCTTGACCTTCTCAAGATGGCGGCCCTGAGCGCTCCCTCTTCCCTCAAACAAATGGCGGCCGTGACCCTGGGCCCCTTCCCTGATCAGAGACCGCCGCCTCCTTACCCGGGCCTGGAGGGTCTTTTCCGAGTTATTTTTAACCTGTATCCAGGATTTGTGAAATCTCTCCGCTCCTTTCTCCCAGCGAGGCTCCCACACACCGGCTCTGAGCGCCGCTCTCTGAAGCCGATCGCAGCCGCTGCCGGAAAAAGCAGCTCCATGTCTCTCTCTCTGTGCCCTGATCAATGTGACACTGCGCATGCTCCACATGGAAACCAAACTGCGCGTGCGTCTGAGATTACCGGTGAGTTTATAGAGAATATTCATATCTGCACAGGATCATGGGTGAAATATTAGTCATTAACAATTGCTCTGTCGAGTTAGAGTCATTGAGATGCTTACTATGTAAATAGATTGTTCGGTCCAACTTAACCATACCGGCCAGGTATGTAAATTACCAATCGTTCTGGGAGTTTGAAAATAAGTTTCTTACTCGAGTTGTTTAAACCGACCTGTGAATTATTCTCAGCTCGCCCCCTACACTATTGCAAACTCACCCATGTGTTTATCTAAGGATTGTTTAAATCTCCCTAATATACATTATCAGATTTACATCTCAACTATTTCTTAAAAATCTCACATTAATTCATGGGAGAGGTTTAACGCTCCACTATGTGGTGAGAATGATCAATCCTGCAAAATAGTTTGCTTTCTGACCAATCCTGAAGCGTTCACTCCCCGAGAATGCTTTGGCCCCGGTCCGCACTCACTCTGGTTAGACGACCGGCCGCTGCTCGGTCCTCCTCTTCCGCCCCTTCCTCCCAATTGCAGAGTTGATTCAGGCGCGACTCAGCAGGCAAAGGGACAAGGGAAGTTAGAGTCGATGCCTTGTGATGTGGTAAAAATATCCCGAATCTTGGATAGAGAGGCCTGAGTTCATTTGTGCAGGTGTGTGTAATAACGACTTCATTAAGAAAAATACAAGGGAAGGCAGGAACAGAGTAAAAACAATAGAACATGCAAACAATGTGGTGGGGCTCTCAATGCTCTGGGGACTTTAGTCTTTACCATGTGTTTCAGTGCCCCAGTACAGACTGTGCCACTCCTCTTTGTGCACAGCCAGATACCACGATTGTGGTATCTGCATCTGCAGACCTCACTTTCTCCAACACGATTGTGGGGCAAAGTGATGTGGTGGGGTACAGATTCTGGTGCTGGAAGAGCACAGCAGTTCAGGGAGCATCCGAGAAGCAGTAAAATCGACGTTTCAGGCAAAAGCCCTTCATCAGGAATAAAGGCAGAGAGCCTGAAGCGTGGAGAAATAAGCAAGAGGAGGGTAGGGGTGGGGAGAAAGTAGCATAGAGTACAATAGGTGAGTGGGGGAGGGGATGAAGGTGATGGGGCGGGGGGAGGGTGGAGTGGATAGGTGGAAAAGAAGATAGACAGGTAGGACAAGTCAGGAGAAGTCACGGGGACAGTGCTGAGCTGGAAGTTTGGAACTGGGGTGAGGTGGGGGAAGGGGAAATGAGGAAACTGTTGAAGTCCACATTGATGCCTTGGGGTTGAAGTGTTGCGAGGCGGAAGACGAGGCATTCTTCCTCCAGGTGTCTGGTGGTGAGGTACCGGTGGTGAAGGAGGGCCAGGACCTCCATGTCCTCGGCAGAGTGGGAGGGAGAGTTGAAATGTTGGGCCACAGGGCGGTCGGGTTGATTGGTGCGGGTGTCCCGGAGAAATTCTGTAAAGCGCTCTGCTAGAAGGTGACGAGTCTCCCCAATGTAGAGGAGACCGCATCAGGAGCAACTGATACAATAAATGATATTAGTGGATGTGCAGGTAAAACTTTGATGGATGTGGAAGGCTCCGTTAGGGGCTTGGACAGAGGTGAGGGAGGAGGTGTGGGCGCAGGTTTTGCAATTCCTGCGGTGGCAGAGGAAGGTGCCAGTTTGGGAGGGTGGTTTGTAGTGGGGGGCGTGGACCTGACCAGATAGTCACGGAGGGAACAGTCTTTGCGGAATGTGGAAAGGGGTGGGGAGGGAAATATATCCCTGGTGGTGGGGTCTGTTTGGAGGTGGCGGAAATGTCGGCAGATGATTTGGTTTATGCGAAGGTTGGTGGGGTGGAAGGTGAGCACAAGAGGCGTTCTGTCCTTGTTACGGTTGGAGGGTTGGGGTCTGAGGGCAGAGGCGCGGGATGTGGACGAGGTGCGTTGGAGGGCATCTTTAACCACGTGGGAAGGGAAATTGTGGTCTCTAAAGAAGGAGGCCACCTGGTGTGTTATGTGGTCAAACTGATCCTCCTGGGAGCAGATACGGCAGAGGCGGAGGAATTGGGAATACGGGATGGCATTTTTGCAAGAGGTAGGGTGGGGAGAGGTGTAATCAAGGTAGCTGTGGGAGTCGGTAGGTGTGTAAAAAATGTCAGTGTCAAGTCGGTCGTCATTAATGGAGATGGAGAGGTCCAGAAAGGGGAGGGAGGTGTCAGAGATAATCCAGGTAAATTTAAGGTCAGGGTGGAATGTGTTGGTGAAGTTGATGAATTGCTCAACCTCCTCGCAGGTGCACGAGGTGGCACCAATGCAGCGGAGGAAGAGGTGGGGAGTGGTGCCGGTGTAATTACGGAAGATCAACTGTTCTATGTAGCCAACAAAGAGACAGGCATAGCTGGGGCCCATATGTGTTCCCATGACTACCCCTTTGTTCTGGACGAAGTGGGAGGATTCAAAGGACAAATTAAGGGTGAGGACCAGTTCGGCCAAACGAATGAGTGTCAGTGGAAGGGTACTGTTGGGGACGTCGGGAGAGGTAAAAACGGAGGGCTTGGAGGCCCTGGTCATGGCGGATGGAAGTGTAGAGGGATTGGATATCCATGGTGAAGATGAGGCGTTGGGGGCCGGGGAAACGGAAGTCTTGGAGGAGGTGGAGGGCGTGGGTGGTGTCTCAAATGTATGTGGGGAGTTCCTAGACTAGGGGGGATAGGACAGTGTCGAGGTAGGTAGAGATGAGTTCAGTGGGGCAGGAGCATGCTGAGACAATGGGTTGTCCAGAGTGGTCAGGCTTGTGGATTTTGGGAAGGAGGTAGAACCGGGCAGTGCGGGGTTCCCGGACTATGAGGCTGGAAGCTGTGGGTGGGAGATCTCGAGGTTATGAGGTTCTGTATGGTCTGGGAGATGATGGTTTGGTGATGGGGGTGGGGTCATGATCGAGGGGGCAGTAGGAAGAGGTGTCCTCAAATTGGCGTTTGGCTTCAGCGGTTTAGAGGTCAGTGTGCCAGACTACCATTGCGCCCCCTTGATCTGCTGGCTTGATGGTGATGTTGGGATTGGAGGGCTGCACGTTGTGAGGGTGAGAGGTTGGAGTGGGGGAGGGGGGTAGACAGGTTGAGGCGGTTAATCTCCCGGCGGCAGTTGGAAATGAAGAGGTCGAGGGCATGTAATAGGCCAGCGCGGGGTGACCAGGTGGATGCAGTGTGTTGGAGGTGGGCAAAGGGGTCCTCGAAAGTTGGGCGGGAGTCCTGATTGTGAAAGTAAGCTCGGAGGCGGTGGAAGAAGTGTTCGACGACACGGCATTTATTAAATTCATTGATGCGTGGACGGAGGGGGATGAAGGTGAGGCCTTTGCTGAGAACTGACCGTTCGACCTCAGTGAGGGGAAGGGCTGGAGGGATGGTGAAAACTCGGCAGGGCTGGGAGCTGGGATCTGGTGTGGGTGTGGAGATGGGAGTGGGAGCGGAGCCTGTAACTGGAGTGGGGGGAATGGGGGTGGAGTCATGAGCAGGGTTCCACCCCCATTCCCCCTATGCTGACATCATCATCCTCGGAAAAATACTTCCACTGTCTACCTTTCTAATCCTCTGATCATCTTGTATGTCTCTATCAAATCCCCTCTAGCCTTATTCTTGCCAATGAGAAGAGTTTCAAGTCTCTCAGCCTTTCCTCACAAGACCTTCTCTCCAGACCAGGCAACATTCTGGTAAATCTCCTCTGCACCTTTTCCAATGTTTCCAGATCCTTCTGGAAATATGGACACCAGAATGAACACAATATTCCAAGTGTGGCTGCACCAGCGTTTTGTATAGTTGCAGTACGGTATTTCAACTTCGGAACTCAATCCCACCACGAATGAAACCTAACACACCGTTTGCCTTCTTAACAGCACTATGAACCTGGGTGGCAACTTTCAGGGATCTATGTACATGGACTCAAAGATCCCACTGCACACCACACTACCAAGAATCTTTCCATTGACCCAGTATTCAGCCTTCCTGTCATTCTTCTCAAAGTGCATCACCTCACATTTAGTTGCATTGAACCCTATTTGCCACCTCTCAGCCCAATTCTGCAGTTTATCCAAGTCCCCTTGCAACCTGTAACATTCTTCCACACTGTCCACGACTACACTGACTTTAGTGTCGTCTGCAAATTTCCTAATCCATTCACCTATACCTGCAGTGGTTCCAAAACAGATCCTGGTGGCACACGACTAGTAACTGGACTACAGGCTGAATATTTTCCATCAACCATCACTTGCTGCCTTCTTTCAGAAAGCCAGTGTTTAATCCAAACTGCTAAATCACCCTCAGTTCTATGCCTCTGCATTTTCTCCAACAGCTTACCACGTGGAACCTTGTCAAAGGCTTTACTTTTGTCCATGTATACCACGTCAAATGCCCTACCCTCATCTACAAGCTTGGTGACCTTCTCAAAAAACTCAGAGGTTTGTGAGACATGACCTGCCCTTGACAAAACCAAGTTGACTATCTGAAATCAAATTGATGTTTGCCAGATGATTATAAATCTTATCTCTAATAATCCTTTCCTAAACCTTTCCTACAATAGAAGTAAGGCTCACTGGTCTATAATTACTTGGGTCATCTCTCCTGCCTTTCTTGAACAAGGGCACAACATTTGCAATCTTCCAGTACTCTGGTACCAAATCTGCAGACAATGACAACTCAAATATCCAAGCCAAAGGCTATGCTACCTTCTCCCGAGCTTCCCAGAGTATCCTCGGATAAATCCCATCCAGCCCAGGAGACTTGTCTATTTTCACTTCTTCCAGCATTGATAACACCTGTTCGTAACTAACCTCGATCCTTTCTAGTCTATTCTAATATTTCATACCTCATTCTCCTCCACTACAATATTCTCCTTTTCCTGAGTGAAGACCGATGAGAAATGTTCATTTAACATCTCTCCGATCTCCACAGGGTCAACACTCATCTTCCCATTCTGTCTGTGATTGGCCCTATTCCTACGCTAATCATCTTTTTTATTCCTCACATAGCTATAGAAAGCTTTAGGGTTCTCCTTTATTCTATTTGTTAGAGACTGCTCATGTCCTCTCTTTGCTCTTTTTAACTCTCTCTTTAAATCCTTCTTAGCTGATCTGTAATTCTCCATCGCCTCATCTGAACCATCTTGCCTCATCAACACCTAAGCCTCTTTCTTCTTCGTAACAAGAGATGCAGTTTCCGCAGTAAACCACGGTTCCCTTACCTTATCACTTCCTCCTGCCTGACAGGGACATATGTATCAAGGACACGCAATATCTGTTCCTTAAACCAGCTCCACATTTCCATTGTCTGCATCCCCTGCATTTTGCTACTCCATTCTGTGCATCAAATTCTTGCCTAATAGCATTATAATTGCCCTTGCCCCATCAATAATTCTTGACCTGTGGCATGTAATTATTCCTTTCTATCAATAAACCACACTTAACTGAATTATGGTCACTCTCTCCAAAGCGCTCGCCTACAACTAAATCAAACACCTAGTCTGGTTCATTACCAAGGACCAGATCCAATGTGGCCTCCCCTCTTGTCGGCCCTTCAACATACTGTGTCAGGAAACCCTCCTGGACACATTGGATAAAATCTGATTCATCCGATGTATTAGAGTGATAGTGTTTCCAGTCAATTTTGGGGAAGTTAAAGTCCCCCATAATGACCACCCTGATACTTTCACTCCTGTCCAGAATAATTTTGCTAATCCTCTCTTCCACTTCCCTGGAACTCTGCGGAGGCCTCTAAAAAAAAACTCCAAGCTGTGTGACCTCTCCTCTCCTGTTTCTAACCTCAACCCACACTACCTCAGGAGACTAGTCCTCATCAAAAGTTCTCTCAGCCACCGTTATACTCTCCTCAACTAATGTGACATGCATGGACCCATTGCAGTGCTTCAAACTCCATGAGGCAGCCATACTCTCTGACAGACTCGGTCTGGAACCTCCTCTATTCTTAAGACCTTATGCACTGCCTGTGCTCCTCCAGTTCCCCTTTGCACGTTCCCTTTCCAACCCACCCCACCTGCAGCACTCCACGAATGGTGCTGTCAAGGGCAGAAGTCTGTGGAATACCCTCCCTAACCTTCTCTATCCTCCTTTAAGATGTATTTTAAAATCATTCTCTTTAATCAACGTTTTGATCATCCATGAAGCACCTTAGGAAATTTGCCAAGTTTGTTATTGCTATACATTAGGAGAAACAGGAATGATGCATTCAAAATTCTAACAAGAAAGTCACTGACAGGTGTAGTGTGCAGGCCACCAAATAATAAAATCACATTGGGATGGGCAATAAAAAAAGAAATAACTATTGCCTGTAAAAATGGTATGACTATTATCATGGGTGATTTTAATCTACATGTAGATTGATCGAACCAGCTCAGTCAGGGTAGCCTTGAGTTTATTAAGTGTATCCATGATAGTTTTCTTGAACAGTATGAAGTGGAACTGACAATGGAGCCATCTATCCAGCATCTGGCCCTGTGCAATAAGACAGGAATAATTAATGATCTCAGAGTTAGGGATCCTCTTGAAAGAAGTGATCACTGTATGGTTGAATTTAGAATACATATGGAGAGTGTGAAGATAAAATCTAATACCTCGGTCCTGTACTTGAACACAGGGAACTACAGTAGAATGAGGGAGAACCTGGATAAAGTAGACTGGAAACAAAGATTTTATGGTGGGACAGTTGATGAGCAGTGGAGGATTTTCAAAGACATTTTACAAAGTGCTCAGCAAAGGTATATTCCAGTGAAAAGGAAAGACCGTAAGAAAAGGCATACTCTGCGATGGGTACCTAAGGAAAGCGATTAAACTGAAAGAGAAGGCATGAAAAATGGCCAAAACAGCCTGAAACTAGAACTGGGAAAACTTTAAATGTCAACAGAAAGCCACAGAAGAGCTATAAAGAAACGTAAGATAGAACATGAGAAAAATAAACTAGCACAGACTATAAAGACAGATAGCAAAAGTTTATAAAAACATATATAACGAGAAAAGAGTGGCTAAAGTAAATGTTGGTCTTTGGAAAATGAGAAGAAGCAGTTAGTTATGGAATATCACAGTGGAGGACACTAATATCCTGCTAGTAATTAACAAAGGGACAACAATAGGTGAGGATTTAGAAACTATCATTATTACGGAACAGCTAGTGTTGGACTGTTGGAGGTAATTGAGCTAATGATAGAAAAGTCTCCTGACCCTAATGTATCCCAGGGTACTAAAAGAGATGCCAGGAGCAATAGCAAATGCACTGGCAGTAATTTTCCAATATTCGCTGGACTCTGTGGCAGTCCCAGCAGATTGGAAGGCAGCAAAGTGACGCCACTGTTTTAAAAAGGTGGACAAAAGATGGGGAATTATACACCAGTTAGCTTTTTCTCTGAATTGGGAAAGATATTGGGTCTATTATCAAGGAAGAAATAGCAGGGAATCTCAATAGAAATTGTTCCATTGGACAGACACAGCATAGGTTCATGAAGGGCAGGTCATACTCGAGAAATCTTTTGGAATTCTATGAAGACAGTTCGAGCAAGTTGGACAACGGGGACCCCGTGGATGCGGTGTACCTGTATTTTCAAAAGGTCTTCAAAAAGGTGTTGTGCAAGAGGCTGTTGCATAATATAAGGGAGCATGGCATTAGGGGTAGACTATTAGCATGGATAGAAGATTGGTCGACAAACAGGAAGCAAAGTGTGGAGATAAATGAGTCTTATTCTGGCTGGTGATCATTGACTAGTAGTGTGCCTCAGGGATCAGTGTTGGCACTGCAATTATTTACAATTGATACAGATGATTTGGAGTTGTGGATCACATGCAGGGTGTCAAAGTTTGTATATAAGACTAAGATGAGTAGCAAAACAAAGTGTGTGGAGGACTGTGATACTTTGCAGAGGAACATAGATACATTGAGTGGAGGGCGAAATGGTCTGGCATATGGAATAGAATGTTCATAAATGCAACATTAAAAAAAAAAACTTGAATTTTAAGAAGTTGCATCATTTGCTATGCAGAGGCTCCCCAGTATGCTTCTGCATGAGGGTTGGTCACCAGGTACAACAATCAATTCAGAAGGCAAATAGAATTTTGTCCTTCCTTGCTGAAGGGATTGTGTTTAAAAGCAGAGTTTATGTTCCAGATGCATTGGGTGCTGGTGAGACCACATCTGGAGTACTGCATGCAGTTTCTGTCTCCTCACTTGCTCAAGGATGTACTGGCACTCGAGGGGGTGCAGAGGAGGTTCTAGGTTGATTCCGGAGTTGAGGGGGTTGGCTTAACAGAGACTGAGTAGATTGGGATTATATTGATTGGAATTCAGAAGAATGGGAAACATAAAATAATGAATGGAATGGATAAAACAGAAGTAGAGAGAATGTTTATACTGGCAGGTGAAGCCAGGACAAGAGGGCATCACCTCTAGATTAGAAGCAGCAAATTTAGGACTGAATTGAGAAGGAACTTCTGAACCACTATGGAATTCATTGCCCAGGGAAGTAGTTGATGCTAGTTCAATAAACGTTTTTTAAGCTCAGGTAGATTTTTTCAAAAAGAAATTATTAATTCAGGGATATGGTGAGAACATGGGTAAATGATTCTGCGTCTACGAAATGATCAGCCGTGATCTTATTGAATAGCAGAGCATGCTCGAAGTCCAGGAAGGCCTTTTCCTGTTCCTCGTTCTTTTGTTCTTATGTTATGCATTCCTCCCTCACTCGTGACTTGGAGGTGCTGGTGTTGGGTCAGGATGGACAAAATGAAAATTCACAGAACACCAGGTTATACTCCAACAGGTTTATTTGGAAGAACGAGCTTTGCAGCTTCTTCATCACGTGGTTGTGTGATTTTTAACTTTGTCCCTCACTCTTGTAACTGACAAACAGCCACAAAAGCCATGATGCAGTGCGCATGCTCCCGCCAACAATGGGCCCCGGGTGATTGATGTCAGCGGCGGACCAATGGAAAGGCAGGGGCAGAGCTGGAGGACCTGGCGGGGCAGTTGGTCCCGCGACCAGAGTAAATGAGGGGCGGGGCTAGACTATAGCACGTGATCATCCTCGCAGTCGGCGCGGACTTCCTGTGATGAAGTTTGGGACATGTGGACGGAGAGCTGTTGGTAAGGAAAGAAATAAAGAGCAGGAAGCGCGTGGGAAATTTGGTGTTGGTATGGGCTGAGAGGTTTTACAAACATTTGGTGCGTATCGGAAAATACAAATTTGAAACTTACAATCCCGTTTTTGCAGTAAGCGGGAAAATGCCTCATTTTGGGATCGGTCCGAATGAGCGCCGCCATCTTTATTCGGGGCAATGACACACTGGCCACGTGCGCGGCCGCCAGCTTTGTAGGGGGCAAAGTTCAGAGGGGAGTATGTGCAGCCCTCCCTGGTATAGAGTGATAGGGCAGGATTTACCCAGAGCACATTCAAACCCAAAAACATGGGTGTTTTTTTTCTTGATTTGTTTCGTCATTCATTTAAATGATTTGGATGTGAATAGAGCCGGTACAGTTAGTAATTTGCAGGTGACACCAAAATTTGAGGTATTGTGGACAGTGATAAAGGTTATCTCAGATTACAATGGGATATTATCAGATGGGCCAATGGGCTGAGGAGTGGCAGATAGGGTTTAATTTAGATCAATATGTGGTGCTGCGTTTTAGAAATGCAAATCAGAGCAGGACTCACACATTGAATTGTAAGGCCTTGAAGAGTCTTGCGGAACAAAGAAACCTTGGTGTGCAGGTTCATAGTTCCTTGAAAGTCGAGTCACAGGTAGAGAGGATAGTGAAGAAGTTGTTTGGTATGCTTTCCTTTATTTGTCAGAGCATTGAGTAAGGGAGCTGAATAGGACATTGGTTAGGCCACTTTTCGAATATTGTTTACAATTCTGTTCTCCCTCCTATCAAAAGGAGGCACTGAAACATTGAAGGTTTGAGAATAGATTTTCAAGGATGCTGCCAGAGTTGGAGGATTTGTGTTGCAGGTAGAGGCAGAATAGGCTGGGGCCATTTTCCCTGGAGTGTCAAAGGCTGAGGTGAGATGTTGAAGAGGTTTATAAAATCATGAGTGGCATGGATAGTGTAAATAGACGGGGTGTTTATCTTGGGTTGGTGGAGCCCAGAACTAGAGGAGAGGGGTTTAGGGTGAGAGGGGAAAATTCAAAAGGGGCCTAAAGGGCAACTAAAATAGTAATATTTCAAAGGCATTTGAATAGGAAGTGTGCAGAGGGATGTCGGGCAAGTGCTGGAAAATGGGAATAGATTAGGTTAGAATATCTGGTTGGCATACACGGTTGGAACGAAGAGTCTGTTTCGGTGGTAGTCATCTCAAAAAGTGAACACTGTCCTGATTCACCTCTGGTCTCCTTGATGTCCACTTGTTCATAATCTAGCTTCCTCAGTCTCTCATGAGTGTATTTTTGCTCTGTTTAGTATTTTACTATTACGTTCACAGACCGTTTTGAAAATGAATTGTCCGCTGCTGCCCGGCTCCTGACAATATGCTGCTCGTTATCAGTTTTTTTTCCCCACAATATCTTTGACAGTCAAGAGTTCTTTTTTCCAACAAGTGATTGGATTTTCCTTCTATTTCTGACAGTCAAATTCTGCACCATTTTTATTCCCTACAATTTGTATTGCACTCCCAGAAACATCATGTGTATTTCTCCTTCCACAGATACCAGTGATCATTGCCAAAGCCCTGGTGCCTGTGGAGAGGGTAATGTTTGACTTCCTTGTACTGCTGCAGTTTGTATGATGAAGGTGCACTCACAACGTGGTTGGGTGAGAGACATAACAGATTATTCACTCAGCGATAGTGAAGAGTAGAAGATTACTGTACAAATCAACATGTTTTTATTTTCACAAAAATATTATTGAGAACTTTTCACATAAGGCAACAGATGAAGAATATAATGTCCGGTGATCAAAACCATTGCCAAATAAGCAGTTTTTCAGGACTGCCTTAAAGGAAGAAAGCAGATCTTAGAGGGTTAGGGTGGGAATTCCAGACCATGTTGCCCTGGAAGCTATAGAAACAGTCACACAGGTGAACTCAAAAATGAACACATTGTTGTGAATCTGAACTAAAATGAGTTATTGAGATAGGAAATGGTGTGTAGTGCAGGGAGATAGGAATGATTATAGCCAGGAATTAAATCAAAGGTGCGAAAGTAAATTGTTGTTGCTTATAAATGGGAGCCTTTTGATGGATCAGCAAGTTGTGGTACAAGTGAGCACTTGGGCAGTAGGGTTTTCAGTATTCTGGCGATTATAGGGAAGGTGAGTGTGGGATGCTGGCCAGGAGTGAGTTTAGATAATGACATCTAGAGTTAACAAATGAATGAAAGAGAGTTTCAGCAAATGAGCTGAGACTGTGTTGAGGTCAGGTGATATCACTGAAGTTGAAATAGTGGTCTTGGAGTGGGACTGGGCTTTCACCCTCACCTCTGGAATTCGGCTGTTTGTCAGTTTGTGAGTCAAGTGGCCCTGGCAGAACACAAACTGGGCATCGCTGAGCAAGTTATTGCTGAGCAGGTGCTTGATAGCACTGTTGATGACACCTTCCATCACTTCACTGTTGAGCGAGGGAAACCTCATGGAGGGATATTGGCTGAGTTGGCTCTGCCCTGTGTTTTTGTGTTGAACATCCCTGGGCAATGTTCCACAATGTCGGTAGGTGCCAGTGCTGGAGCAGTACTTGTCTTGGTGGGCAGCAAGTTCTGGAGCACAGCCATCAGTCTTATTGCCACAATGATGGCAGGGCTATTGCCTTTACACTATTTGTCCATTTCTTGATCTGAAATCAAATGAATTTTCAACCAATTCGATTCACATCTGTGATGTCCGGGACCAATGGGGAAGCTCATCCACTTGGCACTGCTGGCTAAAGATTGCTGAAAATGCTGTTGTCTTATCTGTTGCATGGATGCGTGAAGCCCCTCCATCAGTAAGGGTGGGGAATTCTGTGATGCTTCCTCCAGTGAGTTGTTTAATTGTCCATCACTATTCATCACTGCAGGTGTGGCAGAGTGCAGAGCTCACATTTGATACATTGGTTGTGGGATCACTTAGTTCTATTTGGTGTTGCTTGCACTGTTTGGTATGCTGTTTGGTCCCTGCACCAGGTTGGCACCTCATTTTTAGGTATGCCTGGTACTGCTCCTGGCATGCCCTCCTGCATTCTCCGTTGAACCAGGGTTGATCCTCTGGCTTGATGTTAATAGTTGAGTGGGGGATAAACCTGGCCATGAGATTTCAAATTGGGCTGGAGTACAGTTCTGTTGCTGTTGTTGGCCTACAGTGAGGCAGAAGTTGCAGGGTCAAGAGGGCTGATTTTGTGGTTGTACTTTCCTGTGCATTGGTAGATGTAATGTGGTCCATTCAGTTTCATTCCTTTGTTGTGACTGTGCAGCGATTAATACAATGAGTGATTGGGTTGGCCACTGTCAGGAATGCAACTTTTAAAAACAGGTTTGGTGATTTACACATGAAAGTGAAACTATCATGGTATTCGAACAGATGAAAGACTCAACAGACAACCAAGGTATTTTTCAATGTATAATTTCAGTTACATCACAATGTAAATTTTTGCTATAAATTTTGTGCCTTAGAATTGTGCCCTGCACACACAATCACCTGATGAAGGATCGGCGCTCCGAAAGTTAGTGTGCTTCCAATTAAACCTGTTGGACTATAACCTGGTATTGTATGATACTTCACTTTAGAATATGACAGCACTACTAACAGGGCTGCGTGTAAACAGGCTCAGTCCAGTTAATCAATACATTCGGAAGAATTTCCTCCAAGTTTGATGACGCAATATTAGTCAAATCCGTCAACTTCAACCTGCAATGTTGCTCTTAACAAAAACTTCAGGCTGACACAAAGCTCCCCACCCCACTGCAATGTGGTAACTGGGCCCGGCCCAGGAATTGGAACTGGGACATTTGTGGACTGTGATCTCAAAGAAAGTGAGCAAACAGAATTCTGACAGATTAGTTCTCAAAGATGAGAAGCAAGTTTGAGACAAGGCAGGTGGTATGCCGTCTTGCACTTAGCTTAATTGCATTTCTTATTTACAGTCGTGTTTTGCAATGTATAAAGAACCGGTTTGTTTTCCGTGGTTGGGGAGTTTTATCCTCGTTGATCACAGTTACTGCCTCTCGCTCCCCAAGTCAAATCATAGGATCGATAACAAAACAATAAACTGTAGGTGCTGGAGATCTGAACCCCAGAAACAAAGTGCTGGAGAAACTCAGCAGTTCTAAGGGCATCGGTGAAGAGAAAAAAATGTTTCATTTCAAGTTCACTGACTCTTCTTCTGAACGGACAAAAGGTCATGAGACTTGGAGCTTACAATGTTTAATTCCCCTCAGAGATGCTGCTGGACCTGCGGTTCCCCAGCATTGTGCTTTCTATATTGAACTTTATTTACAAAACAGATCAGAAAAATACTAATCTCCAAAAGTGAAATGTTCATTGCAAACATGAGCATAGTTTCCACACTTGAGTTACACAAGCACGTGTCAGTTTAAAAACAAGATTTAACTCAGTGACATTCCATCTCAAAATTAGCCAAGTTACACCAGTAATAAAGCTCACCACCCAATGAGGCACTTCAGCACAACATCCTGCAGTGTTGCACACAGCCACCTTTACCAAAGAATGATCACATGTCACAAAATTGAAGGCCAAGAGCATGTCTCTTTAAAGGAGCTGAAGTCAAACTCTCAATTTTTGAAGGATCTTTATTAAACCTGATTGAACATTTAAATCTCAGAGCATAATCTTTGCGTTTTTAAACAAGGTGTGTGGGAAACATCCCACATCTTGCTAAAGGTTCAGTTCGGCCTCATATAGAGAGCCAAAGGTCAAGCAAACATCACACTTTCCATTCACTTCTACAAAGGGCTGACATCACATTTCTTCAGGATTTAAAGTATTTTATAAATTGTTTGTAAAATCATTTGTCACATTAAAGAACTAGACAATAAATGTCATTGTATACAATAAGAGTGAAGCCTGTGACAGCAGATTGAGCTTTGGAGGACAATGTGTGTGCTTTCTAAATTCTGGGAGCACTTTGGGAGTCTGCTCCCAGATGGTGATAGTGAGCATATCTGGAATGCACTGTTGAGATTTGAGAATCCATGGGAAACAATCTGTGGTTTCACTAATACTTGGCTTGCGTTGTTGGTGTACAGTAAGCAATTCATAAAGTTATTTTTGTATTGTTGTTGACTACCTGAATGGTATTCGAATCTGCCAGGTTGCCTTCAATAGTGTGAATGCATCTATTGGAAATATTTGGAATATTCCAGAACTGCCCAGTGCTTGGCAAATTCAGGGGGGGACAAAAAATCCCATTGAGTAATTTGAAATTAAGAATCCAAGAGGATGTAACCACTGAAGTATTCAATTCAAATAGTTAAATGGAGTGCTCACATTTAAAATACCTGTTATCCATAGGAATGGATGGACTGACAGAATTGGGACCAAATTCCTGGCTGGGGAGTGTGAAAAGTGCTTTGATAATGTCACCTGCATTTACCAACTATAATTTGGCAAGCTCAGAAATTTAAAAAAACAATACGAGCTTCATTGCTGCTCCAGTCGGGTCCCAAGCTCTGTTATTTTTTTCACAATGTTCAGGTTTATTGCATAGACTCTGAAACACGTGTTTCTTCTACGATCCTGCAAGTTTCCCCAATGAGCATAGTCCATCCAAATGATGTTACTAACTTTGACCAACTCATTTCTTTCCGAGCCTCTATAGCCTGAAGAGTGACCAGAAGCAATTACTCCACATATGTGGGAACATTACCGACAAGGATTTTATCCTTCAGAATTGACTTCCATATATTCAGTGCCCAGAACAGATAAAAAGCTTGTTACCTTTTATACAGCAATGATTCAGTGGGAGTAAAACGCCACCCTTTTCTTGCTTAACAATCACGCTGCCTAAATTTTAAACATGAACACTTCTTAATAGTTCACTAGATCCTAACGAAATATTTTGTGCGAAACAAATTACATGATACATAGTTATTCAGATAACAACACAAGTTTGTTCATTGAAGAAACCAGAGGAAAAGGTCATGAAACAATGTGAGTTTGATATACCTCAATTATCATTTCAAGTGCATTCTCTGAATAAATTCTCCTTTTCCTCCTCGAAGTATTCAATTTCTTGAATAATTGAGAGAATGAAGTCACAGTTGTACAACACAAAATCAGACCCTTCAGTCCAACTTGCCCATGCTGACCAGATATCCAAAATTAATCTAGTCCAATTTGCCAGCATTTGTTCCATATCCATCTTAAACCCTTTCTACTGATTATCCGTTTATTTTACTTTATCAGCATTGAAATACTGACATTTCTTTTCTCCCAACATTGGTTAAAGAAATCATAAGTTCATTCATCCAAGTTAATTTTGTAATCTTTCACAAAGAAACAAGTGAGAACAACATATAGCTGAGTGCAAAACAAAATATTACAACTGCGCGATATCTGGGAACACTCTAAAGGTGAGGCACTGATACTGCACAAGTTTGTCAGCACGGTTTCAATTACTGACAATTTAGTGATGTCTTCGCCGTCACATAGTTAAGTTAAATGTGAGATATCTGAATTTCATGAATTGGTTCCTATTGCACTTTGATCAACAAAAATTATTCTTGGTTTAATCTTCTCAAAGGAGAAAGTGACGCCCAAAGAAGCTGGACATCAGAGTCGAAAAGTGCCATGCTGGAAAAGCACAGCAAGTCTGGCAGCATCCGAGAAACAAGAGAGTTGATGTTTCGGGCATAAGCCCTTCATCAGGAATCACAGGCTTCAGAAAAATAACTGGTATAGACTTATGCCAATACGTATGTAGAAGGGTCGGAGCGTGTTACTATCAGATTAGAGACTAATTTCAGATTTGGTACCATTCAGTGCAACATTTTAGTATGATATTTACATATGTACCTAAAAGAGAAGTTGTCTAAAATTACAAGCTCCAGAATGATTATATGATTAAACCTGGAAATAAAGCTGGTGAACAAGAATGGCAAAGTGAAGTCCCATCAGTATCACCTTGGGCAGTGTCAAGTAAGAATTTGACAACAGAGTTGCCACTTTGATGTAACCTGCAGTCTGGCCAAATTGCAGCAAAAATCTGTTCAATTTTATCTGCAAACTATTGAATGCAAAATCCTCCTTGCACAATAATGAGGCAGCATTTTGGGATGTCATTTTTAAAATATATTATTTTCAAAGTTACTCACAATTAAGAGTGATCACTTGGTGCTGTTTGCATAACACAGTACGAAAAGAAATTAACAAAAAAAAACATTATAACCCAAATTCAGAGTCACTAATTTATTGATTTTGCATGGGTCCAGCATTTATAAGTAATCAATTCTTAAAAAGAAATACAGATACATTTAGTAACTATATTGGAGTACAGTCAAGTTTTTTTACTGAACAGTGACAGGATTGGACAGAGTCAGCATGGATTTAAGAGAGGGGAATCATACTTAGCAAATCTACTGAAAGAATCTACAGAGTCAAATATTAAAGTAATAAATTGCAGGACATTTAGAAAAACATGGTAGACTGAGATTTGTGAAAGAGAAACTATATTTGACAAATTTACGACAGTTCATTGAGGAGATAACAAGCAGGGCTGATAAAGGGCAATCCAATGATGTTCTGTATTTGGATTTTAAAAATGCAAATGATAAGGTGCTACATAAAAGTTAATTGCACAATTTAGGAGCTCATGGTATCGGCGTAATGTATTAGCATGGATTGAGGATTAGTTAACCACACTGGCTGTTGCTGAGTCCTCACTTGCAGTGCAGTATACAATGTTAGCTCCCATATTTAATAAAGGATAAACCAACATCAGAGACCATTCAAAAAAATTCACTTTGCTGCTTTGAAGACAAAAGGGTTGACCTATCAAGAATAGATAAGCAGGGGTGATCTTATGGAAACAAGATTCTGAGGAGCTTGACAGGGTCGATGTTGACTAGATATTCCAGCACCAGTGAAGTCTCAAACCAGGGGATATTACATAAGGGAACATTCATTTTCGAAAAAGTAAAGAATTTTTTCTCTCAGTGAATGGCTAGAATTTTCTCACCCAAACAATTGTGAAAGTTAAATGTGGGAGGGGAATGTTTGGGTTACTCTTTGGAGGGTTGTTCTGGCTTGTTGGGCTGAAGGGCCTGTTTCCACATAGTAGGGAATCTGCTATTCTATCTCAAATTATTTTAAAAGAGGGCAGATAGATTTTTGAAATATTGAGCAGTTGAGGGCTATGCGGATCAAGCATAAAAGAGGTGTTGAGGACTGGGTTGGCCCAGCCATGAAATAATAGAATGGGGGAACAAGCTGAAAGGGATGAATTGCCTACTCCTGCTCCGATTCCTTGAGGCTCCATTTCATGTTTTTTTTGGTTTCCAAAGAAGAACGTGATACAATGTGCTAAAGATCTCAGATGTTGTGAAAATTGGCAGTTTATGTCCTGATTCAGATGGCATTGATTCATCATGAGTAGGAAGGCAATTCCCTCCATGAAAAAAGGAAATCTACTGCAGAGCTCACACAAAGGCAATTCTTACCCTCAGCAAACTCTCCCATCACATTACCCAACATATCAGCTAAAGCAGGACACACTGCGCATGTTCTCGTCAACAAAGTGACCCCGCGCGATTGATGTCAGCATCGGACCAATGAAATCATGGTGGGCGGATCTGGAGGACCCAGCTGGAGGTTGGTCCTCCAACCAATCAAAGTGAATGAAGGGCGGACCTAAACTAAACCATGTGATCACCCACGCGCGCGGCGCAGAGAAACTGTAATGAATGTTCGGGAAGTTATGGAGAGAAAGGATACGGTAAGGAAAGAAATAAACAGGGAAACCGGAGAAAAACTGTGTTGCTATGAGCGGAGAGGTTTTACAAACAAATTGTGCACGTCGGAAAACACAAATTTGAACGTCCCAGTCCCGTGTTTGCAGTAAACGGGGAATTGCCTCAGCACAGCTGCAGGCCTGAGTGAGCGCCGCCATCTTTATTCTGGACAAGGATTCACTGGACACGTGTACCGCCGACATCTTTGTAGGGGGCAAGGTGCAGCCAGGCGCATGTGCAGCCTTTCTCTGGTACAGAGTCATTGTCATCATAGCAGCCAATACAGCTCTGATTCACCTCTGGGCTCCCTCATGATCACTTTGTCAATATCTAGCTTCCTCAGTCTAGAACCATGCGTGTATTTTTGGTCTATTTCGTACTGTACTGTGAGAAACAAAGCTCACACAATTCAATAATTGCAGTCCGAGACAAAATCTGAATCAGTAGTGTCCTTTATTTTACTCTTGCTAGAGGGTGTGATGTCCAGTGCCTATAAGGCAAAAGACATACACACCCCAAATTCAATAAATACACAACACTTATATAATTTGGTTTCTTTTGTTTTTCATTGCTCCTGCCCTGTTTACATCTTCCACTTCCCTTAGACCGGCACCCATTACTCCTGTTTCTCTCTTGCCTTATCTGGCCTTGTCCATGACAAAGTGCTTATTTCTGTCCTCACAAGGCCATTTGACCTCATCCCGCTGTAGGTCATTGTTAGGCATATTCTTTTTTCACCATTATCTACTCCCTCCATCTGTACCTTCCCCTGATCCTTATGACCCTTTTAATTGGGGTTTGTTCCTGTGTTTCTGTCAAAGTGGGAAACAGATGTTTAAACCTACTGTTTGCACAGGCGTATCTAGCTTAACTTCCTCCCCTCACAGCATCATTCTGGCATACAATTTTAGCTAATACAAAAACAATTATGTATTTCCTCCACATCGTTTCCATTCTTGTTGACTCAGCTCTTGGCTAAAACAAGTACACATCGGTGTGAGTTCATTTACTTTGTATAAGTAAATGGAATTGCAGAAGTAACAATATTTCTCCCACAGGCCACATTACTATTACTTTTATAGACCCTTTGTAAATGAGTTTTTCACTGCGGCCCAGCCCCTGACTCTGTGCTGCTCTATTATCAGATTACTTTTTCTTGAATATTTTTGACAGTCAAGAACTCTTTTTTTGCCAATAAGCAAGTGTATTTTCCTTCCGTTTCTGACTATCAAATTTTGCACCATTTCCATTCCCTGTAATCCATTTTGCACTCCCTCAAACATCAACTGTGTTTCTCCTTCCACAGATACCAGTGATTAATGCCAAAACCCTGTTGCCTGTGGAGAGGGTGATGTTTAACTTTCTTGTACAGCTGCAGTTTGTGTGGTGAAGGTGCTCCCACAATGTGTTTGGGTAAGAGACATTACAGAGTATTCATTACAGCAACAGTGATGATTTGAAGATAATGTCCAAATCAAGAACAGTTTGTAGTTTTATTATCATGCTTATAATTTCACAAAAACATTATTGAGAACTTTAGATATAAGGCCAGAGATGGAGATATTAGATCAGGTGACCAAAAGCATTGCCAAAAAGCAGGTTTTGAGGGATGTCTTAACGGTGGAAAGCAGACTGTGAGGTTTTGTCTGCAAATTCCAGACCATGTTGCTTTAGCAACTGTAGAATCAGCCACAAAGTAGAAGTAATGAAGTAACAAATCGTTGGGAGTCTCAAAGAAAATGGGTTGTTGAGGTCTCAAAGGATGTGTGCAGGGTGCTAGGGATGATCACAGCCAGTACTCAAATCAAGAATGAGAATTTTAAATTGTTGTTGCTTATGAATAGGAGCCTTTTGACTGATGAACACATCTGGGGAGAAGTGAGCATGTGGGCGAGAGAGCTTTCAATTTTTCTTGAGACTACAGGGAGGTTGAATTTTGGAGGCTGGCCAGGAGTGTGTTTGGATAATTAAGTCTGGAGATAACACATGATGGATGAGAGTTTCAGTATATGAGCTGAGGTGAGGGTGGAATCAGTTAGAAATAATGGTGTTGGAGTGGGGCTGGGGCTGTCACTGTCGCCTCACCTCTGGATTCAGCTGGATGTCAGGTTGTGAATCAGGCGGTAACACAATCGGGAGCTGAGTGGCCCTGGTGGAGCCTAAAATGAGTGTCGCTCAGCTGGCTGTTGCTGAGCAGCTGCTGCTTGATAGCCCTGTTGATGACTACTTCCATCACTTTACTGCTGATCGAGTGTGGACTGACAGAGGGAAATTGCCTGGGTTGGATTGCCCTGTGTTTTTGTGTTGAACATCCCTGGGCAATGTTCCACATTGCCAGTCGATACCAGTGCTGGAGCGATATGTGGCTTGGTGAGTGGCAAGTTCTGGAGCACAAGCTGTCAGTATTATTTCCAGAATATTAGCAGGACCCATAGCCTTTACACTACTTAACCATTTCTCGATATTATTCGAACTAAATTGAACTGGCTTAAAGCTCACATCTGTGACATTAGGAACCACTGGAGAAGGCTGAGATGGATCATCTCACTTTGCATCTGGCTGAAAATTACTGCAAATGCTGTCATCTTAACTTTTGCATGGATGTGTGAAACCCCTCCATCAGTAAGGGTGGGGATATCTGTGGTGCTTCCTGCAATGAGTTGTTTAATTGTCCATTACCATTCACAACTGGGTGTGGCAGAGCTCTGATCTGATCCATTGGTTGTGGGATCACCTAGCTCTGTTGCTTGCTGCTGATGCTGTTTGATTATGCAGATAGTCCTGCTTGGTAGCTTCAGCAGGTTGGCACTTCATTTTTAGGTCTGCCTGGTGCTGATCATGGCATGCTGTCCTTTGCTGTCCATTGTGATGGGTTAGTGCGGGATGTGCAAACCCATGAGATTACAGATTGTGCTGGAGTGCAGTTCTGCTGCTGCTGTTATCCCACAGTGCCTGAGAGAGATCCAGTTTGAGTTCCTACATCTGTCCCATTTAGCACGGTGATAGTACCACTCAGCACAATGGAGGTTTTTCTCAACTTTAAGGTGAGGCTTTGTCTCCAAAAAGACTGTGGGATGGTCGCTCTTACCGATACTGTCATGGACAGATGTTTTTGCAGCTGGCAGATTCATACTGACAAGATCTAGTATGTTTTTCCCTCTTGCTGGTTCCGTTACCGCCTGCTGCAAACCCAGTTGAGCAGCTATGTCCTTGAGGACCCAACCAGCTCAGTCAGTAATCCTGCTGCTGAGCTACTCTTGGTAGAGGACATTGAAATCCTGTACCCAGAGTAGGCTTGTCACCATTTTATTGCCTCAGTGCTTCCTCCAAGTGTTATTCAACATGGAGGATCACTGATTCATCAGCTGTGGGAGCACGGTACGTGGTAATCAGCAGGAGCCATGAGACTTCCTGGTGTCCAAAGTCAATGCTAAGTACTCCCAGGGCAAATGGTTCCTGTGTGTACACTACTGTGCCGTCACCTCTGCCTGGTCTGTCCTGCTGGTGAGATTTCAGGATAAAGTGAAGACTGCAGATGCTGGAGATCAGAGTCGAGAGTGTGGTGCTGGAAAAAAACAGCAGGTCAGGCTGATGAAGGGCTTAGGCTCAAAGCGTCGATTCTCCTGCTCCTCGGATGCTGCCTGACCTGTTGTGCTTTTCCATCATCACACTCTCTATCGAGGGATGGTGATGGTGGTGGCTGGCCATTATCTGTCAGGGATTACTCTGTGAGTATGACTATGTCAGGCTGTTCCTTGACTAATCTGTGAGACAGCTCGCCAAGTTTTGGCCCCAAAAAAACAGATGTTAGTGAGCAGGATGTTGCAGAGTCAGGAGGGCTGATTCTGTGGTTGTATTTCCTAATGCCTTGTTAGATGCCAAGTGGTCCATCCAGTTTCATTCCTTTGTTGAGAGTTTGCAGTGATTAATACAGTGATTAGCTTGTTGGGTGACTGTCAGGTTGGCAGGATTTTTTCGCCATTGACAATAGTTCCATGGAGATCAGGAGATTCCTAATTCCAGTCATTTTTTCTTGAATTCAGATTCTACCATCTGCCGAGCTGGGATTCGAACAAGGACTTCAGTTGTACATTTTAATATTCTGGATAAAAGTTAAAGGTGCGAGTTTCTAACCTGAACTGACAGTGATGGATTTTATAAACTTGTATTGCAGGATATTACAGGTGGACATTCAGATGTTAATCTCAGTCATTGTAACACCTAACTCTGATTGAATTAGTCAATTCATCAGGACCTGGATATTCTCATTGTGTGTGAGTATTGTATTCCATCCGAATCTCATTTGCTGCATTGAATCTTCCTTTGAATCTTCTCCTTTGAATCTTCCCAAACCTTTAATGTGTGTCCTGAATTCCTTGTATAATGAGCTGATGGTTATAAGGTTTATTATTATAACATGTAACTTTTCTAAACCCCTCTGTCACAGCTCCTCTCAATTGCATTTGCTACAAGGAGAACAACCTCAGTTTCCCCAAACCCCTGATTCCCCAATGTCTGTTTGCTCTCTATCAGGCACACATCAGGGTTGTGTTGGAACATTCTCCACTTGCCTGCATCAGTGCACCCCCCAACACTATTAAAGAAAGTGACCATCCTCCAGGACAAAGCACTGTGCCTGAGTGGTGTCCCATCCACTACCTTCAGCATTCCCTCTCCCCACCCCAGAGACACAGTGGCATCACTGTGTAAAAGGTAAAGGCAGCATTGTCCTACCAGACCATAGGGCTGCTCTCTCATTAGGGAGGAAACCGGAGCCCCTGGAAGAAACCCATGCAGACACTGGGAGAATGTGCAAGTCCAACAGAGACAGTTGTCCAAAGCTGGAATCGAACCTTTGGCCCTGGCAGCAGTGCTAATCACTGAGCCACTGTGCCACCCTAAAATTGTAATTTGATTCACAACTACCACTTCCTCTGATAGTTCATTCCACACTTAAACCATTATCTGAACAAAAATAAAAAAAATCCCAAACGCCTTTTTAAAGCCGTTCTGCTGTCACCTTAAAAGGTATGTACCCAGTCTTGAATCGCGTCCCTTCCTGGAAAGGACACCTGCTTTTCACATTACTGATACCACCCCTCTATGATTTGAGAAACATCTAATAAGGTCACTCCTCAGCCTCCTGCGCACAAGTGAAAGAAGTCGCAGCCTATCCAGTCTCTGGTTATAATTCAAACTATCCATTCCCATCAACATCCTGGTAAATCTCTTCTGAATCTGCTCCAACTACATAATGTCGTCCCGATATCAGCATGACCAGAACTGGACACAGAATTCTAGATAAAGCCTCCCCAACATCCAAAATAACGTCCCAACTCTTGTACTCAAAGGTCTGAGCAATGAAGGCAAGTGTGCCAAGCACCTTCTTAACCACCCTGTCTACATGTGACACAGACTTGAAAGACCCGAACCCCTTGGCCTCATTGTTCCATATCACTACTCGAGGCCCTGTTTTTAATTAGTGTCAGTCTGCCATCGTTTGTTTTATCAAGATGGAATATTTTGCATTTATTCCAATCCAAAAATCCCAAAAAACCCTGAGCATTAAAAACAGTAGGAGTATACTTAAGAGGGAAATCAGGAGGGCGAAAAGGGGACATGAGATAGCTTTGGCAAATAGGGTTATGAATAATCCCAAGGGTGTTTATAAATACATTAAGAACAAAAGGGTAATTCGAGAGAGAATAGTGCTCCTCAAAGATCTGAAAGGTAGTCTATGCGTGGAGCCGCAGGAGATGGGAGAGATACTGACTGAATGTTTTGCATCAGTGTTTACCGTGGAGAAGGACATGGGCAATATAGAATGTGGGGAAATAGATGTCGACATGTTGAATATGTCCACCTTACAGAGGAGGACGTGCTGGGTGTCTTGTAACCCGTTAAAGCTTGGTTAATCCCCAGCACCTGATCAGGTGAACCCTAGAACCCTGGGAAGCTGGGAATGTGATTGCTGGGCCTCTTGCGGAGATATTTGTATCATCGATTATCACAGGTGAGATGCCAAAACACTAGAGGTTGGTTAACGTGGTGCCGCTATTTAAGAAAAGTGGTAAGGGCAAGCCAGGGAACTATCGACCGGTCAGCCTGACATTGATGCTGGGCAAGTTGTTGGAGGGAATCCTGAGGAACAAGATGCGCGTGTATTCTGAAAAGCAAGGACTCATTAGTGATAGTCAGCATGACTATGTGCGTGGGAAATAATGTCTCACAAACTTGATTTAGTTATTTGAAGATGTATCAAAGAGGATTGATGAGGGCTGAGAGGTGGACATGATCTATGGAATTCAGTAAGGCGCTCGACAAGGTTCCCCATGGAAGACTGGTTAGCAAGGTTAGATCTCATGGAATACAGGGAGAACTAGCCGTTTGGGTACAGAACTGGCTCAAATGTAGAAGGCAGGGTGGTGGTGGAGGGTTGTGTTTCAGAATGGAGGCATGTGACCAGTGGAATGCCGCAAGGAACAGTGCTGGGTCCACTACTTTTTATCATTTATATAATATGATTTAGATATGAGCATAAGAGTATAGTTAGTAAGTTTGCAGATGACACCAAAATTGGAGGTATAGTGGACAGCGAAGAGTGGTTACCTCAGATTACAACAGGATGTTGTTCAGATGGGTGAGAAGTGGCAGATGGAATTTAATTCAGATAAATGTGACGTGCTGCATTTTGGAAAAGCAAATCTTAACAGGACTGATACACTTAGTGGCAAATTCCTAGATAGTGTTGATGAACAAAGATATCTTGCAGTGAAGGTTCATATTTCCTTGAACGTAGAGTTGCAGGTGGATAGGATATTGAAGAAAGTGTTTGGAATACATTCCTTTATTGATCAGAGCATTGAGTATAGACGTTGGAAGGTCATGTACAGGACATTGGTTAGGCCAGTTTTGGAATATTGTGTGCAATTCTGTTCTCCATCAATCGGAAGGATGTTGTGAAACTTGAAAGGGTTCAGCAAAGATTTACAAGGATATTGCCAGGGTTTGAGCTGCAGGAAGAGAGCAAAAAGGCTGGGGCTTTCTTTCCCTGGAACATCAGAGACTGAGGAGTGACCTCCGGAGAGGTTTATAAAATCAGTAGTAGCATGGTTAGGGTAAACAGACAAGGTCTTTTCCCTGAGTAGGAGAGTCCAGAAGTAGAGAGCATAGGTTGAGGGTGAGAGGGGAAAGATATAAAAGGGAACTAAGGAGCAACCTTTTTCATGCATAGAGTGGTGCGTGTATGGAATAAGCTGCCAGAAGAAGTGGTGGAGGCTGACAATTATAGCATTTTAAAGGCATTTGGATACTTGACATGAATAGGAAAGATTTAGAGGGATATGGCCCAGGTGCTGGCAAGAGGGAGAAGATTAGGTTCGGATATCTGGTCGGCATGGACACATTTGAGCGAAAGTTCTGTTTAGTGCTGTTCATCTGTGACTCACAACTCAGTGGGTTTCGATCTCTTCAAAGATAAATCTTAGTCTGTTTTATTTTAGTAAAGCTACAACATTCAGTAGGGCGACGGTTTATTTCTTTAAATACACATCTTATGATACTTTGATTAAGTTTTTTAATATAAAATATTGATACTAATTTATTCTAGAGTAGTGTTTTGTAAAGCTGTAAGACTGTGTGCCTTTTTCTGGGTCTGTGGTCTGTTAAGGTGCAGAGATGGCCATTCGTACAGTGATGTGCTCTTCCTGTTGGATGTAGGAGATGAAGGAAAGTTTCAATGATCCTGATTGTCTGCAGGAAGTGAGGATGCAAATCCTGTAGGATTTCATGGATCAGATAGAGCGATGATTAAAGGTAATGAAGAATTTACAGGAGCCGGGGGGTGTGATAGGTGGCAGTTTCAGAAAGTTAGGAAAACTGCCGATCCAGTCAGGTAGATGGGTTTCCTCTCGGAAAGGGAGGAGCGGAGGGCAAGTAGTGCAGGAGTCACCTGTGGTTCTTTCCATCTCAAACAAGTATACTGTTTTGGAAAGCATCGGGGGTCACAGACTCTCAGGGGAATATCGCACTAACAGCCAGGTTCCTAGTGTAATGTGAGGTATATCAGGTTCCACGCGATCGATGGTGATAGGAGGCTCTCTAGTCTGCAGCACAGACTGCAGTTTCTGTAGCTAACAGTGAGACATCAGAATGGGGTAGTGCCTCCCTACTGCCTGGGTGAAGGATGGCTCTGAGGGTGCAGACTATTCTGAAAGGGGAGAATGATCAGTTGGAGGTCGCTGTACATTGGTACCAATGACATAAGAGAGAAGGATGAAGTCCTGATGAGAGAATATTGCAAATTAGCCTGGAGGATAATAAGCAGGTCCTTGTGGGTAGTAATATCTGGATTACTCCCGGTGCCACATGCTAGTGAGAGTAGGAATAGCAGGGTAGAGCAGATGAATGCGTGGCCAAGGATCTGATACAGGGGAGAAGGATTCACATTTTTGGATCATTGGAATCTCTGCTGGGGTAGAATTGACGTGCGTAAGAAGCATGGATTACACCTGAATTGGAAGGTGTCTCATATCCAAGCAGGGAGATTTGTTAGTGCTACTCGGGAGGCAGTAAGCCAGTGAGGGAGTGAGGGGAAACCTAAAGAGATAGTGAGAAAGGAGGTAAGTCTGAGGCTGGTACAGTTGAGAATTTAGACAGGCAAGGGCAAGGCACAGAATGAGGTAGGACTGACAAGGTTCAATAGACAATAGGTGCAGGAATAGGCCATTCTGCCCTTTGAGTCAGCACCACCATTCATTGTGATCATGGCTGATCGTCCACAATCAGTATCCTGTTCCTGTCTTATCTCTGTAACACTTGATTCCATTATCTTTAACAGCTCGATCCATCTCTTTCTTGAACGTATCCAGAGACTTGGCCTCCACTGCCTTCTGGGGCAGAGCATTCCATAAACGCTCCATTCTCTGGGTGAAGACGTTTCTCCTCAACTCTGTTCTAAATGGCCTTTCCCTAATGTTTAAACTCTGTCCTCTGGTTCTGGACTCACCCATCCGTGGAACCATGCTTCCCGCCTCCAACCCTTTAATAATCTTGTAGCTCTCTATCAGATTCCCTCTAATTCTTCTAAACTCAAGTGTATACAAGCTCAGTCGCTCTAATCTTTCAACATATGATCATTCAGCCATTTCGGGAATTGACCTCGTGAACCTACCCTCCACTCCCTCAATAGCCACAATGCTCTTCGTCAAATGTGGAGACCAAAACAGCACACAATACTCCAGGTGCGGTCTTACTAGGGCCCTGTACAGCTTCAGAAGGACCTCGTTGCTCCTATACTCAATTCTTCTTGTTATGAGGGCCAGCATGCAGTGAGCTTTCTTCACTACCTGCTGTACCTGCGTGCTTGCTTTCATTGACTGATGTACAAGAACACCTAGATCTCGTTGTACTTCCCCGTTACCAAACTTGACTCCATTTAGATAGTAATCTGCCTTCATGTCCTTTCCTCCAAAGTGGATAACCACACATTTATCCACATTAAACTGCATCTGCTATGCATCCGTCCACTCACCCAGCCTGTCCAAGTTAACCTGTATTCTCATAACATCCTCCTCACATTTCACCCTGCCACCCAGCTTTGTATCATCAGCAAATTTGCTGATATTACTTTTAATATGTTCATTTATATTATTAATGTATATTGTAAACAGCTGCGGTCCCAGCACCGAACCTTGTGGTACCCCACTCGTCACTGCCTGCCATTCCGAAAGAAAGCATTTATCACTACTCTTTGCTTCCTGTCAGCAGCCAATTTTCAATCAAAGTCAGTATATTCCCCTTTGTAAATCCATGCTGACTCTGACGAATCCTATTACCGCTATCCAAAAGAGCCATAATTTCATCTTTTATAATTGACTCCAGCATCTTTCTCAGCACCGACATCAGGCTAACCGGTCCATAATTCCTTGTTTTCTCTCTCCCACCTTTCTTGAATAGTGGGACAACATTAGCCACCCTCCAGTCTGACTCTACATCTCCTGATTCTGTGTCTCCCCCTTCGCAAGGGGCTGAACATCATCCCTCACCAACAGGGCCACCCCACCCCCTTTGCCCATCTGTCTGTCCTTTTGGTAGCACTGCACTGCATTTATTTCAATGCAAGAGGTTTGACAGGGAAAGCAGATGAGCTTAAGCTCTGGTTTTGAACATGGGACTGGGATATAGTGGGTTTTTCAGAAACGTGGCTTAGGTTGGACAAGACAGGTAGCTTAATGTTCCAGGGAATAGATGTAAGAGGAAGGATAGAAAGGGGGATAAGACAGAAGGTGGAATGGTGTTTTTGATTAGGGATAACATTATTGTTGTGCTTAGGGAGGATATTCATGGGAGTTCGCCCGGTGTACTTACTTTGGTTGAACTGGGAAATAAGAACATGATGCTCACCTTATTGAGGTTGTCTGTGTGGGTTTCGTCCGGGTGCTCTGGTTTCCTCCCACAGTCCAAAGATGTGCAGGTTGAGTGGATAATCCAGGCTGAATTGCCCATATTGTTCAGGGATGTGCAGGTTGGGTGGATTGGCTATGGGAAATGCAGCGTTATAGGGGTAAGATAGGAGGATCTAAAGGTCAGTGTGGATGTGATGGGCCGAATGGCCTGATTCCACACTTGGGATTCTCTGACGATAATTCTGCTAGTTTTAATATAGTTGCAGAAAATAATAGACCAGATCTAAAAGTTGGTGTTAAAAATTGGACAAAGGTGAATTTTGACGGTACAAGGCGAGAACTTTCAATATTTTTTTGCAACCCCCAGGTAAAGGAACGGCTGGAAAGTGTGAACATAAGAACAGAAGAAATAGGAGCAGGAGTAGGCCATCTGGCCACTCAAGCCTGCACTGCCATTCAATAAGGTCAGGGCTGATCTTTTCATGGCCTCAGCTCCACTTTCCTGCTCTCTCACCATAACCATTAATTTCTTTTCTGTTTGCAAATCTACATTTTGCCTTAAAGACATTCAAGTTGATCATGTCAACTGCTACAGTCAGCAGGGAATTCCACAGATTCATAACCCTTTAGCTGAAGAAGTTCCTCCTCAACTCTGTCCTAAATCAGATATCCCCTTATTTTGACGCTATGCTCTCCCCCCCCCCCCCCCCCCCCCCCCCCCCGCCGTCTCCCCAATGGAAATAACCTCCCTGCTTCTATCTTATCTATTCACTTCTTAATTTTATTTTTTCCAATACAACCTCCCATTCTTCTAAATTCCAACAAGTATAGTCCCAGTCTATTCAGTGTCTCCACATACACCAACCTTCTCAACTCCTGACTCAAACTAGTGACCCTCTGCACCCCCTCCAGTGTTAGTATATCTTTGCTGAAGTAAGGAGATCAAACCTATACACAGTACTCCAGGTGTGGCCTCACCAGCACCCTGTACAGCTGCAGCATAACCATCCCTCTAGCAAGGAAGGACAATAGACCCTTCACCATCTCTTTTAGTCCCCTGGGATGCATTCCATCATGGCCAGGATACCCATGCACTTTTGGGCTGTTATCTTTCCCAACACCAACTCTTTATTGAGAATGACTGTTTCCATGTCCTCATCTGCCATTGCATCCATAGGCCTGTGAAAATGAGATAACAAGAGTACATAGACAGTATGTTCCTGTTAAGGCCAAGTCTGGTCGGTGCAGAGAATGCTATGTGTCTAGACAAATTGAGGATCTGGTCAAAAAGATGAAGGAGGAATATGGCAGGTACAGACAGCTGGGTTTGAGTGAATTCCTCGGAGTATATGGGCAGTAGGAGTACACTCGAGGGAAAACAGGAGGGCAAAAAGCGTACATGAGATAGCTTTGGGGGGAAAAGGTTTAAGGACAATCCAAAGAGATTCTACAAAACACTAAGGACAAAAGAGTAACCAGGCAGAGAATAGGGACCCTCAAAGATCAACAAGGCTGTCTGTGGAACCACAGAAGGTGTGGAACCACAGAATCCGAGGATTTCATGTCAGCTTTTACTGAAAGAGGATATGGAAGCTAGAGACTTTGGAGAAATAAATAGTGAGAACTTGACAACTGCCCATATTACAGAGGAGGTTGTACTGGATGTCTTATACATAAAGCTGAGTAAATCTGTAGGACCTGATCAGGTGTATCCCAAATCTTTATGGGAAGTTAGGGAAATGATTGCTGGGCCCCTCGCTGAGATATTTCCATCAATGATAGCCACAGGTGAGGTGCTGCTAGACAGCGCCATTATTTGAGAAAGGTGATGAGGAAAGGCTAGGGAACAATACAGTGATGAGCCTGAGGTTAGTGGCAGACAAGGTGTTGGAAGGAATTCTAAAAGACAGGTTTATATGTAATTGGAAAGGCAAGAAGTGATTAGGGATAGTCAGCATGGCTTTGTACATAAATCACTAACTTGGACTTCAGAAAGACATTCAAAAAGGTTCCACATAACAGACTGGTTAGCGAGTTAGACACCATGGGATACGGAGAGAACCAGCTATTTAGATACAAATTGGCTGTAAGGTTGGAGACGGAGGGTAGTGCTTTTCGGACTGGAGGCCTGTGATGAGCAATATGGTGTAAGGATCGGTGCTGGGTCCACTGCTTGTCATCATTTATATCAGTGATTTCGATGTGAATATATGAGGTATAGTTAGTAGGTTTACAGTAGACATCAAAATTGGAGGCGCACTGGACAGCGAAGAAGGTTACCTCAGAGTACAATTGGACTTCAATCAAATGGGTTGAGGATTATCTGATCGAGTTTATTTCAGATAAATGTGAGGTGCTCCATTTTGGAAAAGCAAATGAGGGCAGGAATTATACACTTAATGGGAAGGTCCTGGGGAATGTTGCTGAACAAAGAGACCTTGGAGTGCAGGTTCATAGTTCCTTGAAAGTGGAATCATAGGCAGGGTAGTGAAGAAGGTGTTTGGTGTACTTGCCTTTACTGGTCAGTGCATTCAGTCGTGGAGTTGGGACGTCATTTTGTGGCTGCACAGCACATTGATTCAGCCACTTCTGGAATTCTGCTTTCAGTCCTGGTCTCCCCGCTATTGGAATGATATTGTGAAACTTGAAAGGGTTCGGAAAAGATCCGCAAAGATGTTGCCAGGGTTGAGGGTTTGAGCTATATAGGTAGATGCTGAATAGGCTGGGACTGTTTTCCCTGGAGCATCGTATACAATTGTGAGGGACATGGATAGGGTGAAATCCCAGAGTCTTATTCCCAGGATATGTGAGTCCAAGGTTTGGGGGCACAGGCTTCAGGCGTGAGGGAAAAGATTTAAAAGGAATGTAAGGAGCAATGTTTCCAGCTGAACATGGTACGTGTATGGAATGAGCTGCCAGAGGAAGTGTGGAGGCTGGTACCATTAGCCAATTATGCCTTTGAGATGTTGTATGTGATTACCAAAAGTTTAGAAGGATATAGGCCAAGAGATGGCATATGGGATGAGATTAATTTAGGATATCTGGTCAGCATGGACAAGTTGGATCGAAGGGTCTGTTTTTCTGCTGTACATCTTTATGGCACTACTAAAATTAAGATGGGTTTCTCTTTGATGGAGAGTTAGCAGAAGATCAGATAATTCTCCATGGAGCTGAGAAGGTTAGGCAGTGATATCGACCAGGAGCAGATTTGTTTCCAGGATATTTAATTTACAGAGAGACAGAGGGAGAAATTATTAACGTCACAACTTTAAGTAACTACCTTCAAGTAACTGGCAAATAATGCATGTTTTGAATGTGAAGATTATTTTGCTCACTAAGTTCTGAGCATCTGGAACAGTTTGACTGACAGCTGGATGCAGATTCAGTCGTTTTTGTCAAAACAAATTTGGAATTTAACTTTTTTAAGGAAGGATTTGGAGGGCTACAGACAAATGGGAGGTGAGTTGGGATAGACTGGCACCATCTCCAGAGGGGGAGAGTACAGCCCCAATGGGCTGAACAGCCCCAAACCCCTGAGCTCGGTGTTACTGCCCCATGCACTGTGAATGATGAAGCTCATCCCAGGGCAGAGTCATTGAGACCTACAGCATGGAATTAGACCCTTTGGTCGAACTGGTCCATGCCGACCAGATATCCCAACCTAATCTAGTCCCATTTGCCAACACTTGGCACGTATCCCTCTACACCCTTCCTATTCACATACCCATCCAGATGCCAAATGGTGTAATTGTACCAGCCTCCACCATTTCCCTGAACAGAAGATTCCATACTTGCACCAATCTCAGTGTGAAAAAAGTTGCCTCTAGGGTCCCTTTTAGTTTTTTCCCCTCTCACCTTAAACCTACACCCTCTCGTTCTAGACTCCCCCCACCCCAGGGAAAAGACCTTGTCTATTTTTCCCATCCATACTCCCCTGGATTTTATAAAGCTCTATGAGGTCACCCCTCAGCATCCGATGCTCTTGGGAGGAGCCCACTCATGTCACAATGGGGCCCGGGTGATTGACAGCAGCTTCAGACCAATAGAAGAATTGGCGTGATCCTCCAGCCAATGGGAGTGAATGTGGCCATGAGCTGTGCAGGCGCAGTGTCACGGTGAGAGGGGACCCAGTGAGTGTGAAGGGAGTGGGAGAGACTGCAAAGTCTGGGGAAGAAATGGAGCTATTGTGTATTGTTTATAAACACATGGTTTTAGGCTGCTAGACCTGAATTAGAAATTCCTTGTAAATTGGAACCAAAAGAACTGCAGATGCTGTAAATCTCTCACAATAACCAAAAGGGACTGGAAAAGCTCAGCAGGTCTGGCAGCATCTGTGAAGAGAAATCAGATTAACATTTTGGATCTGCTGACCCTTCCTCAGAACTGATGTTACTGAAAAGAAATGTCAGTTTATACGCAGAAGGTAGGGGTTAAGGAGTAAATGATAGGTGGTGATCGAGTCCAAAGAGATGGGAGCAGTTGGACAAAGGAGTGGATAAAGATCTGGCTGGTGGAGGGTGAATAGCTGTTTATGGGGACTGTTAGTGGCTAACCATCGGTAATGCGTAATGGTAGGCTGTGTGATAACAAGGCCTGGTATGTGGGGTGAAAGGCTAGGGCCCAAGGACATTGGAGAGTTCAGAACCTAAAATTATTGAATTTGATACTGGGGATAGAGGTGTGCAGGGTCCCCAAGTAGAAGATGAGTTGTTCTTCCAGCTTGCGTTAACGTGTGGCGCTGGAAAAGCACAGCAGGTCAGGCAGCATCTCAGGAGCAAGAGAATTGACATTTTGGGCGTATTCTTTTCATCAGGAATACCGGGGTTGGTGGGGGAGGGGGAGTCGTAAGAGGGCTGAGAGATAAATAAGAGGGATGTGTGTGGTTGGTGGGAAGGGAGCTAGGAAGGCAATTGGTAGATGTAGGTGGACGGTAATGGAGAGAGGGTGGAGTGGATAATTGGAAAGGAAGATGGACAGGTGGGACAGTTCAAGAGGGTGGTGTCGAGTTGGAGGGTTGGATCTGGGATAAGGCAGGGGAGGGGAGATGAGGAAACTTTGATTCTGTGGTTAAAGTGTCCCAATGTGGAAGATGAGGTTTTCTTCCTCCAGGCGTCGAGTGGCTGGGATTTGGTGGTGGAGGTGGCCCAGAACTTGCATGTCCTTGGTGGAGTGGGTGGGGAGGTTGACGTGGTCGGCCACAGGATGGTGGGGTTGGTTGGTGTATGCATCGCAGAAATGTTCCCTGAAACATTCCGCAAGTTGGTGTCCTGACTCCACAGTGGAGAGGAGACCACATCGAAAGCAAAGGCCGTAATAGGTGAGGTGTTTGGATGTGCAGGAAAAATTCTGCTGGATGTGGAAGGGTCCTTTGGAGGTGAGGGGGAGGTGTGGGCACAGGTTTTACACCTCTTGCATTGGCAAGTGAAGGGGCTGGGAGTGGGGTTGTTGGGGAGCATGGATCTGACTTGGAATTCACAGGGAATGGTCTCTGTGGAATTCTGAAAGGAATGGAGAGGGAAATATACCTCTGGTGGGATCTGATTGTAGGTGGTGGAAATGGCGGAGGATGATGCATTGTATCTGAGTGGAAGGTGAGAACTGGGGGTTTCTATCTTTGTTGCAGTTGGAGAGGTGTGGTTCAATGGCAGAGGTGTGGCAAGTGGTGGAGATACACTGAAGAGTATTGTTGACCACATGGGAGGGGAAATTGCAGTCCTTGAAATACGGGGTGTTTTAGTATGTTTCTGGAGTGTTCTGCCAGCTTGCATCAAGCTTCACTGGAACACTGCAGTAAGCATGAGACAGAGATGTTGGCCAGGGAACAGACTCGTGTGTTAAAGTGACAGGCAACTGGAAGCTCGGAGTCTGTTTTGCAGCAGAACGTAGATCATCAGCTGCCATTTCCAGCACCTCCACTGAGATGCTGCCAGACACAGGTTCCTGTCCCCTCCATTAACAGCTATGCACCCTCCCAGCCAGATTGGTATCCACTCCTTTGACTTTCCAAATGTTACTGACTCTTTTGGGCTCCATCCCCACCTATTATTTACTCTTTAAACCCTATCTCCAAAGATATGCAGGTTAGGTGCATTGGCCCAGCTAAATTTCCAGGAGTGTTCAGGGATGTATAGGTTAGGTGCATTAGTCAGGGGAAATGTAGAATAATAGGGTCGGGGAATGGGTTTGGTTGAGAAACTCTTCAGAGGGTGGATGTGGACTTGTTGGGCCGAATGGCCTGTTACCACACTGTAGGGATTCTAATTTTCCTATCTGCCATCGGTTCTGAGGAAGGGTCACTGGACCTAGAAAGACCCTTGGTGTGTGCAGGAGGAGGAAACGGGAAAGGGGAGTTGGATGTGGTTTAGACTGGGAGGGTTTAATTACACTCTGTACAGGTAGTTAGGCCTGAATTAGAAACTCTTGGTCCCATGTTTACAGCAAATGGGAAAATGGCTGTGGCTCTCAGGCAGTGATAGGTCCTGGGTTATGGCCGCCATCTTTATTGGGGGCAAGGTACAGCGAGGCACATGGACATGTCCTCTTCCAGGGTGTGGGTGGGGTGATTGAAAGAGGAGCATTTACACATCAAACACATACCAAGAGAAATATTTGTCTTTACTGTTCAGCCTGCACTGACTGTGAGTTTTGTTTTGTCAATTCATTTTATAGGATTTTAATTGAGAATAATTGAGACAGGGATCTCAAAAGCAATTTTCTATCGTCAGCAGGGTCATCAGGATCTCAATACCATTGACATTTAACTGTGGAAGGAGAAAGGTGTGTCTGTTCTGTCTGTGGGCAAGTATCTGGTTTATATTTCAAGCAAAAAGCAGAAAGATGTTCAAACTGTGGTTGGATCACCCTTGGGGTTTGTGTTCAATTCTGGGCCCTGCAGCTGTGGAAGGAGGTATTGGCCTGAGAGAGAGCACAGATTTATCCAAATTACACCTCTTCTCTTGATAGGAACTGTCAGATTTAGACCCAATCACCCACTTCATGATGTTAATCTGTAAACTCCTTATTTTCAATTCCTGCAAACTTCTCATTAAAATTCCTTGTCGACTCAAATTCCAGCACCATTTCAGGTGGAATGTTCCAGATTCTGACAACTGTCTGTTCATTCAGAAACTGCTGAAGTCCTTGTTGACTCTGGGATTACAAAGGGCTGAATTGAGAGATGAGATGCTGTTCCTGAGCTCCCATTGAGATGCATTGGAGGTTGGGGCAGTGTAGGTGGGAGTAGACAATGGAAATGATAGGGCTGCACTGTGGGTGCTGACTGGCTCAATGAGAGTGTTTTGGAGTTGGTTGTAAACAGAGCGAGGGGAGACAGGGAGAATGTGAACTACAGCTTCAGTTTTAGTGCAGGCCATTCAGAAATTCAGATGGTCCCAATGGGAACAGCCAAGTTGTAAGCGATACCTGCTGAGTTTTTTTAAAAAACAGTTTTTAAAGTATAAAATATCAGCTTAAGTAAAGATCGGGACTTTTGATTATAATGGAAATGTTTGAAGAGAAGGAAGGTTACTAACTCATTTAAATTCTCCTAATGGGAGTAACTAACTGAAACGAGAGAGACATTGTGATCGGAGACCTCAGACCAGTGGTGTGCTCCTCTTGCACAATATGGGAAATAAGGGATGCTTACTGTGTCCGTGACGGCAATGTGTGCAGGAAGAGTGTCCATTTGCAACTACTGGGAAACTGCTTTTCAGAGCTGCAGCTGAGAGTGGACTCACTGTGGAGCAATACTGAGAATGTTATGGAGAGCACGTTTAGTGAGTTAGTCACACTGCAGGTGAGGGTTACATAGGCAGAAAGGGAATGGGTGACCATCAGATCAAGTAAGAGGCTCAGGAAGAAAGTGCAGGACTTTCCACTGATCGCTCCGCTTCTCAAACAGATATTGTGCACCGCTTGGGATTCTATAAGGGGGTGGACTCTCAGTGGAAATCAGATGATGACATGACACCACAGATAGCTCCGCTGCACAGAACTGCAGGAAGGAGAATGGCAGAGCTGTAGTGACAGGGGATCCACTAGTCAGGGTCAGTGACAGGCGCGTCTGTGGCCACAGACATGAACCCAGGACAGTGGAATTGAACCCAGGTCCATTTATTGATAAGTGCACAGACCAATAAAGGTCAGCGTCCCAAATGCAACCTTCAGCACTTGATCACCCTGAAACTCTACTTTCCAGGGACTGTACACTTGGTCTGAGCCCTTCAGAGGGATTGAAGTGGATGCGGAGAAAACAGGAACAGGGTTGTGTTGTAGATCTACAAAATAACGGTCACCCTCCCCTCTCGGTCTCCCCCCTCTGTCTCCCACCTCCCATCGTGCCTCCTCCCCACCGCAGGGAAAAGACCTTGTATATTTACCCTATCCATGCCCCTACTGATTTTATAAACCTCTATAAGGTCACCCATCAGCATCTGACACTCCAGGGAAAACAATGTATTTATCCTCTCCCTGTAACTCAAATCCTCCAACCCTGACAACGTGCTTGTAATACTATTCTGGCCACTTTCAACTTTCACAATATTGTTTTGATAGGAAGGAGACCAGAATTGCACGCAATATTCCAAGCGTGACCTAACCAATGTCCCTGTACAGCTGCAATATGACCTCCCAACTCCTATACTCAGTGCTCTGACCAATAAAGGAAAGCATACTAAACACTTTCTTCACTATCCTATCTACCTGCGATTCTGCTTTCAAGGAGCTATGAAACTGCATTCCAAGGTCTCTTTGTTCAGCAGCACTCCCGAGGACCTTACCATTAAGTGAATACATCCTGCTAATATTTGCTTTCCCAAAATGCAGCACCTCACATTTATCTAAATTAAACTCCATCTGCCAGTCCTCAGCACATTCAACCATCTGATCAAGATCCTGTTGTAATCTGAGGTAATCCTCTTCACCGTCCACTACACCTCCAATTTTGGTGTCATCTTACTAACAATCCTTCCTATATTCACATCCAAATTATTTAAATAAATTATGAAAATGAGTGGATCCAGCACCGATCCTTTGTGACACCCCACTGGTCACAGGTCTCCAATCTGAAAAGCAACCTTCCACCACCACCATCTGTCTTCTACCTTTGAGCCAGTTTTGTATCCAAATGGCTAGTTCTCTCTGTATTCCATGAGATCAACCTTGCTAACCAGTCTCCCATGGGGAACCTTGTTGAACGTCTTCCTGAAGTCCATGTAGATCATTTCCACCGCTTTGCCCTCATCAATCCTCTTTGTTACTTCAAAAAAATTGACTCAAGTTCATGAGACGTGATTTCTCATACACAAAGCCATTATTAATATCCAGGACTTAACTCTGTACATTGGGATCTGTATCACCCAGTTATGAGTGTTAATATTCTGGATAAACTTCAAGTACATCAGGTTTCTGTTAGTGACTGTGTATTGAGTCTTGTTAATATTACCCACATAGGTAAGTTCCATTTGAAAGGCAGTCTCTATATCCCGAACCCCGCTCCCACCTGCTCTGTCTCCATTCCCCCCATAGACAGTAAGTGGGAGGAGCTCATGGAGTTTCCATGTGAGAGAGATTGAGAAAATCTTCCCTTCTTTCCACTAGCCCACCAGGAATTGGTGGTAGTGTCCTTACTTCTGAACCAGGAGGATCGGGCTCAGAGTTGAGTAACAGCATCTTTGAAAAGGCTGATTGGAAAACGTGCCCAAGCCGCCAGGCCATATTGTCTCCCAGCTGTCCCTGCCTGAGCCTCCAAACAGAACCTTCCTGTAGTTTCTCTCCTGTCAGACTCTCCCATTGCTCCGTTTATTCAGGGTCCCCTCCTGCTGCTGCACTGATCCTGTCCCTCACTGACCTGTCTATCCCCCAGTGTCATCCACATTCATTCATTGTTTACAATCTCCAGCCCCGCCCCCTCCACCCTATTGGGCAGCAGCTGCTGTCAATCACCCAGCTTCGTGTGTGAGCTGGAGCATGTGCTGTAGGAGGGGAGACCAGTGCACGGGCGCAGTGCTGGTCAATTGTTGGTGTATGTGCAGGGCTGGTCAGGGCCAGGAGGGAGGCTGTGCGTATGTAGGATTAATCTGTCATTCGCAGTTTCCTCCCACTGGGAACAGGACCCAGGGAAATGGCCCCTGCCCCTGATATCGTGACAAGTGGTCGGCTATCAGTGGGGGGAGCATTTTTCAGAAAGTTATCAGAACTCGTGTGAAGATTCAGGAATGTTATGGAAAGGAACACAGATGGGCCTGCAATTAAAGTTCTAATTTGGTTCATCTTAGTTCAATCAGATATGACTTGGCCAGTGTGTGCAGGATGGTTTTCATCAGAGGATCAATGTGAGGGAAATAAATAAAATGTTCCAGATTGGGGCAAAAAAATCAGTTGGGTTCTGACCAGGAAGGAAACCTGGGAGGTGGGGGAAGGATTCACCAACATCCAGGAGGCTCCGAGTCAGACTCATTGATTTGATTAGATTAGATTTCCTACAGTGTGGAAACAGGCCCTTCGGCCCAACCAGTCCACACCAACCTTCAGAAAAGTAACCCACCCAGACCCATTTTCCTCTGACTAATGCACCTAACGCTATGTGCAATTTAGCATGGCCAATTCACCTGACCTGCGCATATTTGGATTGTGGGAGGAGACCTTTTTTTGGTTCTTAGTCTGCAGGCAGGAGCTAGGAAGCTGATTTCAAAGAGAAGAGAGAGTGTATGAGAACTGGGTGTGGAGGAAAAGGGGTGAGGAGATTGGTTTGGATTTCAGTTCACAGAAGAGAGCAATTGTGAGATTGGGATTTAAAGCTTTGGGGGAACAAAGAAACTACAATTTAATACTATCACTGTCTTATGAATTTCCATCCTGTGTTAACGGTGGTGACCTGTTTTCTCTATTGTAGGGTTCTGAAAGGGCGGATTTGTGGATGAGAAATTCAAATTGAACTTCACGTTCCGTTTTGATGGTTACTTGATCCGTGTCATTCTGAATATCATTGGCCTTTTTCATGTGGAGGGAAAGGTGTGTATTCTGTCCATGGGCGAATATTTCAAATGTCAGTGTGACTGGAAACATTACTGAGACACAGCCAAGTCCATGTTAGTGTGGTGAGTGTGGAGAGAGAGTTCATTTGTTGTTAAAAGTCTGAAGAAACATGGCACATTTCCCAGGAACAATTAAGCTACAGATTTGTTTTGTATGAGGACAAATTTTTAATTAACCATGCAACCAGAAAGACACAAGGATACCTGCACCATGGAAAATGCTATGAAAACAGGATTGTTGTAAAGGAGTTAATTATCGATCATGGCTTGTAATCCATTGACGTTGTCACGTCGGTTCCAGTGCCGTGGGGAAACACTGGAAATGTGATGAGTGCAGTGTAGGTTTCAGTTATTAAACTGGAAAAAGTGCATAAGAAATTTACAAGAATTTTTGCCAGGGCTCAGGGGTCTGAATTATAGGGAGAGGTTGGACAAGCGAGGATTTTTTTTTAGTTTAGAGCAGTGGAAACAGAGGGTGATATTTTCTGGAATATATAAGACCATGAGAGGCTTGGGTAAGGTGAATGCACTCCGTCTCTTTCCCAGGGAATCAAGGAGTGGAGGGCATCAGTTTAAGGTCGGAGGAGAAATTATGAAAGGGAACCTGAGGGTCAACAGTTCTACACAGAGGGTGGTATGTATATATGGAATGAGGTGCCAGTGGAAGTGGTTGAGGTGGGTACATTAACAACATGCAAAAGACATTTGGACAAATACATGGATAGCAAAGGGTCAGAAGCATGTGGGCCAAGTGCATGGAAATGGGGTTAGCGTGGATGGACATTCTGATCGGCATGGGCCAGTTTGGGCCAAAGTGCTTGTCTCTGCTGTAGGACTCTGACTCCAAGCATATTTACTATTTCTCCCGTTATCTCTGGTAGTACCTTGGGATGTATTCCATCAGGGCAAATAGACTTGTCTACCTTTCGCTCCATTAGCTTGCCCAGCTCTAACACTTTTGTGATGATGGTTGTTTCTTGGTCCTCACTTTCCTCGGTTTCCTTATCAATTACTGGCATGTTCTTCGTAATCTCCAATGTGAAGACTGACTGCTGTGTCCTCATATTCCTGAACCCTGCTGGATAGGAATAACTGGGCACAGAAGTCTGAGAGGTCTTCTTTGAGTCATTATTGATGAGACATGGCAGTTACCTGGATAGTGCACATGCAGAACATCTCCAGGCAGCATCAGGTAACTCCCCGCCTGTCCGATGTGCCGCTCCCATTCTTATACCTTTGTGCTTTGGGACTTTGAATAGAGACTGTCTCTCAGTATTATCTCCATGGCAACGGCAGTTAGAAAGTAGAGTTAAGCTCAACACTTTGTGGTTAAACTACATACCCCTCCCCCACGGCCCTGTGGCTCAGTCAGGTATCCAACAGGCACTTCAGTTTCAGTGGGGCTGTCTATCAGGATTCTGATGTGGAAGAGCCGGTGTTGGAGCGGGGTGGGCAAAGTTTAAAAACCACACAACACCAGGTTATAGTACAACAGGTTTATTTGGCAGTACAAGCTTTTGGAGTGTGCTGTGATTTTTAACTTGATCAGGATTATCTCTATGGTAACAGTTAAGTGCTTCAACAATTACAGAGGCCATATGTTCCCAACACAATAGGTTCCCCTCCAGCAGGGTAAACTGTTATTCCGGCCTTGGGGATAGCTACTCATCACTTTTCCCTCCCAATCCCATCCAGCTTTCTGTTGATCTTTAAAGATTTTCGAATCTCCTAGTTTCTCCATGGTCTTTGCCAATTTGTATGCTTTCTATTTCAATTTGATAGACTCCCTTATTTCCTTAGCCACCCATGGCAGATTACTCTTTTTTCCTACAGTCCTTCCTTTTCACTGATATATACTTTTGCTGAGCAGTTTGAAAAATTCTTTTATATTCCTCCACTGTCTTTCAACTGTCCCACCCTAAAATCTTTGCTTCCAGTCTACATTAGCCAACTCCTGCCTCATCCTATTGTAGTCTCATTTGTTGAACTACAGGATCTTGGGATTGGATTTAATCTTCCCGCTTTCCAACTGTATTCTAAATTTAACCAGACTTATCACAAGTCTTTTTATCAGATTACAAGGTGAGGCGATATTACCTGGGTGTTTTGGTTTTCATTGTCAGAGACCTTGGCTTTGTAATAAAGTACAGGATAGATATTCACAACAACGTATTCTGGACGGTGTGAATGTATTAAACAGTCTAAAACCATAAATCACTGTCTCCCCTCAGTTTACATGATTTGGAGATGCCAATGTTGGACAGGGGTGTATAAATGTAAAAATCACACAACACCAGGTTATAGTCCGTCAGGTCTAATTGGAAACACACTAGATTTCGGAGAGTTGCTCCGTCATCCTGATCCAATTAAACCTGTTGGACTATAACCTGTTGTGTGATTTTTAACTCACCTCAGTTTAAAAATGTAAAATCATTATCTCCCACATGCTTCCTCACTATCTAAGTTTGGAACGCTAATCCACCTGACTATCCTGCTTTTTTCGAAAATCTCCTTTGGTGAAGGTGGTGAGTGTTGGATTCAGCTTTCCAGTTATTACCGTAAGAAGATAAGCACTGGGCACAGGAGAGGCAATGCAGCCCTTTGAACCAGCTCCACCATTTAATACTATGATGATTGAGCTCACCTTTGTCTCAGCTGGATTTTCCCGCATGGTCTCTCTCACCCTTCAACTCATTGCAAATTCAACATCTGTATCTCTTCGGTAAATTTGCTCATTGTCCTGGCATCCACCGCATTTTGAGTAGGGAATTCCACAGATTCACAGCACATTGAGATAAGTACATTCTTCTTCATGAGAATGGAATAGATTCCCTACAGTGCAGAAACAGGGTATTCGTCCATGGAGTCCACACCAACCCGATAATGAGCATCCCATTCAGACTCACCCATTCCCTGTATTTCCCATGGTAAATAGCTTAACCTGCACACGCATGGACACTGTGGGAATTTAGCATAGCCAATCCACTTAACCTGCACATCTTTGGACTGAGAAATGAAAGTGGAGCACCCAGAGGAAACTCGCACAGACACGGGGAGAACGTGTAAACTCCACACAGTCGCCTAAAGTTGGAATCAAATCCAGCTCCCTGACGCTGAGTCAGCAATGCTAACCATTGAGCCACCTCTGCTTAAATCATCTCCTCCTATTAACCACCCCACGCCCCAGTTGGCTGAATCTATATTCCTTACATCAGAAAATCAGGTTGTGGAAGCAGATGTCTCAGTAAAACCCAGTGACAGTCCATATGTTCTGTGTGTCTGAATGGGGATCCTATACACAACACCCTGCAGTCCACACTTTTCATTTTCTTTCCAGAGACATGGCTCCAATGGCTTCATGGGGACTACAACTCCCACAATCCCTGAAGCAGGGACCACACGTGTGTGGGGAAACCCGTCACTGTACATGTATAGAATGTTGGCGGGTTTTGGAGCATGTGTTTTGGGTTAGTATACTTTGCGTAAAGTATTTCACACTGTGATTGGCTGGAGGATGAATGCATCTGCTTATAGTATTGAAAAGTTGGGGGGTCAAATTGTCACCACACCCATGTAGGACCATTCTCCATCCCCAATTCATTGTAATAGTGGGAATCAACTAATGGGGAACGAAGAAGGATCTGACCCATTCTCCCAGACTGAAGGTCCCTCTTCTGTCCTGGATCTGCCACCTCCCTTTCTGTTTCCTTTTGTTTCATTCTGCTGTTATATTATTGACTTGCAGCAACTGAAGGGAAAGGAAGTGAACCCAGAAAGGGTGCAGAGTCTAACCAGGGACGGGAAGTGGTGGTTTATCAGCAACTCCCGTGAGAATGGGGAGGGTGTACATTAGGAGGTAGCAGAGTCAGAATGGTGAGAGAGAGTAAGTGGGCTGGAGGGTTACGGCTTTGGGGGAAGAAAGAGGAAACATATTCCAGAGAAACGAGAATTAATTGTCTGCTCTGTATTTCTAATCTGTACATATTCCTTTATACAGGGTGCTAGCTGGTGAAGATTTGCAGACTGAAATCTCAACATCGTGTGCCGATCGTCATAAAGTTAACCAGAATTTGAAGAATCAAAGATGGAGAATCACTCGGCCAAAATCCTGCAACACTCTCCCTCGCAGCATTGTCGGTCTATCTGCACCAAATGGACTGCGAATGGTACAAGACAGCAGCTCACTACCATCTTCTCAAGGGTAACGAGAGATGGGGAATAAATACTGGCTGAGCCAGTGATGCCCATATCCTGGAACTGGTTTCTATCTCTAGTTGCTGAAACCCAATTGATGTTACTGCAGGATGAAGAGGGAGGCTGAGTGCATCCTCCAGGAAGAGCACCATCACTTTACCCCCACCTACACCCACACAGTAACACAGCAACGTAACTGGAACAAAAGGCAGTGAAGCCAAAGGAGGGCTTAGATATAGTTCTTTGAGATAAAATCATCAAAGGGGATTGGAGCACAGCAGGAACAGGAGACTGAGCTGGATGGTCAGCTGCTTCCCATTGAATGGTGGAGCAGGATCAAAAGGTCTCCTCCTGCTGCTATTTCCCAGGTATGTACATAACCGTGGAGCCCGGGTAGGAAGAAGTAGGCAAGGCAGGGATTCTCCAGGCGATTGCACTTCCACATCAGTTTTCAGTGAGGGATGGTTTGATGGATTTTATTTAACATTTAGGTCTTTCACACTAGGTTTGTGACTTTGTTTTGCTTTAAATGTAAACGTTTATTCCACAATAAATAAATCTAAAAGAAAAGACACGGAATATCTAAATATAAAAGTCTTTTTCTTTCAAATGCCCTTTAGAACAAAATCGTGTCTACTCCCGTACACCATCACTACCCAGTTACTCACACTCCAGGGAAACATTCCCTCCCTTTCTGAACCTTTGTTTTGCTTTAACCGCTTTTCAGTTCGCGTTCTCTGTGCTGTGAAGCGTTCTTTTTTCTCCTACACAGAAGTGTTATCACATACGGCGGAGCAACCTTCCCACCATCAACATCATCATTCCACCGTTTTGGCTTTTGTTAATATATAATCACCGGCAGTAAACCATTTGTAAACCAATTGAATATTTCCAAACAAAGCCCATTACGGGCCAAGCAAACCATTACAAGTGACAGAATGGGAAGGGACTGTATCAAAGTAAAGTTGTGGGGATGGGGCAGCGGTGGAGATAAAGCACTGTATCCCCTGCAGTGCTCACCTCTATCTAAAGGCATCGAGACCATTGACACACACCACATGCTCCTTCTCCAAGGACACCCTGCGGTGTAGCCTTTATCCTCAATCATAGAATAGAATCCCGACAGTGTGGAAGGAGAGCATTGGCCCGTCAAACCCCACCGACCATCTGAAGAACATAACGCTCAGAGCACTCTATCCCTGTAATACTGAATTTCCCATGGCTATTCACCTTGTCTGCACATTCCTGGATCCTGTGGACAATTTAGCACAACCGATCCACCTGAACTTCACATCTTTGGACTGTGGGAGGAAACCAGAGCACCTGGAGGGGACCCACACTGTCATGGGGAGAATGTGGGAACTCCACACAGGCCGTCGGCCAAAGCTGGACTCCACGCTTGTACCTGATGCTGTGAAGCAGCAGTGCTACAATCAATTTAAATCAAAACAGATTATACCTGCTCATTGTCACATTGCTGTTTGTGGAGACTTATGCCCAGAGAGACATCCTGAGATTCATAAAGTAGCAATATGAATTCAGTCAACTCCAGCCCAGTTAATGTTATTAACAGCCACACATCAGTACTCCAACAGTGTCATCATGTACAAGGTCCAGTCCTGACTCTGATGAACAGTAACTGCAGAATCAGAGTCCTGCAGTGATGTGTGAACTCTACCCCACATGGAGAAGGGGGATGACCACTTCCCTGTGTGCACTTACTGGTCTCTCAGTCCTGTTGAAGATGCAGCAAATCCCTTGTCACACAGAGAGGTAAACAGCTTCTACCTAGTGTGGTCTCGCTGTGGTATCAGCAGGCCGGATGAATCACTGAATCCCTTGCACATTGAGCGTTTGAATGGCCTCTCCCCTGTGTGGCCTCGCTGGGATCTCAGGGGGGAAGGATGCATCACTGAATCCCTCTCACACACTGAGTATCTGAATGGCCTCTCCCCCTGAGTGGGCTCACTGGGGTCTGGGGGGAGGGATGAATCACTCAATCCCTTCTCACACACTGAGCATCTGAATGGCCTCTCCCCAGTGGGAATGCACTGATGTCTTTGCAGATGAGAAGAGATTTGAATGAATCCTTTATCATACATGGAGCAAGTGAAGGTTCTCAATCCTCTGTGCCCTCTCTGGTGCCTCAGCAGATTGCAAGATCGAGTAAACCCTTTCCCATACGTGAGGCAGGTGAGCAGCCTCTCCGCAGTGTGACTGTGTTGGTGAGTGTCCCACTGGGAGGGGTAGGTGAATTCCTTCCCTCCTTCCCCACATTTACACAGCCTCACGCTGGTCCTGTAATCATGGTGTCTCCCCAGATCACATGACCAGTTAAATCCTCAACCATGCGTACAACATGGGAATGGTTTCTCTGGGCTGGAAATGCTGCTTTCCCTTCCATATTACCCATAATGATCAGGACCTGTGGAATTGGGTGGCTCTCATATCGCTTTCAAGTGTGAATTTCCCATCCGTGAATCCTTTGGTAGTAAAACAAGTTTATCTCTGTCCTTATTGCAATAATATTGCAGGAGGAATTGAGAACAGTTCGTAATTTACTCTATTGTTCGTTTCTGATCAGGATCTGATTTCTCTGGTCTCAAGGTTGACATCAGTCTGTCTCACACATTGTTTCTATCCCTTTAAATGAGAACAGCAGTGCAGACAGTGTTCCTTTAAACAGCCAGCCTCTGCACATGCTCCAATGGCTCAAATGAGCAACTTAAAGCTGGAGCTATGCTTTCGTGTCTCCATGGGAATGGGGAGAAGCTGGAAAAGAGGCTGGATCACTGAAAGGAAGTGAATTTCCCAGGCTTTGGAGAAGCAAAGACAAAACTGCAGGACAGAGTCTGAGTGGGACTAAGTTTTTTTTTTATCAATCGCAACTTTAGTTTTTTTTTTGTCCCTCTGACTCCGAGCTCATCCCACAACGCCCAGCTCCAGCTTTCCCTTTAGTTCTCTGAACGTGGAAAATCAGATCCTGATCAGAAACAATGCAATGACCTCAGTTATGTGTCCTACTGTTATCATGATGCTGAAAGTAAGTCAGCAACATTTTAAACAACTTTGTGCACTTAACCAGCAGAACTGACACCTCCGCCATTACTTACACTTCTTGACCCATGATACCAGCTTCTATGACAGTTATAATTCTTTGACCACTTGGTTAAAGCCAGGTAAGTCAGTTCCAACAACTATTAATAGATCGTATCGAAAGAGGGTGCCCCTCAACTGACATTCATTTCCCAAATGTGTTTTTTTTTCTTTGAAAACACTTGACATGGCTGGCAACTTGGCAATACAGCATACAGTAAATTGACAGTCTCATTAGCCACTTCCAATCCATGAAGCAGCCAGTAACATCCACCAGTGAATTGATTTCTAACAGCAGCATTGCCCTCTCAGGAGAGATTGAGGAGAATGAAGCTGTCTTCTTGAGCGTATCTAAACATGAAACACTTGAAATGAATAAAATTTTAAAGAGCTCAGTATGATCGATACAGTAAGGATGTGCTCCCTGGCTGGTGTGTCTGAAATGAAATAAACACTAACTGTGGTATCTTTAACCAGCGTCCCCTTCAGCTGCATCAATGTTGTGTATTTCTGAGCTCATCCAGTTTCACTCTCTTGAGCATTCCCATTGTTAACTGCTGTAATGTTGGGGGCCATGCAAATTCATGAGATTTGGAATTCTATTCCCAAACCTCAACCGTCTGTCATTCACTTTTACTCACTGAGACACTCCTTCAATTTGCCCTCTTTACCAAACTTTCCTTCGCCTGCTCTGATTTTCCCTTATTTGGCTCAGAATTAAGTGACCACAGAACTTTTATAGTGTAAAAGGAGGCGATTTGGCTCATCAGCTCCCCAAAGAATCCTCTTCCCTCATGCTTTTCTTCTATCTTTTCCCCATTCTTCCTCTTCCGATGTTGAAGAGAGGCAAGGTGGCGGAGTGGTTAGCACTGCTACCTCACAGCGCCTGCCACCCGGGTTCAATTTCCACCTTGAGCAACTGTCTGTGTGGAGTTTGCACATTCTCCCCATGTCTGCGTAGGTTTCCTCCCACTGTCCAAAAATGTGCAGATTAGCTGAATTGGCCATGCTAATTTGCCCGTAGTGTTAGGTGTAGGGGAATGGGTCTGGGTAGGTTGCTCTTCAGAGATTCGGTGTGGACTTGTTGGACCGAAGGGCCTGTTTCCACACTGTAGGGAATCTAATGTTCACTTCATTGTACCTGGCTCCATTAGCAGTGGATTCCTAATCTCAACCTTTTGCAGAATGAAAATGGTTTGTCGAAATGTCGCATTTTCATCGTTGCCAATTACCTTGCATCGGTGCCTCACCATTCATGATTCTTTCACAAATGTGAACAGTTGGATTAGGATTCCTTTTTAGCAGCTTCCCTTCCAACCGGGCTGCAGGTTCTGTTTGCAGTCAGGACGAGTCCATGGACAGTGTACATATTCACTGTGACAGGTTCTAGCCTCTGTGCAGTTCCCTGAATGGTCAGCTTCCCAATATTCAGTGGCGTATCAGTTCCATGTTCCTGATCCTGAGCTGTGCACGGTGGAAGCCACAGGGATGTTGAAGGGTCTTCACTTGGTTAAAACTAATCTGTAGAACCAGAATGCACAGCGTGAGAGAGGCGGGTTACTGTCTGAACAATAGTTAGAGGAGAATATGAGAGTCCACTTGGCCCATCAGGTCCACTCTGCCATTCATCAAAGTCATCGCTCACACAATTGTGGCCTTCCCTTCATTTTCCTGGCAGGATTTGCTTCTTCTCTGTCCGTTTGTCTGTGCCTGGTTATCCAGCGAGATGAAGTGTGCAGGGACAAGCAGTGGACTTGATACCTGGTTATCCAGCGAGATGAAGTGTGCGGGGACAAGCAGTGGACTTGATACCTTCCAGAACTATTGGACCCTTAGAACACAGGGTGTCTAACAGACACGGAGAAACACATTCTGATTAAATTAGACAGCTTCCCATGTCCCATTCCATTGTTTTGGACTTTGTTGCTGATTTCGGTTTATTTTAAATTTTGGTTTATTTTAAATTGATTGGATTAAAAATTAAGTATAGAAAGCAGCGAAGAAGAAGCCCCTTCAGATCGCTATACAGAGGCTGTAAGCTCTCCCACTGACTGTATAAAAAGCCAATGGACTGTTCTCAGCCCCTATCCAGTGCTCCCTCCTTTCACATTGGTGAGGGTGCTGACTGGGTGACAGGTTCCCATCCCTGATGAACATGAGTGAATCCTTTGGTAATTAAACAACAATCTGATAGGTTTTATGTTCACTATTCCTTACAGACAAACCCACCAATTACTACATTAATTCCCCCTGACTTCACAAGCTGCCTTTCAGTTTATTCTTTATCTCAAACATTGAAAAATTATGTCAATTCTAAAGTGTTGTATAAAATGGGGACAGGCAGTTAAGAGACAAATCAAACATCACCCCAAGATCAAAGAGAGATACCTCATTTAATATAAAATGTATAGTGCTAGCTTTTAGAACATTTAGAGTGAGGAGAAACTGTACTTATTCTGTGTGGTCTGGGCTTCACGTTAACATGTGCCTTTTTGAAACTAAACCAATGTCACATGGACAAGAAACTGTGGATATGGCGGTGGGGGGGGGGGGGGGGCGGACGACGACTGTGGGAAGGCTTTCAATTACCCATCCAATCTGTAAACACATTGGTACAGTCAGATCAGGGAGAAACGTTCACCTGGTCGAAGTGAGGGAAGGAATTCATAAAGTCCTCTCACCTCCTGGCTCAGCAGTGTCTTCACTCCGTTCTGCTGCTCTGCGTGTGACAAGGAATTCATTCAGACCTCCAACCTGCTGACACACCAGTGAGCCCACACTGGGGAGAGACTGTTCCCCTGCTCTGTGTGTGACAAGGAATTCATTCAGACCTCCATCCTGCTGACACACCAGTGAGCCCACACTGGGGAGAGACTGTTCCCCTGCTCTGTGTGTGACAAGGAAATCATTCAGACTTCCCACCTGCTGACACACCAATGAGAGCACACTGAGGAGAGACTGTTCCCCTGCTCTGAATGGGACGAGGAGTTCATTCCGAAACCCCACCTACTGACACACCAGTGAGCCCACACTGGGGAGAGACTGTTCCCCTGCTCTGTGTGTGACAAGGAATTCATTCAGACCTCCCACCTGCTGACACACTAGTAGGTCCACATTGGTGAGAGACTGTTCCCCTGCTCTGAATGTGGGAAGAAATGCACTGTCATTCTTGGTGAATTAATTACCAGCGAGTTCCCACGGAATGACAATGATTGGATTTTTGATTTTGGTTGTTCACAGGATCATCGCATCCCTTTCTGGGGCAGCATTTCTCAACCATTCAAACTATCCAGAGGATATTGAATAATCAACCACATTGTCATGTCTCAGTATTCAGATGTCGGCCCGACCAGGTGAAGATGGCAGCTTCCCTTCATGAAAGGGTATGAGTGAACCAAATGGGAATTCAAACCAATTGACAGGATACAATGAGGCGAACCTTTTTTAAACTCCAGAATTATATTACATGCGAATTTCACTATTTGCAAACGACTGTCAGTTGGAGTTCCTTAACCACACAATTTTACCGTGACAGCAAAGTTTTATTTCAGGCAACGTTGCATTATTGTTTAAGCAAGTTATACTGTTAATAAGGTATAACAGTATACCTGCTTCATTATGTTTAAATATTGTGTGCGTGTTTTTACACTGATTATGCAGAACATGATTACCTGGAGCAGTTGATCAAATGGCACACTCCTGGTCTCGATAGGTGCAGGTTAATAAAAGTTTTGTTGCTATGTATGGTGAGCATGCAGTTTTGTTGATCAGCTCTTACACCAGTAGTTAACTATCCAGATTCTATGTCACATAGCCATGAGACAAGAAGGTTCAAATAATTGATTGACACAGTAACAAACCGGCCTGAGAAGCAGAGTATTTCAGGGTTCAGTCCTGGATATGGTTTATATACGAAAATAGCATATAGGAATAGATTGGAGAGCAGGAGGCTGACCTACAACAATAACAAAACTGCCCCATTATTCGCCAACAGCCAGTTTATCTTCCGTATCAGTGAACCATAGGATACTTTCTTCATATATCATTCATTTCTTAATTAGTTAAATGATTCATTCTTAAACTCGATAAATTCTTTGGAAATTTCGATAAATTGCCAACTGCATATCGTCAGTAATTTTAATCATGAACACCTAAAATCAGCAAACTCCATATCCCGAAAAATAGTCTGAGGTTGTGGATCAACCACACATTAGGAAGGATGGCTGGGTCCCTGAGAAGGGGACAGATCACCCACACATTGGGAAGGATGGCAGGGTCCCTGAGAGGGGGCAGACCACCCACACAATTGGAAGGATGGCAGGGACCCTGAGAGGGTACAGCTTATCCACACATTGGGAAGAATGGCAGTGTCCATGAGAGGGGGCAGATCACCCACACATTGGGATGGATTGCAAGGTTACTGAGAGGGGGCAGATCACCCATACATTGAGAAGGATTGCAGGGTCTCTAAGAGGGGGCAGATTATCCACACATTGGGAAGGATGGCAGGGTCCCTGAGAGGGGACGGACCACCCACACATTGGGATGGATGGCAGGGTTACTGAGAGGGGGCAGATCACCCATACATTGGGATGGATGGCAGGGTTACTGAGAGGGGGCAAATCACCCATACATTGGAAAGTATCGCAGGTCCCTGAGAGGGACAGATCATCCACGCATTGGGAAGTATGGCAGTATCCCTGAGGTGAGGATAGATCACCCACATATTGGGAAGGATGGCAGGGTCATTCAGAGGGGGGACAGATCACCCAAACATTGGGAAGGATAGCAGGGTCCCTGAGAGCGGGCAGATCACCCATACATTGGAAAGGATGGCAGTGCCCCTGAGAGGGGCTGATTACACACACATTGGGAAGGATGGCAGGTTCCCTGAGAGGGGGCAGATCACCCATACATTTGGAAGGATGGCAAGATGCCTGATAGGGGACAGATTATCCACTCATTGGAAAACATGGCGGGATCCATGAGAGGGGGCAGATAACCCAGACAATGTGAAGGAAGGCAGTGTACCTGAGATGGGGGCCAATCACGCACACATTGGGAAGGATAGCAGTGTCCCTGAGAAGGACAGATCACTCACACATTGGGAAGGATGGCAGGGTTCCTGATAGGGGACAGTTCACCCAAAGTATGGGAAGGATGGCAGGGTCACTGAGAGGGGGCTGATGATCCACATAATGGGAATGATGGTAGGATTACTGAGAGGGGTCAGATCACCCACACATTGGGAAGGATGGCAGGGTCCCTGAGAGGGGGCAGATCATCCACACATTGGGAAGGATTGCAGAGTCCCTGAGAGGGGACAGATCACCCAGACTTTGGGAAGGATGGCAGGGTCACTGAGAGGGGGCAGATCACCCACTCATTGGGCAGGATGGCAGTATCCCTGAAAGGGACAGATCACCCAGACTTTGGGAAGGATGGCAGGGTCCCTGAGATGTGGCAGATCACCCACACAATGGGAAGGATGGCAGGGTCACTGGGAGGGGGGCAGATCACCCACACAATGGGAAGGATGGTAGAGTCACTGAGGGGGACTGATTAACCATACATTGCAGAGTATGGCAGGGTCCATGAGAGGGGGCATATCACCCACACATTGGGGAGGAGAGTAGGGTCCATGAGAGGGGGCAGATCACCCACATATTCGGAAGGATGGCAGTGTCCCTGAGAGAGGGTAGATCACCCACACATTGGGAAGGATGGCAGTATCCCTGAGAGAGGACAGATCACCCACACGTTGGGAAGGTTGGCAGGTTCCCTGAGAGGGTAGAGATCACCCACACATTGTGAAGGATGGCAATGTCCCTGAGAGGAGACAGATCACCCACACATTGGGACGGATGGCAGGGTCCATGGAAGGGGTCCAATCACCCACGCAATGGGAAGGATGACAGGGTCACTGAGAGGGGGCAGATCACCCACACATTGGGAAGGATGGCAGAGTTCCTGAGAGGGTGGAGATCACCCACACTTTGGGAAAGATGGCAGTATACCTGAGAGGGGGCAGCTTACCCACACATTGGGCACGATGGCAGGGTCCGTGAGAGGGACAGATCACCCACACATTGGGAAGGATGGCAGTATCTCTGAGAGGGGCAGATCAGCCACACATTGGTAAGGTTGTCAGGTTCCCTGAGAGGGGGCAGATCACCCACATATTGAGAATGATGGCAGTGTCCCTGAGCGGGAGAGACCACCCACACATTGGGAAAGATGGCAGTGTCCCTGAGAGGGGGCAATTCACTAATACATTGGGAAGGATGGCAGGATCCCTGAGAGAGGGCAGATCACCCACACAATTGGAAGGATGCCTGTGTCCCTGAGAGGGGGCAGGTCACCCAAACATTTGGAAGGATGGCAGTTTACCTGAGAGGGGCAGATCACCCACACATTGGAAAGGATGGCAGGGTCCCTGAGAGGGGCAGATCACCCACACAATGGGAAGGATGGCAGGATCACTGAGAGGGGAGAGATCATCAATGCATTGGAAAGGATAGCAGGGTCCCTGGGAGTGGGCAGATGACCCACACATTGGGAAGAATGGCAGGGTCCCTGAGATGTGGCAGATCACCCACACATTGGGAAGAATGGCAGGGTCTCTGAGATGTGGCAGATCACCCACACATTGGGAAGGATTGCAGGGTCTCTGAGATGTGGCAGATCACTCACACATTTTGAAGGATTGCAGGGTCTCTGAGAGGGTGCAGATCACCCACACATTGGGAAGGATGGCAGGGTCTCTGAGAGGGGGCAAATCACCAACACATTGGGAATGATGGCAGGGTTACAGAGAGAGGGCAGATCACCCAAATAAATGGGAAGGATGGCAGTGTCACTAAAGGGGGACAGATCACCCATACAATGGGAAGGATGGCAGGATCACTGAGAGACGGACAGATCACCCACATATTGGGAAGGATGGCAGGGTCACTGTGAGAGGGGCAGATCACCCACATATTGGGAAGGATGGCAGGGTGCCTGAGGGGGGCAGATCAACCACACATTGGGAAGTGTGGCAGGGCTCCTGTGAGGGACAGATCTCCCACGCATTTGGAAAGATGGCAGTGTCCCTGAGATGGGGCAGATCACTCACACATTGAGAAGGTTGGCAGGGCCCCTGAGAGCGACATATCACCCACACATTGAGAAGGATGGCAGGGTCCCTGAGAGGGGGCAGATCACCCACACATTGGGAAGGATGGCAGGGTCACTGAGAGGGGAACAGATCACCCATACATTGGGAATGATGGCAGGGACCCTGAGAGAGGGCAGATCACCCACACATTGGGAGGATGGCAGGGTCCTTGAAAGGGGCAAATCAGCTACAAATTGCGAAGAATGTCAGGGTCCCTGAGAGGGGACAGATCACCCACACATTGGGAAGGATGGCAGGGTCCCCGAGAGGGGACAGATCACCCACACATTGGGAAGAATGGTAGGGTCTCTGAGATGTGGCAGATCACCCACACATTGGGAAGAATGGCAGGGCACCTGAGAGGGGACAGATCCCTCGCAAATTGGGAAGGATGGCCCTGTCCATGAGAGGAACAGATCAACCACATTGGCGAATTGGAGAGTGAAGGGAGTTTTGACAGAGTTTATGAGCTTATGATCTGTGTAGATAATGTAGATGAAAACAGATTATTCCTATCAACTGAAGAAAATGGACGATGTGATACAAACGTTAAGATTGTGGACTGATTGACAGGGTGGATTTGATGAAGTGGTTATGCGGAAGGGATGCTATCCCCATTGTATCTTAATGATAGATAGTAGAGCTGAGCATCGTGAAGCGCTGTATTTAATCTCCAGTTTCCGTCAAGCCATGGGTTTGAATTATCCCAGTACCAGAAGCACAAGTGACGTACTTTACGTAGTCACATCGATGGGCCTGGGTAATTTCCAGTTTGTGATTGTTCCTTTTCCTCTTTGTGTTTGCAGACCCCTCAAACTCTCTGACACTCTCGGTGATGAAAGCAGAAAATTGGTGATAGACTCTGAAGACAGTGAGAGCTCCAGCTGTTTACCGCCGTTCAGATCCCCGCTAACCTTCCTGCTTTAGAGAAATCGGCATGCCTGGTTGGTGGCAGGCTGTGTGGCTCAAATAGGCAGCAACGGGCTGCAAGATAAAGGTTGGTAGTTTGAGACCATCCAGGTTTGGAGCTTGGGTTGTTCCAGATCACTCTATGGGAATACCACATTACCACCATTTAAACCGGAAAGTCCATGGCAAGATTGATTTGCAACCCAAACCATTGATGATTCTGTGTTCCCTGACCCCACACGGAGTAGGATAAGGACAAACACTGCTCTCTCCAGTCCCCCCCGCTGTCAACAAAAGGTGGTCACTGCAGCTCCCTGCACAGCCCTGGGACACAGCTTACAGAAACTCCCCCCTCATGAACGGCGCTTCCCGTGTGAAAATTTTACATTTAATACGGTTACGGCTGCAATTCAACCCCTGTCCCCAAGACAGCTTCTATGCTGCAGGATTTTGTGATGAGAACAGTGTTATGACGTTGAAGGTGTGCCCTCCACCTTTAAATGAGAGTGAATGCTGTTCAGAACTGACAGTTGACAAATACCTGTGATGACCAGCTAGCAGTCTCAGCGTGCACTGGAAAATTGGAAAGATGTAACATTTGGCTGTGAAACAAGTCGGAGTTGGTTTCTAATTAGGAAACAATTCCTATTTTACCAATCAGTTTAAATTATGTCTCAGAATACTAAAATCCAATCGCGCTTCAATTTAGTGTTTAGCAACACTGCAGAACCAAGGACTTCCATAATGTTGCCTCCACTGACCATTCTCCATGAAATATGCCCAGGTCCTCAGCTGCGGAATTTTGTGGGGAACCTTAGCTCCTTGGCTTTGAACCGGGCCGTCTGCCCAAGGAAAGTAAATGTGGTACTGCTTTTAGTGGAAGGATCAGAGCACGGGAACTCAACTCTGAAATAGAATGGTCATCAGTGTTGTACACATCTGTGCATATTCAGAACCAGGTTGGAGAAAACCGTAACAATGTTTCACCTAGTAATGAAACAGGATTGCATTATTTTTCACCACTCGAGCATGTATGAGCGAGAAAATTCAAAGTCACGTTTGCTGATATGAACAGCAAGTTAGAAAGCTCTGCTCATGTCAGTCTGAAAGGCTGCCATCGGGAATAAGGCTATTTGTGCCGGGTTTTGACGCGGGGCGTTTATGTGTATGAGGTGACTCCAACACCCACTACACGACAGAAAGCATCCCCGCAAGTAGCTGGTCTTCAGAGTCGTCCAGTGCTAAAATTTACAGCTGTTCAACGCTTCATCTTTATGTTTCCAGGAGCTGGTTGTTCTCCAGCGTAACTGGCATCATTGAAAAATTAAGAAAATCACGTGAAATTGCTTACAAAGTATAATTGTCAGGGGCGCACACTTTGGAATGTAGGGCTCGTTTGAAAATGCTGGGACAACTTTCCTTTCATCGTCAGGCATGACCTTAAGGAAGGTTTGTCAACGGAATACTTAAGTTTTTGCTTTCGTCAATATACGGTGAGTTGAAAACTGGAGAGCATAGGTTTAAGGTTAAATAGGTAAAATAGAAAAAGGATTTGAGGCACCTTTGCCACACAGAAGGCTGTGCGTGTATGGAATCAGCTACCAGAGGAAGTGCAGGAGGCGAGTACACTCAGAAGATTTCAAAGGCAATTGGATGAATTTCTGGATAGGAAGGGTTTAGTGGCATAGGGGCTAAATGCTGAGAAATTGTTTAAAATGCAATTTCAGAGATTTCGAAGCATTAATGCTGTTCTGGGGACAGTCCGAGGGCAATCAGCCATAAACGACTCCCAGATCCTTCAGCAGAGCAATTCCATATTATGCTCCCAACATATATTGGAATCTTAGTGCACCGTCACCTCCAGAAAAACACCGAAATTAGGGAAAACAAAGAACCGAATATGAAGGGGCCATGAAAAGTGAATATTCCCAAACACAGTCTCGTTTAGATTAGTTAGCCCATCCGATCAAAAATGCGGCAGTGCCTGCTGCCCATGTCTCCAGGACAGAAGTGAAGGAAATGAGAGAAATGTAAGACTATATGACATCACAATTAACCGGAATTATTTTCCCATTCGCCAGAACACCAAATAACGAGAAGTAAAGTCACTGCAGGATTTTGTTTCACACTAGCGATGTAATATCAATCTCCGTTCGGTTTCAGCAAAAACAGTGAACAACACAACTTGGCCGGAATATGAAGCAGCGGTGGAACAGTATTAGGCCCGGGCTTTTCGTGTGGGAGGCGAATGTGATCACGACAGCGTGGACACTGGCAGGTTGGAGAGGGTGCACTCTCCCACATCAGAGATACATTTCCAATAAGCAAAGTAAGCTAGTCGTGTTGGAATTTAAACACTGAACATCAACACGCTGCAGTAAAACCGGCAAAGTACACAAATGGTGGGATTCAAACACACGCCTCATTACCGATTCGAGCCACAATGCAGCGCCTCCGACCACTCGGCCACAAGACCAGCCGCCGCAGTCCCACATTTTCTTACACTTTCAATGATGCGCCTACAAAACATCAGAAGCAAAGTCACAGGGAAAGAGTTCCTCAATACCTGCCCGGCTCGCACTGCTGCTGGGATCGGCCCAGCCACAATATCAGTTTTACAGCAGATAATGATAATCCTTCAATCCACACAAAAACCAATGGGAAGCTGATCCTACATTCTGAGACTCGTTTGAGCCACAAATGTGATGTCTGCATGAGAGAATGTATATTCGATTATAATTCAACAAAGAAACCATGAGCTGCATGACATTACTGGAATTGCGATTCTTGCCTGGTCAATGATTTCGCTCATTGCTGCAAGATAAAGGTTGGTTTGCACGGAACATGAACCATATTCATGTTCCGTGTAAACCACTTCCAGCGGAATTGACATCTTCAAAACGTAAAAAAAAGACACGTGAAATTGATGACAAAATATAGACAAAGATGTCGTCAATGTTTGGACCATAGGGCGAGTTGGAATAGTTTGGGACGACTTTTCCTGCAGCGGAACGGCTGCGACATGATCTGATGGAACGGTTGTAAACTGAGTATTTACGTGTTTTACCCAAGTTGGGGTGAGTTGAAAACTCGAGAGCACAGGTTTAAGGTGAGTGGACTGACATTGACAAAAGACCTGAGGCACATTTCCCACACAGAAGGTTGTGCGTGTTTGGAATGAGCTACCAGAGGAAGTGGAGGAGGCTATTACACTCAGAAAATTGCAAAAGTAATCGGATGAGTTTCTGGATAGGATGGGTTTAGAGGGATTGGGGCCAAATGCTGGGGAACGGGACTTGTTTAATTTTGGCTATGTGGTGAGCATGGACGAGATACACCGAAGTATTTGTTTCCACGCGGTGTACCCCAATAACGTTGTGTTGCTGACACCGGCTTTAAAGGATTACTTTTTAGCGGAGTTTGCCGTCGAAGTCTGTGGCACAATCATTTAGTCTGTTCGACTGCTCATGGGAAAGGTAGTATTATGAAACACTGCAGAAACGAACGACTTCCTTACTTTAGCTCCGACTGACCATACTCTGTGGAATTTTCCCAGATCCTCAGCTGAGGATTTTTGCTGCTGCAAGTTATCTCAGAAACCCTGTAAACTCGAAATGTATTGAGCGAATCGCAAAACAGAAAGCATTTAACACGGAAAACAAACAAAACTGGCATACCTAATGTATTTTCAAACACAGCGAAGCATGAATGCTAAATGTGAGACAGTCCGGGGGCAAGACCCATAAAGTAATCTCACAACTAACAACAGGGCAATTCCAAACTACTCTTTCAAACATACTGGAGCCTGAGTGCACCACCACTTCACAGGCAATGCTGAAAATAGAGAAAGAAAGAATGGGCCATATAAAGTGAGTTTCACCAACACAGTCTCGATTAGATTACCTTTCCCTTCCGATGTCTCCAGGACGGAGATGAAGGAAATGGGAGAAATTCAATAACATATGACATCGAAATTCATTGGAACGATTTGGACTTGTGGTTTCATAGCATCGCTAGTAATAAGGTGCGCCCCGAGATCTAAGTCATGTTGGAACTGAAACGGAGGAATTGACAGAGAGGCTACAGAATGACATCGCATCCATTTGGTTTTCTTTAAATCACTGACGAGCAGGAAAATGTAAACGGGGAGGGCGAGTGGGGAAGGAAGTTTCTGAACATAGTAACAGAATTCAAAAGATAATTACCTCACCCCAGCCCCCTCTCCGGAAGAGGTGCTAACTGACCTTGAGTGCTTTTTATTCTCGATGTGAAGAGTTCTCACGCCTGAGTCACCTTCACATCTCTGGTTGCTGAGTGAATCACAAAGAAGGAATTTCACCAGAGCTGCAACTGCCTCACTTCCCCACTCGCCCTCCCCGTGTACATTTTCCTGCTCGTCAGTGATTTAAAGAAAACCAAATGGATGCGATGTCATTCTGTAGCCTCTCTGTCGATTCCTCCGTTTCAGTTCCAACATGACTTAGATCTCGGGGCGCACCTTAATACTAGCGATGCTATGAAACCACAAGTCCAAAGGTTCCTCTGAGAGTGTAATTTCTTTCATTTCTGTTGCTGATTGAATGAGCCACTAACGTGCGAACTGCTCCAATACATGATTCAGGATATCTGGTGCTAACTCTCGCATGTTGAATAACGACAGACAGCTCCAAATGAGGGCTTTCAGAGACGACTTTGGGCTACATTTGACAGACAGACAAGTTCAGGAATTCGTGGTGCGCTGTGACACCAGCGCATCAGCTTCTTTCCTGTCTTTGAACCGGGCCGCCTGCGCAAGGAATGCAAATGCGGTACTGCTTTTCGTGGAAGGATCAGAAGGCGGTGACTACACTCTCAAACAGAATGGCATATGATCAGAACCAGGTTGGAGAAAAACTTCACAATGCTTTGCACAGTCATCAAATGGAATTGAATTTCATTTCACTACGAGAGCAGATTTGTTCAAGCAAATTCGAAGGCAGGTTTGCAGATGGGAAAGCAAGCAAGAAAGCTCAGCTCTTGTCGATGTAAAAGGCTGCAGTTGAATAACAAAGCAGTTTCTGCCCAGTTCCGAACTGGGGACCGTTCGCGTGTTAGACTAATGTGATGACCACTACACTACAGAAACAAGTGTGAGCCGGCCGTGCTGCGGCTCCGTGGCATCCAGCACTGAAAGTTGAAGCCATTCTACCTTTCACCTTTCTGTTTCCAATAGCTTGTTGTTTAATGAGACTTGTTTAATTTTGGCTATGTGGTGAGCATGGACGAGATACACCGAAGTATCTGTTTCCACGCTGTGTACCCCAATAACATTGTGTTGCTGACACCGGCTTTAAAGGATTAATTTTTTAGCGGAGTTTGCCGTCGAAGACTGTGGCATAATCATTTAGTCTGTTCGACTGCTCACGGGAAAGGTAGTATTGTGAAACACTGCAGAAACGAACGCCTTCCTTACTTTTGCTCCGACTGACCATACTCTGTGAAATTTTCCCAGATCCTCAGCTGAGGATTTTTGCTGCTGGAAGTTACCTCAGAAACCCTGTCAATTCGAAATGTATTGAGCGAATCGCAAAACAGAAAGCATTTAACACGGAACAAAAACAAAACTGGCAAACCTAATGTATTTTCGGACGCAGCGAAGCATGAATGCTAAATGTGATACAGTCCGAGGGCATGAGTCATAAAGTAATCTCACAACTAACAACAGGGCGATTCCAAACTACTCTTTCAAACATACTGTCGCCTAAGTGCACCACCAGTTCACAGACATTGCTGTAAAGAGAGAAAGAAAGAACATAATAAGAATGGGCCATAAAAAGTGAGTTTCACCAATTACAGTCTCGATTAGATTACCTTTCCCTTCCGATGTCTCCAGGACGGAGATGAAGGAAATGGGAGAAATTCAATAACATATGACATCGAAATTCATTGGAACGATTTTCTCATTGGCCAGAAAACCAAATTACGATGAGCCGAGTCACCGTAGGACTTTGTTTCACAACTGCGATGAAATAACAGTCTCCATTCGGTTCCAGTAAAAACTCAACTTGCCTGGAACGTAAAGCAACAGCAGAGCTGCTTGCGATCTTCCACGCGGGAGGTAAACACGATCATGGCAACACAGACACTTCGGAAAATCGGCACTTTTGCACACCACAGTTAATTCCCCGTGAAGCAAACCCATTTTTCTTCTGTTTTAAACAGAAACGCAGCAGGGGTCGAAGCAGCATTTTTACCAACTGCATCGTTGGATGCGGTGGGATTTGAACCCACGCCTCTGTCGAGACTGGAGCCTTAATCCAGCGCTTTAGACCGCTCGGCCACACGACCTGCCCGCTGGCGTAGCCCGTTTTCTTGCACTTCCAATTGTGCTCCTGCATAACAACAGATGCAAAGCCACGTGAAAAGGGTTCCATGATCCCTCACCGACTCGGACAGCTGCTGGGATGTTCCCGTCCACAATATCAATTTCTCAGGAGATAATGATAGCCCATCAATCCAGACAAAAATCAATGGTAAGCGAGTCTATCTTATCAGACTCTTTTCAGCTACAAATGTATCTGTGAGTGCGTGAGAATATATGATCGATTCTGATTTGGTCAAATAACCATGAGCTGCTTGACATTACTACAATTTCGATTCTTGCTTTACTAAATGATTTTACCCATTGCTCGAAACAGGACGACTTTCACGTTTACACGGAACACGAAACAAACCGGACTACTGGGAAAATGCACAAAGCTGAGCAGGCCGTGTTCCACATCATACCGTGCAGCATAGTTACAGTCACTGTGTCTGTTTTGCAGAATAAGAGTCCCAAAGAATGTTCTCCACCCTAAAACTGGAGGTAGCATTACAATCCGAGAACGACAGATCACATTGTGTGGATGCTCTGACCTCGGAGCCAGTTCGAGATGCCAATTTCGTTGCCTTTTACCTTAACCGTGCAATTTGATGCAGAGATGTTCACTCCTGGACATGAGTTGGAAACCTGTGTGGAAATCGACGAGAAGCGACTCAATACATTTTACTAAATTCCATGGTGCTTTTTAGAAATGCAGTTTCTGTTCACCTCAATCTAAAAGGCAGTTTCTGAACATAGTAACAGAAGTCAAAAGATAATTACCTCACCCCACCCCCCTCTCCGGAAGAGGTGCTAACTGACCTTGAGTGCTTATTGTTCTCGATGTGAAGAGCTCTCACGCCTGAGTCACCATCACACGTCTCTGGTTGCTGAGTGAATCACAAAGAAGGAATTTCACCAGAGCTGCAACTGCCTCACTTCTCCACTCGCCCTCCCCGTTTACGTTTTCCTGCTCGTCAGTGATTTTCAGAAAACCAAATGGATGCGATGTCATTCTGTAGCCTCTCTGTCGATTCCTCCGTTTCAGTTCCAACATGACTTAGATCTCGGGGCGCACCTTAATACTAGCGACGCTATGAAATCACAAGTTCATAGATTCTTCTGAGAGTGTAATTTCTTTCATTTCTGTTGCTGATTGAATGAGCCACTAACGTGGGAACTGCTCCAAATCATGATTCAGGACCTCTGGTGCCAACTCTCGCACGTTGAATAACGACAGACAGCTTCCAAATGAGGGCTTTCAGAGACGACTTTGGGATACATTTGACAGACAGACTAGTTCAGGAATTCGTGGTGCGCTGTGACACCAGCGCATCAGCTTCTTCCCTGTCTTTGAACCGGGCCGCCTGCGCAAGGAATGCAAATGCGGTACTGCTTTTCGTGGAAGGATCAGAAGGTGGAAACTACACTCTCAAACAGAATGGCATATGATCAGAACCAGGTTGGAGAAAAACTTTACAATGCTTTGCACAGTAATTAAATGGAATTGCATTACATTACATTTCACTACGAGTGCAGATTTGTTCAAGCAAATTCGAAGGCAGGTTTGCAGATGGGAAAGCAAGCAAGAAAGCTCAGTTCTTGTCCATGGAAAAGGCAGCAGCTGAAGAAGCAAGCAGTTTTGAACTGGGGACCTTTTGCATGTAAGGCGAACGTGATGACCACTACACTACAGAAACAAGCCCAAGCCGCCTGCGTTGTGGCTCAGTGGCATCCAGCACTGAAAGTTGAAGTCATTCTACCTTTCAACTTTTTGTTTCCAATAGCTCGTTGTTGTCCAGCGTAACTGACACCTTGAAAACGTAAAAAAAAAACACGCTTCCAACTCAGTTCCAACACGTTTTCAGCTCAGTTGGTATCAATATGGCTCATGTTGAGGTGTGAATGTCTCTGCATCAAATTGCACGTTATTCGTAAAATGCAGAAAAACCTGCACAAATACCTGTCTCCTGTTATTAAACAGTTATAGACAGAAACACAAGCACACAACCTTCCACCACTACCCTGTCTCCTACCATTAAGCAGATATATGCAGAAACACACACAACCCTCCATCATCACGCTGTCTCCTTCCATTAAATAGATATACACAGAAACACATCCACCAAAACCCTGTTTCTTGCCAGTAATCAGATATACACAGAAACACACAACACAAGCCTCCACCACCACGTTGTCTCACGCTATCAAGCTGATATACACAGAAGCACACACACACAACTCTGCACCAACACCTTGCCTCCGAACAATAAACAGATATACACAGAAACACACAAATCTCTCAACCACCTTCCTGTCTCCTGTCATTAAACAAATATAACAGAAACACACACATACACAAACACAACCCTTCCCCACCACATTGTTTTCTGTCATTAAACAAATATACACAGAAACACACACACAATCATCCACGACTGTCCTGTCTCCTGCCATTACACAGATCTACACAGAAACACACACTCACACACGCAATGGTCCACCATCACACACTCACCGGCAATTAAACAGGTATAAAAAGAAACACACACACATCTCGGCACCATACCCCTGTCTCCTAATATTAAATAGACATACACAGAAACACACACACACAACCCTTCACCACCACATGGTTTTCTGCCATTAAATAGATATACACAGAAACACACACACGCACACACAACCCTTGACACCCAATTTCTTTCTTGTCATTAAGCAGATATATACAGAAACACATACACAACCCTCCACGACCACCCTGTCTCCTGCACTTAAACAGATATACACAGAAACACATACACACCCCTCCACCACCACATGGTTTTCTGCAATTAAACAAATATACACAGGAATATACACACACACGCACACACAATCCTTGAAACCCAATTTGTCTCCTGTCATTGTTCAGATATACACAGAAACACACACACAACCCTCCACCTGTCTCCTGTAATTAAACAGATATGTACAGAAATACACACACAAAGCTCCAGCACCACCCTGTCTCCGGCTATTAAACAGTTATACACAGAAACACACACTCACCATCCTCTACCACCACGCTGTCTGCTGCTATTAAACAGATATACACAGGAACACAAACACACACAACCCTCCATCACCACCCTGTTTCCGACGATTATACAGATATACCGAGAAACACGCATACACCACCTTCTACCACTACCCTGTCTCCTGCAATTAAACAGACATACACAGAAACACGCACATACTCCCTCCACCACCACCCTGTCTCCTGCCATTGAACAGATATGCACTGAAACACACACACATCTCTCCTCCACCACCCTGTCCTCAGCAATTAAATAGATATACACAGAAACACACCCATGCACAACCCTCCACGACCACCCTGTCTCCTGCCATTAAACAGATATACACAGAAACACACACGCAACCCTTCATCACCATCCTGTCTCCTGCCATTGAGCGGATATTCACAGAAATGCACACACATCCCTCGACCAACTCCCTGTCTCCTGCCATTAAACAGATATACACAGAAACAAACACACACAATTCTTGGCCACGACCCTGTCTCCTGCCATCAAACAGATATACACAGAAACAAACACTCACAACTCTCGGCCACCACCCTGTCTCCTGCCACTAAACAGATATACACAGAAACACACATACACACAACCCTCCACGAACACCAGTCTGTCTCCTGTCATTAAGCAGATATATACAGAAAAACGCACACAACCATGCACCACCACCTTATCAACTACCATTTAACAGACTGACACAAAAAAACCGTACAGACAACCCTACACGAACACTCTGTCTCCTGGCATGAAACAAATATACACAGAAACACACACAAACACAACCCTCCACCACCAGAGTGTTCTCGTGCCATTGAGCAAATATACACAGAAATACACACACATACAGAACCCACCACCACCACCCTGTTTGCTGCCATTAATCAGATATGCACATAAATATACACATACACACACACAATCCTCCCCAATCACACACTGTCCGGTGATTAAACAGATATAAATAGAAACAAACATCTCGACAGCAACACTCTGTCTCCTGCCATTGAACAGACATACACAGAAACACACACAAACACAGGCACACATACACCCGCGCACACACAACCCTTAACAGCAATTTGTTTCCTGTCATTAAGCAATTTAATAGATATTTACAGAAACATACAGACAACCTTCCACCACCACCACCCAATCTTCCATCATTATACATATATACACAGAAACACGCACACCCATTCCTCCAACACCACACTGGCTCCTGCAATTGAACATATAGACACACAAACATACACACATACCACCCTCCTCCACCACTCTTTCTCCAGCAATTAAACAGATATATACAGAAACATAAAGACATATCTTCAGCACCACCCTGTATTCAGCCATTAAACATAGACAGAAACACACACGCACACGTACACACAAGCATTGGCAACCAATTTGTTTCCGGTCATTAAGCAGATGTACACAGAAACACACACACAACCCTCCACGACCACCCTGTCAACATTCATTAAACAGTTATATACAGAAACACACACTCACCAACCTCCAAAACCACCTTGTCTCCTGCAATTAAACAGATATTTACAGAAACATCCAGACAAGCCTCCACCACCACCCTGTCTCCTGTCATTAAACAGAGATACAGGAATAAAAGAATGACTAGGGTAGGAATAGGTCCAGTCAAGGATAGTAGTGGGAAGTTGCGTGTGGAGGCTGAAGAGATTGGGGAGATACTGAATGAATACTTTTGTCAGTATTCACTCAGGAACAGGACATTGTTGCCGATGTGAATACTGAGTCACAATTAAGTACAATGAATGGTTTTGAGGTATTTAGGGAAGAGGTGTTGGAAATTCTGGAAAGGGTGAAAATAGATAAGTCCCCTGGGCCTGATGGCTTTTATCCGAGGATTCTCTGGGAAGCAAGGGAGGATATTGCAGAGCCATTGGCCTTGGTTTTTATGTTCTTGTTGTCTACAGGAGTAGTGCCAGAAGACTGGAGGGTAGCAAATGTGGTTCTCTTGTTCAAGAAGGGGAGTAGGGATAACCCTAGTAACTATAGGCCGGTGAGTCTCACTTCTGTTGTGGGCAAAGTCTTAGAGAGAATTGTAAGGGATAGGATTTATGAACATCTGGATAGGAATAATGTGATCAAGGATAGTCAGCATGGTTTTGTGAAGGGCAGGTCGTGCCTCACAAACCTTATTAAATTCTTTGAGAAGGTGACTAAGGAGGTGGACGAGGGGAAAGTGGTAGATGTAGTGTATATGGATTTTAGTAAGGCGTTTGATAAGGTTCCCATGGTAGGCTACTTCAGAAAATACGGAGATATGGCATTGAGGGTGAGTTGGAGGTTTGGATTATGAATTGGCTGGCTGGAAGAAGACAGAGGGTAGTAGTTGATGGTAAAAGTTCATCTTGGAGTGCCGTTACTAGCGGTGTTCCGCAAGGGTCTGTTTTGGGACCATTGTTGTTTGTCATTTTTATAAATGACCTGGAGGAGGGGCTAGAAGGTTGGGTGAGCAAGTTTGCGAATGATACGAAAGTCGGAGGAGTTGTTGACAGTGAGGAAGGATGTGCAGGTTACAGCGGGATAGAGATAAGCTGCAGAACTGGGCAGAAAGGTGGCAAATGGAGTTCAATGTAGCTAAGTGTGAGGTGATTCACTTTGGTAAGAGTAACAAAAAGATGGGGTACTGTGCTAATGGTCGGATACTTGGTAGTGTGGATGAGCAGATGGATCTTGGTATCCATGTACACAGATCTTTGAAATTTGCCACCCTGGTAAATAGTGCGGTGAAGAAGGCATATGGCGTACTGGCTTTTAGTGGTAGAGGAATTGAGTTCCGGAGTCCTGAGATCATGTTGCAGTTGTATAAGACTCTGGTGCGGCCGCTCCTGGAGTATTGTGTGCAGTTTTGGTCGCCATACTGTAGGAAGGATGCACTGGAACAGGTGCAGAGGACGTTTACCAGGATGTTGCCTGGTATGGCAGGAAGATAGTATGAGGAAAGGCTGAGGCACTTGGGGTTGTTTTCATTGGAGAAAAGAAGGTTTTGGGGTGACTTGATAGAGGTGTACAAGATGATTAGAGGTTTAGATAGGGTCGACCGTGAGAACCTTTTTCCACGTATGGAGTCAGATATTACGAGGGGGCATAGCTTTAAATTAAGGGGGGGTAGGTATAGGACAGATGTTAGGGGTAAGTTCTTTACTCAGCGAGTCGTGAGTTCATGGAATGCCCTGCCAGTAGCAGTAGTGGACTTTCCCTCTTTATGGGCATTTAAGCGGGCATTGGATAGGCATATGGAGGATAGTGGGCTAGTTTAGGTTAGGTGGGCTTGGATCGGCACAACATCGAGGGCCAAAGGGCCTGTACTGCGCTGTATTCTTCTATGTTCTATGTTCTATATACACAAACATACACACACACACACCACCAGGACCACGCCCGCGCCTATCATTAAACAGATACACGCAGAAACACACACACACCACCCTCCACCACAACCCTGTCTCCTGCCATTAAACAGATATACATAGAAATACACAAACACTTAACCGTGCACCACCACATTATTTTCTTCCATTTAGCAGATATGCACAGATACACACGCACAACCAACAACTGTCCCATGAGACAGATATAATCAGAAACAAACACATACCACCCTCCACCACCAACCTGCCTCCTGCAATTAAACAGGTATACCCAGAAACAAATACAGAGAGATCCCTCCCCCACCACCCCGTTTGCTGCCATAAATCAATTATACACAGAAACACACACACACAAACCTCCACTACCATCCTGTCTCCTGCCATTAGACAGGGATATACAGAAACACACACACAACACTACACCACCAACCTGTTTTCTGCCATTGATCAGATGTACACAGAAACACACACACAACCCTCCACTACCACCCTGTCTCCTGCAATTCAATAGATAAATACAGAAACGCACACACGCAACCCTCCACTACCACCCTGCCTCCTGCAATTCAACAGATATATGCAGAAACGCACACACGCAACCCTCCACTACCACCCTGCCACCCGCCATTAAACAGATATATGCAGAAACAAACACACACAACCCTCCACCACCACCTTATTTCCCGCTGTTAAGTAGATATACACACAAACACGCACTCTACACTTCACCACCACCTTGTCCCCTGTCACTAAACAGATATACACAGAAAAACACACACACAATCCTCGACAACCATCCTGTCTGCTGACATTAAACAGATATACACACAAACACACGCACATCCCTCCACCACTATCCTGTTCTGCTGCCATTGAGCAGATATACACATAAGTACACACACACAACCCTCGACCACCACCATGTCTACTGCCCTGAAACAGATATACACAGAAACATACACACATGCAGAACCCTCTACCACCACCCTGTTTGCTGCCGTTAGTCAGATATGCACATAAATACACACACAACCCTCCCCAATCACACACTCTCTGGTGATTAAACAGATATAAACAGAAACACAAACACATCTCGACACCAACACTCTGTCTCCTGCCATTTATCAGACATACACAGAAACACATGCACACGCATGCATGCACATACACGCGCACACACAACCCTTGAACAGCAAATTGTTTCCTGTCATTAAGCAATTAAACAGATATTTACTGAAACATACTGACAACCCTCCACCACCACCCAGTCTCCCGTCATTAAACAGATATACACAGAAACACGCACACCCATTCCTCCAACACCACACTGTCTCCTGCAATTAAACATTTATACACACAAACACACACACACACACCACCCTCCACCACTACCCTGTCTCCTGTCATTAAACAGATATACACAAAGACACACACACACCACCACGAACACCCCCTCGCCTATCATTAAACAGATATACGCAGAAACACACGCACACACACCATCCTCCACCACAACCCTGTCTCCTGCCATTAAACAGATATACATAGAAATACACACACAACAGTACACCACCACATTGTTTTCTGCCATTAAGCAGATATACACAGAAACACACGCACAACCATCAACCGCCGTTATGTTTCCTGCCATGTAACAGATATAATCAGAAACAAACATATACCATCCTGCACCACCAACCTGTCTCCTGCAATTAAACAGGTATGCACAGAAACACACACACACAGAACCCTCGCCCACCACCATGTTTGCTGCCATAAATCAATTATACACAGAAACACACACACAAAAACCTCCACTACCATCCTGTCTCCTGCCATTAAACAGGTATACACAGAAACACACACACACACACCACTACACAAGCAAGTTGTTTTCTGCCAATGATCAGATGGACACACACACAACCCTCCACAGCCACCCTGTCTCCTGCAATTCAACAGATATATACAGAAACACTCAACCCTCCACTACTACCCAGTCTCCTGCAATTCAACAGATATATACAGAAACACTCACACACAGAACCCCCCACTACCTCCCTGTCAGCAGCCATGAAACAGATATATGCAGAAACACACACACACAACTCTCCACCACCACCTTATTTCCTGCAATTAAGTAGATATACACACAAACACGCACTCTACACTTCACCACCACCATTTCTCCTGCCACTAAACAGATAAACACAGAAAAAGACACATATAATCCTCGACCACCACCCTGTCTGCTGACATTAAACAGATATACACACAAACACACACACGTCCGTCCACCACCACCCTGTTCTGCTGCCATTAATCAGATATACACATAAACACACACACACAACCCTCCACCATCACACTCCCGTGATTAAACAGATATAAACAGAAACACAAACTCATCTCGACACCATCACCCTGTCTCCTGCCATTAAACAGACATGCACAGAAATACACACACACAACCCTTCACCACAATCCTTTCCCCTGCGATTGAACAGATATACATAGAAATGCACACACAACCGTTAACTACCACATTGTTTTCTGCCATTAAACAGATATACACAGAAACGCACACACACACAAACACACACAAAACCCCCGATCAACATCTTGTTGCCTGCCACTAAGCACACAGACACAGAAACACAGACAGTCTACCCTCCAACACCACCGTGTCTCCTGCCATTGAATAGAGATACGCAGAAACACACACAACCCTCCATGACCATCCTGTCTCCTGCCATTGAACAGGTATACAGAGAAACACACACACATCATGTCTTCTGCCATTAAGCACATATACGCAGAAACACACACACAACCCTCCACCATCAACATGCCACCTGCCAGTAAACAGTTATACACAGAAACACACACACAGCACCCTCCACCATCACCCTATCTCTAGCCCTTAAAAAGATATGCACACTAACGCACACAACCCAATATGACCACCCTGCCTCCTGACATTAAACAGGTAGATACCGAATCCAACACACAACCCTCCAACACCACCCTGTCTCCTGCCTTTAAGCAGATATACACACAAACACACACATCCCTCAACCACTACCCTGTTTCCTGCCGTTAATCAGATATACACAGAAACACACACGCACAGAGCTCCACAACCACTCTGTCTCCAGTCCTTAAACAGATATACACAGAAGCACACACACACCCCTCCACGACCACCCTGTCTCCTGCCATTAAACGGATATACACAGAAACACACACATCCCTCGACCACCACCCTGTTTCCTGCCGTTAATCAGATATACACAGAAACACGCACACACACAAACCTCCACGACCACCCTGCCTCCTGCCATTAAATAGATATACACGGAAACAAACGCACAACCCTCCACCACCGCCCTGTTTCCTGCAATTAATCGATTTTACACAGAAACACTCACACACAACACTCCACCACCACCAGTCTGTCTCCTGTTATTAAGCAGATATATACAGAAAAACACACACAACCCTGCACCACCACCTACCACCTACCATTAAACATATACACAGAAAATAAAACACACACAGACAAACACCGCCCTGTTTCCTGCAATTAGAACATAGAACATAGAACATAGAAGAATACAGCGCAGTACAGGCCCTTGGGCCCTCGATGTTGCGCCGATCCAAGCCCACCTAAACTACACTAACCCACTATCCTCCATATACCTATCCAATGCCCTCTTAAATGCCCATAAAGAGGGAGAGTCCACCACTGTTACTGGCAGGGCATTCCATGAACTAACGACTCGCTGAGTGAAGAACCTACCCCTAACATCAGTCCTATATCTACCCCCCCTTAATTTAAAGCTATGCCCCCTTGTAATACCCGACTCAATACGCGGGAAAAGGTTCATACTGTCGACCCTATCTAACCCCCTAATCATCTTGTACACCTCAATCAAGTCACCCCTAAACCTTCTTTTCTCTAGTGAAAACAGCCCCAAGTGCCTCAGTCTTTCCTCATACGATTTTCCTTCCATACCAGGCAACATCCTGGTAAACCTCCTCTGCACCCGTTCCAATGCCTCCACATCCTTCCTATAGTATGGCGACCAAAACTGCACACAATATTCCAGATGCGGCCGTACCAGAGTCTTATACAACTGCATCATGACCTCAGGACTCCGGAACTCAATTCCTCTACCAATAAAAGCCAGTACGCCATATGCCTTCCTCACCGCACTATTTACCTGGGTGGCAACTTTCAGAGATCTGTGTACATGGACACCAAGATCCCTCTGCTCATCCACACTACCAAGTATCCGACCATTAGCCCAGTACCCCATCTTTTTGTTATTCTTCCCAAAGTGAATCACCTCGCACTTAGCTACATTGAATTCCATCTGCCACCTTTCTGCCCAGCTCTGCAGCTTCTCTATATCCTGCTGTAACCTGCCACATGCTTCCTCACTGTCAACAACTCCTCCGACTTTCGTATCATCCGCAAACTTGCTCACCCAACCTTCTAACCCCTCTTCCAGGTCATTTATAAAAATGACAAACAGCAATGGTCCCAAAACAGATCCTTGCGGAACACCGCTAGTGACGGCACTCCATGAAGAAACTTTGCCATCAACTACTACCCTCTGTCTTCTTCCATCCAGCCAATTCCTAATCCAAACCTCCAACTCACCCTCAATGCCATATCTCCGTATTTTCTGCAGTAGCCTACCATGGGGAACCTTATCAAACGCCTTACTAAAATCCATATATACCACATCTACCGCTTTCCCCTCATCAACCTCCTTCGTCACCTTTTCAAAGAATTCAATAAGGTTTGTGAGGCACGACTTGCCCTTCACAAAACCATGCTGACTATCCTTGATCACATTATTCCTATCCAGATGTGCATAAATCCTATCCCTTACAATTCTCTCTAAGACTTTGCCCACAACAGAAGTGAGACTCACCGGCCTATAGTTACTAGGGCTATCCCTACTCCCCTTTTTGAACAAGGGAACCACATTTGCTATCCTCCAGTCTTCTGGGACTACTCCTGTAGACAAAGAGGACATAAAAATCAAGGCCAATGGCTCTGCAATCTCCTCCCTTGCTTCCCAGAGAATCCTAGGATAAATGCCATCAGGCCCAGGGGACTTATCTATTTTCACCTTTTCCAGGATTTCCAACACCTCTTCTCTACATACCTCAAAGCCATCCATTCTACTTATTTGTGCCTCAGTATTCTCATCGACAACAATGCCCTGTTCCTGAGTGAATACTGAAGAAAAGTATTCATTCAGTGTCTCCCCAATCTCTTCCGCCTCCACACGCAACTTCCCCCTACTATCCTTGACTGGACCTATTCCTACCCTAGTCATTCTTTTATTCCTAACATACCTATAGAAAGCCTTAGGGTTTTCCCTAATCCTATCTACTAAGGACCTTTCATGTCCCCTCCTTGCTGCTTTTAGCTCTCTCTTCAGGTCCTTCCTGGCTACCCTATAACTCTCAATCGCCCCAATTGAACCTTCACGTCTCATCTTGAGATAGGCCGCCCTCTTCCATTTAACAAGGGATTCCAATTCCTTATTAAACCACGGCTCCCTCGCACGACCCTTTCCTTCCTGCCTGACAGGTACATAATTATCAAGGACACTCAATAGTTGCCCCTTGAACAAGTTCCACATATCATTTACACTCTTGCCTTGGAGTCTACTTTTCCAAGCCACACATCCTAAGTCATGCCTCACCGCATCATAATTTCCCTTAACCCAGCTATAATTCTTGCCCTGTAGTACACACTTATCCCTCTCCATCACGAGTGTAAAAATCGCCAAATTATGGTCACTATCCCCAAAGTGCTCACCTACCTCTAATTCTAACACCTGGCCTGGTTCGTTACCCAGAACCAAATCCAGTATGGCCTCACCTCTTGTTGGCCTGTCTACATATTGTGTCAGGAAACTCTCCTGCACACATTGAACAAACACTGACCCATCTAACGAACCTGAGCTATAGCTTTCCCAATCAATATCAGGAAAGTTAAAGTCCCCCATAACAACCACCCTATTACTGTCACTCATCTCCTGAATCACCTTCCCAATCCTTTCTTCAATGATTCTAGGACTATTAGGAGGCCTGTAAAAGACTCCTAACAGGGTGACCTCACCTTTCCTATTCCTAACCTCAGCCCAAACTACCTCAGATGGCAAGTCCTCATCCATCGTCCTTTCCACCGCTGTAATACTATCTTTGACAAGCAATGCCACACCTCCCCCTCTTTTACCCCCACCTCTGACCCTACTAAAACATTTAAATCCCGGAACCTGCAACAGCCAATCCTGTCCCTGTTCTAGCCATGTCTCCGTAATAGCCACAACATCGAAGTCCCAGGTACCAACCAATGCTGCAAGTTCACCTACCTTATTTCGTATACTTCTTGCATTGAAGTATACACACTTCAAGCCACTTCCCTGTTTACAGGCACCCTCCTTGGAAATTGATGCCATGTTCCTCACCTCCCTACACTCCAGGCCCTGCACCCTGAAGCTACAATCTGGGTTCCCATGCCCCTGCCGAGTTAGTTTAAACCCCCACCAAGAGCACTAGCAAACCTCCCCCCAAGGATACTGGTTCCCCTCAGGTTCAGGTGTAGACCATCCTGTTTATAGAGGTCCCACCGTCCCCAGAAAGAACCCCAGTTATCCAAAAACTGGAACCCCTCCCTCCTGCACCATCCCTGAAGCCACGCATTTAATTGTTCTCTCTCCCTATTCCTCGAATCTCTATCACGTGGCACGGGTAACAAACCAGAGACAACAACTCTGTTTGTTCTAACTCCAAGCTTCCAACCTAGCTCCCTGAAAGCCTGTCTAACATCCTCAGCACTCCTCCTACCTATGTCATTGGTGCCAATGTGGACCACGACTTCGGGTTGCTCCCCCTCCCCCTCCAGGACCCGGAAAACACGATCAGAGACATCACGTACCCTTGCACCTGGGAGGCAACATACCAAACGTGAGTCTCTCTCGTTCCCACAAAACCGCCTATCTGTGCCACGAACTATCGAGTCCCCAATTACTACTGCTCTGCTCTTCTTCACCCTTCCCTTCTGAGTAACGGGGACAGGCTCCGTGCCAGAGACCTGAGCCCCGTTACTTACCCCTGGTAAGTCATCCCCCCCACAAGTATCCAAAATCGATTTTACACAAAAACACACAGACACAACTCCCCCACCAACACTCTGTCTCCTGACATTAAACAGATATACACAGAAACACACACATACACCTCCACCACCACCCTGTCTCCTACCAGTAAGCACATAGACACAGAAACACAGACAACCTACCCTCTACCACCACCCTGTATCCTGCCATGAAAAAGATATATGCAGAAACTCACATACACACACACTCACAAGCATACAGACACACACACAAGCACACACAAAACTCCATGAAAACCCTACCTACTGCCATTGGACAGATATACACAAAAACACGCAAACACCAAACTGGCTCGTGCCAGGAAGGACATATATACACACACACACACACACACACACACACACACACACACACACACACACACACACACACACACACACACACACACACACACACACACACACACACACACACACACACACACACACACACACACACTCACTCGCACAAATCTCCTTGACCGCCCTGTCTCCTGTCATCAAACAGTTATACACGGAAATACACACACACACAACATTTCACAAAATTTACAGCTGAGGGAACAGCAGTTACGATGCGATTAAGCAAGATTTAGGAATCATAGAATGGGGAAGGAACCTGCAGGGAATGGGCACATTAGAAATGTGGAACTTATTCAAGGAAAAGTTCCTGAGTGTCCTAGATAAATATGCACCTGTCAGGCAGGGAGGAAGCTGTAGAGCGCGGGAGCCGTGGTTTACGAAGGAAGTGGAATCTCTGGTCAAGAGGAAGAGGGAGGCTTATGTTTGGATGAGATGTGAAGGCTCAGTTAGGGCACTTGAGGGTTACAAGGGAGCCAGGAAAGAACTAAAGAGAGAGCTCAGAAGAGCCAGGAGGAGACATGAGAAGTTTTTGGCCGATAGGATCAGGGTAAACCATAAGGCTTTCTATAGGTATTTAAGAAAATAAAAGAATGACAAGAGTAAGATTAGGGCCAATCAAGGATATTAATGGGAAATTGTGTGAGGAGTCGGAGGAGACAGAGGAAGCACTAAATGAAAATTTTGCGACAGTATTCACTCTAAAAAACGACAATTTGTCGCAGAGAATAATGAGGTACAGGCTACTAGACTAGGTGGGATTGAGTTGAAACTTTATTGCTGGAACAGCACAGCAGGTCAGGCAGCATCCAGGGAACAGGAGATTCGACGTTTCGGGCACAGGCCCTTCTTCCTGAAGAAGGGCCTGTGCCCGAAACGTCGAATCTCCTGTTCCCTGGATGCTGCCTGACCTGCTGTGCTGTTCCAGCAATAAAATTTCAACTTTGATCTCCAGCATCTGCGGACCTCACTTTCCCCTCCTAGGTGGGATTGAGGTTCACAAGGAAGAGGTATTAGAAATCCTGAAGAGTGTGAGAATAGATAAGTCCACTGGGTCTGATGGGATTTAGCCTGGAATCCTCTGGGAAGGCAGGGAGGAGGTTACCGAGCCTTTGGCCTTGATCATTAAATCGTCATTGTCCACAGGAGTAATGCCAGAAGACTGCAGGATAGCAAATGTGGTTCCCCTGTTAAAGCAGGGGAGTAGAGACAACCCTGGTAATTATAGACCAGTGAGCCTTACTTCAGTTGTTGGTAAAGTGTTGGAAAAGGTTATAAGAGATAGGATTTATAATCATCTAGAAAATAATAATTTGATAATGGATAGTCAGCACGGTTTTGTGAAGGTTATGTCATGCCTCACAAACCGTATTAAGTTATTTGAGAAGGTGACCAAACAGGTAGATGAGAGTAAACCAGTTGATGTGGTGTATATGGATTTCAGCAACGCATTTGATAAGGTTCCCCACAGTAGGCTATTGTTCAAAATACGGAGGAATGGGATTGTGGGAGATATAGCAGTTTGGATCAGTAATTGGCTTGCTGAAAGAAGACAGAGGGTGGTGGTTGATGGGAAATGTTCATCCTGGAGTCCAGTTACTCGTGATGTATCGCAAGGGTTAGGTCCACTGCTGTTTCATCATTTTTATAAACGACCTGGATGATGGAGTAGAAGGGTGGGTTAGTAAATTTGCAGACAACATTAAGGTCGGTGGAGTTGTGGATAGTGACGAAAGATGTTGTAGGTTACAGAGAGATATAGATAAGCTGCAGAGCTGGGCTGAGAGGTGGAAAATGGAGTTTAATGTGGACAAATGTGAGGTGATGCACTTTGGTCGGAGGAACAGGAATTCAAAGTACTGGGCTTATGATATGATTCTTGGTAGTGTAGATGAGCAGAGAGATCTCGGTGTCCAGGTACACAGATCCATGAAAGTTGCCACCCAGGTTGACTGTGTTGTTAGGAAGGCATTAATAGAGGGATCGAGTTCTAGAACTATGAGGTTATGCTATATCTGTACAAAACTCTGGTGCGGCCGCACTTGGAGTATTGTGTACAGTTCTGGTCACTGTATTATAAGAAGTATGTGAAAGCTTTGGAAAGGGTGCAGAAGAGATTTACTAGGGTCTTGCCTGGTATGAAGAGAAGGTCTTCTGAGGAAAGTCTGAGGGACTTGAGGCTGTTTTCGTTGGAGAGAAGAAGGTTGCGAGGTGACTCAATAGAGATAGTGGGCGGCACGGTGGCACAGTGGTTAGCACTGCTGCCTCACAGCGCCAGAGACCCGGGTTCAATTCCCGCCTCAGGCGACTGACTGTGTGGAGTTTGCACGTTCTCCCCGTGTCTGCGTGGGTTTCCTCCGGGTGCTCCGGTTTCCTCCCACAGTCCAAAAGATGTGCAGGGTCAGGTGAATTGGCCATACTGAATTGCCCATAGTGTTAGGTAAGGGGTAAATGTAGGGGTATGGGTGGGTTTCGCTTCGGCGGGTCGGTGTGGACTTGTTGGGCCAAAGGGCCTGTTTCCACACTGTAATCTAATCTAATCAGGTATATAAGATAATCAGAGGGTTAGATAGGGTGGACAGGGATAGCCTTTTTCCAGGTATGGTGACGGCGAGCACGAGGGGGCATAGCTTTAAATTGAGAGGCGACAGATATAGGACAGATGTCAGAGGTAGTTTCTTTAATCAGAGAGTAGTAAGGGTATGGAATGCTTTGCCTGCAACGGTTGTAGATTCGCCAACTTTAAGTACATTTAAGTCGTCATTGGACAGGCATATGGACGTACATGGAATAGTGTAGGTTCGATAGGCTTCAGATTGATATGACAGGTCGACGCAACATTGAGGGCCGAAGGGCCTGTACTGCGCTGTAATGATCTATGTTCTATGTTCTATGAACACCCTTGCCTACTGACCTTAAACGAATATATGCAAAAACGCACATGCATACACAACCCTCCACCACCATCCTGTCTCCTGTCAGTAAGCACATAGATACAGGAATACAGGCACTATACTCTCCACCACCACCTGTCTCCTGCTTTTAAGCAGGTATATGCACAAACACACACACATACACATCCCTAGACCACCACCCTGTTTCCTGCCGTTTATCAGATATACACAGAAACACATACGCACAACCCTCCACCACCACATTCTCTCCAGCCCTTAAAACAGATATACACAGTGACACGCTCACATCCCTCTACCATCACCCTGTCTCCTGCCCTTAAAGAGATATACACAGAAACACACGTACATACAGAACGCTCCACCGCCACCCTGTTTCCTGCAAATAATCAGATATACACAGAAACATACACACACAACCCTCCACCACCACAAGTCTGTCTCCTGTCATTAAGCAGATACTTACAGAAAAAAACATACACATCCCTGCACCACCACCCTAACACCAGCATTAAACAGACAGACACAGAAAAAAACACACACAGACAACCCTCCACCAACACTCTGTCTCCTGGCATTAAACAGATATACACAGAAACACACACACACACACACCCCTCCACCAGCACCACCCTGTCTCTTGCCATTTAACAGATATGCACAGATACACACACACAGACACCTCCACCACCAACGTGTCTCCGAACCAATAAGCACTTAGACACAGAAACACATCACCACCCTGTCTCCTGCCATTAAAATGATATATTCAGAAACACCCACATGCACAACACTCCATGAACACACTGCCTCCTGCCATTGGACAGATATACACAATAACATACACACACACCAAACTGTCTCGTGCCATTATGTACATATATACAGAAACACACACACACACTCACTCAAACCTCCTTGACCACCCTGTCTCCTGTCATCAAACAGTTATACACGGAAATATACAACACAAACTTCCACGAACACCCTGCCTACTGCCCTTTAACAGATATACACAAAAACGCACATGCAAACACAATCCTCCACCACCACCCTAAACAGATATACGCAGAAACACACACACACAAGCACAACATTCCATGAACAACGTGCCTCCTGCCATTGAGCAGATATATGCAGGAACACACACTCAACCCTTCATGACCACCCTGTATCCTGCCACTGAACAGATATACACAGAAACAACACACACAACCCTTCACCACCGCCCTGTTATCCTTCCATTGAACAGATATACACGAAATACACACACACAACATTCGACCACCACCAGTCTGTCTCCTGTCATTAAGCAGATATATACAGAAAAACACACCACCCCCTATCACCGACCATTAATCAGACATAAACAGACAACCCTCCATCAACACTCTGTTTCCAGGCATTAAACAGATATACACAGATTTGGCTGGCTGACAGAAGGCAGAGAGTGGCTGTAGATGGAAATTATTCTGCCTAGACGACAGTGTTGAGTGGGGTCTCCCAGGGCTCTGTACTTGAGGCTCTGCTCTTTGTAGTTTTTATAAATGACTTGGATGAGGAGGTTGAGGGGAGGGTTAGTAAATTTGCAGATAACACAAAGTTTGGAGGTGTCGGCGATAGTATAAAGGGCTACTGCAGGCTGCAGCGCGACATAGACAGAATGCAGAGCTGGGCTGAGAAATGGCAGATTGAGTTCAACCTGGATAAATGTGAAGTGATGGATGTTGGAAGGTGGAACTCGAATGCTGAATATAGGTGGGATTAAAGACAGGATTCTTGGCAGTGTGGAGGAACAGAGGGATTTGGATGTCCCTCAAAGTTGCCATACAAGTGGGTAAGGTTGTTAAGAAAGTCTATGGTGTTTTAGCTTTCATTAACAGGGGATAGAGTTTAAGAGCCGTGAGGTTTTGCTGCAGCTCTACAAGTCCCTGGTGAGGCAATACTTGAATTATTGTGTCCAGTTCTGGTCGCCCTACTATAGGAAAGATACAGAGGCTTGGGAGATGGTGTAAAGAAGGTTTACCAGGATGCTGCTTGGACTGGAGGGCTTGCCTTATGAAAAAAAGGTTGAAGAGGCTCGGATATCTCTCTGGACAGAAGGAGGAAGAGAAGAGACCTGATAGAGGTGTACAAAATAATGAGTGGAATAGATAGAGTCAATAGCAGAGAATTTTTCCCAGGGCAAGATTGACTGGCATGAGAACTCATAGTTTGAAGATATTAGGAGGATGGTATAAAGGAGATGTCAGAAGTAGTTTTTTTAACACAGAGAGCTGTGAATGTATGGAATGCGTTACCAGTGGTAATGGTGGAAGCAGAGTTATTGGTGACATTTAAGCGACTTCAGGCTTGCATATGGATAGCAGTTAATTGAGGGGTATGTAGGTTGTTACTGTATTTTACATTCGGATTAAATCTCGGCACAACATAATGGATGAAAGGGCCTGTTCTGTGCTGTACTTTCTATGTTCTATATTCTCTGACAAGGGTGAGTCGACTTCTGACCACCTCATGCCAACGCAAAAGATGTTTAAAGTCTTCATTGAGTTGCAAAGGTGTCAGCACTATAAGTATGTTTTGGTCATTGTTGATTTTCTTTTCCTTGATGGGTTGAAGCTTACCACACTTCCAACGCTACTGTTAAAACTGTTGTAAATATTTTACTCAAGGAGATTATTACCTGCTTTGGTATTTCATTTTGTCTACCTTCTGACAATGCCCCCCCTCCCCCCACCCCCATTTCATTGGAGATATTAATGAGGAATTACGCTCTCATTTTGGGATCCACCACCAACTTCACTGTGCTTATTGCCCACAGGCTGCAGGGCTCGTGGAGCATGGTGACCAGAGTCTGAAAAGTAAACTTACCAAATGGACTTCTGATACAGGTCTTTCCTGGGTTAGGGTGGTGCCGCTGGTATTGGTCCACCTACAATAAACTCCTGTGGGGAAAACTGGCTTGGGCTTTTCGAGCGCTTTCACTCTGTATGATCTGAATGATAAAGTGCACTGTATCTGATCCGCAGGACACACTGCAGAAATTATCCCATCCCAACGGACTGAGCTGCCTCCATTGATAGAGTATCATACAGTAACAGCGAATATCTTTTGATGTCATCCTCGAAGGTACTTGCTACAAAAAAGCTGAAGACTGCGGGAAACTGCTGTGATCAGCGCTAACACAGAGGCCCAGCGGGAGCCTAGTGGGCCCATAAACCAGAAATCAATGGATAAAAACATTCTTCTTTTTAGAAGAATCCGATTAAGACCATCATCTTAACACTTCCTGGGGAGAAAATGGATGTGGGAGAGCGGACAGACTCAACTGGTTCCAGCATTTACAACCTTGGTCCGTGTGACAACAAAAGAAGAGACCTGGAACTGGTTATCTTGCTTCTGAAAAACAGGTGAGTAAATTTTGAAGATCATAGATATTTCTTACTGGTGTTCATGAAATGATCAAGAGCAGACTACGTTTCCCTGAGTATGGTCTGACTTCTGGGTTATGGATTGTGATATTCTGCTCACATGATCTGAACACATACAAAGAAATGACTCAGTGACAAGATCTGCTGAATCGGATTCCGTGAAGAAGAGAAGCCGATGTAATGAAAAGAGCCATAAGAGTGGGAATGTAGCAAATTATTTTCCAGACTCAATGAGAGTGCATAGTGCTGTTTCCAGGAGTCAATATCTGTACAAGTAGACTGAAACAGCGTTGGGTATTATTGTACTGCATCTTTGGTATAATGATGCAAAAGCACGGACTTTTGTATAGAGGGGATAACTTCAAAATCCTCAATGAGGCAAAACACACAAATGAGGTAAACAACAAAGTAACCACACAATTTGGTGTTACATCATGAGGTGAACTTCCCTGCTCAAATTTCGCTCAAAATCGCTGTCTGTCTAATTCCTCAGACTGATATTAGAACAGTGAGTGGTATGTCAGTAAAAACGGTTCTGGTCTCACAACTTCAGCATTTCATACCCACCTCTTATGTATGACTGGCAATAGTAATTGATCCATCACTATGGTACTTCAGCACACGTAGAGAAGAAAAAACTATAAGAACAACAGTCAAGTATGTGACTGGGATTTGACCCGATACTGTTGCAACCAATCCATTCAGCTGTAATTGAAATTGCTTCCACCTTTCCTGTGTCAGTAATAAGATTACACAGCTTAGTGGTGAGTTTTCATGCATTGAATTGGACCCAGCATCCTTTCTCAGATTGAAATTTACAGGGATATAAAGACATGATGAAAGACGCGGGCAGTATTTACTGGACTATAAAGACGTTAGGAATGACCCACCTATGATACCATCTCGTTGGAAAAGAAGGAAATGAGGTTTTCTTGGAGATAAAGCCACTAGAAACGAAAAGAGGTGGTTTAATGGGATGATGGCATAGATAAAGAATAATGCAGGAGAAATCAAGAAAGACTTATTTGTGTCCGAATAGAGGTTATCCAGCTGATGTGAAGATCTTAAGAGTAAATATGAGGGAAATTTCCTCGTTAGGTGAATGGAAACTAGACGTTAGAACGTCAAACCCAGTGGGGCACGATAAATAAGTTTGGATTAGGCATTTTATATTCTGAGAGTTATTGAAATCGGAGATGAATTTTCAGAAATAAAAACATTTTAGGAGCTGATTCCAGAATATTCGAAAAGTGCGAGCAGGCACACAAGGAGTGAATTAAACAGTGACAGTGATTCTGGGCTGCCTAAATGGGGGTGCAAAAGGGAAACACTCTGCAAGTGGTTAACATTCATAGGAAAGAAATTGCATAACACCTGCAATTGAAAATGTTAAGTGTAAGAAGAGCTAATGGAGTTGGAAGGTGCAGCAGCTCATTCTACATGAAATATTATACAATGTAAATGCACTGATCTATTTGGTTTAGCTCTGCATTGAATGGAAGTCGGTTAGCTCAGTTCGCTGACTAACTGGTTTGTGAGAAAAGTGAGACCAACAGCGTTGGATTAATTCTCTCACTGTCTACCCGCCGTGTGATATGATCATGGCTGACCCAACACGTCAATGTCTTTGCCCAGCTCATCCACAACAACCTGTCGTACAATGGGATAAAGACAGTTAAGCAATCGAAAATTTCTGTTCATACAGGTAACATGAAACATATTGCATTCATCAATAATCTTCACCATTCCTACATCCAAGAACATGTTGCACAGTGGGATTCTGCACGACATTTGCTGGTTTTACGGATGAGCATCTGATTCTGGTCTGATCATGTTTCAAACGATATGATTCTGTAAAAACTCACAACCAATAAGGTAAGGAATTTCCTCTGGTCAGTAGCAGGGATGAGAACTCCAGACGACAGGAATTGGCGATGAATCAGCACAACACTCAATGATTCAGCTGAAAACTGAACTAAACTCCAATTCTAGTGCGGTTCAAACCCACAAACATTGAATAGCAAAGTTACCAAATTTGTAGAAATCTAACACGCTTTTCATTGCACCACAGAGCTGCACTCGCCACAATTTTACTGCACCCAAAGTTGCAGTTGTCGTAGAGAAAATGTTGACTATCACCAGCTGATGCGGAGAATTTTTCAAGGAGTAGATCTTTAATTTGCAAACAAAAACAGTGACATTCAGAAAGCAAATTTTTGACTCGCCCGGACCTCAGGATCCATGGCATAGAGTCATAGAGTCATTGAGATGTGCAGCATGGAAACAGACACCGCTGTCCAACTTGTCCATGCCGACCAGATATCCCAACCCAATCTAGTCCCACCTGCAAGCACCCGGCCCATATCCCTCCAAAACCTTCCTATCGACATGCCTCTCAAATGTTGCAATTGTACGAGCCTCCACCACATCCTCTGGCAGCTCATTCCATTCACGTACCACCCTCTGTGTGAAAAAGTTGCCCCTTAGGTTTCTTTCATATCTTACCCCTCTCACACTAAACCTATGCCCTCTACTTCTGGACTCCCCGACCGCAGGGAAAATATTTTGTCTATTTATCCTTTCCATGACCCTCATAATTTTGTAAACCTCTATAAGTTCACCCCTCAGCTTCCAAAGCTCCAGGTAAAACAGCCCCAGCCTGTTCAGCTTCTCCTTATAGCTCAAATTCTCCAGCCCTGACAACATCCGTGTAAACCTTTCTGAACCCTTACAAGTTTCACAACATCTTTACGATCGGAAGGACACCACAATTGCACGCAATATTGCAACAGTGGCCTAACCAATGTCCTGTACAACCGCAACATGACCTCCCAACTCCTGCACTCAACACTCTGACCAAAAAAGGAAAGCAGACCAGATGCCTTCTTCACTATCCGATCTACCTGCGACTCCACTTTCAAGGAGCTATGAACCTCCACTCCAAGGTCTCTTTTTTCAGCAACACACCCTAGGGTCTTACCATTAAGCCTATAAGTCCTGCTAAGATTTGTTTTCCCAAAATTGAACACCTCACATGTATCTGAATTAAACTCCATCACTTTATACCTTTTGTTTAATCATGTCTTGTTAGCTTATCAGAATGCCAACATAGTTAGTCAGAATTACCTCACTCCAGCTATACAATAAACCAATGGTGCTAATTCTCATTATCGTTCTACTTCTGCCACTATGGTCTTTCCTAATTCTACTTAATATTATTCTACTGCCACTATTAAGTATTCTACTGCTACCTGTGCTCAATGAACCTCCATCCCCGACTAACCTGTCATGATTAGATATTTAGCTACCCCATCTATCACAATGTTTTCCTGTCCCAAGCTGACTCTATTAACAACTAATTAGATATTTAATGTCATATCCTGCTACAAGTGTCTCAAGCAGGCTGACTCTACTATCAATTAATTATTTAAAGTCATGTCCTAAGTATGTACTGTCACGATGTTTCCCAAACTGCCATGATGATATTTAGTAGGCGAGGCTGACTTTACTCATTGTTATTATCTCAGCCTCAGTCTGACTCTGCTAATTGGTGTAGGAGCATTCCACTATTCTTATCCCATCCTGCCACAGCGGCCCCATCCTGCCCCACTGATCCTTTGATGAATGTAGCATTCCGCAGACCCCTTGTAACAGATTGCCAGTAGTTTCCAAGCCTTTAACCTTCCCATGCTTTCATGCTCTGTATTTTCTGTGCAGTGTTGGGATCTTTCATGAGACATCTGTTTATCTTCACCCCACTTTCCAGTACCTGGTCCTTATCCATGTGTGCTCTCGCTTCTCAAGTATTCGGCTCAATACTCCTGAATTGTTTTGATGACTCATAGCTTTACCACACGTTCAAACGGTGAGTTCCAATTATACAACACTCTCAGAGTGAAAACGTTCTTCCTATATCTGAAAGTCCTCTCCCTTGCGTTTCATGGAGATCCCTGGTTGTTAACTCTTCCCATAAGAAGTTCATTCCTATCACACATACCGGTCCCCTTAATGTGCACCTTAATCACTTCCTCACTCAGCCTTCTCCGCTCCCAGATAGAGAGCGTGAGCTGAGCTCGTCTATCTTCGCCATAGCGATAGTGTCGTGCTGGAAAAGTACAGCAGATCAGGCAGCATCTATGGAGCGGGAGAATCGATGTTTCTGGCATAAATCTTTCATCAGGAATGAGGCTTGTGGGTGGGGACTGAGAGATAATTGGGAGGGGGTTGGGGTTGGGTGCAAGGTCGCTGGGAAAGCAAATGGTGGATGGAGGCGGGGAGAAGGTGATAAGTCAGAGGGGGAGAGATGAATAGGTCCGGAGGGTGGTGCTGAGTTGGATGTTTCAGACTGTGATAATGTGAGTGGAGGGGAAATGAGGAAGCCACTGAAATCCACATTTATCCCGTGTGGTTGCAGGGTCCCAAGGCAGAATATGAGGCGTTCATCTTCCAGGCGTCAGGTGGTAACGGTTTGGTGGTGGCTTATGCCCGAAACGTCGATTGTCCTGCTCTGCACTTCACATGACAGGAGAGATGTGAAAAGCAAAGACTAAAAGAAGGACAAAAACTTATAGATTCAGAGTTAATGGAATTCGACACAGTGCGGACAGAAACCATTTGGCCAGTTGAGTCTGCTCTGTGCCGTGGAAGAGATTCATCCTCCCCCACTCTATCTTTCTAAACCCGCATTTATAATCCACCTACAAAAATAGAAATTACTCCAAAAGCTCAGCGAAATCAGGCAGCATCAATGGAGAGAAATCAGGGTTAACATTACGAATTAAAATCAGTTCCAAGGAAGGGTCCGTTGACCCGAAATGGTCATTCTGTTTTCCCCGAGCTGCAAGTCTGAATTTTGTCTCTTATTTACAGCACTTACAGTCCATTCAGATTTTGTTTGCCATTTACCTGAATTGCACACCTTTGCACTGTGGGAAGGAATCGGAGCAGCCAGAGGAAACTCACACGGGAGAGAGAGAGAGAGAGGAGTGTGCAAATTCCACACAGTCAGTCAAATAAGTTATGAATAGAAGGCGGGTTTCTGGGGCTGAAAGGCGCAGTTCTACCCACTGAGCCCTCCCAATATGCAAGCGCCTGTCCTGGAAGCGAATTGAACCCGACCTCACGCAGTGACAGGCGGTGGTACTACCCAGGAATTCTATGCAAAAAGAAACCTATTTGTTAATACTGAAAATTAACATTCGCTCAGCTATCCGAACACCTTTTTTAAATTACTTGGCCTATAGCCTTGTATGTCTTGGCATCACAAATTCATATGTGAAAACTTATGAAAGTTCTGAGGATTTCTGCCTCTGCCATCTTTGCATGCACTGAGTTCCAGATTTCAACCAACCGCTGTTTCAAAACATTTGTCTGCACATTCACTCAAATCTTTCCTCTTCTATCCTTAAATCTATGCCACCCTGCCCCTCCCCCCGTGAACGATCTCACCATCAAAGAGAAACATTGATTTCAGTGTACACCATCCATTTTCCTGATTATTTTATACATTTCAATCATGTTTCCTCTCAATCTCTTCGACACTAAGAAAAACGCCTCCAGTCTGTCCAATTTCTCTTCATAACTGAAACTCTTCTACCCAGACAATATCCTGGTAAATCTCTCCTGCATCATTTCCAGTGCTATCATATCCATGCTATCATGCGAATTGCAGAACTGCACACAATAGACTAGATAGAGCTAAATGAGCAAGTGAAATAAATGATGTAGAAGTCCACAGACAGAAGTATTTTCGAATACATTTTCTTTTCCTCAGTGCTGCCCTGTGTCCTTTTCCACAGCCTGATGTTCTAATAATCTCTGGTGCATGTGGTAAAAGCTGCTACATGAGAATTGATCTCACAACCATGGTATCGTAATGGATTGATTGGCTTGAAGGTGAGCACATGGTTCTTCTATGACGGCACAGAGGCGCAAGAAATGCCAAAGCTGGGAGTGCTCCTGGTCAAAGGCGGGGACGAACAGCATAATTGTTGTATGAGGATACAACACCAGCACTACAGATTGGCTCAGCTGAAGCGTGCTGGAGCCTTCAGCGAGAGTCGATCAATTGAAAGCATTCTCTGAAATTTTCCTTAACAATGCGCTATTTTGTTACTTTGACAGTAAGAGCTGTTTTTGATCACATCGTCTCCACATCAGCCTCTTGCTCCCAGTAAACACTTCAGACCAGCGTACATCACTTTCATTCCAACACAGCCACATGTCATATTCTCATTCCCTCTGTGATAATTAGAATTGACAATATAATTCTCTGAGCTGCAGCAATGTAGCATGAAGTTGACAGAGAAGTGAACAAAGAAGAACAAAGAACAGAGAAAATTTACAGCCCAGGAACACGCCCTTAGGACGTCGAAGCCTGAGCTGATCCAAATCCATTGTCTAAACCTATCACCCAATTCCAAAGCATCTGCATCCCTCTGCACTCTTCCTACACATGCATCTGTCCAGGCACACCTGAAATGTATCTACCGTGCCTGCGTCTAATACCTCTGCTGGCAACACGTTCCAGGCACCTATCACCCTCGGTGTAAAATGCTTCCAATGACTATCTCTCTTAAACTTTTCAACTTTCACCTTGAACACGTGACCTCTCATTATTGAATCCCTCACCTTGGGAAAAAAAGCTTATCTCTATCCACCCTGGCTATACCCTTCATGATTTTGTAGACGTCAATCAGGTCCCCCTCAATCTCGTTTTTTTTTATTGAAAACCAACGGAAACTACTCAATCTCTCTTCAGAGCTATCATCTTCCATACTTGGCAACATCCTCATAATCTTTCTCTGCACATTCTCCTGAACGTCCACATCGTTTTGGTAATTTGGCAACCAGAAATGTACACAGTATTCTAAATGCGGTTGAACCAAAATCTTGTCCAATTTTAGCATGACCTTCCAGCTCTTACACTCAATGCCTGGTCCGATGAAAGCATGCTATCTGCCTTCTTGTCCACTCGATCCACCTGTGCAGCCACCTTCAGGGTACAAAGAAGCTGAACTCCAACATCTCTCTGCTCAGCAATTTTACCCAAGGCTCTTCCGTTTACCGTATATTTGGCTCGAGAATTAGACTTTCCAAAATGCATCATCTCACATTTGCCTGGATTCAACTCCATCTGCCACTTCTCCGCTCAACTGCCCTATCTATATTCTCCTTCATTCTTTGACAGTCCCCTTTGCTGTCTGCTACTTCACCAATCTTCGTGTCATCTGCAACTGTAATGGGGATATTTGGGCGAGCAACCCTTGGAGACTGGAGCATGGCAGTTGCTCGTAGTTAGATTCGATGAATAAAATCTGGAATATAACCCCGCTCAGAGGAAGAGTGACAAAAAGTTTTACTTTGCTGAAAACCCATTTATTCATGTCCATTCAAAAGGGAAATCTGCTGTCCTTCATGAGACCTGACAACATATAACTCCAGACCAACAATAGTACGGTTCACCCATAAATTCCCTCTTACTCAGTTCAAGCAGATTTAAGGATGAACAACAAATGTTGTTCAGACTATGATGGCCACACTCCGTGGGAGAATAAGGAAGGATAAAAAAAAGATGCGTGGATGACGGGGAAAATTGGGAATCCTCTCAGCATGGTCTCAAATTCAGCTGATTATCCAAACTAAATAGACACAAGGATACCCACGCCTCCATGAAGTCAGGTCCATGGGGACGGGGTCTGTAGGAAGGGATTCAATTACCCGCTGAATTGTGAACTCAATTGTTCAGTCACAGTGTGGGTAGGTCATTCACCACTCCCCTATGTGAGAAGGAATCAGTCAGGAGACCAACCTGCAGAGTTGCCATCAGGTTGACAAATGATAGCAAGGGTCCGATTCTGTTGTTATTGCAGGTGGTCATCCTATCCAGCAATGAACCATGCTTGAATGCCTTTTTCCAGTGGAGTGCCACTGTTTCCTGATGTAGATCAATAATTCAAACTTAGTTGGAGGAGTCATGTTTAGAGGTTTACAGACGATTCAATAATTGGTCATGTAGTTGACTGTGATGAATAATATCAGGGACCGCAGTGATGTGTCAATCAGGTGGAAAGGAAAAACGGCGAATGGAATTGAATCCAAACAAATAAGTGGTAATGAATTTGGGGAGTTGAGACAATAGCAGTGAGGATTCTGAGTGGTGTACAGGAACAAAGAGATTTTGGAGTATATATTCGCAGATCTTTGAAGATTGTTGGACAGGGAGATCAGTTGTACGAGAGGCTCTTTGTTGACCACAGTCTGAGAATGATATTCGATCTTTAGCAAACGCCAGTTTCGGAAACAACTGAAGGAATGTGCACAAGTCTGGTCAATCCGATAATCAACATTTTTCAAAATTGTAAAATAAAAGGTGGAGGGCTCGAGTATAACACTTTGCCCATCAAGACCGCTTCACCACTCAATGAATTTACCACTGCTTCCTCTCCAAGTCATGCTGGTATGAGCCTTGGGGGGTAATTCATAAATGGTGACGTTTCAGTGCATCTTCAACCTTGTCGTTTTAGTCGGTACAGTCCTTGAGCTTTGAAGGTTCTGTCAACAAAGCCTGGATGACTTACTTTCTCTACTTGCCTTAAAAATATGTAAGTATGCTGCAGGGGACAGCAGAGTTTACGAGGATGTTGCTAACTCTGTATAAAATGGACCTTCGTGGAATGATTGGTTAGGCTGGGATTATTCTCCTCGAAACAAAGGAGATGGAGGGGTGCTCTATAATCATATAACACCAATTATACACGTTCACTATTCGTGGAATCTTGACAGGGTAGATACGGGCAGGTGGTTTGCCCCATGCTGTGAGGAGCGCACCAGAGGACATAATCTCAGAATTAGATATTGCCCATTTAATTCAGAAATGAGGAGTCATCTCTTTGCTCAGGGGCCAGACAATCTCTGCCATCAGTGTTGTTGGGTGTTTTCAAACTGTGCCAGATAGTTAATCAGACAGATGATGAAAATTTGTCGTGGTAAGTGAGCAGAAAGGAGTTAAAGATTATTAGATGAACCATGAGTTCGTTGAATGGTGAGGCAGACTCCATTGTCTGAATGGCAAACTCCCACTTGTTGAACATTTGGTCTAACGCCTTATTTTATTCATAAGTTCAGAATTGTGGGGGGATGTGATGAAGTGATAGAAAAGGTTTATTAAACAGATCAGACAGATTTGGAAAAAGGTTCATAAACTCAGGAAGACGAAATGCGCTGTGACCTGGGGATAACAAATGACACTGGACACAGCACAGGTGGCTGATTACTGAAGCTGCGAATGCTGAAGAAAGTTGGTAGACCTTATACAATTGGCAAGTCAGTGATTACGCTGGATGATGGATCGTTGTATGATTCACACACAGCAGAAATTTGTGAAAGAATGAAAAGTTCGTTTCATTGGAGAAGTTTTCTGCGGTTCCAATTCCGAGTGACTGTTTGAATGACTGATCAGATCATTGTGTGAGGTGTTCGGTTAAGATACTCATGTGCAACCCCACTGGATAAACCTGTACTCCCGATCTACTGTTATTTGTTTCTCATTCTTTCGATGCAAATTCATAGAAAGACAAGATGGAATGAGGGGCGGAAAGAAAAATGTGTTCCTTCTCATAATACCAAGTTTATCTACAATTGAATAGAGTGACTGCTCTCACACTTCATTACGACTTTAATGTGGTGTCGATTATTCGTGAATCTCCCGTGCAGTGAAGGGCAAGAACAAGATCCTCGACCCAGTGTATACCAGAGTGTGAGGTGCAAAGAAAAACTGCTGGAGCGGTTTGTGAAGTTAGCAACCAGAGAGTGACTCGAACTCGTGAATGTGGAGCACAGCGGTATAATAACCCACCAACATAGTCGCCCAGTCTTCGCAGCACATTTTTAGAGGGGTGACTTGTGACCTCATCAGGCCACATGTGGTGAAAGTGAAGGATGAGAAATGTGGGTGGCACGGTGGTTAGCACTGGTGCCTTACAGCGCCAGAGACCCGGTTCAGTTCCCGCTCAGGCGACTCTGTGTGGAGTTCTCCCCGTGTCTGCGTGGGTTTCCTCCCACAGTCCAAAAATGTGCAGGTTAGGTGAATTGGCCATGCTATACTGCCCGTAGTGTTACGTAAGGGGCAAATACATGGGTGGGTTGCGCTTCGGCGGGTCGGTGTGGACTTGTTGGGCCGACGGGTCTGTTTCCACACTGTAAAGTAATCTAATCTTGTAGAGCGGTGGCATGTGACCTCATCAGAACTGTGTCAGAATGAAACAGAGAACAAGAATTTTCCGTCATATTCACAACTACGTTTGACTCATAATGTCTTCAGTCACTTTCTCTCTCACGTGAAGCAGCCATGGAGAGGGAAATAAAGGCGATGTTGTGGCTCAATGGCCTTTCTGATATGGCTGAACCTGAATTGGATTAAATCGCAAGAAACGCTGTTTTGTTCGTTTCATTTTAATTTTGCTGCAACCTCACAATGTTCATTGTAATAATCAGAAGTGAATTAGATTTATCTCATTGTAACGATTAATGTTGTATTCAAATTTGCTCCGACTTTATTTCAGTTTAAGGAAAGTATTGCTTAGAAAATTAGAGTGATAAAATGCAAAAGAAAACCCACCAGTTTTGTTGCTCGTTGCTTTGGCAGATTTCACAGAGTATAAAATGGACCAAACATCATGGTGTTTGTCCTCACATCTTTAACGCATATGATTAAAGCCGGAAGTCGATCTCCAAGCAACTGGTCACTTCTTATTCATTATGTAATATCATCCCTTCACAATGAGAAAAATCCACTTAGTTCCATTTACAATGCTTCAGGTAGAATATTATGCCAAATCTTTCAAAATCCAGACTTTTTGGAACCGAATCTTATTCAGCTGCACGCGTTCACGAAATTTATTTACATTTAAAGTCAACCCACTTAGACATTGTTTCCCCGCAACTTACGACCGACTACCCCCCACCCCTACACGCTTACTGAGCCAGACGCTGTCTCACTCCTTGTGAAATTTATTCCTTGTATGTCACAAAATGTGCCTTTCCAAATATTTTGAAAAAACAGATTCTCGGAGTGACAGCGATTCTGCTCTCATCATTTCTTTGTCCTTCAAATGTTTTTTTCAAAGGGTTTGAATGTCGAGCATCTCAATGTTTACTTACTTGAAAGTGGGAAATTTCCACATATTTACTCTGTCCAAACATTTCATAACCTGAAAAACCCCAATTAAGTCTTTCTTGGTTCAGGGATAACTGTTATAAATTTTCGAAGACAACAAGTGAATAAAATCTCATCCTCAGTATACCTTGTCAGCATCGCTTCTAATGGTTTTACACCCCAGTAAACACCGCCATTATCCTCTCCGATAGATTCACAGAATCCTACAGTGCAGAAAGAGCCTTTCAGTCAATCGAGCCGGTGTTGACACTCTGACGAGCATCTCACCAAGACCTATCTCTCCTCCCCATTCCCTTATATTTCACCAGAAGAAGGGGCAACCCTCCCCATTATGATGTCAATTAAAGCTGTTGGGCTATAACCTTGCGTCCTGTGACTTCTGACATTGTCCCCGCGTTACCCATGGCTAATTAACTTAATTTACTTAATTCAATCCGTGGACATGAGAGGACAATTTAACTTGGCCAATCAACATAACCCTCAGACTGAACAGCAATGCGAATGACTGAGCCAATGTGACATCATAGTGAGCAAAACCTGAATCATTTATAATGGCTTTATACCCTGGTAATGCAGCCTCATCAATCCAAAGTCAATGTATCGAAACGCTACTCTGTGTTTTACAATCTGTTTCGTGCTGAGGGAAATGTTTCTGCACTCATATTTGAATGCCTTTACGCTGTTTCCCCCTCACTTTCCTGCTTTCAAAAAAACACTTCAATTCGGAACAAGTCTGCCGAAAGTCTTTCATTCCAACACAGTAACAAGGCGCAGTTTTCAGAAGTCACGTGTTTGCGCTTTCATTGACACACTGCCTCCCTGAGAGCTGCTCTTATTCCCCACTTGATTCAGGCAGCACTGGCCTTCCTGTGACATGCCCCATCGAGAATGGAAGGGCAAGTATCAATACCCGCACTTGGGAATAGAGCGACTGTTTTAAAATATTTACATTGTCCCCAGTAGAGAATTGAGCCCTGTGACAGACGGGGACACTAACCACTATACTACCGAGAACAAAAGTGTCAAAGGAGGCCCTTCAACCAATTGTGGCCACACTTGTCAAAAACAACTGCCTAATGAACTGAATCCCATTTCACAACGTTTATCCCACAGCCTTATATGTCTTGGCATTACAAGTTCAAATCTGAATGTTTGTTCAGGTTCCTAAGGGTTTCTGCCGCTCTGAAAAATGCATACAGTGTATTCTAATTGTCTCTGTCCTATTTCAGTAAAAGCTGCTGCATGGGGATTGATTTCACAACCGATCAAATAGATCGACTCGTTTGGAGGTCCCGATGGTGGGATTGGGGCATGTTCACCCAGCAAAAGTGACCGCAGCACAGACAGAACGTTATGAATGTGAAAGGGAGTGATAGATTGTGCATTGCCTCAGAGAAATGGGAGGAGGGACGGAAAGGAGGTTTAATGATCGTGGGAAGGAGAGAAATCTCCGACAACGAGTGTGTTTGAATCGTGATATATGAAACGCAGAGATGTAAGAGAGCGGAATTTGAAGGTAAAACAATTAATTTCTTACCATGTGTCACAAAAAGGACAACGGAGAGAACACTTAGTGCCGTGATTTGGTTTCAAATCGAGGTTGCTGTGGTCACAATGCAAAATACCGACAACCACGATCACAGTAACCACAGAACAGGATGCTTGCAAGCAGCAATAAGTGTACTAGCAGAGGAAATGATCGGAAAAACAGCAAATGTACAATATCAGTCGTCAGCGAACAGTGACAGGCATGTGGGAACTGAGAATGAATTGAATCTTCAAATTCGATGTCTCAGAGGCTGTGGAGATCCTTGAATGAGAATGTTGAAAACTGAGATTGATAGATTTCGCCAAAATATCAAAGACTCGGGGGACAGTACAGGATATTGTTGAAATATATGCTTCAGCAGCATTTTAGCTTAACATCGGCGACTTCACCAGTTCCCTCAAGGCCATAACCAGTGTTGCAGATAATCACACACAATCCCAGTTCACAGCCTCGAATTCAGAGAAACTGCGGCACAGCCTCTCAGATCCAACCGGGAATGGGAATGGGATGAGTGCACGATGTTACTCTCTGGTTCCAGTGATGCAATAGGTGACAGTGCGGTCCTTCTATGATGGTATAGAGGCGCAAGAAATTCCTCATGCTCCTGATCAAGGGAATAGTTGTCCCCGTTTATACTCTCATAGCGATTTATAGTGCATCTTGCTAAGACAGCTGAGTGGCACAATTGGAGCGTGCTGAGCCGTTAACTTTGCATTGGTGGGTTTAACAGATGATTTTGCTGTTTCCATCTGTGTTTCCGACACTGGCGGTGGCAGCTGCATTTGCTTGCATCAGCTCAGAATTAGTTTCTTCCACACAGTCAAGACTTCAACCTGGAGAAGATGGTGTTGGGTGATATTTTGAACTGGTTGTCCTTGGGGGCTGGGACACGGAAAAGGTGATGTTTAAGTTCGACGAGTAAAACCTGGAATGCAAGCCTGACCTCAGAAACAGAGATAATAACTTTAATTTCCTACAATCCCTTATGCAGAATCTTCCCCAGTCCTGCCTACGAGAGACTCCAGGGCCAGAAAAACATGAGCTGACCCTTAATTCAAGAATCCCCATCGTTTGGGGAAGCAGGGTAGTCGGCCCTTCCAGTCCTGACAGTCCATCCGAAGCGCATCCCACCAGACCCCACGGTATTCCCTATCCCATAAACCTGCATTTCCCATTGTTTATCCCTGTAACTGGTACATCTTTGGTCAGAGGGAGAAATAAAAACGCAAACACACAGAGAATGTGCAGACTGCCCATTCTGTGCAGACAGAGACCCGAGGCTGGGATCGCACCCGGGTGTGTGACGTAGCCAGGTAGCAACGAACAATGGGCGAAGAATAAATGTTCTCCTGACCAGTGATACTCACACCCTGTGGGTGAATGAGGAAGAACGAAAACACATTAACAACATGGAAAACAGGATTTGTATATGTGTGGACACAATTTGAAAGGATCGTTCACCCTGGGTTGAAAAAAGGACGCCGATACCACAGAGAAAGCAGGGCAATGTGGGAACTGCAGGAAGAGATTCAATTAACCACAGAAATGGAAACTCATTTAATCAGTAACACTGGGGACAAGCCGTTCACCAGTCCCGTGTTTGGGAAGGGGTCACTGAGCAAAACAACCTCCGAGACTCCAGCAGGATTACATATCCCGTCAGGTGTTTGGTTATGCTGTCAATGCTGCTGTTCATCCCAACCAGCTATATGCTCCATAGCGTCAATCGTAGAGTCATACAGCATGAAACCAGCCCCCTCAGTCCAACCAATCCATGCTGAACATACTGCCAAACTAATCTACTCCCATTTGCCTCCTGCTGTACCCGCTGAGTCGTTATAATGCCCTTGTAGTTTTACTTCTGTGTTGTTGATCCAAAAACCCAAGTAATATTTTGGGGACAAAAGGTTCAGGTCCTGGCATGACAGATAGTGGAGTTTGAATTCAATAAGCACCTGGAATTGAAGAATCTCAGTTGTGTGGAAACTCCCATCTGATTCACTCATGCCAGTTCAGAAAGCAAACTGTCATATTCCTCTGCTCTGTCCCACAGGATACTCCAGATGGATAATATTGTGGTTTACTCTTAACTGTCCTCTGGGAAATAACTGATGTACTAGGCATGAATAATTTCTTTTTTTCAAAAATCCCACTTTCCCATTCATGTTTGGATCGAATTGTTCTTTAAATGTTGCAAATGCACCCTCATCCATCACTTCCTCAGCAAGTTAATTGCACACGTAAAACACATTCTCTAAAAAAAAAGCCTCACATGTCTTTTTTTATTATCTCTCTCTCTCTTCATCTTAAACATATGCCCTCTCGTCTTAAAATCCCCCTCCTGGGAAAAGCCAGCTATCGTTAACTCTAACTTGCCTCTCAAGAAGTCATAAATGTCTGTCATGTCGCCGCTCAAACCCCGAACCTCGAGTGAAACCAGTCTCAACTAGGAGAAAGTGAGAACTGTAGATGAGGGCTCAGAGTCGATCGTGTTGTGCTGGGAAAGCACAGCAGGTCAGGCAACATCTGAGGAGCAGGAGAATCGACGTTTCAGGGAAGAGCCTGATGAACGACACTTGCGGGAAAAAATGATTCCCCTGATCCTCACATACTGCCTTACCTGTTGTGGTTTTCCAGCACCCCGATCGGGAATCTGAAAATAGTCTCAGCCTATCCAGCCTTTCATTATAACTCAAACCTTCCACACATGGCAACATGCGTGTATACCTTTTCTGAACCTGCCCTCGCTGAATAATATCATTCCTACAACTGGGCAAATAGAACTGGACATAATATTCCAGAAGAGGCCTCATCAATGTCCTGCAAACCTTCAACATAACGCCCCGACTACTATACACAAAGGACTTAGCAGTTAAGGGTAGTATGTAAAATACCTTTGACCACCTTGTCTGTAGGTGATGCAAACTACAAAGAATTATGTACCTGCATCCCTAGCTTCCGTGTTCTCCAACACTACGCAAAGCCCTACTCTTTTTGCTGTACCAAAATGCAATACCTTCCAGTTATCCAGATTGAACTCCATGTTACATGTTTCAGTCCAACGACTCATTGGATTAATATCGTTTTGAATCTTATATAATCTTCCTCATTGTCTACAATTCTGATGTCGCCTGCAAACCTACGCAGCATGCCTGCTTTGTGTTCCACTGCTTTCTCATATAGATCAATGATTCATATTTACTTGTAGTGGCCGTGATTTAGCAGTGTGCAGATCATACAACAGTTAGTCATGCAATTAACCATGTGGAAGAAAGCCGCAGATTGCAGGGAGATATTAAACAATTGGAAATAAAAATGGTGAAAACAATTCATTCCAGGGAAGTGGGTGATGGTGAAGGAAAATCAAACTTCAAACCAGCCGCCCTCGCTCCAGTTGTGGCACTTAGCTGTCTCATCAAGATGCACTGTAGATTGATATGTTATTATAAACGGGAACAAATTTCCCTTCTGCCCCGCCTTTGACCAGGAGCACTCCCAACCTCGGAACTGCTTCCGCCTCTAAACTGTCATAGAAATACCGTGCATTCTCCAGTTGTGTCACTGGAGCCATCGAGTATCTCTGCGACCTCATTCCCATCCCGATTTCCAGTTGGATCTTTGTGACTGCGCCACTCAGTTCCTCTGATTCTGGGGCTGGGAACTGGGACTCTGTGGCAGCAGTGGTTGCTGCCTTGTGTGGGGAGCTGGTGAAGGAGCCGATGTTAAACTGCATTGCTATTGCAGCACACATTTCAACAAAACCTGCACTGTCCCCGGAATCTTTGATGTTTTGGAGAAATCTATTTATCTCAGCCTTCAGCATATTATTGATGGAATCACCACAGCCTCTGTGAGCACCAATGTTAAACGGTCAGCCTATTCTGAGTTCCCACATATCTGCCATTGTTCGCTCAGCACTAATATTCTGTGTTAGCTACTCTGCCTAACATTGTCTATGCTTCTGTACTTATGGCACCGTGACAGCGTGCTGTTATAGGGATGCCGCGATCGTATAGTGGTTAGTACTCTGCGTTATGGCCGCAGAAACCTCGGTTCGAATCCGAGTCACGGCAGTAGTTTCTCTATTTGCCCCAGCGTTTGTGAAGCACACAAAGGTATAAGTTGTTTTAACATGGTAATTTTGTCCAAGGCAATGATCTTTTTCCTTCAAATTCTGCTCGCTCATAACTCGGTGTTTCATATGTCAGCATTCAAATCCACCCGTTCTCAGAGATTTCTTCCCTCCTACGATCATTAACCCGACTTTCCGTCCAACACCCCCATTTCATTAATTTGAGGATGCCGGTGTTGGACTATGGTGTACAAAGTTAATAATCACACAACGCCAGGTTGTAGTCTTATATGTTTAATTGAAGCACTAGCTTTCGGAGCACTGCTCTTTCTTCATGTGGCTGTGGAGTCATATCCTATTTCATTAAGGCATTACAGTGGTGGAAAGGACGATGGATGAGGACTTGCCATCTGAGGTAGTTTGGGCTGAGGTTCGGAATAGGAAAGGTGAGGTCACCCTGTTAGGAGTCTTTTACAGGCCTCCCAATAGTCCTAGAAACGTAGAAAAAAGGATAGGGAAGGTGATTCAGGAGATGAGTGACAGTAATAGGGTGGTGGTTATGGGGGACTTTAACTTTCCTGATATTGATTGGGAAAGCTATAGCTCAAGTTCGTAAGATGGGTCAGTGTTTGTTCAATGTGTGCAGGAGAGTTTCCTGACACAATATGTAGACAGGCCAACAAGAGGTGAGGCCATACTGGATTTGGTTCTGGGTAACGAACCAGGCCAGGTGTTAGAATTAGAGGTAGGTGAGCACTTTGGGGATAGTGACCATAATTCGGTGATTTTTACTCTCGTGATGGAGAGGGATAAGTGTGTACTACAGGGCAAGAGTTATAGCTGGGGTCAGGGAAATTATGATGCGGTGAGGCATGACTTAGGATGTGTGGCCTGGAAAAGTAGACTCCAAGGCAAGAGTGTAAATGATATGTGGAGCTTGTTCAAGGAGCAACTATTGAGTGTCCTTGATAATTATGTACCTGTCAGGCAGGGAGGAAAGGGTCGTGCGAGGGAGCCGTGGTTTAATAAGGAATTGGAATCCCTTGTTAAATGGAAGAGGGCGGCCTATCTCAAGATGAGACGTGAAGGTTCAATTGGGGCGATTGAGAGTTATAGGGTAGCCAGGAAGGACCTGAAGAGAGAGTTAAGAGCAGCAAGGAGGGGACATGAAAGGTCCTTAGTCGGTAGGATTAGGGAAAACCCTAAGGCTTTCTATAGGTATGTTAGGAATAAAAGAATGACTAGGGTAGGAATAGGTCCAGTCAAGGATAGTCGTGGGAAGTTGCGTGTGGAGGCGGAAGAGATTGGGGAGACACTGAATGAATACTTTTCTTCAGTATTTACTCAGGAACAGGGCATTGTCGTCGATGTGAATACTGAGTCACAAATAAGTAGAATTGATGGCTTTGAGGTATGTAGAGAAGAGGTGTTGGAAATCCTGGAAAAGGTGAAAATAGATAAGTCCCCTGGGCCTGATGGCATTTATCCTAGGATTCTCTGGGAAGCAAGGGAGGAGATTGCAGAGCCATTGGCCTTGATTTTTATGTCCTCTTTGTCTACAGGAGTAGTGCCAGAAGACTGGAGGATAGCAAATGTGGTTCCCTTGTTCAAAAAGGGGAGTAGGGATAACCCTAGTAACTATAGGCCGGTGAGTCTCACTTCTGTTGTGGGCAAAGTCTTAGAGAGAATTGTAAGGGATAGGATTTATGCACACCTGGATAGGAATAATGTGATCAAGGATAGTCAGCATGGTTTTGTGAAGGACAGGTCGTGCCTCACAAACCTTATTGAATTCTTTGAAAAGGTGACGAAGGAGGTTGATGAGGGGAAAGCGGTAGATGTGGTATATATGGATTTTAGTAAGGCGTTTGATAAGGTTCCCCATGGTAGGCTACTGCAGAAAATACGGAGATATGGCATTGAGGGTGAGTTGGAGGTTTGGATTAGGAATTGGCTGGATGGAAGAAGACAGAGGGTAGTAGTTGATGGCAAAGTTTCTTCATGGAGTGCCGTCACTAGCGGTGTTCCGCAAGGATCTGTTTTGGGACCATTGCTGTTTTTCATTTTTATAAATGACCTGGAAGAGGGGTTAGAAGGTTGGGTGAGCAAGTTTGCGGATGATACGAAAGTCGGAGGAGTTGTTGACAGTGAGGAAGGATGTGGCAGGTTACAGCAGGATATAGAGAAGCTGCAGAGCTGGGCAGAAAGGTGGCAAATGGAATTCAATGTAGCTAAATGTGAGGTGATTCACTTTGGGAAGAATAACAAAAAGATGGGGTACTGGGCTAATGGTCGGATACTTGGTAGTGTGGATGAGCAGAGGGATCTTGGTGTCCATGTACACAGATCTCTGAAAGTTGCCACCCAGGTAAATAGTGCGGTGAGGAAGGCATATGGCGTACTGGCTTTTATTGGTAGAGGAATTGAGTTCCGGAGTCCTGAGGTCATGATGCAGTTGTATAAAACTCTGGTGCGGCCGCATCTGGAATATTGTGTGCAGTTTTGGTCGCCATACTATAGGAAGGATGTGGAGGCACTGGAACGGGTGCAGAGGAGGTTTACCAGGATGTTGCCTGGTATGGAAAGAAGATCGTATGAGGATAGTTTGAGACACTTGGGGCTATTTTCATTAGCGAAAAGAAGGTTTAGGGGTGACTTGATTGAGGTGTACAAGATGATTAGGGGGTTAGATAGGGTTGACAGTGTGAACCTTTTCCCGCGTATGGAGTCGGGTATTACAAGGGGGCATAGCTTTAAATTAAGGGGGGGTAGATATAGGACTGATGTTAGGGGTAGGTTCTTCACTCAGCGAGTCGTAAGTTCATGGAATGCCCTGCCAGCAGCAGTGGTGGACTCTCCCTCTTTATGGGCATTTAAGCGGGCATTGGATAGGTATATGGAGGATAGTGGGTTAGTATAGGTTAGGTGGGCTTGGATCGGCGCAACATCGAGGGCCAAAGGGCCTGTACTGCGCTGTATTGTTCTATGTTCTATGCCGAATCTAACACTGACTCTCACATTGATACCGTTCAGTCTGTGCTGCTGAGGTCACTGTTGCTGGGTGAACGTGCCCCAACCCCACGATCTGGACCTGCAGACCAGTTGATCCATTTGGTTACCACTGTTGTGAGATCAATACTCATGTAACAACTTTTACTGAGACGGCCAAGAGATTATTGGAGGGTCAAGCTCAGGAAAATGACACAGGACAGTATCTGGGAAAAGCAACGCCATTGGAAAAGATCAGTTTCACCGGTTTTCTGCCATGGCCGAGCGCTCTTACCGCTGGACTGTTAATTCAGACACCAGGGACTCGGGTTTGACGACGACCATGCTAGGTGGTAGAATTGGGATTCAGTAAATATCTGGAATTACGAATCTAATAACTCCCATAAATCCATGGTCAATTGTTGAAAAAAAATAAAACCATCAGTTTCACTGGCGTCCTTTAAAGAATGAAACTGCCATTCTTATCTGGTCGGGCCTCCATATGACTCCAGACTCACTGCAATATAGTTGAGTCTCAGTGCCCGCTGTGTACTTAGAGATAGCAAAATATGCTGCCGAGCCAGCAATGCCCTCATACAGTAACAGTATAAAAGAAGTTTATTTGGCTCTAGCTCGAGTACTGTATGCAGTTCTACAATTCACATTATAGCATGGATATGATCACACTGGGAACAGTGCAGGAGAGATTCACTGGGATATTGTCTGGCTGAATAGTTTCAGTTATGAGGAGAGACTGGGGTTGTTTGTCGCCGAGCAGCGGAGATTGGGGAAGAGATGACTGAGATGTTCAAAACAATCAGGGATACGGATCGGATAGATTGAAAGAAGCGTTTCCTGTTGATGGAGGGATCGAATACCGGGCCAAGAGATGTGGGAAAAGGAAGAAAGGTTTGAGTAGATGTGCGCAAAGTGTCAGAGAGGCAGAAACCCTTTTCACCTGAAAAAAAAAATCAGATGAGACTTTGTGATGGTCAAGACATATAAGGCTATGGTCTGAATGATGGAAAACTTGATTCAGGTCGTTAAGCAATTGTGTTGGACAAGTGCGGCCACAACAGGCTGAAGGGCCTCCTTCGACGTTGTTGTCATCGGCAGTATCATGGTTAGTGTCCCCGCCTGTCACAGGGCTCAATTCCCCGCTGGCGGCATCAAATAAGGGTTTTAAACCTGTCGCTCTGTTCTCCAGTGAAGGTTATTAATGCCTGGCCTTCCATTCTCGATTGGATATGTCACAGCAAGGACAGTGCTGTCTGAATCAGCGTGGGGAAAGACTGCAGCTCCTGGAGAGAGTTTGTCAGTGAAAGTGCAAACACGTGACTTCTGCAAACTGCACATTGTATCTGTGTTGGAATGAAAACCATTTTATCGATTTGTTTCTGACTGCTACGTTTGCTTAAATCAGGAAACTGAGGAAGTAAAAAGGGTAAACCCATTCAGATCTGAGTGCAGAAACATTTCCTGCAGCACGAATGAGGTTGTACAGCGCAGAATCGCGTTTGGATGCATTGAATTATGGTTGATGGGCGCAGCTTGCTTTCACTAGGCTGAGTTACCAGTGTATAAAACTATTAAACATGATGCAGATGGTGCTCACTGTTTTGATATAATTGCTGAGTGGCTCGCACTGATTTTATATCTGCAGTTGAGGTGGATTGACCATGTTAAATTGCCCTGTCATGTCCAGGGAGTGAAATCACTAAGTTAAGTGAATTAGCCATGGGTAATGCGGGGATAATGTCAGCAGTCACACGATGCAATGTTTTATTCCAGTAGGTTTATTTGAAATCACAAGCCAGAAGGTTGTTCTTTCTTCAGGTGAAATATATGGGATAGAGTGGGGGGATAGGTCTGGTTGTTTTGCTCTTCAGAGTGACCCTATAGACTCGATTTGGTGAATTGTACTTTCTGCCTTGTAGGGAATCTGTGATTCTATCAGAGAGGACACTTCCAGCGTTTACTGGGCTGCTAAGACATTAGAGACGATGCTGACGGCGTTTAGTGTGGATGGGATTTTATTGATTTGTGTGTTGAAAAATTTGGAACTGAACCAAGGAAAACCGGATGGAAGTTTTCCAGAGTATGTGAGGTTTGGAGGGAGGAAATAGGTGGTAAATTCACTCTTTCAAGTTACTAAATTTCTGAACGTCAGGTATTCAAAACCATTGATATAGGACAAAGAAATGATGGGAGCAGAATTTCTGTCACTCAGAGAATCCGTTTCCAAAATATTTGGGAAGGCACATTTAGAGACACACAAACAGTGAGTTTCACCAGGAGAGAGAGACAGCCTGTGGCTGGGTAAAAATGTAAAAGTGGGGTGTGGGGGATGGAAGGTGCGAGGAAACAATGTCTAATTTGGATGAATTGAAATGTAAAGAAATATCAGAAAAGTATGCAGCCGAATAAGAGTCAGCAAAAAATGCAGAATTTTGAAAGATTTGCATTAATATTCCACATTAAACATTATAAATGGAACTGAGCAGATTTTATAGATTGTCAAGGAAAGATATTCCATAATGTATAGGAAGTGACACGTCGCATGGAGGTCGATTTTTAATTTCATGTCTTAAAGATGGGAGGATACCCACTGAAATCTGCCAAAGTAACTGAGCATCAAAACAGGCTTTTTCTTTATAGTTAAACTTTCAGTTTTTCTCATCAGTATTTTCTTTAAGCTAAAATAAATTCGGATCAAAATTGAATACAATATTAAACATTCCAATGATATAAATCCAATCATTGGAATGAGCAGAATGAGGTTGCAGCAAAATTAATAAAATGAAGCGAACAAAACTGCATTTCCGGGAACTTTACCCAGTTCAGGTTCAGCCATATGAGAAAAGCCATCGAGCTAAACCATCACCTTTAGTTCTCTCTCCATATATACTTCCTCACGTGAAGGAGAAACTGTCTGAAGAAATTATGAGTCAAGAGTAAATATGCATGTGAATGTGATGGGAATTTCATATTCTCTTGTTCATTCTGAGACAGTTCCGACTCGGAATGAATCAAGGACAGCTATTCCTTCCAAAGATGGTGTCAATTCCCTGGTTTTTGCTGATATTATAATTCCGCTGAAAGCAGAAACAAAGTGGCGTGGATTAGATAACGCTCAAGGAATTTCACATCCCCTATTAGCACCATATGTAATCTTGACAGGGTCACATGTGAGCTCTTTTGTTATGCGAGGAAATGGCCCCGAGGTTATGGCGACGGGTTAGTAATTCATTGTTCACACGTGGATTCAAATCGTACTCTAGTTGTTACTTTTATTAAACGCAGCTGTGGTTTTCCTTTGTGACTCGCATGTTTAGTATACATTAGATGGAGAATCTTGCTCTTGCACTTCATTGCACCGGAGATTTGAGATAAATTGATACCTCATCAAAGTCGAAACAAGCCAATTTGATTCTGTTGTAAGTTGAATTGGGATAATGAAAAGGAGTGCATCTTTTGTTTCGTCCCTTCATTTCGTCTTGACTTTATATGAATATACATCGAATGAAAGAGAAACAAATAAGGAGAGATCGAGAGCAATAGTTTATCCAGTGGGATTGTGAATGAGTATTTTGATGTAACACTCCACACAAAGGTCTGATCAGTATTTCAAACAGTCAACTGGAATTGGAACTGCAGAAAACTTCTCCAATGAAACAAACATTTCATTCTTTCACAAACTATTGCCGTGTGAATCACACTGCGATCGATCATCTAGCACGATCACCAAGTTGCCAACAGCATTAGATCCACCAATTTTCTTGAGCAATCACAACTTCTGCATATACCCATCTGCGGTGTGCCCAGTGCCATTTGTTGTTTCCAGGCCACAACACATTACTTGTTCGTGGGTTTATCAGCCTTGTCCCTGATCTTTCTGATAAGTTTGAGAAACCTTTTCTATCACTTCATCCCATCCCCTCAGAATTCCAAACTTATCAATAGAATAATACGTTCGACCAAATGATGTAGGATTGGAAGTTGGCCATTCAGCCCATCGAGTCTGCTCCAGCATTCAACGAACTTATGGCTGATCTGATAATCCTCAACTCCATTCTCCAGCCTTATGTCGACAGAGCCTCATCGTCTTTCTGGTTATATATCTGTCTGGCACATTTTGAAAATACGAAATAACTCAGCCTAAACAAAAGTTTCTGGAAAGGGTTCCACAGAATCACTGGACCCTGAGCAAAGAAATTACTCCTTATTTCTGAATTAAATTGGCAATAACTAATTATGACTTCATGTCCTCTGGTGCTCTCCACACACCAGAGGTCACACTACCTGCCCGTAAATACCCTGTTAAGATCCCATGAATATTGAACGTTTACAAATGTTATTATGTGATAATAGAGCTCCCCTCCGCCTCCTTTGTTTTAAGGAGAATAATCCCAACCTAACCAATCATTCCACGAAGGTCCAGTTTATCCAATGTTGACAACATCCTCTCAAACCTCTGCTGTTCCCTGCAGCGTCCTTACATATTATTTAGGCAAGTAGAGAAATTTATGCGAGGAAACGATTGAAATTTCAAGCACAGATGGGAAATGGGGCTTAAAATCAGATAGCGATTGGAATCAGATCGTTCCACACAAGGACGGAATACAGTAATGATAACTCTGACAAATGAGAATCTAAGCACATCCCACTGACATTCAATGGCTTTACTGTAACCAAACTATCCCATGTAATCGTCCACAGAGCTAGTATTTAGAGTAGAAAGGATATGAACTGGCTATATAAACACTTTGACAACAAAAACATGTCCTTTGGTAGACATTTTTTGATTATAAACTCAACTCATGTCACCGTGAATCCTAAATCGTTTGCAACGCATAAATGAGACGTGGAACACGACTCTCTCCATTTGCTTAGATGAATATAACTTCAATAAAATTTTAAGGAACTGGATACCATTTACGACAATGCAGTCACTTGATTGTATCTTCTTCAATACCTGCAATATTCATTCTCTTCACCGCTAAGGCACAATTCAACAGAGTGCACCAACTACAAGATGCACTGGAGTAAGTATTCTGGGCATTTTGACAGAACGTTCAAATCTCAACAGCTGTACTGACGATAAGAACAAGGTTGGAAGATACAATGAAACGTCACCATTTGCAAGTTACCCTCCAAGGCGCATAGCACCCTGACTTGGAAAGGAATCAGTGATAAACTCATTGAGTGGTGAAACAGTCTTGATGGGCAACATTTCATATTTCAGCCTTTCATCATTTACCTTCCAATTAAAAAAAAATGTTGATTTATGCGGTGACCAGACTTGTGCTCAGTCCTTTAGCTGTTCCCTAAACTGGTGGTTGGTAAAGTTCTACTATCATCCACAGCCTGTGGTCAACAACAGCAAATCTCCGAAAACCCTCTCAAACAACTGACTCCCCTCAAGATTAGAGTGGTGTTGGAGAAGCATAGCAGGTCCGGCAGCATCTGAGGAGCGGAAAAATGAATTTTTCGGGCAAAAGCCCTTTATCTGAAATGAGACTGGAAGCATATGGGATGGAGAGATAAATGGGAGGGGGTGTGGCAGGGGGGAAGGTAGCTGAGAGCGCAGTAAGTGGATGGAGGTGGGGGGTGAACGTGATATGTCAGAGAATAAGGTGTAGTGGATAGGTGGGACACGTCAGGAGGACGGTGTTGAGCTGGAAGTTGGGAACTGGGGAAAGGTAGGGGAGGGGAAATGAGGAAACTGGTGAAGTCCAAATTGATGCCATGGCGTTGAAGGGTCGCAAGGCGAAGGATGAGGCTTTCTTCTTCCAAACATCGGGTGGTGAGGCAATGGCGATGGAGGAGGCCGGAGGAGGCCCAGGACCTGCATGTCCTTGGGAGAGTGGGTGGAGGAGTTGAAATGTTTGGTCAAGGCACACTGGGGTTGATTCTTGTGGGTGTCCTCGAGATATTTTCTGAAGTGCTCTGCGAGAAGACATCCAGTCTCCCCAGTTTAGAGGAGACAACATCGGGAGCAACAGATACAATGAATGACAAGTGTGGAAGTGCAGGTGAACCTTTTATGGGTGTGGAATCCTCCATTTGAGCCTTGGACGGAGGTGATGGGGTAGATGTGCGTGCAGGTTTTGCAGTTCCTGAAGTGACAGGGGAAGGTGCTAGGAGGAAAGGGTGGATCATTGGAGGCCGTGGACTTGACTAGGTAGTCACGGAGCGAACGGTCTTGGCAGAAAGTGGATAGTGGTGGGATCCGTTTAGAGGTGGCGAAACTGTCAGCGGATGATGTGATTTATGTGGAGGTTGGTGTAATAGAAGATGCGAACCTTGTTGCGGTTGGAGATGTGGACTTCGTGGGCGGAGGTCCGGGACATTGATGAGATGCGTTTGAGGGCATCTTCAACTAGAAAGGAGGGGAAGTTCCGGTCTTTAAAGAAGGAGGACATCTGGTGTGTTCTGTGGCGGAACTGGGCCTTTGGGAGCAGATGCGATGGATGTGGAGGAATTGGGAATACAGGATAACATTTGCACAAGACGTGGGCTCGGAGGAGGTATAATCCAGACAGCTGGAGTCAGTGGGTTTGTAAAACGTGTCAGTAACACTGACCTCGAGGGATATATTTCCCTCCCCACCACTATCCTTTTTTCACAAAGACTGTTTCCTCCACGACTACCTACTCAGGTCCACGCCCTCCAATGACCCACCCTCTCCTCCAGGCACCTTCCCCTGCCACCGCAGGAATTGCAAAACATGCACCCATATCTTCCCGCTCACATCCTTCCAAAGCTCCAATGGAGCCTTCCACATCGATCAAATGTGCATCTGCACTTCCACACCTCATTTATTGCATCCGTTTCTCACGATGCGGTCTCTTCTACATTGGGGCCACCGGACATCATCTCGCAGAGCGCTTCACAGAACATTTCCAGGACACCCGCAACATTCAACCCAACGCTCCGTGACCAAACACATCAACTACCCCTGCCCATCCACTCTCCCGAGGGCATGCAGGTCCTGGGCCTCCTCCAACGCCATTACCTCATCACCTGACGCCTGCAAATCAAGGCTACAATAACTAAGTCTAAATCATTGGTCTACATCAGAAACAGTGGCACTCCACTGGAAACAGGCATCCAAACAGGGTTCATTGCTGTTTGGGATTAAAAGCTTCAATAACAGCAGAATCGAAATCCTGCTGTCATTTGTAAACTTCCTGGTGACTCTGTCAGTTGGTCTCCTGAGTGATCACTTCTCACGTGTGGGAGTGGTGAGTGACCTGTGCGCATTCTGACTGAGCAAGTGAGTTTACACCTCAGTGTGTAATTGAATCCCTTCCTGCAGTCACCCCATGGCCCTGACTTCTTGGCGCTGCGGGTATCCTTGTGTCTATTTAGTTTGGATATCAGTTGAATTCAAGTACACACAGACACGATTCCCATTTTCCCCGTTGTTCATGTATTTTTATTATTCCTTAGTCTCCCATGGAATGTGGCTATCATTGGTCTGAAGACCATTTGTTGTTCATTCTTAATTCACCTTGAACTGAGTCAGAGGGCATTCATGGGGGAACCACGTGGTTGTGGGTCTGGAGTCACATGTTGACAGGACTCGTTACGGTCGGCAGATTCCCCTTTCGAAGGGACATGAATGAATGAGTTTTCAGTAACGTAAAATTATTGTCTCTGTTCCTGAGATTGAGTTTGTTTTTCAGATTTTATTAATCGAATTTAACTAACAGCAGCTGTCACGTTTCAGTCTCCAAAGATTACTAGCCTAATAGATCACCGCTGCACTAACAACTCCCTGCTGCATTTCTCCATTGAAAGAATGACATTGTCAATTCAGATTATCCCAGATGGAGAGAGAATAGGACACGTTTCTGTGTTGGAATGGAAGCAATGTACGCTGGATTGGAGTGTTTACTGGAGCGAGAGACTGATATGGAGACGATGTGAGCAAAAGCAGTTCTTACTGTCAAAGCAACAAAATATCACTTTGTTTAGGAAAATCTCTTAGAATGCCTTCAATACGTCGACCTCTCACTTAAGGCTCCCACGCGCTTCCTCTGAGACAATTCTCAGTGTGGGTTAATGCTGCTGCTCAATCTTAATAATGTAATAAATTGAGATCAATATTCCCTCCACCCCGCCTTTGAATAGAAGCACTCACAGTCTCAGCATTTCACGCGCTTGGATATACAGACAAAATCTTTTCCCTTGGGTCGGAGAGTCCAGAACTAGAGGACATAGGTTTAGGTTGAAAATGGAAAGATATAAAAGAGACCTAGGGGCTACGTTTTCATACAGAAGGTGGTGCATGTATGGAATGAGCTGCCAGAGGAAGTGGTGGAGGCTAGTACAATTGTAACATTTCAAAGGCATTTGGATGGGTATATGAATAGGAAGGGTTTGGAGGGATATGGGCCGGGTACTGGCAGGTGGAACTAGATTGGGTTGGGATATCTGGTCGGCTTGGACGGGTTGGACTGAATAGTCTGTTTCCATACATCTCTATGACTCTATGATCGGGCCTTTACCATTCATGTCACTGGTGCCACATAATAGCTTCACGTGCTCATGTCCACCGCCACATCCAGTCCCTATACACACCCATCCCCCATCACAAAGGCCTCAAAGCCCTCCGCTTCTTCCTTTACCGTCGAATAAACCAATACCCTTCCACTGACACCCTCCTTCGACTGACTGAACTGGTCCACACTCTGAACAACTTCTCTTTCCAATTCTCCCACTTCCTCTAAACCAAAGCAGTAGCCATGGGCACCCGCATGGGCCCCAGCCATGCCTGCCTCTTCGTTGGATAAGTTGAACAGTCCATCTTCCGCAGCTACACTGGCACCACCACCCACCTTTTCCTCCGCTACATCGTTGATTGTATCAGCGCTGCCTCGTGCTCCCACAAGGAGGTTGAACAGTTCATCCACTTTACTAACACCTTCCACCCGACCTCAAATTTACCTGGACCGTCTCAGACTCCTCCCTTCCCTTCCAAGACCTCTCCATTTCTTTCTCGGACGACCGACTCAACACGGACATTTACTATAAATCGACTGACTCCCACAGCTACCTAGATTACATCTCCTCCCACCCTGCCCCATGTAAAACACCATCCCATATTCCCAATTCCTTCGCCTTTGCCGCATCTGCTCCAAGGAGGACCAATTCCAATACAGAACAACCCAGATGGCCTCCTTCTTCAAAGACTGCAATTTTCCCTCAGACATGGTTGACGATGCTCTCCACCGCATCTCCTCCGCTTCCCGTTCCTCCACACTTGAACCCCGCCCCTCCAATCGCCACCAGGACAGAACCCCACTGGTCCTCACCTACCACCCCACCAACCTCCAGATACATCGTATCATCCTTTGTCATTTCTGCCACCTCCAAACAGACCCCACCACCAAGGATATATTCCCCCCACCACTATCAGCGTTCCAAAAAGACCACTCCCTCCGCGACTCCCTCTTCAGCTCCACATTCCCCACCAACCAAAACCCCACTCCCGGCACCTTCCCCTGCAACCGCAAGAAATGCAAAACTTGCACCTACACCTCCCCCTCATTTCCCTCAGGCGCCAAGGGATCCTTCTATATCCATCAGAAATTCATCTGCACCTCCACACACATCATTTACTGCATCCGCTGCACCCGATGTGGACTCCTATACATTGGGGAGACAGGTCACCTACGTGCAGAACGGTTCAGAGAACACCTCTGGGGCACCCGCACCAACCAACCCAACCGCCCCCTGGCTGAACACTTTAACTCCCCCTCCCACTCCGCCAAGGACATGCAGATCCTTGGCCTCCTCCATCGCAAGACCATGGCAACAGAATGCTTGGAAAAAGAGCGCCTCACCTTCTGCCTAGGAACCCTCCAACCACAAGGGATGAATGCAGATTCCTCCAGATTCCTCATTTTCCCTCCCCCCACCTTTTCTCAGTCCCAACCCTCAGACTCAGCACCACCTTCTTGACCTGCAATCTTCTTCCTGACCTTTCCGCCCCCACACACGCTCCGGCCTATCACCCTCACCTTAACCTCCTTCCACCAATCGCATTCCCAAACGCCTCTCCCCCAAGTCCCTCTCCCTACCTTTTATCTTAGCCTGCTTGGCACATCCTTCTCATTCCTGAAGAAGGGCTTATGCCCGAAACGTCGTTTCTCCTGCTGCTTGGATGCTGCCTGACCTGCTGCGCTTTTCAAGCAACACATTTTTAAGCTCTGATCTCCAGCATTTGCAATTCTCACTTTCTCCACCGCCACTTCAACTTTGGTATTCGCAGCTGTGCCACAAAGTTTGTCTGATTCTGGTTCCAGGAACTGGAGTGATGTGCCTGACTGCAGCAATGTGTACTTCCTTGTGTGTGGAAGTTGGTGAAGAAACTGTCATTAACGCATAGTTAATAACACATTGTTATTGAAACATACATTGCACCAATATCTCGCACCATCCCCTGAACCTTTTTTTTCTAGAAATCTATCAAACTCAGTCTTCAACATGCAGTATTCGATGAAACCACCACAGCGTCTGGTGATATCGAATTTAAAGATTCACCTAATTCTGAATTCCCACATGTCTGCAGTCGCTCAAGTAATATTCCTGCTGTGTATCTGCTTCTCTTCCTAACGCATCCTCTGTCACTGTAATTATTGCTGTTTTTAAACGCGGGACTTTGCATGACTCAGTGGTGGTTTGAATGTTAAAATATTCTGCATTGTGGCCGCAGTAAGATCGTTCGAATCCGAGTCACTGCATTTTATTCCTTGTGATTAATGCTGAAGAAACACAGAAAGGAAACAGTTGATTTTACATGAAGGCATTCTCTGAGATTATGTCTTTTTTCCATCAAAACCCTCTCTCTCTCGCACATCTCTGCGAGTCATATATCAGGATCCAGACTCACCATTCTCGGAGAATTCCCTACCTCCCGCAATCACATACCTCCTTTAAGTTCCTCGTCCCATTTCCCTTACAATCACTTTCACATTCACCTCCTTCAGTCTGTGTTGCTGTGCTCACTGTTACAGGGTGACCATGCCCAAGTCTTACCATCGGGATGTTGAAACTATTTGATCCATTTCGATACCGCAGTTGTGAGCTCAATCCTCATGGCGCAGCTTTTACTGACATGTACCAGCGATTATTGAAACATTCGGCTCAGGAAAAGGGCACAGGGAAGCATTGAGGAAAATAAACTTTATTCAAAAAACACCAGTTTCTGTCGACTTTCGCACCATTTATTTCACTTGTTCATTGGGCTCTTGCGAGACTACTGTGTGTAGTTATGCAGGGGAGATTTGCTAGGATATTGTCTGGCTGAAGAAGAGAGATTGGACAAACTGGAGGTGTTTTTCTTAGAGAAGAGGAGATTTAGAGGGGCATGATTAAGATGTACAAAGTACTGAGGGATATGAATAGCGTAGACTGAAATACATGTTTCGCTTTGATGGAGATTTCAATCACGGGAGGCCATCGATTTAAGGTCAGAGGCGGAAAGATTAGAGTGAATGCGTGGAAAAACGTTTTCAAACAGTGGGTGGTTGAAATGGGGAACACAGTGTATGCAAGGGTCGGAGAGGCAGAAATCCACATAACTTTCCGAAGTATTCAAATGTGAATTTATGATGCCAAGACATACAGGGATGTGGGTCAAGTGATTTGAAAAGGAGTTAGGATAGTTAAGCAATTGTTATTGAGCAATACAGATACTCCGTTCCAAGTATGGATTATTGATACCTGTCCTTCCATTCTCGAAGGGACATGTCACAGGAAGAACTGTGCTGTCTGAATCAGCGTGGGGGAGCACCACTGCTCTCGGGGAGACAGGGTGACTGTGACAGTGCAAACACGTAACTTCTAAAGCTGCACCTGGTGCTGTTGTTAAAATGAAAATCATTTGATAATTTTGCTCCGGAGTGAGGTGTTTACTTATAGCAGGTAGCTCAGTAAGATATACATTCTACTGCCCTTTCCCCACTGGCCCACACCACTGAATACCGGCACTATGCAGGACAATTGCTCTCTGTACACCATCGTCCAATCCTCCTTGACCCCCAGCTTTTCCCCATTTGGCACCATTACACGAAATCCCAGAAGGTGTCATGCTGCTCGTTTACGATGTCTCCCATTACTGTGTAAGGTTCCACTGGTTTATCTGCCCATCACTCAATTTAGCAAACTGCATTTCCTGCTCAGAATGCGGTCTCATCGAGACTGTGGAGAGAAAAACAAAGCGGGTGACAAACATAAGTACACATACATTCTGTCGGCAAGCAAACTAAGACGCTGAGCTTCCAGGTTCCTGTCACTGCAACATCCCACTGTGTTCCCATGCCTCCATGCCAGTTTGGTCTGCTGCAGAGCTCCCGCATAGCACAGCGCGAGTTGGAAGAGCAGCACGTCATTTCCTACTGAGAGACCATACAATCTTCAGTACCCAACATTGAGTTCAATCATTTCAGGCCCTGCTCCACCCACACATACCATTCGTTCCAAAGGCGGATCATTTGGCTCGAAAATCTCTCCTTGATCCACTAGACCTGCTGGTTTTGTTCAGATATTTCTGCTTTTCTTTGGATAATTTGTTCTGTTCTGATCGCCAGCCTTCAGGAAACGTGTGCTTGCTCGGGAACGTGGTCAGAGGAGCTTTACCAAGGTGGTGTCTGAGCTTGACCATTCCCCCTGCGAAGATAAGCGAAAGTGAGGGCTGCAGGTGCTGGAGCTCAGACTCGACAGTGTAGTGCTGGAAAAGCACAGCACGTCAGACAGCATCAGAGGAGCAGGAGAATCGATGGCTCGGGCACAAGCCACTGCCATTCCATTACCAACCGATGCCTGCAGGAAGAACGTCTCATATTCCACCTTAGGACCCTACAACCACACGGGCTAAATGTGTATTTCAATAGCTTCCTCATTTCACCTCCCCCCCCACATTATCCCAGTCCAAAGCCTCCAACTCGGCACTGCTCTCTGGACCCGACCATCAATCCCCCTCTGAACTACCACTTTCTCCCTCACCTTCATCCACCTATCGCTTTCTCAGCTACCTGACCACCAATCCCATTCCCCTCCCTCAAACCCCACACAAAAGTCCCATTCCGGACGAATGGCTTATGCCCGAAACATCGCTCCTCCTGCTCCTCGGATGCTGCCTGGCCGGCTGTGCTTTTTTAAAGCCGTACACTCTCGTCACTGCAAAGATAGATGAGCCCCATTGGGGCTCTTAATCTGAGACCGGATAAATCTGAGAGAGGAATTGATTAACGTGCACAGAAAGGGAATAGATACGTGTGACAGGAATAAAATTCTAATAGGAATGGTTAATAACCAGGGATATAGATGAGACGCTAGAGAGAGGATGTTCAGAGAAGATTTAGGAAGAACGTTTGCATCCTGAGAGTGTTGTTTGTCTGGAACTCACTGTGTGAACGTATGGTAAATCTAAGAGTCCTCAGAACACTTCAGCAGTATTTAGCTGAACACTTGAGGACTTGGAGCATGAATGGAGAAGGACCAGGTACTGGAAAGTGGGGCGAGGATAAATAGATGTTTGATGAAAGACTTGAACACCGTCACGTTGGGTGCAGTAAAATGTAGGCTATCTCACCTCTGTGGCACAATGAAAGTCGTGTTGGACTTCTACTGCATTGTTAAGATTGTGATTCAATGTTTGTGGGTTTGAGTCCCAACAGAATCGGAGTTTAGTTCAGATTTCAGCTGAATCAATGATTGTTTTGCTGATTCGTCGTCAGTTTCCATCGTCTGGAGTTCTCGTCCCCGTGACTGACCAGAGAAGATTCCTCACCTTCTTGGTGCTGAGTTTTGAGGTGATCGCATCATTTGAAACATGATCAGTCCAGAATACGCTGCTCATTCACAAAACCAGCTGCTGAAGCCCACTGTCTCTAAACACATTTCCCTCCCACGGTTGCACAGAGTTTTTCGGGTTATTCAGTGTCTTTTCGCCTTTGGGCGACAGGTTGTTGTGGATGGGCTGGGAAAAGACATTGACGTGTTCGCTCAGCCATGATGATATCAAATGGCGGGGTAGCGCTTGCGGGTGAAATGGCCCCCTTCTATTCCTCTCTGTGCTGTTTCTAACAGAGGGTTTTAAACAATAACATGATGAGGACACTGTGCATCTACACTACGGAATACCAAGGACCTCCCCTTTATCCCTCCGCTCTCACAGCTGGAGTACACAGCTCCTGTTGCAGCTTTGGATCAGACAGTGGAGGATTCTCCCAGGCGCTCATCAGACTGCATGCTCCTTCACACAGGTTTCCCACTGGGCACATGGAGCAAACGGCCGTGTGGATATTGGGGATTCAGGGACAGATTTCCCCTTTCCTGGGCTAGAGTTCTGGCCAGGGTAATAATCATGAATCTCGGGCATTCTGGATCTTACTCAGGATTTTTATCACATTACAATTTAAACTGAAATTCAATTTACTCTTGCATAACATTCTGATATCTTCAGTATTCATGAAAACTGTGCAACATGTCCTTGGATGTAACCATGTTGAATATTGATGATGAGTGCAGTATATTTCTTGCTGTCTGTAGGAACATGCAGAAGGAAGATAGTGAAGTGTCGTTGAATCGAATTCTGTGCCAAATTGAAGCCGACCGAATGAGAAGTCCTGTGACAGCGATAATATAACACTGTCTGTAAACAACGCAGCGACCCACAAAAACCCAGCTTTCAATCAAGACTATTTTGCACAACGTTTATCTATGTCCCATTTCCTGAACATGATGCTCGAGAAGTCACAGGTCCATATCAGTTCCTCCTCCTCTGCCTTAGCTTTAATTTCAGAACCGCAGCAAAAGTAGAACAGGCGGGTCGAAGATCCCAGAGGTACGATTAGGGCACGCTATGGGCTTGCTGCCGGCGGCTCCAGTGGAGCAACTGATCAGCGCCTGGTACTTAACAGCGTGTAAAAACGCCACAGTTGTCATTCCAATCGTTACCTAAAGCTGCTTTTACTGACGTTAATCAGGAATTATTGGAGCATCAGACTGAAGCATCGTTGAAGAATAATGTCGAATAAAGCAGCATCTATTCTAAAACTCCAGTTTCTGATTTGGGAAAGGTTTCAATTGTTAACCGTAAAACTGCACATATTCCCCAAATAATTATCCATCTGTGGATCGAGAAACAGAGATGATATTTTAACTTGATGATCTTTTTCAAATCTCTAACACTGCACTGGATTACATTCTTGAAAAGGCTCTTAAACTCGTTTCATATAATCCTGTTTGCTGCAAACTCATACAGCTCAATTAACCGTTCGAAACGAATTAGATTTATTTCTTTCGGTAGATTGAATGTTGTCACCGAATCTGGTAAAGTCATGACAAATCGTTTTGATGCTGTGCAGAACAGGGGGGGACGCTATGGGCTTGCTGCCGGAGGAGTATTAAAAGGAATCAGTCCCGTTCCTGGTCATTGTGACCAAATGTTCAGGCAACAGATGGCAATGATAATGATGCTTGACATCGACAGGTCCATACCGACTCACGAGACTCACATTGTATTACAGATCACGTGAGCGGAGGAAATGATGATCCTTTTGGTAACCTGAGACAGTGCGACAATTAATCCCACGTTGTTAGTCTCACTCTGTACCATAAACTCGTTAGCCAGCGGACTGAGCTAACCGGCATCCATTTAATGCAAAGCTAAAACAAACAGCTCAGTACATTAACAATCTGTAGTAGTTCACGGAGAACCAGCTTCTACACCTTTCAACACCACCAGCTCTTCTTACACTTAACATGTTCAGTTGCAGGTATTTAGCAATTTCTTTCAGATGAACGCTGAACAATTTGTGAGAGCGTTCATTTTGCCTCCCCATTCAGACAGCTCAGAATCCCTGTCCCTGTTAAATTCGCTCCTTGTGTGTCTGCACATGGCCTTTCAAATATGCTGGAATCATCTTCTAACATGTTTTCTTTTGCTGAAAAATCATCTCCGATTTCAATAACTCTCAGAATAAAAAGTACCTGCTGTAAACTTCTTTCTCGTTCCTCACTGATATTGAAGCTCTGACCTTTAGTTATACATTCACCTGAACGAGGGAATTTCCCTCCTATTTATCCTTTCCAACCTCACATCAGCTGGAAAAGCTCCATTAGGACACAAATCAGTCATTTCTGATTTGTGTCGCGTGATTCTTCGTCTATTCCACCATCCAATTAAATCCCTTCTTTTCTTTTCTCGTGGCTTTATCTCCCAGTAAACCTCATTTCCGTCATCTCAAACGATTTTGTATCAAGGGAACTCTGGCCATATCCTATTTAACTATATTCTACACCCCTACCCCTGTCTATTTCATCATCTCTTTATATCCCAGTAAATGTCGTCCTGAGAAATGATGCTTGGTCTAATTCAACTCCTTAAAACTTACCACTATGCTATGCAGTCTCATTACTGGCACAGGAAAGGTGTGGACTATTTTACTTGCAGCTGAATCGGTTGGCTGCAGCAACATTGGGTCAAATCGCAGTTACACAGGTGACTGTTGTTCTCATTTTTATTTCTTCTCAACGGGTGTTGAAGTAACACAGTGAGGAATCAATTAATATTGTACATACATAACCGGGTGTGTTAACTCTAAGGTTATGAGAATAGGGCAGTTTTAATTAACATAGACCAGAGATTGTTCAAATCTCAGGCACATGAGATTGACAGAGAGCGATGTTGAGCGAAATACACTGTCTTGGCAAATGCCAGTGTTATGAAGTTGTGGGTATAATGTACTTTTAATGGTGCTGAAATGTCTGGCTAGCACAATGAATCCAGAACAAGGTAACAACATAACATTAGGTCGAAACAACTAACAGCTGTGTTACATGGATACAAAAAACAATTCGGCGAATTCGGCCAATCAGTTTCAATTACGCCCAATCAAGTTTGAATGTGGTATTTTTACAACGTTAAAACCAATGAAACGATCCGCCGTTTTGTGAGACAAATATTGGACATTTTGAACAATTACCCAGAGCGGCAAGAACAGCAAAGAGAGCAGCTAAAAGACCATCAGATGGAGGGTGTTAGTAAACTCTCCAAGAGGTGCCTATCTGGAGAAATAGATTGCATAAAAAAGAAGCATCAACACCGACCTGGAGAAAAAATCTACAGAGAAAGATACGAAGAGAAGATTCGACAACAAGCTGGTTTGTAAGTTGATTTTTTTTTTGTAAATGTTAATGGGGTCGGGGTTGGGGAAGGTATTGTAGAGCACAAGGTTTAGAGAAATGAGTTGCAAGTAGTTATAAGTTTATTATTCTCTGTCAAATGTTAAAAAAACAATAAAGTTGTTATTTTTAACTTTAAATAGTGATTTTTGGAACAGTTCTTTTCCTCTTGAATTTTAACAGAATACAGTACGGGGTGAATCCTTTCTGTTTTGTCGGTTTACATTTGCAGAGGGGTTTACCCCGTCACGTAACACCAATTTCTGTGGTTGCTTTGTTGTTTCACACATTTGTGAATTTTGCAGCATTAACGATTTTGAAGTTGTCCTCTCTACAGAAAAGGTCCGTGCTTTTGCACAATTGTACAAAAGGTGCAGTGTGTCTAAGCGACAGGGATCCCTACAATGACATCCGACGCTGTTTCAATCTATCTATCCTGATATCGACACATAGAAACAGCACTGCGCAGTCTCATCGAGTCTGGAAAACAATCCCTTCACAGATGATGTTACATGCCGCTCTCAAGCGGCTTTTCATTCTATCGCTTTCAATTCCGCACGGAATCCGTTTCAACAGAATTTGTCACTGAGTCATTGGTTTGGTTCAAATCCTGTGAGCAGAGGGTCACAGTTGGAGAGTGCTGTGCCCATCACCCAGAGGGCTGACCATAATCTGTGAACTGTACTCTGCTGTTCATCATTTCACTAACAGCAGGTAGATGTGTCTATGCTCGGCACATTTTCACGCCTGGTTTTAAAAGCAAGATAAACATTTCCTGGTACCTGCTCTTGTTGTCACACAGACAAAAACACCACTAGTCGAGGTTGTCTGCACTCCAACATCCGTTTTCTTCCCAGGGGTGTTAAGATGATGGTCTGAAACGATTTCTTCAGTTCCCTGTCATTCTGGGATGATGTGAGCTGTGAAATCTATTCTCTGAGCTTGGGGTAACGTGATCAAGCTGATACATATCAGGTGCAGTATGCCTGAGCGAAAGGATATGCTGCAGTAATATCCCATGCTGATTCAGACAGCAGAGCCTTCGCTGTAACTTCGAGGAGGACACAGACACAGTTGCCGATGACTGGGAGAGACTCTATCTTTCCCTGCAGTTCTGCTTCAGAATGTTTCATCTGCTTCAGATGGGGTTATTTGCACAAGATTCCCAAAAGAAGATGGGTTCCTGTATCTCCCTTTTGTACAGCTTTCCAGAATTTGCATAACTATCACTCCCTCTGGCCGCCTCCCCGATCCCCAAACCCGTGTTTGATATGGAGCTGAAGAGCGCGTTCACGTTTCTCTCCCACGACACTGATTGCCATGCCACGCCAGACGAAAAGCTGAAGACTGCGGGAAACTGCTGTGGTCAGCGCTAACAGAGCATAACCCCGAAATTAACGGATTGAAAACATCCTCTGATCGTTGACATTTCCAGGTTTCAGTGTGTGTACTGTCCCCGCCAGTGTTCCTATATAACATAGCTCCATTCTACGTCTTGCATGTTGTTTCACTTTCCGCTTCCTTTCACTCAATGTATCTGAAATGAATATTTCGTATTGATACACCCGCCAAATTTACACAGGTGAGGAAACACACTTGTGAAGGTCTGGAAGCTCTTTTCCTGTTCTCTGTCGGTCTGCTCTGATCTGATTCGCAAAATCATTTGCCAGAGCTGGGAAGAAACTGATGAAGGTGAGGTATATCACTTGTAGAGTGCTCTATGCGCATGACGCCCTGCAGTTATTCCCTATGCTGGTTCGCACAGCAATGTCTTCCCCGTGAAACGAAAAGCCGTGAGTGACAATTGGATCAACTTGTTGGAGACAGGATTATAACACTGACACAGTTCCGCATTATTATAACATACATGGTCAATTATGAATAACCAGAGAGATATACAAGCCAAAGAGAGTCGCCCAGGACTCGATGGTCTGAACAGCTTCTGTCGGCGCGTGAGTGACGCCACACGTTGATGCTGTCCCTCCTCTTGTCTCTGGGACAGAGTGGCTGATGGTGAAACAATGTTTCATTTTAACCCTCCCTTCCGCGTTCGACTGTCTGCAGCCCCGCAGCTCCGGGCCGTGGGGATGACTCTCAGTGACTGAGGGTTTCATTCGCATTCACTTCATCTGGGGCAGGTGTTAACTGCTGCCCGATTGCAGCATAGAAACTGATGTCACTGTTACAAAAGCCTTTCTGCAGGATTGCTGTGTGAAGATGGATTCTGATCAGTAAACAGCCTGCACAAAAATGCCCTCACATGGATTTACCTGATGGTAGAGAATCCGCAGTACATTCTGTCTTTCCCAACAGACAACTCTCAGATAAATGATATTTTTCAGGAAGTTCCCAAACAAACTTGCTGATTTCCAGCACTTGATGGAACTGGCTGTGCGGATCAGAGCGAGCTTGAGAGCACATCCACGCGCTTGCCTCCCCTCACACTGCCTGCCATTGGAGGGAAATAGCTGAATACTCTGCCGATGGAGTCCAAGCGGAAGGGATAAACAGAACTGCCCCGTGAACAAGGAGACGGAATGAGAAGGCAATATTCTTGAAACTCTTTGGAGCTTAGAAATCCGAGAGCAAAGTGGAATGTAGTTAGATCTGAGCGACTTTGAGCTGGTTTGGTGCTGGATACGTAAGAATGTCACTTGTCTAGGGACATGATCGTCGCTTAGTAGCTTGAGTTAATACTGGCATGTAAGAATTTCTTACTTCAGGTCGCCATCGAGCTTGGTTGTTTGATTTCACTTTGCTCAGTCGCCTATCAACTATTTGATAAAACCAAGGTGTAAATCATGAAGTTGCACCCCTTGAAATAACGTTGAGTTCAGGGGTAATAAATGTAATTGTAGTGGGCATGGCACAGTACCACATGCGGTGAAACTGAAACAAGTGTTTCAGGATGTTCACCCACACAATCCCACTCTGAATAATTCCACCATCTGGATGTTTGCACAGTTCTGGGTTTGAACGTTTATGAAGTGGGGACGGGAAAGGATTGGAAACAGCGCTGAACAGGTTGATGGGAATGGTCTGGCATATGAGGAATGTCAACAATAAAGGTCATTTGGAAAGTTGGGACAGTTTTCCTTGGTGAGCAGAAGGCCGAAAGCTGGCCTTGTTAAAGCTTTCCAAGACATGAGTGGGATAGACAGAGGAAATAAGGAAGGGAGAATGCTCCCTACGCCTGAAAGGATCGAGAACGATTCGGCAGATATTTAAAGTCATCAGTAAAAGAAGAAAAATGTGCATGAGGAGAAACGTTTTCACATAGGCAGTGGTTAGGGTCTGTAAGCCACTGCCTGACATTGACAAAGACCCAGTTTCAATCAAGTTAGTTAAAAATGTTGAAAGTAAAAATGTGGAGAATTACAGGGAGAAGGCAAGAGAATGATACCAAAAGAGAAACACATTTATCTCTGTGGCGAACCAGCACAGCTAAGGTGTTTTGTGACACATTTGTGATTCTGAGTGGAATCATAGTTAGACCAACAGAATGTAGGGAGTTAAACAACGGTGATATTGGCAAAGCCGGAACACATCTACACAACAGAATCTTAGCAGCACGTACATGTCACAGGGAGGATGGCGCTGTCTGATAATCCTGCAGGGTGTCCTGCAGATCAGACACAGCACCCTTCATTACTCAGAGAAGGTCAGGGCACTGTAGCGTGGCCAAGCATCCGAAGCCGCAGAATTCAGGTTCCAATTTGGCAGGTGGTGGAGGTTTGAATTCCACTGCTCCAATTTCCGTCGCATCAGCTGCAGCGTGTTAAAGTGCCGTGGTCAAAGCACAACTGCGGGTCTACCTTTTGGAGAGTAAACTGCAATGTGGGAGAGTTCAGATTTTCTCCAAGGGGTCAGTGTCCGTGCTATCATGACGTGTTCGCCTTCCACACGGTAAATCGCGGGCTCAAGCAGCTCTCCTGCTGCTGTTTCGTTCCAGGCAAGTTGAGTTTTCACTGGAACCGAAGAGAGACTGTTATTTTATCGCTGTAGTGAAACAAAGTTCTACGGTGACTCCACTCGCCATTATTTTCTGTTTTGGTGAATGGGAAATTAATTCCAAATGAATTTCGATGTCATATGTTCTTAAATTACTCCCATTTCCTTCATTTCTCTCCTGGAGGCGGCGGAAGGGAAATGTAATCTAATCGAGAATGTGGTTGGTGAAATTCACTTTTTATGGCCCATTCTTTTTGTGTTCTTTCTTTCTCTCTTTTCAGCACTTCCTGGGAAGTGGCGGTGCACTAAGGCTCCAGGATGCTTGCAAGAGCAGACTGGAATTCCCCTGCTGTCAGTTGTCAGATTAGTATATGGCTCACGCGCCTGGGTGTGCCAGCCAGAACCTACCCTCGCCTTTCCTGACCCTCTCTGCTGCTCGATATCAACTACCCCTTCATCCTCCACCCATTCTCTGGTGGGTGCTGTTGCCAGGCCGTTTTGTCTGTCAATTTCACTGTCCATCTTCCACCCCCCGGAAACAGCATCAACATATCCTCCACTCATAGACTCACATCTAGAGCTCAACTCCCCACTAACCATGACTGGCAGATACGTAGTCAGACCACAGGGTGTTGCAACAGACGTGCAACTCAGCGCAGAGGAGGCCGCACTGGCCTGCAAAGACCCTTTATAATTAAGAGTACGTGGCACCGCAAAGATCTCACAACCATGATAGGACGTGTCGAACAACCAACAAAACATTTCACACCCTTTGGGCAAGACACAGACCCCTTAGTAGACCTTACACTTATTGGACAGGGCGAGTTTTGTGTGCGCTATGCCCCCGCATAACTACAAGCTACTTTTACAAAACAAGGCACAGACGCTGCCTCCTCCTCCGAGAGCCAACTGTTTTTAGCTGATCTCCCACAACCACTGTGGGCACAGCAATAGAACCATGCAGGCCAGCTATTGCCCTCCCAAACACATACAGTTACTCTCAGACAGGGAGCAATCCTGCCATCTACACAACACCCGTATCACCCGCAGCAGTATTGGGAATCAAACCAGTTATTGAATCACCTTTTCAACAAGGAATCCTCATGCCCACAACCAGCCCATGTAACACTCCCTTCTTACCTATCCCGAACCGTGAAAGACCGTGAAAATGGCACTTTGTGCAAGATATTAGGGCTGTCAATGCCACTGTTACTCCCTGCTTACCATTAGTCCCGGACACAAATGCTATCCTGACCAGTATCCCCGCCTCCTCCAGTTGATATTCTTGTAATCGACCTTTGCTCAGCCTCATTCTCCATTAAGTTGCCCCCTGAAACTTTATGATTTTACATATGGCGGCTGCCAAATACATAGACCGGTTTTCCCTCAGGGTATTCGGAGAGCCCCACAGTTTATGCTGCTGTAGTTTTCCTCACCCTGTCCACTCTTCACCTACCATGCCAAAGCACCTTCCTCCAATTTGCGGATGGCCTGCTATTGGCTTCTACCTCCGCTACTGCATGCAAGCAGTTTACTGTGGCCTTGCTCTGCGGTCTGGCACAGGATGGGCATAGGGTGTCTATCAAGAAAATGCAGTTGTGTCAGCAAAATGTTTAATATCTGGGGTGCGACCTTTCCTATGTCCTCAGAGCACTGTCCACGGAGCAATTGGCTGTCATCGCCCAGATTCTCCTAACTGTCACAAACAGGCAGCTGCAAGTGTTTCTGGGGCTGGTAAACTGCTGCAGGCCCTAGACTCCTGTCCATTGTGCTATTGATGCACCTCTGTGGGAGGCAGTTTCCCCTAAACAGCCAGCCAAAGTGAAGTGGACAACCGAAATGCAACGGGCATTCACTGAACTGAAGCAACAACTAATCTTCACTCCTGCTCTGGGAGTCCCAGATTACTCACAGCCCTTCTATCTTTATGTAACCAAGTCAGAAGGGTTCGTGTCTGGCATTTTAACACAGCTTCATGGGGATCTCCGTCGCCCTGTTGCGTTGTATAATGCTTAGTTACGAGAATGCCGCATGTTTGTGCACAGTGGAACCAGTCACAGTAACAGCGGATAAGGCCATCTCCATTGTGCTAGATCACCCGTGTACTGTTTTGGTCCCACTGTCTCTCTCCCTGCTGCTTAATTTAGCAGCAATCCAACATTTTACTACAACTCAGAGAACTGGTCATGAAGTTGCTTTGTGATCTAGGCAAACCTTTCCCTACACCGCGCCCTAACTTTGAACCCCACCATTCTAATTTCGCTCACCTAACATGATTCTGCAAACAACCACAACTTCTTGGACCTGGTTCAGCATTCCTAACAAAGGGGTCCTGCCAGAAACGTTCATTTTCCTACTTCTCGGAAGCTGTCTTAACTGCTGTGTTTTTCAGCACCTTTCTCATCTTGACTCTAATCTCTAGCATCTGCAGTCCTCACTTTCGCCTGGTTCTGCAGGTGTCCTGACCAGTCTGAGAAAACCCAGACCAGATTCTTTTCACCAGTGGCTATTCCTTCCGGCCATCAGACAAATACACAACAGCAGGCCAAACAATTTGCACCCCCATCACCACTCTCGAATCAACTGCATTACCAGATGGGATGTCCACACAGGCAGCAGAGCTCTTTGCTCTCACCAGAGCCTGCCTCCTGGCACAGGGCAGGACAGCCAATATCTACACACACTCCAGATGTGCCTTTGGAGTCGTTCAGGACTTTGGTACAATATGGAAACAGAGGATGTTTATCAGCTTTGCAGGGAGACCACGCCAACATGCTGCACTCATTGCGAACATCCAACAAGCAGACCTGCTACCCGCCGTTATCACATTATAACATTGGACGCCAATAACTCTGCCACCGATCCCATCAACCAAGCAAATGCCTCAGCTAATGCAGCCACCCGGGAATCTGCACTACTCCTTGCCACTTATGTCCTGCAGACCCCCATGGTGGTGAAACTTTCAGAGACCCCTGACTCTCTAGGTGCAGTCCCAGCAGTACAGCAAACCGCCACGCCAGTAGAAAGGGCCGCATGGGTCCGCATTGGTGCCGTACAATCACCGTTCTTACAGGTTCTTACCCACCCCTGCATCATTTAACTGAAAGCCCACCTGCATCTATTGACCCTGGTGGTACACGGAATCGAACACACGGGCAAGAGGCTGTCAGCCATTCCTGGTATGCAGCGGGAGTCGTTGCAGCTGCCAAAGCTCTGCTGTCACAGTGCCACGTCTGTCTACCGAAAAATGCAGGAAAGCTAATGGCCAAACGTGACAACATTCAAGTTCCTGATAGTCCATTCACCCACCTTCTAAATGACCTTGCCCACACGCATCAGAAGGAGGAATAAAAATTGACTTAGTTATTGTCGACATGTTTTCAAAATGGGTAAAGTCATTCCCCATCAAAAAAAATGACGCCAGAGCAGTGATAAAATGTATCCTGCAGGACGTTATTTCAAGAGTTTTATGTCCCAGGGCGCATAGAAAAATATAGGGGATGATGCCAATTTCTCCGCGAAGCTCATTACTGCTGACTGTGACGCCCTCGGGATACCCAGGAGATAGCACATTCTGTACCACCCCCCAGTCACCAGGAATTTTGGAGAGAATGAACAGCACCCTCAAAACCACCTTCCCCCAAATCACTCGGGACACAGGACTGGCTTGGCCAGACGGCCGGCCACTGGTGTTTCACACAGTAAGTGGACAGGGAAACCGAATGACGGAAATTACACCATTTGAAGTGCTAATGGAACGACCCATGCCCACAGCCAACCGACCCCCAAAACTAGCCAATGACACAGCGCTGCTCTTAACACAGGAAATTCTCTTTGATTACCTTCAAACTATTAGTAGCAGGATCACTTAAAAAAAAAGATTTGCGAAAACCTGCGATGTACTTGGGTGCTTCTTATCTTCCTGCTGGTGGAAACTGAATAAAGATTCGTGCACCTTCAATCTTTCACTGTGTATCAAACCTGCACACACACAACATGGGTGCTGGGGAAAAAATATGCACTACCGCAGTTAGACGATAGTGTGGGGGTACAACAAAAAAAAAGCAAACAAAAAAAAAGCTGCCATGTCCACCCCACGGCAGGAACCACTTCACCCGTTTAAACTGGGCACTATGTAAGTAGACAGTCCGTGCAGAAAGATTCTCTCTCTCTGAGATGGAAAGGACCACTCTTGGTCTGTCTCACGACCACGACAGCTGTCACGCTCCAAGGGAGACCAGAATGCGACCCGGTGAAAGAGTGTCCGCCTCCACAGAAGGACAACCAAGCAGAACAGGATACAGCTCCAGACACCACAGAGGGATCCAGCTGCTCACTGCAGCCATCGGGATCATCACTTTAGGTCTGACCTGCACTTCACCGCTGAGCAGTAACAGGCCACACACAGGGCACTTAATCCAACGTGAGCCGTGGGTGAGCATTTTCCTTGACATGACCAACATTTGTGCTCAAAGGTAAACCAGACAAGCTGCTGGGTCTGTGCCCGTATCCCTGAACACTCCCACAGCAGCATTCCCCAGGGAGCAGTCCATTTTAACACTGCAGAGACGGCAGATTTGTGGCTGAAACTGGACAGGTCCCAGGGATCACAACGCTCAGTCTGCTAACCAGACCGGCCATTTGTGTGCCTCTAGCTCAGACTACTGGAAATCCGCAGGATACCACCTAGACAGATTCACAGGATGATTCTACGCAGCCCAGAACCTCACACACGGATACCCAACCTTGACCATCACTGACACCACCGCACGGGTGTCACACAGAGAAACCATGTGCCTAACGAGATGCCAGCCATCCGCATGGGTGCCTGGATGGAGCTGATGCACTAACTCACTGGTCTTTACCCCTGCAGCACTCTGGTCTGTAGCAGAGTGCAGCATCCTAGATTTACTTGGCCACAACATGTCTGCCCACAATTCCATTTTCAACAATATTTGGACAGGAACCCAAACCTAAGAACATACAATGACACTTATTTTGTCTGCTGTCACAAGGCATACCCTGGCTGGCGTTGTCATGGGCTGGCACGTGGGTATGCGGCACCACTCCATTACCACTCCCAGTCGTCTCCCTTCCAGAACCTTATTCCAACAGAAAACGCACCCTCACTGCCCTAGACGAGATACCTCCCTCCCCCGTTTTTGTGTCCACTTACGAAACCCTGCGCCTCAACATAGAGGACTTCAGCTGGCCACCATGCTAGAGGAGATAACATGCTACGGCTGAAATGCTTGCCAAGCTGAATGAAGAGGCTGTCGCCATTCGTACTGTCGCCCTACAAAACAGAATGGCCCTGGAATACTAGCTGGCCACAAAAGGGGCACTTGCACCTTCATTGGCACAGACTGTTGTACCTACATCCCTGACTCCAGCGAAAATATAACAGACCTGACACACCACTTTCCACAGGCTGCTGCTGCCCCAAATGAACCGGAGACTCACTGGGACTTGTGGACCTGGACAACCTTCTGGCTTGTCTCGCGGGGAACTCAACTGCTGGAGAAACTAATATCCGATATTGCGGTTGTGGGTATCATTATCCTGGTTATGGGTCTCTGTATGGGCTGCTGCCGGTTTTGTAAAGCACTGTTACATCTGCCCTCCTCATAACCCAGCTTGTACAAGTTCGCTGGCGTGATATCTTCCCCCCTGACACAATCTACGCTTGGTCAAATTCAGACACTGACTGCTACCTCTCTGACATCAAAACCCACCACCTGATAGCCTCTCCGGTCTGGGCTATTTTCCACTTTTTCAACATGGTCTTAACAAAAGAAAGGTAAACTTTGGGAGAAAATCTGCTACACTGCCCACCCACAGCTTAACCACATAAAAAACACAGAAGTATGTCAGCGAAACAGAGAAATCATGCCTGCCAACACACACAGAACACACCCACAATGCCTCAGTGTTGGTCAAAGAGGCGAATATAGAATCCAGACATTCTAATCTACTCCCAGACCAGATAATACATTTCTCAAACAGCCTTCACAGTAAGCTCCTAGCCTCGATAATCACTTCAGTCCGAATACCCGAAGTGCAGGCTCGTTTCCCATATAAACCGATGGCGCATAAACAAAGAGGCAGACTGAGAGACCCCGGAAGACTTTGCTCCCAGGAGGAGCACAATGGACAGAACTGAAAGCCAGGAAAAGGGACATTTACACATACTCGTGGAGACAGGAAATACTCGAGAAGACATTCTCACCTATTCCAGGAGATGGCTGGAATATCCAGTGTCAATTACAAATGAATTAGTACTGCCAGACGTTTGATTAAATTCCATTCAGTTTATTCTTGTTTTAATCGCTTTACAATTTTCACCACTGTACTGTTACTGTTTTACAATTATCACCTTTGTGTTGTACCCCTATGAAAACTGTCTGCACCCACTGCTTGTGTTAGAACATTCTGACCATCAGTGCGGAGAATCAGTTCTGTGTCAGCCTGGTCAATTTCTTTCCCACAATGTCAATTTGTTTAATCAAACTGCTTGCCAGCGTAGTATCTGGCCTCTGATCCATTGGAATGAATTTCCCTGACACCACGTGACCGTGAATTGCTCATGTTTTTACCCTGTTGTCAGTCTCCCGTGTGGGATCTCGCTGAAACCCACATACAGTACATCATGTTCACTCCCCTCATTTAAAAATCTGATCACTTCCCCAAAACTTTTAAACAGATCTGTTAAGCATCACCTCCTCGGACAAAACCATGCTGACTCCTTCATCAAACCTTGGCTGGACAAGTCCGAATTAATTATCACATTCAGAGGTTTCTACGAACGTTTCCCGACCACTCCTGTGATGCTCACTTGACTGTATTTCCCTGGTTTGTTTCTAACTGCCTTGTTAAAAAGTGGAACCCCATTAGTAGTCCTTCAGTCATCGACCAACTTCCCTGTGGCCAAAGAGGAATGTGAAACATTGGTCAATACTCCTAAAATTGCTCCTTTGTCTCACAGAGCAACGTGAGATATAACTTCACTCCGAGCTGGGGATTTGTCCACGTTTAAGACTCTCAAAACCTCCAGTATTGTGTCAGTCCCTCGATGAAACTGATCAAGAACCTCTCAGTGCGTCTTCCTGCATTCTATACAGATGTCTTCCCACAACAGGACTGTTCGCCAGCTGAATGTGTAAAGTGATTCATCCAGTTATCCTATTTACAACTATACACAACTGTACTGTCACACTAGAGGGAACACATTCACGCGTTTTAACTGGAAAACGCTGTTTTCAGCCTTTGCGCCTATAAACCATTAAGCTTTGATAACCAATGGCACATTGTTGCAGTGAGAAAGCGTTTTCTATCTGAAAAAAAAAACTGTCACTTGTTTACAGCTCCTGCGTGGACTCCAATCCGTTCACATCTGACACGAGGGTTGCTTTTCACTCTGCTGATCATCACATCCAGGAGAGAACTGTAGCAGAAATGTTTGCTGTCTTCATCGACCTCAGAAGTTCATGCCGATTGCTCACCTTGTATTCAGAACTACCCACAAGAGAACTTTTCAACAGGAACAGAGTTCTGTATTCTGTGCAGGGGATCATTGCACGAGCACAGTATCACTCTTCTGCCAGGCCATGCACAGTCATTCTTCCTCGAACATTCACAGTATCCGACTAGAACCAGACCAAAACCAGATGGTGCTGGAAAAACTCAGCATCTAAAAAAAGAAATCCGAGTTAACATTTCGATTCCAGTGACCATTCCTCTGAATTGACGACAGCTTGGAAAATGTTGGTCTATCTGCAGAAGATATAGTGGCAGTTGAAAGAGGGAAAGGAGTAAACGATATGTCGGCTTAGAGTTCAAATAGAGGGAAGAACAGTTGGACATAGGAATGGATGATGATCTGGCTAGCAGGGTGAATAGCTGTTAATGGAGACTGTTAGTGGCGTATCATATGTAGAGTGTTATGGAAGGCCATGTGACAACAAGGCCTGGCGTGTGGGATAGGGGGATAGGACATGGGAGAGTTGAGGCTCTAAAAAAATAAATTGATATGGGGCCTGGAAGGCTGCAGACTCCCCAAATAGAAACTGAGGTGGTGTGCTTCCAGCATGTGCCGAGGTTCGCTGTAACTCTTCTTGAAGACAGAACTTGGATGTTCTGCAGTGTGGTCACCCAGTCCAAACTCCGTTTCCCAAAATAGTGGAAACCACATTGCGAGCAGTGATTGCAGTAGAGTTGATTGCGTGAAGTGCAGTTCATGTGTTGGGCGTGTTGGGCCTTTGGAAACAGAGGGGAGAAGACGTCAATGGATAGGTGAGGAGAGACAACAAGCAAAACGAGATATTATTACAGAAATCATAAGGACAAGAAACCTAACAAAAAGCACTTCACCTGAATGCTCGTCGCATTTGTAACATGGTTGAAGAGCTAATGGCACAAATCAACACGAATGAAAATGATTTAATAGACATTAGAGAGACACGTCAAAAGGATGGCCACGACTGCGAGTTCAATATCCTGGAGTCCGAGATTACTTGGAAGGTCAGACAGCAGTGTAAAGAAGATGGTGTCTCTCTGTTATTCAAGGCCGACATCAGGGCAGTGTGCAGAGACGCTATAAGTTCGATGAAGAATGAGTTTGAATTAATTTGCGTGGAAAGTAGAAATTCTCTGAAGAAAAAGTCACTGATAGGTGCAGTCTCTAGGCCAGTAAATAATAACATCACATTGGTGAAGGCAATAAACAAAGAAATCAGCAATGCCTGTAAACATGGGTCGGCTATTATCATTAGGGATTTTAGTCTACATGTAGCTTAGTCGAAGCAGCTCAGTCACAGTACTTTTGAGGAGGAGTTCGTTGAGTGTACCCGTGATAGTTTCCTTGAACAGTATGCAATGGAACCGACGAGAGATTAAGCAACCCTCGATCTGGTCCTGCGTATTGGAACAGAAATAATTAATGATCTCATAGTTAGGGATCCTTTTGGAACGAGTGATCACAGTATGGCAGAACTTGGAATTCAGATGTGAAGATAAAATTTAATACCAGGGTCCTATGCATGTGCAGGGGCACAACAATAGAACGAGAGAGCACCTGGTTAAAGTAGACTGGAAACAAAGGTTATATGGTGGGGCAGATATCGAGAAGTGGAGGACTACCATCAAAGATTTTTTTGTGGAATTGTTCAGCAAAAGTATGTTCCAGTGAAAAGGAAGGACTAAAAGTAAAGGGATAATCTGCCCTGTGTGTCTGAGGAAATAAGGGAGGCTATCAAAGTGAAAGAGAAGGCATACCAAACGGCCAAGAACAGCATGAAATTGGAAGATTGGGAAAATATTAAAGATGAGGAAAAATAACGAGTAATGAATACAAAGACGGATAGCAAAAGTTCCTATATAAATATAAAAAGAAAAAAGAGTGGCTCAACGAAAGGTTGGTAATTTTGAGGATGAGAAGGGGCACTGAGTTATGTGATGTGATGAAATGGCCGAGGCCTTGAACAGGTATTTTGTGCCAGTCTTCACAGTGGAGTATACTAATAACATGCCAGTGACAAAGAGACAAATGTAGGTGAGGACCTGGAAACAAACGTTATTACAGAAGAGGTGTGGCCGGCAAGCTAATGGAGCTGAGGATTGACAAGTCTGCTGGCTGTGAGGGAATGCATCTCATGGTATTAAAGGAGATGGCGGAAGAAACAGCAAGTGCACTTGTGGTAATTTTCAAATTCACTAGGCTGCGTGGCAGTCCCAGCAGATTGGAAAACAGCTAGTGTGACACCACTGTTTAAAAATGGAGATGGATAAAACATTGGGAATTATTGATCAGTTAGCTTACGTTCTGCAGTGGGGAAGATGCTTGAGTGTATTATCAAGGAAGAAATAGCAGGGCATCGCGATAGAAATTGGACAGATGTAACGTAGGTTCCTGAAGGTTCAAACAGAGATGTTATGTTGCAGCTTTACAAGGTGCTGGTGAGGCTATCCCTGGTGTACTGTGTGCACTGTTGGTCCCCTTACTTGGCACTGGTGGTGGAAGGGGTGCACAGGAGGTTCACTGGGTTGATCCGGAGTTGAGGTGGTTAGCCTATAAAGAGAGACTGCATACATTAGGATTATTTTCTTTGGAATTTAGAAAAATGAGGGGGCAATCTTACTGAAACATAAAACATTGAACAGAATAGATTACAGAGAACTATAAAGGATGCTTCCACTTGTGGGTGAAGTTCGGACAGGAAGGCATAGCCACAGGATTAGAGGGAGCAGATTTAGGACTGAGTTCAGAAGGACCTTCTTCACCCAGACGGATGTTCATATATGGAATACCTTGCCCAGCGAAGAAGTCGACGCTAGTGCAACAATTGTTTTTAAGAGCGATACTTCTTTTGAACAATAAATGAAATAAGGGATACAGTGAGAGGGCGCGTAAGCGTATTTGAGTCTTTCGAAATATCAGCAATGATGTCATTGAACGGCGGAGTAGGCTTGAAGGTCCGGACAGCCTAATCTTGCTCGGGCTTTTAGGCTCTATGCATTTATGTGTCACAAAATCAGCGATGCAGAGGGAAGACTCCATCGGGCCAGTTGGTTCAGGTGTTGGGAGTGAAGGCAGAGTGCAACAGAGTTTCCTGCAGGGAATGGTCTCTGTGGATGGTAGACAGGGACTGAAGAGGGATATATGTCTGATGATGGTATCTCTCTAGAGGTGGTCGAAATTTAAAAAAAAAATTGATGATCACTTGAATCACCACTGCGAATACATTCGCCAACTTTTATAGGTGCGCCATTGAGATTGTTATGTCTGGATGTGTCAGTACCTGGTATGGCACCTGTACCATTCAAAATCGGAGATGTCTACAGCGAGTGGTGAACTCGGCCCGGACAATCACAAAGGCCAACCTAGTATATGTTTACATATTATTTATACATCTATGCTACTTAACACTGAGATCTGTTTGTATTGATCGCAAGATAAAGCTTTTCACTGTGCCTCACTACACGTGACAATAAATTCAATTCAATTCAATTGTGGAATGTCGACGCGATGGATTTTTGTAGCAGCTTGTGGTGGAGCCAAGCAGGGAACAGGCAATACTGGATTTAGAGATGTGAAATGAAGCAGACGTGACAAGGGAGCTGAAGATGAAGGAACCCTTAGGAAGCGGTGATGATAACATGATTGAATTTACCCTGTAATTTGAGAGGGAGAATATACAATCAGAAGTAGATTAGATTACTTACAGTGTGGAACCAGGCCCTTCGGCCCAACAAGTCCACACCGACCCGCCGAAGCGCAACCCACCCAGACCCATTCCCTTACATTTATCCCTTCACCTAACACTACGGGCAACTTAACATGGCCAATTCGCCTAACCTGCACATTTTTTGGATTGTGGGAGGAAACCGGAGTACTCGGAGGAAACCCACGCAGACACGGGGAGAATGTGCAAACTCCACACAGTCAGTCGCCTGAGGCGGGAATTGAACCCGGGTCTCTGGCGCTGTGAGGCAACAGTGCTAACTGTTAACGATGCTAAAGTTGAATAAAGGCAATTGCAGGGGCATGAGGTAGAAGATGGATGAAATTGGTGAGAAAGGACCCTAGCAAGAAAGCAGGAAAGTGGAAGTGCAATGGCAGGACTGTCTGAGCGTAATTTAGCAGACACATCAGAGACCCATCCTGTGGAAATTGAGGTATGGTGCAGGGTGGTTGAAGCAACGATGACTGACTCAGGAAGTCATCGATAGCATAAATGCAAAAGAGAAAATATATAATGTGGCGAAGGGCAGTGGGTAATCAGAGCATTGGGAAGCTCACAAAGACCCACAAAGGGCAATAACAAAACAAATGAGTAGGGAAAAGATTAAATGTAAGCTAACTGCTAATATAAAGGAAGACTGCAGTTGTTTCTTTATTCATATAAACGCAAAAGAGAGGTAGAAGTGGACAATAGGCCACTGGAAAATGACACTTGACAGACAGTAGTGGGGAACAAGGAAATACTTGAGGAACTGAATAATTACATTGTGCCAGTCTTCACAGTGGAAGACATGAGTTATACCCAAACATACAAGAGAATGAGGGAACAGATGTGAGTCTCGTGGCCATCATTGAGAAAGTGCAAGAAACACTGAATGGCCTGAAGGTGGATAAATCATCTGGATCAGATGGAGTACCCTCCAGAGTTATAAGGTACACAACTGAAGAAATAGTGGATACGTTAGTGGAGAACTTTCAGGAGTCACTATAATCAGGAAGGGTGCTACAGGACCAAAAAATCACAAACGTGACACCCCATTTTAAAAAGAAACCACACAAAAGCTGGAGAATTGCACACCAATCAGCCGAATCTTGGTTGTGGATAAGGTCCTGGAATCCATTGCGTTGAAAGAAATTTCTGAATACTTGTAAGTGTCTGTCAAAATAACGCAAAGTCAGCATGGTTTCATCAAGGGGAAGACATGCTTGACAAATCTGGAAGATTTCCTCTTTGAAGAAGTAATAAGTAAGGTAGACCAAGGAGAACCAATGGGTGTTATGTGTCTGGACTTTATGAAGGCCTTTGATATTTGCCGCACAGGAGGCTACTGAATAAGATAAGGGCCCATGATGTCAGTGGCAAGGCGCGCTCACACGACATAATGCAGTGATTAGGAACAAAAAAATCCTTCTCAAGATGGCCGCTGGTGACAAGTGGCGTTCCTCAAGGTTGTGTTGGGACCACAACTTTTCATTTTCTTCATTAGCGATCTAGATAAAATTCCTGAGGGCAATGTGTGTCAATGTGCAGACAATGCAAAGACAGAAGGACAGGTAGCATGAGAAGGCGGGTATACTGCAGAAGGATATGGACATGTAGGGCAGGTTGAATCTGTAGTTAGGAAGATAATTGCAATGATGACATTTATTTTTGGAATACTTGAATATAAAAGCAGGGATGTACTTCCGAGGTTCTATAAGGGTCTAGTCAGACCACATCTGGATTACTGTGCGCACGTTTGGTCCTCAAATTTCAGGAAGGATGCACTGGTCCTGGGGTGTGTTTAGATGTGATTCACGATTATGGTCCCAGGAATGAAAAGCTTGACACATGAGGAACGTTTGAGGACTCTGGGTCTATACCCACGAAGTTTAGAAGGATAAGAGGAAGTCTAATTGGTACTTAAAGAATCGTGAATGGCCTGGACAGAGTGGATGCTGGGAAGGTGTTTCCATTTTTAGTAGAGACGAGAACCGAAAGGCACGGCTTTGGAGAAAAGGGAAGACATTTAAGAAAAGTAATAAGAGACACTTATTCAGGTAGGAAGTGGTGAATTTATGGAATTCATTATCAGATAAGGCTGTGGAAGCCAGGTCTTTGATTATATGTAAGACTGAGATATGTAGCAGCGTAGTTGTCAAGGAGATCAAGGTTTATGGGACGAAAGCAGGAGAATTGGGTTTAGAAAGATATCTGCCTTGATTTTGTGGCAGAGCAGACTCACTGCGCTGAATGTTTTAATTTCTGCTCTATTGTCTAATGGACTTATGCATCGAATGACTCCATCTGCAGGTTCCCCTCCAAGGAACGTGCCAGGCTGACTTGGGGCATTGTCAGCGAAGATCTGATTGAGTTCTCATCCAGACTTGATCGGCCACATGGTCTATTTCAGCCCTCCATCCTTTATTTTATCATTCCTCCTAAAAAAAAGATTAATGCAATGACCAGTCTTGTGGCCGGTCCTCTGACTCTTTTCTAAACAGGCAGTTGCTAAAGTTCCAGCATCACTTCCCTGCTCTTATATTCCCACCTACGGTCAAGAACAGAATGTATCTCTAAGCCCTCGAAACCACTTGATCCCTTGTGCAATCACCTTCAGAGATTCGTGAAAGCCTACTCCAATGTCACTTTTTGTGATAGGGCGTTGCATAGTGTTGTGGAACACGGTGGCCGGGGATGCAGGTACATAATTCTTTTTCGTTTGTTTCACATATAGACAGAATGGTAAAAAATGTCATCTTGCCTTCCTTGCTCAGTCCTTTGAGCGTAGGAGTTGGTACATTATGTTGAAGTTGAATAGGACATTGGGTGAGGCGTCTTCTTGAATACTGCGTCCAATTCTTGTCGCCCAGGATAGCAAGGATTTTTTTCAGCGGAAGTAGGTTTAGAAGAGGTATACCAGCATATTGCTAGTGTGGAAGGTTTGAGTTATGATGAAAGGCTAGATAAGCTGAGAATATTTTCTCTCGAACACGCGAGCTTGAAAGGTGACCTGATAGAAAGTTATAGACTATTAAGAGTTCGGATAGAGTTAACTGTAACTGTCTTTTCTCCAAGGAGGTGGACTTTTAGACGAGAGGGCAAATGTTTAAGGTCAAAAGAGAGAGAGATTTAAAATAAGGCATGAGAGGCTTTTTTAACAGAGGATGGTTCATGTGTGCAATTCACTTCCTGAGGCAGTAATGAATGAAAGGAAATGTACAACATTTACAGAATATTTAGATCGATAAATGAATTGGAAAGTTTCAGTGGGATTACAAAAGCCATTCATTCATGCCCAGTCCATTATTTAATGCCCATAGAGCAGTTCAGAATCTACCATGATCTTTTGGATCTGGAATCACATCCCAGCCAGACCAGATAGGTATGGCAGTTTCCTTCCCTATCAGGCCTTAGTGAATCAGATCTACAACAACTAATTCAACATCATCATTATATTCTTTAGCTCTAGGTATTTATTTAAATAAAATTCCATCATCGGCCATGCCAGGATTTGAACCCGTGTCCACAGAATTATATCTGGACATTCCCATTAACAATGCAATAATAATATCACGAGGGCATTATTAAGCCTCAGCAGTTACAAGAGACGTCAGATGTGACTCTTTTAGTTTGGCATGATGTTCAGCATGAGCTGGTAGGAATGAAAGGCCTGTTTCCATGCTGCGTGAGTCTCTGACTATGAGTCTATAGAAATGGCAGCTGGTTGTGATAAACAGCAGCATTGACAGTTTAGTTGATCTCCTTCTCGGATATGTAATCTTGCTGGTTACTCCGGAGGTTCGTTTGCGCACTGAGCCCTTTCCACACACGGGACTGATGAACAGTCTGTCCCCAGTTTGACTTAATAAATGAGATTCCACTTCAGCAGTCAATTGAATCTCGCATTTCCCTGGTTTCTCTGTGATATCGGTGTCCTTGTATCTACCCAAGGGGGAACGATTGGTTCAAATCATGTCCACGCAGACGCAAGTCCCGTTGTCCTTGTTGTGAATGTGTTTTTATTCTTCCTGATATACCCACAGGGTGTGGATGTCACCGATCAGGACAGCATTTGTTGTTCTTCCTGATTCGCTGCTGTCTTGCTGCATGAGAGACAAAGATTTTATCCCAGTCTCGTGTGACTGTGTGCAAATTCTCTCCTTGCTTGTGTGAATTTCCTCCCACAGTGTGAAGGTGTGCAGGTTACTGGGATCAGCCATGAGAAATGAAGGGGGAAAGGAATAGGTATGGAATGTGGGTCTGATAGGATGTGCTTCGGAGGGATGGTGTCGACTGGAATGGCCGAATGGCCTGCTTCGCCACACGATCAACATTCTCGGATTAAGGGTCAGCTATGTTGTTCTGGACCTGAAGCCACAAGTAGGCAGGATTGGGGAAAGATAATAGCATCCCCTGCATAAGGGACATGCATGAATGCGATTGTTCTCTGTTCCTGAGGTCAGGCTTTAATTCCAGGTTTTATTCGTCGAACATTAGCATTACCAGTTCCGTGTCTGAGACCCCAAGGATGACTAATTTTTTTTATATAACCACTACACCACCTTCTCCAGGTTGCAATATTTACTGGGAACAAGAAGCTGATTCTGAGCTGATGCAAGCAAAAGCAGCTGCTACTGCCAATGTCAAAAACACTGATCCAAACAGGAAAATGAATTTTCGAACCTTCCCACCTCAAAGTTAAAGTCTCCACACGCTTCAGATGCGCCAATCGGCTGTCTCAGCAACATATACTACTTATGGCTATAATATTCTAAATGTTGGCAAGTATTCCGTTCTCTCCCGCTTTTGACCAGGAGAAATCCCACCCTCGGAAATACACGCGCCTCTTTCCTGTCATTCCATCCCAATTTCCCATTGAATCTTCGTGGCTGCTTCACACCGTTTCTACGATTCCGGGTGTGGAACTCGGATTATGTGTGATTGCCTGCAGCAGTTGGTACTGCCTTGTGTGGGCAAAGTGATGAAGTAGCCGATGTTAAACTATAGTGCGATTGAAACATACGTTTCAATAATATCCTACGCTGTCCCAGGTGTTTGGAAAATTTCATTAATCCCATTCTCCAATACTCTCATTCATGGAATCTTCATAGTCTCTGAGGACGTTAAAGTTAAAGATTCAGCCCATTTTGAGTTCCCACACGCCTGTCGCTAAGGCCTGATATTGTACGTGCTCCCTGACATTTGCTCTGCTACAGTACTGGTGGCAGTTTGCAAAAGTGCTCTCTTGGAGTGCTGTAACTATTTAGTAGCGTCCTCGGCTCTAATCCACGACATGGCTGTTAGTTCTCTCAAACTTTTAATTTTGGTGAAACACGGTAAGAAATTAATCGTTTTTACATAATAATATTCTCCGAGGTGTTTTCCTTCGAATCACCTTCTCTGATGTTTCTGCGTTTCATGTATCAGGATTTAAACCCAAAAGTTCTGGAAGATGTCTCCCCCTCCCACTCTCCCTAACTCTCTTTTCCGTCTCACATCCCGTTTTACAGAGGCATTGCACAATCTAACATATACTTTCACGTTGATACCGTCAAGTCTGTGCCGTTGGCCTCACTGTCACTGGTTGCGACAATTAAGAATATGCTAAATGCGTTGTCTGAAAAGCCCATCTGTTTCATTACATCCTTAACTGGTCTGACTCCAGACCGCAAGGCAATAAATGCTGCAGAACCACCCCGCATGCTGTTGCAGAATGAAAAAAAGGTTCATTCGGCTCGACCGAGACTATTGTCTGCAATTCACGTGAGTCCAGGAATGTGATCGCAGTGGGAAAGGTGGAGGAGAGATTCACTCGGATAGCGTCTGGGCTGAAGAGTGTCGGTTATGAAGAGAGACAGGACAGGTTGGGATTGTTTGTCACCGTGCAGGGGAGTTTGTAAGAAGGCATGGTTCAGATGTACAAAATAATGAGGGGTATGTCTAAGGGAGACTGAAAGAAGCGTTTCCCATCGACGGAGAGATCGATCATAGGGGGCCAGAAATTTAATGAGAAAGACAGAAAGGTTTAAGTAGATGTGTGGAAAAGCGGTATAGGCTGGCGGGTGTTGGAATTTGGAACACACTGTCTGTCAGGGTCAGAGAGGCAGAAATATTCAGATGTGAATGTATTCTGCCAATACGTATATGTCTGTGGGTTAAACGATTCGGGCCGTAAAGCAGATGTTTTTGACAAATGGAGCCACAACGGGCTGAGGGGTCTCCTTTGCAACTGTTGTCCTCGGTAGTTTAGTGGTTTGTGTCGAAACATGTTATGCGGGAGATAGGAGCTCTATTCCTCGCTGGGGCAGTGTAAATGTTTTAAAACTGTCGCTCCGTTCCCAAGTGAAGCATATTAATGCCTGTCCTTCCATTCTCCATGGGACATGTCACAGGAAGGACAGTGTTATCTGAATCAGCGTGGGGAAGGACTGCAGCTCCCGCTGAGACAGAGTGTCAGTGAAAGTACAAACACATGACTTCTGCAACATGCACCATATGTCTGTACTGGAATCTAAACCATTTAATAGAAAGAAGAAGGAACCTGAAGAAGAAACAGGGTAAACTAATTCAGATGTGAGTGCAGAAACATTTTCCGCAGCATCATGAGGAAAACTGACAAACGGCTCTGAGAAAGAGTTTGTCTTTCAGAACTGTTAGTTTACAGAGATGTTTTGTTCCACTTAAGCACTTAAGAAATTGAATAACAATTTAACTGAAGACTTGAAATGTTAGAACACACCAGGCGATGAGTCACGTGCTGGAAACTGTGCTTATAAACTAGATGTTTGATGACTGATACTGATGCAATAGGCTGAAAGGCCTCTCGCTACGCTTTTAAAAACTCAATGACTGTCATTTTTCAACTGAATCAAAAAGGCAAAAACAAAGTCACCAAGAAAAGTTGTAAGCATTGCAAATGTCTTCCTTGGTGCGCAAGTGCTGAAATTCAGCTCTCTCACTGCTATTTTCCAATCTTGATTTCCAGTCAGGGAAAAAAAGATTTGTTGCTCCTTATGAAAATCTTAAATTGAACATGAATTCCTGACATTACAAAACTGCAAAGATAGCAGTTCTGTCAGAGTAAGTGAGAATTTCATATCGGAGATGAAATCAAATGGGAAGAAACGCTGAAATCAGTTGCTTTTGCCTGCTCAGATTCCTGAAGAAGGGCTTATGCCCGAAACGTCGATTCTCCTGTTCCCTGGATGCTGCCTGACCTGCTGCGCTTTTCCAGCAACATATTTTCAGCCCTGCTCAGACTCAGTACTACAAAAATGATCCTTATTGAAACATACAGGTTTTTCAAGGATTTAAAAAGTTGGATGCAGAAAGGTTGGTTCTGTGACCAGAGCGCCTCGTATCGAATGACTTGGAGATACCGGTTTTGGACTGGGGTGAGCAAATTTGTAAATCACACAACACCAGCTTACAGTCCAACAGGTTTAATTGGATGTACGAGCTTTCCGACTCGTGCTCATTCGTCAGGTGGTTATGGAGTACACTGTTATAAAGCACAGAATTTATAGCACAAATTTGCAGTGTGATGTAACGGAATTATACATTGCAAATGTCCATGATAGTTTGCTGAGTCTCCCATCTGTTAGAATAACCATGTTAGCTTCACCTCTTTCATTTTTAAAGCGCAAAACTTTTTATTTTAAAGTTACATTCTCAGGTGAACTTGAACAATTGGTGTCAGCCCCCGTGTGCTGCTGTCTTTTCCATAATGTTTAGACTGATTCTAATTTTAATAAATGATTTAACAGAGGCTACATGGATTCATGTAGTTTTTGAGCAAAGTGCAATGTAACTCTGCAAGTACAAATTCACCCCACAAACGTATATATGCGTGTGTGTGTGTGTGTGTGTGTGTGTGTGTGTGCTTGTGTGTGTGTGTGTGTGTGTGTGGGAGGGTCTCTGTGTGTAGATAGAGCAATGGGATCACCTGTACTGTGAATCCAAGGTCCCGGTTGAGGTCATCCTCATGGGTACCGAACTTCGTTATCAGCTTCTGCTCGGGCACATTTAAACATTATGGCACGGACACAGCACACAGGAACTAACAACTTCAACATATTATCTGGACAGACACTAATTGTCAAAGTTTACCTAAGAATGTAACTATTAAAAGAAAGTTTTGCGAATCACATAACAAAGAAGTGAACCTAACATAATCATTTTAACAGATGGAAGACTTAACAAATAATCAAGGTATTTTTCAATATATAATCTCAGTTATATCGCACTGTAAACTTTTGCTATAAATTCTGTTTCTTTCAACTGTGAACTCCACAACCACCTGATGAAGGAACAGCTCTCCAAAAGCTAATGCTTCCAATTAAACCTGTTGTACTATGACCTGGTGTTGTGTGATATTTAACTTCGTATTATAATGCGGATCCCACAATTAAAACAGAGATGAGGAAGCATTTATTCTCTCAGATAGTTCTGGATCCGTGGACTTTCTTGTATAAGAAGGCTGTTGAGGAAGGGTCATTCGGTATAATGAGGCTGAGATCGGCAGATCTTCAAACAGCAAAGACATCAAGCGTTAAGGGGAAAGGCAAGAAAGTGCAGTTCAAGGTTATCAGATCTGACATGAAACCATTCAACACAGGAATAGATTTGATGGTCTGAATGGCGTCTTTCTGTTCATAAACTTCTTTGCCTAAATATGAAGCTGTAAAGGTAAACAGGAAAACCAATATTCATTATCTACATCAAACCTGGCTCCACTAGGCATGCACTTAAGTCTCACAAACCACCATTCCCCTTCCATTTTAGTGACGCCCTCTCCGTTCTTTATTTAAGCTGATTGAACGTCAGGCAATTGCAACTGACATTGCTGATGTGGACCTGTAACATGCAGGGAAGCGATTCGGAATGCTGCACAACATCATTCTGCTTCGAAAGATCAGGCAGTATTTCATATTGATTACTGTGAACGTTAACCTTTAACAAGCCAAGACAGTGAAATTATTGAATCCTCATCACTATATTTCCAGGGAAGATTTCTATTAACACCACCCTGGTCACCATGAGATTCGTCACTCTATACTGCCATACTTCTGTGCATGGTCCCATCGGCTCCATTCCGGTCTTGTTGGTTGGTTTACAATACTGAGGCTATCCAATCATCTGTTGTATTTCAGTTTTTGATGTATGAGACCTTCTCTCTGAGCTGGCAATGTGCTGGCTCAGTGGTGATAACACTGGTCTTGTAAACTAGAAAAGTGCTTGAAATAGCCCATTCCTGTTTTTAATTCCAATAACTTGAGGAAAATGGTTCGGCAGGACAGGAAAAAACGGGCGTGAGCAGTGATCCAGTTTGCCAGCAAGAACGAGGTGAGACAGTATATACTAGAGAGAGATGGGGAAAGAATGGGCAAGGAACACTGGGAGGGAAGGGGCTGAATGCTTCCTTTCTTTGCTGGTCTTGAAGTCTGAAATGGGACAATATCAGCCAAGTGGGTGAAATGTTACTTTCTGCTTGTTTTCTCCCGAGGCCTGTGTCACTCTTGAGGAAATGTGTCTGCGTGCTTCCGTTTATGCGTAAAAATGGGATTCAGCTCCCCGACCGGGTGTGAACACACTTTTCCCATCTCAAACTTCAATCCAATTTATTGTGTCTTACGAGATTAAAATGTTCCAAAGAAATTAGCATTGAAATGAACACGTGAAACGTCAGAGTTTACAAGGTTACAGGCCAAGTGCTGGAAGTGACATGATGGGACCCATTTCTGTGCTGTAAACACTCGATAATTCAATCATTTTTGAGGGCAAATATATCTGCAGTGACATAATTCCAAAAACCGCGTTATGAAGAAACTGTGCAACTGCTTCTGCCCTCATCCCTGGTGGTCTCGTGGTTAGTATTCGGTGCTTTAACTGAGTGGCCTGGATGTCATTAGGACTTCTTGTTCCTGACGCAGAGAGAGCAGCTTTACCAGGAATCTGTTTCATGCCTTCGATCAGTCAATACCCCAGCCCTTGAATGAAGGGAAAAGTGCCTTCCCTCTCTCTACACCGTCGACAGTTCATCCTTCATTCTCCTCTGCTTCCACTTCCCAAAGAGTTTCAAAGAACTGTCAAAACTGAGTCTCAGCAATTTCATTTCTGTTCTTTTCATACACAGAAGCTGCTGCGATTGAGTGGGTTGGTTTCTGAAAATGAAACGTACCGATAAGCAATGTATTGGGCTATTCCAGGATTGCATTCTGTGACAGCGCTGGGACATGACTGATGTTCTCTATGATATGGAAGTGCCAGTGTTTGAGTTGGGTAGAGAAAGTTAAAAATTACACAACATCAGGGCATAGTCCAGCAGGTTTATTTGGAAACACTAGCTTTCAGAGAGCCGCTCCTTCATCAGGTGGGTGTCTTTCTGCAGAAACTTGATGTGTGTGTCAATATGTGCGATCCTTTGGAAGATCATCTGGACTTTAACCGACCGTTCGTGGTGTCGACGGTACCCATGACTTGGATGTGTTGGTATTGGACTGGGGTGGACAAATTTAAAAATTTCACAAAACCATATTAGAGTCCAACAGTTCACAACCACCTGATGAAGAAACAGTGCATGGAACACTGGTGCTTCCAAATATGCTTGTTCGATACAATCTGATGCTATGTGATTTTTAACTTTGATAACTTTTGGTAATGTTTAACTGATCGAAGACAGTAAAACAATTTTCGTTCCTTGAGATGAAAATGTCAATTATTATCCACCTCAGTGTAACAAAAAAGATTAGTTTGGATGTGTGCTGAATCTCCACAATGCCATTGCGCCAAGCAAAAGTCGAACCTGTACCCGCCTGATCCGTAGCCAGCTATTCGAATGGCTGTGCCACTGGCCAGATGCACAGCTGAGATTTTACACGCTGCAGAGCTGTGATGCTAACAATGACAGGAGCAATAAAAGTAACAGTCACAAGGTGAGCAAAGAACAAAGATAATCACCATCAATGATTCACTTCACATTGTCAAAAAAAAACTACCATTCACAATTTGATCAGCCAATCAATGAGGTCACTGCTGATCAAGGAAATTGCAACTTACTTTGCTACGTTTTCACCATAATTAGTGGTAAACTCCAGCCTAATCATAACATCGCATATCCCCGTTAATTTTCAGATTTAGATTATGTTAATGACCTGTCCGTATTTGCAGGAAACTGAATCACATGAAATGAGTGAAAACGTCCTTCTGGTGATGTAATCTAGTGCAGAGTCGGCCAGAAAAGAAAAATCAAAGACTTGAAACATCACTCCCATTTCTCTCTGTACCAATGCGTTTTCCTGAGTTGAATTTTTGCAGGACTTGTCTTTAATATCTAATGAATTAATTATTTTCCCATGACAGAATCTTCATAAATCAGTTAACATCTGAGGTGTTGAAACCTATTTTACTTCAGATTAAAATAGTTGAATATCCTTTCCTCCAGCCTGATGTCCCAGTACTCCCTCCTCTTCCATGCAAATACAAGCTGTTCCAGGAGAGGTTGGAGCTCCCAGCCTGACGTCCCAATGCTCCTTTCTGCTCCATGTCAATAGAAGCTACTCTAGTTGAAGTTGCAGCTCCCAGTCTGATGTCCCAATGCTCCCTGCTCCATGTCAATAGAAAAGGTCCAGTTGATGTTGGCTCTACCAGTCTGATGTCCCAATGTTCCCTGCTGCGTCATGTCATTAAAAGCATCACAAGGTGAGAGTGGAGCTCCCAGACTGATCTTGCAAAGCGCCCTGATCCATGTCAATTGAAGCTGCTCCAATTGAGGTTGGATCTCGCAGTCTGATGTCCCAATCCTCCCTGCTGCTCCATGTCAATAAAAGCTGCTCCAGGTGTGGTTAGAACTCCCAGACGGATGTCACAATGTTCCTTGGTCCATGTCAACCGACGTTGCTCCAGATGAAATGGGACCTCCCATCCCTGGCAGCTCACATACCGCTAAACAACCATAGAAATACTGTCCACTGACTATTTCCATCACTGGAGCCATTGGTGCAATATCCACATCATGAGAACCTAATCTTATTTTTAATCACCACCGACTCATTATTTCCAAAAGGACTTATTTCTAAAAACTTATTTTGCATGTGCATATTGCAGTCAATCAGAAGTAAGATAATCGTGCTAATTGACGTATGCTCACTAGAAATCACATTCTATTTTTCATGTTGAGTAATTGCTACTTAGCAAGGACAATGTTTGTATTGGAATCACTCTTTTATTTCACGTGAGGGAATTTGGTTTGTATTATTTAAATTAAACTTGATCACTGTGTCAAATGATCAAATAGATCTCAATTTCTGAACAAAATTGGTAATTTTGTCATCCACCTTGAAATATGGTGTCTACTTCTTTCAGCCATACGGGTATTAGAACGAACCGTCTGTTAATGGCATGCATATAAAGACATTTTAAAACAGTTTTCATGTTTATGCTGCATAAATCTGAGGTTATTGATACACAGTTTAGGTTCAGTCCCTGCAGTTAACTTGCTGACTTCTCCAGTTGTTCATAGTTCAATATGATGCATCAAGTGTGTGCATAACGAGAGGGAGCTTACTTCCCACACCTTGTGTTGAGATGTGTCTTATGTCCAGCATTCATCAATGGCGAGAGCAAGGGGGAAAGGATAAGACCAATGTGTAAGTCTGTCCGTGCCCAAGCACGGCACCCACATCAGCAATTCTCTACTGTGCATTTACAGCTAGTTCTCGGGTGCCCCTACACCCAGCCCCTGACACTTTTGAAACATCTCCATTGTTTCGTGCTGTCTCTCTGTGCTCTTTTCACCAAGATGAATCACTTCTACCCAACCTGCTACAGATTTCATCTGACAAAACACTCATTAAGAATCGCATGCATCAACATGCACTTCGTATCTTTCGTTATTTGGTTCTCCCGGATCTCTTTCATACGATAAAAGTTCACAGCAACTTTACTTGGAAAAGACAATCGCGTTCCTTTTCATTGTCCCAATTCAATCTACATTTCAATGCAGTTTAGGCAACAGACTCAAATTATTCTTTGAGATTTTATTATAGCGTCGATGCATAAAAACAGACCATTGGACAGCTGTGATCATCCAAAGATAGCAAAATTGAAAATCGTTGATAACAACGACGAGAGTGTGATGCGAGCCCACGCGTGCAGAACCGAATGGATTAGCAGGCCATCGCCTTAACCTCTCGGCCACCTCGTCACATAGCCAAGGGCACATTTGACCTTATGAATAAGTGAATTGCGTAAATTATGCTGAGCAGCAGATATTTCTCCCTGGTATTGGTAAAATGATAAATAGAACAGTACGGTTCCAAGAGTATCGTCTTACCTCTGAGTTGTGGGGCAAATACACTCCCACCGTGACACTCTGCTCACATGATCTGAACATAAATGAAGAAATGACGATGTAACAAGGTCTGTTGAATTCTGTGAAGATTTAAAGTCAACGGAATGAAGAGCCCGTGACAGCAGGAGGTGTAAAGTTGTCTGTGAGGAATTATTTTCCAGACTGGAGGAGAGTGCACAGTGCTCAATGTCATTATTCAGAACACCTTTCTTCCACTCAGATATTTTTGACACCTGTGTACAGGACAGACAATTTCAAAATCCTAAATAAGGCTAAACTGACAATTGAATTCAACAATGCAAAAATCTTGATCTGTATCATTTTCCTGGCTGTGTGACACCAAGTCACTGTATGATCACAGCAACACAGTGAGCAAGTGTCAGAAGGAAAATGAGTGCAGTGCCAGAGCGAATGCTGGGAGCAGCAGTTGACACACTGGCAAGTGCATTCCCCTGAACAGGAAGACTTCTCAAACAGTGGACTGCGGTGGAAGAATTCAGAAGGGGTTTACATTTTGGAATTTGATGCCAGAGACACAGTGGAGATCTGTTATTGAGTCTGTTCAAGATGAAGGTTTTAAGATTTCTACAGATGAAAAACAAAATAAAAGGCTCATGGGTTAGTGAAGGCAAAAGTTGAAGTTGCACATTTTTACATCTTTGCAATGAGTAATTCACCGCTTGCCTCACACGGGGTCAGAACCACTAGTGAAGATGATCGTATAATCGCAGTGACCAGCCATGGAATCAGAGAAACTCGGTTTCCCAACCGTTAATGTACAACCAGGAATGTGCAGGTAAGCATTAATGTGTTGCTCCAGTGCTGCAGGTGACCAGTGCACGGTATCTCTGTGCCAGTATAGTGGGCTGCGCTCTGCCGAAGTTTTAAGTTTGAGCCTCACATGGAGCAGCTTCAATTTGTCGTGTTGAGGGGTACGGATAGAAGGTGATATTGAGCAATGTCACGTTTATGGGAAAGTACCACTTTTTGTGGATTGAGAAACGACCTTTTCAGGATAATGACACCTTGATCAACAAACATACTGCAAACACTTAAAACGTGAAGAGACATTTGTGGAGGGAGAGCCGAACGTGATTTTTCAGCAGACGGGTGAAGTTTCCCATGGGCACTGCGTTAAATTCCGGGAAAATAGATGTTGATCTGTTTTCATGTTATGCAGTTTGTTGCAAACTCGCAATGGCCATTGTAATAATAATAAAAAAAGTAGACTGATCGCATAGGACCGTCTGAATATTCTATTCACTTTTAGTCTGAGCATCTTTCAGCTGGAATGGTGTGCTGCAGAGCAGCACAGACGGTTAAAATACAAAAAAGACAGAGTAGACTTGGTGGTGGATATAAGAAAGCGTGAAATGCACCTAATGTCATGTGAATGTGGTCAAATCTTTAAAATAGGTGTTGCGTCTCCAAATGACGATTTAATTGCCACTCATTAGGATGTAACTTCTGTCTGCAGTTATTTTACGACATCAGCCCCATTTACAATGCTTCACCTTGAATAATACGCTTTATCTTTCAAATCCAGGAACTTTTTATACTCAATTTTATTCAGCTGAACGTGTTCATGAAGTGTCTTTGTGTCTGAAAACAACCAAATCGAAATTAATCCACACCCACACTTTTCCTTTCTTTCAATGGTAAATTCCCTCCTTGTATGTTTGTTCGTGTGTTTTTTAAAACACTATGAAATCATAAATCTACGTTTTATTTCCAGAAAGTCATTCAGGAATTCAGCAACTTTATTGAGTGGAAGAAACTCTCATCCAATCTTTTCTTATTCATTCACTAATGGTTTTGAAGCTCCAACTAAAGTTGTTGATTCACTTGAAAGACGGAATTTCCCCGATTTAGTCACTTCAAACCACACGTTATGAGAAAATCTCTTTTGTTTACTTTTAAACTTGCGTGTTTCTGGTCCAGCATTTCCACATGTCGTGAATAAACTCCGTCATTCTGTCCATAAAGCGGATGAAATCATTTCTATCCTTTCTGATGTTTTTATGTCTCAGTACACCCCGTCGCTGGGCTTCCTATCTTGCTATTCAGTCAGCAGCGTCTGTGCCCTTCCTCACCTCTTCACATGTCTTTGTTGGAGAATAAGGACAAGGATTATACACAATGCTCCCACTGAGGATGACCTAAAGATTTCACAGTTACAAGATGAACTATTTGCTTTAAATATGATTTCTCTAAATCTCCATGATCTGAGTGAGTGTCAGCTATTTCTAAAGGTAACTGAAGTTCAAATACATCACAGTAGGGCTCGAGTCATTCCAGTGCAGACTGGTTCTGGACAGTAAATATCATTACCAAAAGCCACCGTGAGTCTGAAATCGACACTTTGCACATAGAAATTGTCGTAGCTATTGTGTATCATATTTCCGTGTTCTTGCCCACCTTGGTTATCACTTCATGTGTCCTTGTATTGAGTTCTACTGAATGATTAATTTGTGAATGGAGACATTCCCTTCACCTCTTATTTGAAACTCCATGGAGCATTGAATAATTGTACTCATATGCTTCCAGAGACAGTCCTGCCATTACTGGGATGAATCAGTGAACATTCCGCACGTATCCTCGAAGGCAAGGATTTCCTTCTACAGTTTAAGAGATCATTACAGCACTGAAACCCATGCGTGCATTCATTAAATCTAAAACTGATGCTGCAAAACTTTCAGACTAAGATTTTGCAATCTGCTTGTCTTGCTTGCCCTGAAAGTTACATTCCACATTGTGGTATGTTTGTGAATGCTAGCATTTTCTGAATCTTGAGCAATGACATTTACATTTTGCCAGAACACTATCTTTCACTGTTCTCTCTTTCCCTTATGGTTCCCCATTTAATATACTGTATTATATCAGTATATCTAACTTTTTCAACAAGTCAAACCATCTCGCTCCTGATTACCAAATCGAGAGAATGCCATAATTTTGTTAATTTATCTGCAGTGCAGCTGTCGGGCGCAGTGATCAAGTGGAAAGGCATTGGTCACGTGAACCAAGTAGCAGTAGCGGGCTTTTGAAATCTGGCTATCCTATCGCAGTCATATTCAAAATATTCAACATAATCTTAAGCCAAATCACATTGGTAGAAAATAAGAAAAAAAAAACGAAAGATCCGCCGATGTTGAAAATCAAACAAATACAGAAGTTGCTGGAAAAGTTCAGTATTTCTGACAGATCTGTGGAGGAACGGACCAATGGATCAGAAACTGGATTCGTGATGGAAGAGCACAGCAGTTCAAGCAGCATCCAAGGAGCAGTAAAATCAACGTTTCGGGCAAAAGCCCTTCATCAGGAATAAAATCAGAGAGCCTGAAGAGTGGAGAGATAAGCTAGATGAGGGTGGGGATTGGGAGAAAGTAGCATAGAGTACAATAGGAAGTGGGGGAGAGGATGAAGGTGATAGGTCGGGGGAGCGGGGAGGGTGGAGTGGGTAGGTGGAAAAGAAGATAGACAGGTCGGACACGTCAGGACAAGTTGCGGGGACAATGCTGAGCTGGAAGATTGGGACTGGGGTGAGGTGGGGGGAAGGGGAAATGAAGAAATTGTTGAAGTCCACATTGATGCTCTGGTGTTGAAGTGTTCCGAGGCGGAAGATGTGGCGTTCTTTCTCCAGGCGTCTGGTGGTGAGGGAGCGGCGGTGAAGGAGGCCCAAGACCTCCATGTCCTCGGCAGAGTGGGAGGGAGAGTTGAAACGTTGGGCCACAGGGCGGTGGGTTGATTGGTGTGGGTGTCCCGGAGATGTTCCCTAAGCGCTCTGTTAGGATGCGTCCAGTCTCCCCAATGTAGAGGAGACCGCATCGGGACCAACGGATACAATAAATGATATTAGTGGATGTGCAGGTAAAACTTTGATGGATATGGAAGACTCCTTTTGGGCCTTGGATAGAGGTGAGGGAGGATGTGTGGGCGCAGGTTTTGCAGTTCCTGCGGTGGCAGGACAAGGTGCCAGGATGGGAAGGTGGGTTGTAGGGGGTCGTGGACCTGACCAGGTTGTCACGAAGTGAACGGTCTTTGCGGAAGGCGGAAAGGGTGGGGAGGGAAATATATCCCTGGTGGTGGGGTCTGTTTGGAGGTGGCGGAAATGTCGGGGGATGATTTGGTTTATGTGAAGGTTGGTGCGGTGGAAGGTGAGCACCAGGGGTGTTCTGTCCTTGTTACGGTTGGAGGGGTGGGGTCTGAGGGCGGAGGTGTGGGATGTAGACGAGATGCGTTGGAGGGCATCTTTAACCACGTGGGAAGGGAAATTGCAGTCTCAAAAGAAGGAGGCCATCTGGTGTGTTCTGTGGTGAAACTGGTCCTCCTGGGAGCAGATACAGCTGAGGCGGAGGAATTGGGAATACGGGATGGAATTTTTGCAAGAGGTAGGATGGGAAGAGTTGTAATCCAGGTAGCTGTGGGAGTCGGTGGGTTTGTAAAAATATCAGTGTCAAGTCGGTCATCATTAATGGAGATGGAGAGGTCCAGGAAGGGGAGGGAGGTGTCAGAGATGGTCCGGGTAAATTTAAGGTCAGGGTGGAATGCGTTGGTGAAGTTGATGAATTGCTCAACCTCCTCACGGGAGCACGAGGTGGCGCCAAAGCAGTCATCGATGTAGCGGAGGAAGAGGTGGGGAGTGGTGCCGGTGTAATGACGGAAGATCGACTGTTCTCCATAGCCAACAAAGAGACAAGCATGGCTGGGGCCCATACGTGTGCCCATGGCTACCCCTATGATCTGGAGGAAATGGAAGGATTCGAAGGAGAAATTGTTAAGGGTGAGGATCAGTTCGGCCAAACGAATGAGAGTGTCGGTGGAAGGGTACTGTTGGAGACGTCAGGAGAGGAAGAACCGGAGGGCTTGGAAGCCCTGGTCATGGTGGAAGAAGGTGTAGAGGGATTGGATATCCATGGTGAAGATGAGGCGTTGGTGGCCGGGAAACGGAAGTCTTGGAGGAGGTGGAGGGCGTGGGTGGTGTCTCGAACGTATGTGGGGCGTTCCTGGACTGGGGGGATAGGACAGTTTCGAGGCAGGTAGAGATGGGTTCAGTGAGGCAGGAGCATGCTGAGACAATGGGTCGGCCAGGGTGGTCAGGCATGTGGATCTTGGGAAGGAGGTAGAACCGGGCAGTGCGGTGTTCCCGAACAATGAGGTTGAAAGATGTGTTTGGGAGATGTCCTGAGGTTATGAGGTTCTGTATGGTCTGGGAGATGATGGTTTGGTGATGGAGGTGGGGTCATGGTCGAGGGGGCAGTAGGAAGAGGTGTCGTCGAGTTGGTATTTGGCTTCAGTGGTGTAGAGGTCTATGCGCCAGAATACCACTGCGCCCCCATATCTGCTGGCTTGATGGTGAGGTTGGGTTTGGACCTTCCCCTCACTGAGGACGAACGATCAGTCCTCAGCAAAGGAATCACCTTCATCCCCCTCCGTCAATGCATCAATGAATTTAATACACGTCGTGACTTCGAACCCTTCTTCTGTTGCCTCCACCTCCGAGGTTACTTTCACAATCAGGACTCCGGCCCACCTTCCAAGGATTCCTTCGCCCACCTCCAACACACTGCATAAACCTGGACACCCCGCGCTGCCCTATTACCTGCCCTCGAATTCTTCATTTCCAACTGCCACTGGGACATTAACCGCCTCAACCTGTCTAGCCCCTCCCCCACCTCAATCTCCCACCCTCACAACGCGCAGCACTCCAATCCCCCTGCTCCAATCCCAACCTCACCATCAAGCCAGCAGATATAGGGGGCGCAGTGGTAGTCTGGCGCATTGACATCTACACCGCTGAAGCCAAATACCAACTCGAGGACATTTCTTCCTATCGCCAGATGCTGCCAGATCTGCTGAGGTTTTACAGCAATTTCTCTTTTTGTTTGAGACTGGCAGATGTTGTGCAAGGTTATGAGAACAATGCTTTCTAGATGCAAACAGGCAGCACGCAACTGGCAGTGTGAAATGAAAGCGGAATAATGAATGAGTCGACAGTGTGATGCTGGAGAAGCACAGCAGGTCAGGCAGCATCCGAGAAGCAGAAGAATCGAATTTTCGGGCATAAGCCCTTCATCAGGAATGAGGCATGTGAGACGGCCTGAGGTACATTGCTGAAGACAGGCGCCAACTTGCTGATACCTCTTGCTACTGCGCCCGATCACAGCCACACCTCCTATCATCTCCCAGACAATCACAATCTCATCACCTCTGGGGAATCTCCCAGCCACTGCCTACAACCTGATTGTCCATGAACCCACCAATGCCCGATTCTACCTCCTTCCTTAGACCTGTTGTCTCAGCCTGCGCCTGTCTAGCACGATTCATCTCTTCCTACCTCAACACCTTCCTGTCTCCCCAGTCCAGGAAATTCACACCTACGTTTGTAATACCAGCTGTGCACTTCATCTCCTCCAAGGCTTTTGTTTCCCTGGCCCCCAACGCGTCATCTTCACCTTGGACATCCAGTCCCTGTACACATCCATCTGCCATGATGAAAGTCTCCAAACCCTCTGTTTCTTCATCTCACCCCATCCCAACTAGTACCCTTCCATCGACACCCTCATCCACATTGGCTGAACTGATCCTCACCCTCAACAACTTTTCCGTCCAATCCTCCCACTTCCTCCAAACCAAAGGGATAGCCATGGGCACCCGCATGTGACCTAGCTATGCCTGCCTGCTTGTCAGATATCGGGAATTGTCCATCTTTCGCAGGTACACTGGCACCTCTCTCCACTTGTGCCTCCACTACATTGATAAATGCATTGGCGCCACTTCGTGCTCCCACGAGGAGGTTGAACAGTTCAGCAAGGGTGACCAGCATCTTTCACCTCGACCTCAACATTACCTGGATCATCTTGGCAACTTCCCTCCCCTTCATGGACTTGTCCATCACCTTCTCCAGCGAATCACTAATGACAGACATATACTACAACTCCCATAGCTATCAATACTACACCTCCTTCCACCTCACCTCGTGTAAAAAAACAATCCCTTATTCCCAATTCCTCTGCCTCCACCACATCTTTTCCCAGGATGACCAATTCCACCTCAGAAAGTCCCAGTTGGTCTCCCTCTTCCATAATCGCAAATGCCCTTCCCACGTGGTTGACGATGCCCTCCAGTGCATCTCATCCACTTCACTCACTGCCGCCCTTCAACCTTCTGTGGTATTGAGGGAGCACTATCTGAGGTACTGAGGGAGCACTTTCTGAGGTATTGAGGAAGCACTTTCTGAGGTATTGTGGAAGCACTTTCTGAGTAATTGAGGGAGCACTATCTGAGGTATTGAGGATGCACTTTCTGAGGTATTGAGGAAGCACTTTCTGAGGTACTGAGGGAGCACTTTCTGAGAGTTTTCCCTCACTATCCGAGGTATTGAGGGAAAACTATCTGAGGTACTGAGGGACCAGTTTCTGAGGTATTGAGGGAGCTCGTTCTGACGTACTGAGGAAGCACTAGTTGAGGTTCTGAGTGAGTACTATCTGAGGTACTGAGGGAGCACTTTCTGAGATATTGAACGAGCACTTTCTGAGATACTGCGGGAGCACTATCTGAGGTACTGAGGGAGAACTATCTGAGGTATTGAGGGATCACTTTCAGATGTATTGAGGGAGAAAGATCTGAGGTTTTGAAGAGCACTATCTGAGGTATTGAGGGAGAACTACCTGAGGTATTGAGTGACCAATTTAGGAGGTTTTGAGGGAAAACTATCTGAGGTATTGAAGGAGAACTATCTTCGGTATTGAGGGAGCTCTCTCTGAGGTATTGACGGAGCACTTTCTGAGGTATTGAGGTAGCACTTTCTGAGGTATTGAGGGGACACTTTCTGAGGTATTGAGGGAGCGCTATCTGACGTACTGAGGAAGCACTATCAGAGGTACTGATGGAGAACTATCTGAGGTACTGAGGGAGAACTATCTGAGGTACTGAGGGAGCAGTTTCTGAAGTATTGAGGGAGCACTTTCTGAGGTATTGAGGGAACACAATCTGATGTATTGAGGGAGCACTTTATGAGGTATTGAGGGAGCACTTTCTGCGGTATTGAGGGAGCGCTATCTGAGGTACTGAGGCAGAACTATCTGTGGTATTGATGGAGCACTTTCTGAGGTATTGAGGAAGCACTTTCTGAGGTACTGAGGGAGCACTTTCTGAGGTATTGAGGGAGCACTATCTGAGGTACTGAGGGAGAACTTTCTGAGGTATTGAGGAAGCACTTTCTGTGGTACTTAGGGAGAACTATCTGAGGTATTGAGGGAGAACTATCTGAGGTATTGTGGGAGCACTATCTGAGGCATTGAGGGAGAATTATCTGAAGTATTGAGGGAGCACTGTCAGAGGTATTGAGGGAGAACTATCTGAGGTATTGAGGGAGCACTATCTGAGGTACGGAGGGAGAACTATCTGAGGTTTTGACGAGCACTATCTGAGGTATTGAGGGAGAATTATCTGAGGTATTGAAGGAGAACTATCTTAGGTATTGAGGGAGCACTCTCTGAGTTATTGAGGACCACTTTCTGAGGTATTGAGGTAACACTTTCTGAGGTACTGAGGGGACACTTTCTGAGGTATTGAGGGAGCACTATCTGACGTACTGAGGAAGCACTATCAGAGGTACTGAGGGAGAACTATCTGAGGTGCTGAGGGAGCAGTTTCTGAGGTATTGAGGGAGCACATTCTGACGTACCGAGGAAGCACGAGCTGAGGTTCTGAGTGAGTACTATCTGAGGTACTGAGGGATCACTTTCTGAGGTATTGAGGGAGAAACTTTCTGAGGTATTGAGTAAGCACTTTCTGAGTTACTGCGGGAGCACTATCTGAGGTATTGAGGGAGACCTATCTGAGGTATTGTGGGAGCACTATCTGAGGCATTGAGGGAGAACTATCTGAGGTATTGACGGAGCACTATCTGAGGTATTGAAGGAGAACGATCTGAGGGATTGAGGGAGCACTATCTGAGGTATTGAGGGAGAACTATCTGAGGTATTGAGCGAGCACTTTCAGAGATTTTGAGGGAGAGCTATCTGAGGTATTGGAGGAGAACTATCTGAGGTATTGTGGGAGCACTATCTGAGGCATTGAGGGAGAACTATCTGAGGTATTGAGGGGGCACTGTCAGAGGTATTGAGGGAGAACTATCTGAGGTATTGAGGGAGCTCTCTCTGAGGTATTGATCGAGCACTTTCTGAGGTGTTGAGGTAGCACTTTCTGAGGTACTGAGGGGACACATTCTGAGGTACTGAGGGAGCACTATCAGACGTACTGAGGAAGCACTATCAGAGGTACTGATGGAGAACTATCTGAGGTATTGATAGAGCACTTTCTGAGGTATTGAGAGAGCAGTTTCGTGGTATAGTGGGAGAACTATCTGAGGTACTGAGGGAGCACTTTCTGTGGTACTGAGGAAGCACAACCTGAGGTTTTGAAGGAGCACCTTCTGAGGTACTGAGGAAGCACTATCTGAGGTACTGAGGGAGCACTTTCTGAGATACGGAGGGAGAACTATCTGAGGTACTGAGGGAGCACTTTCTGAAGTACTGAGGGAGCACTTTCTGAGGTATTGAGGGACCACTATCTGAGATATTGAGAAAGCACTTTCTGAGGTATTGAGGGAGCACTATCTGAGGTACTGTGGGAGCACTTTCTGAGGTATTGAGAAAGCACTTTCAGAGGTACGGAGGAAGCACATTCTGAGGTACTGAGGGAGCACTGTCTGAGGTATTGGGGAAGCACTTTCTGAGGTATTGAGGAAGCACTTTCTGAGGTACAGAAGGAGTTCTTTCTGAGGTATCGGGGGAGCACTATCTGAGGTACTGAGGGAGCAAGTTCTGAGGATTTGAGGAAGCACACTCTGAGGTACTGAGGGAGAAGTATCTGAGGTATTGATGGAGCACTTTCTGAGGTATTGAGGGAGCACTATCTGAGGTACTGAGTGAGCACTTTCTGAGGCATTGAGGGGGCACTATCTGAGGTACTGAGTGAGCACTTTCTGAGGTATTGAGGAAGCACTTTCTGAGGTATTGAGGATGCACTATCTGACGTATTGAGGAAGCACTTTCTGAGGTAATGAGGGAGCACTATCTGAGGTATTGAGGAAGCACTTTCTGAGGTATTGAGGGAGCACTTTCGAGGTATTGAGGGAGAACTACCTGAGATATTGAGGGAGCACTTTCTGAGGTAAAGAGTAAGCACAATCTGAGGTATTGAGGGAGCACCTTCTGAGGTGCTGAGGAAGCACTATCTGACGTACTGAGGGAGCACTTTCTGAGGTACTGAGGGAGAACTATCTGAGGTACTGAGTGAGCAATTTCTGAAGTATTGAGGGAGCACTTTCGGAGGTATTGAGGGACCACTATCTGAGGTATTGAGGAAGCACTTTCTGAGGTATTGAGGGAGCACATTCTGACGTATTGAGGAAGCACTTTCTGAGGTATTGAGGGAGCACTATCTGAGGTATTGAGGGAGCAAGTTCTGAGGTATTGAGGAAGCACACTCTAAGGTACTGAGGGAGAATTATCTGAGGTTTTGATGGAGCACTTTCTGAGGTATTGAGGGTGCACTATCTGACGTACTGAGTTAGCACTTTCTGAGGTATTGAGGAAGCACTTTCTGAGGTATTGAGGGAACACAATCTGATGTATTTCGGAGCACTTTCTGAGGTACTGAGGGAGCAAGTTCTGAGGATTTGAGGAAGCACACTCTGAGGTACTGAGGGAGATCTATCTGAGGTATTGATGGAGCACTTTCTGAGGTATTGAGGGAGCACTATCTGAGGTACTGAGTGAGCACTTTCTGAAGTATTGAGGGAGCACTATCTGAGGTACTGAGTGAGCACTTTCTGAGGTATTGAGGAAGCACTTTCTGAGGTATTGAGGGTGCGCTATCTGAGGTATTGAGGAAGCACTTTCTGAGGTATTGAGGAAGCACTTTCGAGGTATTGAGGGGGAACTACCTGAGATATTGAGGGAGCACTCTCTGAGGTATTGAGGGAGCACTTTCTGAGGTATTGAGGGAGCACTATCTGAGGTACTGAGTGAGCACTTTCTGAAGTATTGAGGGAGCACTATCTGAGGTACTGAGTGAGCACTTTCTGACGTATTGAGGAAGCACTTTCTGAGGTAATGAGGGAGCACTATCTGAGGTATTGAGGAAGCACTTTCTGAGGTATTGAGGAAGCACTTTCGAGGTATTGAGGGGGAACTACCTGAGATATTGAGGGAGCACTCTCTGAGGTATTGAGGGAGCACTTTCTGACGTATTGAGGAAGCACTTTCTGAGGTATTGATGGAACACTATCTGAGGTACTGAGGGAGCAAGTTCTGAGGTATTGATGAAGCACACTCTAAGGTACTGAGGGAGAATTATCTGAGGTTTTGATGGAGCACTTTCTGAGATACTGAGTGAGCACTTTCTGAGGTATTGAGGGAACACTTTCTGAGGTATTGAGGGAGCACTATCTGAGGTACTGAGGGAGCACTTTCTGAGGTATTGAGAAAGCACTTTCTTAGGTACGGAGGAAGCACTTTCTGAGGTATTGAGGAAGCACTTTCTGAGGTAATGAGGGAGCACTATCTGAGGTATTGAGGAAGCACTTTCTGAGGTATTGAGGGAGCACTTTCGAGGTATTGAGGGAGAACTACCTGAGATATTGAGGGAGCACTTTCTGAGGTAAAGAGTAAGCACAATCTGAGGTATTGAGGGAGCACCTTCTGAGCTGCTGAGGAAGCACTATCTGACGTACTGAGGGAGCACTTTCTGAGATACTGAGGGAGAACTATCTGAGGTACTGAGTGAGCACTTTCTGAAGTATTGAGGGAGCACTTTCGGAGGTATTGAGGGACCACTATCTGAGGTATTGAGGAAGCACTTTCTGAGGTATTGAGGGAGCACATTCTGACGTATTGTGGAAGCACTTTCTGAGGTATTGAGGGAGCACTATCTGAGGTATTGAGGAAGCACTTTCTGAGGTATTGAGGGAACACTATCTGAGGTACTGAGGGAGCAAGTTCTGAGGTATTGAGGAAGCACACTCTAAGGTACTGAGGGAGAATTATCTGAGGTTTTGATGGAGCACTTTCTGAGGTATTGAGGGTGCACTATCTGACTTACTGAGTGAGCATTTTCTGAGGTATTGAGGAAGCACTTTCTGAGGTATTGAGGGAACACAACCTGATGTATTGAGGAAGCACCTTATGAGGTATTGAGGGAGCACTTTCTGAGATATTGAGGGAGCACTAACTGAGGTACTGAGGCAGAACTATCTGTGGTATTGATGGAGCACTTTCTGAGGTATTGAGGAAGCAATATCTGAGGTACTGAGGGAACAAGTTCTGAGGTATTGAGGAAGCAATATCTGAGGTACTGATGGAGAACTATCTGAGGTACTGAGGGAGATCTATCTGAGGTACTGAGGGAGCACTTTCTGAGGTATTAAGGGAGCACTATCTGAGGCATTGAGGGAGCAATATCTGAGGTACTGAGGGAGCACTTTCTGAGGTATTTAGGGAGCACTTTCTGAGGTACTGAGGGAGCAAATTCTGAGGATTTGAGGAAGCACACTCTGAGGTACTGAGGGAGAACTATCTGAGGTATTGAGGGAGACCTATCTGAGGTATTGTGGGAGCACTATCTGAGGCATTGAGGGAGAACTATCTGAGGTATTGACGGAGCACTATCTGAGGTATTGAAGGAGAACGATCTGAGGGATTGAGGGAGCACTATCTGAGGTATTGAGGGAGAACTATCTGAGGTATTGAGCGAGCACTTTCAGAGATTTTGAGGGAGAGCTATCTGAGGTATTGGAGGAGAACTATCTGAGGTATTGTGGGAGCACTATCTGAGGCATTGAGGGAGAACTATCTGAGGTATTGAGGGGGCACTGTCAGAGGTATTGAGGGAGAACTATCTGAGGTATTGAGGGAGCTCTCTCTGAGGTATTGATCGAGCACTTTCTGAGGTGTTGAGGTAGCACTTTCTGAGGTACTGAGGGGACACATTCTGAGGTACTGAGGGAGCACTATCAGACGTACTGAGGAAGCACTATCAGAGGTACTGATGGAGAACTATCTGAGGTATTGATAGAGCACTTTCTGAGGTATTGAGAGAGCAGTATCGTGGTATAGTGGGAGAACTATCTGAGGTACTGAGGGAGCACTTTCAGTGGTACTGAGGAAGCACAACCTGAGGTTTTGAAGGAGCACCTTCTGAGGTCCTGAGGAAGCACTATCTGAGGTACTGAGGGAGCACTTTCTGAGATACGGAGGGAGAACTATCTGAGGTACTGAGGGAGCACTTTCTGAAGTACTGAGGGAGCACTTTCTGAGGTATTGAGGGACCACTATCTGAGATATTGAGAAAGCACTTTCTGAGGTATTGAGGGAGCACTTTCTGAGGTATTGAGGGAGCACTATCTGAGGTACTGAGGGAGCACTTTCTGAGGTATTGAGAAAGCACTTTCAGAGGTACGGAGGAAGCACATTCTGAGGTACTGAGGGAGCACTGTCTGAGGTATTGGGGAAGCACTTTCTGAGGTATTGAGGAAGCACATTCTGAGGTACAGAAGGAGTTCTTTCTGAGGTATCGGGGGAGCACTATCTGAGGTACTGAGGGAGCAAGTTCGGAGGATTTGAGGAAGCACACTCTGAGGTACTGAGGGAGAAGTATCTGAGGTATTGATGGAGCACTTTCTGAGGTATTGAGGGAGCACTATCTGAGGTACTGAGTGAGCACTTTCTGAGGCATTGAGGGGGCACTATCTGAGGTACTGAGTGAGCACTTTCTGAGGTATTGAGGAAGCACTTTCTGAGGTATTGAGGATGCACTATCTGACGTATTGAGGAAGCACTTTCTGAGGTAATGAGGGAGCACTATCTGAGGTATTGAGGAAGCACTTTCTGAGGTATTGAGGGAGCACTTTCGAGGTATTGAGGGAGAACTACCTGAGATATTGAGGTAGCACTTTCTGAGGTAAAGAGTAAGCACAATCTGAGGTATTGAGGGAGCACCTTCTGAGGTGCTGAGGAAGCACTATCTGACGTATTGAGGGAGCACTTTCTGAGGGACTGAGGGAGAACTATCTGAGGTACTGAGTGAGCAATTTCTGAAGTATTGAGGGAGCACTTTCGGAGGTATTGAGGGACCACTATCTGAGGTATTGAGGAAGCACTTTCTGAGGTATTGAGGGAGCACATTCTGACGTATTGAGGAAGCACTTTCTGAGGTATTGAGGGAGCACTATCTGAGGTATTGAGGGAGCAAGTTCTGAGGTATTGAGGAAGCACACTCTAAGGTACTGAGGGAGAATTATCTGAGGTTTTGATGGAGCACTTTCTGAGGTATTGAGGGTGCACTATCTGACGTACTGAGTTAGCACTTTCTGAGGTATTGAGGAAGCACTTTCTGAGGTATTGAGGGAACACAATCTGATGTATTTCGGAGCACTTTCTGAGGTACTGAGGGAGCAAGTTCTGAGGATTTGAGGAAGCACACTCTGAGGTACTGAGGGAGAACTATCTGAGGTATTGATGAAGCACTTTCTGAGGTATTGAGGGAGCACTATCTGAGGTACTGAGTGAGCACTTTCTGAGGTATTGAGGGAGCACTATCTGAGGTACTGAGTGAGCACTTTCTGAGGTATTGAGGAAGCACTTTCTGAGGTATTGAGGGTGCGCTATCTGTCGTATTGAGGAAGCACTTTCTGAGGTAATGAGGGAGCACTATCTGAGGTATTGAGTAAGCACTTTCTGAGGTATTGAGGAAGCACTTTCGAGGTATTGAGGGAGAACTACCTGAGATATTGAGGGAGCACTCTCTGAGGTATTGAGGGAGCACTTTCTGACGTATTGAGGAAGCACTTTCTGAGGTATTGATGGAACACTATCTGAGGTACTGAGGGAGCAAGTTCTGAGGTATTGAGGAAGCACACTCTAAGGTACTGAGGGAGAATTATCTGAGGTTTTGATGGAGCACTTTCTGAGGTACTGAGTGAGCACTTTCTGAGGTATTGAGGGAACACTTTCTGAGGTATTGAGGGAGCACTATCTGAGGTACTGAGGGAGCACTTTCTGAGGTATTGAGAAAGCACTTTCTTAGGTACGGAGGAAGCACTTTCTGAGGTATTGAGGAAGCACTTTCTGAGGTAATGAGGGAGCACTTTCTGAGGTATTGAAGAAGCACTTTCTGAGGTATTGAGGGAGCACTTTCGAGGTATTGAGGGAGAACTACCTGAGATATTGAGGGAGCACTTTCTGAGGTAAAGTGTAAGCACAATCTGAGATATTGAGGGAGCACCTTCTGAGCTGCTGAGGAAGCACTATCTGACGTACTGAGGGAGCACTTTCTGAGATACTGAGGGAGAACTATCTGAGGTACTGAGTGAGCACTTTCTGAAGTATTGAGGGAGCACTTTCGGAGGTATTGAGGGACCACTATCTGAGGTATTGAGGAAGCACTTTCTGAGGTATTGAGGGAGCACATTCTGACGTATTGTGGAAGCACTTTCTGAGGTATTGAGGGAGCAATATCTGAGGTATTGAGGAAGCACTTTCTGAGGTATTGAGGGAACACTATCTGAGGTACTGAGGGAGCAAGTTCTGAGGTATTGAGGAAGCACACTCTAAGGTACTGAGGGAGAATTATCTGAGGTTTTGATGGAGCACTTTCTGAGGTATTGAGGGTGCACTATCTGACTTACTGAGTGAGCATTTTCTGAGGTATTGAGGAAGCACTTTCTGAGGTATTGAGGGAACACAACCTGATGTATTGAGGAAGCACTTTCTGAGGTAATGAGGGAGCACTATCTGAGGTATTGAAGAAGCACTTTCTGAGGTATTGAGGGAGCACTTTCGAGGTATTGAGGGAGAACTACCTGAGATATTGAGGGAGCACTTTCTGAGGTAAAGTGTAAGCACAATCTGAGGTATTGAGGGAGCACCTTCTGAGCTGCTGAGGAAGCACTATCTGACGTACTGAGGGAGCACTTTCTGAGATACTGAGGGAGAACTATCTGAGGTACTGAGTGAGCACTTTCTGAAGTATTGAGGGAGCACTTTCGGAGGTATTGAGGGACCACTATCTGAGGTATTGAGGAAGCACTTTCTGAGGTATTGAGGGAGCACATTCTGACGTATTGTGGAAGCACTTTCTGAGGTATTGAGGGAGCACTATCTGAGGTATTGAGGAAGCACTTTCTGAGGTATTGAGGGAACACTATCTGAGGTACTGAGGGAGCAAGTTCTGAGGTATTGAGGAAGCACACTCTAAGGTACTGAGGGAGAATTATCTGAGGTTTTGATGGAGCACTTTCTGAGGTATTGAGGGTGCACTATCTGACTTACTGAGTGAGCATTTTCTGAGGTATTGAGGAAGCACTTTCTGAGGTATTGAGGGAACACAACCTGATGTATTGAGGAAGCACCTTATGAGGTATTGAGGGAGCACTTTCTGAGATATTGAGGGAGCACTAACTGAGGTACTGAGGCAGAGCTATCTGTGGTATTGATGGAGCACTTTCTGAGGTATTGAGGAAGCAATATCTGAGGTACTGAGGGAACAACTTCTGAGGTATTGAGGAAGCAATATCTGAGATACTGATGGAGAACTATCTGAGGTACTGAGGGAGATCTATCTGAGATACTGAGGGAGCACTTTCTGAGGTATTAAGGGAGCACTATCTGAGGCATTGAGGGAGCAATATCTGAGGTACTGAGGGAGCACTTTCTGAGGAATTTAGGAGCACTTTCTGAGGTACTGAGGGAGCAAGTTCTGAGGATTTGAGGAAGCACACTCTGAGGTACTGAGGGAGAACTATCTGAGGTATTGATGGAGCACTTTCTGAGGTATTGAGGGAGCACTATCTGAGGTACTGAGTGAGCACTTTCTGAGGTATTGAGGGAGCACTATCTGAGGTACTGAGTGAGCACTTTCTGAGGTATTGAGGAAGCACTTTCTGAGGTATTGAGGGTGCGCTATCTGACGTATTGAGAAAGCACTTTCTGAGGTAATGAGGGAGCACTATCTGAGGCATTGAGGAAGCACTTTCTGAGGTATTGAGGAAGCACTTTCGAGGTATTGAGGGGGAACTACGTGAGATATTGAGGGAGCACTCTCTGATGTATTGAGTGAGCACTTTCTGACGTATTGAGGAAGCACTTTCTGAGGTATTGATGGAACACGATCTGAGGTACAGAGGGAGCAAGTTCTGAGGTATTGAGGAAGCACACTCTAAGGTACTGAGGGAGAATTATCTGAGGTTTTGATGGAGCACTTTCTGAGGTACTGAGTGAGCACTTTCTGAGGTATTGAGGGAACACTTTCTGAGGTATTGAGGGAGCACTATCTGAGGTACTGAGGGAGCACTTTCTGAGGTATTGAGAAAGCACTTTCTTAGGTACGGAGGAAGCACAGTCTGAGGTACTGAGGGAACACTTTCTGAGGTATTGGGGAAGCACTTTCTGAGGTTTTGAGGGAGCACTATCTGAGGTACTTAGTGAGCACTTTCTGAGGTATTGAGGGGGCACTATCTGAGGTACTGAGTGAGCACTTTCTGAGGTATTGAGGAAGCACTTTCTGAGGTAATGAGGGAGCACTATCTGAGGTATTGAGGAAGCACTTTCTAAGGTATTGGGTGAGCACTTTCGAGGTATTGAGGGAGAACTACCTGAGATATTGAGGGAGCACTTTCTGAGTTAAAGAGTAAGCACAATCTGAGGTATTGAGGGAGCACCTTCTGAGCTGCTGAGGAAGCACTATCTGACGTACTGAGGGAGCCCTTTCTGAGATACTGAGGGAGAACTATCTGAGGTACTGAGTGAGCACTTTCTGAAGTATTGAGGGAGCACTTTCGGAGGTATTGAGGGACCACTATCTGAGGTATTGAGGAAGCACTTTCTGAGGTATTGAGGGAGCACATTCTGACGTATTGTGGAAGCACTTTCTGAGGTATTGAGGGAGCACTATCTGAGGTATTGAGGAAGCACTTTCTGAGGTATTGAGGGAACACTATCTGAGGTACTGAGGGAGCAAGTTCTGAGGTATTGAGGAAGCACACTCTAAGGTACTGAGGGAGAATTATCTGAGGTTTTGATGGAGCACTTTCTGAGGTATTGAGGGTGCACTATCTGACTTACTGAGTGAGCATTTTCTGAGGTATTGAGGAAGCACTTTCTGAGGTATTGAGGGAACACAACCTGATGTATTGAGGAAGCACCTTATGAGGTATTGAGGGAGCACTTTCTGAGATATTGAGGGAGCACTAACTGAGGTACTGAGGCAGAACTATCTGTGGTATTGATGGAGCACTTTCTGAGGTATTGAGGAAGCAATATCTGAGGTACTGAGGGAACAAGTTCTGAGGTATTGAGGAAGCACTCTCTGAGGTACTTATGGAGAACTATCTGAGGTACTGAGGGAGATCTATCTGACGTACTGAGGGAGCACTTTCTAAGGTATTAAGGGAGCACTATCTGAGGCATTGAGGGAGCAATATCTGAGGTACTGAGGGAGCACTTTCTGAGGTATTTAGGGAGCACTTTCTGAGGTACTGAGGGAGCAAGTTCTGAGGATTTGAGGAAGCACACTCTGAGGTACTGAGGGAGAACTATCTGAGGTATTGATGGAGCACTTTCTGAGGTATTGAGGGAGCACTATTTGAGGTACTGAGTGAGCACTTTCTGAGGTATTGAGGGAGCACGATCTGAGGTACTGAGTAAGCACTATCTGAGGTATTGAGGAAGCACTTTCTGAGGTATTGAGGGTGCACTATCTGACGTATTGAGGAAGCACTTTCTGAGGTAATGAGGGAGCACTATCTGAGGTATTGAGGAAGCACTTTCTGAGGTATTGAGGGAGCACTTTTGAGGTATTGAGGGAGAACTATCTTAGGTATTGAGGGAGCACTCTCTGAGGTATTGAGGTAGCACTTTCTGTGGTACTGAGGGGACACTTTCTGAGGTATTGGGGGAGCACTATCTGACGTACTGAGGGAGCACTTTCTGACGTACTGAGGGAGAACTATCTGAGGTACTGAGTGAGCACTTTCTGAAGTATTGAGGGAGCACTTTCGGAGGTATTGAGGGACCACTATCTGAGGTATTGAGGAAGCACTTTCTGACGTATTGAGGAAGCACTTTCTGAGGCATTGAGGGAGCAATATCTGAGGTACTGAGGGAGCACTTTCTGAGGAATTTAGGAGCACTTTCTGAGGTACTGAGGGAGCAAGTTCTGAGGATTTGAGGAAGCACACTCTGAGGTACTGAGGGAGAACTATCTGAGGTATTGATGGAGCACTTTCTGAGGTATTGAGGTAGCACTTTCTGTGGTACTGAGGGGACACTTTCTGAGGTATTGAGGGAGCACTATCTGACGTACTGAGGGAGCACTTTCTGAGGTACTGAGGGAGAACTATCTGAGGTACTGAGTGAGCACTTTCTGAAGTATTGAGGGAGCACTTTCGGAGGTATTGAGGGACCACTATCTGAGGTATTGAGGAAGCACTTTCTGAGGTATTGAGGGAGCACATTCTGACGTATTGAGGAAGCACTTTCTGAGGTATTGAGGGAGCACTATCTGAGGTATTGAGGGAGCAAGTTCTGAGGTATTGAGGAAGCACACTCTAAGGTACTGAGGGAGAATTATCTGAGGTTTTGATGGAGCACTTTCTGAGGTATTGAGGGTGCACTATCTGACGTACTGAGTTAGCACTTTCTGAGGTATTGAGGAAGCACTTTCTGAGGTATTGAGCAAGCACTTTCTGAGGTATTGAGGGAACACAATCTGATGTATTGAGCAAGCACCTTATGAGGTATTGAGGGAGCACTTTCTGAGATATTGAGGGAGCACTAACTGAGGTACTGAGGCAGAACTATCTGTGGTATTGATGGAGCACTTTCTGAGGTATTGAGGAAGCACTATCTGAGGTATTGAGGGAACACAATCTGAGGTATTGAGGAAGCACTCTCTGAGATACTGATGGAGAACTATCTGAGGTACTGAGGGAGATCTATCTGAGATACTGAGGGAGCACTTTCTGAGGTATTAAGGGAGCACTATCTGAGGCATTGAGGGAGCAATATCTGAGGTACTGAGGGAGCACTTTCTGAGGAATTTAGGAGCACTTTCTGAGGTACTGAGGGAGCAAGTTCTGAGGATTTGAGGAAGCACACTCTGAGGTACTGAGGGAGAACTATCTGAGGTATTGATGGAGCACTTTCTGAGGTATTGAGGGAGCACTATCTGAGGTACTGAGTGAGCACTTTCTGAGGTATTGAGGGAGCACTATCTGAGGTACTGAGTGAGCACTTTCTGAGGTATTGAGGAAGCACTTTCTGAGGTATTGAGGGTGCGCTATCTGACGTATTGAGGAAGCACTTTCTGAGGTAATGAGGGAGCACTATCTGAGGTATTGAGGAAGCACTTTCTGAGGTATTGAGGAAGCACTTTCGAGGTATTGAGGGAGAACTACCTGAGATATTGAGGGAGCACTCTCTGAGGTATTGAGGGAGCACTTTCTGAGGTATTGAGGAAGCACTTTCTGAGGTATTGAGGGAGCACTATCTGACGTACTGAGGGAGCACTTTCTGAGGTACTGAGGGAGAACTATCTGAAGTACTGAGTGAGCACTTTCTGAAGTATTGAGGGAGCACTTTCGGAGGTATTGAGGGACCACTATCTGAGGTATTGAGGAAGCACTTTCTGAGGTATTGAGGGAGCACATTCTGAAGTATTGAGGAAGCACTTTCTGAGGTATTGAGGGAGCACTATCTGAGGTATTGAGGGAGCAAGTTCTGAGGTATTGAGGAAGCACACTCTAAGGTACTGAGGGAGAATTATCTGAGGTTTTGATGGAGCACTTTCTGAGGTATTGAGGGAGCACTATCTGAGGTACTGAGTGAGCACTTTCTGAGGTATTGAGGGAGCACCTTCTGAGGTATTGAGCAAGCACTTTCTGAGGTATTGAGGGAACACAATCTGATGTATTGAGGAAGCACCTTATGAGGTATTGAGGGAGCACTTTCTGAGATATTGAGGGAGCACTAACTGAGGTACTGAGGCAGAACTATCTGTGGTATTGATGGAGCACTTTCTGAGGTATTGAGGAAGCACTATCTGAGGTACTGAGGGAACAAGTTCTGAGGTATTGAGGAAGCACTCTCTGAGGTACTGATGGAGAACTATCTGAGGTACTGAGGGAGATCTATCTGAGATACTGAGGGAGCACTTTCTGAGGTATTAAGGGAGCACTCTCTGAGGCATTGAGGGAGCAATATCTGAGGTACTGAGGGAGCACTTTCTGAGGTATTGAGGGAGCACTTTCTGAGGTGCTGAGGGAGCACTATCTGAGGTATTGAGGAAGCACTTTCTGAGGTATTGAGGGAGCACTTTTGAGGTATTGAGGGAGAACCATCTTAGGTATTGAGGGAGCACTCTCTGAGGTATTGAGGGAGCACTATCTGACGTACTGAGGGAGCACTTTCTGAGGTACTGAGGGAGAACTATCTGAGGTACTGAGTGAGCACTTTCTGAAGTATTGAGGGAGCACTTTCGGAGGTATTGAGGGACCACGATCTGAGGTATTGAGGAAGCACTTTATGAGGTATTGAGGGAGCACTTTCTGACGTATTGAGGAAGCACTTTCTGAGGTATTGAGGGAGCACTATCTGAGGTATTGAGGAAGCACTTTCTGAGAAATTGGGGGAGCACTATCTGAGGTACTGAGGGAGCAAGTTCTGAGGTATTGATGAAGCACACTCTAAGGTACTGAGGGAGAATTATCTGAGGTATTGAGGGAACACAATCTGATGTATTGAGGAAGCACCTTATGAGGTATTGAGGGAGCACTTTCTGAGATATTCAGGGAGCATTAACTGAGGTACTGAGTCAGAACTATCTGTGGTATTGATGGAGCACTTTCTGAGGTATTGAGGAAGCACTATCTGAGGTACTGAGGGAACAAGTTCTGAGGTATTGAGGATACACTCTCTGAGGTACTGATGGAGAACTATCTGAGGTACTGAGGGAAATCTATCTGAGGTACTGAGGGAGCACTTTCTGAGGTTTTAAGGGAGCACTTTCTGAGGCATTGAGGGAGCAATATCTGAGGTACTGAGGGAGCACTATCTGAGGTATTGAGGGAGAACTATCTAAGGTATTGTGGGAGCACTATCTGAGGCATTGAGGAAGAACTATCTGTGGTATTGAGGGAGCACTTTCAGAGGTATTGAGGGAGAACTATCTGAGGTATGGAGGGAGAACTATCTGAGGTTTTGAGGAGCACTATCTGAGTTATTGAGGGAGAACTCTCTGAGGTATTGAAGGAGAACTATCTTAGGTATTGAGGGAGCACTCTCTGAGATATTGATGGAGCAGTTTCTGAGGTATTGTGGTAGCACATTCTATGGTACTGAGGGGGCACCTTCTGAGGTATTGAGGGAGCACTATCTGACGTACTGAGGAAGCAATATCAGAGGTACTAATGGAGAAGTATCTGAGGTATTGATGGAGCACTATCTGAGGTATTGATGGAACACTCTCTGAGGTATTGAGCGAGCACATTCGAGGTATTGAGGGAGAACTAACTGAGGAATTGAGGGAGCAATTTCTGAGGTACTGAGGAAGCACTATCTGAGGTATTGAGGGAGCACCTTCTGAGGTGCTGAGGAAACACTATCTGAGGTACTGAGGGAGCACTTTCTGTGGTACTGAGGGAGAACTATCTGAGATAATGAGGGACAACTTTTTGAAGTCTTGAGGGAGAACTTTCTGAGGTATTGAGGGACCACTATCTGAGGTATTGAGGAAGCACGTTCTGAGGTATTGAGGGAACACTTTCTGAGGTATTGAGGGAGCACTATCTGAGGTACTGAGGGTGCACTTTCTGAGGTATTGAGGAAGCACTTTCTGAGGTATTGAGGCAGCACTTTTTGAGGTATTGAGGAAGCACTTTCTGAGGTACTGAAGGAGCACTTTCTGAGGTATGGAGGGAGCACTATCTGAGGTACTGAGTGAGCACTTTCTGAGGTATTGAGGAAGCACTTTCTGAGGTATTGAGGGAACACAATCTGATGTATTGAGGTAGCACTTTATGAGGTATTGAGGGAGCACTATCTGAGGTATTGAGGGAGCACTATCTGAGGTACTGAGGGAGAACTATCTGTGGTATTGATGGAGCACTTTCTGAGGTATTGAGGGTGCACTATCTGAGGTATTGAGGGAGCACTTTCTGAGGTATTGAGGAAGCACTCTCTGAGGTACTGAGAGAGAACTATCTGAGGTACTGAGGGAGAACTATCTGAGGTACTGAGGGAGCACTTTCTGAGGAATTAAGGGAGCACTATCTGAGGCAATGAGGGAGCAATACCTGAGGTACTGAGGGAGCACTTTCTGAGGTATTTCGGGAACACTTTCTGAGGTACTGAGTGAGAACTATCTGAGGTACTGAGGGAGAATTATCTGAGGTACTGAGGGAGTACTATCTGAGGTACTGAGGGAGTAGTTTCTGATTTATTAGGGGAGCACTTTCTGACGTACTGAGGAAGCATTAGCTGAGGTTCTGAGTGAGTACTATCTGAGGTACTAAGGGATCACTTTCTGAGGTATTGAGGGAGTACTTTCTGAGGTACAGCGGGATCACGATCTGAGGTATTGAGGGAGACCTATCTGAGGTATTGCGGGACCACTATTTGAGGCATTGAGGGAGAACTATCTGAGGTATTGAGGGAGCAATGTCAGAGGTATTGAGGGAGAACTATCTGAGGTATTGAGGGAGCACTATCTGAGGTATTGAGGGATAACTACCTGAGGTATTGAGGAGCACTATCTGAGGTATTGAGGGAGCACTTTTAGAGGTATTGAGGGAGAACTATCTGAGGTATTGAGGGAGCACTTTCTGAGGTATTGAGGAAGCACTCTCTGAGGTACTGAGAGAGAACTATCTGAGGTACTGAGGGAGAACTATCTGAGGTACTGAGGGAGCACTTTCTGAGGAATTAAGGGAGCACTATCTGAGGCAATGAGGGAGCAATACCTGAGGTACTGAGGGAGCACTTTCTGAGGTATTTAGGGAGCACTTTCTGAGGTACTGAGTGAGAACTATCTGAGGTACTGAGGGAGAATTATCTGAGGTACTGAGGGAGTACTATCTGAGGTACTGAGGGAGTAGTTTCTGATTTATTAGGGGAGCACTTTCTGACGTACTGAGGAAGCATTAGCTGAGGTTCTGAGTGAGTACTATCTGAGGTACTAAGGGATCACTTTCTGAGGTATTGAGGGAATACTTTCTGAGGTACAGCGGGAACACGATTTGAGGTATTGAGGGAGAACTATCTGAGGTATTGCGGGACCACTATTTGAGGCATTGAGGGAGAACTATCTGAGGTATTGAGGGAGCAATTTCAGAGGTATTGAGGGAGAACTATCTGAGGTATTGAGGGAGCACTATCTGAGGTATTGAGGGATAACTACCTGAGGTATTGAGGAGCACTATCTGAGGTATTGAGTGAGCACTTTTAGAGGTATTGAGGGAGAACTATCTCAGGTACTGAGGGAGATCTATCTGAGGTACTGAGGGATCACTTTCTGCGGTATTAAGGGAGCACTATCTGAGGCATTGAGGGAGCAATATCTGAGGTACTGAGGGAGCACTTTCTGAGGTATTTAGGGAGCACTTTCTGAGGTACTGAGTGAGAACTATCCGAGGTACTGAGGGAGAACTCTCTGAGGTGCTGAGGGAGCTGTTTCTGAGGTATTGAGGGAGCACTTTCTGACGTACTGAGGAAGCACTAGCTGAGTTTCTGAGTGTGTGCTATCTGAGGTACTGAGGGAGCACTTTCTGAGGTATTGAGGGAGCACTTTCTGCGGTACTGAGGGAGAACTATCTGAGGATTGAGGGAGAACTATCTGAGGTATTGCGGGAGCACGATCTGAGGCATTGAGGGAGAACTATCTGAGGTATTGAGGGAGCACTGTCAGAGGTATTGAGGGAGAACTATCTGAGGTATTGAGGGAGCACTATCTGAGGTACGGAGGGAGAACTATCTGAGGTTTTGACGAGCACTATCTGAGGTGTTGAGGGAGAATTATCTGAGATATTGTCGGAGAACTATCTTAGGTATTGAGGGAGCACTGTCTGAGTTATTGAGGACCACCTTCTGAGGTATTGAGGTAACACTTTCTGAGTTACTGAGGGGACACTTTCTGAGGTATTGAGGGAGCACTATCTGACATACTGAGGAAGCACTTTCAGAGGGACTAATGGAGAACTATCTGAGGTATTGATGGAGCACTTTCTGAGTTATTGAGGGAGCACTTTCTGAGGTACTGATGGAACACTCTCTGAGGTATTGAGCGAGCACTTTCGAGGTACTGAGGAAGGACTATATAAGGTATTGAGGGAGCACCTTCTGAGGTGCTGAGGAAGCAATATCTGAGGTACTGAGGGAGCACTTTCTGAGGTACTGAGGGAGAACTATCTGAAGCACTGAAGGACAACTTTCTGAAGTATTGAGGGAGCACTTTCTGAGGTATTGCGGGACCACTATCTGAGGTATTGAGGAACCACGTTCTAAGGTATTGAGGGAGCACTTTCTGAGGTATTGAGGGAGCACTATCTGAGGTACTGAGGGAGCACTTTCTGAGTATTGAGGAAGCACTTTCTGAGGTATTGAGGAAGCACTTTCTGAGGTATTGTGGGAGCACTATCTGAGGTATTGGGGAAGCACTTTCTGAGGTACTGAGGAAGCACTTTCTGAGGTACTGATGGAGCACTTTCTGAGGTATTGAGGGAGCACTATCTGAGGTACTGAGGGAGCAAGTTCTGTGGTATTGAGGAAGCACACTCTGAAGTACTGAGGGAGAGCTATCTGAGGTATTGATGGAGCACTTTCTGAGGTATTGAGGGAGCACTATCTGAGGTGCTGAGTAACACTTTCTGAGGTATTGAGGGAACACAATCTGATGTATTGAGGTAGCACCTTATGAGGTATTGAGGGAGCACTTTCTGAGGTATTGAGGGAGCACTATCTGAGGTACTAAGGGAGAACTATCTGTGGTACTGATGGAGCACTTTCTGAGGTATTGCGGAAGCACTTTGTGAGGTACTGAGGTAGCGCTTTCTGAGGTACTGAGGGAGCACTATCTGAGGTACTGAGGGAACAAGTTCTGAGGTATTGAGGAAGCACTCTCTGATGTACTGAGGGAGATCTATCTGAGGTACTGAATGAGCACATTCTGAGGCATTAAGGGAGCACTATCTGAGGCAATGAGGGTGCAATATCTGAGGTACTGAGGGAGCACTTTCTGAGGTATTTCGGGAGCACTTTCTGAGGTACTGAGTGAGAACTATCTGAGGTACTGAGGGAGAACTATCTGAGGTGCTGAGGGAGCAGTTTCTGAGGTATTGATGGAGCACTTTCTGACGTACTGAGGAAGCACTAGCTGAGGTTCTGAGTGAGTACTATCTGAGGTACTGAGGGATCACTTTCTGAGGTATTGAGGGAGAAACTTTCTGAGATATTGAGGGAGCACTTTCTGAGGAACTGCGGGAGTACTATCTGAGGTATTGAGGGAGACCTATCTGAGGTATTGTGGTAGCACTATCTGAGGCATTGAGGGAGAAATTTCTGAGGTATTGAGGGAGCACTAGCTGAGGTGTTGAGGGAGAGCTATCTGAGGTATTGAGGGAGCACTATGTAGGGTATTGAGGGAGAACTATCTGAGGTATTGAGGAGCACTATCTGAGGTATTGAGGGAGAACTATCTGAGGTATTGAGGGAGCACTGTCAGAGGTATTGAGGGGGAACTATCTGAGGTATTGAGGGAGCCCTCTCTGAGGTATTGATGGAGCACTTTCGGAGGTGTTGAGGTAGCACTTTCTGAGGTACTGAGGGGACACATTCTGAGGTATTGAGGGAGCACTATCTGACGTACTGAGGGAGCACTATCAGAGCTACTGATGGAGAAATATCTGAGGTATTGATGGAGCACTTTCTGAGGTATTGGGGGAGCACTTTCGAGGTATTGAGGGAGAACTACCTGAGGTGTTGAGGGAGCACATTCTGAGGTACTGAGGAAGCACTATCTGAGGCATTGAGGGACCAGAATCTGAAGTATTGAGGGAGCACTTTCTGAGGTATTGAGGGACCACTATCTCAGGTATTGAGGAAGCACTTTCTGAGGTATTGAGGGAACACTTTCTGAGGTATTGAGGGAGCACTATCTGAGGTACTGAGGGAGCACTTTCTGTGGTATTGAGGAAGCACTTTCTGAGGTATTGTGGAAGCACTTTCTGAGATATTGAGAAGCACTGTCTGAGGTATTGAGGAAGCACTATCTGAGGTATTGAGGAAGCACTTTCTGAGGTACTGAGGGAGCACTTTCTGAGGTATTGAGGGAGCAATTTCAGATGTATTGAGGGAGAACGATCTGAGGTATTGAGGGAGCACTATCTGAGGTATTGAGGGAGAACTATCTGAGATATTGAGGAGAACTATCTGAGGTATTGAGGGAGAAATATCTGAGGTATTGAGCGAGCACTTTCAGAGGTTTTGAGGGAGAACTATCTGAGGTATTTAAGGAGAACAATCTTAGGTTTTGAGGGAGCACTCTCTGAGGTATTGATGGATCACTTCCTGAGGTATTGCGGTAGCACTTTCTGAGGTACTGAAGGGACACTTTCTGAGGTATTGGGGGAGCACTATCTGACGTACTGAGGAAGCACTATCAGATGTACTGATGGAGAACTATCTGTGGTATTGATGGAGCACTTTCTGAGGTATTGATGGAACACTCTCTGAGGTATTGAGGGAGCACTTTCGATGTATTGAGGGAAAACTACCTGAGGAATTGAGGGAGCACTTTCTGAGTTACTGAGTGAGCACTTTCTGAGGTACTGAGGGAGAACTATCTGAGGTATTGAGGGACAACTTTCTGAAGTATTGAGGGGGCACTTTCTGAGGTATTGAGGGAGCACTTTCTGAGGTATTGAGGGAGCACTATCTGAGGTACTGAGGGAGCACATTCTGAGGTATTGAGGAAGCACTTTCTGAGGTATTGAGGAAACACTTTCTGAGGTATTGAGGGAGCACTATCTGAGGTATTGGGGAAGCACTTTCTGAGGTATTGAGGAAGCACTTTCTGAGGTACTGAGGGAGCACTTTCTGAGGTATTGAGGGAGCACTATCTGAGGTACTGAAAGAACATGTTCTGAGGTGTTGAGGAAGCACACTCTGAAGTACTGAGGGAGAGCTATCTGAGGTATTGATGGAGCACTTTCTGAGGTATTGAGGGAGCACTATCTGAGGTACTGAGTGAGCACTTTCTCAGGTATTGAGGGAGCACTTTCTGAGGTATTGAGGGAGCACTATCTGAGGTACTGAGGGAGAACTATCTGTGGTATTGATGGAGCACTTTCTGAGGTATTGAGGAAGCACTTTGTGAGGTACTGAGGGAGCGCTTTCTGAGGTATTGAGGGATCACAATCTGAGGTACTGAGGGAACAACTTCTGAGGTATTGAGGAAGCAATCTCGGATGTACTGAGGGAGAACTATCTGTGGTACTGAGGGAGAACTATCTGAGGTACTGAGGGAGCAATTTCTGAGGTATTAAGGGAGCACTATCTGAGTCAATGAGGGAGCAATATCTGAGGTACTGAGGGAGCACTTTCTGAGGTATTTAGGGAGCACTTTCTGAAGTACTGAGTGAGAACTATCTGAGGTACTGAGGGAGAACTATCTGAGGTGCTGAGGGAGCAGTTTCTGACGTACTGAGGAAGCACTAGCTGAGGTTCTGAGTGAGTACTATCTGAGGTACTGAGGGATCCCTTTCTGAGGTATTGAGGGAGAAACTTTCTGAGGTATTGAGGGAGCACTTTCTGAGGTACTGCGGGAGCACTATCTGAGGTATTGAGGGAGACCTATCTGAGGTATTGTGGGAGCACTACCTGAGGCATTGAGGGAGAACTATCTGAGCTATTGAGGGAGCACTATCTGAGGTATTGAGGGAGAACTATCTGATGTATTGAGGAGCACTATCTGAGGTATTGAGGGGGAACTATCTGATGTATTGAGGAGCACTATCTGAGGTATTGAGGGAGAACTATCTGATGTATTGAGGAGCACTATCTGAGGTATTGAGGGGGAACTATCTGATGTATTGAGGAGCACTATCTGAGGTATTGAGGGGGAACTATCTGAGGTATTGACGGAGAACTATCTGAGGTATTGTGGGAGCACTATCTGAGGCATTGAGGGAAAACTATCTGAGGTATTGAGGGAGCACTGTCAGAGGTATTGAGGGAGAACTATCTGAGGTATTGGAGGAGCACTATCTGAGGTATTAAGGGAGCCCTCTCTGAGGTATTAAGGAGCACTTTCTGAGGTACTGAGGGGACACATTCTGAGGTATTGAGGGAGCACTATCTGACGTACTGAGAAAGCACTATCAGAGCTACTGTTGGAGAAATATCTGAGGTGTTGAGGGAGCACATTCTGAGGTACTGAGGAAGCACTATCTGAGGCATTGAGGGAGCACCTTCTGAGGTACTGAGGAAGCACTATCTGAGATACTGAGGGAGTGCTTTTTGAGGTACTGAGGGAGAACTATCTGAGGTACTGAGGAAGCACTATCAGAGCTACTGATGGAGAAATATCTGAGGTATTGATGGAGCACTTTCTGAGGTATTGAGGGAGCACTTTCTGAGGTACTGATGGAACATTCTCTGAGGTATTGAGGGAGCACTTTCGAGGTATTGAGGAAGCACTATCTGAGATACTGAGGGAGTGCTTTATGAGGTACTGAGGGAGAACTATCTGAGGTACTGTGGGACCAGTTTCTGAAGTATTGAGGGAGCACTTTCTGAGGTATTGAGGGACCACTATGTGAGGTATTGTGGAAACACTTTCTGAGGTATTGAGGGAGCACTATCGGAGGTATTGAGGTAGCACTTTCTGAGGTACTGAGGGAGCAATTTCTGAGGTATTGAGGGAGAACTATCTGAGATATTGAGGAGCACTTTCAGATGTATTGAGGGAGAAGGATCTGAGGTATTCAGGGAGCACTATCTGAGGTATTGAGGGAGAACTATCTGAGATATTGAGGAGCACTATCTGAGGTATTGAGGGAGAACTATCTGAGGTATTGAGCGAGCACTTTCAGAGGTTTTGAGGGAGAACTATCTGAGGTATTTTAGGAAAACTATCTTAGGTTTTGAGGGAGCACTCTCTGAGGTATTGATGGATCACTTTTTGATGTATTGAGGTAGCACTTTCTGAGGTACTGAGGGGACTCTTTCTGAGGTACTGAGGGAGCACTATCTGACGTACAGAGGAAGCACTATCAGATGTACTGATGGAGAACTATCTGAGGTATTGATGGAGCACTTTCTGAGGTATTGAGGGAGCACTTTCTGAGGTTTTGATGGAACACTCTCTGAGGAATTGAGGGAGCACTTTCGAGGTATTGAGGGAGAACTACCTGAGGAGTTGAGGGAGCACTTTCTGTGGTACTGAGGAAGCACAATCTGAGGTATTGAGGGAGCACCTTCTGAGGTACTGAGGAAGCACTATCTGAGGTACTGAGGGAGCACTTTCTGAAGTATTGAGGGAGCACTTTCTGAGGTATTGAGGGACCACTATCTGAGATATTGAGGAAGCACTTTCTGAGGTATTGAGGGAGCACTTTCTGAGGTATTGAGGGAGCACTATCTGAGGTACTGAGGGAGCACTTTCTGAGGTACTGAGGGAGAACTATCTGAGGTATTGAGGGAGCACTTTCTGAGGTATTGAGGAAGCACTTTCTGAGGTATTGAGGGAGCACTATATGAGGTGCTGAGGGAGCACTTTCTGAGGTACTGAGTGAGCACTTTCTGAGGTATTGAGGAAGCACTTTCTGATGTATTGAAGGAACACAATCTGATGTATTGCGGAAGCACTTTAAGAGGTATTGAGGGAGCAATATCTGAGGTATTGAGGGAGCACTGCTGAGGTACTGAGGCAGAACTATCTCTGGTATTGAAGGAGCACTTGCTGAGGTATTGAGGAAACACTTTCTGAGGTACTGAGGGAGCACTTTCTGAGGTACTGAGGGAGAACTATCTGAGGTACTGTGGGAGCACTTTCTGAAGTATTGAGGGAGCACTTTCTGAGATATTGAGGGACCACTATCTGAGGTATTGAGGAAGCACTTTCTGAGGTATTAAGTGTGCACTTTCTGAGGTACTGAGGGAGCACTATCTGAGTTACTGAGCGAGCACTTTCTGAGGTATTGAGAAAGCACTTTCTGAGGTATTGAGGAAGCACTTTCTGAGGTATTGAGGGAGCACTATCTGAGTTACTGAGGGAGCACTTTCTGAGGTATTGAGGAGCACTATCTGAGGTATTGAGGGAGCACTTTCTGAGGTATTGAGGAAGCACTCTCTGAGGTACTGAGAGAGAACTATCTGAGGTACTGAGGGAGAACTATCTGAGGTACTGAGGGAGCACTTTCTGAGGAATTAAGGGAGCACTATCTGAGGCAATGAGGGAGCAATACCTGAGGTACTGAGGGAGCACTTTCTGAGGTATTTAGGGAGCACTTTCTGAGGTACTGAGTGAGAATTATCTGAGGTACTGAGGGAGTACTATCTGAGGTACTGAGGGAGTAGTTTCTGATTTATTAGGGGAGCACTTTCTGACGTACTGAGGAAGCATTAGCTGAGGTACTGAGGGAGCACTATCTGAGTTACTGAGCGAGCACTTTCTGAGGTATTGAGAAAGCACTTTCTGAGGTATTGAGGAAGCACTTTCTGAGGTATTGAGGGAGCACTATCTGAGTTACTGAGGGAGCACTTTCTGAGGTATTGAGGAGCACTATCTGAGGTATTGAGGGAGCACTTTCTGAGGTATTGAGGAAGCACTCTCTGAGGTACTGAGAGAGAACTATCTGAGGTACTGAGGGAGAACTATCTGAGGTACTGAGGGAGCACTTTCTGAGGAATTAAGGGAGCACTATCTGAGGCAATGAGGGAGCAATACCTGAGGTACTGAGGGAGCACTTTCTGAGGTATTTAGGGAGCACTTTCTGAGGTACTGAGTGAGAATTATCTGAGGTACTGAGGGAGTACTATCTGAGGTACTGAGGGAGTAGTTTCTGATTTATTAGGGGAGCACTTTCTGACGTACTGAGGAAGCATTAGCTGAGGTTCTGAGTGAGTACTATCTGAGGTACTAAGGGATCACTTTCTGAGGTATTGAGGGAGTACTTTCTGAGGTACAGCGGGAACACGATCTGAGGTATTGAGGGAGAACTATCTGAGGTATTGCGGGACCACTATTTGAGGCATTGAGGGAGAACTATCTGAGGTATTGAGGGAGCAATTTCAGAGGTATTGAGGGAGAACTATCTGAGGTATTGTGGGAGCACTATCTGAGGTATTGAGGGATAACTACCTGAGGTATTGAGGAGCATTATCTGAGGTATTGAGGGAGCACTTTTAGAGGTATTGAGGGAGAACTATCTCAGGTACTGAGGGAGATCTATCTGAGGTACTGAGGGATCACTTTCTGCGGTATTAAGGGAGCACTATCTGAGGCATTGAGGGAGCAATATCTGAGGTACTGAGGGAGCACTTTCTGAGGTATTTAGGGAGCACTTTCTGAGGTACTGAGTGAGAACTATCCGAGGTACTGAGGGAGAACGCTCTGAGGTGCTGAGGGAGCAGTTTCTGAGGTATTGAGGGAGCACTTTCTGACGTACTGAGGAAGCACTAGCTGAGTTTCTGAGTGTGTGCTATCTGAGGTACTGAGGGAGCACTTTCTGAGGTATTGAGGGAGCACTTTCTGCGGTACTGAGGTGAGAACTATCTGAGGATTGAGGGAGAACTATCTGAGGTATTGCGGGAGCACGATCTGAGGCATTGAGGGAGAACTATCTGAGGTATTGAGGGAGCACTGTCAGAGGTATTGTGGGAGAACTATCTGAGGTATTGAGGGAGCACTATCTGAGGTACGGAGGGAGAACTATCTGAGGTTTTGACGAGCACTATCTGAGGTGTTGAGGGAGAATTATCTGAGATATTGTCGGAGAACTATCTTAGGTATTGAGGGAGCACTGTCTGAGTTATTGAGGACCACCTTCTGAGGTATTGAGGAAACACTTTCTGAGTTACTGAACGGGACACTTTCTGAGGTATTGAGGGAGCACTATCTGACATACTGAGGAAGCACTTTCAGAGGGACTAATGGAGAACTATCTGAGGTATTGATGGAGCACTTTCTGAGTTATTGAGGGAGCATTTTCTGAGGTACTGATGGAACACTCTCTGAGGTATTGAGCGAGCACTTTCGAGGTACTGAGGAAGCACTATATAAGGTATTGAGGGAGCACCTTCTGAGGTGCTGAGGAAGCAATATCTGAGGTACTGAGGGAGCACTTTCTGAGGTACTGAGGGAGAACTATCTGAGGTATTGAGGAACCACGTTCTAAGGTATTGAGGGAGCACTTTCTGAGGTATTGAGGGAGCACTATCTGAGGTACTGAGGGAGCACTTTCTGAGTATTGAGGAAGCACTTTCTGAGGTATTGAGGAAGCACTTTCTGAGGTATTGAGGGAGCACTATCTGAGGTATTGGGGAAGCACTTTCTGAGGTACTGAGGAAGCACTTTCTGAGGTACTGATGGAGCACTTTCTGAGGTATTGAGGGAGCACTATCTGAGGTACTGAGGGAGCAAGTTCTGTGGTATTGAGGAAGCACACTCTGAAGTACTGAGGGAGAGCTATCTGAGGTATTGATGGAGCACTTTCTGAGGTATTGAGGGAGCACTATCTGAGGTGCTGAGTAACACTTTCTGAGGTATTGAGGAACATAATCTGATGTATTGAGGTAGCACCTTATGAGGTATTGAGGGAGCACTTTCTGAGGTATTGAGGGAGCACTATCTGAGGTACTGAGGGAGAACTATCTGTGGTACTGATGGAGCACTTTCTGAGGTATTGCGGAAGCACTTTGTGAGGTACTGAGGTAGCGCTTTCTGAGGTACTGAGGGAGCACTATCTGAGGTACTGAGGGAACAAGTTCTGAGGTATTGAGGAAGCACTTTCTGAGGTACTGAGTGAGAACTATCTGAGGTACTGAGGGAGAACTATCTGAGGTGCTGAGGGAGCAGTTTCTGAGGTATTGATGGAGCACTTTCTGACGTACTGAGGAAGCACTAGCTGAGGTTCTGAGTGAGTACTATCTGAGGTACTGAGGGATCACTTTCTGAGGTATTGAGGGAGAAACTTTCTGAGATATTGAGGGAGCACTTTCTGAGGAACTGCGGGAGTACTATCTGAGGTATTGAGGGAGACCTATCTGAGGTATTGTGGTAGCACTATCTGAGACATTGAGGGAGAAATTTCTGAGGTATTGAGGGAGCACTAGCTGAGGTGTTGAGGGAGAACTATCTGAGGTATTGAGGGAGCACTATGTAGGGTATTGAGGGAGAACTATCTGAGGTATTGAGGAGCACTATCTGAGGTATTGAGGGAGAACTATCTGAGGTATTGAGGGAGCACTGTCAGAGGTATTGAGGGGGAACTATCTGAGGTATTGAGGGAGCCCTCTCTGAGGTATTGATGGAGCACTTTCGGAGGTGTTGAGGTAGCACTTTCTGAGGTACTGAGGGGACACATTCTGAGGTATTGAGGGAGCACTATCTGACGTACTGAGGGAGCACTATCAGAGCTACTGATGGAGAAATATCTGAGGTATTGATGGAGCACTTTCTGAGGTATTGGGGGAGCACTTTCGAGGTATTGAGGGAGAACTACCTGAGGTGTTGAGGGAGCACATTCTGAGGTACTGAGGACGCACTATCTGAGGCATTGAGGGACCAGAATCTGAAGTATTGAGGGAGCACTTTCTGAGGTATTGAGGGACCACTATCTCAGGTATTGAGGAAGCACTTTCTGAGGTATTGAGGGAACACTTTCTGAGGTATTGAGGGAGCACTATCTGAGGTACTGAGGGAGCACTTTCTGTGGTATTGAGGAAGCACTTTCTGAGGTATTGTGGAAGCACTTTCTGAGATATTGAGAAGCACTGTCTGAGGTATTGAGGAAGCACTATCTGAGGTATTGAGGAAGCACTTTCTGAGGTACTGAGGGAGCACTTTCTGAGGTATTGAGGGAGCAATTTCAGATGTATTGAGGGAGAACGATCTGAGGTATTGAGGGAGCACTATCTGAGGTATTGAGGGAGAACTATCTGAGATATTGAGGAGAACTATCTGAGGTATTGAGGGAGAAATATCTGAGGTATTGAGCGAGCACTTTCAGAGGTTTTGAGGGAGAACTATCTGAGGTATTTAAGGAGAACAATCTTAGGTTTTGAGGGAGCACTCTCTGAGGTATTGATGGATCACTTCCTGAGGTATTGATGGAACACTCTCTGAGGTATTGAGGGAGCACTTTCGATGTATTGAGGGAAAACTACCTGAGGAATTGAGGGAGCACTTTCTGAGTTACTGAGTGAGCACTTTCTGAGGTACTGAGGGAGAACTATCTGAGGTATTGAGGGACAACTTTCTGAAGTATTGAGGGGGCACTTTCTGAGGTATTGAGGGAGCACTTTCTGAGGTATTGAGGGAGCACTATCTGAGGTACTGAGGGAGCACATTCTGAGGTATTGAGGAAGCACTTTCTGAGGTATTGAGGAAACACTTTCTGAGGTATTGAGGGAGCACTATCTGAGGTATTGGGGAAGCACTTTCTGAGGTATTGAGGAAGCACTTTCTGAGGTACTGAGGGAGCACTTTCTGAGGTATTGAGGGAGCACTATCTGAGGTACTGAAAGAACATGTTCTGAGGTGTTGAGGAAGCACACTCTGAAGTACTGAGGGAGAGCCATCTGAGGTATTGATGGAGCACTTTCTGAGGTATTAAGGGAGCCCTCTCTGAGGTATTGAGGAGCACTTTCTGAGGTACTGAGGGGACACATTCTGAGGTATTGAGGGAGCACCATCTGACGTACTGAGGAAGCACTATCAGAGCTACTGTTGGAGAAATATCTGAGGTGTTGAGGGAGCACATTCTGAGGTACTGAGGAAGCACTATCTGAGGCATTGAGGGAGCACCTTCTGAGGTACTGAGGAAGCACTATCTGAGATACTGAGGGAGTGCTTTTTGAGGTACTGAGGGAGAACTATCTGAGGTACTGAGGAAGCTCTATCAGAGCTACTGATGGAGAAATATCTGAGGTATTGATGGAGCACTTTCTGAGGTATTGAGGGAGCACTTTCTGAGGTACTGATGGAACATTCTCTGAGGTATTGAGGGAGCACTTTCGAGGTATTGAGGGAGAACTACCTGAGGTGTTGAGGGAGCACTTTCTGAGGTACTGAGGAAGCACTATCTGAGATACTGAGGGAGTGCTTTATGAGGTACTGAGGGAGAACTATCTGAGGTACTGTGGGATCAGTTTCTGAAGTATTGAGGGAGCACTTTCTGAGGTATTGAGGGACCACTATGTGAGGTATTGTGGAAACACTTTCTGAGGTATTGAGGGAGCACTATCGGAGGTATCGAGGTAGCACTTTCTGAGGTACTGAGGGAGCAATTTCTGAGGTATTGAGGGAGAACTATCTGAGATATTGAGGAGCACTTTCAGATGTATTGAGGGAGAAGGATCTGAGGTATTGAGGGAGCACTATCTGAGGTATTGAGGGAGAACTATCTGAGATATTGAGGAGCACTATCTGAGGTATTGAGGGAGAACTATCTGAGGTATTTTAGGAGAACTATCTTAGGTTTTGAGGGAGCACTCTCTGAGGTATTGATGGATCACTTTCTGATGTATTGAGGTAGCACTTTCTGAGGTACTGAGGGACACTTTCTGAGGTATTGAGGGAGCACTATCTGACGTACAGAGGAAGCACTATCAGATGTACTGATGGAGAACTATCTGAGGTATTGATGGAGCACTTTCTGAGGTATTGAGGGAGGACTTTCTGAGGTTTTGATGGAACACTCTCTGAGGAATTGAGGGAGCACTTTCGAGGTATTGAGGGAGAACTACCTGAGGAGTTGAGGGAGCACTTTCTGTGGTACTGAGGAAGCACAATCTGAGGTATTGAGGGAGCACCTTCTGAGGTACTGAGGAAGCACTATCTGAGGTACTGAGGGAGCACTTTCTGAAGTATTGAGGGAGCACTTTCTGAGGTATTGAGGGACCACTATCTGAGATATTGAGGAAGCACTTTCTGAGGTATTGAGGGAGCACTTTCTGAGGTATTGAGGGAGCACTATCTGAGGTACTGAGGGAGCACTTTCTGAGGTACTGAGGGAGAACTATCTGAGGTATTGAGGGAGCACTTTCTGAGGTATTGAGGAAGCACTTTCTGAGGTATTGAGGGAGCACTATATGAGGTGCTGAGGGAGCACTTTCTGAGGTACTGAGTGAGCACTTTCTGAGGTATTGAGGAAGCACTTTCTGATGTATTGAAGGAACACAATCTGATGTATTGCGGAAGCACTTTAAGAGGTATTGAGGGAGCAATATCTGAGGTATTGAGGGAGCACTGCTGAGGTACTGAGGCAGAACTATCTCTGGTATTGAAGGAGCACTTGCTGAGGTATTGAGGAAACACTTTCTGAGGTACTGAGGGAGCACTTTCTGAGGTATTGATGGAACACTCACTGAGGTATTGAGGGAGCACTTTCGAGGCATTGAGGGAGAACTACCTGAGGTATTGAGGGAGCACCTTCTGAATTACTGAGGAGGCACTATCTGACGTACTGAGGGAGCACTTTCTGAGGTACTGAGGGAGAACTACCTGAGGTACTGAGGGAGCACTTTCTGAAGTATTGAGGGAGCACTTTCTGAGATATTGAGGGACCACTATCTGAGGTATTGAGGAAGCACTTTCTGAGGTATTGAGTGAGCACTTTCTGACGTATTGAGGGAGCACTATCTGAGTTACTGAGGGAGCACTTTCTGAGGTATTGAGAAAGCACTTTCTGAGGTATTGAGGAAGCACTTTCTGAGGTATTGAGGGAGCACTATCTGAGGTATTGAGGAAGCACTTTCTGAGGAATTGACGAAGCACTTTCATAGGTACTGAGGGAGGACTATCTGAGGTACTGAGGGAGCAAGTTCTGAGGTATTGAGGAAGCACACTCTGAGGTACTGAGGGAGTATTATCTGAGGTTTTGATGTAGCACTTTCTGAGGTATTGAGGGAGCACTATCTGAGGTACTGAGTGAGCACTTTCTGAGGTATTGAGGAAGCACTTTCTGAGGTATTGAGGGAACACAATCTGATGTATTGAGGAAGCACTTTATGAGGTATTGAGGGAGCACTTTCTGAGATATTGAGGGAGCACTGTCTGAGGTACTGAGGCAGAACTATCTGTGGTATTGATGGAGCACTTTCTGAGGTATTGAGGAAGCATTGGTGGGCGGCACGGTGGCACAGTGGTTAGCACTGCTGCCTCACAGCGCCAGAGACCCGGGTTCAATTCCCGACTGAGGCGACTGACTGTGTGGAGTTTGCACGTTCTCCCCGTGTCTGCGTGGGTTTCCTCCGGGTGCTCCGGTTTCCTCCCACAGTTTCAAAGATGTGCGGGTCAGGTGAATTGGCCATGCTAAATTGCCTGTAGTGTTAGGTTAAAGGGGTAAATGTAGGGGTATGGGTGGGTTGCGCTTCGGCGGGTCGGTGTGGACTTGTTGGGCCGAAGGGCCTGTTTCCACACTGTAAGTAATCTAATCTAATCTAATCTAATCACTTTCTGAGGTACTGAGGGAGCACTTTCTGAGGTATTGTGGGAGCACTATCTGAAGTACTGAGAGAACAAGTTCTGAGCTATTGAGGAAGCACTCTCTGAGGTACTGATGGAGAACTATCTCCGGTACTGAGGGAGATCTATCTGAGGTACTGAGCGAGAACTTTCTGAGGTATTAAGGGAGCACTATCTGAGGCATTGAGGGAGCAATAACTGATGTACTGAGGGAGCACTTTCTGAGGTATTTAGGGAGCAGTTTCTGAGGTACTGAGTGAGAACTATCTGAGGTACTGAGGGAGAACTCTCTGGGGTGCTGAGGGAGCAGTTTCTGAGGTATTGAGGGAGCACTTTCTGACGTACTGAGGAAGCACTACCTGAGGTTCTGAATGAGTACTATCTGAGGTACTGAGGGAGCACTTTCTGAGGTATAGAGGGAGCACTTTCTGAGGTACTGAGGGAGAACTATCTGAGGTATTGAGGGAGAACTATCTGAGGTATTGTGGGAACACTATCTGAGGCATTGAGGGAGAACTATCTGAGGTATTGAGGGAGCACTTTCAGAGGTATTGAGGGAGAACAGTCTGACGTATGGAGGGAGCACTATCTGAGGTACGGAGGGTGAACTATCTGAGGTTTTGAGGAGCACTATCTGAGGTATTGAGGGAGAACTCTCTGAGGTATTGAAGGAGAACTATCTTAGGTATTGAGGGAGCACTCTCTGAGGTATTGATGGAGCACTTTCTGAGGTATTGAGGTAGCACTTTCTGGGGTACTGAGGGGACACTTTCTGAGGTATTGAGGGAGCACTATCTGACGTACTGAGGGAGCACTATCGGATGTACTAATGGAGAACTATCTGAGGTATTGATGGAGCACTTTCTGGGGTATTGATGGAACACTCTCTGAGGTATTGAGCGAGCACCTTCGAGGTATTGAGGGAGAACTACCTGAGGAGTTGAGGGAGCACTTTCTGAGGCACTGAGGAAGCACTATCTGAGGTATTGAGGGAGCACCTTCTGAGGAGCTGAGGAAGCACTATCTGAGGTACTGAGGGAGCACTTTCTGAGGTACTGAGGGAGAACTACCTGAGGTACTGAGGGACAACTTTTTGAAGTATTGAGGGAGAACTTTCTGAGATATTGAGGGAGCACTATCTGAGGTACTGAGGAAGCACGTTCTGAGGTATTGAGGGAGCACTTTCTGAGGTATTGAGGGAGCACTATCTGAGGTACCGAGGGAGCACTTTCTGAGGTATTGAGGAAGCACTTTCTGAGGTATTGAGGAAGCACTTTCTGAGGTATTGAGGGAGCACTTTCTGAGGTACTGAGGGAGAACTATCTGAGGGACTGAGGGAGAACTATCTGTGGTATTGATGGAGCATTTTCTGATCTATTGAGGAAGCACTTTGTGAGGTACTGAGGGAGCACTTTCTGAGGTATTGAGGGCGCACTATCTGAGGTACTGAGGGAACAAGTTCTGAGGTATTGAGTAAGCACTCTCTGAGGTACTGAGAGAGAACTATCTGAGGGACTGAGGGAGAACTATCTGAGGTCCTTCGGGAGCACATTCTGAGGTATTAAGGGAGCACTATCTGAGGCAATGAGGGAGCAATACCTGAGGTACTGAGGGAGCACTTTCTGAGGTATTTAGGGAGCACTTTCTGAGGTACTGTGTGAGAACTATCTGAGGTACTGAGGGAGCACTATCTGACGTACTGAGGAAGCACTAGCTGAGGTTCTGAGTGAGTACTATCTGTGGTACTGAGGGATCACTTTCTGAGGTATTGAGGGAGCACTTTCTGAGGTACTGCGGGAGCACTATCTGAGGTATTGAGGGAGAACTATCTGAGGTATTGTGGGAGCACTATCTGAGGCATTGAGGGAGAACTATCTGAGGTATTGAGTGAGCAATTTCAGAGGTATTGAGGGAGAACTATCTGAGGTTGTGAGGGAGCACTATCTGAGGTATTGAGGGAGAACTATCTGAGGTATTGAGGGAGAACTATCTGAGGTATTGAGGGAGCCCTCTCTAAGGTATTGATGGAGCACTTTCTGAGGTATTGAGGTAGCACTTTCTGAGGTACTGAGGGGACACATTCTGAGGTATTGAGGGAGCACTATCTGACGTATTGTGGAAGCACTATCAGAGCTACTGATGGAGAACTATCTCAGGTATTGATGGAGCACTTTCTGAGGTATTGAGGGAGCACTTTCTGAGGTATTGTGGGCGCACTTTCTGAGGTACTGATGGAACAATCTCTGTGGTATTGAGGGACCACTTTCGAGGTATTGAGGGAGAACTACCTGAGGTATGGAGGGAGCACTTTCTGAGGTTCTGAGGAAGCACTATCTGAGGTATTGAGGAAGCACCTTCTGAGGTACTGAGGGAGAACTATCTGAGGTACTGAGGGACTAGTTTCTGAAGTATTGAGGGAGCACTTTCTGAGGTATTGAGGGACCACTATCTGAGGTACTGAGGGAGCACTTTCTGAGGTATTGAGGGAGCACTATCTGAGGTACTGCGGGAGCACTTTCTGAGGTATTGAGGGAGCACTTTCTGAGGTATTGAGGGAACACTTTCTGATGTATTGAGGGAGCACTTTCTGAGGTATTGAGGAAGCACTTTCTGAGGTACTGAGGAAGCACTTTCTGAGGTATTGAGGAAGCACTTTCTGAGGTACTGAGGGAGCACTATCTGAGGTACTGAGGGAGCACATTCTGAGGTATTGAGGGAAAACAATCTGATGTATTGAAGAAGCACTTTATGAGGTACTGAGGGAGCACTTTCTGAGGTATTGAGGGTGCACTATCTGAGGTACTGAGGGTGCACTTTCTGAGGTGTTGAGGAAGCACTTTCTGAGGGACTGAGGGAGAACTATCTGAGGTACTGAGGGAGAACTATCTGAGCTACTGAGTGAGCACTTTCTGAGGTATTAAGGGAGCACTATCTGAGGCATTGAGGGAGCACTTTCAGAGGTATTGAGGGAGCACTTTCAGAGGTATTGTTGGAGAACTCTCTGAGGTATTCAGTGAGCACTATCTGAGGTATTGAGGGAGCACTATCTGAGGTACTGAGGCAGAAACTATCTGAGGTATTGAGGGAGCACTATCTGAGGCATTGACGGAGAACTATCTGAGGTATTGCGGGAGCACTTTCAGAGGTTTTGAGGCAGAACTATCTGACGTATTGTGGGAGAACTATCTTAGGTATGTAGGGAGGACTTTCAGAGGTATTGAGCGAGCACTGTCTGAGGTATTGATGGAGCACTTTCTGATGTATTGAGGGAGCACTATCTGACGTACTGAGGAACCACTATTTGAGGTACTGAGGGAGAACTATCTGAGGTATTGATGGAGCACTTTCTGAGGTATTGTGGGAGCATTTTATGAGGTACTGAGGTGACACTTTCTGAGTTATTAAGGGAGCACTTTCATCGGTATTGAGGGAGAACTATCAGAGGTATGGAGGGATCACCTTCTGAGGTACTGAGGAAGCACTACCTGAGGTACTGAGGGAGAACTATCTGAGGTACTGAGGGAGAACTATCTGAGGTACTGAGTGACTACTTTCTGAAGTATTGAGGGAGCACTTTATGAGGTACTGAGGGAGTACTATCTTAGGTCCTGAGGGAGAACTATCTGAGGTACTGAGGGAGCACTTTCTGAGGTATTGAGGGAGAAGTATCTGAGGTACTGAGGGAGCACACTCTGAGTTATTGAGGGAGCACTATCTGAGGTACTGAGGGAGAACTATCTGAGGTAGTGAGGGAGCACCTTCTGAGGTATTGAGGAAGCACTTTCTGAGTTATTGAGGGAGCACTATCTGAGGTATTGAGGAAGCACTTTCTGAGGTACTGAGGGAGCACTTCCTGAGGTATTGAGGGGACACTTTCTGAGGTATTGAGATAGCACTATCTGAGGTATTCAGGGAGCACTATCTGAGGTATTCATGGAGCACTATCTGAGGTACTGAGGGAGCACTATCTGAGGTATTCAGGGTGAACTATCTGAGGTATTGAGGGAGCACTATCTGGTGGTACAGAGTGCAGAGAATAGAAAGGAACAGATGCAATTCCCTGATCATTTCCTCAGGGTCCCCGAGGCACTCTGGTGTCATAATTTGAAATGGAAGCCACTCCCCATTTCAGCAGATCCAGATCATTTTAAACAATCAGTGAAAAATCACAGCAGCATGTGTCTGAAACATGGTTTGCGGGAAAACTTTCATCAATCTATTGTTACTTGTTGCTTAGAGACGCTTTAGAAAAGCAGCACCCAAACAGACTAATGCTGTTGATGCAAGAGGTGGTGCACAGGAAGATCCAACAAGTCTCTGTAGCTGTTGTCTGTCCCCCTGGAGCAGTCATCATGTGAGATCATGGCTCAGTCCTCGGAGATATCATTTCTCCATCAACACCCCGACAATGCCTTTACAGCTGTGTGTGTGTGTGTGTGTGAGAGAGAGAGAGAGACTGCCAGTGTTTGTGTGTGTGAAAGAGTGGATGCATGTGTATCTCTGTGTGTCTGTATATGTGTGCGTGAGAAAGAAATTGCATGTTCATGTGAGAGTGTGTGGCCATATGTGTTTGAGGGTGTGTGTGTCTCTGTGTGCATGTGTGTGAGTGAGGGTGTGCGTGAGAGAGTGTGTGTGTGTGAGAGAGAGTGTATCTGTGTGTCTGTGTGTGTGAGAGAATGTGTCTGTGTGTCTATTGTGTATGTGTCTGTGTGTCTATGTGGGTATATGTCTGTGTGTCTGTATGACAGTGTGTCTTATGTGAGAAATAGTGTGTATGTGTGTGTGAGAGAGTGTGTATGTCAGTGTGTGTGTGTGAGAGAGTGTGTGTATGCATATTTGAGGGAGCGTGTGTCTGTGTGTGTATGTGTGTGTGAGAGAGAGTGTAACTGTGTGTTTGTGTGTGTGTGAGAGAGAGCGTCTGTGTGTGTGAGAGTGTGTGTCAGTTTGTGTGTGTGTGAGAGTGTGTGTCCATGTGTGTGTGTGAGGGAGAGTGTGTCTATATGTGTTTGAGGGAGCGTGTGTCTGCGCGTGTATGTGTGTGTGTGAGAGAGTGTGCGTTTATGTGTGTATGTGAGAGAGTGTGTCTGTGTGTGTTTGAGGGAGCGTGTGTCTGCGAGTGTATGTGTGTATGAGAGAGAGTAACTGTGCGTTTATGTGTGTATGTGAGAGAATGTGTCTGTGTGTGCTTGAGGGATCGTGTGTTTGTGTGTCTGTCTGTGTGTATGTGTGAGAGAGAATGTCTGTGTGTGTGAGAGACAGAGAGTGTGTGTGAGAGAGAGTGTCTATGTGCGTGAGAGTGAGTGGGTGTGTGAGAGAATGAGAGTGTGTGTGTGTAAATGAGAGAGAGTGTGTGTATTTGTGTGTGTGAGAGAGTGTATCTGCGTGAGAGTGTCTGTGTGAGAGAGTGAGTGGGTGTGTGAGAGAATGAGAGTGTGTGTTTGTAAATGAGAGAGTGTGTGTATTTGTGTGTGTGAGAGAGTGTGTCTGCGTGAGAGTGTCTGTGTGTGTGAGAGAGTGTGTCTGTGTGAGAGAGAGTGTGTCTGCGTGTATGTGTGAGAGAGTGTGCCCGTATGTGTATTTGAGGGAGCGTATGTCTGTGTGTGTATGTGTGTGAAAGATATAGTGTGTGCTTGTGTGTGAGAGTGTGTCTGTGTTTGTGTTTGAGGGAGCGTGTGTCTGTGTGTGTGTGAGAGAGCCTGTGTGTGGCGGGGTCCTTTGTGTATGTGTGTGTGAGAGTGTGTCTGTGTGTGTTTGAGGGAGTGTATGTGTGTGTGTATGTGTGTAAACTAGCCAATCTTATTGGGTGCTCATGAATATAAAATCCAGCTGCTGCTTCAAGTGAAATGGTCCTCGTGTCTCCAAAGACACAAAAGCTGCAAGAGTGAATGAACTGGGGGAAAGAGAGTGCTGTTCATTCCCGTGGGGATTTATCCGGTAAACCTTCCCCACACACTAACATCCCTCTGGCAATGCAGTGACTAGTCCTGCACACAGTGCCCCAGGTACAAACCAATGTAATGTCTTACCAGAGCATGGGACAGCTCCTCATTAGAGAGCGGTGTCTGATGGGGATTTAATCAGAGGGTCACCATGGCCCGGCTGAAGAGAGAGGTTGGGAAGGAGAGTCCTTCAGTGTAACCCCAGCTGGTGTGGGAATTGAACACACGCTATTGGTTTTACTCTGCATTATAAACCAACTGTCCAGCCAACTGAGCTAACTGACTTCACTCCAGGGGCATGCCCTGTATAACCCACTCATAGCCAGCCTGCACCTCAAGAGGAGCCAGGAGCAAGGCCATTCAGCCCCACCCTAACCCAGAAGGGAGAGCACGGGACGCTGATGGATGAAACAAGCCCCTCCCATCTGGCCGTCTGAAATGGAGCTGGAGGGACAGAGCACATCTGGCCTGCTGTTTACTTCCCTGAGACTGCCCTGCTCCACCTTACAGTGAGAGACTGAGGGGAACCGCAAGGAGATTTCACTTCTCACTGAGAGGCTGCAACTCCAATCCAAATCAGGCTGGTTCCCTCCGAGACTCACGGAAGAGGGCAGCTCTCTACAGATCAGGCCCTTGTGTCGTCCTAACCTCCAGTGTGTGGGCCAAGAGCAGGGAGGTAGTGTTAAGAACATAAGACCATCCGAAATAGGAACAGGAGACCATCCAGCCCCTCGAGCCTGCTCTGGTATTCAATAGGATCGTGGATGATTCAACATTCAATTTGGGAGCTGAAACTAGGACAATACAGAGACAGAGAATCAAATTATTCTGCCATGAGGAATCATCAGATGAAAGCACACACGCACACGGACACACGCACACACACACACAGACACGCACACACACACACAGACACATCCACACACAGACACATACAGGCACACACACATACACAGACACACACACACAGGCAGACACACATAAACACATACACACACACACAGACACATACAGGCACACACACACGCATACACACACACACACACACACACACACACACAGACACAAACACACACAGGCACATACACACACACACACACACACACACAGTGGGATTCAGGCCGTGTGTGGGAACGGGGAGAGACAAAGGAGCAAAATGCTAGAGAGGGATCTGATCCCACAGATTTCACTGCTTCCCTCTCTCTCTGCGGCTCTCATGTCTATTTTTGTGTTCCCAGTTCTCTCTCCCACATCTTTCCTTCAATCCCTATCTCTCAACATCCTTCACATATCTGTCCTGTTTCTATTTCCCAGTAGATTCCCTTCCTCCTTTATCACCTCACCAGGTTTTTCAGTAATGCTTAATCATTCAGTCTTTCACAAAACTAACACCTTGCTCATCTCTCTCTGCATCTGTTTCTCAGCTCTGTGGGATCTTGCTATTCCTGCCTGTACATCATTGTAGCCACATCACAGCCCCCACCACCACCCCACTCTCTCAGCTCTATGTCTCTGCTGCTGCAGCTCAACTCTCTCTCTCTGTCCTATATCTCTCCCTGGGATTTCCGTCTTGCTGTCTGCCTGAACTTCTCTCCCTCTTTTTCTCTCCCCATTTTCACTTTGTATCTGTCTGACATTGTATTTCTCTTCCTGGAGTTTCACTCTCTCTCTCTGTCTCTGTCCTGCTCTCTCTCAGTTCTTCTCACTTCCTCTCCCCTTCCCCCCCCGCCTGTCTTTATCTTGTTCTCTCCCTCCCTCATGCTGTCTGCCCGTCCATCTCTCTTTCTCTCCTGTAGTTTCTCTCCCTCTTTCTCCCTGGACCCCTCTGCTCTGTCCCAGTGACTGGGGAAGGGGCATTGGGAAGAGTTTGCCTCAGTGCCTGGTCTCTCCCAGGATTTATCCCGACTGTGGGGAGGGGGTGAATGGAAGGAACATGAAGTACTTTTCTGAGTGCGTCTGAAAAAGAGAGAAAGAGAACGAGAAAGGGAGAGTGACAAAAAGAGAGAGAGACATGGAGAGAGTGGAGATGGAGAAAGTGGAGAGAGAGAAATGGGCAGTAAGAGTCAGGGAGGTGGAGTGAGAAAAGGACAGAGTGAGAGACAGGGAGAGAGAGAGAGTGAGAAGGACATATATGGAGGGAGAAGGACAGTGTGTGTACTTGGCGATGGTTTTAGAGTGGGATCTTGCTGTGCATTACAGCAGTCAGTGTCAAAAGGCGAGTTAGACTCTGCACTATGTCCTCCAGCCCAGGGGCTGTAAGTCTGCATGGGAAGGGGGAGAGTGGGAGACACGGAGAGAATGGGACAGCCAGAGACAGGGGGAGGGTTTGATGGGGTTTTGGGGTTGGTGGAGAAAGGAGGGACTGTGGTCATAGAGAGATGGAGGGAGGGATAGCATGTGATGCAAAGTCTGAGACAGGGTGGAGAAGAGGTCTCCACACGAAGGATAGTCAATGAGGCCATTCAGGGGCCAATCCTGAGGATCCTGAACCAAACCAGGATCATTTAATGGGGCAGGGGGATGATGGGCAGAAATGACTCCATCTGTGATGCAAACCTTCTGTAATTCTCGGGCTGGGATCTTGCTGTACACTAAAACAGTCACAGACCAGTCAGTCAACCCAGACACATTTACCGGTGTGAGAAAGCGAGGACTGCAGATGCTGGAGAGTCAGATTTACAAAGTGAGGAGCTGGAGAAGCACAGCAGGTCAGCCAGGAGAGTCAATGGTTCAGGCCTGACCTGCTGGGCTTTTCCAGCTCCACACTTTTCCACTCAACTCCCTCTGCCCCAGGGAATGGGTCTCACAGCAATGTTGGGGGGCAGCAAAATATTTGAGGGGGGCACAGTTGGTGAGGTAGGTATTTTGGAGGGAAGGTATTGGGGAAGGGAATAAATTTGGGAGGAGAGTGAAAATGCGGGGCAAAATATTTTTAGGGGATTCAAAATTAGGTGAGCACTTTCAGGTCTGAAACAAAGAAAAAGAGAAAAGGAGTGTGAGAAAAAGAGAGAGAGGTCGAGAGAGTGGGGATGGAGAAGGGGGTTGAGAGAAAGATGGGGCAGAGACAGACAGTGAGAGGGAGGGTGTGAGAGAAAGGCAGATTGAGAGAAAGTGACAGACAGGGAGAGAGAAGGACAAAGAGAGAAGGGGAAGTTAGACTGAGAGAAACAGGCGTTGAAGCATGGACAGACTGAAGGGGGACACTCAGTATTCCAGTTGGTTCCAGCTCCCTCTCTCTCAATGGGTTTTCACATTCCCTCTCTCCCATGCTCCTGAGGTTTGCTTCGGCTTGTCTCGCTCCCTCTCTCTCTCCCTCTCTCTGGATGGTGAGCTGGTCTCTGTCCCTTGCCATGTTGGTCACCTCAGAAAGCCTCCAGAAAATTCAAGAGATCAGTTTGCAGGTGAACCCTGGTTTTGTTCATTTCTTGATGGTTTCCCAGAACTTTCTATACTTCTGGCCAATTCGGAGAATCAGTTAATAGTTTGAAGTGTTGCTAATCATTTGGATGGCTTGTTCCTGTTAGTTTCTTTGTGTAGCAGGACCTGGTGCCTTCCTATCTGGGCCCTCCTTTGTTTGGTGGAGACGTTGTTAGGGATATGCCTGCCCAGGGGAACTGTTGCCTTATGCTGATGGGATAACCATCTGGCTGCTGTCTGGCTTTTGTGATTTGGGAGTATAACTTGTCCAATATACCCAGCATCTCTTGGCTGTCTATCTGTGTTTTAGCAAGGAGGCCGCGACATTTCACCCATTCCCCCTCCCCCACCCAGTCTTTTGACTGGAAAGAAGCTTATACAATGAATTACAAACCTAATTTTAAAAGCTGGTTATGTTTGTTGTCAGAGTAGCCTGCTGTTTGAGCGAAAGCCATTTTGTACATTGGTCAAACCGATTGTCATAGGGCTGATAAGTGATATCATAGAATCCCTACAGAGCAGAAACAGGCCCTTCAGCCCATCGAGTCCACAATGACCCTCTGAAGAGAATGCAACTCAGATCCATCCCCTGATGATATCCCTGAAACCCTGCATTTCCCATGGCTATTCCAGCTAACCTGAATATCCCTCGGCACTATGGGCAATCTGTCAAAAATGTGCACCATTGAACAGTGGGAGAAAGCCCATGCAGATGCAGGGAGAATGTACAAACTCCACACAGACAGTCGCTCAGGAGTGGAATCAAACCCAGGTCTCTGGTGCTGTGAGGTAACAGTGCTAACCACTGAGCGACTGTGGCACTTGTAACTGTTTCGACAAAACATATTCCGTTCTGATAATCCATACAGAATTGGGATGCATAGCCAACATCCAGTGAGCAGAATAAATGCAAGGGAATGAGACCTGCTGGCTCAAACTCCTGGAATTCCCTCCCTGAGGACCTTGTGGGTCCACCACCTGCAACAGTTCAAGGAGGCAGCTCACCACCAAAACCAGCTCCCGTGCAGCTACGGACAGGCAATCAATACTGGGCCCAGCCAGGAACACTCAAACGCTGCAAATGAATGAAACTAAGGTGATCACCCTGGAGTTCCATCTACCTTCCAGCCCCTGAGGGTGTGTCCATGTATTATTCACCATGATCGTACCCATCTGTTGCAGCCTGCAATCCTAACCACCGGTATCCCGAGATATATCAAGGTGAGTGCAGTTAGGGACACAGCCGATGTGGTCCTCTATCTATCACTCCTCTCTCTATCTCACCCCTCTCTCTCTCCCTCAGCGCTTCTCTCTCACACTGCTTCTCTCTCTCAGCCCTCTCTTACTCTCACCCCTCTCTCTGACCCTTCTCTCTCTCACCCTCTCTCTCTTACCCCTTCTCTCTCACACCCCCCACCCCTCTCTCTCTTACCCCTCTCTCTTCTGACACCTCTCTCTGTCAGCGCTTCGCTCTCACACCGCTTCTCTCTCTCTCACCCCACTCTCACTCTCACCCCTCTTTTTCTCACCTCTCTCTCTTACCCCTCTCTCTTCTGACACCTCTCTCTCTCTCAGCGCTTCTCTCTCACACCGCTTCTCTCTCTCTCACCCCCCTCTCTCTCACCCCTCTCTCTTACCCCTCTTTCTTCTCACACCTCTCTCTCTCAGCACTTCTCTCTCACATTGCTTCTCTCTCTCTCACCCCTCTCTCTCACCTCTCTCACCCCCACTCTCTCACTGCCCCCTCTCTCACCGCCCTCTCTCCCTCCCCTTTCTCTCACCAACCTCTCTGTGTCTCATCCCCTCTCTCTAAGCCTCACTCTCTCTCACTCTCTCTCACACCCCTCTCTCACTCCCCCCTCTCTCACACCCCCTCTTTCTCACCCCCACTCCCTCTCACTCTCTCTCACACACCTCTCTCTCACCCCGCTCTCTCTCACCGCCGCTCTCTCTCATTCCCCCCTCTCTCACTACCCCTTTCTCTCAACCCCCTCTCTCACTCCCCTTTCTCTCACCCCCACTCTCTCTCTCACTCTCTCTCACTGCCCCCTCTCTCACCCCGCTCTCTCACTGCCCCCTCTCTCACCCCGCTCTCTCTCACACCCCTCTCTCCCTCCCCTTTCTCTCACACCCCTCTTTGTGTCTCATCCCCTGTCTCTAAGCCCCACTCTCTCTCACTCTTTCTCACACCCCTCTCTCACTCCCCCTCTCTCACACCCCCTCTTTCTCACCCCCACTCCCTCTCACTCTCTCACACACCTCTCTCTCTCACCCGCTCTCTCTCACCGCCGCTCTCTCTCACTCCCCCTCTCACAACCCCTCTCTCACAACCCCTCTCTCTCAACCCCCTCTCTCACTCCCCTTTCTCTCTCACTCTCCCTCTCTCACCCCCTCTCTCTCACCCCGCTCTCTCACCGCCCCTCTCCCTCACCCGCCCCTCACTCCCCTTTCTCTGACACCTCTCTCTCTCACCCCCACTCTCTCTCACACTCTCTCTCTCACCCCTCTCTCACCCCTCTCTCTCAACCCCTCTCTTTCTCAGTCCCTCTCTTCACCCACTCTCTCACTGCCCCTCTCTCAAACCCCCACTCCCCCCTATCTCACCTCCTCTCTCTCTCATCCCCCTCTCTCTCTTACCCTTCTATGTCTCTCCCTCCCTCCCTCCCTCTCACCCTCTCTCTGTCTCTTTCTCATCCCCTCTCTCTCCTTCTCACTCCCTCTCTCTCTTACCCCATCTCACTCTTACCGTCTCTCTCTCAACCCTTCTCTCTCTCTCACCCCTCTCTCTCTCTCCCATCCCCATCTCTCTCTCTCCTTCCTTTCTCGAACCCTCGCTCTCTCACCCCTCGCTCTCACGCCCCCCTCACACCCCTCGCTCTCACCCCCCTCTCTCAACCCCTCTCTCAATCCCTCCCTCTCTCTGTCTCTTTCTCATCCCCTCTCTCTCCTTCTCACTCCCCCTCTCTCTCTTACCCTATCTCTCTCACCCCCTCACCTGCGCGCTCTCACACCTCCTCTCTCTCTTACCCTTATCTCCCTCACTCCCTCCCTCTCTCACACCCTCTCTCAGTCTCTGTCTCATCCCCTCTCTCTCCTTCTCACTCCCTCTCTCTTACCCCATTTCTCTCTCACCTCTCTCTCTCACCCCTACTCTCTCTCTCCCACCTCTCTCTCTCAGCCCCCCTCACACCCCTCTCACCCAGCTCTCTCTCACACACCTCTCCCTCTCTCCCACCCCCTCACACCTCCACTCTCTCCCCCCACCTCCCTCACCCCCTCCCACCCCTTCTCCCACTGACATCTCCCACACACACCCTCAGCCACCTCCCCCTCTCACCCCCTCTCTCAACCTCCCTTTCTGTCACCCTCTCTCTCACCACTCTAACCCTCTTACCTTCTCTCCCCCTCTCTCTCCCGCCTCTCTCACCCATCTCTCTCACTCCTCTCTCTCACCCTCTCTCTCACCTCTCTCTCTCACAACCCACACTCTCACGCCCTCCCTCTCTCATCCCGTCCCTCTCTCTCACACACTCCCTCTCTCCCCCCTCTCTCACCCCTCTCACTCACCCCTCTCTCTCACCCCTCTCTCTCAACCCCCCCCCCCTCTCTCACAGTTCCTCTCTCATCTCGTCCCTCTTCCCCCCCCACTCTCATCACTCTTCTCTCACACTCTCCCTATCTCACCCTCTCTCTCAGCCCATTTCTCTCTCAGCCCCTCTCTATCTCAGCCCCTACCGCTCACACCCACCCTCTCTTTCAACCCCTGTCTCTCTCAGCCCCCCTCTCTCTCACCCACTCTCCCTCATCCCACTCTCTCTCCCCTCTCTATTACACCCTCTCCCTCTCTCACACCCTTCTAACTCTCTCACCCCTTCACCCCCTCCCTCTCTCCACCACCTCTCCTCCTCTCTCCCCTGTCTCTCTCACCCCTCTCTCACACACTCTCTTTCTCACTCCCTCTCTCTCTCACCACTTACGATCTCTCTCATCCCCCTCTCTCTCACCGTCTCTCTCTCTCAGCCCCTTCTCTCTCAGCCCCTCTCTCTCTCAGCCCCTTTCTCTCTCAGCCCCTCTCTCTCACACCCCCTTTCTCTCTCACCTTGTTATCTCTCTCACCACACTCTCTCTCAACCCCTCTCTCACCTCCTCTCTCTCCACCCTGCTCTCTCAGATCTCACTCTCACCCCTCTCTCTCTGTCACCCTTCACCCTCTCTCCCCTTTACACCCTCTCTCACCCCTCTCTCTCTGTCACCCTTCACCCTCTCTCCCCTTTACACCCTCTCTCACCCCTCTCTCTCTCTCATCCCTTCACCCTATCTCCCCCGCTCACACCCTCTCTCTCTTACCCACCTCTCTGTCTCTCTCTCACACCTCTCTCCCCCGCCCTCTCACTCATGCCCCCTCTCTCTCGCTCTATTGCATTCTGTCTATCACTACCTTTTTCTCTCTCTCATTCCCTTCACTCTGGCGCACTGTCTCACACCCCACCCCCTCTCTCGTGCCCTCTTTCTCTCGTTCGCCCCATTTCACTCTCTCTTTTGACCCCTTTCTTCCTCCCTCCTCCTTGCTCTCGTTCTGTCTCTCTCTAGCGCCCACTCTCTCACCCCATCTCCTTCACACCCCTCTAACTCTCTCATCCGTTCACTCGTTCTCTCTGAACCCCTCATTCACTGTCTATCTCAGCCCCTCTCTCACCCCTTTCGCTCTCTCTCGCGTCCCATCTCTCTCATCCCTCTTTCGCTCGCTGCCCCCCTTTCTCTCTCACCCCTTCTCTATCTCTCCCCCTTTCTCTCAATTCCTCTCTCTCACCCCCTCTCTCTCCCACTCTCTCTCCCACCTCCTCTCTCTCACCCCCCCACACATTCACTCTTTCTCTGACCCCCCCTCTTTCTCTCTCCTCTCTCTGATTCTCAGCCCTCTCTCCCTTTTTCACCCCTCTTTCTCTCACCCCTTTCTCTCTTACCCTCTCTCTCACCCTCTCTCTCTCACCCCCTCATCCTCCTCTCTCTCACCCGCTCTCTCGCTCTCTCAATCCCTCTCTCTCTAAACCCTTGATCTCTCTCTCACCCTTCTCTCTCTATGTTAGCCCCTTACTCTTAATCCCCCTTCTCTCTCACCCCCTTTCTCTCTTACCCCCTCACCCGTGCTCTTTCTCACCCGTCTGTCTCTCTGAAATCTCCTCTTTCTTATACCCCTCTCGCACCTCTCTCTCTCACACTCCTCTCTCTCTCTCTCACCCCCTCCCTCTTTCCCACCCTCTCTCTATCTCTTTGTCATCCCCTCTCTCTCCTTCTCACTCCCTCTCTCTCACTCCCTCTCTCTCACCCCTCACTCTCACCCCCCTAACCCCCTCCCTCTTTCTCACCCTCTCTCTCCTCACTCCCTCTCTCTCACTCCCTCTCTCTCACCCCTCATTCTCACCCTCTCTCTCTCTTCCCATCTCTCTCCCACTCTCTCTCTCTCACTCTCGTCTCTCTATCTTTCACAACCCCCCTCTCTCTCACCCTCTCCTCTCTCTCATTCCCCTTCTCTCACCAACCTCTCTCTCACCCCCTTCTCTCTCTCACACACCTCTCTCTCTCCCACCCCCCTCACACTCCCTCTATCTCCACACCCTCTCCTACTCCCATTTCCCACACACCCCCTCACCCACCTACCCCTCTCAACCCCCTCTCTCACCCCCCTCTTACACCCCCTCTCTCACTCAAACCCCTCTCTCTGTCACCCCTCTCTTTCTGTCACCACTCTAACTCTCTTACCTTCTCTCCCCGTCTCTCTCCCCCTCTCTCACTCCTCTCTCTCACCCTCTCTCTCACCCTCTCTCTCTCACATACACCCCTCTCTCTCACGCCCTCCCTCTCTCATCCCATCCCTCTCTCACACTCTCCCACTTTCACACTCTCCCTCTCTCCCCCTCTCAGTCCCCCCTCCCCATCTCTCCCCCGCTCACACCCTCTCTCTCTTACCCGCCTGTCTCTCTCTCTCACACTTCTCTCTCTCCCCGCCCTCTCACTCCCGCCCTCCCTCTCACTCCTCTCTCTCTCTCACCCCTTCACTCTATCTCCCCGCTCACACCCTATCTCTCTCTTACCCACTTCTCTGTCTCTCTTTCTCTCTCACACTTCTCTCTCTCCCCCACCCTCTCTCTCCCCCGACCTCTCTCTCATCCCCCCTCTCTCTCGCTCTATTGCCTTCTGTCTATCACTCCCTTTTCTCTCTCTCATTCTCCTTCACTCTCGCGCTCTGTCTCACACCCCTCCCCCTCTCTCGCGCCCTCTTTCTCTCGTTCGCCCCATTTCTCTCTCTCTTTTGACCCCTTTCTTTCTCCCTCCTCCTTGCTCTCGTTCTGTCTCTCTCTAGCACCCACCATCTCACCCCATCTCCCTCACACCCCTCTAACTCTCTCATCCATTCACTTGTTCTCTCTCTCTCTCTGTCTCTCTCTTTCAACCCATCATTCACTGTCTATCTCACCCCCTCTCTCACCCCTTTCGCTCTCTTTCTCTCGCGCCCCAATTCTCTCATCCCTCTTTCTCTCGCTGTCCCCCTTTCTCTCTCACTCCTTCTCTATCTCTCCCCCTTTCTCTCAATCCCTCTCTCTCACCCCCTCTCTCTCCCACTCTCTCTCCCACCTCTTCTCTCTCACCCCCCACACATTCACTCTTTCTCTGACCCCCTCTCTTTCTCTCTGCTCTCTCTCATTCTCAGCCCTCTCTCTCTCCCCTCTCTCTTTCTCCCCACTCTCCCTTTCTCAGCCCACTCTCCCTTTCTCACCGCTCTCTCTCTCACCCCTTTCTCTCTCACCCTCTCTCTCAACCCGTCTCTCTCACCCTCCTCATCCTCCTCTCTCTCACCCGCTCTCTCTCGCGCTCTCAATCCCTCTCTCTCTAAACCCCCTCTCTCTCACCCCTTGCTCTCTCTCTCTCACCCTTCTCTCTCTATGTTCGCCCCTCACTCTTTATCCCCCTTCTCTCTCACCCCACTGTCTCTCAACCCCTTTCTCTCTTACCCCCTCACCCGTGCTCTTTCTCACCCCTCTCTCCCTCAAAGCTCCTCTCTCTAATACCCCTCTCTCTCTTTCCCACCTCTCTCACACACCTCTCTCTCTTTCTCAATCCCTCTCTCTCCCCCCCCTTCCCTCTCTCACACCCGTCTGTCTCACACCCGTCTCTCTCTCACCCCCTCTCTCCCCCCTCTCTCCCAACCTCTCTCTATCTCTTTCTCATCCCCTCTCTCTCCTTCTCACTCCCTCTCTCTCACCCCTCTTTCTCACCCCCCTCATTCTCACCCTCTCTCTCTCTTCCCCTCTCTCTCTCCCACCCTCTCTCTCTCACTCCCATCTCTCTCTCTCAACCCACCTCTCTCTCACCCTCCCCTCTCTCTCATTCCCCATCTCTCACCAACCTCTCTATCACCTCCCCTCTCACTCTCTCACCCACCTCTCTCTCTCAGCCCCCCTCAACCCCTCTCACACACCTCTCACTCTCCCACCTCCCTCACACCCCCTCTATCTCCCTCCCACCTCCCTCAACCCCTTCCCAACCCCTCTCCAACCCCAATCCCCCCCACACACCCTCACCCACCTACCCCTCTCATTCCCCTCTCTCACCCCCCTCTTACACCCTCTCTCTCTCTCAAACCCCTCTCTCTGTCACCCCTCTCTTTTTCTCACCACTCTAACTCTCTTACTTTCTCTCCCCTCTCTCTCCCCTCTCTGTCTCCCCTCTCTCACTCCTCTCTCTCACCCTCTCTCTCTCCTATCTCTCTCTCACACACCCCTCTCTCACGCCCTCCCTCTCTCATCCCGTCCCTCTCTCACACCCTCCCACTCTCACACCCTCCCTCTCTCCCCCTCTCTACCCCTTTCTAACCCCTCTTTCTCACCTCTCTCTCTCACACGCGTCTCTCTCATCTCCTTCTCTCATCCCGACCCTCTTTCCCCCTCCCACTCTCATCCCTCCTCTATCACACTCTCCCTATCTCAGCCCCTCTCTCTCAGCCCATCTCTCTCTCAGCCCCTCCCGCTCTCACCCACCCTCTCTTGCACTCCCTGTCTCTCTCAGACCCTCTCCCTCACTGCCCCCTCTCTCATTCCACTCTCTCTCCCCCTTTCTATTACACAAACTCTCTCACACCCTACTAACTTTATCACCCTTTCACCCCTCCCTCTGTCCACCACCTCTCCACCTCTCTCTCTCACCCACTCTCTTTCTCACTCCCTCTCTCTCTCACCACTCACTATCTCTCTCGCCCCTCTCTCTCTCACTGCCTCTCTCTCTCAGCCCCTTTCTCTCACATCCCCTTTCTCTCTCACTTTGTTATCTCTCTCCCCCTCGCTCTCTCACACCTCTTCTCTTTCCACCTTGCTCTCTCTCTCACCTCTCTCTCTGTCACCCTTCACCCTCTCTCCCTTTACACCCTCTCTCTCACCCTCTCTCTCTCACCCCTTCACTCTATCTCCCCCATTCACACCCTCTCTCTCTTACCCACCTCTCTGTCTCTCTCTCTCTCACCCGTCTCTCTCATCCGTCTCTCTCACACCTCCATCAGCCCTCTCTCTATCAGCCCCCTCTCTCTCCCCAGTCTCTCCCACCCTGATCTCTCTCACACACCTTCTCTCTCACGCCTCTCTCTCTCACCCTCTCTTTCTCCCCCACTCTCACTCACCCCCTTTCTCTTTTGCACCTGCCCTCTCCCCCACCCCGATCTTTCTCATCCTCCCTCTCTCTCACCCTCTCACTCTTCTCTCTCTCTCATTCCCTCTCTCGCCCCCTCTCTCTCTCCAACACCCTCTCTCCCATTCCCTCTCTCTCACCCCCTCACCTCCACTCTTTCTCTGACCCCCTCTCGTTCTTCCCCCTACTCTTTCTCACCCCTCTCTCCCTTTCTAACCCCCTCTCCCTTTTTCACCCTCTCTCTCTCTCACCCCCTTATCTCTCTCACCCTCACATCCTACCCTCTCTCTCACACCCCCATCCACTCTCTCTCTCTCGCCCTCTGTCTCCTCCCCCTCTCTCCACGCTCTTTCTCCCCCCTCTCTTTCCCCCTCTCTACCCTTCTCCTCCTCCCTCACACACCCTTTTCTCTCACCCCCTCTCTCTCACCCCCTCTATCTCAGCCCACTCTGTCTCTTTATCCCCCTGTCTCTGTCCCCCCCTCTGTCCCCTCTCTCTCTGTCCCCGCTCTCTCTGTCTTGTATCTGTTCCCCTTTCTCTGTCCCCCCTCTCTCTGTCCCCCTCTCTCTGTCCCCATCTCTCTGTCCCCATATTTCTGTCCCCCTCTCTCTGTTCCCCTTTCTCTGGACTCCTCTCTCTGCCCCCTCTCTCTACCCCCTCTGTCCTCCCTCTCTCTGTCCCCCACTCTCTCCCCGCGCTCTCCCCCTCCCCTCCCACTCTCTCTCTCCATGCCTCTCTCTCTGTCCCCTCTCTCATGCTCACTCTCCCCCTCCCCCTCACCCCCGTCTCTCTACTCCATCTCTCTTCCCCTTTCTCTCTACCCCACTCTCCCTCCCTCTACCTCCTCTCTCTCCACGCCTCTCTCTACCTCCTCTCTCTCTCCCCCTCTCTCTCTCTCTTCACTAACAGTCTCCCCAAACTCTGTCACCGAATGCTTTCCCCTCTCTCTCCCTCTCTCAGCCGGTCCCTCCTTCACTCCCTCACTCGACCTCTCACTCTCCCCTTCTGTCTCCGCCCTCTCTCTCCACCAGTCTCTCCAGCTCTCTCTCTCACCCTCACTGTCCCCCTCCCGTCTTCACCTCCCGTCTCCCGCTCTCTCCACCTCTCTCTCCCCATCTCTCAACCACTCTCTGTCCCCCTCTCTCTACCCCCACTCTCCCGCCCTCTTCCACCTCCTCTCTCTGTCCCCATCTCTCTGTACCCCTTCTCTCTAAGTACCACTCTCTCTGTTCCCCCGCTCTCTGTCCCCGTCTCTCTCTGACCCCTCTCGCTCTCTGTCCCCACTCTCTCTCTCTGCCCCCCCTCTATCCACTCTCTCGCTCTCTCTGCCCCATCTCCCCTCTCTCTGTCCTCCCCTCTCTCTCTGTACCGTCTCTCTCTGTCCCTCCCTCTGCACCAATCTTCCCTCTGTTCCCCACCCTGTCCCCCCTCTCGAACCCCTCTTTCTGTCCCCGCACTATGACCCCCACTCTCTGACCCCCGACTCTATGACCCCTTCTATCTCACTGCATTCTCTGTCCCCCTCTCTCTGTCCCCCTCCCTTTGTCCCCCTCTCTCTAACCCCTCTCTCTGTCCCACTCTCTGTTCTCCCTCTCTGTCCCCACTCTCTCTGTCCCCATCTCTTTGTCCCCATCTCTCTGTCTCCATCTCTCTGTCCCACCTCTCTGTCCCACCTCTCTGTCCCCCCTTTCTCTGTCCCCATCTCTCTGTCTCCATCTCTCTGTCCAACCTCTCTGTCCCCACTCTCTCTGACCCCTTCTCTCTGTGCTCCCTCTCTCTGTCCCCCCTTTCTCTCTCCACCCTCTCTCTGTCCCCCTCTCATTGCCCCGCTTTCTGCCCCCTCTCCCTGTGCACCCATTTCTCTGTCACCCCCTTTCACTGTCCCCATCTCTCTGTCCCCCCTCTCTGTCCCCAATCTCTCATCACCCCTCTCTCTGTCCCCTCTCTCTCTGTCCTGTCCCCTCTGTCCCTCCTCTCTGTACCCCCTATCTCTGTCCCCCTCTCTCTGTCCCTCCCTCTGCACCGATCTTCCCTCTGTTCCCCACTATGTACCCCCTCTCTCCGACCCCTTCTCTCTGTCCCCCACTATGTCCCCCACTCTCTGTCCAAAGACTCTCTGACCCCTTCTATCTCCCTGCACTTTCTATCTCCCTGCCCTCTCTGTCCCCTCTCTCTGTCCCCCTCGCTTTATTCCCCATTCTGTCCCCCCTCTCTCTGTCCCCATCTCTCTGTCCCCCTCTCTCTGTCCTCCCTCTCTCTGTCCCCCGCTCTCTGTCCCCATTTTCTGTACCCCTCTATCTGCCCCCTCTTTCCGTCCCCCCGTCTCTCCCCGCGCTCTCCCCCTCCCCTCCTTCACTCTCCCACTCTCTCTCTCTTCCCCCTCTCTCCGTGCCTCTCTCTCTTCCCCCCTCTCTCCGTGCCTCTCTCTCTGTCCCCTCTCTCATGCTCCCTCTCCCCCTCCCCCTCACTCCCTCTCCCCCTCCCCCCACTCCCTCTCTCTCTACCCCATCTCTCTTTCCCTTTTCTCTCTACCCCCACTCTCTCTCCCTCCCTCTACCTCCTCTCTCTCTCCACGCCTCTCTCTCTCTCCCCTCTCTCTCTCTTCACTAACTGCCTCCCCAAACTCTGCCACCGAAAGCTGTCCCCTCTCTCTCTCTCTCTCTCTCTCTCTCTCAGCCGGTCCCTCTTTCACTCCCTCACTCGACCTCTCACTCTCCCCTTCTGTCTCCGCCCTCTCTCTCCACCAGTCTCTCCAGCTCTCTCTCTCACCCTCACTGTCCCCCTCCCGTCTTCACCTCCCGTCTCCCGCTCTCTCCACCTCTCTCTCCCCATCTCTCTACCACTCTCTGTCCCCCTCTCTCTACCCACACTCTTCCACCCTCTTCCACCTCCTCTCTCTGTCCCCCTCTCTCTGTACCCCTTCTCTCTAAGTACCACTCTCTCTGTTCCCCCGCTCTCTGTCCCTCTCTCTCTGACCCCTCTCGCTCTCTATCCCCACTCTCTCTCTCTCTGTCCCCCCTCTATCCACTCTCTCGCTCTCTCTGCCCCATCCCCCTCTCTCTGTCCTCCCTTCTCTCTCTGCCCCCCTCTCTCTGTCCCTCCCTCTGCACCGATCTTCCCTCTGTTCCCCACCCTGTCCCCCCTCTCGACCCATTCTTTCTATCCCCCCACTATGTCCCCCACTCTCTGTCCCCGACTCTCTGACCCCTTCTATTTCCCTGCTCTCTCTGTCCCCCTCTCTCTGTCCCCCTCCCTTTGTCCCCCTCTCTCTAACCCCTCTCTCTGTCCCACTCTCTGTTCTCCCTCTCTGTCCCCACTCTTTCTGTCCCCACTCTCTCTGTCTCCATCTCTCTGTCTCCATCTCTCTGTCACCATCTCTCTGTCCCACCTCTCTGTCCCCCCTTTCTCTGTCCACCCCCTCTCTGTCCCCCTCTCATTGCCCCGCTTTCTGCCCCCTCTCCCTGTGCACCCATTTCTCTGTCACCCTCTTTCTCGGTCCCCAACTCTCTGCCCCCCCTCTCTCTCTGTCCCCCTCTCTGTCCCCAATCTCTCTGTCACTCCTCTCTCTGTCCCCTCTCTCTCTGTCCTGTCCCCTCTGTCCCTCCTCTCTGTACTCCCTATCTCTCTCCCCCTCTCTCTGTCCCTCCCTCTGCACCGATCTTCCCTCTGTTCCCCACTCTTTACCCCCTCTCTCCGACCCCTTCTCTCTGTCCCCCCACTATGTCCCCCGCTCTCTGTCCCCAGACTCTCTGATCCCTTCTATCTCTCTGAACTGTCTGTCCCCCGCTCTCTGTCCCCTCTCTCTGTCCCCCTCACTTTGTCCCCCTCTCTCTACGAGGAGAAAGTTTGTTGTAGGTACTGGTTGTCCTGGTTGGATTTTTGATGTAGGTACTGGTTGTCCTGCTTGGGTTTTGTTGTAGGTACTGGTTGTCCTGGTTTCTTCCTGACCTCTCCGCCCCCACCCCAGTCTGACCTCTCACCCTCACCTTGACCTCGCTCCTCCAATCACATTTCCGACGCCCCTCCCCCAAGTCCCTCCTCCCTACCTTTTATTTTAGCCTGCTGGACACACTTTCCTCATTCCTGAAGGACGGCCTATGCCTGAAACGTCGTTTCTCCTGTTCCCTGGATGCTGCCTGACCAGCTGCGCTTTTCCAGCAACACATTTTCACCCCCCTCTCTCTACTCCCTCTCCCTGTCCCTGTCTCTCTGTCCCCCCTCTCTCTGTCCCCCACTCTCTGTCCCCCACTCTCTGTCCCCATTTTCTGTACCCCTCTATCTGCCCCCTCTATCTGCGTGGATACAGGAATGGTGCAGGAGGGAGGGAATCCGGTATTTGGATAACTGGGGTTCTTTCTGGGGAAGGTGGGACCTCTATAAACAGGATGGTCTGCACCTGAACCTGAGGGGCACCAGTATCCTTGGTGGGAGGTTTACTACTGCTCTTGGGGGGGCGGGGGGGGGGTTAAACTAACTCTGCAGGGGCATGGGAACCCAGACTGTAGCTTTAAGGTGCAGGACCTGGAGTGTAGGGAGGTTAGGAACATGGCATCAATTTCAAAGGAGGGTGTCTGTAAACAGTAAAGTGGCTTGAAGTGTGTATACTTCAATGCAAGAAGTATACAAAATAAGGTAGGTGAACTTGAAGCGTGGGTTGGTACCTGGGACTTCGATGTTGTGGCTATTACGGAGACATGAGTAGAACAGGGACAGGATTGGCTCTTGCATGTCCCAGGGTTTAAATGTTTTAGTAGGGTCAGAGGTGGGGGTAAAAGAGGGGGAGGTGTGGCATTGCTTGTCAAAGATAGTATTACAGCTGTGGAAAGGACGATGGATGAAGACTCGCCATCTGAGGTAGTTTGGGCTGAGGTTAGGAATAGGAAAGGTGAGGTCACCCTGTTAGGAGTTTTTTACAGGCCTCCTAATAGTCCTAGAGACGTAGAAGAAAGGATTGCGAGGATGATTCAGGAGAAGAGTGAAAGTAATCGGGTGGTTGTTATGGGGAACTTTAACTTTCCTGATATTGATTGGGAAAGCTATAACTCAAGTTCATTAGATGGGTCAGTGTTTGTCCAATGTGTGCAGGAGGGTTTCCTGACACAATATGCAGATAGGCCAACAAGAGGTGAGTCCATACTGGATTTGGTTCTGGGTAATGAACCAGGCCAGATTGTAGAATTAGAGGTAGGTGAGCACTTTGGGGACATTGACCACAATTCAGTGACTTTTACTCTCGTGATGGAGAGGGATAACTGGGGGCAGAGAAATTATGATGCGGTGAGACATGACTTAGGATGTGTGGTTTGGAAAAGTAAGCTTCAAGGCAAGGGTGTAATTGATATGTGGAGCTTGTTCAAGGAGCAACTATTGAGTGTCCTTGACAAGTATGTTCCCGTCAGCCAGGGAGGGGTCGTGTGAGGTAGCCGTGGTTTAATAAGGAATTGGAATCCCTTGTTAAATGGAAGAGGGCAGCCTATGTAAAGATGAGGCGTGAAGGTTCAACTGGGGCGATTGAGAGTTATAAGGTAGCCAGGAAGGACCTGAAGAGAGAGCTAAGAGCAGCAAGGAGGGGACATGAAAGGTCCTTAGTTGGTAGGATTAGAGAAAACCCTAAGGCTTTCTATAGGTATGTCAGGAATAAATGAATGCCTAGGGTAGGAATAGGTCCAGTCAAGGATAGTAGTGGGAAGTTGCGTGTGGAGGCTGAAGAGATTGGGGAGACACTGAATGAATACTTTTCGTCAGTATTCAATCAGGAACAGGACATTGTTGTCAATGTGAGTACTGAGTCACAATTAAGTAGGATGGATAGCTTTGAGGTATGTAGAGAAGAGGTGCTGGAAATTCTGGAAAGAGTGAAAATAGATAAGTCCCCTGGGCCTGATGGCATTTATCCTAGGATTCTCTGGGAAGCAAGGGAGGAGATTGCAGAGCCATTGGCCTTGATTTTTATGTCCTCGTTGTCTACAGGAGGTAGTGCCAGAAGATTGGAGGATAGCAAATGTGGTTCCCTTGTTCAAGAAGGGGAGTAGGGATAACCCTAGTAACTATAGGCCGGTGAGTCTCACTTCTGTTGTGGGCAAAGTCTTAGAGAGAATTGTAAGGGATAGGATTTATGAACATCTGGAAAGGAATAATGTGTTCAAGGATAGTCAGCATGGTTTTGTGAAGGACAGGTCGTGCCTCACAAACCTTATTGAATTCTTTGAGAAGGTGACTAAGGAGGTGGACGAGGGGAAAGCAGTAGATGTGGTGTATATGGATTTTAGTAAGGCGTTTGATATGGTCCCCCATGGTAGACTACTGCAAAAAAATACGGAGGTATGGCATTGAGGGTGAGTTGGAGGTTTGGATTAGGAGTTGGCTGGCTGGAAGAAGACAGAGGGTAGTGGTTGATGTAAAGGTTCATCTTGGAGTGCCGTCACTAGCGGTGTTCCGCAAAGATCTGTTTTGGGACCATTGCTGTTTGTCATTTTTATAAATGACCTGGAGGAGGGGTTAGAAGGTTGGGTGAGCAAGTTTGCGGATGATACGAAAGTCGGAGGAGTTGTAGACAGTGAAGGAGGATGTGGCAGGTTACAGCGGGATATACATAAGCTGCAGAACTGGGCAGAAAGGTGGCAAATGGAGTTCAATGTAGCTAAGTGTGAGGTGATTCACTTTGGTAAGAGTATCAAAAAGATGGGGTACTGGGCTAATGGTCGGATACTTGGTAGTGTGGATGAGCAGAGGGATCTTTGTGTCCATGTACACAGATCTCTGAAAGTTACCACCCAGGTAAATAGTGCGGTGAGGAAGGCATATGACGTACTGGCTTTTATTGGTAGAGGAATTGAGTTCCGGAGCCCTGACGTCATGTTGCAGTTGTATAAGACTCTGGTGCGGCTGCATCTGGAGTATTGTGTGCAGTTTTGGTCGCCATACTGTAGGAAGGATGTGGGGGCACTGGAACGGGTGCAGAGGACGTTTACCAGGATGTTGCCTGGTATGGTAGGAAGATCGTATGAGGAAAGGCTGAGGCACTTGGGGCTGTTTTCATTGGAGAAAAGAAGGTTTAGGGGTGACTTGATAGAGGTGTACAAGATGATTAGGGGTTTAGATAGGGTCGATAGTGAGAATCTTTTTCCACGTATGGAGTCAGCTATTACAAGGGGGCATAGCTTTAAATTAAGGGGGGGTAGGTATAGGACAGATGTTAGGGGTAGGTTCTTTACTCAGCGAGTCGTGAGTTCATGGAATGCCCTGCCAGTAGCAGTGGTGGACTCTCCCTCTTTATGGGCATTTAAGCGGGCATTGGAGAGGCATATGGAGGATAGTGGGGTAGTGTAGGTTAGGTGGGCTTGGATCTGCGCAACATCGAGGGCCGAAGGGCCTGTACTGCGCTGTATTCCTCTATGTTCTATGTTCTTTCCGTCCCCTTCTCTGTCCTCCCTCTCTCTGTCCCCTACTCTCTGACCCCCTCTCTCTGTCCCCGTCTCTCTATCCCCCCTCTGTCCCTTCCCTCTCTCTGTCTCCCTCTTTTTCTCCCACTCTCTCTGTCCCCGCCTCCCTCTCTGTCCATTCTCTCTCTCCCTCCACTCTCTCTATCCCATCTCTCGCTCTCTCTGCCCCCACTCTCTGTCCCCGTCTCTCTATTCCCCTCTCTGTGTCCCTCTCTGTCCTCCCTCCCTCTGTCACCCCTCTCTCTGTCCTCCCTCTCTCTGTCCCTCACTCTCTCTGTCCCCCTCTCTCTGTTCCCGCCGTCTGCCCCCCTTCTCTCTGTCTTCCCTCTCTCTTTTCGCCCCTCTTTCCCTCTCTCTGACCCCCCTCTCTGTCACCTCTCTGGCACCCCTCGCTCTGTCTCCTCTCTCTACCCCCTCTATCTCTGCCCCCCCATCCTCCTCTCACTGTCCCTCTCTCTCTGTACCCCCCTCTCTCCCCCTCCTCTCTTTACACCCCATCTCTGCCTCCACTTTCTGTCCCCACTCTGTCGCCCCTCTCTCTGTCCCCCGTCACGATGTCCCCCTCTCTCTGCCCTCCGACACCCCCTTTCTTTCCCTCTCTATCGCCCCCTCTATCTCTTCCCCTCTCTCTTTCCTCCCCTCTGTCCCCTACTCTGTCCACTCTCTCTGTCCCCTCTCTCTCTCTCCACCTCTCTCTGTGCCCACATTCTCTGACCCCTTCTATCTCCCCGCGCTCTCTATCCCCATTCTCTATCCCCTCTCTCCATTCCCGTCTCTCTGTTCCCCTCTCTTTGTTAACCTCTCTTTGCCCCCTTCTCTCAGCCCCCCTGTCTCTGTCGCCATTTCTCTGCCCCGTCCCCCTCTCTCTGTCCCCCTCTCTTTGTACGGCCTCTCTCTGTCCCACTCTCTCTCTCTCTCTGTCCCCCTCTCTCTGTCCCCTCGCTTTCTGTCCCTCTCTCTCTGTCTCTGCCCCCTCTCGCTCTCTGTCCCCCTCTCTCTGTCCTCCCCTCTCTCTGTCCTCCCATTCTCTGTCCTCCCTCTTTCTGTCCCCCGCTCTCTGTTCCCCTTTCTCTGTATCCCTCTCTCTGCCCACGCTTTCCGTCCCCCTCTCTCTGTTCCCATCTCTCTATCCTCGTCTCTCTGACCCCCCTCTCTGTTCCCTCTCTACCTCCCCCCTCTCAGTCCCCTCCCTCTCTGTCCGTTCTCTCTCTCACCTCCCCACTCTCTCGCTATCTCTGCCCCCACTGTCTGTCCCTGTCTCTCTCTCCCCATCTCTCTGTCCCCCTCTCTCTGTCCCCCTCTCTCTGTCCCCCTCTCTCTATCCTCCCTCTCTCTGTCCTCCCTCACTCTGTCCTCCCTCGCTCTGTCCCCCCTCTCTCTGTCCCCCTTTCTCTCTGTCTTCACTCCCTCTTTCCCCCTCTCTTTCCCTCTCTCTGTTCCCCCTCTCTGTCCCCCCTCTGACACCCCTCACGGTGTCCCCCTCTCTCTACACCCTCTATCTCTGTATCCCCTCTCACTGTCCCCTCTCGGTCTCCCTCTCTCTGTCCCCCTCTCTCTGTCCCCATCTCTCTGTACCCCTTTCTCTGTACCTATCTCTCTGTACCCCTCTCTCTGTCCTCCCTCTCTCTGCCACCGCTTTCCGTCCCCCTCTCTCTGTCCGTTCTCACTCTCCCCCCACTCTCTCAATCCCATCATTCGCTCTTTCTGCACCCCCAATCTCTGTCCACGTCTCTCTATTCCCCTCTCTCTGTCCCTCTCTCTCTGCCCTACCTCTCTCTGTCCCCCCTCTCTGTCCCCCCTCTCTGTTCCCCCCCTCTCTGTCCCTCACTCTCTCTGTCCCCCTCTCTCTGTCCGCGCCCTCTGCCCTCCTTCTCTCTGTCTTCCCTCTCTCTTTTTGCCCCTCTCTTTTCCTCCCTCTGTTCCCCCCTCTCTGGCAACTCTCGTTCTGTCCCCCTCTCTCTACCCCCTCTCTCTACCCCCTCTCTCTGTCCCCCTCTCTCTGTCCGCCTCTCTCTGTCCCCCCCTCTCTCCCCCTCCTCTCTTTACACCCCACCTCTGCCTCCTCTCTCTGTCTACACTCTGTCGCCACTTTCTCTGTACCCCAATCACTATGTCCCCCTCTCTCTGCCATCCGACCCTTCCTTTTTGTCCCTCTCTGTCGCCCCCTCTCTCTCCCCCTCTTTCGTTCCCCCCTTTTGTCCCCTACTCTGTCCACACTCTCTGTCCCCTCTCTCTCTCTCCACCTCACTCTGTGCCCCCACTCTCTGACCCCTGCTATCTCCCCGCGCTCTCTATCCCCACTCTGTCCCCTCTCTCTGTTCCCTTCTCTTTGTTAACCTCTCTTTGCCCCCCTCTCTCTGCCCCCCTGTCTCTGTCCCCAGTTCTCTGCCCCCGTCCCCCTCTCTCTGTCCCCCTCTCTTTGTACGGCCTCTCTCTGTCTCACACTCTTTGTCCCCTCGCTTTCTGTCCCTCTCTCACTCTCTGTCCCCTCTCGCTCTCTGTCCCCCTCTCTCTCTGTCCCCCCTCTATACCCTCTCTCGATCTCTCTGCACCCCCATCCTCCCTCTCTCTGTCCTGCCCTCTCTCTCTGTACCCTCTCTCTCTCTCTTGTCCCCTCTGAACATCCTCTCTCTGTCCCCCACTCTGTCCCTCCTCTGCTCTGCCCTTCTCTCTGTCCCCCCTTTGTCTGTCTCCCTCTCTCTGTCCCCCTCTCTGAACCTCATCTCTCTGTACGCCACTCTCTGTCCCTGCTCTGCTGGGCCCCATCTCTCTGTCCACCCTCTCTGTACCCCACTCTCTCTGTCCCCCCTCTGTCCCTACTCTCTGTATCACTCGCTCTATCCCCCCTCTCTCTCTGCCCCACTCCCTCTGTCCCCCGGCTCTCTGTTCCCCCCTCTCTGCCCCTCGTCGCCCCTCTCTTTGTCCCGCATCTCTGTGTATCCCTCTCCCTCTGTCCCCCTCTCTCTGTCCCCCCTCTCTCTGTCCCCCTCTCTCTGTCCTCCCTCTCTCTGTCCTCCCTCTCTCTGTCCCCTGTCTCTGTTCCCCTTTCTCTGTATCCCTCTCTCTGCCCCCGTTTTTCTGTCCCCCTCTTTCTGTTCCCATCTCTCTATCCCTGTCTCTCTGTCCCCCATCTCTGTTCCCTCTCTCTGTCTCCATCTCTATCTCCCCCTCTCTCTGTCCCCAACCTCTCTGTCCGTTCTCTCTCTCAACCCCCATCTCTCTATCTCTTCTCTCGCTCTCTCTGCCCCCACTCTCTGTCCCCCTCTCTCTGTCCTCCCACTCTCTGTTCTCCCTCTCTCTATCCTCCCTCTCTCTGTCCCTCTCTCTCTGTTCCCCCTGGCCCCCTCTCTGTCCCTCACTCTCTCTGTCCGCGACCTCTGTCCCCATTTCTTTCTGTGCCCCCTCTCTTTCCCCTCTCTTTCCCTCTCTCTGTCCCCCCTCTGACACCCCTCGCGCTGTCCCCCTCTCCCTACCCCATTTATCTCTGTATCCCCTCTCACTGACCCGCCTCTCGGTCCGCCTCTCTCTGTCCCCTCTCTCTCTGTCCCCTCCCTCTCTGTCCCCTCTCTGTCTGTCCTCCCTCTCTCTGTCCCCGTCTCTCTGTACCCCTTTCTCTGTATCCCTCTTTCTGCTCCCCTTTCTCTGTACCTATCTCTCTGTACCCCTCTCTCTGTCCCCGTCTCTCTGTCCCCCACCTCTTTGTCCTCCCTCTCTCTGACCACTCTCTCTGTTCCGTCTCTCTGTTCCCCTTTCTCTGTACCCCTCTCTCTTCCCCCTCTTTCCATCCCCCTCTCTCTGTCCGTTCTCTCTCTCCCCCCACTCTCTCTATCCCATCTCTCCCTCTTTCTGCCACCACTCTCTGTCCCCGTCTCTCTATTACCCTCTCTCTGTCCTCCCTCTCTTTGTTCTCCCTCTCTTTCTCCTCCCTCTCTCTGTCCCCCATCTCTCTGTCCCCCCTCTCTCTATTCTCCATCTCTCTGTCCCTCACTCTCTCTGACTCCCTCTCTCTGACGGCACCCTCTGCCCCCTTCTCTCTGTCATCCCTCTCTCTTTTCCTCCCTCTCTTTCCCTCTCTCTGACCCTCTCTGGCACCCCTCACTCTGTCCCCCTCTCTCTACCCCCTCTATCTCTGCCCCCCTCTTTCTGCCTCCTCTCTCTCTGATGCCCTTCTGCCCACCTCTCTCTGTACCCCCTCTCTCTCCCCCTTCTCTTTTAATACGCCATCTCTGCCCCCCTCTCTGTCCCCCCTCTGTCGCCCCTCTCTCTCTTTCCCCATCACTATGTCCCCCCTCTCTCTGCCCTCCGACCCACTCTTTCTGTCCCCCTCTCTCTGTTCCCTACTCTGTCCACTCTCTCTGTCCTCTTTCTCTCTCTCTCTACCTCTCTGTCCCCCTACTCTCTGACCCCTTCTATCTCCCCACGCTCTCTGCCCTCCCACTCTCTGTCCCCTCTCTCTGTTCCCCTCTCTTTGTTAACCTCACTTTGCCCACCTCGCTCTGCCCCGCTCTCTCTATCCTCACTTCTCTGCCCCCGTCCCCCTCTCTCTGTCCCCCCTCTCTGTCTCCCCTCTCTTTGTACCCCCCTCTCTCTGTCCCCCTCTCTCTGCCCCCGACTCCCTCTTTCTGTCCCGCATCGCTCTGTACTCCCCCTCCCTGTGTCCCCCTCTCTCTGCCCCTCTCCCACTGTCGCCTCCTCTCTCTGTCCCCCACTCGCTCTGTTCCCCCTCTCTGTCCCCTATTCTGTCCACACTCTCTGTCCTCCCTCTCTCTCTCAACCTCTCTCTGTCCCCCACTCTCTGACCCCTTCTATCTCCCTGCGCTCTCTGCCCCCCTCTCTCTGTCCCCTCACTCTCTGTCCCCTCTCTCTGTTCCCCTCTCTTTGCCCCCTCGCTCTAACCATCCTCTCTCTGTCCCTCTCTCTGTTCCCTCTCTCTCTGTCCCCCTCTCTCTGTCCCCCTCTGTCTGTCCCCCTCTCTCTCTGTCCCCCTCTCTCTGTCCCCCTCTCTCTATGTACCCCCTCTCCCTCCATCCCCTTCTCTCCGTCCTCCCTCTCTGTCTCCCCTCTCTGTGTCCCTCTCCCTCTGTCACCCCTCTGTCCCCCTCTCTCTGTCCCAATCCTCTCTATCCCCACTCTCTCTCCCCCTCTCTCTGCACCCCCCACTCTGTCCCGCCCCTCCCTCTGTCCCCCTCTCTCTGTCCCCCTCTCTTTGTCACCCCATCTCTTTTCCCCTCTTTTCCCCTCTGTCCTCTCTCTCTCTGTCATCCATCTCTCTACCCCCCTCGCTTTGTCCCCCCTCTGTACCTTCCACTCTGTCCACCCTCTCTGTCCCCACTTCTGCTCCACCCCACTCTCAACACTCCACGTCCTCCTCTCTCTGTCCCCTTTCTCTGTCCCCCCTCTGACACTCCTCTCTGTGTCCCCCTTTCTCTACCCCCTCTATCTCTGTCCCCTCTTTCTGTCCCCCTGTCTCTGTACCCCTCTCTCTGACACCCTTTTTATGTTCCTCCCCACCTCTCTCTCTGTCCCCCCTCTCTCTCTCTCTCCCCCCCCCCCTCTCTGTCCCCACCGGTCTCTCCCCCTCCTCTCTGTCCACCCCATCTCTGCCCCCTCTCTCTGTCCCCCCCGTCGCCACTCTCTGTGCCCGATCACTCTGTCCCCTTCTCACTGCCCCCCGACCCCCTCTTTCTGTCTCACGTCTATCTGTACTCCCTCTCTCACTGTCACTCTCTCTCAGTCCCCCCTCTGTCCCCAACTCTGTCCACTCTCTCTGTCCCCTCTCTCTCTTTATTCACCTCTCTCTGTGGCCCCCGTCCCCTCTGTCCCCCTCTCTCACGCCCTTCTCTCTCCGTCCCCCTCTCTCTGTCCCCCTCACTCTATCCCCCGCACTCTGTCCCCTCTTTCTCTCTCTGTCCCCTCTCTCACTCTCTCTGCCCCCCAGTCCGCCCTGTCTCTGTCCCCCATCTCCCTCCCACTCTGTCTGTATCTCCCTCTTCTCTGTCCCCCTTTCTCTGTGCCCCCCCCTCTCTGAACCCCCTTTCTCTGTCCCCTACTCTGTCCCCACACTCCGTACTGGAAATGTGTTGCTGGAAAAGCGCAGCAGGTCAGGCAGCATCTAGGGAACAGGAGAATCGACGTTTCGGGCATTAGCCCTTCTTCAGGAAGGGCTAATGCCCAAAACGTCGATTCTACTGTTCCCTAGATACTGCCTGACCTGCTGCGCTTTTCCAGCAACACATTTCCAGCTCTGATCTCCAGCATCTGCAGACCTCACTTTCTCCCCACACTCCGTACCCCCACTCTCTGTCCGCAACTCTCTGCCCCCACTCTCTGACCCCTTCTATCTCCCCCTTCTCTCTGTCCCTAATCTTTCAGTCCCCACTCTCTTGATCCCTCCTCTCTGTACACTCCTGTCTCTGGCCCCTCTCCCTGTCCTCCCACTCTCTGATGCCTTCTATCTCCCCGAGCTCTCTGCCCCGTCTCTCTGTCCCCCTCTCTGTCCCCACTCTCTCTGCCTCCCCCGCTGTCCAACCCTCTCTCTGTCCCCTTCTCTTTATGTCCCCCTCTCTCTGTCCCCACTTCTCTATCCCCTCTCTGTCCTCTCCTCACTGGCCCCCCTTTCTCTGTGCCCACTCGCTCTTCCCCCTCTCTCTGTTCCCCTCACTCTGACCCCCTCTCTCTGTTCTCCCTCTCTCTGTCCCACCTCTCTCTGTCCCCACATCCTCCTTCTCTCTTCCCCTTCTCTCTGTCCCCACCATCCTCCCTCTCTCTGTAACCCTCATTCTGTCTCCCTCGCTCTGTCCCCCCTCTTTCTGTCCCACTCTCTCTGTCCTCCCTCTCTCTGTCCCCACTTCTCTGCCCTCCCTGTCCTCCCCTCACTAGCCCTCGCTCTCTGTGCCCATTCTCTCTTCCCCCTCTCTCTGTTCCCCTTTCTCTGACCCCTCTCTCTGTCTCACCTCTCACTGTGTGTCCCCCTCTCTGAACCCCCTCTCTCTGTTCCCCACTCTCTGCCCCCCCTTTAATCTGCGCCTCTCTCTGTCCCAACTCTGCCCCCCTTTCTCTGTCGCCCACTCTGTCCCCCACTCTATCTCCCACTCTCTGTCCTCCCACACTCTGATGCCTTCTATCTCCCCGAGCTCTCTGTCCCCCTCTCTCTGTCCCCCTCTCTCTGTCCTCCTCTGTCTATCGCCCTCTCTCTGTCCCCCTCTCTCTGTCCCCCTCTCTCTTTCCTCCTCTCTCTGTCCCCCTCTCTCTGTCCTCCTCTCTCTGTCCCCCTCTCTCTGCCCCGCGCTCTGTCCCCTTTCTCTCCGGGTGTCCCGGAGATGTTTTCCAAAGCGGTCTGTAATTAGGCATCCAATTTCCACAATGTCGAGGAGACAGCAGAGGGAGCAATTGTTACAGTAAATGACATGCGTGGAAATGCAGGTAATCTTCTGATGGACATGCAAGGGTCTTTTGGGCCTTTGACAGACTTGAGGACGGATGTGTGGGTGGATGTTTTGCAAATCCCGTGTAGGAATGAGAAGGTGCTGGGAGAGGAGTGTGGTTTTGTGGTAGCGTGCACTTTGTAAGAGATTGGAAGAGTGAATGATCTTTATAGAAAATGGATAGGGGTGGGGAGGGAAGCACATCTTAATTGTTGGGGTTCATTTGCAGCTGACGGAAATACCGGAGGATGACATGATGTCTACAGAGGCTGCAAGATTTTAAAGTGTTGAAGAAGGAAGTTATGTCCTCGTCATATTTGAAGGGATGGGTTTTGGGAGTGGGGTTGAGGGAAGTGGATGAGATGAGCTGGAAGGCATCATCGACGACGTGACAGGAGAAAATGCGTCGCCACTGATTTAAATTTCTCCCTGGCATAGGTTTGAGTCTGAACAGACACGTCATTACCATGGTGACATCCTTCAATTCGTGATGTTTTTAACCACATATCCCCATCATCACCATGTCAGCCGACTTGCACCTCATTAACATAATTAACTCTTCCACTTCTCTGCCCTTCTGCAGCTCAAACGCTAAACCATTCGTTTGGACGACACGGTCAGAATACACTTCGATCCGTTCTTTCAAATTCCCTCCCTGCTCTGGTGCTAGTGGAGCAATGGATAGAGAGAGAGAGGAGTTGAGCACGTGGCTACACTGATGGTGCAGGAGGGAGGGTTTTGGATTCTTGGATAATTGGGGCTCTTTCTGGGGTCGGTGGGACCTGTACAAGCAGGATGATATTCATCTGAACCAGAGGGGTACCAATATCTTTGGGTGGGAGCGGGAAATTCGCTAAGGCTATTGGGGTGGGTTTAAACTAATCCAGCAAGGGGATGTGAACCAAAATTGCAGTTCAAGTATATAAATTTTTGAGAGTAGGGAGGTCCAGAATCAAGCTTCAGGGGCGCAAGATGGCACCAGCAAGCAAACATTTGGTTTGGAGTGTGTCTGCTTAAATCCAGGAGCATCCAGAATAAGGTGGACGAACTTGCAGCTTGCATTGGTACCTGGGAATTCGATGTTGTGGCCATTTCGTAGACATGGACAGAGCAGGGACAGGAATGGTTGTTGCAGATTCCAGGATTACAATAAGAACAGAGAAGAAGGTAAAAGAGGGAGACGTGTGGCTGTGTTGGTCAAGGACAGTATTACAGTTGCAGAAAGGATATTTGGGTCTCGTCAACTGACGTAATATGGGCTGGAGTTAGAAACAGGAAAGGAGAAGTCACGCTAGATAAGTATGAATCTGTCAGGCAGGGAGAAATCTGTAGAGCGCGGGAGCCGTGGTTTATGAAGGAAGTAGATTCTCTGGTAAAGAGGAAGAAGAAGGCTTATGTTAGGGTGAGATATGAAGGCTCATTTAGGGCGCTTAATGGTTGCAAGGTAGCCAGGAAAGACCTAAAGAGAGAGCTCAGATGAGCCAGGAGACGACGTGAGAAGTTGTTGGCCGATAGGATCAGGGTTAAACCGAAGGCTTTCGATATGTATTTAAGGAATAAAAGAATGACGAGTGTAAGATTAGGGCCAATCAGGGACATAAGTGGGAAGTTGAGTGCAGAGTCAGTGGAGATAGGGGAAGCACCAACTGAATACTTTTCAACAGTATTCAGTCTAGAAAACGGCAATGCTGTCGAGGAGAATACTTAGATACAGGCAACTGGACGAGGTGTGATTGAGGTTCACAAGGAGGAGGTATTAGATATCCTGAAGAGTGTGAAAGTAGATATGTCCCCTGGGCCGGATGGGATTTATCCTAGGATCCTTTGGGAAGCCATTGGGGTGATTGCCGAGCCTTTGGCATTGATCTTTAAATCGTCATTGTCTACACGAATAGTGCCAGAAGACTGGAGGATAGCAAATGTGGTTCCCATGTTCAAGAATGGGAGTAGAGACAATCCTGTTTATTATAGACCAGTAAGCTTCACTTCAGTTGTTGGTAAAGTGTTGGAAAAGGTTATAAGAGATAGGATTTATAATCATCTAGAAAAGAATAATTTGATTAGGGATAGTCAGTATAGTTTTGTGAAGGTTACGTCGTGCCACAAAAACCTTATGGAGTTCTTTGAGAAGGTGACCAAGCAGGTAGATGAGATGATGTTGTGTATATGGATTTCAGCAAGGCGTTCGATAAGGTTCCCCACAGTAGGCTATTGTAAAAAATCCGGAGGAATGGGATTGTTGGAGATAAAGCAGTTTGTGTCAGTAATTGGCTTGCTGAAAGAAGACACAGGGTGATAGTTGTTGGGAAATGTTGCCCCTGGAGTCCACTTAACAGTGCTGAGCCGCAAGGATCGCTGTTGGGTCCACTGCTGTTCGTTTTATAAACGACGTGGATGAGGGTGTAGAAGGGTGTGTTAGTACGTTTGCAGACGACACTGAGGTTGGTGGAGTTGTGGATAGTGACGAGTTACGTAGAAGGTTGCAGCGAGATATAGATAAGCTGCAGAGCTGGGCTGAGAGGTGGAAAATGGAATTTAATGCGGGCAAGTGTGAGGTGATTCACTTTGGTCAGAGTAAGAGGAATGCAAAGTACTAGATTAATGGTAAGATTCCTGATAGTGTAGATGAGCAGAAAGATCTCGGTGTCCAGGTACACAGATCCTAGAAAGTTGCCAGCCAGATTGACAGAGTTGTTAAGAAGGCACACAGTGTTTTAGCTTTTATTAATAGAGGGATCGTGTTCTGCAACCATGAGGTTATGCTACAGATGCACAAAATTCTAGTGCGGCCACACTTGGAGTATTGTGTACAGTTCTGGTCACCGCATTATAAGAAGGATATGGAAGCTTTGGAAAGGGTGCAGAGGAGATTTACTCGGATGCAGCCTGGTATGGAGGGAAAGTCTTACGAGGAAAGGCTGCGGGACTTGTAATTTTCTCGATAGAGAGAAGAAGGTTGAGAAGTGACTTAACAGAGACATATATTATATTCAGAGGGTGAGGCAGGGTGGATAGGGAGAGCCTTCTTCCAAGAATGGCGACAACCAGCACGAGGGGGCATAGCTTTAAATTGAGGAATGATAGATAGAGGACAGGTGTCAGAGGTAGTTTATTTATTCAGAGAGTAGTAAGGGTATGGAACGCTTTGCCTGCAGCGGTAGTAGATTCCCGAACTTTAAGTACATTTAAGTCGTCATTGGACAAGCATATGGACGTACATGGAATAATGTAGGTAAGGTGGGCTTCAGATTGGTACACAGGTCGCCGCAACATCGAGGGCCGAAGGGACGGTACTGCACTGTAATGTTCTATGTTCTATGCTCTAACTCCCTCAGCTTCTGTTCAACGGTGCACTTGCGTTCTGTTCACTGTTTCATTGTTCATTATCTGAATGACATTTTTACCAACGCCCATTTTCCCAAACGTGCAATGCGGCCTTCACAGCTTTATCTTTCCACACGGGCTCCCTCATGGTGGAAGGGAAGGAGTTGCAGGTTATTCACCCAATGATGTAATCCTGATGTCTTCCAATACCTCCTCTGCATGTGGGTGCACTCACAACAAGGGTTGCTCAGCCACCACTGGGCAGCTAAATTTCAAAGGTTTCATCATTTTCCACAAATCCCTTGACTGTCTTCCCTCTATGTATCACTGTCACGTCGTACAGCCCACTCAAGAGCAAACAGAGCTGGTCAATAGTATGCCAACCCAGCCAGCGGACACGACACCCGAGATTGTGTTTTAAAGTGCTCTCTCAGATATCTGCATTCTCTCGAATTCCAACCTCCAGAGCATGTTCAATTTGAACTGTTTCACGTTTGGTGCCTAAACGTCATCTACCAAAGCCATAAATTATGAAATCCCATCGCTATGTAAATCGCACAGGGCTATAGGAAAGGATGAAGAAAAATGTAATACATGCTGAAATCAATGACAATTAATTGGTATTAACACTACAACGTGCCTTTTTCATAATAGAAACTTCAAAACTTTTCCTCTGTGTGAGTTTAAACAAATGTTGATCCCTGTCACATTATGAGATATTGGGAAGCTGACAAAGTGTTATAACAAACAAGTGATCAAAGAAGTGGGTTTCAAGTCGTATTTTGTCACACAAAACGAAGCTTGTATCAAAAAACTGATTTGACAGAATTTGTTCTGCTCGAGGTCATCATCTTTTGTCAGTCTCAAGACGTTAGTGCTTCCTTAACTCAGTGGTTCGAGCCCTGGTTTTGTAAACCAGGAGTTGTAGCCTCCATTCTCACGGCAGTCTTGCTGAATTTTCTTACAACTATTGCAGCAAGCATCCGAAGGTGCGTTCTATATGTTGTTAGGAAATATTTTTGAAGGAACAGCTGGAAGTCATTTTTTTATGCAGACCATGCCTCATCTGTTTCAGTTTGGAAGCCCACATCCGTGTTTTTCTTTCGAGCAATATGAAAATGACAAGCTTCTGATGCGAAGAATGCCTTTGTTTGGCAGGAAGAACAACGTGACTCAGTAGAAGCAGTAAAGTAATGGTGAAACAGTGCAGGACGAAAACGTACAGGGATGAGGCTGTGTGCTTCCGTTCCTTATGTAGAAACAGGAATGTGCTGGAATCCAAATTAAACAGATAGGAGGCTGGAAGAGCATAGCTAGCCAGGCTGCCCCAGAGGTGGAGAAATTAACGTTTAGCAGGTTCCAAATATTCACGATTGGGGCAGTCTTAGAAGGACAGCCTCCTGCCAGTTTACCTATGTAAACAGAAACGGGTTTTAAAGCTAATAGTGAACAAAGAAGAGGCCAGACTGTTCAATTCTTCATTTTATGGAAATTGGGCTCTCCTGAGTCCTTCGTCGCTATCAAAAGATGTGTCTGTATAGTTCCCTATATGGGTCAAAATGAGGTTCAGTTCTCCCGCAGGTCAGGAACAAATGTGACGGTATCTGACTTCAGTCTCTATCGCTGGTTCATTTGAGATTAAAACTTTGCATGGAAAGTCTCATTGAAATGAACACTTCAGACGTCAGGCTGTGGGCCAAGTATTGGTATCTGGAAACGAGAATGGATGGATGTTTAATGACTGGCACTGACATAATGTATTATTCTGTGCTGTAAAAGAATGGTGTCACGAACATTCTTTTTTGATATAAATTTCTCATCGCTGGAAAAGAAAGCTGTGCTGCTGAGAGAAGATACAACTGCACATGCCGTCCTTCCTGGTCGGCTAATGGTTACGATGCAGCGCTTTCACCGCTGTGGTTTGGGTTCATTTCTTGGTCAGGGAATCAGGATTTATTGTTCCTAATAAGGGCAACAACGAAAGGAGAGCATCTTTGACAGGAATTGCATTTCAAACGCGTCCGCATGTGCCTTGCAATATTGTACAGGGCCGCAAGTTGGCTCACTGGTTATCACTGCTGCCTCACTGCGCCAGAGATATGATTTGCCGACAACTGGGTCGACTGTCAGTAAGGTGCCTTATTCAGGAGCAAATGAAGAGAAAAAGGGTAAAGTATTGCTCTGTGAGGGTTAATCCCTGGAGGATTGGTGTGCATTTCTTGCAGCGAATAGTCAGTTTCTGAACTTTAGGCATTCTATGTTCCCTTACTGTGTTGCTTTAGCAAATGTTCAGAAAGGAGAGACAAGTGAGGAAAAACGGTCACTTCCCAGTCAGGGATTGATACATAATGTGACAACTAACGGATTCACTTTTGAAAGAATTAGCTTCTATTTTCACTACGTTGGTCATGGCAGTATACAGCATTAGAGCGGGCTTTAATTTGTTGCATTGGACCCAGCATCCTTTTTCAACATGAAAAATACTGGAATATAAAGAGATAATAAAAGACATGGATAGCGATGACTGGAATGAAAAGTCGTCAGGAAGAATGGACAGTGTTTACTTGGAAAGAAAAAAATGGAAAGGAATCCATCGATGTAGTGAGTGATAATGACATTTGAAAATACAAGACGGGGTTTCATTGCGTGGTGGAAAAGACGAATAGATCATGTGGTGTGACACCAGGTAAAACTGAGTTGTGTCCATATGGAAGAGTTCCAGGCGATGTGAGTTTGGTGGGAGTTAACAGGAGGTAAATTCGCTCATTCGTATGGATCTATATCTAGAGTTTAGAACTTGAAAACCAGGGATGAATGATAAAGGGAAGTTTGGAGCACGTTTTATTTTTCCTTCTACAGCTATTGCATTTGGCAGACAGACAAGTTCAGGAATTCGTGGTGCGCTGTGACACCTGAGCATCAGTTTCTTCCCTGTCTTTGAACTGGGCCGCCTGCGCAAGGAATGCAAATGCGGTACTGCTTTTCGTGGAAGGATCAGAAAGCGGTAACTACACTCTCAAACAGAATGGCATATGATCAGAACCAGGTTGGAGAAAAACTTTACAATGCTCTGCACAGTCATGAAATGGAATTGCATTACATTTCACTACGAGAACAGCACTGAAAGTTGAAGCCATTCTCCGTTTCATCTTTCTGTTTCCCAGAGCTCGTTGTTGTCCAGCGTAACTGACATCTTGAAAACATTAAAAAAAGACACGTGAAATTGATGACAAAATATAGACAAGGATGTCGTCAATGTTTGGATCCGGAGGGCGAGGTGGAATAGGCTGGGACGACTTTCCCTGCAGCGTAACGGCTGGGACATGATCTTATGGAAGGGTGGTAAACTGAGTATTTACGTGTTTTACCCAAGTTGGTGTGAGTTGAAAACTCGAGAGCATAGGTTTTAGGTGAGTGGACTGAAATTGACAAAGGATCTGAGGCACATTTCCCACGCAGAAAGTTGTGCGTGTTTGGAATGAGCTACCAGAGGAAGTGGAGGTGGCTATTACACTCAGAAAATTGCACGATAATCGGATGAGTTTCTGGATAGGATGGGTTTAGAGGGATTGGGGTCAAATGCTGGGGAACGGGACTTGTTTAATTTTGGCTATGTGGTGAGCATGGAGGGGATACACCGAAGTATCTGTTTCCACGCGGTGTGCCCAATAACATTGTGTTGCTTACACCGGCTTCAAAGGATCACTTTTTAGCGGAGTTTGCCGTCGCAGTCTCTGGCACAATCATTTAGTCTGTTCGACTGCTCACGGGAAAGGTAGCATTGTGAAACACTGCAGAAACGAACGACTTCCTCACTTTTGCTCCGACTGACCATACTCTTTGAAATTTCCCCAGATCCTCGGTTGAGGGTCATAAAGTAATCTCACAACTAACAACAGGGCAATTCCAAACTCCTCTTTCAAACATACTGCAGCCTTAATGCACCACCACTTCCCAGACAATGCTGAAAAGAGAGAAAGAAAGAACATAATAAGAAATGGCCATAAAAAGTGAATTTCACCAATCACAGTCTCGATTAGGTTACCTTTCCCTTCCGATGTCTCCAGGACAGAAATGAAGGAAATGGGAGAAATTCAACAATATGTGACATCGCAATTCATTGGAACGATTTTCCCATTGGCCATAAAACAAAATAACGACGACTGGTGCCACCGCAGGACATTGTTTCACAACAGCAATGAAATAACAGTCGCCATTCGGTTCCAGTAAACGCTCAACTTGCCACTAACGTGCGAACTGCTCCAAAACATGATTCAGGACCTCTGGTAACAACTCACGCAGGTTGAATAACGACAGACAGCTTCCAAATGATGTCCTTCATAGACGACTTTGGGGGTACATTTGACAGACAGACTAGTTCAGGAATCCGCGGTGCGCTGTGACACCAGCGCATCAGCTTCTTCCCTGTCTTGGAAACGGGCCGCCTGCGCAAGGAATGCAAGTGCGGTACTGCTTTTCGTGGAAGGATCAGAAGGCGTTAACTACACTCTCAAACAGAATGGCATATGATCACAACCAGGTTGGAGAAAAACTTTACAATGCTTTGCACAGTAATTAAATGGAGTTGCATTACATTTCACTACGAGAGCAGATTTGTTCAAGCAAATTCGAAGGCAGGTTTGCAGATGGGAAAGCAAGCAAGAAAACTCCGCTCCTGTCCATGTAAAATGCAGCAGTTGAAGAACACAGCAGTTTCTGCCCAGTTTCGAACTGGGGACCTTTCGCGCGTAAGGCGAACGTGATGACCACTACACTACAGAAACAAGGCGCAGTCGCCCCTGCTAAGGCTCGGTGGCACCCAGCACTGAAAGTTGAAGCCATTTTACCTTTCACCTTTCTGTTTCCAATCGCTCGTTGTTTAATGGGACTTCTTTAATTTTGGCTATGTGGTGAGCATGGACGATATACACCGAAGTACCTCTTTCCACGCGGTGTGCGCCCATAACATTGTGTTGCTGACACCGGCTGTAAAGGATTACTTTTTCGCGGAGCTTGCCGTCGCAGTCTGTGGCACAATCATTTAGTCTGTTCGACTGCTCACGGGAAAGGTAGCATTGTAAGACACTGCAGAAACGAACGACTTCCTCACTTTTGCTCCGACTGACCATACTCCGGGAAATTTTCCCAGATTCTCAGTTGAGGATTTTTGCAGCTGGAAGTTACATCAGAAACCCTGTTAATTCGTAATGTATTGAGCGAATCGCAAAACAGAAAGCATTTAACACGGAACACAAACAAAACTGGCAAACCAAATGCATTTTCAGACACAGCGAGCGTGAATGCAAAATGTGAGACAGGCCGGGGGCATGAGTCATAAAGTAATCTCACAACTAACAACAGGGCAATTCCAAACTTCTCTTTCAAACATACTGGAGCCTGAGTGCACCACCACTTCCCAGACAATGCTGAAAAGAGAGAAAGAAAGAACACAATAAGAATGGGCCATAAAAAAGTGAATTTCACCAATCACAGTCTCGATTAGATTACCTTTCCCTTCCGATGTACCCAGGACGGAAATGAAGGAAATGGGAGAAATTCAATAAAATGTGACATCGCAATTCATTGGAACGATTTTCCCATTGGCCATAAAACAAAATAACGACGAGTCGGGCCACCGCAGGACTTTGTTTCACAACAGCAATGAAATAACAGTCGCCATTCGGTTCCAGTAAACGCTCAACTTGCCTGGGACAGCAGAGCTGTTTGCGATTTTCCACGCGGGAGGCGAACACGATCATGACAGCACAGACACCGGTAAAGTCGGCACTTTCCCACTCCACAGTTAATTGCCCGGGGAGCAAACCCATTTTTCTTCGGTTTTGAGCAGAAATGCAGTAGGAGTCGAAACAGCATTTTCACAAAATGCGTCGTTGGAAACGATCAGCAGAAATGGCAGCGGTGAGATTCGAACCCACGCCTGCTGTCGAGACTGGAGCCTTAATCAAGCGCCTTAGACCGCTCGGCCACACTACCAGCCAGCCGGGCGGCCCCATTTTCTTTCACTTCCAATTGTGCTCCTGCATAGTAACCGATGCAAATCCACGTGAAAAAGGTTCCATGATCCCTCTCCGACTCGCACAACTGCTGGGATGTGCCCGTCTACAATATCAATTTCGCAGCAGATAATGATAGCCCATCAATCCAGACAACTATCAATGGTAAGCTGAGTCTATCTTCTCAGAATCTTTTCAACTAAAAATGTATCTGTGAGTGCGTGAGGACATACGATCGGTTATGATTTGGTCAAATTACCATGAGCTGCTTGACATTACTGCAATTTCGATTCTTGCTTTGCTAAATGATTTCACCCTTTGATCGAAACAGGACAACTTTCACGTTTACACGGAACATGAAACACACCGGACTACAGGGAAAATGCACAAAGCTGAACAGGCCGTGTTCCACATCATACCGCGCAGCATAGTTTCAGTCACTGTGTCTGTTTTGCAGAATAAGAGTCCCAAAGAATGTTCTCCACCCTAAAACCGGAGGTAGCATTACAATCCGAGAACGACAGATCACATTGTGAGGATGCTCTTGTCCTCGGAGCCAGTTCGAGATGACACTTTCCTTGCCTTTTTGCCTTAACCGTGCAATTCGCTGCATAGATGTTCACACCTGGATATGAGCCACATGGATACCAACTGAGTCGACGAGAAGCGACTCAATAAATTTTGCTAAACTCCACGGTGCTTATTAGAAATGCAGTTTCTGTTCACATCAATCTAAAAGGCAGTTTCTGAACCAAGTAACAGAAGTCAAAAGGTAATTAGCTCACCCACCCCCCTCTCCGGAAGAGGTGCTAACTGCCCTTGATTGTTTTTTTGTTCTCGATGTGGAGAGCTCTCACGCCTGAGTCACCTTCACACGTCTCTGGTTGCTGAGTGAATCACAAAGAAGGAATTTCACCAGAGCTGCAACTGCCTCACTTCCCCACTCCCCCTCCCAGTTTACATTTTCCTGCTCGTCAGTGATTTAAAGAAAACCAAATAGATGCGATGTCATTCTGTAGCCTCTCTGTCGATTCCTCCGTTTCAGTTCCAACGTGGTTAGATATCGGGACGCTATCAAAGCACAGGTCCAGAGGTTCCTCTGAGAGTGTAATTTCTTTCATTGCATGTTGCTAATTGAATGAGCCACTAACGTGCGAACTGCTCCAAAACATGATTCAGGACCTCTGGTAACAACTCACGCAGGTTGAAAGTTGAAGCCATTTTACCTTTCACCTTTCTGTTTCCAATCGCTCGTTGTTTAATGGGACTTCTTTAATTTTGGCTATGTGGTGAGCATGGACGATATACACCGAAGTACCTCTTTCCACGCGGTGTGCGCCCATAACATTGTGTTGCTGACACCGGCTGTAAAGGATTACTTTTTCGACAGACAGCTTCCAAATGATGTCCTTCATAGACGACTTTGGGGGTACATTTGACAGACAGACTAGTTCAGGAATCCGCGGTGCGCTGTGACACCAGCGCATCAGCTTCTTCCCTGTCTTGGAAACGGGCCGCCTGCGCAAGGAATGCAAGTGCGGTACTGCTTTTCGTGGAAGGATCAGAAGGCGGTAACTACACTCTCAAACAGAATGGCATATGATCACAACCAGGTTGGAGAAAAACTTTACAATGCTTTGCACAGTAATTAAATGGAGTTGCATTACATTTCACTACGAGAGCAGATTTGTTCAAGCAAATTCGAAGGCAGGTTTGCAGATGGGAAAGCAAGCAAGAAAACTCCGCTCCTGTCCATGTAAAATGCAGCAGTTGAAGAACACAGCAGTTTCTGCCCAGTTTCGAGGTGGGGACCTTTCGCGCGTAAGGCGAACGTGATGACCACTACACTACAGAAACAAGGCGCAGTCGCCCCTGCTAAGGCTCGGTGGCACCCAGCACTGAAAGTTGAAGCCATTTTACCTTTCACCTTTCTGTTTCCAATCGCTCGTTGTTTAATGGGACTTCTTTAATTTTGGCTATGTGGTGCGCATGGACGATATACACCGAAGTATCTCTTTCCACGCGGTGTGCGCCCATAACATTGTGTTGCTGACACCGGCTGTAAAGGATTACTTTTTCGCGGAGCTTGCCGTCGCAGTCTGTGGCACAATCATTTAGTCTGTTCGACTGCTCACGGGAAAGGTAGCATTGTAAGACACTGCAGAAACGAACGACTTCCTCACTTTTGCTCCGACTGACCATACTCCGGGAAATTTTCCCAGATTCTCAGTTGAGGATTTTTGCAGCTGGAAGTTACATCAGAAACCCTGTTAATTCGTAATGTATTGAGCGAATCGCAAAACAGAAAGCATTTAACACGGAACACAAACAAAACTGGCAAACCAAATGCATTTTCAGACACAGCGAGCGTGAATGCAAAATGTGAGACAGGCCGGGGGCATGAGTCATAAAGTAATCTCACAACTAACAACAGGGCAATTCCAAACTGCTCTTTCAAACATACTGGAGCCTGAGTGCACCACCACTTCCCAGACAATGCTGAAAAGAGGGAAAGAATGAACACAATAAGAATGGGCCATAAAAAAGTGAATTTCACCAATCACAGTCTCGATTAGATTACCTTTCCCTTCCGATGTACCCAGGACGGAAATGAAGGAAATGGGAGAAATTCAATAACATGTGACATCGCAATTCATTGGAACGATTTTCCCATTGGCCATAAAACAAAATAACGACGAGTCGGGCCACCGCAGGACTTTGTTTCACAACAGCAATGAAATAACAGTCGCCATTCGGTTCCAGTAAACGCTCAACTTGCCTGGGACAGCAGAGCTGTTTGCGATTTTCCACGCGGGAGGCGAACACGATCATGACAGCACAGACACCGGTAAAGTCGGCACTTTCCCACTCCACAGTTAATTGCCCGGGGAGCAAACCCATTTTGCTTCGGTTTTAAGCAGAAGTGCAGTAGGAGTCGAAACAGCATTTTAACAAAATGCGTCGTTGGAAACGATCAGTAGAAATGGCAGCGGTGGGATTCGAACCCACGCCTCTGTCGAGACTGGAGCCTTAATCCAGCGCCTTAGACCGCTCGGCCACACTACCAGCCAGCCGGGCGGCCCCATTTTCTTTCACTTCCAATTGTGCTCCTGCATAGTAACCGATGCAAATCCACGTGAAAAAGGTTCCATGATCCCTCTCCGACTCGCACAACTGCTGGGATGTGCCCGTCTACAATATCAATTTCGCAGCAGATAATGATAGCCCATCAATCCAGACAACTATCAATGGTAAACTGAGTCTATCTTCTCAGAATCTTTTCAACTAAAAATGTATCTGTGAGTGCGTGAGGACATGCGATCGGTTATGATTTGGTCAAATTACCATGAGCTGCTTGACATTACTGCAATTTCGATTCTTGCTTTGCTAAATGATTTCACCCTTTGATCGAAACAGGACAACTTTCACGTTTACACGGCACATGAAACACACCGGACTACAGGGAAAATGCACAAAGCTGAACAGGCCGTGTTCCACATCATACCGCGCAGCATAGTTTCAGTCACTGTGTCTGTTTTGCAGAATAAGAGTCCCAAAGAATGTTCTCCACCCTAAAACCGGAGGTAGCATTACAATCCGAGAACGACAGATCACATTGTGAGGATGCTCTTGTCCTCGGAGCCAGTTCGAGATGACACTTTCCTTGCCTTTTTGCCTTAACCGTGCAATTCGCTGCATAGATGTTCACACCTGGATATGAGCCACATGGATACCAACTGAGTCGACGAGAAGCGACTCAATAAATTTTGCTAAACTCCACGGTGCTTATTAGAAATGCAGTTTCTGTTCACATCAATCTAAAAGGCAGTTTCTGAACCAAGTAACAGAAGTCAAAAGGTAATTAGCTCACCCACCCCCCTCTCCGGAAGAGGTGCTAACTGCCCTTGATTGTTTTTTTGTTCTCGATGTGGAGAGCTCTCACGCCTGAGTCACCTTCACACGTCTCTGGTTGCTGAGTGAATCACAAAGAAGGAATTTCACCAGAGCTGCAACTGCCTCACTTCCCCACTCCCCCTCCCAGTTTACATTTTCCTGCTCGTCAGTGATTTAAAGAAAACCAAATAGATGCGATGTCATTCTGTAGCCTCTCTGTCGATTCCTCCGTTTCAGTTCCAACGTGGTTAGATATCGGGACGCTATCAAAGCACAGGTCCAGAGGTTCCTCTGAGAGTGTAATTTCTTTCATTGCTGTTGCTAATTGAATGAGCCACTAACGTGCGAACTGCTCCAAAACATGATTCAGGACCTCTGGTAACAACTCACGCAGGTTGAATAACGACAGACAGCTTCCAAATGATGTCCTTCATAGACGACTTTGGGGGTACATTTGACAGACAGACTAGTTCAGGAATCCGCGGTGCGCTGTGACACCAGCGCATCAGCTTCTTCCCTGTCTTGGAAACGGGCCGCCTGCGCAAGGAATGCAAGTGCGGTACTGCTTTTCGTGGAAGGATCAGAAGGCGGTAACTACACTCTCAAACAGAATGGCATATGATCACAACCAGGTTGGAGAAAAACTTTACAATGCTTTGCACAGTAATTAAATGGAGTTGCATTACATTTCACTACGAGAGCAGATTTGTTCAAGCAAATTCGAAGGCAGGTTTGCAGATGGGAAAGCAAGCAAGAAAACTCCGCTCCTGTCCATGTAAAATGCTGCAGTTGAAGAACAAAGCAGTTTCTGCCCAGTTTCGAGCTGGGGATCATTCGCGTGATAAGGCAAACGTGCTGACTACTACACTACAGAAACAAGGCGCAGTCGCCACTGCTACGGCTTAGTGGCACCCTGCGCTGAAAGTTGAAGCCATTTTACCTTTCACCTTTCTGTTTCCAATCACTCGTTGTTTAATGGGACTTCTTTAATTTTGGCTATGTGGTGAGCATGGACGAGATACACCGGAGTATCTGTTTCCACGCGGTGTGCGCCAATAACATTGTGTTGCTGACACCGGCTGTAAAGGATTACTTTTTAGCGGAGCTTGCCGTCGCAGTCTGTGGCACAATCATTTAGTCTATTCGACTGCTCACGGGAAAGGTAGCGTTGTAAGACACTGAAGAAACGAACGACTTCCTTACTTTTGCTCCGACTGACCATACTCCGCGAAATTTTCCCAGATTCTCAGTTGAGGATTTTTGCAGCTGGAAGTTACCTCAGAATCCCTGTTAATTCGTAATGTATTGAGCGAATCGCAAAACAGAAAGCATTTAACACGGAACAGAAACAAAACTGGCAAACCAAATGCATTTTCAGACACAGCGAGCATGAATGCAAAATGTGAGACAGGCCGGGGGCATGAGTCATAAAGTAATCTCACAACTAACAACAGGGCAATTCCAAACTGCACTTTCAGTCGAAGAACAACACAGTTTCGGCCGAGTTTCGAATTGGGGACTTTTCGCGTTTTAGACGAACGCGATGACCACTCTACTACCGGAACCAGCTCCTACCGCCATTTTTGCGGCTTTGTGGCATCCGCCACCATTTCCCCGTCAATACTGAAAAGAGAGAAAGTAAGAACCTAATAAGAATGGGCCATAAAAAGTGAATTTCACCACTCACAGTCTCGATTAGATCACAGTCTTGACTGTCCCTTCTAGGACGGAATGAAGGAAATGGGAGAAATTCAATAACATATGACACCGAAATTCATCGGAACGATTTTTCCATTCGCCAGAAAACCAAATTAGGGCGAGTCGAGTCACCGCAGGACTTTGGTTCACAACAGCGATGAAATAACAGTCTGCATTCGGTTTCAGTACAAGCTCAACTTGCCAGGAACGTAATGCAGCTTGAGCCCGCGATTTACCATGTGGGAGGCGAACACGATCATGACAAGATGGACACTGACCCCGTCTCCATAAAACAAACTCCCGATCCTCCTTATTATTTCAACACGCCGCAGCCACAGAAATTGCAGTGTGGTGACTCGAGCCGAAGCTTCTTTCATAATTGAGTTCTGAAGCAGGCGCCTCCGGCTCCTTGGCTCCCATTCATCGGGCTGATTCGGTTCGAATAGTGAAATTTCCTGTTTCTGATCCGCAGGACATCCTGCAGGATTTTCAGACAGCGCCATCCTCCCTGTGACATTTACGTGCTGTATAACCTTCTATTGTGTCATGTGTCCCGGCTTTGCCAATATCACCGTTGTTTTACTTCCTAATCCTGTTGGTCGAACTGTGATTCCAGTCAGAATCACAAATGTATAATAAACCACCTTAGCTGTGCTGGCTCTCTACAGAGATAAATGTGCTTCTCTTTTCGTATCATTCTCTTGACTTCTCCCTGTAACTCTACATGAACATTGAATTAGTTTTTCAACAACTCGATTGAAACTGCGTCTTTGTCAATGTCAGACCCTAACTACTCCCAATGTGAAAACATCTCTCCTCATGTACATTTTTCTTCTTTTACTAATATCTTTAAAACTCTGCCGAATCGTTCTCGATCCTTTCAGGCGTAGGGAGCATTTCCCCTTCCTTATTCCCTCTGTCTAACCTACTCATGTCTTGGAAAGGTTGAACAAGGCCAGCGTTTGGCCTTCTGCTCTCCAAGGAGTCCTGTCCCAACTTTCCAAATGACCTTTATTGTTGATATTCCTCATATACCACACTATTCTCATCAACCTGTTCAGCGCTGTTTTCAATCATTTCACGTCCCCACTTCCTAAAGTTTCACACCCAGAACTGTGCGAATATCCAGATGGTGGATTTATTCAGAGTACGATTCTGTGGGTGAACATCCTCTAACACTTGTTTGACTTCCACCACATGTGGTACTGTGCCATGCCCACTACAATGACACTTCTGACCCCAAAACTCAAAGTTATTTCAAAAGGTGCAACTTAATGATTTACATCTTTTTATCAGACAGTTGATAGGACGACTGAGCAAAAGTGAAGTCAAACAACCAAGGCTCGATGGCAACTTGAAGTAAGACATTCTCCCATGCCAGTATTAACACAAGCTGCTGAGCGAAGATCATGCCCTAGACACTCTTACATTGCCAACACCAAACCAGCTGAGATTCGGTCAGGTCCAACTACATCCCAATTTGTTCTCAGATTTTTAAGCATCAAAGTGTTTTGAGAATATCGCCTTGACATTTTGTCTCCTTGTTCACAGAACAGTACTGTTTATCCCTTCTGCTTGGACTAAGTTGTCTCCATCGGCAGAGTATTCAGCTCTTTCCCTCCACCGGCAAGCAGTGTGAGGAGAGGCAAGTGTGGTTACACTCTAAAGCTCGCTGTCATCGGCCCGGCCAGTTCCATCAAGTGCTGCGAATCAGCAAATTTGATTGGGAGGTTCCTGCAAATATCATTTGTCTGAGCCAACGATAAAGATGTTGAGCTGGTGGGTAAGAAACAAATGTACTCCGGACTCTCCACCCTCAGGTAAAGTCATGTGAGGGCATTTTTGTGCAGCCTGATTGCTGTTCAAAATCCATCTTCACACAGCAATCCTGCAGAAAGGCTTTTGTAACACAAACATCGGCTTCTTTGCTGCAATCGGGCAGCAGTGAACATCTGAACCCCAACTTTCCTAGATAAAGACAATTCGATTGAAAGTCTCACTCAATGAGAGCCATCCCCACGTCCCTGAGCTGCGGGCCTGCAGACAGTTTAACGCAGAAGACTGGGTTAACAATGAGACTTTGTTTCACCATCAGCCACGCTGTCCCAGAGACAGGAAGAGGGACAGCATCAATCCGTGGCGTCACTCACGCGCCGATAGAAGCTGTTCAGCCCATCGAGTCCATAGCGACTCTCTGACGCTTATATATCCCTGTGGTTATTCATAGTTGGTGATGTATGTCCTAATAATGTGGAGATGTCCCTGTATCGCAATTCTGTCTGCAACAAATTGATCCAATTGTAATTCACAGCTTTTCATTTCACAGGAAGAACACTGTTGTGTGAAACGGCGTGGGGAATAACTGCAGGGCGTCATGCGCATAGAGCACTCTACAACTGATGTATCTCACCTTCACCAGTTTATTCCCAGCTCAGGCAAGAGATTTTGCGAATCAGATCAGAGCACACCGACAGAGAACAGGTAAAGAGCTTCCAGAACTTCACAAGTGTGTTTCCTCATTTGTGAAAATTCCCCATGTGTATCGGTATGAAATATTCATTTCTGATACATTGAATGAAAGGAAGCAGAAATGAAACAGCACACAATGCTTATAATGGAGATCTATTATAGAGAACCACTGGAGGGGGCAGTACACACACTGAAACATGGAATTGTCAACGAGTAGAGGATGTTTTCAATCCATTAATTTCATGGTTATGAGCCCAATACGCCCCTCTGGGCCGCTCTGTTAGCGCTGACCACAGCAGTCTCACACAGTCTTCAGCTTTTCGTCTGGCGCGTGGCTTGTACCTCAGAGGATGATTTCAAAAGGTCTTCACTATTATTGTGTGACACACTGTAGCACAGATGTGTCCCGGCAGTGTCAATGTAACCTGTGACTAACTTGCCATATTCTGTTGGTTTAACTGTGATTTCACTCAGAATCACAAAATATGTCACAGTGCAAAGTGAGGCTATGCAGCCCCCAAACTAACGAAATGTCTATGTCGGTCGATTAATTGACGTTATTTGATTGATTGATTATAACATGAACCTCAGTACAGTGAAAACTTTTGTCTGCGATTGGTAAAGGCAGATCATACTAATCAAGGACATGCAGATAACAGCATAAGTAAAACAAAATTTTGGACTGATTAAGGCTTTCAGGTTACTCCACACAGGACGTGCACTCGGCAAAATCCACATTAACAGGATCAACATCATTTGAAGTTAGGGAATCCATTTCTCAGTCTTGTAACGACCTCCAAGAAGTTGCTTTTGTGTGTCTTTAAGCTTCGGTGCCTTGTTCTGAACTCGAGCTCATCAAAATTATACATTCTGAGTCAAAAATAGAACCATATGCAAAACTCCACTGCTCAAGTGTGACTTCTCACACGAACATCACCCACCCGAGGCGATATCACAACCAAGACCAACAAGCCAGAACCGCAACAGAAGCATGATCCATAAATCAGGTGAGTTTCCTTGTTTAAAAAATAGGGGTTTTCTGGTGTTTTGGAGGGAAGGCCGCACTGAGTTTTAATAGTAGCTCCTTGCCATTCTGACTTCCGGTTCCCGGGAGGCTGTGCTAGCCACTTCCTTTGCAAGCAGGTTCCCATAATTGGCAGCTGGACGAACTCATCTTCAATTGGCAATTAGTGTTGTGGGAGAGAAACATGAACACGCTTTTCAGCCCACTATCAAACACGGGGTTGTGGAGCGCGGGAGGGGGTTAGAGGTAGAGGGAGTTATGGAAATTCTGGAAAGCTGCACAAAAGAGAGATCGCGCATGCACAGGACTTAATAATCTTCAGGGAACCTTGTGCAAATAACGCCATCTGAGACAGATAGAAATGTGAAGAACTGCAGGGAAAGAGAGAATCTCTCCCAGTCATCTGTGTCTTTGTCCTTCTCGAAGTCACAGCGAGGGCTCTGCTGTCTGAATCAGCATGGGATGTTACTGCAGCGAGTCCTGTCGCTCAGACACGTTGCACCTGATGTGTATAAGTTTTATCACGTTACCGACAGCTCAGAGAACAGATTTCACAGCTCACATCATCCCAGAGTGACAGGGAACAGAAGAAAGCGATTCAGACCATCATCTTACCACCTGCTGGGGAGAAAGCCGATGTGGGAGAGCAAACAGTCTCGACCAGTGCATGTTCCCAGCATTTACAATCTTGGTCTGTGTGACAACAAAAGCAGAACCAGGAACTGTTTATCTTGCTTCTTAAAACAGGCGTGAAAATGTTGCAGAGCATAGATACGTCTACCTGCTGTCAGTGAAATGATGAACAGCAGAGTACAGTTCACAGAGTATGGTCTAATCTCTGGGCTATGGGGTCAGCACGCTCCAACTGTGACCCTCCGCTCACCGGATTTGAGCACAAACAAAGAAATGACTCAGTGACAAATTCTGTTGAAACGGATTCTGTGAGGAATTGAAAGCGATGGACTGAAAAGCCCCTTGAGAGCGGGATGTAACATTAACTGTGTGGGGAGCGTTTTCCAGACTGGAGGAGAGTGCGCAGTGCTGTTTCCATGGGTCACTAACACGATAGATAGATTGAATCAGCGTCGAATGTTATTGTAGGGATCCCTGTCGCTTGGACACACTGCACCTTTTGTACAATGGTGCAAAAGCACGGAGGTTTTGTGTAGAGGGGACAACGTCAAAATCGTAACTGAGGCAAAATGCACAAATTAGCAAAACAACAAAGCAACCACAGAATCTGGTGTTACGTGACGGGGTAAACCCCCTCTGCTAATGTAAACCAGCAAAACAGAAAGGATTCACCCCTTGCTGTATTCTGTTAAAATTCCAGAGACAAAGAACCAACCCAAAAATCACGACTTAAAGTTAAAAATAACAACTTTACTGCTTTTATAACAGAGAATAATCAACCTACAACTCTTTTCTCTAAACCTTCTGCTCTACAATACCTTCCCTCACTCCGATCCCAATAACTTTTACAAAAAAGTTTAAATTTACAAACCAGCTAGTTTCCGAATCTTCTCTTTGTATCTTCCTCTGTAGATGTTTTTCTCGAGGTCGGTGTTGATGCCTTTTTTCGATGCAATTTGTATCTCCAGATAGTCACCTCTTGGAGATTTTACTAGCATCCTACATTTGTTGGTCTTTTAGCTGCTCTCTTTGCTGTTCTTTGCCGCTCTGCTTAACTGTTTAAAATGTCTGATATTTGTCCCACAAAACGTCGGATCGTTTCATTGGTTTGAATATTGTAAAAATACCAAATTTCAACTTGATTGGGACTTAATTTAAACTGATTGGCTTAATTTAAATTTGATTTTTGTATCCATGTAACACGGTTCATAGTTGTTTTGACCAAATGTTATGTTGTTGCCTTGTTCTGGACTCCTTGTGCTCGCCAGACATTTCAGCACCATTAAAATTACGTTACACCCACAACTTCATAACACTGGCATTTGCCAAGACAGTCTATTTCTCTCAACATCGCTCTCTGTCAATCTCATGTGCCTGAGATTTGAACAATCTCTGGTCTATGTTAATCAAAACTGCCCTATTCTCTTAACCTCAGATTTAACACGCCTCCTTACTTATGTCTAACAATATTAATTTATTTTGCACTGTGTTACTTCAGCACACGTTGAGAAGAAATAAAAATGAGAACAACAGTCACCTATGTGACTGCGATTTGACCCAATGTTGCTACAACCAACAGATTCAGCTGTAAGTGAAATAGCCTTCATCTTTCCTGTACCAGTAATGAGATTGCATAGCATAGTGGTAAGTTTTCATGAGTTGAATTAGACCCAGCATCATTTCTCAGGGCGAGATTTACTGATGAAATACACGGGGGTTGGGGGGTTCAATTTGGTTCGGAAGGATATGGTCAGAGTTCCCTTGATACAAAATCGTTAGAGACGATGGAAATTAGATTTACTGGGAGGTATAGCCACGATAAAAGAAAAGAAGGGATTTAATAAGATGGTGGAATAGATAAAGATTCACGCGACATAAATCAGGAATGACTGAGTTGTGCCCTAATGGAGGTTTTCCAGCGGATGTGAGGTTGGTAAGGGTAAATAAGAGGGAAATTACCTCGTTCAGGTAAGTGTATAACGAAAGGTTAGAGCTTCAAAACCAGCGATGAAAGACAACGAAGTTTGCAGCAGGTACTTTTTATTCTGAGATTTTGAAATCGCAGATTACTTTTCAGACAGAAAAAAAAATTAGAAGATGATTCCAGCGTATTTCAAAGGCCAGTTGCAGACACACAAAGAGCGAATTTAATAGGGGCAGGGATTCTTGGCTACCTGGATGGGGAGGCAAAAGTGACACGCTCACAAATTGTTTAGCGTTCATTGGAAAGAAATTGCATCATACCTGCAACTGGACATGTTAAGTGTAAGAAGAGCTGGTGGTGTTGAAAGGTGTAGCAGCTGATTCGGCGTGAACTACTACAAATTGTTAATGTACTGAGCTGTTTGTTTTAGCTTTGCATTAATTGGAAGCCGGTTACCTCAGTCCACTGGCTAAATGGTTTATGGTATAGAGTGAGACTAAGAACGTGGGATTAATTGTCGCACTGTCTCAGGTTGCCATAATGATCATCATCTCCACCACTCATGTGATCTGTAATACAATTGTAACTCTAGTAAGTAGGAATGGACCTGTCAATGTCAAGCACAATTATCTTTGCCATCTGTTGCCTTGAACATTTGTTCACAATAACCAGGAACGGGACTGAGACCTTTTCAAACTCACTGATCTCCTCCCGAAAAATCCAGCGACAAGAATTATCCTTACTCCTGTTGGAACCCTCTGTTTTGCACAGCAGCAAAACTATTTGTCATGACTTTACCAGATTCGCTGACAACATTCAATCTACCCTAAGAGATAAATCAAATTCCTTTCGAACGGTTTCATGAGCTGTGTGAGTTTGCAGCAAACAAGATGATATGAAACGAGTTGAACAGCCTTTTCAAGAATGTAATCCATTGCAGTTTCAGAGATTTGAAAAACGTCATCAAACTATAATATCACCTCTGTTTCTTGATCCATTGATGGATAGTCACGTGGGGAATATGTGCAGTTTTGCCGTTAATAATTGATACCTTTCCCAAAGACAGAACAATCCCACAAATCAGAAACTGGAGTTTTAGAATCATGCTGCTTTATTCGACATTATTCTTCAACTACGCTTCAGTCTGATGCTCCAATAATTCCTGATTAACGTCAGTAAAACCAGCGTTAGGTAAGGATTGAAATTACAACTGCGGCATTTTAACACACTGTTCAGTGCCAAGAGCGTATCAGTTGCTCCACTGCACCCGCCGGCAGCAAGCCTATAAAGTGCCCTACTCGTACCTCTGGGACCTTTGACCCGCATGTTCTACTTTTGCTGTGGTTCTGAAATTAAAGCTAAGGCAGAGAAGGAGGAACTGATATGGTTCTGTGACTATTCGATCATCAGGTTCAGGAAATGGGACACAGGAAAATGTTGAGCAAAATAGACTTGATAGAAAATTGGGTTTCCGTGGGTCGCAGCGTTGTTTATAGAGAATGTTATATTATCGCTGTCACAGGGCTTCTCATTCGGTCTGCTTCAATTTAGCACAGAATTCGATTCAACCACACTTTATTAACTTCCTTCTGCAAGTTCCTACTGACAGCATGAAAGATACTGCACTCATCATCAATCTTCACCATGGCTACATCCAAGGACATGTTGCACGGTTTTCCTGAATACTGAAATTGTAACGTGTTAAGAATCCAGAGTGAGATACTGAATTTCCCAAATTCAGGATTATTACCGGGGCCAGAACTGTCCCTGAATCCCCAATATCCACACTGCCGTTGCTCCATGTGTCCAGTTGGAAACTTGTGTGAAGGGGCATGTAGTTTGACAGAGCACCTGGAAAATCCTCCACTGTCTGATCTAAAGCTACAACAGGAGCTGTGTATTCCAGCTGTAAGAGCAGTGGGATAAAGGGGAGGTCCATGGTATTCCGTAGTGTAGATTCACAGGGTCCTCATCATATTATTGTTTAAAACCCTCTGTCAGAAACAGCACAGACAGAGAGGAATAGGAGGGGGGCATTTCGCTTGCCAGCGCTACTCCACCATTTGATGTCACCATGACTGACCAAACACATCAATGTCTTTTCCCAGAACATCCACATCAATATATCGCCCAAAGGGAAAAAAGGCACAGAATAAGCTGAAAAAATCTGTAACTGTGGGAGGGGGATGTCTTTATAGACAGTGGGCTTCCGCAGTGGGTTTTGCGAATGTGAAGTCGATTCTGGGGTGATCATGTTTCAAGTGATATGATTCCCTTAAAACTCACCACCCAGAAAGTGAGGAATCTTCTCTGTTCAGTAGCAGGGAGAAGACCTCCAGACGACAGGAACTGATGGTGAATCAGTATTCATTCAGCAGAAATCTGAACTATACTCCGATTCTGTTGTAACTCAAACCCACAAACTTTGAATCGCAATCTTAACAATTCAGTAGAAGTCCAACACGTCTTTTAATGTGCCACAGAGCTGTTCTAGCCTCCATTTTACTGCACCCAAAGTTACGGTGCTCAAGTCTTTCATCAAGCATTTCTTTATTCTCGCCCCAGTTTACAGTACTTGGTCCTTATCCGTGTATGGTCTAGCCCCTCAAGTGATCGGCTCAGTACTCCTGAAACATTTTAATGACCCTTCGCTTCACCACACCTTCAAATAGTGAGTTCCAGACAAACGACACTCTCAGGATGCAAACGTTCTTCCTAAATCTTCTCTGAACATCCTCTCTCTAGCGTTTCATCTATATCCCTGGCTATTAATACTTCCCTTAGAAGTTTATTCATGTATCACATATCTATCCCCTTTCTGTGCACGTTAAACAATTCCTCTCAGCTTTCTTCGCTCTCAGATAAAGAGCTCCAGTCGAGCGCATCTATCTTTGCAGTGGCGAGAATGTCGTGCTTTAAAAGCACAACAGGTCAGGCAGCATCAGAGGAGCAGGAGAATCGATGTATCGGGCATACGCCCTTCATCAGGAATGAGAATTTTGAGTCGGTGTTGAGGGAGAGGAATGGGGTTGTTGGTCAGGTTGGTGAAAGCGATAGGTGAATGAAGGTGAGGGAGAAGGTGGTAGTTCCGGGGGGGGGGGGGATTGATGGCCGGGTCCAGAGACCGGTGCCTAGTTGGGGGCTTTGGACTGGAATAATGGGGGGACGAGGTGAAATGATGAAACTGGTGCAATACACATTTATCCCGTGTGGTTGCAAGATCCGAAGGTGGAATATGAGACGTTCTTCCTCCAGGCATCGGCTGGTAATGGAATGGTGGTGGCTTTTGCCCGAAGCAGCGATTCTCTTCTCTTCATATGCTGTTTGACGTGCTGTGCTTTTCCAACACGACACTCTGGACTCTGAGCTCCAGCACCTGCAGCCCTCACTTTCGCTTATCTTCGCAGGGGGAATAGTCGAGCCCGTGCACCACCTTGGTAAATCTCCTCTGACCACCCTCCCGTGCAAACACACGTTGCCTGTGGCTGGTGATCAGAACAGAACAAAATTATCCAAAGAAAAGCAGAAATATCTGAACAAAACCAGCAGGTCTAGTGGATCTGGGGAGAGATTTTCGAGCCAAACGATCCGCCTTTGGAACGAATGATATGTGTAAGTGGGGCAGGAAGGTGAAAGAAGGTGCACAGGGTCTAAAATGATTGAACTTGATGTTGGATATGAAGATTGCATGGTCTCTCAGTAGGAAATGACGTGTCACTCTTCCAACTTGCGCTTTGCTATGCGGGAGCTCTGCAGCAGACCAAACTGAAATAGAGGCATGGGAACACAGTGGGATGTTACAGTGACAGGGACCTTGAAGCTCAGTACCTTTTCTTGCTTGCAGATAGAACGTATATTGTACTCACGTTTGTCACCCGCTCTGTTTTTCTCTCCCCAGTCTAGACGATATCACATTGTGAGCCGGAAATGCAGTTTGCTAAATTGAGTGATGGGAAGATAAATCACTGGAACATTACACAGTGAGGAGAACATCGTAATCGAGCAGCATTACACCTCCTGGGATTTCGTGGAATGGTGTCATAATATAGGAAAGTGCTGGAGGGTCAAGGAGGATTGGACGAGGGTGTACAGAGAGAAATTGTCCTGCATAGTGCCGGTATTCAGCTGTATGGGTTAGTGAAGAAAGGGCAGTAGACTGCATATCATCCTGAGCTTCCTGTTATAAGAAAACACCTCACAATGGAGCAAAACTGCCAAATGATTTTCATTCCAATGCCGACACTAGGTACAGCTTTCAGAAGTCACGTGTTTGCACTGTCAGTCTGTCTCCCCGGGAGCAGTAGTACTCACCCACGTTGATTCAAATAGCACAGTTCTTCCTGTGACATTTCCCTTCGAGAATGGAAGGGCAGTTATTTATAACCCGTACTTTGAACGGAATATCTGTCTTGCCCAATAAGAATTGCTTAACTCCTTTTTAAAATCACTTGTCCCATAACCTTGTATGTCTCCAGTTTGTCCAATCCCTCTTCTTCAGCCCGTACAATATCCTGGCAAATCTCCCCTGCATTGTTTCCAGTGCTGTCGCATCCCTGCTATAATGTGAATTGCATAACTACACACAATAGCCTCGCTAGAGCCGAATGAACAAGTGAAATAAATGATGCGGAAGTCCACAGAAACTGGTGCTTTTTGAATAAAGTTTATTTTCCTCAATGTTGCCCTGTGCCCTTTTCCTGAGCCTGATGTTTCAATAATCGCAGGTCCATGTCAGTAAAAGCTGCAACCTGAGGATTGATCTCACAACCGCGGTATCGAAATGGATCAACTGGTTTGAAGGTCCCGATGGTGAGACTTACGCATGGTCACCCAGCAACAGTGAGCGCAGCAACACAGACTGAACGGGGTCAATGTGAAAGTGATTGTAAGGGAAATGGGAGGGGGAACTTAAAGGTGGTAAGTGATTGCGGGAGGGAGGGAATTCTCTGAGAATGGGTGAGTCTGAATCCTTAAATATGAATCGCAGAGATGTGTGTGAGAGAGTGGGTTTGATGGGGGAAAATCGTAATCTCTGAGAATGCTTTCATGTAAAATCAACTAATTCCTTTCCGTGTTTCTTCAGCATGAGTCACAAGGAGGAAAATGCAGTGACTCGGATTCTAACGAGCTGACTGCGGCCACAATGCAGAATCTTTTAACAATTAAACAATCACTGAGTCATGAGGAGACACGCATTTAAAACAGTGATAATCACAGTGACAGAGGATATGTTAGGAAGAGTAGCAGATGCACAATAAGAATATTAGGTGAGCGATAGCAGGTATGTGGGAATTCAGAATTAGCTGAATCTTTAAATTCGATATCCCCAGACGCTGTGGTTGTTCCATCGAGGACTGCATGTTGATGACTGAGTTTGATAGATTTCTAGAAACAACAAGGTTCAGGGGGTAGTGCGGGATATTAGTGTAATGTATGTTTAAATAATAGTGTGTTAATAACAATGCGTTAATAATAGTTTTTTCACCAACTTCCACACACAAGGAGGTACCCATTGCTGTAGTCAGTCACATAACCCCAATTCTGAGAACCGGTATCAGACAAACTTCGTGGAGGAGCCACAAATGCCAAACCGGAAGTGGGGGCGGAAATGAGCACGTTAAGCTATTCTATGGCACAAGTGACATGACTGGTAAAGTTGCAGTCATAGAGTCATAGTTATAGAGATGTACAGCATGGAAAAAGACTCTTTGGTCCAACCCGTCCATGCTGATCAGATATCCCAACCCAATCTTGTCCCACCTGCCAGCACCCGGCCGATATCTCTCCAAACCCTTCTTATTCACATACACATCCACATGCCTTTGAAATGTTGCAATTGTACCAGCCTCCACCACTTCCTCTGGCCGCTTATTCCATACACGCATCGCCCTCTGTGTGAAAAAGAAAACCTTTAGGTTTCTTTTATATGTTTCCATTCTCAACCTAAATCTATGCCCACTCGTTCTGGACTCCCCGAAACAGGTAAAAGACTTTGTCTATTTATCCAAGCGCGTGAAATGTTTAGGCTGGGAGTGCTTCTGGTCAAAGGCGAGGTGGAAGGGCATATTAGTCTCAATTTATTATATTGTTAAAATTCAGCAGCAGCATTAACCCGCACTGAGGGTTGGCTCAGAGAAAGCGTGCTGGAGCCTTAAGAGAGAGGTCGATGTATTGAAAGCATTCTAAGAGATTTTCCTCAACAAAGCGGTATTTTGTTACTTTTACAGGAAGAACAGCTTTTGCTCACATCGTCTCTACACCATTCTCTTGCTCCAGTAAACACTCCTATCCAGCGTACATTGCTTCCATTCCAACACAGAAACGCGTCCTATTCTCTCTCCATTTGGAATAACCTGATTTGACAATGTCATTCTTTGAATGGAGAAATGCAGCATGGAGTTGTTAGTGCAGCGTCGATGTATTGGGCTAGTAATCTTTGGAGACTGGGATGCGGCAGCTGCTGTTACTTAAATTCGATAGTAAAATCTGGAAAATACACCTAATCTCAGCAACAGAGACAATAACTTTATATTGCTGAAAACTCATTTATTCATGTTCCTTCGAAAGGGAAATCTGCCGACCATAACGAGTCCTGTCAACATGTGACTCCAGACCCACAAAAATGTAGTCCACCCATGAATGCTCTCTGACTCAGTTCAAGGTGAATTAAGAATGTACAACAAATGATCTTCAGACCAAGGATAACAACATTCCGTGGGAGAATAAGGAAGAATAAAAATACATGGACAACAGGGAAAATGGGAATCGTGTCTGTGTGGAATCGAATTCAACTGCTTATCAAACTAAATAGACACAAGGATATCCATGGCGCCAAGAAGTTAGGGCGATGGGGTGACTGCAGGAAGGGATTCAATTATCTGCTCAGGTTAAACTCACTTGCTCAGTCACAATGCGCACAGGTCATTCACAACTTCCATATGTGAGAACTGATCCCTCAGGAGACCAATTGACAGAGTCAACAGTGAGTTTACAAATGACAGCAGGAGATCGAAACTGCTGTTATTGCAGCTGTTCATCCCAACCAGCAGTGAACCCTGTTTGGATGCGTGTTTCAAGTGGAGTTCCATTGTTTTCTGATTAGATCAGTGATGTAGACTTAGTTGTAGGAGCCAAAATTCAGAAGTTTGCTGATCATGCAACGATTGATCGTGCAGTTGACTATGACGACGAATGTCAGAGATTGCAAGGAAGTATCAATCTGGTGGAAAGGAGAAGGGCGAATGGAATTGAATCCAGACCAAGGAGTGTAAATGAAATTAGGGAGAAGAAATAATAGCAGTGAGTATTCTGTGTGGTGCAGACAGACAAAGAGATCTTGGCGTGGACATTCATGATCGCTGAAGATCAATGGACAGGTGAATCAGTTGGATGGACGTGCGTACTGTAGATGCTGGAGATCAGAGTCAAGATTAGAGTGGTGCTGAAGAAGCACAGCAGGTCAGGCAGCATCTGAGTTGCAGACAAAAAAGACGGTTTGGGCAAAAGGCTTTCATCAGGAATAAGGCTGGGAGTCTCGAGGTTGGAGAGATAAATGGGAGGGGTGTGGCTTGGGAGAATTTAGCTGAGAGTGCAATAGGTGGATGGAGGTGGGGATAAGAGTGTTCGTTCGGAGAAGAGGATGGAGCGGATAGGTATGAAGGAAGATAGACAGGTGGGGCAGGTCAGTAGGACAGTGCCAAGCTGGAAGGTTGGAGCGAGTGTAAGGTGGGTGGCGGGGTGGGGGAATGAAGAAACAGGTGAAATCCACATTGATGCCATGGGGTTGAAGTGTCATGAGGCAGAAGATGAGACGTTCTTCCTCCAGGCGTTGGGTCGTGAGGAAGTGGCTGTGGAGGAGTCTGAAAACCTGCATGTCCTCAGGAAAGTGGCGGGGAGGAGTTGAAATGTTCGGTCACGGGGCGTTGGGATTGATTGTTGCCGGTCTCCTGGAGATGTTCTCTGAAGCGCTCTGTGAGAAGATGGGCGGTGGCCCCACTGTAGAGGAGACTGCATCGGGAGCAACGGATGCAATAGATGACATGTGTGGAAGTGCAGGTGAAACTTTGATGGATGTGAAAGGCTTCTTTGGGGCATTGGGGAGAGGTGGAGTGTGTGTGGGCGCAGGTTTTGCAATTCCTGTGGTGGCAGAGAAGGTGCCAGGAGAGGACGGTGGGTCATTGGAGGGCGGTGACTTGACGAGGTAGTCGTGGAGAGACCGGTCTTTGCGGAAAGTGGATAGGGGTGGGGAGGGAAAAAAAATCCCTGGAGGTCTGTGTTACTGATATTTTTAACAAACCCACTGACAACCACAGATATGTGGATTCCATCTCCTCCCACCCCACCTCCTGCACAAATGCTTTCCAATGTTCCTAACTCCTCTGCCTCCGCTGCATCTGCTCCCAGAGGACCAGTTTCACCACAGAACACACCAGAAGGCCTCCTTCATTTAAGATCGGAAATTCCCCTCCCATGTGTTTGAAGATGCTCTGTAATGCATCTCATCCATGTCCCACACTCCATCCATGAACCCCACATTTCCAAACACAACATGGACCGAACAAGGACAGAGGAAAGTCCACACCTTCCATTGCACCAACCTCTGCATAAATCACATCATCTGCCGACATTTTCGCCATCTCTAAATTGACCCCAGCACCAGGGATATATTTCCTTCCCCAAACCTATCCGATTTCCTCAAACACCTTTCCCTCCGCGACTACTTAGTCACGTCCACACCCTCAAATGACCCACCATTCGCTCCCTGCACCTTCCTCTGCCACCACAGGAATTGCAAATCCTGCACGAACATCTTCCCCCTCACCTCTATCCAAGGCTCCAATGGAGCCTTCCACATCCATCAAATGTTCACCCGCACTCCCACACGTGTTATTTATTGTATCTGCAGCTCCAGATGCGGTCGCCTCTCAATTGGGGATGTCTTCTGACAGAGCACTTCAGAGAACATCTCAGGACAACTGCAAGCTTCAACTCCACTGACGCATGGCCAAACATTTCGATTTCCTCTCCCACGGACATGTAGGCCCTGAGTCACCTTAATCATCACTCCCTTCCCACCCGATGCCTGGAGGAAGAACGCCTCATCGTCTTTCTCGGGACCGTTCAACCCCATGACATCAATGTGGACTTCATCAGTTTCCTCATCCCTATTCCCTCATCTTACGCCAGTTCTAACCTTCCCGTTAGAACAAAAGAGGCGGAGGGGACCTGTATAATCCCATAAAAACATTTATAAACGTTCATTATTCATGGGATCTTGACAGGGTAGGTAAAGGCATGTGGTTTACCCTCTGGTATGAGGAGAGCACCAGAGTACATGAACTCAGAATTAGATATTGCCTATTTAGTTCAGAAATTAGGAGTCATTTCTTTGCTCAGGGACCAGTGAATCGGTGGAGCACTTTACTAAAACTGTTGTTGAGGCTGAGTTGTGTATTTTCAAACTGTGCCAGACTGATATTTAACGAGAAAGACGATGAAGCTCTGTCGGGGCAATGCAGGAGAATGGAGTTGAAGATTATCAGATCAGCCATGAGTTCGTTGAATGGTGGAGCAGACTCGATGGGCTGAATGGCCAACTTCCAATCCTATGTCATTTAGTCTAACTCAATATTTTATTGATAACTTTAGAATTCTGAGGGGATGGGATGATGTGATAGTAAAGTTTTATCAAACTGATCAGACAGATCAGGAACTCGGCTCATAAACTGAACAAGGAATGGGCTGTGGCCTGGAGACAACAACTGGCACTGGTCATACCACAGACGGATATGTGCAGAAGGTGTGATTGCTAAAGAAAATTCGTGGATCAACTGTTGTTGGCGACTTGGTGATCACGCTGGTTGATGGATTGCGGTATGATCCACACAGCAGTAGTTTGTGAAAGAATGAAAGGTTCGTTTCATAGGAGAAGTTTTCTGCAGTTCCAATTCCAATTGACTGTTTGAAATACTGATCAGAACTTTGTGTGGAGTGTTGCATTAAAATTCACCATCCCACTGGATAAGCTATTGCACCCGATCTCTCCTTATTTGTTTTGCTTTCATTCGATATAAATTCATAGAAAGTCAAGATGGAATGAAAGGAGGAAAGTAACGTTGCACTCCTTTTCATTATCCCAATTTAACTTACAACAGAAACAAATTGGTGTATTTCTACTTTGATATGGTATCGATTTATCACCAATCTCTGGTGCAACGAAGGGCATGGGCAAGAATCTCCATCCAGTGTATACTAAAGATGCGAGGCACAAAGGGAAACCACAGCTGCGTTTGGTAGAAGCAACAGCCAGAGTAGGATTCAAATCCACACGTGCACAGTGACAGAGCCTTAACCTCTGGGCCGCGAAACCCATGGCAAAGGGTCTCACATGTGACCACATCAAGATTACATGTGGTGCACCTAGGGGATAAGACATTCCCTGAGCCGAATCGAATACACACCTTTATTTTTCTGCTTTCAGTGGAATAATATTACCAGCAAAATCCAAGGAATTGATCTCGTCCTTGGAAGGAATACCTGTCATTGATTCATTCCGAGTCGGAACTGTCTCAGAATGAACCAGCTAACATGAAATTCCCGTCACATTCACACGCACATTTAGTCTTGACGCATAATTTCTTCAGACAGTTTCTCTCTCGCGTGAAGACTTATATATGGAGAGAGAAGTGAAGGTGATGTTTTAGCTCGATGGTCTTTCTCACATGGCTGAACCTGAACTGGGTAAAATTCCCGCAAATGCAGTTTTGTTTGTTTAATTTTATTAATTTTGCTGCAATTTCACTCTGTTCATTGCAATGATCGGAAGTGAATTTGATTTATGTGATTGGAACGTTAAACGTTGCATTCAATTTTGCTCAGAATTTATTTCAGCTTAAAGAAAATACTGATGAGAAAAGCAGAAGGTTAAACTACAAAGCAAGATGCCAGTTTTGATGCTCGGTTACTTTGGCAGATTTGATTGGGTATCAAATGAACCCAACATCATGGCGATTGTCCTCCCACCTTTAAGCCATGGGATGAAAGCAGGAAATCGATCTCCAAGAGACGGGTCACTTCCTGTACATTATGGAATAGCTTTCCTTGACAATATACAAAATCTGGTCAGTTCCATTTATAATGCTTCATGTGGAATATTAATAGAAATCTTTCAAAACTCTGAGGTTTATTTTGCTGAATCTTACTCAGCTGCATACGTTCCGATATTTCTTTGCATCTGAAGTCGTCCAAATTAGACAATGTTTCCTCGCATCTTCTACCCCCCAGACCCCACTTTTACACTTTTACCTGGTCACAGGGTGTCTCTCTCCTGGTGAAACTCACTGCCTGTGTGTCTCTAAAGGTCCCTTTCCAAGTATTTTGGAAACGGATTCTCTGAGTGACAGAAATTCTGCTCCCATCACTTCTTTGTCCTACATCGATGGTTTTGAAAGCCTGACGTTCAGAAATTTACGAACTTGAAAGAGTGAATTTACCACCTATTTACTCTCTCCAAACCTAAAATACTCAGGAAAACTTCCATTCGGTTTTCCTTGGTTCAGTGTCAAATTTTTCAACACACAAATAAATAAAATTCCATCCCCACTAAACGCCGTCAGCATCGTCTCTAATGTCTTAGCAGCCCAGTAAACGCTGGCAGTGTCCTCTCGGATAGAATCACAGATTCCCTCCTATGCAGAAAGTACAGTTCAGCCAATCGAGTCTGTAGGGACACTCTGAACAGCATCTCAATCAGATCTAGCTCCCGTCTCTATCCCCGCAGGCCCCTGGCTTGTGATTTCAAATAAACCTGCTAGAATAAAACCTGACATCGTGTGACTGATGACCTTATCGCTGTGTTACCCATGGCTAACTCACTTAACTTACTGAATTCACTCTCTGGACACATCAGCGCAATTTAACATGACCAATCTACCTAACCTACAGACTTAACAGCAGTTCGAACCACTGAGCAAATGTACCATCACATTGAACACTATCTGTATCATTTACACACTGGTAACTCAGCCGAGTGAACGCAAGCTGCGCCCATCAACCGGAATTCAATGCACTCGAACGTGGTTCTGCGCTGTACAACCTCATTCGTTCTGCTGGAAATGTTTCTGCACTCAGGTCTGAATGGGTTTACTCTGTTTTCTGCCTCAGATTCCTGCTGTAAATAAACACATTAGTCAGGAACAACTCTATATAATGGTTTTCATTGCAACACAAACACAATGTGCAGTTTGCTGAAGTTACGTGTTTGCACTTTAACTGACACTCTCTCCCCAGGAGCTGCAGTCCTTCTCCAGCTGATTCAGACAGCACTGTCTTTCCTGTGACATATCCAATCGAGAATGGAAGGCCAAGCATGAGGGACACTAACCACGATACTACCGAGGACAACATCGAAGGAGGCCCTTCAGCCTGTTGTGGCTGCACTTGTCCAACGCGACTGCTTAACGACCTGAATCAAGTCTTCCATTGTTTAGCCCATAGTCTTATATGTTTGGGAATGGCAAATTAACATCTCAATTTTTTTCAGGTTGGAAGGGTTTCCACTTCTCTGACCCTTTCCGCACATCTACTCAAAACTTTCTGCCTTTTCCCGAAATCTCTTGGCCCCAGTGTTCGATCCCACCATCAATAACAAAAGCTTCATTCAGTCTATCCTATCCATATCCCTCATTATTTTGTACATTTCAGTCGTGTCTTCTCCAATCTCCTCTGCTCGGTGACAAACTACCCCAGTCTGTCCAATCTCTCCTCATAACTGAAACTCTTTAGCCCAGAAAATATCCCATTGAATCTGTCCTGCAATATTTCCATTGCGATCACATCATTGCTATACTGTGAATTGTAGAACTGCACACAGTAATCTAGCTAGAGCCGAATTAACGTTTTTTTCCCTATTCTGTTACAGTATGAGGGCGTCGCTGGCTCGGCAGTATTGATTGCGATCCCTAATTGCACAGCGGGCAGTTGAGACTCAACCATATTGCAGTGGGTCTGGAGTCACCTGGAGGCGCGAACAGGTAAAAATAGCATTTTCCTTCCTCAAAGGACGTCAGTAAACCCGATGGTTTTGTTTTTTCAACAATTGACCATGGATTTATAGGTGTTATTAGATTCGTAATTCCAGATATTTATTGAATCTCAATTCTAACACCTGGCATGGTTGGAGTCAAACCCGGGTCCCTACTCCATTTGCATGGTGTCTGAGTTAACAGTCCAGTGGTAATAGAGCTCAGCCATTGCACAAAACCCGTGAAACTAATCTTTCTCAATGACTTCGCTTTTCCTCGATATCGTAATGTGTCATTTTCCTGAGCTTGACCCCCAATAATTGCAAGTCCATATCAGTAAAAGCTGCTACATGAGGATTGGCCTCACAACAGCGGTAAGCAAATGGATCAACTGGTCTGCAGGTCCCGATGGTGGGGTTGGGGCACGTTCACCCAGCCACATTGACCACAGCAGCACAGAGTGAACAGTATCAATGTGAGATTCAGTGTTAGATTCTGCAGTGCCTTAATGAAATAGGAAATGACTCCACAACCACGTGATAAAAGAGCAGCGCTCCGAAACCTAGTGCTCAGTTAAACCTGTTAGACTCTAACCTGGTGTTGTATGATTTTTAACTTTATACACTATAGTGCAACACCGGCATCTCTAAATTAATGAAATGGGGATGTGGGACGGAAAGTTCAGTTAGTGATCGAAGGAGGGAGAGAAATCTCTGAGAACGGGTGGATTTGAATTCTGACATATGAAACACAGAGATGTGAGCGAGCAGAATTTGAAGGGAAAAGATCATCACCTTGGAGAAAATTACCATGTTAAAACGACTGATTCCTTTGTGTTTCACAAAAACTGTGACACTTAGAGCGATTACTACTGTGACTCGGATTCGAGCCGAGGTTGCTGCGGCCACAACGCAGAGTACTAACCACTATACGATCACGGCATTCCACAGACGCGCACATTGACTGCGTGCAATAAGTACAGTATTATAGGAAATGTTAGGTAGCATACCAAATGCACAATATCAGTGCTTAGCGAACAGTGGCAGATCTGTGGGAACTCAGAATGGGCTGACCGTTTAATATCGGTCCCCCCACTGCCTGTGGTGATTCCATCATTAATATGGGGAAGGCTGAGATAAATAGATTTCTTGAACACATCAAAAACTCCGGGGACAGTGCAGGTGTAGTTGAAATGTATGCTTCAATAGTAATGCAGTTTAACATCGGCTACTTCACCAGTTTCCCCCAGACACACACACACACAAGGCAGTAACCACTGCTGCCACATAGTCCCAATTCCCAGCCCCAGAATCAGAGGAACTGAGTGGCGCAGTCGCGAAGATCCAACTGGAAGTCGGGATGGGAATGAGGTCGCACAGATACTCGACGACTCCAGTGACAGAACCGGTGAATGCACAGCATTTCTATGACAGTTTAGAGGCGCAAGCAATTCCGAGGTTGGGAGTGCTCATGAGCAAAGGCGGGGCAGAAGGGAAAATGTGTTCCCGTTTCTAATAACAGCAATCTACAGTGCATCTTGCTGAGACAGCTGAGTGCCACAACTGGAGCGTGGGCGGCTGGTTTGAAGTTTGAACTTGCTTCACTATCACCAACTTACCTGGAATGAATTGCTTTCACTATCTTTCTTTCCAATTGTTTAATATCTCCCTGCAGTCTGCAGCTTTCTTCCTCATGGTTAATTGCATGACTAACTGTTGTATGATCTACACACTGCTAAATCACGGCCACTACAAGTGAATATGAATCATTGATCTGCATGAGAAAACAGTGGAACTCACTGCAGGCATGCTTTGTCGGTTTGCAGGCGACGCCAGAATTGTAGACAGTGAGGAAGATTATCTAAGTTTCAAAAGGATCTTAATCCAATGAGTCGTTGGACTGAAAAATGTAACATGGAATTCAATCTGGATAAATGAAAGGTATTACATTTTGGTACAACAACAAGAGTAGGGCTTTGCGTAGTGTTGGAAAACCCAGAAGCTAGGGGTGCAGGTGCATAATTCCTTGTAGTTTGCATCACCTACAGACAAGATGGTTCAAAGGCATTTAACATACTTCCATACTTAACATACTTAACATACAAGGCAGTGTTGTGTGATTTTTAACTTTGTACACCATAGTCCAACACCGGCATCGCTAAATTAATGAAATGGGGGTGTGGTACGGAACGTTCGGTTAGTGATCGAAGGATGGAGAGAAATTTCTGAGAACGGGTGGATTTGAATTCTGACGACGCCAGAATTGTAGATAGTGAGGAAGATTATCGAAGTTTCAAAAGGATCTTCATCCAATGAGTCGTTGGACTGAAAAATGTAACATGGAATTCAATCTATATAAATGGGAGGTATTGCATTTTGGTACAACAACAAGTTGCGTAGTGTTGGAGAACACGGAAGCTCGGGGTGCAGGTGCATAATTCCTTGTAGTTTTCATCACCTACAGATAAGGTGGTTGAAAGGCATTTAACATACTTCCCTTCGTTGTTCAGTCCTTCGTGTCTAGGAGTCGGGACGTTATGTTGAAGCTTTGCAGGACATTGATGAGACCTCTTCTGCAGTATTATGTCCAGTTCCGGTCGCCCAGTTGTAGGAATGATATTATTCAGCTGGAGCAGGTTCAAACAAGTATGCACGCATGTTGCTGTGTGTGGAAGGTTTGAGTTATAATGAAAGGCTGGATAGGCTGAGACTATTTTCAGCTATGAGATCGGGGTGCTGGAAAACCACAACATCCCAGGAGCAGGAGAATAATTTTTTTGCGCAAGTGTTCTTCATCAGGCTCTTCCCCGCTCCTCAAATGCTGCATGACCTGTTGTGCATCCCAGCACAACACTCTGGATTCTGATCTCTCATCTGCAGTTCTCACTGTCTCCTAGTTGAGACTGTTTTCACTCTAGGTTATGGGTTTGAACGGCGACCTGACAGAATTTGGGAGAAGATTTGTAGCTCGGGTGCTCGTTGTTGTGGTTCTGTTCGCCGAGCTGGAAATTTTTGTTGCAGACGTTTCGTCCCCTGTCTAGGTGACATCCTCAGTGCTTGGGAGCCCCCTGTGAAGCGCTTCTGTGGTGTTTCCTCCGGCATTTATAGTGGCCTGTCCCTGCCGCTTCCAGTTGTCAGTCCGGCACACTGCAGCACACCAGAACTGCAAAAAGAAGAAGAGGAACACATGTACAAGGTATTCGCCAAAAACGGATACCCCCGCAATTTCATCAACAGATGCCTAAGAGAAAGACAACGGAACGAGGACATGCCGCAACCCAAAGGACTAGCCACACTACCATACATCAGGAGCATTCCAGAACTGACAGCCAGACTACTGCAACCACTAGGACTTATAACAGCACACAAACCAACAGCCACCCTCAGACAACAACTCACCAGAACGAAGGACCCGATACCCAGCATGAGCAAAACTAATGCAGTGTACAAAATCCCATGCAAGGACTGCACAAAACACTATATAGGACAAACAGGAAGACAGCTAACGATCCGCATCCATGAACATCAACGAGCCACGAAACGACACGACCAGCTATCCTTAGTAGCCACACACGCAGACGACAAGCAACATGAATTCGACTGGGACAACACGACCATTATAGGGCAAGCCAAACAAAGAACAGCCAGGGAAATTCCTAGAAGCATGGCACTCATCCACAAACTCTATCAACATCGACCTGGACCCAATATACAGGCCACTCTACAGCGGACAGCTGAAACTGACAACCGGAAGCGGCAGGGACAGGCCACTATAAATGCCGGAGGAAACACCACAGAAGCGCTTCACAGGAGGCTCCGAAGCACTGAGGATGTCACCTAGACAGGGCACGAAACGTTTGCAACAAAAAGTTCCAGCTCGGCGAACAGAACCACAACAACCTGACAGAAGTTTATGAATTATTGAGAGGCAAGTTAGAGTTAACGATAGCTGCCTTTTCTCAGGATGGGGATTTCAAGGTGGGAGGGCATATGTTTAAGATGAAAAGACAGAGTTTTTTTTAAAAAGTCATGTGAGGCTTTTTTTAAGGAAGGTGTTTTACGTGTGCAATTAACTTGCTGAGGAAGTGATGGATGAGGGTGTGTTTGCAACATTTAATGGACAATTGATTCCAAATATGAATGGGAAAGTGGGATTTTTAAAATAAATGTATTCATGCCTAGTACATCAGTTATTTCCCAGAGGACATTTAAGAGTCAACCGCGGTATTATCCATCTGGAGTCTCCTGTGGGAAAGAGCAGCTGCATATGACAATTTGCTTCCCGAACTGGCATGAGTGAATCAGATGGGATTTTCCATACAACTGATTTAGGTCATCACGAGATTCTTCAATTCCAGGTGCTTATTGAATTCAAACTCCACCATCTGTCATGCCAGGACCTTAACTCTTTGTCCTCAAAATATTACCTTGTTTTTTGGATTAACAACACAGTAATAAAACGACAAGGGCATTATAACCACTCAATGGGTACAGGAGGAGGCAGATGGGAGTAGATTAGTTTGGCAGTATGTTCAGCATGGATTGGTTGCACTGACGGGCCTGTATGCCTTTATGCTGTATGACTCTATGATTGACGCTATGGAGCAAATATCTGGTTGGGATTAACAGCAGCACTGACAGCATAATCGAACACCTGATGGGATATGTAATCCTGCTGGAGTCTCGGAGGTTGTTTTGATCAGTGACCCCTTCCCACACACGGGACTGGTGTACGGCCTCACCCCAGTGTTACTGATTAAATGAGTTTCCATTTCTGTGGTTAATTGAATCTCTTCCAGCAGTTCCCACATTGCACTGCTTTCTCTGCGGTATCAGTGTCCTTTTTTCTACCCAGGGTGAACGATCCTTTCAAATTGTGTCCACACAGGTACAAATCCCGTTTTCCATGTTGTTAATGTGTTTTCATTCTTCCTTATTCACCCACAGGGTGTGAGTATCACTAGTCAGAACAACATTAATTTTTCGCCCCTCGTTCATTGCTATCTGGCTACACCACAAACCTGGGTGCGATCTAGCCTCGGGTGTCTGTCTGTGGGCAGTCTGCACATTCTCTGTGTGTTTGCATTTTTATTTCTCCCTCTGACCAAAGATGTGCCTGTTACAGGGATCAACAATGGGAAATGCAGGTTTATGGGGCAGGGAATACCCTGGGGTCTGGTGGGATGTGCTTCCGATGTACCGTGTGAACTGGAAGGGCCGACAAGCCTGCTTCCCCACATGATGGGGATTCCTGAATTAAGGGTCAGCTCATGTTTTTTTTCTGGTCCTGGAGTCTCTCGTAGGCCGGACTGGGTGAAGATGGTTGAATCCCCTGCATAAGGGACATGAATGAATGAGATTGCAGGAAATTAAAATCATGATCTCTGTTCCTGAGGTCAGGCTTGCATTTCAGGTTTTATTCGTCGAACGTAAACATCACTTTATTCGTGTTCCAGTCGCCAAGGATGACTAGTTTAAAATTTCACCCCAACACCACCTTCTCCAGGTTGAAGTCTTGACTGAGTGGAAGAAACTGATACTGAGCTGATGTAAGCAAATGTAGCTGCCACTTGTGCCACTCAGCTGTCTTAGAAAAATGCACCGGAAATCGCTATGGTAGTATAAACGGGGACAACCATTCCCTTGAGCAGGAATACACTCAACCGAGGAATGTCTTGCGTCTCTGTACCATCACAGAAGGACAAGGCGCTCACCTATTGCATCACTGGAGCCAGAGAGTAACCCTGCGCACTCATTCCCATCCCCATTTCCAGTTGGATCTGGGCGGCTGTGCCGATGTTAAGCTAAAATGCTATTGAAGCAAACATTTCAACAATATCCTGTACTGTCTCCCGAGTCTTTGATGTTTTGTCGAAATCGATCAATCTCAGTTTTCAACTTTCTCATTCAAGGGATCTCCACAGCCTCTGAGGACATCGAACTGAAAGATTCAGCTCATTCTCAGTTCCCACATGTCTGTCACTGTTCGCTGGGTACCGATATTGTATATTTGCTGTTCTTCCGAACATTTCCTCTGCTAGTATACTCATTGCTGCTTGCAAGCATCCTGTTCTGTGGTTACTGTGATCGTGGTTGTCGTTATTTTGCATTGTGACCACAGCAACCTCGATTTGAAACCAAATCACGGCACTAAGTGTTCTCTCCGTTGTCCTTGTTGTGACACATGCTAAGAAATTAATTGTTTTACCTTCAAATTCCGCTCTCTCACATCTTTGCGTTTCATATATCAGGATTCAAACATACCCGTTGTCGGAGATTTCTCTCCTTCCCACGATCATTAAACCTCCTTTCCGTCCCTCCTCCCATTTCTCTGAGGCAATGCACAATCTATCACTCTCTTTCACATTCATACTGTTCTGTCTGTGCTGCTGCTGCGGTCACTGTTGCTGGGCGAACGTGCCCCAATACCACCATCGGGACCTTCAAACAAATCGATCCATTTGAATACCGGGGTTGTGAAATCAACCCCCATGTAGCAGCTTTTACTGACCAGAGACAATTGTAGCGTCAGGCTCATGGAAAATACCAGGGCAGTTTTGGTGAAAAGACATTTTATTGTTAAAGATCAGCTTTTATGGCTTTCTGCGTTGGTCTTGTGATAATTTCATAGGACTGATAATCCAGAGACCGAGGTAATAGTCTGGGTACTCGGGCTTGAATCCCATCATGCCATAATTGTCAAATGTGGATTAAAAAATAATCTGCAAGGAAGAATCTAATGACTACTATAGATCCATTGATAATTGTTGAAAAAAAAATGTTTCACTGATGTCATTGCGGGATGGAATTTGCTATCCTTACATGGCCTGGGCTGCATGTGACTTCAGACCCATAGCAATATAGTTGAGTCTCAACTGCCCTCTGGGCAATTAGGAATGGGTAATAAATGCTGCTTAGCTAGAATCCCCCTCATACTAATCCAGAAATTTTAAAACAAATGCTCATTAGGCTCAAGCAAGAGTGTTGTGTGCAGTTTTGCAAGTCACATTATAGCAGGGATGTGATCACACTGAGAAAATTGCAGGAGATATTTACCGGATACTGTTTGGGTTGAAGAGTTTCAGTTCTGAAGAAAGACAGGACAGAGCGGAGTGTTTGTTGCAGTGCAAAGGAGATGTGTACAAGACATGATTGAGTTAGGGCACGGACAGGGTTGAAAGAACGAGTTTCCCATTGATGGAGGGATCGATCAGCAGGGGCCAGAGACTTAAGGAGAAAGACAGAAACGTTTGAGAAGATGTGCGAAAAAGTTTTATCAGCTAGTGGGTGGTTGGAATTTGGAATACACTGTCTGCATTTTTCAGAGCGGCAGAAAGCTTCATAACCTGAATAAATATTCAGATGTGAACTTTTGATGCCAAGACATATAAGGCTGTGGGGTAACCATTCTGAAATGGGATTCAGTTCATTAGACAGTTGTTTTTGACATGTGTGGCCACATTTAGTTGAAGGGCCTCCTTTGACACTCTTTGTCCTCGGTCGTATAATGGTTAGTGTCCCCGCCTGTCACAGGGCTCACTTCTCCGCTGGGGACAATGTAAACGTTTTAAAACTGTCGCTCCATTCCCAAGTGCGGGTATTGATACCTGTCCTTCCTTTCTCGATGAGGCATATCACACGAAGGACAGTGCTGCCTGAATAAAGGTGGGGAAGGACTGCAACTCTCAGGGAGACAGAGTGTCAGTGAACGGCCAAACACGTGACTTCTGCAAACTTCACCTTGTGACTGTGTTGGAATGAAAAGCATTTGACAGACTTGTTCCGGATTGAAGTGTTTACTAGAAGCAGGAAGCTGAGGAAGAAACAACATAAACGCATTCAAGTATGAGTGCAGAAACATTTCCCGCATCACGAATTAAATTGTAAAGGACAGAGTGGCGTTTCGATACAGTGAATTTGGGTTCATTTATTTTGATGAGGCTATTACCAGGGTATAAAACCATTAAAAAATGATACAGCATTTGCTCAGTATGATGGAACATTGTCTCAGTAATTCGCACTGCTGTTCAGAGGGAGGGTTAGGTTGATTGGCAAAGTTAAATTGCCCTCTCGTGTCCAGGGAGTGAATTAAGTAAGTTAGGTGAATTAGCCATGGGTAACGCGGGGATAAGGTCAGCAGTCACAGGAAGTCAGGTTATACTTCAACAGGTTTATTTGAAATCATAATGGTTAGTGTCCCCGCCTGTCACAGGGCTCACTTCTCCGCTGGGGACAATGTAAGAAGGATTCCCCTTCTTCAGGTGAAATATAAGGAAATAGGAAGGGGAGCTAGGTTTGGTTGAGATGCTCTTCAGAGAGTCAACACCGGCTAAATTGATTGAAATGCTCTTTCTGCACTGTAGAATTTTGTGATTCTATGAATTGTTAATGACGGTGTTTACTGAGGTGTAAAGCCATTAGATAAGATGCTGATGGGGGTGTACTGAGGATGAGATTTTATTCACTTGTCTTCTTTGAAAATTGAGAACAGTTATCCCTGAACCAAGGAAGACTTAATGGGGGTTTTCAGGTTATGAAATGTTTGGACAGAGTAAATAGGTGGAAAATTCCCTCTTTCAAGTAAGTAAACATCTAGATGTCAGGCATTCAATACCTTTGATAAACCCTTTGAAGGACAAAGCAATGATGAGAACAGAATCGCTGTCACTCCGAGAATCTGTTTTTTCAAAATATTTGGATATTTGGTGACATACAAGGAATAAATTTCACAAGGAGAGAGACAGCATGTGGCTAGGTAAAGATGTAGGGCTGGCGTGTAGTCGGTCGGAAGTTGCGGGATGTGCAGCTGAATAAGATTCGGGTCCAAAACTCTGCATTTTGAAAGATTTGGCATAATATTTCACCTAAAGCATTGTAAATGGAACTGAGTGGATTTTTATTTATTGTGAAGAAGAATATGTTACATAATGAATGGGAAGTTGCCAATTGCTTGGAGATCGACTTCCTGCTTTCATCACATGCGTTAAAGATGTGAGAACAAACACCATGATGTTTGGTCCATTTAATACTCAGTGAAATCTGCCAAAACAACGAGCAACGAAACTGGTGGGTTTTATTTTGCACTTTAACCCTCTGTTTTTCTAAGCAGTATTTTCCTTAAGCTGAAATAAAGTCAGAGCAAATTTGAATACAACATTAATCGTTCCAATGAGATATATCTAATTCACTTCTGATTATTACAATGAACATTGTGAGGTTTCAGCAAAATTAAAATGAAACGAACAAATCAGCATTTCTTGCGATTTAATCCAATTCAGGTTTAGCCATATGAGAAAGGCCATAGAGCGACAACGTCGCCTTTATTTCCCTTACCATGGCTGCTTCTTCAATTGAGAGAGAAAGTGACTGAAGAAATTATGTGTCAAATGTAGGTGTAAATATGACGGTAAATTTTGTCCTTTTTCATTCTGACTCAGTTATGACTCAGAATGTATCACTGACAGCTATTCATTCTGACCAGCATGGCTATTTATTGGAATTTCCTCTTATTATAATTCAAGTGAAAGCAGAAACACAATGGTGTGGATTCGATTCCGCTCTGGAACTTTCTCATCCATGACGTTCACCACATGTAACCTGATGAGGTCACATGTCATCCCTCTACAAAATGTGCTGAGGAGACCGAGAAATGATGGTGGTGGGTTATTATACCGCTGTGCTCCACATTCATTGGTTCGAGTCACACTCTGGTTGTTAATTTTACACACCGCTCTGGCAGTTTTTCTTTGCACCTCACACCTCTGGTATACATTGGATCTAGAATCTTCTTCTTGCCCTTCACTGCACGTGAGACTCACAAATAATCGACACCACATTAAAGAGGAAATGAAGAGTGAGAGCAGTCATTCTATTCAATTGTAGATGAAATTTGTGGAATGAGAAGGAACGCATTTTTCTTTCCGCCCTACATTTCATCTTGTCTTTCTATGAATTTACATCGAAAGAAAGAGAAAAAAAAACAAGAGATTGGGAGCACAAGTTTATCCATTGGGGTTGTTCATGTGTATTTTAACCTAACACTTCTCACAAAGATCTATCATTATTTCAAACAACAGTCACTCGGAATTGGAACCGCAGAAAATTTCTCCAATGGAAAAAAATTCTTTCTTTCACAAATTTCTGCTGTGTGTGAATCATACAACAATCCATCATCCAGCGTGATCACTGACCTTCCAACTGTATAAGATCTAGCAACTTCCTTCAGCAATCGCAGCTTCTGTACACAGCCACCTGTGCTGTGCCCAGTGTCAGTTGTTGCCCCCAGGTCACAGCATATTTCTTCTTCCTGAGTTTATGAGCCTTGTTCCTGATCTGTCTGATCTGTTTAATAACCTTTTCTGCCACTTCATCACATCCCCTCATAATTCTGAACTCATGAATAAAATAAAGCGTTAGACGAAATGTTAAACCAAATGGAAGTATGCTATTCAGCCCAAGGAGTCTGCTCAACTATTCAACGAACTCATGGTTGATCTGTTTTGGAGATGCCGGTGTTGGACTGGGGTGTTCAAAGTAAAAAATTACACAACACCTGATAGTCACCTGACTATTACCTGATGAAGGAGTGATGCTCCGAAAGCTGGTGTGCTTCCAATTAAACCTGTTGGACTATAACCTGGTATTGTGTGATTTTTAACATAGTCGATCTGATAATCTTGAATTCCTTTCAGCTCACTTAGCTCGACAAAGTTTCATCATCTTTGTGATTAACTATCCGGCACAGTTTGAAAATACCCAACCACACAGTCTCAACAGCGGGTACTGGAAAATGCCACAGATTCTTTGACCCCTGAGCAAAGAAATTACTCCTCAATTCTGAATTAAATGGGCAATATCTAATTCTGAGATTATGTCCTCTGGTGCTCTCCTCAGAGCATAGGGCAAGCCACCTGCCCGTATCTACCCTGTCAAGATCCCACGAATATTGAACGTTTATAAATGTTATTATGTGATTATGAAGTTCCCCTCATCCTCCTCTGTTTCAAGGAGAATAATCCCAGCCTAACCAATCATTCCACGAAGTTCTACTGTATACAGAGTTAGCAACATGTTAGTAAGTCTGCGCTGTCCCTTATAGCGTCCTTATATATTATTAAGGCAGGTGGAGAAATTTCGGTGAGGAAACGGGTTGAAATTTCAGGCGCAGACGGGAATTGGAACTTGAAATCAGAAAGCGATTAGAATCGGATTGACCCACAGATGGACCAAATACAGCAATGATAACTCTGACAAATGAGAATCTAATCATATTCGATTGACATTCAATGGTTTCAATGTAACTGAATTCCTCCGTGTAATCGTCCTGGAAGCTAGTATTTAGGAAAAATGGAACCTGACCGCCCATATAAATAAGTTGACGACAAACACCTGTCCGCCGGTCGACTTTGTTTGATTATTAACTCAACTCTTGTCTCCGTGAAGCCTACATCGTCCGCAATGCACAATTTAGATGCTTTACAGAACTCTCTCCATTTGCCTCGGTGGGTGCAGCTTCAATGCCACTGAAGGAACTGGGCATCCTCCACGACAATGCAGTCACTTAACTGTATATTGTTCAACACCTGAATATTTATTCCCTTAACTGCTGAGGCACAATTGCAGCAGAGTGCACCACATAGAAGATTCACTGGAGTAAGTCATCCAGGCTTTGTTGACAGAACCTTCAAAGCTCAAAAATTGTACTGACTATAAGGACAAGTTTGAAGATGCACTGAACCTCCACCATTTGCAAATTACCCTCTGAGGCACATACCAGCATTACCTGGAGAGGAATCAGTGGTAAATTCATTGAGTGGTGAAGTAGTTTGATGGGCAAAGATTTATACTTCAGCCCTCTATCTTTCAACTTTCAATTTTTTAAAATGTAGATTATTGCATGGACCAGACTTGTGCTCATTCCTTTAGTTGTTTCCTAAACTGGCGGTTACTAAAGATCGAATATCATCCACAGTCTGTGGTCAACAATAGAAAATATCCAAAAACCTCTCGAACAACTGATCTACCTGTGCAACAATCTTCAGGGATCTGTGAATGTCCACTCCAAGATCTCTTTGTTCATGTACACCACTCAGAATCCTCACTGTTATTGTTACAACTCCCCAAATTCACTACCACTCATTAGTCTGGATTCAATTCCATTCACCATTTTTCCTTTCCACCTGATGGTCCCTGACATTATTCATCATAGTCAACTACACGACTATGTATTGTCAGTAAACTTCTAAATCATGACTCCTAATAAAAAAGTTTGAATTATTGATCTACATCAGGAAACAGTGGTACTTCACTGGGAACAAGCATCCAAACATGGTTCCTTGCTGCATGGGATGAACAACTGCCATGTTCCAATCTCCAAGGGTTGCTAGCCCAGTATCTCGCCACTACATTTGCAGATGACGCAAAGATTGATGGAGTAGCCAGAAACATAGGGGGCTGTCAAAGAATGAAGTGGAATATAGATAGACAGAAGAGTTGAGCGGAGAAGTGGCAAATGTTGTTCCATTCAAGCAAATGTGTGGTGATGATTTGGGGAAGTCTAATTCCAGAGCCAAGTATACAGTAAACGGAACAGCCTTGGGTAAACTTTATGAGAAGAGAGATCTGGGAGTTCAGGTCCTTTGTACCCTGCAGTTGACTGCACAGGTGGATAGAGTGGTCAAGAAGGCATATGGCATGCTTGCCTTCACCGGATAGGGCATTGAGTATAAGAGCAGGCAAGCCCTGCTAAAATTGTACAAGAGTTTGTTTCGGCCGCGTTTAGAATACTCTGTACAGTTCTGGTCGCTAAATTATCAAAATTATGTGGATGTTTAGGAGAGAATGCGGAGAAGGTTTACGCAGATGCTGCCTGGTATAGAAGATGCAAGCTCTGAAGAGAGGTTGAGTAGGTTACTTCTGCTTTCATTAGAAAAAACGAGATTGAGGGGAACTGATTGAAGTCTACAATATCATGAAGGGTACAGACAGGGTGGATAGAGATAAGCTTTTTCCCAAGATGAGGGATTCAATAATGAGAGATCACGCGTTCAATGAGAGAGGTGAAACGTTTAAGGGAGATAGACATGGAAAGTATTTTACACAGAGGGTGGTAGGTGCTGGAATGCGTTGCCAGCAGAGGTAGTAGAGGCAGGCATGGTAGATTCATTTCAGGTACGCCTGGACCGATGCATGAGTAAGTGAGAAGCAGAGGGATACGGATGCTTAGAAATTTGGCGACATGTTTAGATAGTTGATTTGGATCGGCTCAGGCTCGGCTGTCCAAAGAGCCTGTTCCTGGGCTGCACATTTTCTGTATTCTTTGTTCTTCTTTGTTCACTGCACTACCAACTGTGGGTTACAGGTGAAGTAGTGTTACTTCTGCAGTCATAATTACTTATGCAAGGTAAATGAACTCACACCAGTGTCCAATTGTTTCAACCAAGAGCTGAGTCAACAAGAATGTGAAGGAAATATATAATTGTTTTCATATTAGCTAAAATGTGCATACAAGAATGAAAGGTGTCTGCAGACAATGGTAGATGGTACAGACAAATAGATAAGGTGCTGTGAGGATGTCGGTTAAGCTAGAAATGCTTATACAAGCAGTAGTTATAAGTATTTGTTTCCCATTTCTGCAAAAATAAAAAAAACAAACCCCAATTAAAAGGTAGTAAGGTTCAATATGGTTGGGGTAAGGGAGGGAATGTCACAAGTGGGGGAAATAGATCGCAGTGAAGGAGGACATACCGAACAGTTGACTACAGCCAAGATGTGGTGAAAAGGCCAAGTCAAACCTGTACTTTGTTATGCCCAAGGCCGGATAAGGCAAGAGAGAAACAATAGTAATGGGTACCGGGTTTGGAATAGTGAATCCTATGTACTTGCTAAACTCTGCGAGTCGATTTCAGGAACTACGCTTGAAAGCATGTAATAAACATACTGATTGCTTCAGATCTTGTCTCGCACTGAAATTATTGAAGTGAGTGGGCTTAGTTTCATATAATTGGGGGATCGTCCGGGATATTCTTCCATCGCCGGGGGAAGTAGCTGGCCCTGGACACTGGGAAGATGCCTCCCATTCACAATTGAGGAGCGGTTTCTTGTCCCGGTTTTGTCCGCTCCCTTGGGAGACTGGTACGAATCCCACAAGAGAGACATCTGAATCAGACAGTCAAAGAAGGTCAATAAAAAGTATAGAAAAAAAGGGGCCAGCCAACCCTGTGCACAGACCAACGTCAGAAAACTGACATTTAAGTATTAACTTGGTGGCCGGGAAAAGGGATGTTTAATCGCTGAGGGACTGGTGAGGGCCCCGAGAAATGGGGGTGGGGGGGTGGGTGGGGGGTGGGGGGGAGGGGGGGGGGGTAGGCAGAGTAAGTCGAACTGTCACGGAGTAAAGAAAGAAAAAGTCCCTGGTAACATTCCTCCTGAAAGTCCGTTGGGGAGGATGTTGAGAGAATGGACAAGTGACACTTGTACAAGGGAAAAAGATAAAAAGAAAATGATTGAATATTGTTGTTTAGTATGGACCAAAGAACCAATCCTTCATCCAGCTGTCTTCTGGCCAAAGTATGATTCGGTTGAGGATTGGGTATGTCGATATTTAGATTTGCATGTGAATAAATAACAAACTTTTAGTGAAGAAGAGGTGGACTATGCATCCTGTTGGAAGGGAAGTTTGGGAATGATGGTAGTAAAGACAAATGATTCCCTCTGCCCCTCCCCCCCCCCCCCCCCAGTCCCTGGGATCCTTTTGATTGTTTGCACTCCCTCCCCCCGTACCATAAAATCAGATTAGGTGAAAATGGGGGAGGAGGAGAGACAGACAGACAGGGACAGGGAACGGATGACCCACAAGAGGAGAACGAAGGGGCGGTGGACGGGGATGTTGTTGTTCCCGATCCTCAATCCGCACCAAAAGGAAGGGAAGATAAAGTAGATGTAGAGGAGGCCTCTGGAGTAACTAAACGAAAGCCTAAGGGGGAAAAACAAAAACAAAAAAGGGGAAGAATATAAAGACTTATCCCCTTTGGGAGGTACCAATAGGGGACAAAGAGATTGGGTTTGTAAGTGCCCCCCTCACCAGTGGGGAGGTCAGAACATTTAAAAAGGAGATGAAGGTCCTGGTTGAGGATCCGGGAGGGCTGTCTGATCAAATTGATCAATTCCTGGGGCCCAATCTGTATACGTGGGCTGAGTTAATGTCTATTTTGAATGTACTATTTACTAGGGAAGAAAGGGGACTTATATCAGGAGCAGCCATTAAAATATGGGACAGGGAACTTCCCATTGGGATGGGGATACTGGACAGGAAGAGACGGAGGTTCCCCTCAGAGACACACAGTGGTAAAATCAAAACCCGGAGCATAGGGAAGAAATGATGGAATTGAAAGGCCTGATTCTAAAAGGAATAAGAGAGGCAGTTCCGAAGTCGCAGAATTTGACTAAAGCTTTTGAAGTTAAAGAGGAGAAAGATGAGACACCCCCAGCTTTCTTGCAAAGATTAAGAGACTCAATGCGGAAATATTCTGGAATGAACCCTGAGGACCCAGTGGCACAGGGTCTTTTGAAAATATATTTTGTGCCAAATGCATGGCCAGACACAGAGAAAGATACTGAAGATAGAAGGGAGGAGTGAAACACCATTAGATGAATTGTTAAGAGAGACACAGAAAGTGTTTGCAAAGAGAGAGGATGAAAGACAAAAACAGAAGGCAAAAATGATGGTAGCTACGATTGATGATGTAGTTAAGAAAAGAATGGAACCAATAGTGAGCAACCGGAGCAGCGGGTGGCAGCATGTAGGACAGAGAGGAAGAGGGAGAGGGAGAGGACAAGGGGGAGCATTTGATAGAGGGTTCGGGTGACAGGGGCAGAGATGGAAGTCTCCACAGGCAGAATGATGTTATTGCAGAAACTCGGGCATTTTAAGCGGGAGTGTCCTGATCTACAAAGGGTAGAAACGGCAATTCCGCTTATGAATTTTGATGAAGAATAGGGGTGTCAGGGGTTCGTGCCCCCGGGGAGCCACGAGGAACTGTTGATAAACTTGAAAGTGGGACCCTGTGGGGAAGAGGTAGTCTTCATAGAAGATACGGGGGCAGCACGGTCATCACTGAATTTTAAACCAAAGACAGTCGGAATGTCAACACGGTCAATTACTGTTTCCGGGGTAAAAGGGGAAGGATTTCCTGTCAAAGTATTTGAACCTATGATGATCGAAGGTCTGAAGGATACAGTCACAGGGGAACTGTTGTATATCCCTGATATAGGAAGTAACTAACTAGGCAGAGTTTTAATTACCCTCTTAGGACTGGAGATTTGAATTCAGGAAAAAGAATTAGTTGTACAAATGGCAATGTTGACAGAAGATGTGGAGAGAGAGGTAGACTCTATTATATGGGCGAGAGAAGGGAATCGTGGAAAAATACAGATCCGTCCCCTAGAAATAAGTTTAAAAAGGAAAGGGGACGTTGTTTATGAGCAACAATATCCTATTTCCATAGAAGGTAAACGAGGACTGCAGCCAGTAATTGAGGGGCTAGAGATTGACTGTTGGAGCCATGTATGTCTCCTTATAATATCCTAATTCTACCAGTGCGAAATCCGATGGAACTTATCGACTGGTGTAAGATTTGAGAACATTGAATTGAATAGAACAGGTCAGGCACCCAGTGGTGCCAAATACGTTATTAAGTAAGATCCCTCATGACAACAAATGGTTTAGTGTGATAGATTTAAAGGATGCCTTTTGGGCTTGTCCCTTGGCGGAGGAAAGTAGGAATTTTTTGCCTTTGAATGGGAAGATCCCAAGACAGAACGGAAAGAGCAATACCGGTGGACTGTGCTCCCCCAGGGGTTTACGCAATCCCCGAATTTATTTGTACAGATGCTAGAACAAATATTGGAGAAATTTAGCAGCCCCAAGGGGACGACCCTGTTGCAGTATGTAGACGACCTCTTAGTATCAGGAATAAGAAGAGAAAGAGTAGTAGAAGCCACTAACAAATTATTGCAATTTCTGGGCCTGCGAGTATCTAAAAAACAAATACAATATGTGGAGCGAGAAGTGAAATACTTGAGACATTTAGTTAGTGAGGGAAAGCGAAAGGTAAGCCTGGAACGGTTAAAGGGAATAGTGGGGATTCCACGGCTCAGGACCAAACGGGAATTACGTAATTTATTGGGTTTAACGAGATATTGCAGATTGTGGATTGATTCTTCTGTTCAAAAGAGGAATAAATTATATTTCAAACTATTAGAGGAGGAACCAAAGTGTCTGAGTTGGGAAGAAGAGGAAAATGAAGTATTTAAGAATTCAAAAGTGATCTAATCCATGCCCCCATGTTAACCTTACCTTCTCGAGATAAACCTTACCATCTCTTTGCTACCGTAGATAAGGGAGCGGCTTTGGGAGTATTAACCCAGAGGTGGGGAGGAATGAGACAGCCAGTAGCATATCTTTCGAAGCTATTGGATCCAGTATCCCGGGGGTGGCCTGAGTGTGTGCAGGCCGTGGCTGCCACTGCACTGTTGGTGGAGCAAAGCAGGAAGCTTACATTTGGGGGAGTCCTAATAGTAAGTACCCCACACCAAGTGAGAATGATCCTAAACCAAAAAGCTGGGCGATGGTTGACAGACTTGCGGGTTCTGAAATATGAGGCAATATTAATACAAAAGGATGATTTAGTGTTGGTCACGGACAATTGTTTAAATCCAGCTGCCTTTCTTTGGAAAGGGGAAGGAGAATATCCTCAGAATCCAGAGCACGACTGCCTTGACATTATAGAATACCAAACTAAGGTCCGCATGGACCTGAGAGGTGTTCCGCTTCATGTAGGATCCTGACTTTTTATAGATGGATAACCCCGGGTGACTGAAGGGAAAAAACATAATGGGTATGCAGTCGGAGACGGGACAAACGGTTGTGTGGTGGAGGCAGGAAGGTTGCCAAATGGGTGGTCAGCTCAGACCTGCGAACTCTATGCATTGGAAAGCGCCGTTAGGGCATTAGAAAATAAAGAGGTAGCAGCATACAGTGACTCTAAATATGCATTTGGTGTTGTGCACACTTTTGGAAAGATATGGCAGGAAAGAGGACTGATCAATAGCCGGGGGAAGGAATTAGCAAATGAGGAGTTGATTAAACGGGTCTTGGAGTCCCTATTACTCCCCCCCCCCCCCCCCCCCGAGAAATAGCGGTAGTGCATGTAAATGGTCATCAGAAAGGAAATGAACCAGAAGTTAGGGGGAATAGATTAGCAAATGAAGTGGCTAGGGAAGCTGCCCTGAACCCACAAGGGGTGCTGATTCATTCCCTAATACCTATTGTCCCTGATCCCCGGAAGCTCCTATATTTACTGAACGAAAAGAAAAATAATTGAAAGATTTTGGGGCTGCAAAAAACAGCAAACGGGCATTGATGGATGCTACCTGATGGACGGGAAATGTTAAGCAAAATGATGATGCGAGAAATTATGCTGTCCTACATCAAGGCAGCCATTGGGGAGAACAAGAAATGTGTGATTTAGACCTTAGGGAATATGGATGTAAAGGGATATATACAATTGCTAAACAAATATGTGAGGAATGTATAATATGCAGAAAGGTAAATAAGAAAGTCTTGAGAAAATAGACCCCGGGAGGAAGAGACCCAGGATTCAGACCCTTCCAGAGTATACAAGTAGTTTATACTGAACTACCCAGAGTAGGAAGACTAAAATATATGCTGGTCATAGTAGATCAACTATCTGGTTGGGTTGAGGGATACCTCCTAGCTACCGCCACTGCGAGTGTGGTGTCTGAAACAATATTAGAGCACATAATTCCCCGATATGGGCCAGTGAACGGTATAGAATCCGACCAAGGAACTCATTTTGCCTCTAAAGTGTTACAGGAGATAATGAAAAGGTTGGGAATTTCCTGGGAGTTCTATGCTCCATGGAACCCACCATCATCAGGAAGGGTTGAGAGAATGAACCAAACACTCAAACGACAGCTCTCTAAATTGATAATAGAAACCAGACTCCCTTGGACCAAATGTTTACCGATAACTCTCTTGCGAGTATGAACAGCCCCAAGGAAAGATTTGGGACTATCCCCTATGAAATCATATTTGGATTACCTTACCTGGGAACGAACGGAGAATTGACAATTCCCGAAACTAAAGACTTGTTCTAAATAAATATATACTGGGCTTGTCCGCCTCTTTGTCTCTCCTCAGGAAACAGAGTTTATTGGCACAGACTCCGCCCCTTGAATTCACCGTTCATCCCATGCGGCCAGGAGATTGGGTCGTGGCAAAATCATGGACAGAGACTAAATTGCAGCCGGATGGGATGAGCCGTATCAGGATCCTTTGATTACCGAAACGACAATAAGGACAGCGGAGAAAGGCTGGACTCACTACACTCGGCCAGTGAAATCTCCAGTTGAGGAAGAAGTCTGGACAGCCGAATGAACGCAAGACGTGCTGAAACTCAGGCTGAAGAGACTTAGAGTAACTGATTATACAGTGGCGACGCGAGCGCGGGATTATTTCTGTAGGATTGTGTATTAAGTTTTTCTGTGCTTCAGCACAATTTTTAGAATGTTGGGGATGCTTAGAGTTATGATGCTAGCTCTCTTAGTAATGGGATTTTGTCAAATATTATTTTCATATGTGTTATTAACGGTCTCTGAGTCTGATAATCCGCAAGTAATAGACCTGATGCATGTAGTTTAGTAAATTGTGGGGATGCAGATAATCTGAGACAGTACCGCAGCTCAGAGATACATCTTAAGTCCTTTGGGGATGGTACTTGGTATAATAGTCTTGTCACAATACACAGGGCCACTTCCGATCACCTCTCGATTGTCCCGATAAAGAGCGTAACCCAATATACCTAATGATAAAGAAAACCACATGGCACAAAGCAATTCTCGGGGTGGGGGTGGGGCACCTATGAGATACAATTCGATGAAAGATTTGGGACAGAAATGTAAGCAAACGGGAAGGATTTCTAGGGCTGTTGTTTTCAAATTAGTGTAAGACAGGGAAAACCGGCAGAACTAATGGATACTGAGCTGAAAATGTGTTGCTGGAAAAGCGCAGCAGGTCAGGCAGCATCCAAGGAACAGGAGAATCGACGTTTCGGGCATAAGCCCTTCTTCAGGAATCGGGCAGAAACCCTTCTTCAGAACTATTGGATAATAAGATACAACCTTTCACCCCTCCCGATGATCCTGAACTAGTAAACATTATAGAGATAACGGACTTGAAACAGACTATCGAAATAGAAACTGGGTATGAGGATGCAAACGCCTGGTTTGAATGGGTAAAGTATACTGTAAAAAGTCTGAACAAGAGCAATTGTTATGCATGTGCCTCCGGTAGGCCAGTGACCCAGGTGGTTCCCTTTCCGCTCGGGTGTAAGCGAGACAGGAAGGGCTTGAAATGTATAATAGCCCTGTAACAGGATAAGACTGCATGGAATGATAGGAATTGTACCTCCCTATCTCTGATGTTCGCTCCCTTGGAGAAGAAAGATTCAAAAGGCCCCCTACTTTTTCAGCTGCAGTCGGAGATCACACGACGTGTGTGCATAGACGAGATACAAGTCAGTCTAGAGATTTGGGGGAGCTGAAAGTATGTTCAGAGATTAAGAATGTTACCGAAACGGAGAAGGGAGGGAACTACTCAGCATCAAAGGTTCCCCGAGCGGATCTGTGGTGGTACTGTGGAGGCAAAATATTGAGACCCACCCTACCACCGGATTGGAGAGGGATATGTGCACTTGTATAATTGGTAATTTCATTTACCCTGGCATTTGAGAAGGAAAAGATAGTAGGGAAAAAGGGAAGGGATAAGAGATCACTGTTAGACACTTCATTCGATGACAGGATTTATCTCGATTCTGTAGGAGTCCCTAGGAGGGTACCTGATGAGTTCAAGGCTCGTAACCAAATTGCAGCAGGCTTTGAGTCAGCTTTCTTTTGGTAGGCAACAATTAATAAAAATGTACATTAGATAAATTACATTTTCTATAATCAACAGCGATTTATAAATTATACAAGAGATGTGGTTAAAGGAATATCAGAACAGCTTGATGCGACAAGTAGGATGGCATGGGAAAACAGAATGACCCTTGATATGATTTTAGCGGAAAAGTGTGTGTGTGATGTTAGGAGGAAGCTGTTGTACCATTATTCCTAATAACACTGCACCTGATGGTTCAATTACTCAGGCCTTAAGGGGATTGACTACCTTAGCAGAGGAGCTGGCTGAGAATTCAGGAGTAGATACATCTCTCACGGGATGGCGTGAATCATGGTTTGGAAAATGGAAGGGGGTGGTGGTTTCCATCCTTACTTCCCTGATAGTAGTAGCCGGGGTATTGGTAGCCATTGGCTGCTGTATCATGCCCTATATACGAGGACTCACCCAAAGACTGATTCAGACAGCCTTAGTAAAACAGATACCCCTAAAATGGAATCAGGCAGAGGAACTTTGTCGATTAAATAATGAGGGGATGAGTGAGACCAAGATGGATGAAATCTCCAGAATTTTGGGGGCAATGCTTAAAAGAAAAATGCAGAAAATAACAAATGGTAATTAAAGAAAAAGGGGGAAATTTTGGGATATAGGTAAAGTAGTGTCACTTCTGCAATCATAATTATTTATGCAAGGTTTATGCACTCACACCAGTGTATAATTGCTTCAACCAAGAGCTGAGTCAACAAGAATGAAAACTATGTGAAGGAAATATATAATTGTTTTTGTATTAGCTAAAATGTGCTTACAAGAATGAAACGTGCCTGCAAGCAATGGTAGATGTTACAGACAAGGAGATAAGGTGCTGTGAGGATGTAGGTTAAGCCAGATATGCTTGAACAAGCAGTAGTTATAAACATCTGTTTCCCACTTTTGCAAAAACACAAAAACAAACCCCAATTAAAAGGTCATAAGGATCAATATGGTTGGGGAAAGGGAGGAAATGTCACAGGTGGGGGATTAAGATAATAGTGATGGAGGATATACCTAACAATGGACCACAGCAGGATGTGATGAAATGACCAAGTAAAACTTGTACGTTATTATGTACAAGGCCGGATAAGGCAAGTGAGAAAGAATAGTAATGGGCACCGGGTTTGGAGTAGTGAGTCCTATATAAGGTATGTATTTGCTAAACTCTGCGTGCCTTATTCCAGGCACCACGCTTGCAAGCATCTAATAAACAAACTGATTGCTTCAGATCTTGTCTTGGGCTGAAATTATTGAAGTGAGTGAGCTTTGTTTCTCACAGTCTGTAATTTAAATTTACTGTGTTTTCTATTCTCTCAAGTTCTCATATTAATTGCTCCTCGTTTTCTTCATAACTTTGAGACAAATCTCAAAATTCCGGGCACAATAAAAGCGATATGAATTTTAAATTAGTATCTGATAAGAGAACCAATGAACAGCTACATAGACCTCTTGAACATGGGGTTGGGCATTAAGAACAGAGGATCAGTGGTTAGCACTCGTGTCTTACAATGTTATACACTTGGGTTTGATTCCATCCTTGGCCACATGTTTGTGTGGAGTTTGCATGTTCTGGTTTTCTCCCACAATCCAAAAATGTGCAGGTTAGGTACATTGGCCATGCTAAGCTGCACGTTCTGTTCAGGGATGTGTAGGTTATGTGCATTTGTCAGGGGTAAATGTCCAGTAATCTGAGAGCAGAATGGTGCTGAGTGGATTATTCTTTGGAACGTCAGTGTAGACTTGTTGGGCCAAATGGCCTGTTTCCACACAGTAGGGATTCCATAAACGTAGAATTGTGTTTCGCTAAACATAACTGACAATTTTTTTAATGTTGCATTTAAAACTTATCTTTGACTGTCAATTGTCAATCTTGTAAAATATCTCAATTCTACTGAAATCAATGTTCAAACAAAACACTGCACATAAAGCCACACAAAGATCTTCATGACCATCGAATTACTGTTCAGTGGAATAATCACAGTAAAATTTTGTTGTTTCTGAGATCAATCCCCACTATCACAGTAAGGATCTGGTTATCATTCCCTTCAATAAATGCAATCGTTGTCCTCTGGTATTTCAGTTCAGTCGTTACACACCACACTGGCTGTTCAAAGCATGGTTATTCTTTATTATGAAGGGCCAAGGGTTCTAACGGCAAGAGATGTTGTTCGATCTTATGTGTTGCACGTTCTCAAACAAGTTTTCACTATAAATATTGCAAAAAATGTGTTTATTTGGTCTTGTTCAACTGCTGATCCTAACATTTTCAGTTCATGTTCATTAAGCATATTTGGAGAAAGTGAGGAAAGCTGTGGTGTTGGAGAAGTGCAGGCACATTCAAAGAGCAGGAGTATCGAAAAGATTCCTGATGAAGGGCTTCTGCCCAAAACGTCGATTCTGCTTCTCCTTGAATGCTGCCTGACCTGCTGTGCTTTACCGGCACCACGCTCTTGCCATTAGAAATATTTGAATGAATATTCAGAGACAATACCAGAAGTTACCTCTGTCAATTTAATTTACTGTGCTTTCTATTCACTGAAGTTTTCATGTTAATTGCTCCTCTTTTTCTTCTTAAATCTGATACAAATTTCAAATAAAGAACACATTAAAATTCACATGAATTATACATTTACATTCGCGACAAGAAAACCAATGGAAGGCGATATAGAATTCTTGAACACCCTACACATTTGAATGAAAAAGCAATTCCTTCTAAAAAATGTTTCCCTGTCTATATCTTTTTCTCAATTGAATAATCCTGCAAATAGTTTATAATTGTCAGTTGATCTCTCTGAATGAATGCCTAATCAATGTCAATGTAACAGCTGAAACATTAATAACAGATTGATAACTGGGTGTTAAAGACCTTATTTGGAGCCAACAAATGTTTGGTATTTACTAGAATTCCACCAGAAAACATTCTTGAATCATAGTACAAGTGAGATTTGAGAGAGATGTGCAAACCTTATTTTTTAAATGAACAAACTCCAATATTTTCAAAGCATTTCAATCTTACGGTCAAAATGAACAGGTGAATGGAAAAATAAAAACAAGTTTCTGACAATTCATAAACTGAACAACAATCACAAATTCACTTTGATCAAAGGACAGAGGAATATTTAGATGAATCACAACATTTGGTTACAAAGTAGGTAATCAGCTGACTGACAAGTAATAGGTGGTAGCATTTGTTAGTTTACTGAAGAAGATATCAACTTTATTTCCAATTTATAGCACGAGAGAATAATGTTTAATGTGTTTCAATTTTTTGGACTTGCCCCTTTGCAACAAAAAAAGATCAATCTCATTACTTCGACATCGTAATCTTTAATTCTGCAACATTTTCAAATATTCTCCAGGAACGTATAAGCAACAGAATTAGATACAGGTATCCCCAGTATCCGAAAATAGAGCATTATTATGAAACCTTACATAAACTGAAAAGGCATAGATCGAAGAAGCATTAATTTATATGGGAAACACCTCCCCTTTTTTCATAAAAGTGAAAATCCTCTTCAGATTTCTTTCAGTTAGAGAAAACAGGGACAGATGTAAGTCTTTTGTAAAAGCAAAGTGGCTAAAGCGAATTTTCCAACACATATTTCTTGGTAACCTGACACAAATAAGTATCAGATTTTGTGATTATTGATATAATAGATAAAAGCAGATCTAATGTTGGATTGAAAAGCAATTCAGTCTGTGCTTAGGTACTCTCTAATCACCATTCAGATAGCTCTTGATATATTTCTGGTGAAGGTGTGATTTGAAACCTTCCCTCGGGTCGAGTAATAGAGACAATGCCACAGCTCCACAGGCTCCTTTCATAATTTTCCCACTTAGGACGGCAGGACTGCAATATTATGTTTAAAGTGGTTACACAAATGAAAACTAATCAGCTGTTTATTGTAGTAATTCGAATGGGAATTAATTAGGTACTTTCTGTGTGTAATGGACTGGAAATTAAACAATATTTTACAATAACAATAGAATAAATGAATGATAGTCTTAAATGAAGAGGAATCTCATGACAATTCTTTCATAGACACATTGACAAATCTGCGTGATCATTGTACTTTAATTTTAAAAATGCATCAGTCATTCAATATGAATATTCAGCCGAAGACAAGTTCCCTTCCTTTCAACAATGTACAACTTCCACAATTTCAAAATGAACAGTCACTGATAAAGGAAGGAACAAGCAGATGTTAATTCTATTTTCTTCACATAAACGTGTGATTAATTTAAGTAAGTTTCATATATGTAAAAAGGAAACTCTTATTGTGGTTCAAAATACAATAAATGTTAGCATGAAGTGAAATGTAATCATATCAATTCAACTGTGTTTTCTCAGTTAAAATACCGTTCAATATTCAAAGTAGTCGAGTGATTGTACACTGCAATATCTTTACATTAATTCAGTGCTGAGACATAATTCCACATTTATACCCCTTATAGTGAAGCAAACTTATGCCAGGAGTCAGAGGAGGTAGGGGAGGTCCTTAATGAGTACTTTGCTTCAGTATTCACGAGTGAGTGGGACCTCGTTCCTTGTGAGGACAACATGAAATAGGCTGATATGGTCGAACAGGTTGATGCTAAGGCGGAGAATGTGCTGAAAATATTTAAAAATCATGGGGATAGATAAGTCCCCTGGGCCAGAAAGGATATAACTTAGGTTGTTATGAGAAGGGAGGCAAGTGATTACTGTGTTTTGGCAATGATCTTTGCATCCTCACTGTCCACTGGAGTCATACCAGATGATTGGAGAGTGGCAAACGTTATTCTCTCATTCAAGAAAGGCAATTGAGATAATCCTGGGAATCATTGATGAGTCGGTCTTACATCAGTTGTGGGCAAATGTTTGGAGAGAATTCTGAGAGACAGGATTATTTGGAAAAGCATAGATTCATTAGAAATGGTCAGCATGGCTTTGTGAGCGGCAGGTTATGCCTCACAAGCATGTGAGGTTGTGGCAAACACATTGGTGAGGACAGAGTAGTGGATGTGGTGTATAAGGACTTTAGCAAGGTGTTTGATATGGTTCCCCATGGTCGGCTTATTTAGAAAGTAATGAGGCATGGGTTATAGGGAAACCCGCCTGGTTAGATAATAAATTGGCTGACCCATAGAAGACAGGGTGAGATTAAATGGATAGTTTTCAGCTTGGAGCACGGTGACCAATGGTGTTCTGAAGGGATTAGTTCTGGGACCTCTGCTCTTTGTGATTTGTGAAGTTATTAATTTTGGAATATCAAATTTGAATGCATATTTTCAGATTAAATGCAGAATTCTTGACAATATGGAGGAACAGAGTGATCGTGGGGTGCACGTCCATACATCCCTTATAGCTGACATCCAAGGTGATAGGGTTCTTAAGATGGTGCATAATGTGTTGGCTTTCATTAGCAGGGAGATTGAGTTTAAGAGCCACGAGGTTATGCTGCAGCTCGATGGATCCCTGGTGAGACTACACTTGGAATATTGTGTTCTGTTCTGATCACCTCATTAGACATAGGATGCAAAAGCTTTAGAGAAGGTGCAGATGAGATTTATCAAGATGTTGCCTGGACTGGAAGGCATGTCTTATGAATAAAGGTTGACAGAGCTGGGACTTTGTTCATTGCAGTGAAAGAGGATGATAGTTTACTTGATAGCTTTGTGTAAGATGATGAGAGGCATAGGTAGAGTGGACAATGAAAGACTTTTCCCCAAAAAGTGGCATATTTTTAAGATGAACGGGGGAAGTTGTGGGGAGATGTCAGAGACAGTTTCTTTATCGATAGTGGTGAGTGTGTGGAATGCACTGCCAGTGGTGGTAGTAGATTCAGATCCATCAGGGACATCGAAGCGACTCTTGGATAGGCACATGGATGATAATAACTGAAGGGCATGTTGGTTAGTTTGATCTTAGAGTAGGATAAAAGGTCGGAACAACATCGTGGCCAAAGGGCCTGTACTGTGCTGTACTGTTCTATATTCTATGGACTGAAATGAACAATGATTATATATTAGCAACATATAGATTTTCAAAATTCTATTAGCATACTTAAGAATAATGATAACTGTCATCTTGCTATTTGACTGTGCTTTCTGCAAAAATGAACAGGAATTGTTGCAGGGAAAGCAATTAGGTTTTTCTAAATTTACAAGGCTGGGATGACAGATCATTCAAATGAGGAAAAGTCATATTTTTAACAGTGCGCGTTGCATCAGAAATAATGGATTCTTTTGTAGGTGTGTTGATTGGAAATAAAATGGATTTTTATATTACTGTATAGGTACAAGGGAAGATTGGATTAAATTCAAATATAAACTTCACTGTAGTTTTTAGCAAGACTAAACTAAAGTATACTATAATTATTGTCATGCAAATGCCTTAACAATTACTCTTAGATTCCTGAAAAAGGATATATCGTACCATTTTTCAAACAGTCAATAAATTAAATTGTGAACCTCAGTGTACTTGTTACCCAGACCAATTATTATGCAATTATTGTAATGGTAATGACTTGATAGCTAATGCTAAAACCTAAACAGGTAAATTGGTTCAATACTTTGTCAGCATGTTGCTCTGAAATTGATTGGATATTTATTAAGATCGGTAAACTGAGGGACAAAATATAATAGCTCGCTTGATAGAATTGAAGGAAAAAATGAGACAGTGCTTGTTGAACAGGATTGTTTTTGTTTAAAAATGCAGTTGATGCAAGAATAATATATTTTCCTCCATTGGTTTTCTTGTAGAGACATGTTTTTTTTTAATTGTCATGATTCAAGGTTGAGACACTTGCGTCAGAGTCTGCAAATGGGAGAGTGAGAGAGAAATAATTTTTTTAAAAAGCAGAAAGGAAAGGAACTGCCGAGCAGAGGAGCTCCAACTGTAGTGTCTCACCCTGCCAACATCTTATTGGGTGAGCTGGAACGCAGACGAGTCAAGCAACAAGCTGACACAGTCATACGCACAGAATTATAGCTTACAATGTCCTAGACACCATCGTCACCATCTCTGTATGTCCTGTCCAACCAGCAGGACATGGATGTAACTGAAATGCTGGAAATTGCAGGGTTATGGACTAAGATCTGCAGAATGTGATTAATGTGATTTATTTGACATTTCTCCAGAATATTAAACTCCAGTCCAATTTGAAAAGTTACTATCGTCATCAGACTTGAACTACAAATGTCAGAAAAAAAATATCAGAAAGTTACAGCACACTTGACCAATCCTGGGTATATGTTGACTATAATAGAACTCCCCAGGCTTTACAGCTTCTTGTACTCACCATTGAGAGTAAAAATTTCAGACTGAACTCTGCCCTCTATGCTTTTATAATCTGTTTTTTAACATATTTCTTTGGCAGCTGCACATCTTTCCTTGTTTTTTTCCCAGCTCAAACTCCATTCCCCGTGGCCTTGAGGGACTACCATTTCTGCCATTTAATTTCTCCTGCCATCCCCCGTGTGACAGACTGTCTTTTTGTCCTTGTCTCACCCCCACCTTGCTCACAACCTGTTACATTTCTGATGGTTCCCAGACCTCTGTAACTTTCACTGCGCCCCCCCTGGGTCAATGGCGCGAGATTTGAATTCTTTTCCTCCTGAGATAATCAGAAATTTTTCCGGTTGCAGTATCCCCCAGATTTTATTTTGTGTCAGAGTCAAGTATTTGTGAGCCTTCATCCACAATTCCCAGCATTTGGATGTAATTTGTGACCCTCCCACAGATGTGTAACGTTACTGGATTGGCCATGCTAACATGGCCTGCAGTGTGCAATTTAGGTGGGTTGGGCGAGCCATGGTTAATGTGGGATTATGGGGGTAGGGTGGGTGAGTAGGTCATTGTAGACTCGATGGGCCGAATAGACTCTTTCTGCACCCACTGGATTCTGTGATTCTAACTAGTTGTGATTGTTGTCATGTTTTCCTCATGCCAGGTTCATTCAACTCATACATATGATTCTGTGGGTGCTCACTCACTCATTTCCTTCAGTTTTACATCAATTTCACACTGAATGTGAGGGTGGGAATGGATTTGTAAATATAAATACTCCAACCATAACCCCTCACAGGTCAGGAAATGTTTCTGCTACTTTCATCACTCACAAGGAACAGGAAAATAAAGGTTCAGTCACAAATCTTACAGGAACATAGCGGTTATAATCACCAGGAAAAGCTGAACAGCTCAAAACGCTTTTCTCAAGAAAAGAGGAGGCTCAGAGACAACCTGTTACAAGTAGAAAGCTTTGTGTCTGTGTTTTCAGAGATTTGAGGTTGAAATCATTGGGTTGGAAGCATGTTTCATTGCCCCAGATCATCAAAGGTGCTGTCTAAATGTGCATCTTTCTTTCAGTCAGTCTGAGTTAACTATCAGATGGACAGGTCAATGACTGAGTGTCTTACCAAATCCCTGATTGAATCTGTCACCGTCCACAAACTCAGGTGCCTCACCACTCACTGGGTCATGGAGAAACTCTGCCGGTACAATGAGACCTATCTTTGCTGTCAGCTCTCCTCGTACTTCCGCCTAATCCCCACTTCCCTTCATTAAATCCCAGCTGCATCTCGTCCACCCACATGGACATGTTGAAGAGCATGACAGGAGAAAGGATTGAAACCGAGAGTTCAATAGCCAGAATGAGAGAGGAAGAAGGAAATAAACGGTGATTGTGGATCCCAGGGGATACAGACTCCAGGATTAGTCCTTGTGGGCATTCCCGCAGGAATATGAGACAGCATTCCATGATGAGAGTTAAACCCGGGTGGCAGGAAAGGGAGCCACTGAACATTAGCAAGTTTATTTCAAACACAGGAGGTTTGTTCAGTCAGTAACAATGTGTTCGACATGGAGATGAAGTGAGCAGTGAGGGGAAATGTTACCACAAGCTGACGATGGATAACTTTCATTGGAACAGGAGGATGCCATTCAGCCCCTCAACTTTGCTCTGCCATTCATGATGATCATAGCTGGTGTGTGACCTAACGTACAATTTTCAAAACACTCTAATTTCATCAATAAACTCCTCTGCAACAGACAAGATGAGTGTTGGAAAACTAAACATCTGCAAGTGCTGGGAAATCAGAAAAAAAAACAAATTGCTGGAAAAATTCAGCAGATCTGGCAGCATCTGTGGAGAGTGAACCTTTCAGAACCAGTGACCGGTCAGGTGACCAGCTGCAGCTGACCATTCTGCCTATTCTGGAACACTCTCTGGAACAGGTTCTGGTGTGAGATTGTCAATAATAACTGAGAGAAAACAGGAGGACGGGCTCAATTAGAATAAGGAATTCACTTAACCCTCCCAGTGGGACACTCACCAACACAGTCACACTGTAGAGAGGCTATTCACCTGCCCCACGTATGGGAAGGAATTTACTCGATCTTACAATCTGCTGAGGCACCAGAGATAGCACAGTGGATTTAGACCCTTCACCTGCTCCATGTGTGAGAAAGGATTCATTCAAATCTCTCACCTGCGGAGACATTAGTGCATTCCCACTGGGGAGAGGCCATTCACCTGCTCAGTGTGTGGGAAAGCATTCACTGAGTCCTCTGACCTGCTTAAACACCAGCGAGCTCACTCTGGGGAAAGATCATTCACTTGCCCCCAGTGTGGGGGGAGATTCACTCAAATGCAGCCCACACAGAGGGAGAGGCCATTCAGGTGCTCAGTGTGTGAGAGAGGATTCAGTGATTCATCCTCCCCCCCCACCCCGAGACCCCAGTGAGCCCACACAGGGGACAGCTCATTCAGATGCTCAGTGTGGGAGAGGGGATTCAGTGATTCATCCCCTCCAGGTGCTCTGGTTTCCTCCCACAGTCCAAAGACGTACAGGTCAGGTGGATCAGTCGTGTTAAATTGTCCACAGGATCCAAGATTGTGCAGACTAGGTGGATCAGCCATGGGAAATGCAGTGTTACAGTGATGGAGTGCTCTGGGCGTGATGTTCTTCGGATGGTCGCTGGGGTTTGATGGGCCAATGCTCTCCTTCCACACTGTCGGGATTCTATTCTATGATTGAAGATAAAGGCTACACGGCAGGTGTCCTTGGAGAAGGAGCATGTGGTGTGCATCAATACTCTCGATGCCTTTAGGTAGAGGTGGGCACTGTAGGGGATATAGTGCTTTATCTCCACCACTGCCCCCTCCGCACAACTCTACTTTGATTTAGTCCCTTCTCACTCTGTCACTTATAATGGTTTGCTTGGCCCATAATGGGCTTTGTTTGGAAATATTCAATTGGTTACACAAATGGTTTACTGCTGGTGATTATGTGTCGAGATTAGAGTGGTGCTGGAAAAGCACAGCAGGTCAGGCAGGATCCGAGGAGCTGGAAAATCAACGTTTTGGCAAAAGCCCTTTTCCAGCACCCCTCTAATCTAGGCTCTGGTTTCCAGCATCTGCAGTCCTCACTTTTGCACTGCTGGTGATTATATGTTAACAAAAGCAAAATGGCGTAATGATGATTTTGATGGTGGGAAGTTTGCTGTGATCACATTTCTGGGTCGGAGAAATGGGGAAAAAGAACACTTCACAGCTCATAGAACGAGAACTGAAAAGCAGTTAAATCAAACCAAAGGTTCAGACAGGGAGGGAATATTTCCCTGGAGTTTGAGTAGCTGGAAAGTGATAGTATCCGGGAATAGACAGGATTTTGTTTTACAAAGGTTGAAAGTTTTAAAACTGTTATAGTCAGTTATTTTCTTTAATTTTATTTGTTGTGCAAAAAACTTTTACAACATTTTAAAACCAAAATTTACAAACCTTGTGTTGAAGATAAATATTAAATAAAATCCATCAAACCAGCCCTCACTGAAAACTGTTGTGGAAGTGCAATCTCCTGGAGAATCTCTGCCCCCTTCTTCCTACCCGGGCTCCATGGCTATATGCATACCTGGGAGATAGCAGCAGGAGGAGACCATTCAGCCTTTCAATCCTGCTCCACCATTCAATGGGAAACAACTGACCATCCAGCTCAGTCTCCTGTTCCTGCTATGCTCCAATCCCCTTTCATGACTTTACCTCGAAGAACTATATCTGAGCCCTCCTTTGGTTTCACTGCCTTTTGTTCCAGTGGCGTTGCTATATTACTGTGTGGGTGTAGGCAGGGTTAATGTGATGGTGCTGCCTCCTGGAGGATGCACTCAGCATTCCTTATCATCCTGCAGTAACATCAATTGGGTTTCAGCAACTAGAGATGGAAACCATTTCCAGGATATGGGCATCACTGGCTCAGCCAGCATTTATACCCCATCTCTCGTTACCCTTGAGAAGATGGTAGTGAGCTGCTGTCTTGACCCATTCGCAGTCCATTTGGCGCAGATAGACCGACAATGCTGGGAGGGCGAGTGTTGCAGGATTTTGGCTGAGTGATTCTCTATCTTTGGTTCTTCAAATGTTGTTTAACTTAATCACGATCTGCACATGATTTTGAGGTTTCAGTCTGCAAATCTTCACCATCTCACACCCTGTATAAAGGAATATGTACAGGTTAGAAATTCAGAGCAGACAATTCTAGTTTCTCTGGAATATCTTTTTCCCCTTTCTTTCCCCAAAGCTGTAACCCTCCAGCTCTCTTACTCTCTCCCACCATTCTGACTCTACTACCCCCTACTGTACACCCTCCCCATTCTCATGGAATTGTTGACAAATAGGTCTATGCCACCACTTCCCGTCCCTGGTGAGACTCTGCACCCTTTCTGGGTTCACTTCCTTTCCCTCAGTTGCTGCAAGTCAATAATGTAACAGCAGAATGAAACAAAAGGAAACAGACAGGGAGGTGGCAGATCCTGAACAGAATAGGAAGCTGCAGTCTGGGAGAATGGGTCACATCCTTTGTTTCTCATTGGTTGATTCCAGTGTTATGACAAGTTGGGAATGTAATTTGGTCCCATGCAGGTGTGGTGACACTTTGATCCTCCAACAGATCAATACTACAAACAAATACGTTCCTCCTCCAGCCAATCACAGTGTGAAATACTTTCCACTAGTTACCCAAAAGCACATGCTCCAAAACTCACCCACATTCTGGACTTATGCAGTGCCAGGTTTCCCCACAGACGTGTGGTCCCTGCCTTGGAATTTGGGAGTTGCAGTCCTCATGCAGCCATTGGAGCCCTGTCTCTGGAACGTGAATTAAAAGTGTGGGATGGAGGATGTTGTGTATCGGATCCCCATTCAGACACATGGGACATGTGGGCTGTCACTTGGATTTACTGAGACATCCGCTTAGACAACCTGATTTCTGACGTAAGGAAAATAGATTCAGCCAATTGGGGGATAGGGAGGTTATTAAGGCGCAGTCGGCTTTAAGAAGAGGTGGCTCAGTGGCTAGCACTGCTGCCTCACAGCGTCAGGGACCTTAGGCGACTGTGTGGAGTTTACACATTCTCCCCATGTCTGCATGGTTTCGTGCAGTTCTCCAGTTTCCTCACACAGTCCAAAGATGCGCAGGTTAGGTGGATTGCCTATGCTAAATTGCTGACAGTGTCCATGCACATGCCGGTTAGAGAATTAGCCATGGGAAATGCAATGTTACAGGGAATGAGTGGGTCTGAATGGGATGTTCATCATAGGGTTGGTGTGGACTCGATGGATGAATACCCTGTTTCTGCACTATAGAGACTCTATTCTATTCTCATGAGGAAGAATGTACTTGTCTCGATGTGTTGTGAATCTGTGGAATTCCCTATTCAAAATGCAGTGGATGCCAGGACAATGAGCCAATGTAATGAAGAGATACAGATGTTGAATTTGCAATGAGATGAAGGGTGAGAGAGAGCAGGCGGGAAAATCCAGCTGAGACCGATGTGAGCTCAATCATCACCATATTAAATAGTGGGGCTGGTTCTCCTGTGCCCAGTGCTTATCTTCTTACGGTAATAACTGGAAAGCTGAATCCAAAAATCACCACCTTCACCAAAGGAGATTTTCGGAAAATGACAGATAGTCAGGTGGATTAGCATTCCAAGCTTAGATAGTGAGGAAATGTGTAGGAGATAATGATTTTGAAATTTTAAACTGAGGGGAGACAGTGATTTATGGTTTTAGATTGCGTCGTACATTGGCAGCGTCCAGAGTACGCTGTTGTGAATATATACCCTGTACTTTATTACAAAGCCAAGGTCACTGACAATGAAAACCAAAACACCCAGGAAACATCACCTCCCCTCGTAATCTGATAAAAGACTTCTGATAAGTCTGATTGAACTTAGAACACTGATGGAAAGCTGGAAGATTAGATCCGCTCCCAAGATCCTGTGCTTAAACAAAAGGAGACTACAATAGGATGAGGCAGGAGTTGGCTAATGTAGACTGGAAACAAAGACTTTACGGTGGGAAAGTTGACGGACTGTGGGGGAATATCAAAGCAATTTTTTGAAGTGCTCAGCAAAAGTATATATCAGGGAAAAAGAAGGACTGTAGGAAAAGGAATAATCTGCCATGGGTGGCTCAGGAAATAAGAGAAGCTTCAGCAAAATCGACGTTTCAGGCAAAAGCCCTTCATGATTCCTGATGAAGGGCTTTTGCCCGAAACGTCGATTTTGCTGAAGCTCCTCGATGCTGCCTGAACTGGTGTGCTCTTCCAGCACCATTGATCCAGAATCTGGTTTCCAGCATCTGCAGTCATTGCTTTTACCCACGAAATAAGAGAGTCTATCAAACTGAAATAAAATGCGTACAAATTGCCAAAGACCAAGGAGATTAGAAAAACTTTAAAGATCAACAGAAAGCGAGATGGGATTGGGGGAGAAAAGTGATGAGTAGCTATCCCCAGGGCCAGAATAGCAGTTTACACTGCTAGAGGGGAACCTATTGTGTGGGGAACATATGGCCTCTGTAATTGTTGAAGCACTTAACTGTTACCATAGAGATAATCCTGATCAAGTTACAAATCACAGCACACTCCAAAAGCTTGTTCTTCCAAATAAACCTGTTGGACTATAACCTGGTGTTGTGTGATTTATAAGTTTGTTCACCACACCCCAACACCGGCTCCTCCACATGAGAATCCTGATAGATACCCCACTGAAACTGAAGCACCTGTCAGATACTTGAGGGAGCCACGGGGGCGTGGGGGAGGGGTGTGTGGTTTAACCACAAAGTGCTGAGCTGAACTCGACTTTCTAACTGCCGTTGCCATGGAGAGAATACTGAGAGACAGTCTCTATTCAAAGTCCCAAACCACAAAGGTATAAGAATGGGAGCGGCACATCGGACAGGTGGGGAGTTACCTGATGCTGCCTGGAGGTTTCTGCATGTACACTATCCAGGTAACTGCCATGTTTCATCAATAAAGACTCAAAGAAGACCTCTCAGACTTCTGTGCCCAGTTATTCCTACCCAGCAAGGTTCAGGAATACGAGTACACAGCAGTCAGTCTTCACAGTGGAGGATACGAAGAACATGCCAGTAATTGATAAGGAGACTGAGGAAGGTGAGGACCTAGATAATAACCATTATCGTGAAAGGGTTAGAGCTGGGCAAGCTAATGGAGCTAAAGGTACACAAGTCTCATTGCCCTGATGGAATACATCCCAGGATACCAGAGTTAATGGGAGAAATAGCAAATGCACTTAGAGTCATAGAAGCCTACAGCAGAGACAGGCCTTTGGCCCAAACTGGCCCATGCCAACCAGAATGTCCATCCACACTAACCCCATTTCCCTGCACTTGGCCCATTTGCTTCTGACCCTTTGCTATCCATGTATTTGTCCAAATGTCTTTTACCTGTTGTGAGTGTTCCTGCCTGAACCACTTCCACTGGCAGCTCATTCCGTATACATACCACCCTCTGTGTAAAACAGTTGCCCCTCAGCTTCCCTTTTATTCTTTCTCCTCTAACCTTAAACTGATCCAATCAAGCCGTCCAATCCTTGAGTTCCTGGGAAAAAGACTGAGTGCATTCACCTTATCCATGCCTCTCATGGTCTTATACACTTCTGGAAAAGAGCCCCCTCAGTTTCCTCTGTTCTAAACATTAAATCCTCACTTGTCCAACTTCTCCCTATAACTCAGACCCCTGAGCCCTGGCAACAGCCTTGTAAATTGTTCTGCACTTTTTACAGTTTAATAACTGAAACCTACATTACATTCATCATATTTCAAGTATTTCCCCACGGCGCTGGAAACGACATGACAATGCCAATGGATTATAATCCATGATCGAGAATGAACTCCTTTACAACAATCCCGTTTTCATAGTGTTTCCCATGGTGCAGGTATCCTTGTGTCTTTCTGGTTGCATGGTTAATTAAAGACTTGTCCTTCTACAAAGCAAAGTTGTGGCTTAATTGTTCCTGGGAAATGTGCCATGATTTTTCAGACTTTCAAAAACAAATGAAATCTCTCTCCCCAGTCATCATACTGACATGGACTTGGCTGTGTCTCAGTACTTTTGCAGTCACACTGAGATTTGAAATATTCGCCCACGGACAGAATGCACAGTTTTCCTTCCAGATGAAAAGGCCAATGATATTCAGATCGGCACGGATCAAGTAACCATCAGATCTGAACATGAAGTTCAATTTGTATTTCTCATCCGCAAATCCACCCTTTCAGTACCATACAACAGAGCACACAAGTTACCACTGTTAATACAGGATGGAAATTCATAAGACAATTGTAGATTAAACTGTAGTTTCCTTGTTCCCCCAAAGCTTTAAACCTCAGTCTCACAATTTCTCTCTTCTGTGAACTGAAATCCAAACCAATCCCCCACTCCTTTCCTCCACACCCAGTTCTCACACACTCTCTCTTCGAATTCAGTTTCCTAGCTCCTGATGAGAACCATCCTGCAGACACTGCTTCCTGCACACTCTGGCCAAGACCCATCTTACTAAAATGAGCCAAATTAGAATTCTAATTGCAGGCCCATTCTTGTCCCTTTCCATAACAACCCTGAATCTTCACAAAAGAGTTCTGATAACTTTCTGCAAAACACTGCACCACTGATAGTCTGATCACATGTCAGGGTAGCAAGAAAAGGGCCATTCCTCTGGGTCCTGCTCCCAGAGGGATGAAGCTGCTAATGATAGATTAATCCCTCACACCCACAGCCTCCTTCCCAGGCACTGACCTATACTGCGCATACTCCCACAGTTGCCAGCACTGCACCCATGCATTGGTCTCCCCTCCTACAGCACGTGCTCCCGATCACACAGGAGTCCGGGTGATTGACAGCAGCTGCTGCCCAATATATCAGAATCCCTACAGTATGGAAACAGGTCCTTCGGCCAAACAAGTCCAGACCGACCCATTCCCCCTAACTAATGTAACTAATACTATGGGTAATTTAGAATGGCCAATTCACCTGACCCGGGCATCTTTGGATTGTGGGAGGAAACCGGAGCACCCGAGGGAAACCCGCTCAGACACGGAGAGAATGCGCAAACTCCACACAGACAGTCGCCGTGGCCGGAATCGAACCCGGGTACCTGGTGCTGTGAGGCAGCAGTGCTAACCACTGAGCCGTCTCTATCGACGGGAGGGGGCGGGGCTGGAGGACAGGGACAATGGGATTGTTAACAATGAATGAATGTGGAGGGACACTGGGGGGTGGACAGGTCAGTGAGGGGCAGGATCAGTGCAGCAAGAGGGGATCCTGGACAAACTGAGCAATGGGAGAGTCTGACAGGAGAGAAACTACAGGAAGGTTCTGTTTGGAGGCTCAGGCAGGGACAGCTGGGAGACAGCATGGCCTGGTGGCTTGGGCAGGTTTACTAATCAGCCTCTTCAAAGATGCTATTACTCAACTCTGAGCCTGATCCTCCTAGTCCAGAGGTAAGGACACTTACATTTTTTTCCAGTTGGGAAGAGACAGGCACTGCCTTTCAAAAGGAACTCACCTGTATTGGTGACATTAACAAGACTCAATACAGAGTCACTGACAAAATGCTGGTGTACTTGAACTTCATCCAGAATATTAACACCTATAACTGGGCAACGCAGACCCCAATGTACAGAGTTAAATCCTGGATACTAATAACAGCTTTGTGCATGGGAAATCATATCTCATGAATTTGACTCAGTTTTTTTGAAGAAGTAACAAAGAGGATTGCTGAGGTCAGAGCATGGATATGATCTACATAGACTTCAGTAACGTGTTTGACAAGGTTCCTCATGGGAGACTGGTCAGCAAGGTTAGATCGCATGGAGTACAGAACTGGCCCGAAGGTAGAAGGCAGAGGGTGCTTTTCAGGCTGGAGGCCTGTGACCAGTGGAGTGTCACTAGGATCGGTGCTGGATCCACAACTTTTCGCCATTTATATCCATGATTTGGATGTGAACATAAGAGGTATTGTAAGTACGTTTGCAGGTGACACCAAAATGGGAGGTGTAGTAGACAGTGAAAAGATTACCTCAGAGTACAAGAGGATCTGAATCAGAAGGGTGAATGGACTGAGGAGTTCAGTTTAGAAAAATGCGAGCTGCTGCATTTTGGAAAAGCAAACTTTAGCAGGATTTATACAGTTAATAGCAAGTTCCTGGGGAGTGCTGCTAAATAAAGAGTCCTTGGAGTGCAGGTTCATAGTTCCTTGACAGTAGAGTAGCAAGTAGATAGGATTGTGAAGGCAGCAGTTGGTCTGCTTGTCTTTACTGGTCAGAGCATGGAGTATAGGGGTTGGAAGGTCACATTGCGGCTGTACAGGACATTACAAAAGTTGCTGAATCAATATTCCATATCATTCTGTTCTCCTTCCTATCAGATGGATGTTCTTAAACTTTGAAGAGATCAGAAAAGAATTATAGCATGTTGCCAGGGTTGGATAGGCTGTTTTCCCTGGAGCGTCAGAGGCTGAATGGTGACCTGAAAGAGATTTTTCAAATCAGGCTGGGCATGGATACGGTAAATAGACAAGAAATTTGCCCTGCAGTGGGGGGGTACAGAACCAGGGGACTGGGAGGGAGGGTAGGCAGACAGGGATCGAGAGGGGTGGGACCGAAATGGGTGGGGATAGAAACTGGGATTACAGAGGAGGGAACAGACAGGGGGAACAGAGGGAGGGGAGCGGCTGACAGAAAGGGGGAACAGACCGGGGGGTGGAGGCGACCAACAAAGGGGGGGAGGGGGAGAAGGGGTCAGGGGGAACAGGCCGACGAGAGAGGGAAACGGACAGAGTGGGAGGAGACGGGGGAGCAGACAGAGCGGGGGGAGATGGGGGGAACAGAGGGGGATGATGGAGAGTTATTTGATAGATCTAAAACTCAACCCTGTTCCTGTTTTCTCCTCCTCACCTTAATTCCATCTGAAGGGCTCAGAACAACTGTATAGTTGTTGGAAAGTAGAGTTTCAGGGAGATCAGGTGCTGAAAGTGGCATTTGGGACACTAACATTGAATGGAATGTGCTGATTCGATTCGATTCCACTGTCTGTGGGGTGTTTGCACATTCTGCCCGTGTGTCTGCGTGGGCTTCCTCTGGGTGCTCTTAATTTCCGCCCACAAATCCAAAGACATGCAGGCTAGCTGGATTAGCTTTGTGTAATGGTAGGTTACAGAGTTAGGGTGGAATACTGTTCCGATGGTTGGTATGGTCTCATGGGCTGAAAGGCCTGCTTCCACACTGTGGGGATTCTGTCACTGAGTATAGGGGTTAGGAGGTCACGTTGTGGCTGAGTAGGGCATTGGTGAGGCCAGTTTTAGAATACTGCATTCAATTGTGTTCTCCCTGATTTCAGAAAGATGTTACCAGAATACGACTCAACCTCTTAATGGCATGTTCCTGGGAAGTTTTGATAGACAAACAGACCATGCAGTGTGGGTGGATAGTTCCTTGAAAGTGTGGTTGAAGGTAGACAGGTCGGTGAAGGTGGTGTGCTGTATGCTAGCTGTTATTTGGGCAGTGCGTTGAGGATAGGAGTTGGGAGATCATGTTTCGGTTGTACAGTTTATTGGCTCGACCACTTTTGGAATCCCCAGACTGTTTTCAATTCCAGTCTCCCTGCTATAGGAAAGATGTTGGGAAACTTGCAAGAGTTCAGAAAAGTTTTTGCCAGTATTGGAACATTTGAACCGGAGGGAGAGGCTGAATAGGCTGAGGCTATTTCCCTGCAGCACTGGACACTTTAGGTGGCTTTATCGAACTTTATAAAATTATGAGGAGCAATGATACGGTGACTAGTCATGGTTTCTTTTCTCCCCAGAGTAGGGGAGACCAAAAAAATTTGAATCTTTTTTCCAAGGTGGAAATGACAAATTCTACAGGAGAGATGGCAAGTTTAAAGGATATGAAAACCGAAACAACTGAAGATGCTGGAAACCAGGAAGAGAAACAGAAGTTTCTGGAAAAGCTCAACAGGTCTAGCAGCATCTGTGAAAAGAAATTAGAGTTAACGAATCTGAGAAAGGGTGACCAGACCCGAAACTTTAACTGATTTTTCTTCACAGATGTTGCATGACCTGCTGAGCATTTCCAACAACATCTGTGCAAGTTTAAAGGGAGTTGTTTGGAGTATATACCTGAGAGTAACTTTATAAAGTGCGAGTGAGACCATATCTGCAGTAATGACAGAGGTTTTGGTCCCTTTATTTAAGGAAATACATCATTTCATCAGAGGCATTTCACAGAAAATTGACTGGAATGAACCCTGGTTTGCAGGGATTATCTTTTAAGAAAAGGCTGAAGAAGCTGGGACTCTACTCACTGGATTTGGGAAGAATGAGAGGGGATCTCATTGTAACATGTAGGATTCTTAAGGAATTTGACAGGGTAAATACTGAGCGGATGTTTCCCATCATGAGGTCGTCTAGAACCAGATTCTGGGATAGTCGCGGAATCACAGGTTCTGCTTTGGATTCGTCAAGTTTAAGGCAACACCGACACGGGTCAAGGGTTTCAGTAGCAATGGCGCTGGGGTGAGGTGGAGACAAGCAACATTTTAAGAGATTGGAATTCCTGGTGTTTGTGATTGTGTAGATGTCTGATCAGAAGGTCACCTTGGGGTCAGATATGAGAGCAATATTGTGAAGAGTGTGGTTCTGCCTCAGATAGTTCCCAGGGAGAGGGAGGGGCTCAGCAGTAAGGGAAAGTAATTTGTAATAGCAACTGAAGGCAATGGGTTTAACCATTGCAACGTTCCATTGCAGGAAATTGCAGCCAATCGCGTAGTCAGAGTGTGATGAGCAGTTTGATAACTGAGTAATGGAGAGGGATGATGGGGAGGGAGAGCTGGGCATTGTCAGTGTACATGTGAAACCTAACACGGTGCTTTTGGACAATGTCACCTCCTGGAAGTATGTAGGTGAGAAACAGGAGGGACCGAGGAGAGATCCTTAAGGGACACCAAATACAAGGAATTCAGAAACGAAAGGGAGAGTCGGGATGGAGTAGGTTTTTGCAACAACGGTGGGGTCAAATATTAGTTTGTAGCAGAATGGGAGAGAAGGACAAAACCAGAAAAGACAGACAGATAGAACAAGGAACAATATGTGATTTGGTGAGGGGGAGTGATGAGGAGGAGGAGCAGCCCAACTCCAAAAGCACTATTTCTACATTAGTGACATCACCCAACCCTCAGCTCATTTACTGAAATACTCGTCCATCCCTGTGTTATCTCCAGACTTCATTATCCAAACAGACTCCTGGCCAGCCTCCCACATTCAGCTTACATGCAATCTCAAGATTATCTAAAACCCTACTGCCCAAGTGCTCACTTGTACCAAAACTTGTTGATCCATCAAAAGGCTCCTATTAACAAGCAACAATTTAAAATTCTCACCCATGATGTAATTCCTGGCTGTGAACATCCCTGTTTCCCTGCACCACACTACCTGCGAGACCTCAACAACTCATTTTCTTTCAGACCCCCAACGATGAGTTTATTCATTGCTTCACCTGTCTGGCTGTTTCTACTGTTGCCAAGGCAACACGGTCTGGAATTCCCACCCGAACGCCCTCAGACCTGCTTTCCTCCTTTAAGGTATTCCCGAAAACCAGTTTGTTTGGCAATACTTTTGATCACCTGACCTAATATCCCCATCTGTGGCCTTATGTCAGTAGTTCTCAATTGTATTTCTGTGGAATTATAAACATGATAAAAAAAACAAACTGTTGTTGAGTTGCACATACATTGTGAACTCTTCACTGTCGCTGAGTGAATAATCTAAAACAGCTCTTACCCAACCACATTGTGGGAGCACCTTCACCACACGAATTGCAGTTGTACAAGGAAGTCAAACATCACCTTCTCCACAGGCAATGGGGCTTTGGCACTGATCACTGGTATCTGTGGAGAGAGAAACGCACAGTTGATATTTCAGGGAGTGCAAAATGCATTATAGGGAGGGAAAATGGTGCAGAATTTGGATTTTGAAATTTGTGTTTTACAATGTGCACTAAGTTCTATAAAACCTCTTATCCTATACCATGAAAATTTCCTCCTCTTCCTGGTCAATATGTCCTTCCTTTCCCCTGCCCTTCACCTTCACACATTTCCAATGCCTTGGCCACAACAACACTGTGCTGTCAGTGAAGTTTATCACGTGGTTGAGTATTGTCCCGCCCCTCATTCACTCCAATTGGTTGAAGGCCCAACTAGCAACTCTCGCCCCCGTTCCCCCACTCTTCCTGGTCATGCACTGACATCAATAATCCAAGGCCCATTGTCGGCTGGAGCATGCTTAGTGCTTCCTGCTTTTACTGCTGTTCATCAGGTATGAGAGAGAGACAGGGCTCATCCCTGTTTCCCCTGATGTCAGACAATAACAACAACTACCTGCATTGTATGGAGCCTTTCACATTAACAAATCTCCTAAAATGCTTCACGAATGATGGAAACGTTGATTAAAGAGAACGATTTTTAGATACATCTTTAAGGCAGACAGAGGGGGTTCGGGAGGATATTCCAAAGGTTTGTGTCCTCGGCAGCTCCAATCGTGGAGTGATATAGGTGGGCAACAGCTTACAATGGAGACAGTTAGTGGCTAACCATAGGTTAACAACCTCATGTCGTAGCCCCCTACCCCACACACCAGTCCTTGTTCTCACAGCCTGCCATTACACACTACCTATGGTTAGTCACTAACTGTCTCCATCAACAGCTAGTCACCCTCCCCCAGCCAGATCGTTATCCTTTATCCAACTGTTCCTCTCACTCTATCCCCACCTATCCTTTACTCCTTTTATCCTCCCCCCACACTATCTTCTGCACATAAACTGACTTTTTTTTCTGAGTAACATCTGTTCTGTGGAAGGGACACTGGATCTTAAACTTTAACTCTGATTTCTCTTCACAGATACTGCCAGACCTGCTGAGCTTTTCCAGAACTTCCTGGTTGTTGTTTCTGATTTACATCTTCCGCAGTACTTTTGGTTCTAATTTACCGGGAGTTTGTAATTCAGTTCCAACAGCATCTGTCCCAGTCTCTGCTGTCTCTCCCAACCCCAAACAGTGACACTGCACCCACACAGCTCATGGACAGGTGTTGTCTTGCTGGCCACACCCCTCATTCAATCCCATTGGCTGCAGGACCACACAGACTCTCCTCCCATTGGTCTGGAGCTGCCATCAATCAACAGGGCCCCATTGTGATGAGTGTGGATGGCTAATCCCTCTCTCTGCCCTGGGATGAGCTTCATCATTCACAGTGAATGGGGCAGTATCACAGAGCACATGGGCTGGGGGCTATTCAGCCCATTGGGGCTGTACTCTCTCCCACTGGAGATGCTGCAAATCTGTCCCAAGTTCCCTCCCATGTGCCCATAGCCCCCCAAATCTTTCCTTAAAAAGTAAAATTCCAAGTCTGTTTCAGAATACCTGCTGAATCTGTCGTTCAGACTGTTCCAGATGCTCAGAACTTACTGAGTAAAATAGTGTTCACATTATCACCTTGTATTATTTACCAATTACTTGAATGTAGTTACTAAAAATTGTGACATCGTTAACAATTCCTCTCTCTCTCTGCAAATTCAAGACCTTGGAACCAAATCTGTACCAGATCAAAATCACTGCTTCACCTTCTCAGCTCCCAGGATAATTATCTGTGCTTCAGCTAGCTCTCCACAAAATAGAGGAATGCATCTTAATTTATTAAATCAAAGAAACAGACCTTTGGTCCAATTTGTCCGTGCCAACGAGGAATCCTAAACTAATGGATTCCCATTTACCATCTATTGGCCTGCATCCATCAAAACCCTTCCAATTCATGCACCCAATACGAAGCCTTTTAAATGTTGTGATTTTATCAGCCTCCACTACTTCATCTGGTAGCTCCTCCCATACACACACCGCACTCAGCTTGACAACATTGCCACTTAGATCCCTTTTCAATCTTTGCCCTCTCAACTTAAACCCACGTGCTCTAGTTTTGGATCCACCTAGCCTGAGGAAAAAGGACACCAGCTGCTCAGCTTATCAACGCCCCTCGTGATTTTATAAATCTCCATGAAGTCACCTCTCAGTCTTTGACTCTCCAGAGAAAACAGCCTATTCAGCCTCCCCCTGTAGCCCAAATCCTCCAATCTTGTCCAAATCTTTTCAAGTTTCACAACATCCTTCCCAGACAGGGAAATTCAAACTGAAAACAGAATTCCAGAAGTGGCTTAATCAACGTCCTGTCCAGCCACAATATGACGTCCCAGCTTCTGTATTCAATGCATTGACCAATAACGGAGAGCGTTAATGGAGTCCCATTTGCCAGCGGTTCACCCTTATCCCTCTAAAACCTTTCTCTTCGTGTACCGAATCAAATGCCTTTTAAATGCTGCAATTGTACTAGCGTCCACCACTTCCTCTGGCAGTTAATTCCATAGTTGCAATGCCCTCAACATGCATAAGATGCCCCTCAGATCCCTTTTAAATCTTTTCCCTCTCACCTTAAGCCTGTACCCTCTAGTTCTGGACCCACTGAACGTGGGAAAAAGTCCCTGACTGCTCACCTTATCCATGCCCTTCATGATTTTATAAGATCACCTCTCAGCCTCCAACTCTCCAGGGAAAATAGTCCCAGCCTATTCAGCCTTTCCCAATAGCTCAAACCGTCCAACCCTGGCAAAATCCTTGCAAATGTTTTGTGAACCCTTTCAAGTTTCTCAACATTATTCCAAGGACAGGGAGATTGGAACTGAAAACAGAATTCCAGAATGGCCTTCATCAGTGCCCTGTCCAGCCACAATATGACGTCACAACAGCTGCATTCAATGCATTGACCAATAACGGGGAGTGTACCAAATGCTGCATTCACTCCCCTGCCTACCTGTGACTCTACTTTCAAGGAACTAGGAACCTGCACTCCAAGGTCTCTTTGCTCAGCAACGTTTCCCAGGTGTACAAGTCCTGCCCTGATTTGCCGTTCCAAAATACAACAGCTCACATTTATCTAAGTTGAACTCCGTCTGCCATTCCTTGCTCCAATGGCCCATCTGATCAAGATCCCGTTGTATTCTGAACTAAACTTCTTCACTGTTCACTACACCTCCAATTTTGGTGTCTTCTGTAAACGTCCTGACCATATGTCATATATTCACATCCAAGTCATTTATTTAAGGGCCCAATATCCATCCTTGCAGCACACTGCTGCTCACAGAAATCCAGTCCACAAAGCAACCTTCCATCATCCTCTGTCTCCTTCCTTCAAGTTTTGTAATGGCTTGCTCTCCCTGCATTCCATGTTATCTAACCCTGCTAACCAGTCTGCTTTGTGGAACCTTGTTGAATGTCCACATAAACAACATTCACCGCCTGGCTTCATCAATTTTCTTTGTTACTTCAAAACACTCACTCAAGTTAGTGAGACATGATTGTGCACGTACAAAGCCACATTGACTCTCCCTGATCATTCCTTATGTTTCCAAATAGATGGATATCCTGTCCCTCAGAATCCCTTTCAACAACTTGCCTGCCACTGACTTCAGGCTCACTGTTCTCTTGTTCCATGGCCTCTCCTTACCACCTTTTTAAATATAATGGCACCTCACCTGTCGCTATCAACGATACAAATACCTCAGGAGAGGCCCAACAATCACTTCCCTAGATTTCCAGAAACTTCCAGGATACACCTGATCAGGTTCCAGGGCTTTATCCACCTTGATGTGATTTAAGACATCCAGTACCACCTCCTCTGTAACATGGACACTTTTCAAGTTATCACTGTTTATTTCTCCAAACTCTTGAGCTTCCGTATACTTCGCCAGTAAAAATGAAGTGAAATATTTGCATATCTTTCGCACCCCCTGTGGTTCCATAGACAGCCTTGTTGACCTTTCAGGGTTCCTATTCTCTGGTCCAGTTAATCTTTTGTCAGTGATATATTTGTTTAATCTCTTTGGATTCTATTCCAGGACATCCCAGAAAGGCCTACTTCAAGGACCGTAATTTTCCTCTGACTTGATCAACAATGCCCTCCAACACATACCCTCCACTTCCAGCACCTCCGCCTTTACCCCACCCCTCCAGCCACAATAAAGAATATAACCCTGCGGTCTTCACCTTCCACCCCACTAATCTCCAGATACAGCGCATTAACCTCTGTTATTTCTGATACAGAAAGTCAGACCCCACCCACCAGAGACATATTTCCCTCCCCAACCCTATATGTGTTCCGCAGAGACCACTCCCTCTGCACCTCCATGTTCGGTCCACACCGTCCCACCAACCCACGCTCCACACCCTTGACCCTCCCTTGCCGCCATGGGAATTGTAAAACGTGCGGCCACACCTCCCTCTGACCTCTGTCCAAGACCACAAAAGGATCTTTTCACATCAGGCAGAGATTTGCCTGCACATCCCAAAATCTCATATACTGCATCTGTTCACTATGGGAAATTTAACATGGTTCATCCAACTAACCTACACATCTTTGGACTGTGGGAGCAAACTGGAACACCCGAAGGAAACCCTCAAACACTGGGGAGAACGTGCCAACTTGAACACAGGCAGTTGCCCGAGGCTGGAATCAAACCCAGGTCCCTGGTGCTGAGGAAGCAGCGCTAACCACTGAGCCACAATACTGTGGGATCTTTGGTGCTGATGTGCTGCTCCACTGATACCTCGATCACTCACCCTGCCTCATTTCCTAACTGGCAATGATGACGGAGTGAAATTATCACTAGACAGTTAATCCAGAGACCCAGATAACGTTCTGGGGACCCGGGTTTGAATCCCATCACGACAGATTTTGGAACGTGAATTCAATAAATATCTGGAAAAATAGTCTAGTGACGACAAGGAATCCATTGTCAATTGTTGGAAAAACCCATGTGGTTCACTCACGACCTTGAGGGAAGGAAAATGCCATCCTTACCTGGTCTGGTCTGCATGGGACTCCAGACCTATAGCAACGTGGTTGACTCTTAAATTTCCTCTGGGTAAACGCAGCAATAAATGCTGGCCGAGCCAGTGACAGCCTCATCCTGTGAATGAATAAAGAAAACAGGTCAGTTTTGTTCCTTCTCTAGTAGGTACATCCTACAAACTGAATCTGAAATGTTCTCGTACACACTGAACAAATACCTTTCCATTCACACCCTTAACACTGCAGCACTCCAAGGCTATGTTGGTAAAGTTAAAACCCCTTATCATTGTATCCATATTATTCTTACAGATAACTGAGGTCTCCTGGTAAAATTGTGTCTCAATACCCCGCTGACTATTGGGAGAGAGTCTATAATACAATCCCATTAAGATGGTCATCCCTTTCTTATTTCTCAGTACCAACCAAATAACTTGCCTGGATGTACTCCCAGGAATATCCTCCAGAAGCCCAAGCATAATGTTGTCCTAATCAAAAACACCTCTCTCCCTGCTCTGTTGCCCCCTTTCTATCCTTGCTATAGCATCTATACCCTGGAACATTAAGCTGCTAGTCCTATCCATCCCTGAGTGATGCCTCTGTAATTGCTGTAATATCCCAGTGCCATGTTCAAAACCATACCCTGAGCCCACCTGCCTGACTTGTAAGGCCTCTTGCACTGAAATAAATGCAGTTCAACTGGTCCGTCGCACCTCATTCTGTGACTTGCTCTTGCCTGCCTTGACAGTCTGACTGGTGAACAGTACCAGCCTCAGACTCACCTCTTTTCTCACTATCTCTTTAGGATTACCCTGACTCCCTCACTGGTTTAATGCCTCCCGAGTGGCACTAGCAAATCTCCCTGCTCGTCAGGGCCCCATGCTTTCCCCTTCCTATGTCATTGGTACCAATGTACAATGTCCTCCCGCTGGTTATTTTCCCTTTTGAGAATAGTCTGCTCCCTTTGTGAGGCATCCTTGACACTGGCACCAGGGCAGCACCACCCCATTCTGATGTCTCACTGTCAGCTGCAGAAACGGCAGACTGTGCCCCTGACTGGAGAGTCCCCTATCACCATCGATCGTGTGGAACTGGATATACCTCACATTATGTTAGAAGCCAGTCTCAGTACCAGTAACTTGGCTGTCAGTGCTACATCCCCCTGAAAGTCTAATACCATCTACATTTTCCAAAACAATACACTTGCCTGAGATGGGGATAGCCACAGGAGACTCCTGCAGTACTGACCTACCCCCCCCCCGCAGCTTTCCTGGCGGTAACTCATCTACCTGACTGTATCTGCAGTATCCTGCATTCCTGAGACGGCCACCTATCACACCCCCTGGCTCCTGTCAATTCCTCACTGCCTTTAATCACTCCTCCACCAATCCAAGCGTTCCAATAGGATTAGCAATCACACTTGCTGCAGACATAATCATCAGGATCATTGAAACTCTCGCTAATCTCCCCCATCCGACAGGAACAGCACGCCACTCTACAACAGGCCATCTCTCCGCCTTAACAATCTACAGACCAAGACAAAGGCACAGTCTTACTGCTCGAAAAATACTGCCCGAGAAAACTTAATGCTTACGGTTCATATCTTAAACATTTAATCAAGAGACCCTCAGACATTAAAAAGAAATCCTCACCTTATTCATTATTGTAGATTTAATAAAATAAAACCAACTAAGATTGATATTAGAAGAGACTGAAACTCATTGAGCTGATTACCGGGCTCGGTGTACTTTCAAGGGTGAGGTCTCTCTGAGGGCAGCTGTGAAATGTCACTGTTTCTCTTCTCTGCCCACTCCATTTCCAGAGAGATTTTTAACTTCACAGCAAGTCAGCTCAGAGAGGTCACTGCTTGGTTTTACTCACTGGGGGTTGCCTTTGCTGCCCAGACCAGTATTTATTGGCCACCTTCACTTGTCTTGGAGAAAGTGGTGGTTAACCGCTTCCCTGAAATGCTGCAGTCCATGTACACCACAGTGATGTTTGGACAACAATCCCCCTCTGGCCCCACATCCCTCCCTGTCTCTGTAATCCCCCTCCGGCTTCAGAAATTACATGTCCGTGGCATAAGATTTTTATTTGGATTCATTTTTGTTTAATAATCCCCCTCCCCACCAAAAAAAAGAAATATTTCGCCCCCAAACAAATTTCTGTTGATTGACCTTTTGGACAATGGATGTTGCAGTATTTTATCTCACATTGTACACGTAGAATGATGGAACTTTCTTTTAAACATTGCTAAAAAAGGGAAGCAATGGCTTAATGGTATTCCTGCCAGATGAGTGACATGTGCAATGTTCCGAGGATTAGGGATAGAATCCCAACATGGCTGATAGCAGCATCGGAATTCAATACAATCTCGAATGAAAAGGCAAATGATGACCATGAAACTATTGTTAATTGTTAGAAACCCATCTGGTTCACTAATGTCCTGTCGGGAAGGAAACGGTCATCCTCACCTGGTCTGGCCAACATGTGACTCCAGACCCACAGCAATGTGGTTAACTCTCAACTGCCCTCAGGAAAAAATACTTTAAAAAACTGTTAACAAATACTCCACAGGTATTACTTAAAAACTGGCTGTTCCCATTGGGACCATGTGAATTTCTGAACGGCCTGAACTAAAACTGAGTTTCAGCCTCACCTTCTCCCTGTCTCACATCAGTCTGTTTACACCCAACTCCATAACACACTCATTGAGCCAAGCAGCCCTCACAGTGCAGCCCTGTCATTTTCATTGCCTGCTCATACCTACATTGCCCTCAGCCTCCTGTACTGTTCCAATGCATGTAAATGGGAGCTCAGGAACTGCATCTCATCGTTCAATTCAGCCCTTTGTAACCCCAGAGTCAACATGGACATCAGCAGTTTCTGAATGAACAGACAGTTGTCAGAAGCTGGAACATTCCACCTGAATAGGTACTGGAATTTGAGTCCAAAAGGATTTTTAATGGGAAGTTTGCAGGTAATTGAAAATATGAAGCTTACAGGTTAATATCATGAAGTGGGTGTTTGGGTCTAAATCTGAGAGTTCTTACAAAGAGACGGGGTATAATTTGGATAAATCTGTGCTCCCTCCCAGGCCACCATCTCCTTCCTCAGCTGCAGAGCCCAGAACAGAGCACACACCCAAAGGGTGATCCAAACATGAATTTGTACATCTTTCTGCTTTACAAAAATATTGGAGATATCTTCTCACAAATAGAACAGACAAACCTTTCTCCTTCCACAGTTAAATGTCGATGATATTCAGATCCTGATGACTCCATTGACTGTAAAAACTTGCTTTTGAGATCCCAGCCTCCATTATTCTGATTTAATATCCTATGAAATGAATTCACAAAACAAAACTCACAGTCAGTATAGGAAGAATATAAAGACATACTTTTCTCTTCGTATGTGCTTGATGTGTAAATGCCTCTCTTCAATTCGCACCCCCCCCCCCCCCATCCTAGGAAGGGGACATGCACATACGCCTCACTGTTCCTTGTCCCCAATAGAAATGGCGGCCATATCCCAGAACCTTTCACCGCCTGAGGGCCGCAGCCATTTTCCCATCTGCTGCAAACACGGGATTAAGAGTTTCTAATTCAGACTTACGAACCGCACAGAGTGCAATTAAAACTTCCCAGTCTAAAGTGACTCATTATCTCCCTGTCTCCGAGGCCACTCTCCCCTTCCCTGTTTGCGTCTCCCACATTCACCAACAGCTGAGTCACGTGGCACTGCATTGGCTGGGTTACTGGTGACGTGTCATCCCACTGGCCACGCCCCTTATTCACTCCAATTGTTTGGATGACCAGCTGGTTCCACTTGGTCCACCAGTCCCACCATGTTTTCCTATTGGTCCGAAGCTGCCATCAATCAGCTGGACCCCATTGTGAGGTCAGTGCTGGGATCCTCCCCCTGTCTGAATCACACCCAGAAGGTGTATGGATGGTGTCAATCAGGAACAACAAGCAGAAGGTGCTGGGAAAGCTCAGCAGGTCTGGCAGCATCTGGGAACAGAAATCTGTCCAGTGGCCCTGCCTCAGAACCGATGGGAGCAGGGAAAATTAGAATCTTGACAGCATGGAAACAGGCTATTCGGCCCAAAATGTCCACAGCGTCCCTCCGAAGGGTATCCCACCCAGACCCATTCCCCTACCCTACTACTGTATATTTCTCCTAACTAATGCACCTAACCTACACATCCCTGAATATTATGGCCAATTTAGCTTGGCCAATTCAACTAACCTGCAGATCTTTGTATTGCAGGAGATAGGGGTTAAAGTGTAAATAACAGGGAGGGACAGAACCCAAAGAGAGACTGGAACATTTGGAAAGAAAAATGAGTGGATTACGATCTGGCTGGGAGGGTGCATAGCTGTTAATGGTGGGGACAGGAACCTGTGTCTGGCAGCATCTCAGTGGAGGTGGCCGAAATGACAACTGATGATCTACGTTCTGCTGCAAAAACAGACCCCGAGCTTCCAGCTGCCTGTCACTTTAAAGACACGAGTCTGTTCCCTGGCCAACATCTCTATCTCATGCTTACTGCTGTGTCCCAGTGAAGCCAGAACATACCAAATTGCCCCGTATTTCGAGGACTGCAATTTCCCCTCCCATGTGGTCAATACCATCCAATATATCTCCTCAACTTCCTGCACCTCTGCCTTTGAAACCCACATCTCCAACTGCAACAAGGAGAGAACCCCCCCCCCACCCCCACCAAGTCCTTACCTTCCACCCAGATACAACACATCATCTCCTGTCATTTCCACCAGCTACAATCAGACCTCACCACCAGATTCTTCAGGGGTTTGACCGAATAAATACTGATGTGTCTGAGGGTAAATACTGAGGGAGGGGGGGGGTCTGAAACCACATTCTGAGCCAGTCACAGAATCAAGGGTTCTGCTCTGGGTTCGTCAAGTTTAAAGCAACATAGACACGGGTAAGGGGTTTCAGTAGCAATGGAGCCGGGATGAGGAGGAGATAAGCAACGGTTTAGAGATTGGAATTCCTGGTGTTTGGGATTGTGTAGATGTCTATCAGAAGCTCAGCTTCGCATCAGATATAACAGCAGTATTGTGAAGAGTGTAGTTCTGCTGCATAGTTCCCAGTGAGAGGGAGAGGCTCAGCAGTTAGGGAAAGGAATTTGCCAGGCAACGGGTTTAACCATTACAATGCTTCATTGGAAGAAACTGCACCTAATCGAGTAGTGGGAGCGTGGTAAGCAGTTTGATAACTGAGTAACAGTGGAGTAATGGAGAGGGATGATGGGGAGGGAGAGCTGGGCATCGTCAGTGTACATGTGAAACCCAACATGGTACTTTTGCACAATGTCACCTCCTGGCAGTATGTAGGTGTGATACAGGAGGGGCCAAGGATAGATCCACGGGGGACACCAAATGCAAGGAATTCAGAAAGGAATGGGAGAGGGGAGATGGAGCAGCATTTTCCAACAACCGTGAGGACAAATGTCAGTTTTTCACAGAATGGGAGAGAAGGACCATAACCAGAAAAGATAGAACAAGGAACAATGTCTGTGAATCGGTGAGGGGGACTGATGAGGAGGAGGAGAAAAGAGAGTTGGAAAGTCTATGGTTTAGTGAGATTAGGGTAAAGGGTCAAAATGAGCTCTGATAAGGCTTGACAAAGATGTAGGTTTGGACAAAAACCGGGAACACCACTTGAGGCAGTTTGACTCAGTGGGCTAGTGGGAGGGAGGGAAGCTACAGATCGGATTATCTCAGTCTTAGTGACAGAGAAACTCCATGTGCTCCAAACTCTTGTTGTTGGAGAGAAGGATGGAGGAGACAGGAGGATGGACAGTGTTTACAAAGAAACAAAACCTGGGTAAGTGATATTTAAAGTGAGTGAACAAACCTAATGTATTTAAATTTTATCCAAAATATTAAAACAAACGACTGAAGTCCTGGTTTGAATCCCATCTTGTCAGATGGTGGAATCTGAATTCAAGAAAAAATAACTGGAATTAGGAATCTCCTGATCTCCATGGAATCATTGTCAATGGCGAAAAACATCCTGCCAACCTGACAGTCGCCCAGCAAGCTACTCACTGAAATAATCACTGCAAAGTTTCAACAAAGGAATGAAACTGGATGGACCACTCGGCATCTAACAAGGCACCATTTAATACAACCACAGAATCAGCCCTCTCGATGGTGCAATGTCTTCCAGACGAACATCTGGATTTTGGTACCAAAATGTGGAGAGCTGTCTCACAGACCAATCAAGGAACAGCCTGACATAGTCATACTCATGAAATCAACCCTTACAGACAATGACCCGACACCACCATCACCATCCCAAGATATTGAAATTGTGGTGATGGAAAAGAGCAACAGGTCAGGCAGCATCCGAGGAGAAGGAGAATCGATGTTTCCAGCCTAAGCCCTTCATCAGCCTGACCTGCTGTGCTTTTCCAGCACCAGACTCTTGACTCTGATCTCCAGCATCTGCAGTCTTCACTTTCTCCTGAAATCTCTGGATATGTCCTGTCCACCGGTAGGACAGACCAGGCAGAGGTGGTGGCACAGACAGGGAGGATTTGCCGTTGGAGTACTCAACATTCACTCCGGACACCAGGAAATCTCATGACTCCTGTTGATTACCACATCCCCTCCTCCCTTGGCTGATGGATCAGTTCTCCTTCATGTTGAACAACATTTGAAGGAAGCACCGAGGAAGTAAAATGGTGTCAAACGTACTCTGGGTGCAGGAAGTCAATATCCACAATCGAGACTAGCTCTGCAACAGAATTACTGACTGAGCTGGCCAGATCCTAAAGGACATAGCTGGTCATCTAAGTCTGCAGCAGGTGATGAGGGAACCAACAATAGAGAAAAACATACTTGATCTCATTGTTATGAATTGACCAGCTATAGATACATCTGTGCATCACAGTATCAGTAAGAGTGGCCATCACACATTCCTTTTGGAGACACAAGTCTTGACTTAAAGTTGAGAAAAACCTCCATTGTGTTGAGTGACACTATCACCGTTCTAATTGGGACAGACTTTGAAGAGATGTAGGATCTCAAACTGGGTATCTCTGAGGCACTGTGGGACATCAACAGTAGCAGAACTGTACTCCAGCACAATCTGAAATCTCATGGGTTTATACATCCCGCACTCAACCATCACAATGGACAGGAAAGGAGGGCATGCCATGAGCAGCACCAGGCAGACCTAAAAATGAAGTGCCAACCTGGTGAAGCTACCAAACAGGACCATCTGCCTTTCAAACAGCATCATCAGCAAGCAACAGAGCTAAGTGACCCCACATCCAATGGATCAGATCGGAGCTCTGCAGTTCTCCCACACCCAGTTGTGAACGGTGATGGACAATTAAACAACTCACTGGAGGAAGCATCACAGATATCCCCACCCTTACTGATGGAGGGGCCTTGCACATCCATGCACCAGATAAGATGACAGCATTTGCAGCAATCTGCAGCCAGAAGTGCAAAGTGAGATGATCCATCTCAGCCTTCTCCAGTGGTTTCTAACATCACAGATGTGAGTTTTAAGCCAGTTCGATTCAGTTTGAATAACATCAAGAAATGGTTAAGTAGTGCAAAGGCTATGGGCCCTGCCAATATTCTGGCAATAATACTGATGGCTTGTGCTCCAGAACTTGCCACCAACCGAGCCAAGTACCGCTCCAGCACTGGCATTTACCGACAATGTAGAACATTGCCCAGGCATGTTCAACACAAAAACCCAGAACAATCCAACCCAGCCAATTTCCCTCTGTCAGTCCCCACTCGATCATCAGTAAAGTGATGGAAGATGTCATCGACAGGGCTACCAAGCAGCAGCTGCTCAGCAACAGCCAGCTCAGCGACACTCATTTTAGGCTCCACCAGGGCCACTCAGCTCCCGATTGTGTTACCGTCCTGATTCACAACCTGACGACCAACTGAATTCCAGAGGCAAGGTGAGGGTGACAGCCCAGTCCCACTCCAAGATCACTATTTCTAGCTGATTCTACCCTTGTCTCAGCTCATATACTCTCATCCACCTTGTGTTATCTCCAGACTTCATTATCCAAACACACTCCTGCCAGCTTCCCACATTCAACCTCCCTGTAATCTCAAGAAAAACTAAATCTCTGCTGCCCAAGTACTCCCTTGTACCAAAACCTGTTGATCCATCAAAAGGCTCCTATTCATAATCAACAACATAGAGCCACAGAGATGTACAGCATGGAAACAGACCCTTCAATCCAACCCATCCATGCCGACCAGATATTCCAACCCAATGTAGTCTCATCTGCCAGCATCTGGCCCACATCCCTCAATTTAAAATTCTCATTCTTGATTTAATTCCTGGTTGTTATCATCCCTAGCTCGCCGCATCACACATCCTTGAAGACCTCGACAACCCATTGTGTTCGAAACACCCAATGACCTGTTCATTCATTATTTCACCTGTGTGGCTGCTTTTACAGTTGCCAAAGCAACATTTTCTGAAATTCGCAGCCAAAACCTCACAGGTCTGTTTTCCTCCTTTAAGACATTCCTCAAAGCCTGCTTATTTGGCAATGCTTTTGGTCACCTGACCTAATATCATCAGCCTCTGACCTTATGCCTAAAGTTCCCAATAATATTTTTGTGAAATTATAAGCAGGATAATAAAACTACAAACTGTTTTTGATTTGGACATTACCTTCAAATCATCACTGTTGCTGTAATGAATACTCTGTAATGTGTCTTACCCAACCACATTGTGGGAGTGTCTTCACCACACAAACTGCAGCTGGACAAGAAAGTCAAACATCACCCTGTCCCCAGGCAACAGGGATTTGGCATTAATCACTGGTATCTGTGGAAGGAGAAACACAGTTGATGTTTCAGAGAGTGCAAAACGGATTACAGGGAATGAAAATGGTGCAGAATTTGATAGTTAGAAATGGAAGGAAAATGCACTTGGTTATTGGAAAAAAGAATTCTTGACTGTCAAAGATTTTCCAGAAAAAAATTAATAAGCAGCAGATGGTCAGGGGCTGGGCGGCAGTGAAAAATTAACTTACAAAAATGTCTGTAAAAGTAATAGTAAAATACTAAACAGACCAAATATACACGCATTGTTCGAGACTGAGGAAGCTAGATATTGACAAAGGGGTCATGAGGGAGCCCAGAGATGAAGCAGAGCAGTATAAGCTGTTATGATCCCACAGACAGAGATGTATAGCACCAACACAGACCCTACAGTCCAACTCATCTATATTAACCAGATATCCAAACCTAATCTATTCCCATTTGCCAGCACTTGGCCCATATCCCTGTAAATGCTTCCTAATCATATCATGTGTCTATTTAGATGCCTTTAACATGTTTTAATTGTACTAGCCTCCACCACTTCCTCTGGCAGCTCATTCCACCCACTGCATGAAAGAGTTGTCCTTTCGGTCCCTTTGAAATTTTATCCGTTCACCCTAAAGCAAAGCCCTCTACATCTGGACACTCCTACTCCAGGGAAAACACCTTGTTCATTTACTCTATTCATGCCCCTCATGATTGTATAAATCTCCATAACATCACCACTCAACCTATGCCACTCCAGGGAAAACAGCCCCAGCCTTTTATGCCTCACCCTACAGCTCAAATCCTCCATCCCTAACAACATCCTTGTAAGTCTGTTTTGAAACATTTCAAGTTTCACAGAACCCTTCTGATAGGATGCAGGCCAGAACTGCACACAATATTCCAAAAGTGGCCTAACGAATGTCCTGTACAGCAGCATGACCTCGCACATCCTGTACTCAATGCTCTAATCAATAAAGGAAAATATACTGAACACCTTCTTCATCATCCTATCCACCTGCAACTTGACTTGCAAGGACTATGAACCTGCACTCCAAGGTTTCTTTGTTCTGCAAACGTCTACAGGGCTTTTCCAAACTGCAGCACCTCACATTTATCTAAATTAAACCCCATCTGATCAATATCTCATTGTAATCTGAGGTAACCTTCTTCATTATCCACAATACCTCCAATTTTGTATTACCTGCAAACTCATTTACGATACCAAATCATTTAAATGAATGACAAAACAAATCCAGAAATAAACCATTTCTCTGAGTTTGAATGTGCTCTGTGTAAATCCTGCCCAATGACTCTGTACCAGAGAAAGGCTGCACATGCGCCTGGCTGCACCTTGCCCCCTACAAAGCTGGCAGCTCCGCACATGTCCATTGAATTCTTGCCCCGAATAAAGATGGCGGCGCGCACCCATGCCTGCAGCCACACTGAGGCAATTCCCCGTTTACTGAAAACACGAGACTGGGACGTTCAAATTTATATGTTTTCCGATGTGCACATTTTGTTTGTAAAACCTCTCCACTCATACAGAATCGCTCTCACCTCCTGCGGTTCCACAGACAGCCTTGATTTCTGTGGGTACCTATTCTCTGCCTGGTTACTCGTTTGTCCTTAGTGTATTTGTACAATCACTTTGGATTCTCCTTAAACCTATTTCCTAAAGCTATCTCATGTCCCCTTTTTGCCCTCATGGTTTACCTCGACTATACTCCTACTGCCGCTACACTCCTCTAGGGATTCACACAGAAACAGCTCTCTGTACCTGCCATATGCCTCCTTCATTTTCTCGACCAGGCCCTCAATTTCTTTCGATAGGCAGCATTCTCTACACCTACCAGTCTCAGCCTTAACAGGAACATACTGTCTGTGTACTCTTGTTGTCGCAGGCCTATGGAGGCAATGGCAGATGAGGACAGAGAAGCAATCATTCCCAGTAAAGAGGTAATGTTGAGAGATAACAGTCTAAAGGTAGATGGGTCTCCTGGCTCTGATGGATTGCATCCCAGGGACTGAAGGAGATGGCAGGGGTGGTGGTTTTGGGGATGGGGTTGGGGGGGGAAAGGGTGAATAACAAATAGACTCATGGTAATTCAGTAAAATTTGTTGGATTCTGGGATGGTTTTGACAGACTGGAAGCTGCAAATGCATTGCCACTATTTTTCAAAAAGGATGCGTTATCTTAACTTCTGTAGTGGAGAAAATGCTTGAATCTCTCAAGGAGGTAGTGTTGAGATATCTATATCTGGGTAGAAATTGTCTCATTTAGCAAACACAGCATGGATTCATGAAAGGCAGGTCATGTTTAAGGATTTACTGGAATTATTTGAGGATACGACGAGTGCGTTGGACAAGGGGGACTCGGGAGGTGTGGTGCACCTGGATTTCTAGAAGGCATTCGATAAGTTGCCACATAAAAGGCTGCTGAATAAGGTAAAGATGCACAGCATTATGGGTAATGTATTATCAAAGATACAGGATCGATTAACCAACAAAAAATAAAGAATGGGGATAAACAGGTGTTTGGATTATGTTGGCACTACAACTGTTTGCAATTTACATAAGTGTTTTGGAGTTGAGGACCAAGTGTACGGTGTCAGAGTTCACATTTGATACAAAGATGAGATAGAGCAATGTGTGCAGAGGCCACTGTCAGTCTGCACAAGGATACAGATAGGTTAAGTGAGTGGGTAAGGGTCTGGCAGATGGAGTTCAATGTTGGGATATGTGAGTTCAGCCATTTTGGTCGGACTAACAGCAAACTGGATGATGAAATTGTGAAATCATGCTGCTGTTCAGAGGGAGCTGGGTGTCGTTATGCATGATCCTGTTGCATTCTGAACTAACCTTCTTCATTGTCCACGACACCTCCAATTTTGTTGTCTTCTGTAAAGCTACTGACCATATCTCATATATTCACATCCAAGTCAATTATTTAAGGACCCAATATCCATTCCTGCAGCACACTGCTGCTCACAGGCCTCCAGTCCACAAAGCAACCCTCTTTCACCACCCTCTGCCTCCTACCTTCAAGCCAGTTTTGTATCCAAATGGCAAGTTCTCCCAACATTTCATGTTATCTAACCTTGCTAACCAGTCTGCTTTGTGGAACATCGTTCAGTGTCAATATAGATAACGTCCATAGTCTACCTTAAAAAAAACTCAATCAAGTTAGAGAGAGAGAATTTTCCACACACAAAGCCATATTGACTAGCCTTAATCGTTACTCGTCTTTCCAAATACATGCAAATCCTGTCCCTCTGAATCCCTTCCAACAACTTGCCTACCACTGACTTCAGGCTCACTGTTCTCTTGTTCCCTGGCCTTTCCTTACCACCTTTTAAAATAACAACACATGTCTTCCAGCACCTCACCTGTCACCAATGACAATATAAATATCTCAGGGAGGGGAACTGCCATCATTTTCTTCGCTTTCCACAAATGTCTGGGATACACCTTAACAGGTCCCAGGGATTTATCCACCTTGCTACGATTTAAGACATCCAGTACTACCTCCTTTGTAATATGGCAAGGAGCCAGGCAGCAGTGGACAATTCATTTACAGAAAGGTCTGTGAACGTAAACATAAAATACACTCAAGAGACTGAGGAAGCTAGATAATGAACAAGTGGACATCAAGGGTCTCACAGCCGAATCAGAGCAGTGTTCACTTTTATGATCCCACAGTCAGAGATGTCTAGCACCGAAACAGACTCTTCTATCCAACACATCTATGCCAACCAGATATTCTAACCTAATCTATTCCCATTTGCCAGCACTTGTCCGACATCCCTCTGAACCCTTCCTATTCAAATGCCTTTGAAATATTACAATTTTTGTTGCCCTTTAGGCTCCTGTTGAATTTTCCCCTCACACCCTAAACCTATATCCTATAGTTCTGGGCTCCACCACCCCAGGGTAAACACCTTGTCTACTTACGCTATCCATGGTGGCACAGTGGTTAGCACTGCTGCCTCACAGCGCGTGAGACCCGGGTTCAATTCCCGCCTCAGGCGACTGACTGTGTGGAGTTTGCACGTTCTCCCCGTGTCTGCGTGGGTTTCCTCCGGGTGCTCCGGTTTCCTCCCACTGTCCAAAGATGTGCAGGGTCAGGTGAATTGGCCATGCTAAATTGCCCGTAATGTTAGGTAAGGGGTAAATGTAGGGGCATGGGTGGGTTGCGCTTCGGCGGGTCGGTGTGGACTTGTTGGGCCGAAGGGCCTGTTTCCACGCTGTAATGTAATGTAATCTAATCTAAATGCCCCTCACGATTATATAAACCTCTTCAACATCACACCTCAGCCTATGACACTGCTTGGAAAATGGCCCCAGCCTATTATGCCTCTCCCTGCAACTCAAATCCTCCAACCCTGGTAACATCCTTGAAAATCAATTCTCAAACCTTTCAAGTTTCAGTGCCTCCTTCTGATAAGAGGGAGACCAGAATTGTACACAATATTCCAAAAGTGGCCTAACCAATGTCCTGTCCAGCTCCTTTACTCAAATCTCTGACCAATAAAGTGAAGCATACCAAATGCCTTCTTCACTATCCTATCTACTTGTGACTCTACTTTCAAGAAAATGTGAACCTGCACTCCAAGGTCTCTTTGTTCAGCAAGTCTCTCCAAGATCTTACAATTCAGTGTGTGAGTCTTGCTTTGATTTGCTTTTCTAAAATGCAGCACCTCACATTTATCTAAATTAAACCCTATCTGCCACTCCCCAGCCCATTGGCCCATCTGATCAATATCCCGTTGTATTCTGAGACAACCTTTATCACTGACCACAATACCAACAATTTTGGTGTCACCTGCAAACTTACTAACTGTACCGCCTCTATTCATATCCAAATCATTTAAATGAATGACGAAACAAATCCAGAGAAAAAAAATCAATTTCTCTGTGTTTGAATGTGCTCTGTGTAAATCTTGCCCTATGACTCTCTACCAGAGAAGGCTGCACAGACACCCCTCTGAACTTTGCCCCCTACAAAGCTGGCGGCCGCACGTGTCCAGTGAATTGCTGCCCCGCATAAAGATGGCGGCGCTTACTCGAGTCAATCGCTAAATGAGACATTTTTCCGTTTACTGCAAAAAACGATACTAAATTTCAAATTTGTATTTTCCGATGTGCACCAAATGTTTGCAAAATCTCTCAGCGCATACCGACACCACTTCCCTCCCGCTTCCTTTCCTTATTCCTTTCCTTACCGACAACTCTCCGCCCGCACATTCGCGCTGTCCGCGAGGCTGATCACGTGGTATAGCCAAGTCCCGCCCCATGCTCACTGATTGGTCGGAGGACCAACTGCCTAGCCAGGTCCTCCAGCTCCGCCCCTGACATCAATCATCCGGGGACCATTGTTGGATGGAGCATGCGCACTGCTTCGTGGCTTTTGTTGCTGTTCATAAGTTATAAGAGTGAGGGACAAAGTTAAAAACATACAACCACCTGATGAATTCACCACAAAGGTATACAGGAAAGCCACTTACACAGACCAAGTCCTGAACTACGAAAGCAACCACCCCAACACACACAAAAGACGTTGCATCAAGACACTATTCAAAAGAGCCACAACACGCTGCAGTCCACCAGAACTACTGCAAAAAGTGGAAGAAGAACACCTATACAATGTATTCGCCAAAAACGGATACCCCCGCAATTTCAACAACAGATTCCTAAGGGAAAGACAACAGAACGAGGACATGCCACAACCCAAAGGACTAGCCACACTACCATATATCAAGTGCATTTCCGAACTGACAGCCAGACTACTGCGACCACTAGGACTCATAACAGCACACAACCCAACAGCCACTCTCAGACAACAACTCACCAGAACGAAGGACCCGATACCTAGCATGAGCAAAACCAATGTAGTGTACTAAATCCCATGCAAGGACTGCACAAAACACTACATAGGACAGACAGGAAGACAGCTAACGATCCACATCCATGAAAACCAACTAGCCACGAAACGACAGACCAGCTATCCTTAGTAGCCACACACGCAGATGACAAGCAACATGAATTCGACTGGGGACAACACTACTATTATAGGACAAGCCAAACAGAGAACAGCCAGGGAATTCCGAGAGGCATAGCACTCATGCACAGATTCAATCAATAAGCATATCGATTTGAAACCAATATACCGACCACTGCAACGGATAGCTGGAACTGACAACTGGAAGCGGCGGATTCAAACCACTACAAATGCCGGAGGAAAGATCACAGAAGCGCTTCACAGGAGGCTCCCAAGCACTGAGGATGTCACCTAGACAGGGCACGAAACTTCTGCACCACAAATTCCCAGGTCGGCGAACAGAACCACAACAGCGAGCACCCGAGCTACAAAGCTTCTCCCATACTTTTCACAGAGCTCTGCACACATTGTCCTGCTACTCATCTTAGTGTCATATGCAAACTTTGACACCCTACATGTAGTCCCAAACTCCAAATCATCAGTATCAATTCTAAATAATCGCTGTCCCAACACTGATCCCTGAGGCACACCACTAGTCATTGATTGCCAGCCAGAATAATACACATTTATCCCCACACTTTGGTTGACTAACAGGAAGCAATCTCCTATCCATGCTAATACTCTACGCCTAATGCCATGCACCCTTATATTATACAACAGCCTCTTGCACAGCACTCTGTTGAAGGCCTTTTGGAAATCCAGGTCCACCATATTCACTGTTTTCCATTGTCCACCTTGCTCGAAATGTTTTCATAGAATTTCAAAAGGTTTGTCAAGCATGACCTGCACTTCATGAACCCTGTGTCTGCAGTTTCTATCGAGTCCCTGCTATTTCTTCCTTGATAATAGACCCAAGCATCTTTCCCACTACAGACAAAAAGCTAACTGGGGTAATTTTGTCCACCTCCTTTTTGAAATAATGGTGTCACTTTTGCTGCTTTCCAATCTGCTGGGACTGCCACAATGTCCAGTGAATTTTGGAAAATTACTGACAGTGCATTTGCTATTTCTCCTGGCATCTCTTTTAGTACCCTGGGATACATTCTGTCAGGGCCAGGAGAATTTTCTTTTATTAGCTCAACTACCTCCAACAGTTCAAAACTAGCTGTTCTGCAATAATGATAGTTTCCAAATCCTCACCTACCTTTGTCTCTTTGTTAATTACTGGCAAGATATTAGTATCCTCCACTGTGATATCCCATAACGAAATTCTCCTCTTTTTCCAAAGGACCAACATTTACTTTCGCCACTCTTTTCTCATTATGTATGTTTATATAAACTTTTGCTCTCTGTCCTTATAGTCTAGTTTATTTTTCTCCTGTTCTATCTTACATTTCTTTGTAGCTCTTCTGTGGCTTTCTGTTGACCTTTAAAGTTTTCCCAGTTCTAGTTTCATGCTGGTTTTGGCCAGTTTGTATGCCTTTCAATTTGATCACTTTCCTTAGATACCCATCGCAGAGAACGTCTTTTCTTACAGTCCTTCCCTTTCACTGGAATATACCTTTGCTGAGGACTTTGTAAAGTGTCTTTGAAAATCTTTTACTGCTCATCAACTGTCTCACCACAAAATCTTTGTTTCCAGTCTACGTTATCCAGGTTCTCCCTCATTCTATTGTAGTTCCCCATGTCCAAGCAAAGGACCCAGGTATTAGATTTTATCTTCACACTCTCCATATGTATTAAATTCAACCATACAGTGATCACTTCTTCCGAGAGGATCCCTAACTCTGAGATCACTAATTATTCCTGTCTCATTGTACAGGGCCAGATCTTGGGTAGCCTGCTCCCTTGTAGATCCATTTCATACTGTTCACGTAAAATATCACAGATACACTTAATAAACTCCTCAAAGCTACCCTGACTGAGCTGGTTTGACCAATCTACATGTAGATTAAAATCACCCATGATAATAACCATACCATTTTTACAGGCATTAGTTATTTCTTTGTTTATTGCCCATCCCAATGTGATGTTATTATTTGGTGGCCTATACACTGCGTCTATCAGTGACTTTCTTGTTAGAATTTTGAATGCATCATTCCTGTTTCTCCTAATGTACGGCAAAAACAACAAATACTTGCATTGTATGGAATCTTTCACAATGGCAAATCTCCTAAGGTGCTTCATGGATGATCAAAACATTGATTAAAGAGAATGATTTTAAAATACATTTTAAAAGGAGGATAGAAAAGGTTAGGGAGGCTATTCCACAGACTTCTGGCCTTGACAGCTCCAATTGTGGAGTGATGCAGGTGGGGTGGGTTGGAAAAGGAACATGCAAAGGGGAAACGGAGGAATGCAGGCAGTGTATAAGGTCTTAAGGACAGAGGAGGTTCCGAACTGAGTCTGTCTATCATACAGAGTATTGCTGATTCATGGAGTTTGAAGCACTGCAATGGGTCCATGCAAGTCATGTTAGTCAACGATAGTATATCGGTGGCTGAGAGTACTTTTGATGAGGACTCTATTAGTGAGATAGTGTGGGCTGAGGTTAGAAACAGGAGAAGAGAGGTCACACTGCTTGGAGTTTTTTATAGGCCTCCACAGAGTTCCATGGAAGTGGAAGAGAGGATTAGCAAAATTATTCTGGCTAAGAGCAAAAGTACCAGGGTGACCATTGTGGGGGACGTTTCCCCAACATTGACTGGGAATGCTATAACTCTAGTACGTTGGATGGATCAGTTTTTGTCCAGTGTGTACAGGAGGGTTTCCTGACACAGTATGTCAAAGGCCAACAAGAGAGGAGGCCACATTGGATTTGGTGCTTGGTAATGAGCCAGACCAGGTGTTTGATTTAGTTTTAGGTGAGCACTTTGGAGAGAATGACCATAATTCAGATACATTTAGTTTTGCAATGGAAAGGGACAGGTACATGTCACAGGGCAAGAGTTATCAATGGGGCAAGGACAATTATAATGCGATTAGGCAGGAATTAGGATGCATAGAATAGGGTAGCAAAATGCAGGGGATGCAGACAATGAAACTGTGAGCTGGTTTAAGGAAGATATATTGCATGTCCTTGATAGGTATGTCCCTGTCAGGCAGGGAGGAAGTGATATGGTAAGGGAACCGTGGTTTACTACAGAAATTGCATTGCTTGATAAGAAGAAGAAGGTGGCTTATGTGTTGATGAGGCAAGATGGTTCAGATGAGGAGATAGAGAGTTACAGATCAGATAGGAAGGATTTAAACAGAGAGTTAAGAAGAGCAAAGAGAGGACACAAGCAGTCTTTAGCAAATAAAATAAAGGAGAATCCTAAAGTTTTCTATAGCTATGTGAGGAATAAAATGATGATTAGGGTAGGAATAGGTCCAATCAAAGACAGCAGTGGGAAGTTGAGTGTGTACCCTGTGGAGATCGGAGATGTGCTAACGAACATTTCTCATCGGTTTTCACTCAGGGAAAAGAGAATATTGTAGAGGAGAAGAATGTGGTACGTGATATTAGACTAGAAAGGATCGAGATTAGTTAGAAACAGGTGTTATCAATTCTAGAAAGAGTGAAAGTAGATAAGTCCCCTGGGTCAGATGAGATTTATCCGATGATTCTCTGGGAAGCTAGGGAGGAGATAACAGAGCATTTGGCTTTCATATTTGAGTCGTCATTGTCTACAGGTTTGGTACCAGAGGACTGGAGAATTCCAAATGTTGTGCCTTTGTTCAAGAAGGGTAGTAGAGATAACCCAGGTAATTATACACCAGTGAGCCTGACTTGTGTTGTAGGAAAGGTTTTGGAAAGGATTATAGGAGATAAGATTTATAATCATCTTGCAAACACCAATTTGATTTCAGATAATCAACATGGTTTTGTCAAGGGCAGGTCATGTCTCGCAAACCTCATTGAGTTTTTTGAGAAGGTGACCAAGCATGTAGATGAGCGTCGGGCAGTTGACGTGGTGTACATGGACTTCAGTAAAGCCTTTGATAAGGTTCCACATGGTAGGCTGTTGGAGAAAATGCAGAGGCATGGAAATGAGGGTGATTTAGCAGTTTGGATTAGAAACTGGCTTTCTCAAGGAAGGCAGCGAGTGGTGGTTGATGGAAGATATTCAACTGGAGTCCAGTTACTAGTGGTGTGCCACAAAAATCTGTTTTGGGACCACTGCTGTTTGTAATTTTTAGAAATGACTTAGACGGAGGCATAGGTGGATGGATAAGTAAATTTGCTGGTGACACTAAAGTCGGTGGAGTAGTGGACAGTGTGAAAGTGTGTTACAGGTTGCAGGGGGACTTGGATAAACTGCAGAATTGGGCTGAGAGGTGGCAAATGGAGTTCAATGCAGCTAAATTTGAGGTGATGCACTTTAAGAATAACAGGAAAGCAGAGTACTGGGTCAATGGAAAGATTCTTGGTAGTGTGGATGTGCAGAGGGATGTCAGAGTCCATATACATAGATTCCTGAAAGTTGCCACCCAGGTGGATAGTACTGTTAAGGCTGCATACGGTGTGTTAGGTTTCATTCATGGAGTAATTGAGTTCCAGAGCCACAATATCATGCTGCAAATATACAAAACGCTGGTGCGGCCATACTTGGAATATTGTGTGCAGTCCTGGTGCCCATATTTCGGGAAGGACGGGAGGAATTGGGAAAAGGTGCAGAGGAGAATAACCAGGATATTGCCTAGTCTGGAGGGAAGGTCTTATGAGGAAAGGCTGAGAGACTCGAACCTGTTCTTCTTGGAAAGAAGAAGGCTAAGAGGGGATTGAGACATACAAGATGATCAGAGGCTTAGATAGTGTAGACAGTGGAAGTCTTTTTCTAGGATGATGATGTCAGTATGCACGAGGGGGCATAACTACAAATGAGGAGTGATAGATTTTAGACAGATGTCAGAGGCAGGTTCTTTACTCAGAGAGTGGTAAGGTTGTGGAATGTACTACCCGCTAATATAGACAACTCAACAACATCAGGAAGATTTAAACAATTCTTAGATAAGGACATGGGTGATTTTGGGATAGTGTAGGGGGACGAGCTGAGAACAGCTCACAGGTCGGCGTGACATCAAGGACTGAAGGGCCTGTTCTGCGCTGTATTGTTCTGACTATTGTGCTACAAGAGATTTCCACTGTCTTAAACAGAGTGACAGATCTTGTATGTTGGCTTACGAAATGTCACTGATCTCTACCAAAAATGTATGAGGTCGAGTCAGGGCAATAACGAGTTGCTGCAACAGGAGGAGAACAGGTAACTCCATACAAAACCCTGCTTCTTCTCACCTACTTTCACCTCCAAACCGAGGGAGTTGCAGAAAAGCACCCCTGTATCCCACCACAACACTTTGCCCGCCAATCGTGGTATCTGGCTGTGTACTAGGTGGAGTGGAATAGTCTGTACTGGGACCCACTGGGGCCTTGAAACACTTGGTAAAGACTAAAATCATCTGAGCATTGAAAACCCCACCATATTGTATGCATTTTCTATTGTTTTTACTCTATTCCTGACTTCCCATGATTTTCCGAATGAACCTGTTCAAAGTTGTTATTAGACACATCTGCACTCGCTGTGAATTGAACCCAGCCTCCCAGTCCAAGATTCGGGATATTTTCACCGCATCACAAGACATCGACTCTAACTTCCCTTGTCCCTTAATGTTTCTAGTGCTTAGCTGCTGAGTCACTCCCGAATCAACTTTGCAAATGGGTGGAAGGGGCGGAACTGGAGAACCAAGCAGCGGCTTGGTCTTCCAACTAGAGTGAGTGAGGAGAGGGGCCAAAGCATTCTCGGGAGTGCACGCTTCAGGATTGGTCAGAAAGCAAACTGTTTTGCAGGATTGATCGTTGTCGCTACGTAGTGGAGTGTTAAACCTCTCTCATAAATCAATGTGAGATTTTAAGAAATAGTTGTGATGTAAATCCGATAACGTACATATTTCCAATCGATTTGCACAAATTGAGTAAGAAACTTCTTTTCAAATTCAGAACGACTGGTAATTTACATACTTGGCCGGTATGGTTGAGTTGTACCGAACAATCTACTCGCATACTAGACAGCTCTATGTCTCTAAGTCGACACAAACAGTTGTTAATGACACATATTTCACCCATGATTCTGTGCAGTTATGAATATTCTCTATAAACTCACCGGAAACCTCAGACGCATGCGCAGTGTCACATTGATCATTATAGAGAGAGAGACATGGAGCTGCTTTCTCCGGCAGCGGCTGCGATCGCCTTCAGAGAGCGGCGCTCAGAGCCGGTGTGTGGGAGCGTCGCTGGGAGAAAGGAGCGGAGAGAATTCACAAGTCCTGGATACAGGTTAAAAATAACTCGGAAAAGTCCCTCCAGGCCCGGGTAAGGAGGTGGCGGTCTCTGATCAGGGAAACGGCTCGGGGTCACGGCCGCCATTTGTTTGAGGGAAGAGGGAGCGCGGGCCTGAGGGCCGCCATCTTGAGAAGGTCAAGGTGCAGGAGGGCGGGGCTCTCGGGGTCTGTAGAACAATCAGAGGAAAGGGAAGACCCATTGTTACTGATTAATCCCACGGACACAGCGTCACTGGGCGGTCCCGCAGGAATATCCTCTCTCAGTCCTGCTGGGATGGTTCACCCAGTCAGAACCAGCAGCTCTCCTCCTCTCTCAGCTCCCCTTCTGTCCTTCCTGCAGCATCTGTCCCTGGAACATTGAGCTGCCTGTCCTGTCCCTCCCTCAGCTGTTGTTCTGTAATACCTGTGATATCCCAGTCCCATTTTAGATTACTTCACTAAAAACAGGAAGGCACCCGATGGGTTTTTCTTAACATCAGCAATTGTTTAATATTCATTTACAGATTTTTAATTACATCGTTTTTGAAGTATTTACTTCACATTCAATCATCTGCAATGGTGGGATTTGAACCTGTGTCCAGAAAACACTTGCTGAGTTTCTGGATAAACTGTCTCACAATAATGCCACTAGGCCATCACTTCGCCTGCTCACAGTTTGTATATCCCAGTGCAACATGAATCAAAACCCTTTCTTCCTGCACAATTGTTTGACCCGGCACTCTGGTGATGTGACTCAGTACCTCTCCATGTGGTATCCCTCACTGTGTGGCTCTGATTGCTGCCTCTGTCAGCGTCTCTCACTTTTGAAGCTACTCCAGATCATGAGCCAACAGAATTCTCCACTCCAGAGAGATGAGGCAGCACAGGTCAGGAATGGAGACTGGGATTTTCCAGATCTCTGTGGGTTCCGTGCCATTCTATATGTGTAACTCTCACAGCATCAGTCTAATTTCCCATTCTGCCTGTTTATGTGTCTTCTACATGTACTCTTGGAGTTCCTGACTCAATAGACTTGCCAACTGCTGGTTGGAACGATGGTTGGTCAGCCAGAAAGAAAAAGTCAGGGAGGTCGGGAGTCTTCAATAAATCCTGGTCCCAGGTAAGATCATTCCAGTGCACAGAGCAGAAAGTAATTAGGGGGATCCAACCATCAGCTAACAAGATATGACATAGAGAAAGTGCTGGAGGGGGAGCACAGTACAGACACACCCCAGGCTCAATCACCACGCCTGCTGCAAGTTTTATAATAATGAGACAGCGTCGGCAGTTCCCAGTTATCAGTCCATGCCTGTGCTTTCTTAGGGAGCATCAGAACAACCGAGGGGAAAGCAGGCCTCCCACGCGACGGTGGTAATGCTGCCTGGGATCTTTCTGTTCCCTATTCCCTCTCCAACACTGTATCCATGGCTTGTATTGAGGACCAGTGTCTTCAATCATTCTAACTCCTATAACAGTTCCTATCTCTGTCATCTCCTCCCCTCTCACCAATTATTTCACATATTTGAAACCTCCAGTCCAGATGACCATCCCTATCGCTGTAACTTGCTTCAGTCTCTACAACATGCCTTGTCTCGACAGTCTCCTCCTCCAATAACTGGGGACATCGGGTCTGTTTCTGTGCGGCATGACTCTTCGGCCGAGGTTTCCTAAATGGAATGAGTTGCATTTGCCTGTGTTTGGCTCATATCCCTTCAAACCTTCTCCTTTCCATGTACCTGCCCGAGTGTCTTTTCCATGTTGTAATTGTACTAGTTTTTACCATTTCCTCTGGCGGCCCATTCCGTCTATGCACCATCCTCTGTGGATAATGTTGCCCCTCCGCTCCCTCTTTAAATCCTTGCTCTCTCACCTCACATTTATGCCTTTAGCTTTGGACTCACCTACCCTCGGCAATTCACCTTACTTAAACCCTGTATGGTTTCATAAACCTTTATAAGGTCACCCCGTGGCCTACTCTGCCCAGGAGAAATATAGACGACAATGTTACCAATATCTCCAACTCATGTACTCAATGCTCTGACCAATGAAGACAAGTGGACCAATTGCCGCTTTCAACACCATGTCGCCCTGTGATGCCAGTCCAAGGAATAATGTAACTGCACCCCTTGGTCTCTCCCTTTTCTACAACACTGTCCCGGGCCCAACCATTACCCGTGTTACTCCTCCCTGGTTTGTCTGAACTAAATCCAACACCTGAATTAAACTCCATCTTTCATTCTTTGGCCCACTGGCCCAGTTGATTAACATCCCCTTCGATAACTATATTCCCTGCCCACTCTTCCACTAATCTTGGTATCCGAAAACATACTAACAGGGACTCCCATATTTTCACTCAAATTGTTTATGTAAGTGGTGCACAACAGTGGTCCCAGCACCAATCCTTACAGCACACTGCTGGTCAGAGTTTCCAGTCCGAACAACAACCCTCTCCCACCACCCTCTGTCTCCCACTGTCATCCCATTTTGTATCCAGTTGGCTAGCTCTCCCTGATCCCTTGTGATCTCCCCTTACTAACCAGTGTATCATGTTACATCCTGAACAAGGGTTTGCGGAAGCCAGAAACAACGTCTGTTGCTCTGCCTTCATCTATCTTCTTGGTCACATCTTGAGCAAACTCCAGTCAAGTTTGTGAGACATGTTTTCCCACGCACAAAGCCATGCTGGCTGTCCGTAATCAGGCCTTATCTTTCCAAATGCATGTAAGGCCTACCTCTCAGAATGACCTCCAACAACTGACCCACCCTGATGTCTCGCTCATCAGTCTGTAGTTCCCTGGCTTTCTCTTAAGCCTTTCTTAATTAATGACGCAACATTATAATCATAGTCAGAGTCATACCGCACTGTTCGGTTAACGCTAACCATACTCTTCAAACGGATCTCATCCCACCTGCCTGTTCCTGGATCATATCCCTTCAAACCTTTCCTATTCCTGTACTAATCGAAATGTCTTTTAAACATTGTAATTGTCCCCATGTTCACCCCTTCCTTGGGAAGTTCATTTCACACACAACCCACCCTCTGTGTAACAATGTGCCTCTCGTGTCTTTTTTTTTAAATGTCTCTCCTCTAAACTTAAAAATGTAGTGCCTTGTCTTGAAACTCCCCTGTCCATGGGAAAAGACAACTCCCATTAACTCTATCTACCCCCCTAATGATTTTATAAACTTCTATGAGGTCATCTGTCAACATTCAGGTTTCAGTGAAAAATACCAACCTATTCAGCCCTTCTTTATACTGAAGCCTTTCGTACCCAGCCACATCCCAGTAAATCTTCTCCCAACCCTTTCCAGCTTAATAATATCCTTCCTATAACTGGGCGACCAGAACTGGACACAGTATTCCAGAAGAGGACTCACCAATGGCCTGGATAATCTCAATGCGACTTCCCAACTCCTATATCCAAAGGACTGAGTGATGAAAGCAAGTGAGGCAAGCACCTTTTTTGAAACTATCCTGTCTCTCTATGTTGCAAACTTCAAAGAATTATGTAGCTGAACCCTGCGTTCCCTCTGTTCTACAACAGTACCGAAGGTCTTGCCATTAATTGTATAAGTCCTGCCCGTGTTTGTTGTCCCAAATGCATTACCTCACATTTATTCAGATTGAACTCCATCGACAGTTTTTCAGCCATTCACACATTTCATCAGGATCCCTCTGTGATCTCAGAAAACCTTCTTCACTGTCCACAATGCCACCCTCCAGTCTAACAGCCTATCACACATCGCTCTCTGTGGTACAAATATCTCTGCTCGAGGCCCTACAATTTCTTCACCAGCTTCCCACAATGTCTTGAGATACATTTGATCAGGTCCTGGGGATTTATGTACCTTTGTGTTTTAAACCCTCCAGCACCTCCTTTTCTATAATGTGGACTCATTTCAACACTTTGAGTCATAGAGATGTACAGCACGGAAACAGGCCCTTCGGACCAACTCCTGCATGGCGTTTCTAGTCGCATTTGCCACAATTTTGCCAATATCCCTCTAAACCCTTGCTATTCATACACCCATCCCCATGCCTTTTAAATGTATTTCTATCAGCCTCCACTATTTGCTCTGGCAGCTTATTCCATCCACTCTGCGGGAGCAGTTGTCCTTTAGACCCCTTTGAAAAGTTTCCCTCGCCTGGGGAAATGACCTTGTCTATTGACCCTGTCGATGACCATCATGATTTTAAACACCTTTTATCGGTTAACTCCTCAGCTTCCCAGGTTCAACTGAAAACTGCCCCAGCCTATTCAGGCTTCTCCCTGAAGCGCAAGCCCTCCAACCCTGTCAATATCTTTGGTCATTTCTTCTGAACCCTTTCATGTTCCACGACATCCTCCCGATGACATTGAGACCAGAATTGCACACGTTATTCCAATAGTAGTCAGGCCAAACACTGTTTTGTTCCCTGAGTGCCCCAGTCTTCATCCACAGTAAGTTCCAAAGTGAAATATTTGTTTCGGATCTTGTAGTTTCACACAACGTTGGCTTCATTGATCATTAAGGATACCGGTTTTGTCCCGAACTCTTCTTTTGCTTTTAATACACTTGTAGAGTCTCTTTGAATTCTCCTTAACTTTCTCTGCCAAAGCTATCTCGTGTCCCCTTTTTACATTCCTGATTTCCATCCTAAGTGTATTTCTACAGCCCCGATGCTCCTGAAGGGATTCCCTTGAGTCAGCCAGTTATATCTGACATGTGACCCCTTTTGTCTTGACCACAGCCTTGAAACTCAGCCAGTGTTTCCGAATTCAGTCAGCATTGAGCTGCACACTAACAGGAACACGCTGGCGCTGAACGCTCCTTTTATCTCGGTTTTACAATATTCCTACTTGCCAGACTTCCCTTTACCTGCAAATAGCCTCCCCAGATCTACTTTAAAAATTCATGTCTAATACTATCTTGCTCCATTAAATAACTTGAACTTGTGGACCAGGCCTGTCCTTTTCCATCGCTATTTTCAAACTAATACAATTGTGGTAACTTTCCAAAGTGTTCCCCCACTAACACCTCAGTCCCGTTCCCGACCTTGTTTCCCAAGGGGAGGTCAGGTTTAGCCCCATTCTCCAGTTGGGACACTTACATAATGACTGGGAGTTTTCAGAACACACTTAACAAATTCCTTCCATCCAAATGCTTAGCTTAGTACCAATCTCAGTCCAGGTTTGGAACAGTTAAGATCCCCTATCATTACAACCCTATTATTCTAAGAGATATCTGAAATCTCCTGACATATTTGCTCCTTCATCTCCCATTGCCTACCGCTGTAGTCCGACCGTAGAAAACTAATGACCAATTTTTATTTCTCAGTTGAACTAATATCGCTTAACGGGGCGATCCTGCATGAATACTCCCTCTAGGTACTGCTGGGATGTTTCCCCCAATCAAAACCACCAGCTCTCCTCCTGTTTTGCCTCCTGTTCTATCCTTCCTGGAGCATCTGTCTCTGGAACATTGAGCTGCTGGTCCTGTTGCTCCCTCAGCTGTGTCTCTGTAATACCTATGGTATCCCAATCCCATGTTCCCATCCATGCTCTGGGTTCATCTGCCTTATCTGTCTGGCCCTTTGCATTGAAATAACTGCAGGTTAATCCACCAGTTTTCCCTCATTGTCTGCTATGTTCTTGCCTGCCTTGTCTACTTATATTGCTCTCTTCAACATTTGTACCAGCCTCAACTTTCTTTCTGGCCTTACGACTCTTTGGGGTCACACAGCCCTGCCAGACGGGTTTAAATCCTCTCGAGCAGCTCCAGCAACGTTCCCCACCAGGATGTGGGTCCCCCTCCTGCTCCCAGTTCAGGTATATTCCCCACCCTGTCTACCTGTGCTGACACCTTCAGACATCCAGTGACTTGCCCACCAAGGTCCCTGTGTTCCTCAGTACTCCAGGAGGACCTACCATTCATGATGTCTATCATTCGCTGGTTAGACTTGCCACAGTGTATTACCTCACAGTGATCAGAAGTAAACTCTGTCTGCCATTACTCTGCTCAGTTTATCATCTGATCGATATCAGACTGCAGCCTGAGTCCATCCCCCTCACTGTGGACAACACCCTCACCTTCCATGTTATCTGCAAACCTACTAATGTTACCTTCTGCTTTCACATCCGAGTGATTAATGTCCATAATGAACAGCAATGGTTCCTGCACAGATCCCTGTGGTACACCCGCTGGGCAAAGGCTTTCAATCACAAAACCAACTCTCCACCAATTGTGGAGCCAATTTACCAACTTACCTTTGATCCGATGGGATCTTCCCTTTTGGACCAGCCTTCCGTGTGGGACCTTGTCAAAGACCTTAATGAACTCCATATAAACCACATCATCTGCACGGCCCTCATCAATAACAGAGGAGAGTCGTCAAGCAAATCCATACAGACAATCCCGAATGAAATTGTGGGGCTATCCGTTTTTGGCGAATACACTGTAAATGTATTCTTCTTCCTCTTTTTGCAGTTCTGGTGTACTGCAGTGTGTTGTGGCCCTTTTGAACAGTGTCTTGATGCAACTTCTTTTGTGTGTGTTGGGTGGTTGCTTTTGTAGTTCAGAAGTCGGTCTGTGTGTGTGGCTTTCCTGTATACCTTTGTGGTGAATTCTCCGTTCGGTGTTCTCTGTACCATCACGTCTAGGAATGGGAGTTGGGTGTGTTGGGTGTCCTTTTCTTTCTCTCTAGTCAATCAGATTCCTGTGAGTGTGGTGTTGATGATCCGGTGTGTGTTCTCTATTTCTGTGTTTTTCATTATTACAAAGTTACCATCCACATATCTGACCCAGAGTGCGGGTTGAATTTGCGGTAAGACTGTTTGTTCTAACCTTTGCATTACCGCTTCTGCTATGAGTCCAGAGATGGGTGAGCCCATTGGTGTGCCATTAATTTGTTCATTTATTTGGTTGTTGAATGTGAAGTGTGTTGTGAGGTACAGGTCCAGAAGTTTGAGTATGCAGTCTTTGTTGATAGGTTCACCGTCCTGTTGTCTGTTCTGTATGTCCAGCAGGTTGGCTATTGTTTCTCTGGCTAGGGTTTGGTCGATAGAGGTGAACAGTGCCGTTACATCGAATGAGACCATAGTTTCTTCCTTGTCTATGTGTGTTATTTCTGATGATGTCCAAGAATTCCTGTGTTGACTGTACAGAATGTCTGGATCCACAGATCAGGTGTTTCAGTTTCTGCTGTAGTTCTTTAGCCAGTTTGTGTGATGGTGTCCCAGGTAGTGATACGATGAGTCTGAGTGGGATGTCTGGTTTGTGCACTTTAGCTAGTCCATAGAATCTGAGGGTGTTGTTGCTTTCAGTTTTCATTCTCTGTAGGTCAGATCTGGTTATCTGTCTGTTTTTCTTGCAGGTTTCTCACTGTGTTGTTGATCCTATTGGTGAGCTGTGGGGTGGGGTCAAACTCCACGCAATTTCATCCACAGATGCCTCAGGGAAAGACAATGGAATGAGGACATGCCAAAACCCAAAGGACTAGCCACACTACCATACATCAAGAACATTTCTGATCTGACAGCCAGACTACTGCCATCACTAGGACTCATAACGGCACACAAGCCAACAGCCACTCTCAGACAACAACTCACCAGATGAAGGACCTGACACCCAGCATGAGCAAAACCAATGTAGTGTACAAAATCCCATGCAAGGACTGCACATAACACTACATAGGACAAGCAGGAAGACAGCTAACGATCCGCATCCATGAACACCAACTAGCCACGAAACGACACGGCCAGCTATCCTTAGTAGCCACACACGCAGATGATAAGCAACGTGAATTCGACTGGGACAAAACTACTATTATAGGACAAGCCAAACAGAGAGCAGCCAGGGAATTCCTAGAGGCATGGCACTCATCCACAGATTCAATCAATAAGCACATCGACATGGACCCAATATACCGACCACTGCAGCGGACAGCTGGAACTGACAACCAGAAGCTCCAGTAACGTTCTTTAGTTACTGTAGGTCTGCCTAGCTCTCCAGATAACCTGTTTCATCCCCTACAGCTCCCTCAGTCACTGTAACTCCCTCTGCTCTGTCTAATCCTCCTCTTTCCCACTGTCCTCCAGGCACACGGCGATCCTGTAAGAGAGCAGTGCGGAATGGGATGTTATAAATCTCAACGGAGGCTTGATGCCGACCATTACCTGGGAGTCACAAGGGGAGAGACCCTGAGCGAGAGCAGCACAGAGCGGGTGAAGATACATCAGCATCGAGGGTCAAGGCCGACTGGGACCTGGATTTGGATAAAAAGCAGAGCAGCAGGCTCCAAATCAGCACCGAGTCACAGAGGGAGTGACCATGTGAGGGAGCAACTTGGAGCAGGAGCTTGATGCTGACTCACATCTGGAAGAATATAAATCAGCACTGAGGATCGCGGCCTTGTTGTACCTGGGAGTCACAGAGACGGTGACCCTGTGAGGGAGCGGACTGGAGTGAGAGCTGGACGATTACACGTCCGAGGAGACACATCACTGTGTGTGCACGTGTCCCTCCCTTGTTCTGTGTTTGTGTGTGTATGCGTGTGTGTCCCCTTCCCTCGCTGTGTGTGTGTGTGTATAACTCTCCTCACCGTGTGTGTGTGTGTCCCCTTCCCTCGCTGTGTATGTAACTCTCCTCACTGTGTGTGTGTCCCTCCCTCACTGTGTGTGTGTGTGTGTTTGTACATATGTCTGCGTGTCACCCTCCCTCACTTTGTGTGTGTGTGTGTGTCCCCTCTCATTTTCTGAGCACATGTCCCACCCTCGCTGCGTGTGTGTGTGTGTGTGTGCACGCACACCTCTAGCTGTGAGTGTGTGTGCCCCTCTTGCAGTGGGTGTGTGTCCTCCCCTCGCTCTGTATGTGTGTGTGTGTGTATCACTCACTCACTGTGTGTCTGTGTGTCCCTCCCTCGCTGTGAGTGTGTCCCTCCCTCGCTGTGAGCGTGCGTGTCCCACTCTCGCTGTGAGCGTGCGTGTCCCTCCCTCGCTGTGCGTCTCAGCAAGTCCCTCGCTCGCTGTGCGTGTCCCTTCCTCGTTGTATGTGTGTGTATGTGTCACACCCTCACAGCATGTGTTTGTGCGTGTCCCTCCCTCGATGGTTGCGTGTGTGTCACTCCCTCTCACTCTGTGTATGCGTCTTCCTCCCTCACGGTGTGTGTGTGTGTGTGTCTCCATCCCTCCCTCTCTGTGTGTATGTGCGCGTGTCCTTCCCTTACTGTGTATGTGTGTGTCCCTCCCTCGCTCTATGTGTGTGTGTGCGCATGTCCCTCCCTCGCTGTGTATATGCATGTCCTTCCCTCGCTGTGTGTGCATGTCCCTCGCTCACTGTGTCTGCACGTGTCATACCTTTGCTGTGTATGTGTGTCCCTCCCATGTGTGTATCCCTCCCTTGCTCTTTGTGTATATCCCCCTCACTGTATGTGCACATCTCCGCTCGGTATGTGAGTGCATGTCCCACCTTGCTGTGTGAGTGTGTGTCCCTCCCTCGCTGTGCCTGTGCGTGTCCTCTCTCGCTTTGTGTGCATGTGTCCCTCTCAATTTCTGTGCACATGCCCTCCCCCTCGCTGTGTGTCTGCTTGTCCCTCCCTCGCTGTGTGTGTGCGTGTCCCTCCCTCGCTGTGTGTGTGCGTGTCCCTCCCTCGCTGTGTGTGTGCGTGTCCCTCCCTCGCTGTGTGTGTGCATGTCCCTCCCCCGCTGTGTGTGCGCGTGTCCCTCCCTCGCTGTGTGTGCGCGTGTCCCTCCCTCGCTGTGTGTGCGCGTGTCCCTCCCTCGCTGTGTGTGCGCGTGTCCCTCCCTCGCTGTGTGTGCACGTGTCCCTCCCTCGCTGTGTGTGCGCGTGTCCCTCCCTCGCTGTGTGTGCGCGTGTCCCTCCCTCGCTGTGTGTGCGCGTGTCCCTCCCTCGCTGTGTGTGCGCGTGTCCCTCCCTCGCTGTGTGTGCGCGTGTCCCTCCCTCGCTGTGTATATGCATGTCCTTGCCTCGCTGTGTGTGCATGTCCCTTTCTCACTGTGTGTGCACGTGTCATACCCTTGCTGTGTATGTGTGTCCCTCCCTTGTGTGTATCCCTCCCTTGCTCTTTGTGTATATCCCCCTCACTGTATGTGCACATCTCCGCTCGGTATGTGAGTGCATGTCCCCCCTTGCTGTGTGAGTGTGTGTCCCTCCCTCGCTGTGCCTGTGCGTGTCCTCTCTCGCTTTGTGTGCGTGTGTCCCTCTCAATTTCTGTGCACATGCCCTCCCCTCGCCGTGTGTCTGCTTATCCCTCCTTCCCTGGGAGTATGCGTGTCCCTCCCTCGCTGTGTGTGTGCGTGTCCCTCCCACGCTGTGTGTGTGCGTGTCCCTCCCACGCTGTGTGTGTGCGTGTCCCTCCCTCGCTGTGTGTGCGCGTGTCCCTCCCTCGCTGTGTGTGCGTGTCCCTCCCTCGCTGTGTGTGCGCGTGTCCCTCCCTCGCTGTGTGTGCGCGTGTCCCTCCCTCGCTGTGTGTGCGCGTGTCCCTCCCTCGCTGTGTGTGCGCGTGTCCCTCCCTCGCTGTGTGTGCGCGTGTCCCTCCCTCGCTATGTGTGCGCGTGTCCCTCCCTCGCTGTGTGTGCGCGTGTCCCTCCCTCGCTGTGTGTGCGCGTGTCCCTCCCTCGCTGTGTGTGCGTGTCCCTCCCTCGCTGTGTGTGCGCGTGTCCCTCCCTCGCTGTGTGTGCGCGTGTCCCTCCCTCGCTGTGTGTGCGCGTGTCCCTCCCTCGCTGTGTGTGCGCGTGTCCCTCCCTCGCTGTGTGTGCGCGTGTCCCTCCCTCGCTGTGTGTGCGCGTGTCCCTCCCTCGCTGTGTGTGCGCGTGTCCCTCCCTCGCTGTGTGTGTCCGTGTCCCTACCTCGCTGTGTGTGCGCGTGTCCCTCCCTCGCTGTGTGTGCGCGTGTCCCTCCCTCGCTGTGTGTGCGCGTGTCCCTCCCTCGCTGTGTGTGCGCGTGTCCCTCCCTCGCTGTGTGTGCGCGTGTCCCTCCCTCGCTGTGTGTGCGCGTGTCCCTCCCTCGCTGTGTGTGTGCGTGTCCCTCCCTCGCTGTGTGTGTGCGTGTCCCTCCCTCGCTGTGTGTGTGCGTGTCCCTCCCTCGCTGTGTGTGCGCGTGTCCCTCCCTCGCTGTGTGTGCGCGTGTCCCTCCCTCGCTGTGTGTGCGCGTGTCCCTCCCTCGCTGTGTGTGCGCGTGTCCCTCCCTCGCTGTGTGTGCGCGTGTCCCTCCCTCGCTGTGTGTGCGCGTGTCCCTCCCTCGCTGTGTGTGCGCGTGTCCCTCCCTCGCTGTGTGTGCGCGTGTCCCTCCCTCGCTGTGTGTGCGCGTGTCCCTCCCTCGCTGTGTGTGCGCGTGTCCCTCCCTCGCTGTGTGTGCGCGTGTCCCTCCCTCGCTGTGTGTGCGCGTGTCCCTCCCTCGCTGTGTATATGCATGTCCTTGCCTCGCTGTGTGTGCATGTCCCTTTCTCACTGTGTGTGCACGTGTCATACCCTTGCTGTGTATGTGTGTCCCTCCCTTGTGTGTATCCCTCCCTTGCTCTTTGTGTATATCCCCCTCACTGTATGTGCACATCTCCGCTCGGTATGTGAGTGCATGTCCCCCCTTGCTGTGTGAGTGTGTGTCCCTCCCTCGCTGTGCCTGTGCGTGTCCTCTCTCGCTTTGTGTGCGTGTGTCCCTCTCAATTTCTGTGCACATGCCCTCCCCTCGCCGTGTGTCTGCTTATCCCTCCTTCCCTGGGAGTATGCGTGTCCCTCCCTCGCTGTGTGTGTGCGTGTCCCTCCCACGCTGTGTGTGTGCGTGTCCCTCCCACGCTGTGTGTGTGCGTGTCCCTCCCTCGCTGTGTGTGCGCGTGTCCCTCCCTCGCTGTGTGTGCGTGTCCCTCCCTCGCTGTGTGTGCGCGTGTCCCTCCCTCGCTGTGTGTGCGCGTGTCCCTCCCTCGCTGTGTGTGCGCGTGTCCCTCCCTCGCTATGTGTGCGCGTGTCCCTCCCTCGCTGTGTGTGCGCGTGTCCCTCCCTCGCTGTGTGTGCGCGTGTCCCTCCCTCGCTGTGTGTGCGCGTGTCCCTCCCTCGCTGTGTGCGCGTGTCCCTCCCTCGCTGTGTGTGCGCGTGTCCCTCCCTCGCTGTGTGTGCGCGTGTCCCTCCCTCGCTGTGTGTGCGCGTGTCCCTCCCTCGCTGTGTGTGCGCGTGTCCCTCCCTCGCTGTGTGTGCGCGTGTCCCTCCCTCGCTGTGTGTGCGCGTGTCCCTCCCTCGCTGTGTGTGCGCGTGTCCCTCCCTCGCTGTGTGTGCGCGTGTCCCTCCCTCGCTGTGTGTGCGCGTGTCCCTACCTCGCTGTGTGTGCGCGTGTCCCTCCCTCGCTGTGTGTGCGCGTGTCCCTCCCTCGCTGTGTGTGCGCGTGTCCCTCCCTCGCTGTGTGTGCGCGTGTCCCTCCCTCGCTGTGTGTGCGCGTGTCCCTCCCTCGCTGTGTGTGCGCGTGTCCCTCCCTCGCTGTGTGTGCGCGTGTCCCTCCCTCGCTGTGTGTGCGCGTGTTCCTCCCTCGCTGTGTGTATTTGTGTATGATGCTCCCTCGCTATGTGTGTGTGTCCCTCACTTGCTCTGTGTGTGTGCATGTCCTTCCCTCCCTCACTGTGTGTGTGTCACTCTCTCACTGTGTGCGCACGTTTCACTCCCTCGCTGTTTGTGTGTCCCTTGCTCGCTGTGTGTGTGGGTGTGTCCCACTCTCGCTGTGTGTCTGCATGTATCCCCTTAACTGTGTGTGTCTGTGTCTGTGTCCCTCCTTCGCTTTGCGCGTGTGTGTCTTCGTCTCTCACAGTGTGTGTGTCCCTGCTTCGCTGTGTGTCTGTGTGTAATCCCCTCACTGTGTGTTTGCGTGTCCCTCCATCGATGTGTGTGTGTGTGTATCCTCCCTCGCTGTGTGTGTGCATGTCCTTCTCTCCCTCACTGTGTGTGTGTGTGTGTGTGTGGGTGTGTCACTCTCTCACTGTGTGTGTACGTTTCACTCCCTCGCTGTTTGTGTGTCCCTTGCTCGCTGTGTGTGTGGGTGTGTCCCACTCTCACTGTGTGTCTGCATGTACCCCCTTAACTGTGTGTGTGTGTGTGTGTGTCCCTCCCTCGCTGTGTGTGTGTGTGTGTCCCTCTTGCTGTATGTGCGTGTCACTCCCTCGCTCTGTGTGTGTGTGTATGTGTGTGTGTGTCCTCCCTTGCTGTGTCAGTGCGTACCCCTCTCACTTTCTGTGCACATTTCCTCCCCCTCGCCATGTGTGTGCTTGCCCCTCGCTGTGTGTGTATGTCGCTCGCTCGCTGTGTGTGTGTGTCCCTCCCTCGCTGTGTGTGTGTGTCCGTCCCTCGCTGTGTGTGTGTGTCGCTCCCTCGCTAAGTGTGTACACGTGCATGTACTTCCCTCACTGTGTCTGTGTTCCCACTCTCTGTGTGTGCGCGTGTCCCTCCCTCGCTGTTTTATGCGCGTGTCCCTCCCTGGCTGTGTGCGCGTGTCCCTCCTTCGCAGTGTGTGCGCGTGTCCCTCCTTCGCAGTGTGTGCACGTGTCCCTCCCTCGCTGTTTGTGCGCGTGTCCCTCCCTGGCTGTGTGTGCGTGTCCCTCCTTCGCAGTGTGTGCGCGTGTCCCTCCTTCGCAGTGTGTGCGCGTGTCCCTCCTTCGCAGTGTGTGCGCGTGTCCCTCCTTCGCAGTGTGTGCGCGTGTCCCTCCTTCGCAGTGTGTGCGCGTGTCCCTCCTTCGCAGTGTGTGCGCGTGTCCCTCCTTCGCAGTGTGTGCGCGTGTCCCTCCCTCGCTGTGTGTGCGCGCGTCCCTCCCTCGCTGTGTGTGCGCGCGTCCCTCCCTCGCTGTGTGTGTGCGCGTCCCTCCCTCGCTGTGTGTGCGCGTGTCCCTCCCTCGCTGTGTGTGCGCGCGTCCCTCCCTCGCTGTGTGTGCGAGCGTCCCTCCCTCGCTGTGTGTGTGCGCGTCCCTCCCTCGCTGTGTGTGTGCGCGTCCCTCCCTCGCTGTGTGCGCACGCGTCCCTCCCTCGCTGTGTGCGCGCGCGTCCCTCCCTCGCTGTGTGTGCGTGTCCCTCCCTCGCTGTGTGTGCGCGTGTCCCTCCCTCGCTGTGTGTGCGCGTGTCCCTCCCTCGCTGTGTGTGCGCGTGTCCCTCCCTCGCTGTGTGTGCGCGTGTCCCTCCCTCGCTGTGTGTGCGCGTGTCCCTCCCTCGCTGTGTGTGCGCGTGTCCCTCCCTCGCTGTGTGTGCGCGTGTCCCTCCCTCGCTGTGTGTGCGCGTGTCCCTCCCTCGCTGTGTATATGCATGTCCTTGCCTCGCTGTGTGTGCATGTCCCTTTCTCACTGTGTGTGCACGTGTCATACCCTTGCTGTGTATGTGTGTCCCTCCCTTGTGTGTATCCCTCCCTTGCTCTTTGTGTATATCCCCCTCACTGTATGTGCACATCTCCGCTCGGTATGTGAGTGCATGTCCCCCCTTGCTGTGTGAGTGTGTGTCCCTCCCTCGCTGTGCCTGTGCGTGTCCTCTCTCGCTTTGTGTGCGTGTGTCCCTCTCAATTTCTGTGCACATGCCCTCCCCTCGCCGTGTGTCTGCTTATCCCTCCTTCCCTGGGAGTATGCGTGTCCCTCCCTCGCTGTGTGTGTGCGTGTCCCTCCCACGCTGTGTGTGTGCGTGTCCCTCCCACGCTGTGTGTGTGCGTGTCCCTCCCTCGCTGTGTGTGCGCGTGTCCCTCCCTCGCTGTGTGTGCGTGTCCCTCCCTCGCTGTGTGTGCGCGTGTCCCTCCCTCGCTGTGTGTGCGCGTGTCCCTCCCTCGCTGTGTGTGCGCGTGTCCCTCCCTCGCTATGTGTGCGCGTGTCCCTCCCTCGCTGTGTGTGCGCGTGTCCCTCCCTCGCTGTGTGTGCGCGTGTCCCTCCCTCGCTGTGTGTGCGCGTGTCCCTCCCTCGCTGTGTGCGCGTGTCCCTCCCTCGCTGTGTGTGCGCGTGTCCCTCCCTCGCTGTGTGTGCGCGTGTCCCTCCCTCGCTGTGTGTGCGCGTGTCCCTCCCTCGCTGTGTGTGCGCGTGTCCCTCCCTCGCTGTGTGTGCGCGTGTCCCTCCCTCGCTGTGTGTGCGCGTGTCCCTCCCTCGCTGTGTGTGCGCGTGTCCCTCCCTCGCTGTGTGTGCGCGTGTCCCTCCCTCGCTGTGTGTGCGCGTGTCCCTACCTCGCTGTGTGTGCGCGTGTCCCTCCCTCGCTGTGTGTGCGCGTGTCCCTCCCTCGCTGTGTGTGCGCGTGTCCCTCCCTCGCTGTGTGTGCGCGTGTCCCTCCCTCGCTGTGTGTGCGCGTGTCCCTCCCTCGCTGTGTGTGCGCGTGTCCCTCCCTCGCTGTGTGTGCGCGTGTCCCTCCCTCGCTGTGTGTGCGCGTGTTCCTCCCTCGCTGTGTGTATTTGTGTATGATGCTCCCTCGCTATGTGTGTGTGTCCCTCACTTGCTCTGTGTGTGTGCATGTCCTTCCCTCCCTCACTGTGTGTGTGTCACTCTCTCACTGTGTGCGCACGTTTCACTCCCTCGCTGTTTGTGTGTCCCTTGCTCGCTGTGTGTGTGGGTGTGTCCCACTCTCGCTGTGTGTCTGCATGTATCCCCTTAACTGTGTGTGTCTGTGTCTGTGTCCCTCCTTCGCTTTGCGCGTGTGTGTCTTCGTCTCTCACAGTGTGTGTGTCCCTGCTTCGCTGTGTGTCTGTGTGTAATCCCCTCACTGTGTGTTTGCGTGTCCCTCCATCGATGTGTGTGTGTGTGTATCCTCCCTCGCTGTGTGTGTGCATGTCCTTCTCTCCCTCACTGTGTGTGTGTGTGTGTGTGTGTGTGTGTGGGTGTGTCACTCTCTCACTGTGTGTGTACGTTTCACTCCCTCGCTGTTTGTGTGTCCCTTGCTCGCTGTGTGTGTGGGTGTGTCCCACTCTCACTGTGTGTCTGCATGTACCCCCTTAACTGTGTGTGTGTGTGTGTGTGTCCCTCCCTCGCTGTGTGTGTGTGTGTGTCCCTCTTGCTGTATGTGCGTGTCACTCCCTCGCTCTGTGTGTGTGTGTATGTGTGTGTGTGTCCTCCCTTGCTGTGTCAGTGCGTACCCCTCTCACTTTCTGTGCACATTTCCTCCCCCTCGCCATGTGTGTGCTTGCCCCTCGCTGTGTGTGTATGTCGCTCGCTCGCTGTGTGTGTGTGTCCCTCCCTCGCTGTGTGTGTGTGTCCGTCCCTCGCTGTGTGTGTGTGTCGCTCCCTCGCTAAGTGTGTACACGTGCATGTACTTCCCTCACTGTGTCTGTGTTCCCACTCTCTGTGTGTGCGCGTGTCCCTCCCTCGCTGTTTTATGCGCGTGTCCCTCCCTGGCTGTGTGCGCGTGTCCCTCCTTCGCAGTGTGTGCGCGTGTCCCTCCTTCGCAGTGTGTGCACGTGTCCCTCCCTCGCTGTTTGTGCGCGTGTCCCTCCCTGGCTGTGTGTGCGTGTCCCTCCTTCGCAGTGTGTGCGCGTGTCCCTCCTTCGCAGTGTGTGCGCGTGTCCCTCCTTCGCAGTGTGTGCGCGTGTCCCTCCTTCGCAGTGTGTGCGCGTGTCCCTCCTTCGCAGTGTGTGCGCGTGTCCCTCCTTCGCAGTGTGTGCGCGTGTCCCTCCTTCGCAGTGTGTGCGCGTGTCCCTCCCTCGCTGTGTGTGCGCGCGTCCCTCCCTCGCTGTGTGTGCGCGCGTCCCTCCCTCGCTGTGTGTGTGCGCGTCCCTCCCTCGCTGTGTGTGCGCGTGTCCCTCCCTCGCTGTGTGTGCGCGCGTCCCTCCCTCGCTGTGTGTGCGAGCGTCCCTCCCTCGCTGTGTGTGTGCGCGTCCCTCCCTCGCTGTGTGTGTGCGCGTCCCTCCCTCGCTGTGTGCGCACGCGTCCCTCCCTCGCTGTGTGCGCGCGCGTCCCTCCCTCGCTGTGTGTGCGTGTCCCTCCCTCGCTGTGTGTGCGCGTGTCCCTCCCTCGCTGTGTGTGCGCGTGTCCCTCCCTCGCTGTGTGTGCGCGTGTCCCTCCCTCGCTGTGTGTGCGCGTGTCCCTCCCTCGCTGTGTGTGCGCGTGTCCCTCCCTCGCTGTGTGTGCGCGTGTCCCTCCCTCGCTGTGTGTGCGCGTGTCCCTCCCTCGCTGTGTGTGCGCGTGTCCCTCCCTCGCTGTGTGTGCGCGTGTCCCTCCCTCGCTGTGTGTGCGCGTGTCCCTCCCTCGCTGTGTGTGCGCGTGTCCCTCCCTCGCTGTGTGTGTGCGTGTCCCTCCCTCGCTGTGTGTGTGCGTGTCCCTCCCTCGCTGTGTGTGTGCGTGTCCCTCCCTCGCTGTGTGTGCGCGTGTCCCTCCCTCGCTGTGTGTGCGCGTGTCCCTCCCTCGCTGTGTGTGCGCGTGTCCCTCCCTCGCTGTGTGTGCGCGTGTCCCTCCCTCGCTGTGTGTGCGCGTGTCCCTCCCTCGCTGTGTGTGCGCGTGTCCCTCCCTCGCTGTGTGTGCGCGTGTCCCTCCCTCGCTGTGTGTGCGCGTGTCCCTCCCTCGCTGTGTGTGCGCGTGTCCCTCCCTCGCTGTGTGTGCGCGTGTCCCTCCCTCGCTGTGTGTGCGCGTGTCCCTCCCTCGCTGTGTGTGCGCGTGTCCCTCCCTCGCTGTGTATATGCATGTCCTTGCCTCGCTGTGTGTGCATGTCCCTTTCTCACTGTGTGTGCACGTGTCATACCCTTGCTGTGTATGTGTGTCCCTCCCTTGTGTGTATCCCTCCCTTGCTCTTTGTGTATATCCCCCTCACTGTATGTGCACATCTCCGCTCGGTATGTGAGTGCATGTCCCCCCTTGCTGTGTGAGTGTGTGTCCCTCCCTCGCTGTGCCTGTGCGTGTCCTCTCTCGCTTTGTGTGCGTGTGTCCCTCTCAATTTCTGTGCACATGCCCTCCCCTCGCCGTGTGTCTGCTTATCCCTCCTTCCCTGGGAGTATGCGTGTCCCTCCCTCGCTGTGTGTGTGCGTGTCCCTCCCACGCTGTGTGTGTGCGTGTCCCTCCCACGCTGTGTGTGTGCGTGTCCCTCCCTCGCTGTGTGTGCGCGTGTCCCTCCCTCGCTGTGTGTGCGTGTCCCTCCCTCGCTGTGTGTGCGCGTGTCCCTCCCTCGCTGTGTGTGCGCGTGTCCCTCCCTCGCTGTGTGTGCGCGTGTCCCTCCCTCGCTATGTGTGCGCGTGTCCCTCCCTCGCTGTGTGTGCGCGTGTCCCTCCCTCGCTGTGTGTGCGCGTGTCCCTCCCTCGCTGTGTGTGCGCGTGTCCCTCCCTCGCTGTGTGCGCGTGTCCCTCCCTCGCTGTGTGTGCGCGTGTCCCTCCCTCGCTGTGTGTGCGCGTGTCCCTCCCTCGCTGTGTGTGCGCGTGTCCCTCCCTCGCTGTGTGTGCGCGTGTCCCTCCCTCGCTGTGTGTGCGCGTGTCCCTCCCTCGCTGTGTGTGCGCGTGTCCCTCCCTCGCTGTGTGTGCGCGTGTCCCTCCCTCGCTGTGTGTGCGCGTGTCCCTCCCTCGCTGTGTGTGCGCGTGTCCCTACCTCGCTGTGTGTGCGCGTGTCCCTCCCTCGCTGTGTGTGCGCGTGTCCCTCCCTCGCTGTGTGTGCGCGTGTCCCTCCCTCGCTGTGTGTGCGCGTGTCCCTCCCTCGCTGTGTGTGCGCGTGTCCCTCCCTCGCTGTGTGTGCGCGTGTCCCTCCCTCGCTGTGTGTGCGCGTGTCCCTCCCTCGCTGTGTGTGCGCGTGTTCCTCCCTCGCTGTGTGTATTTGTGTATGATGCTCCCTCGCTATGTGTGTGTGTCCCTCACTTGCTCTGTGTGTGTGCATGTCCTTCCCTCCCTCACTGTGTGTGTGTCACTCTCTCACTGTGTGCGCACGTTTCACTCCCTCGCTGTTTGTGTGTCCCTTGCTCGCTGTGTGTGTGGGTGTGTCCCACTCTCGCTGTGTGTCTGCATGTATCCCCTTAACTGTGTGTGTCTGTGTCTGTGTCCCTCCTTCGCTTTGCGCGTGTGTGTCTTCGTCTCTCACAGTGTGTGTGTCCCTGCTTCGCTGTGTGTCTGTGTGTAATCCCCTCACTGTGTGTTTGCGTGTCCCTCCATCGATGTGTGTGTGTGTGTATCCTCCCTCGCTGTGTGTGTGCATGTCCTTCTCTCCCTCACTGTGTGTGTGTGTGTGTGTGTGTGTGTGTGGGTGTGTCACTCTCTCACTGTGTGTGTACGTTTCACTCCCTCGCTGTTTGTGTGTCCCTTGCTCGCTGTGTGTGTGGGTGTGTCCCACTCTCACTGTGTGTCTGCATGTACCCCCTTAACTGTGTGTGTGTGTGTGTGTGTCCCTCCCTCGCTGTGTGTGTGTGTGTGTCCCTCTTGCTGTATGTGCGTGTCACTCCCTCGCTCTGTGTGTGTGTGTATGTGTGTGTGTGTCCTCCCTTGCTGTGTCAGTGCGTACCCCTCTCACTTTCTGTGCACATTTCCTCCCCCTCGCCATGTGTGTGCTTGCCCCTCGCTGTGTGTGTATGTCGCTCGCTCGCTGTGTGTGTGTGTCCCTCCCTCGCTGTGTGTGTGTGTCCGTCCCTCGCTGTGTGTGTGTGTCGCTCCCTCGCTAAGTGTGTACACGTGCATGTACTTCCCTCACTGTGTCTGTGTTCCCACTCTCTGTGTGTGCGCGTGTCCCTCCCTCGCTGTTTTATGCGCGTGTCCCTCCCTGGCTGTGTGCGCGTGTCCCTCCTTCGCAGTGTGTGCGCGTGTCCCTCCTTCGCAGTGTGTGCACGTGTCCCTCCCTCGCTGTTTGTGCGCGTGTCCCTCCCTGGCTGTGTGTGCGTGTCCCTCCTTCGCAGTGTGTGCGCGTGTCCCTCCTTCGCAGTGTGTGCGCGTGTCCCTCCTTCGCAGTGTGTGCGCGTGTCCCTCCTTCGCAGTGTGTGCGCGTGTCCCTCCTTCGCAGTGTGTGCGCGTGTCCCTCCTTCGCAGTGTGTGCGCGTGTCCCTCCTTCGCAGTGTGTGCGCGTGTCCCTCCCTCGCTGTGTGTGCGCGCGTCCCTCCCTCGCTGTGTGTGCGCGCGTCCCTCCCTCGCTGTGTGTGTGCGCGTCCCTCCCTCGCTGTGTGTGCGCGTGTCCCTCCCTCGCTGTGTGTGCGCGCGTCCCTCCCTCGCTGTGTGTGCGAGCGTCCCTCCCTCGCTGTGTGTGTGCGCGTCCCTCCCTCGCTGTGTGTGTGCGCGTCCCTCCCTCGCTGTGTGCGCACGCGTCCCTCCCTCGCTGTGTGCGCGCGCGTCCCTCCCTCGCTGTGTGTGCGTGTCCCTCCCTCGCTGTGTGTGCGCGTGTCCCTCCCTCGCTGTGTGTGCGCGTGTCCCTCCCTCGCTGTGTGTGCGCGTGTCCCTCCCTCGCTGTGTGTGCGCGTGTCCCTCCCTCGCTGTGTGTGCGCGTGTCCCTCCCTCGCTGTGTGTGCGCGTGTCCCTCCCTCGCTGTGTGTGCGCGTGTCCCTCCCTCGCTGTGTGTGCGCGTGTCCCTCCCTCGCTGTGTATATGCATGTCCTTGCCTCGCTGTGTGTGCATGTCCCTTTCTCACTGTGTGTGCACGTGTCATACCCTTGCTGTGTATGTGTGTCCCTCCCTTGTGTGTATCCCTCCCTTGCTCTTTGTGTATATCCCCCTCACTGTATGTGCACATCTCCGCTCGGTATGTGAGTGCATGTCCCCCCTTGCTGTGTGAGTGTGTGTCCCTCCCTCGCTGTGCCTGTGCGTGTCCTCTCTCGCTTTGTGTGCGTGTGTCCCTCTCAATTTCTGTGCACATGCCCTCCCCTCGCCGTGTGTCTGCTTATCCCTCCTTCCCTGGGAGTATGCGTGTCCCTCCCTCGCTGTGTGTGTGCGTGTCCCTCCCACGCTGTGTGTGTGCGTGTCCCTCCCACGCTGTGTGTGTGCGTGTCCCTCCCTCGCTGTGTGTGCGCGTGTCCCTCCCTCGCTGTGTGTGCGTGTCCCTCCCTCGCTGTGTGTGCGCGTGTCCCTCCCTCGCTGTGTGTGCGCGTGTCCCTCCCTCGCTGTGTGTGCGCGTGTCCCTCCCTCGCTATGTGTGCGCGTGTCCCTCCCTCGCTGTGTGTGCGCGTGTCCCTCCCTCGCTGTGTGTGCGCGTGTCCCTCCCTCGCTGTGTGTGCGTGTCCCTCCCTCGCTGTGTGTGCGCGTGTCCCTCCCTCGCTGTGTGTGCGCGTGTCCCTCCCTCGCTGTGTGTGCGCGTGTCCCTCCCTCGCTGTGTGTGCGCGTGTCCCTCCCTCGCTGTGTGTGCGCGTGTCCCTCCCTCGCTGTGTGTGCGCGTGTCCCTCCCTCGCTGTGTGTGCGCGTGTCCCTCCCTCGCTGTGTGTGCGCGTGTCCCTCCCTCGCTGTGTGTGTCCGTGTCCCTACCTCGCTGTGTGTGCGCGTGTCCCTCCCTCGCTGTGTGTGCGCGTGTCCCTCCCTCGCTGTGTGTGCGCGTGTCCCTCCCTCGCTGTGTGTGCGCGTGTCCCTCCCTCGCTGTGTGTGCGCGTGTCCCTCCCTCGCTGTGTGTGCGCGTGTCCCTCCCTCGCTGTGTGTGTGCGTGTCCCTCCCTCGCTGTGTGTGTGCGTGTCCCTCCCTCGCTGTGTGTGTGCGTGTCCCTCCCTCGCTGTGTGTGCGCGTGTCCCTCCCTCGCTGTGTGTGCGCGTGTCCCTCCCTCGCTGTGTGTGCGCGTGTCCCTCCCTCGCTGTGTGTGCGCGTGTCCCTCCCTCGCTGTGTGTGCGCGTGTCCCTCCCTCGCTGTGTGTGCGCGTGTCCCTCCCTCGCTGTGTGTGCGCGTGTCCCTCCCTCGCTGTGTGTGCGCGTGTCCCTCCCTCGCTGTGTGTGCGCGTGTCCCTCCCTCGCTGTGTGTGCGCGTGTCCCTCCCTCGCTGTGTGTGCGCGTGTCCCTCCCTCGCTGTGTGTGCGCGTGTCCCTCCCTCGCTGTGTATATGCATGTCCTTGCCTCGCTGTGTGTGCATGTCCCTTTCTCACTGTGTGTGCACGTGTCATACCCTTGCTGTGTATGTGTGTCCCTCCCTTGTGTGTATCCCTCCCTTGCTCTTTGTGTATATCCCCCTCACTGTATGTGCACATCTCCGCTCGGTATGTGAGTGCATGTCCCCCCTTGCTGTGTGAGTGTGTGTCCCTCCCTCGCTGTGCCTGTGCGTGTCCTCTCTCGCTTTGTGTGCGTGTGTCCCTCTCAATTTCTGTGCACATGCCCTCCCCTCGCCGTGTGTCTGCTTATCCCTCCTTCCCTGGGAGTATGCGTGTCCCTCCCTCGCTGTGTGTGTGCGTGTCCCTCCCACGCTGTGTGTGTGCGTGTCCCTCCCACGCTGTGTGTGTGCGTGTCCCTCCCTCGCTGTGTGTGCGCGTGTCCCTCCCTCGCTGTGTGTGCGTGTCCCTCCCTCGCTGTGTGTGCGCGTGTCCCTCCCTCGCTGTGTGTGCGCGTGTCCCTCCCTCGCTGTGTGTGCGCGTGTCCCTCCCTCGCTATGTGTGCGCGTGTCCCTCCCTCGCTGTGTGTGCGCGTGTCCCTCCCTCGCTGTGTGTGCGCGTGTCCCTCCCTCGCTGTGTGTGCGCGTGTCCCTCCCTCGCTGTGTGTGCGTGTCCCTCCCTCGCTGTGTGTGCGCGTGTCCCTCCCTCGCTGTGTGTGCGCGTGTCCCTCCCTCGCTGTGTGTGCGCGTGTCCCTCCCTCGCTGTGTGTGCGCGTGTCCCTCCCTCGCTGTGTGTGCGCGTGTCCCTCCCTCGCTGTGTGTGCGCGTGTCCCTCCCTCGCTGTGTGTGCGCGTGTCCCTCCCTCGCTGTGTGTGCGCGTGTCCCTCCCTTGCTGTGTGTGCGCGTGTCCCTCCCTCGCTGTGTGTGCGCGTGTCCCTCCCTCGCTGTGTGTGCGCGTGTCCCTACCTCGCTGTGTGTGCGCGTGTCCCTCCCTCGCTGTGTGTGCGCGTGTCCCTCCCTCGCTGTGTGTGCGCGTGTCCCTCCCTCGCTGTGTGTGCGCGTGTCCCTCCCTCGCTGTGTGTGCGCGTGTCCCTCCCTCGCTGTGTGTGCGCGTGTCCCTCCCTCGCTGTGTGTGCGCGTGTCCCTCCCTCGCTGTGTGTGCGCGTGTTCCTCCCTCGCTGTGTGTATTTGTGTATGATGCTCCCTCGCTATGTGTGTGTGTCCCTCACTTGCTCTGTGTGTGTGCATGTCCTTCCCTCCCTCACTGTGTGTGTGTCACTCTCTCACTGTGTGCGCACGTTTCACTCCCTCGCTGTTTGTGTGTCCCTTGCTCGCTGTGTGTGTGGGTGTGTCCCACTCTCGCTGTGTGTCTGCATGTATCCCCTTAACTGTGTGTGTCTGTGTCTGTGTCCCTCCTTCGCTTTGCGCGTGTGTGTCTTCGTCTCTCACAGTGTGTGTGTCCCTGCTTCGCTGTGTGTCTGTGTGTAATCCCCTCACTGTGTGTTTGCGTGTCCCTCCATCGATGTGTGTGTGTGTGTATCCTCCCTCGCTGTGTGTGTGCATGTCCTTCTCTCCCTCACTGTGTGTGTGTGTGTGTGTGTGTGTGTGTGTGGGTGTGTCACTCTCTCACTGTGTGTGTACGTTTCACTCCCTCGCTGTTTGTGTGTCCCTTGCTCGCTGTGTGTGTGGGTGTGTCCCACTCTCACTGTGTGTCTGCATGTACCCCCTTAACTGTGTGTGTGTGTGTGTGTGTCCCTCCCTCGCTGTGTGTGTGTGTGTGTCCCTCTTGCTGTATGTGCGTGTCACTCCCTCGCTCTGTGTGTGTGTGTATGTGTGTGTGTGTCCTCCCTTGCTGTGTCAGTGCGTACCCCTCTCACTTTCTGTGCACATTTCCTCCCCCTCGCCATGTGTGTGCTTGCCCCTCGCTGTGTGTGTATGTCGCTCGCTCGCTGTGTGTGTGTGTCCCTCCCTCGCTGTGTGTGTGTGTCCGTCCCTCGCTGTGTGTGTGTGTCGCTCCCTCGCTAAGTGTGTACACGTGCATGTACTTCCCTCACTGTGTCTGTGTTCCCACTCTCTGTGTGTGCGCGTGTCCCTCCCTCGCTGTTTTATGCGCGTGTCCCTCCCTGGCTGTGTGCGCGTGTCCCTCCTTCGCAGTGTGTGCGCGTGTCCCTCCTTCGCAGTGTGTGCACGTGTCCCTCCCTCGCTGTTTGTGCGCGTGTCCCTCCCTGGCTGTGTGTGCGTGTCCCTCCTTCGCAGTGTGTGCGCGTGTCCCTCCTTCGCAGTGTGTGCGCGTGTCCCTCCTTCGCAGTGTGTGCGCGTGTCCCTCCTTCGCAGTGTGTGCGCGTGTCCCTCCTTCGCAGTGTGTGCGCGTGTCCCTCCTTCGCAGTGTGTGCGCGTGTCCCTCCTTCGCAGTGTGTGCGCGTGTCCCTCCCTCGCTGTGTGTGCGCGCGTCCCTCCCTCGCTGTGTGTGCGCGCGTCCCTCCCTCGCTGTGTGTGTGCGCGTCCCTCCCTCGCTGTGTGTGCGCGTGTCCCTCCCTCGCTGTGTGTGCGCGCGTCCCTCCCTCGCTGTGTGTGCGAGCGTCCCTCCCTCGCTGTGTGTGTGCGCGTCCCTCCCTCGCTGTGTGTGTGCGCGTCCCTCCCGCGCTGTGTGCGCACGCGTCCCTCCCTCGCTGTGTGCGCGCGCGTCCCTCCCTCGCTGTGTGTGCGTGTCCCTCCCTCGCTGTGTGTGCGCGTGTCCCTCCCTCGCTGTGTGTGCGCGTGTCCCTCCCTCGCTGTGTGTGCGCGTGTCCCTCCCTCGCTGTGTGTGCGCGTGTCCCTCCCTCGCTGTGTGTGCGCGTGTCCCTCCCTCGCTGTGTGTGCGCGTGTCCCTCCCTCGCTGTGTGTGCGCGTGTCCCTCCCTCGCTGTGTGTGCGCGTGTCCCTCCCTCGCTGTGTGTGCGCGTGTCCCTCCCTCGCTGTGTGTGCGCGTGTCCCTCCCTCGCTGTGTATATGCATGTCCTTGCCTCGCTGTGTGTGCATGTCCCTTTCTCACTGTGTGTGCACGTGTCATACCCTTGCTGTGTATGTGTGTCCCTCCCTTGTGTGTATCCCTCCCTTGCTCTTTGTGTATATCCCCCTCACTGTATGTGCACATCTCCGCTCGGTATGTGAGTGCATGTCCCCCCTTGCTGTGTGAGTGTGTGTCCCTCCCTCGCTGTGCCTGTGCGTGTCCTCTCTCGCTTTGTGTGCGTGTGTCCCTCTCAATTTCTGTGCACATGCCCTCCCCTCGCCGTGTGTCTGCTTATCCCTCCTTCCCTGGGAGTATGCGTGTCCCTCCCTCGCTGTGTGTGTGCGTGTCCCTCCCACGCTGTGTGTGTGCGTGTCCCTCCCACGCTGTGTGTGTGCGTGTCCCTCCCTCGCTGTGTGTGCGCGTGTCCCTCCCTCGCTGTGTGTGCGTGTCCCTCCCTCGCTGTGTGTGCGCGTGTCCCTCCCTCGCTGTGTGTGCGCGTGTCCCTCCCTCGCTGTGTGTGCGCGTGTCCCTCCCTCGCTATGTGTGCGCGTGTCCCTCCCTCGCTGTGTGTGCGCGTGTCCCTCCCTCGCTGTGTGTGCGCGTGTCCCTCCCTCGCTGTGTGTGCGTGTCCCTCCCTCGCTGTGTGTGCGCGTGTCCCTCCCTCGCTGTGTGTGCGCGTGTCCCTCCCTCGCTGTGTGTGCGCGTGTCCCTCCCTCGCTGTGTGTGCGCGTGTCCCTCCCTCGCTGTGTGTGCGCGTGTCCCTCCCTCGCTGTGTGTGCGCGTGTCCCTCCCTCGCTGTGTGTGCGCGTGTCCCTCCCTCGCTGTGTGTGCGCGTGTCCCTCCCTCGCTGTGTGTGCGCGTGTCCCTCCCTCGCTGTGTGTGTCCGTGTCCCTACCTCGCTGTGTGTGCGCGTGTCCCTCCCTCGCTGTGTGTGCGCGTGTCCCTCCCTCGCTGTGTGTGCGCGTGTCCCTCCCTCGCTGTGTGTGCGCGTGTCCCTCCCTCGCTGTGTGTGCGCGTGTCCCTCCCTCGCTGTGTGTGCGCGTGTCCCTCCCTCGCTGTGTGTGTGCGTGTCCCTCCCTCGCTGTGTGTGTGCGTGTCCCTCCCTCGCTGTGTGTGTGCGTGTCCCTCCCTCGCTGTGTGTGCGCGTGTCCCTCCCTCGCTGTGTGTGCGCGTGTCCCTCCCTCGCTGTGTGTGCGCGTGTCCCTCCCTCGCTGTGTGTGCGCGTGTCCCTCCCTCGCTGTGTGTGCGCGTGTCCCTCCCTCGCTGTGTGTGCGCGTGTCCCTCCCTCGCTGTGTGTGCGCGTGTCCCTCCCTCGCTGTGTGTGCGCGTGTCCCTCCCTCGCTGTGTATATGCATGTCCTTGCCTCGCTGTGTGTGCATGTCCCTTTCTCACTGTGTGTGCACGTGTCATACCCTTGCTGTGTATGTGTGTCCCTCCCTTGTGTGTATCCCTCCCTTGCTCTTTGTGTATATCCCCCTCACTGTATGTGCACATCTCCGCTCGGTATGTGAGTGCATGTCCCCCCTTGCTGTGTGAGTGTGTGTCCCTCCCTCGCTGTGCCTGTGCGTGTCCTCTCTCGCTTTGTGTGCGTGTGTCCCTCTCAATTTCTGTGCACATGCCCTCCCCTCGCCGTGTGTCTGCTTATCCCTCCTTCCCTGGGAGTATGCGTGTCCCTCCCTCGCTGTGTGTGTGCGTGTCCCTCCCACGCTGTGTGTGTGCGTGTCCCTCCCACGCTGTGTGTGTGCGTGTCCCTCCCTCGCTGTGTGTGCGCGTGTCCCTCCCTCGCTGTGTGTGCGTGTCCCTCCCTCGCTGTGTGTGCGCGTGTCCCTCCCTCGCTGTGTGTGCGCGTGTCCCTCCCTCGCTGTGTGTGCGCGTGTCCCTCCCTCGCTATGTGTGCGCGTGTCCCTCCCTCGCTGTGTGTGCGCGTGTCCCTCCCTCGCTGTGTGTGCGCGTGTCCCTCCCTCGCTGTGTGTGCGCGTGTCCCTCCCTCGCTGTGTGTGCGTGTCCCTCCCTCGCTGTGTGTGCGCGTGTCCCTCCCTCGCTGTGTGTGCGCGTGTCCCTCCCTCGCTGTGTGTGCGCGTGTACCTCCCTCGCTGTGTGTGCGCGTGTCCCTCCCTCGCTGTGTGTGCGCGTGTCCCTCCCTCGCTGTGTGTGCGCGTGTCCCTCCCTCGCTGTGTGTGCGCGTGTCCCTCCCTCGCTGTGTGTGCGCGTGTCCCTCCCTCGCTGTGTGTGCGCGTGTCCCTCCCTCGCTGTGTGTGCGCGTGTCCCTCCCTCGCTGTGTGTGCGCGTGTCCCTACCTCGCTGTGTGTGCGCGTGTCCCTCCCTCGCTGTGTGTGCGCGTGTCCCTCCCTCGCTGTGTGTGCGCGTGTCCCTCCCTCGCTGTGTGTGCGCGTGTCCCTCCCTCGCTGTGTGTGCGCGTGTCCCTCCCTCGCTGTGTGTGCGCGTGTCCCTCCCTCGCTGTGTGTGCGCGTGTCCCTCCCTCGCTGTGTGTGCGCGTGTTCCTCCCTCGCTGTGTGTATTTGTGTATGATGCTCCCTCGCTATGTGTGTGTGTCCCTCACTTGCTCTGTGTGTGTGCATGTCCTTCCATCCCTCACTGTGTGTGTGTCACTCTCTCACTGTGTGCGCACGTTTCACTCCCTCGCTGTTTGTGTGTCCCTTGCTCGCTGTGTGTGTGGGTGTGTCCCACTCTCGCTGTGTGTCTGCATGTATCCCCTTAACTGTGTGTGTCTGTGTCTGTGTCCCTCCTTCGCTTTGCGCGTGTGTGTCTTCGTCTCTCACAGTGTGTGTGTCCCTGCTTCGCTGTGTGTCTGTGTGTAATCCCCTCACTGTGTGTTTGCGTGTCCCTCCATCGATGTGTGTGTGTGTGTATCCTCCCTCGCTGTGTGTGTGCATGTCCTTCTCTCCCTCACTGTGTGTGTGTGTGTGTGTGTGTGTGTGTGTGTGGGTGTGTCACTCTCTCACTGTGTGTGTACGTTTCACTCCCTAGCTGTTTGTGTGTCCCTTGCTCGCTGTGTGTGTGGGTGTGTCCCACTCTCACTGTGTGTCTGCATGTACCCCCTTAACTGTGTGTGTGTGTGTGTGTGTCCCTCCCTCGCTGTGTGTGTGTGTGTGTCCCTCTTGCTGTATGTGCGTGTCACTCCCTCGCTCTGTGTGTGTGTGTATGTGTGTGTGTGTCCTCCCTTGCTGTGTCAGTGCGTACCCCTCTCACTTTCTGTGCACATTTCCTCCCCCTCGCCATGTGTGTGCTTGCCCCTCGCTGTGTGTGTGTGTCGCTCGCTCGCTGTGTGTGTGTGTCCCTCCCTCGCTGTGTGTGTGTGTCCGTCCCTCGCTGTGTGTGTGTGTCGCTCCCTCGCTAAGTGTGTACACGTGCATGTACTTCCCTCACTGTGTCTGTGTTCCCACTCTCTGTGTGTGCGCGTGTCCCTCCCTCGCTGTTTTATGCGCGTGTCCCTCCCTGGCTGTGTGCGCGTGTCCCTCCTTCGCAGTGTGTGCGCGTGTCCCTCCTTCGCAGTGTGTGCACGTGTCCCTCCCTCGCTGTTTGTGCGCGTGTCCCTCCCTGGCTGTGTGTGCGTGTCCCTCCTTCGCAGTGTGTGCGCGTGTCCCTCCTTCGCAGTGTGTGCGCGTGTCCCTCCTTCGCAGTGTGTGCGCGTGTCCCTCCTTCGCAGTGTGTGCGCGTGTCCCTCCTTCGCAGTGTGTGCGCGTGTCCCTCCTTCGCAGTGTGTGCGCGTGTCCCTCCTTCGCAGTGTGTGCGCGTGTCCCTCCCTCGCTGTGTGTGCGCGCGTCCCTCCCTCGCTGTGTGTGCGCGCGTCCCTCCCTCGCTGTGTGTGTGCGCGTCCCTCCCTCGCTGTGTGTGCGCCTGTCCCTCCCTCGCTGTGTGTGCGCGCGTCCCTCCCTCGCTGTGTGTGCGCGCGTCCCTCCCTCGCTGTGTGTGTGCGCGTCCCTCCCTCGCTGTGTGTGTGCGCGTCCCTCCCTCGCTGTGTGTGCGCGCGTCCCTCCCTCGCTGTGTGTGCGTCCGCGTCCCTCCCTCGCTGTGTGCGCGCGCGTCCCTCCCTCGCTGTGTGTGTGCGCGTCCCTCCCTCGCTGTGTGCGCGCGCGTCCCTCCCTCGCTGTGTGCGCGCGCGTCCCTCCCTCGCTGTGTGCGCGCGCGTCCCTCCCTCGCTGTGTGCGCGCGCGTCCCTCCCTCGCTGTGTGCGCGCGCGTCCCTCCCTCGCTGTGTGCGCGCGCGTCCCTCCCTCGCTGTGTGCGCGCGCGTCCCTCCCTCGCTGTTTGTGTGCGCGTCCCTCCCTCGCTGTGTGTGCGCGCGTCCCTCCCTCGCTGTGTGTGCGCGCGTCCCTCCCTCGCTGTGTGTGCGCGCGTCCCTCCCTCGCTGTGTGTGCGCGCGTCCCTCCCTCGCTGTGTGTGCGCGCGTCCCTCCCTCGCTGTGTGCGCGCGCGTCCCTCCCTCGCTGTGTGTGCGTGTGTCCCTCCCTCGCTGTGTGTGTGTGTCCCTCCCTTGCTCTGTGTGTGTGTGTGTGTCTGTCTGTCCCTCCCTCGCTGTGTGTGCGTGTGTCCCTCCCTCGCTGTGTGTGCGCGCGTCCCTCCCTCGCTGTGTGTGCGCGCGTCCCTCCCTCGCTGTGTGTGCGCGTGTCCCTCCCTCGCTGTGTGTGCGCGTGTCCCTCCCTCGCTGTGTGTGCGTGTGTCCCTCCCTCGCTGTGTGTGCGTGTGTCCCTCCCTCGCTGTGTGTGTGTCCCTCCCTTGCTCTGTGTGTGTGTGTGTGTCTGTCTGTCCCTCCCTCGCTGTGTGTGCGTGTGTCCCTCCCTCGCTGTGTGTGCGTGTGTCCCTCCCTCGCTGTGTGTGTGTGTCCCTCCCTTGCTCTGTGTGTGTGTGTGTGTCTGTCTGTCCCTCCCTCGCTGTGTGTGCGTGTGTCCCTCCCTCGCTGTGTGTGTGTGTCCCTCCCTTGCTCTGTGTGTGTGTGTGTGTCTGTCTGTCCCTCCCTCGCTGTGTTTGTGAGTTTCCCCCTTGCTTTGTGTATGTGTGTGTGTGTGTCCCTCTTGGTGTGCGTGTGTGTACTTGCCCCTCCCTCATTGTGTGAGCATGTGTCTCCCCCATCGCTGTGTGTGCGCGTGTCCCTCTCTTGCTGTGTGTGTGCGTGTGTGGGTGTGTGTGTGTGTGTGCGTCCATGTCCCTCACTGGCTGTGTGTGTGAATGCCCCTCTCTCGCTGTGTGTCTGTGTTTGTGTGCTTGAGCATGAGCATGTCTATCTCTCGCTGTGTGTAAGTGTCCCCTCTTGCTGTGAGTATGTGTGACCCTTTTACAGTGTATGTGAGTGTCCTTCCCTTGCTGCATGTGTGTGCGTGTGTGTATGCGTGTCACTCCCACACTGTGTGTGCGTGCCCCCTCTCACTTTCTGTGCACATTTCCTGCCCCTCGCCGTGTGTGTACTTGCCCCTCCTTCCGTGTGTGTGTGTGTATCCCTGCCTCGCTGTGTGTGTGTGTGTCTCTCTCTCTCTCTGTGTGCGTGTCCATCCCTCGCTGTGTGTGTACGTATGTGTGTGTGTATGTGTGTATGTGCGCGCGTGTGTCCTTCACTTGCTGTGTATGTGCGTGTCCCTCCCTCGCTGTGTATGTGTGTGTGTGTGTGTGTGTGTGTGTGTGTGTATCTCCCTCGCTGTGTATGTGCATGTCCGTCCCTCGCTGTGTGTGTGTGTCCCTCCCTCGCTGTGTGTGCATGTCCCTCCCTGGGTGTGTGTGCGCGTGTCACTCCCTTGCTGTCTGTGTGTGTCCGTCCCTTGTGTGTGTGTGTCCCTGTATTGCTCTTTGTGCATATCCCCACCATTGTGTGTCCGCATCTCCCCACGGTGTGTGGGTGCACATCCCCCCTTGCTGTGTGTGCGTGTGTCCCTCCCTCGCTGTGCCTGCACGTGTCCCCCCCTCGCTGCGTGTCTCAGCACGTCCCTCCCTCGCTGTGTGCGCGCATCCCTCCCTCGCTGCATTTGTCAGCAAGTCCCTCCCTCGCTGTTTGTGTATACGTGTCACCTCCTCACTGTATGTGTTTGTGTGTCCCCCCTTCACTGCATGTCCCTCACTCGCTGTTTGTGTGTGTGTGTGTGTGTATGTGTGTACGTGCATGTCCCTCCCTCTGTTTGTGTGTCTGTATGTGTAAGTGTGTCTCCCTCCTATGCTGTGAGTGTTCGTGTCCCCCTTGCTGTTGTGTGTGCGTGTCCCTCCCTTGCAGTGTGTGTACATGTCCTTCCCTCGCTGTGTATGTGTGAGATCGCCCGCCTTGCTGTGTGTGTGTGTGTGTGTGTGTGTGTGTCCCTCTTGCTGTGCGTGTGTGTGCGTGGCCCTCCCTCGCTGCGTGTGCATGAGTCTCCCCCTCGCTGTGTGTGTGCGTGAATCTCTCTTGCTGTGTGTGTGTGTGTGTGTGTGTGTGTGTGTGTGTGTGTCCCTCTAGATGTCCACGCGTGTGTGTGGCCTTCCCTCTTGTGTGCGCGTGTGTCTCCCCCTCGCTGTGTTTGCGAGTGTTCCTCTCTTGCTCTGTGTGTGCGGGTTTGTGAGCGCATGTCCCTCCCTCACTGTGGGTCTGTGTGTCCCTCTCACGCTGTGTGTGTGTGTGTGTGTGTCTGCCTCGCTGTGTGTCTGTTTGTATCCCCTCAACTGTGTGTATGTGTGCGTGTCCCACCCTCGCTTTATGTGTGTATGTGTCCCTTTTGCTCTAAGTGCGCATGTCTCTCCCTCGCTCTTTGTGTGTGTGTGTGTGTGTGTCCCTCCATTGCTCTTTGTGTTTATCCCCTCACTGTGTGAGTGCTTCTCCCCCGCTGTGTGAGTGCATGACCCCCCTTGCTATGTGTGCGTGTCCCTCCCTTGTCGTGTCTGTGCGTGTCTTCTCTCGCTGTGTGTGCATATCCCTTCTCAATTTCTGTGCACATTTCCTCCCCCTCGCCATGTGTGTGCTTGTCCCTCCTTCCCTGTGTGTGTGTGTCCCTCCCTTGCTGTGTATGAAGGTGTCCCTCCCTCGCTGTGTGTCTTTGTGCATCTCCTCCCCTCACTGTGTGTGCGTGTCCTTCCCTTGCTGTGTCTGTGTGTGTGTGCGGGTGCATGTCCCCCCCTTCGTTGTGTATGTCAGTGTCCCTCCCTCTCTGCGTGTGTGCGTGTCCCTCCCTCTCTGCGTGTGTGCGTGTCCCACCCTCGCTGCGTGTGTGCGTGTCCCACCCTCGCTGCGTGTGTGCGTGTCCCACCCTCGCTGCGTGTGTGCGTGTCCCACCCTCGCTGCGTGTGTGCGTGTCCCACCCTCGCTGCGTGTGTGCGTGTCCCACCCTCGCTGCGTGTGTGCGTGTCCCACCCTCGCTGCGTGTGTGCGTGTCCCACCCTCGCTGCGTGTGTGCGTGTCCCACCCTCGCTGCGTGTGTGCGTGTCCCACCCTCGCTGCGTGTGTGCGTGTCCCACCCTCGCTGCGTGTGTGCGTGTCCCACCCTCGCTGCCCGTGTGCGTGTCCCACCCTCGCTGCCCGTGTGCGTGTCCCACCCTCGCTGCGTGCGTGCGTGTCCCACCCTCGCTGCGTGCGTGCGTGTGCATGTCCTTCCCTCGCTGCGTGTGCATGTCCTTCCCTCGCTGTGTGTCTGCGTGTATCTCCCTCACTGTGTGTGTGTGTGTGTGTGTGTGTGCGCGCGCATGTCCTTCCCTCGCTGTGTGTCTGCGTGTATCTCCCTCTGTGTGTGTGTGTGTGTGTGTGTGTGTATGCATGTCCTTCCCTCGCTGTGTGTCTGCGTGTATCTCCCTCACTGTGTGTGTGTGTGTGTGTGTGTGTGTGCATGTCCTTCCCTCGCTGTGTGTCTGCGTGTATCTCCCTCTGTGTGTGTGTGTGTGTGTGTGTGTGTGTGCATGTCCTTCCCTCGCTGTGTGTCTGCGTGTATCTCCCTCTGTGTGTGTGTGTGTGTATGCATGTCCTTCCCTCGCTGTGTGTCTGCGTGTATCTCCCTCACTGTGTGTGTGTGTGTGTGCATGTCCTTCCCTCGCTGTGTGTCTGCGTGTATCTCCCTCTGTGTGTGTGTGTGTGTGTATGCATGTCCTTCCCTCGCTGGGTGTCTGTGGGTATCTCCCTCACTGTGTGTGTGTGCATGTCCTTCCCTCGCTGTGTGTCTGCGTATATCCCCCCTCACTGTGTGTGTGCATGTCCTTCCCTCGCTGTGTGTCTGCGTGTACCCCCATCACTGTGTGTATGTATATGCATGTCCTTCCCTTGCTGTGAGGTCTGCAGGTATCTCCCTCACTGTGTGTGTGTGTGTGTGTGTGTGTGCGTGTGTGCATATCCTTCCCTTGCTGTGTGTCTGTGTATCTCCCTCACTGTGTGTGTGTGCATGTCCTTTCCTCGCTGTGTGTCTGCGTGTACCCCCATCACTGTGTGTATGTGTATGCATGTCCTTCCCTTGCTGTGAGTCTGCGGGTATCTCCCTCACTGTGTGTGTGTGTGTGTGCGTGTGTGTATGCATGTCCTTCCCTCGCTGTGTGTCTGCGTATATCCCCCTCACTGTGTGTGTGTGTGCTTGTGTGTGTGCATATCCTTCCCTTGCTGTGTGTCTGTGTATCTCCCTCACTGTGTGTGTATGCATGTCCTTCCCTCGCTGTGTGTGTCTGCGTATATCCCCCCTCACTGTGTGTGTGCATGTCCTTCCCTCGCTGTGTGTCTGCGTGTACCCCCATCACTGTGTGTATGTGTATGCATGTCCTTCCCTTGCTGTGAGTCTGCGGGTATATCCCTCACTGTGTGTGTGCGCGTGTGTGTATGCATGTCCTTCCCTTGCTGTGAGGTCTGCAGGTATCTCCCTCACTGTGTGTGTGTGTGTGTGTGTGCGTGCGTGTGTGTGTGCATATCCTTCCCTTGCTGTGTGTCTGTGTATCTCCCTCACTGTGTGTGTATGCATGTCCTTACCTCGCTGTGTGTCTGCGTATATCCCCCTCACTGTGTGTGTGCATGTCCTTTCCTCGCTGTGTGTCTGCGTGTACCCCATCACTGTGTGTATGTGTATGCATGTCCTTCCCTTGCTGTGAGTCTGCGGGTATCTCCCTCACTGTGTGTGTGTGTGTGCATGTCCTTCCCTCGCTGTGTGTCTGCGTATATCCCCCTCACTGTGTGTGTGTGTGTGCTTGTGTGTGTGCATATCCTTCCCTTGCTGTGTGTCTGTGTATCTCCCTCACTGCGTGTGTATGCATGTCCTTCCCTCGCTGTGTGTCTGCGTATATCCCCCCTCACTGCGTGTGTGCATGTCCTTCCCTCGCTGTGTGTCTGCGTGTACCCCCATCACTGTGTGTATGTGTATGCATGTCCTTCCCTTGCTGTGAGTCTGCGGGTATATCCCTCACTGTGTGTGTGCGCGTGTGTGTGTGCATGTCCTTCCCTCGCTGTGTGTCTGTGTGTATCCCCCTCACTGTGTGTGTGTGCATGTCCTTCCCTCGCTGTGTGTCTGCGGGTATCTCCCTCACTGTGTGTGTTTGCGTGTCGCTCCATTGCTGTGTGTGTGTCCAAAATTTGCACTGTCAGTGAATTGGCCATCATAAATTAACTGTGGTATTCAGGAATGTGTGGTTTAAGTATGTTCACCACGAGAAATGCAGGGTTTAATGTACAGGTAGAGGGGTGGGTCTGGGTCAGATGCTCTTCAGAGGTTTGGAATGTACTAGTTGGGCCGAATGGCCTGGTTCCACACGATGGCGATTCTGTTCAGGTATTTGTCCAGCCCTGTCCACCATCCCCGTCTCCTACACCTGGCCTTATCCCCAATATTCTCCTAAACACTGTCATCTCCTCCAGACTCTAAAACACTCCTTGGCGAGGTAACCTTCTCCAGTCCTTGCAAAGATCGATATGTCCATCACCTCTTCCTGCTTTTAGAACCCTCCCTATAACTATTACCATTTGGTACAGCACTCCCAATCATTGTTCCCTCTTGAAACTCCCATAAATATTTGTATCTCTGAAAACTCATCTGGAATGTCTCAACTTCCCTTTGACAGTTACGTGCTGAGACCTGCTCTATATCAGTGAAGTAATTAACTCTTGGCAACACGCACTGTTATAACCTCCCTCCAGCCTTACAGCACTGAGGATCTGTAGAAGCTCTTTTCAACCCGACAGCCATCTCTGTGTCTGTAATCTCCTCCACTCCCCATAATACATTCTCTCTGAGCTCCTCTGTAGTCCACTAAATACTCCCTAACACTGTCTGTATCATTGTAACCTTCTCCAAAAATACAACCTTCTCTATCTGTGTAAATCCCTACACCAGTCCCTGTCCCTCTCAGCTCCGTCTAACAATACAACCCTCCATGTCTGTGTATTCACCTTCAGTCCCTACTCACCTCCCTATCTGTGTAACCTTCCCCATGCATTTTTGCTTCAGTCTCTTCAACTGTCCCTGTCAGTGTAACCTCTTCCTGACGCGAATAATCTCCTCTTTTTGACTTACTCAGACCACACAACCCTCACTATCTATAACCTACTCCTGTCTGAGAAACCTACCTCTGCAAACTGCTCCAAATCTTCAACTCTCCATAAGCTCCTGCAGCTCTTACATCCCTTCCCATCTACCAAGTCTCTTCCATTCCCTAAACACCAACAGTCTGTGGAGACCCGCCCACCAGCTCTATCAGTGCAATCCTCTCAGGTCTCTGCAGTAATCCTGATCTGTCGAACTCACTCCTTGCCTGTGCCTCTCCCAATCCAGTCCCTACAAAACCCACTATCTATTTAACACCCTCCTGTCACTATAATCCCCATGTCAATGTAAGCTCCTCCTGTGTCTCCACCATCTACCCATCTTCATAACCTTGTCCAGCTCTTACACCACTTTCTGTTTAAACGTCACCCTCCCCGACAACTACCTCCTGTTTGTGCTATGCTCCCTTATCTGTGAAACTGTTTCTGACCAAAATTGTTATCCCAGTCTCTGAAAAGAAATCCAGATTCCACAGCCTCCATAATCCCCAGAGCAGCCTTCCTATGTCTATAAACATCTTCAGTCACGACTACCCTGCATATCTCTGTTTGTTCTTCCAGTCAATACAAACATCTTTATCTCTGTAATCTGCTCAGCTCCCTAAAACAGTCCCTGTCTGTGATCCAGCCCTGGCCTACAAACATCCTTATCCCTGTAAACTTCTCCATCCCTCACAACATTCCCATCTCCATGAACCCCTGTCAGCCCTACAGCTCTCCACATTTCTGTAACCTCCTGTGGGTCTATGGTCCTCCCACCCTATGAAACCACCTCCAGTCCCCACATCCCTCCCAATCTGGGCCCTCTGCTCCAGATCAGACCATTGCTGTCTCTGTAAACACCTGCACTCCTGACAACTCTTCCCATTTGTGTAACCTCATTCAGACCCCATACTCTCCAGCTTCCTGCATCCTCTTCCTACATTGCAACCAAAACCACATGTTTCTGTAATATCCACCAGTGCTTACACCCTCCCAAACTCAGTAACCACTTGCAGCCCTAACAAAACACCTAAGCTGTGAAACATTTCTTACCCTACAATCCTCCCTCCCTCCCTCCCTCCTCAAATGCCTTCATCGCCATGAAACCTCACTGAAGCCTCCTTTTGGCACTGCAACCCTCCTAATGTCTGCAAAATCCTCCTGTCCTGATATCCCTCTCTATCTCTGTAACCCCCACCACCCTCCAGTGCCATTCTGGGGAACATGGCAGAGGAGGGAAGATTTGTGAAGTCCGAGCCATGTTACGGAGGTAGAATTCTGGGAATTACAGATTTGGTCGAATGTCTGTGGTGTGCAGATTATTGGCGAGGATTCTAAAGACAGGATTTATGACTACTTGGAAAACCATAGTTAAATTAGCCACAGTCAGTATGGGTTTGTGAGGGGTCAGGTCATGCCTCACAAACCTTATTGAATTCTTTGTGGATATGACAGAATACGTTGACGGCTCATTCAAAAAAGAAGGATGATTTTGGATACATGGAAATCTGTCTGTCTGGATACAGGATTGGATACCCCAGAATAGACAGGGTATGGCAGCAGATGGACAGTATTGAGCCTGGAGCTCAGTGGCCTGTGGTTTTCTGTAACCATCGGCTCTGGGACTCTGCTCTTTGTGATTTTTTTTAAAAAAAGATGTGCATGTGGATGTTGGAGAGTGGATTCGTAAGTTTGCCAATCACATGAGGGTTGGTGGAGTCGTGGGGAATGTGGAGAGCTGTTGTAGGTTGTGCTAGGATATTGACAGGACGCAGAGCTGGGCTGGAAGTGACAGATGGAGTTCAATCTGGAAAAGTGTGAAGTGATTCATTCTGGAAGGTCGAATTTGAATACAGAATACAGGGTGAAAGGCAGAATACTTGGCAGTGCGGAGGAACAGAGATCATGGGGTCCGTGTCCATAGATCCCTCAAAATCGCCACGCACGTTGGTAGGGTTGTTAAAAAGGCATATGTTGTGTTGGCTTTCCTTAGAAGGGGATTGACTGTAAGAGCTGTGAGGTTTTACTGCATCTTTATAGCGTCCTGGTGAGACCATACTTGGAATATTGTGTTCAGTTCTGGTCCCCTGTTTACAGGAAGGATGTGCAAGTTTTAGAGAGCGTACACAGGAGATTTACCAGCTTGCTGCCTGGAATGGATGGCAGTTCTTACAAAGAAAGGTTGAGGGAGCTAAGGCGGGGCGACTTTGTGGAGGTGAACAAGATGAGGAGAGGCACAGAGTGAATGAATCGTCAGAGACTTTTCCTCCTATCGCATAAATGGCTATTGCAAGGCGGCATAATTGTAAGGTGATTGGAGAATGGATAAGAGGATAGAGAATGGTAGATGGTTGGATGGACTGTCAATGGTGGTAGTAAAATTAGACACATCTGGGATATTTAATAAACTCTTGGACAGACACATATATAATAGTAAAATGAAGGGTATGTAGTGTACTTTGATCTTACAGTTGGATAAAAGGTTGGCATGAAATAATGGCCGAAGGGTCTTGGGCTGAACTGTTCTGCCTTCTGTGTTCTGTCTGATAAACTGGGTAATAAGCTCAGATCAGTGTAAAAGGGTATGGCATTCAGGAGGAACGAGGGAACTGGATACAAAATTGGGCTTGATGGTAGGAGACAGAGGGTGATGGGAGGCATGTTGTCTTTCTGACTGCAGGCATGTGACCAGCGGTGTAGTGGGTCCCTGTTGTTTGTCATTTGGATAAATGGTTTGGATGGGAGTATTGGTTTCCTGGTAAGTAAGGTTTTTGGGTGACACTGAAATTGGTGGTAAAGTGGACAGTGAAGAAGGTTATCTATGATACAGCAGGATGAACAGTCCTGCTGGGATAGTGGGCTGAAGAATAGCAGATGGAGTTTAATTAGATAAATATGAAGTGTTCCATTTTGGTGAAACAAATCAGGGTGGGACTTGTACAGTTAATGTTCGGGCCCTGGGTAGTGTTGTCAGTCAGTGACCCAGGTACACAGTTCTTTGAAAGTGGTGTCACAGGTAGACAGGCTGGTGAAGCAGGTCTTTGGGATGGTTACCTTCATTGGGAAGAGCATTAAGAGTAAGAGTTGGGATGTCATGTTGTGGCTATAAAAGACATTGGTGGGGCCACCATTATAACATTGTTGATCAGTAGGAAGAACTCATCTAGTTCACTAACCTCCTTTAGGGAAGGACATTAAATATTCTAACCTGGTCTGGCCGACATGTGACTCCAGACCCAGAAATATGGCCGACTCTGAGCTGCCCTCTGGGTAATTAACAGTGGGGTCAAAGAGCGTTGTTCCAGGCAGTGACACCCATATCCCATGAATGAATAAATAAAAATACATATGTCCCTCCCTACCTCTGCAAACTCCTCCAGCGGCAGAAATTCATACAGGCTTTGTAACACCCTGACCACTCTCTGTAACACTCTCACCACCTCCAGCACCTTCATCTCTCCCTTTTCCTATCATGTCAATGAACCCTGACCGTGGCTCCCCTTCCCACAGCCCTCCTCCTGCGAGCAGACCCATTACAATCCATTAACATTTACTCCTAAAAAACACACTCACTTCAGGATTTTAAGTATTCTTCGGTGATCTTCTCAGCCTCATAATCTAGTATGATTCCTTTTGTCCGAAGTGAGGGATCAGTGTGAATTTCTTGCTGAGGTTTTATACCGTTTCAATTGAATGTCCTTTTGTTGAGTATTTTGCATTGTCCCTTCAAATGTTTTCCACTGTTCATTGACAGGCACATATTTCAGTCTGTTTAGCCTGTTTACCTTGCTCAGTTCTCTCAAACTCATGTAATTGGCTATTTTTGTTTCTAGTTGTAGCTTGTCCTTTCTGTGATTCACTTTAAAACTTTATATTTCTTTAAACTGCACTTTATCACAATTTCCCGAAGGATCTCTGCAGGTGACATTACTCATTGACAAAGTTTCATTACACGGTCCCTCTGCAATAGTTACGTCCCTTAACAGTTGCACAATGTGTTTTTCAAAGAAACACTGAAAAAAAATTAACCAAACTCCTCTTCCAATATCAATGTTGTCCGTGTGATTGTCCCAGATTATACAAATATTGAAGTTTTCCAAAATTATCACAATGCCTTTGTTAAAAAATTCCAATGAGTTCCTGTTTATTGCAGTAATGAGCAATGGAATGCTGTTCGGTGGCTAAAACTGTTCTGCTGCTTGTGTCCTTGGCAAGTAGTAGCCAGTATTTACATTCAGACTGCATCTATTTCATGATCTGAGACCAAATGCTTTCTCTGTGATGCCTTTCTTAGTGTTACCCATTTTGCCTGAGTTTCCGCAAGGTTGTGATCCATTGAATATTTATGTCCACCTTTTGTTCACCCTGTGACCATATCTCTCTGGTGTCTAAACCTCTTTTATCTCAGTGTCACAAATCCATCTGCCTTATTGATAAGACTTCGTCCATTCAAAATAAAACATAATTTACTCTTTCCCACAATTTCCTGTCACAAACCCCTTCACTGATGTACAGTTTTAGTTAATCGCTGTCCCATCCTGTTCCTTTCTGATTGCCTTCAGCCACATTCCCATACTGTTCCGATGCTTCACCTTTTCTCTTTGGATTTGGAAAGCTCCTTTCACCTGGACCCTGCCCCTGCATCCTCTCTGTCAGTTTAAAGCCCTGTCCTTAAACCTACTGACATGATTGGCCAGGACACTGGTCCCAGCACGGTTGCAGTGGGAACATCTTATTGGATTTTCTTATAAATCAGGTCGGGGATGTGGGTGTCTCTGGCTGACCAGCCTTTATTGCCCAGCCCTAGCTGCCCATGAACTGAGTAGCTTGCTTGGCCATTTCAGAGGGCAATTGAGAGGCAAATACTTTGCTGTGGGCATGTCATGCGGACCACGTGGTGATCAGACAAGTGGGTGATTAGCACTCCTGCATCACAGCACCAGGGTCCTAGGTTCGATTCCAGCCGCGGGCGACTGTATGGAGTTTGCACATTGTCCCCGTGTCTGCGTGAATTGCCTCTGGATGCTCCGGTTTCCTCCCACAGTCCAAAGACGTGCAGGTCAGGCGAATTGGCCATGCTAAATTGCCCATAATGTTAGGTGTATTAGGTCGAGGGAGATGGGTCTGAGTGGGTTACTCTTTGGATGGATGGCGTGGACTGGTTGGGTCGAAAGGCGTGTTTCCACACTGTATGGAATCTAATCTAAGGGATTGTGATTTTTGTACATCAGCAATGGTTTCATATTTGTTTATGGATTGTTAATTGCTATTTTTAAAATTATTGATTTTAAATTACACCAAACCTTATGATGGGAATCAAACCTGCCTCCCCTGAACATTAGCTGAGGTTTTGGACAAATGCCCTAACAATAATGTTACTAGGCCATCACTTCACCTGCTCACTGGTTGCTCATCCCTGAGCACTGACACATGAAGCTAAACCCATTCTTCCAACATGACTGTGTGATCCTGAAGTCTTCCAGCACTCCAGTGATATCACTTAGTCTCTCTCCATATGGTATCCCTCACTGTGTGTGTCTAATTGCTGCCTGTGTTAGCGTCTCTCACTCTTCAAGTTACTCCAGATCCTGAGCTAACAGAATTCTCCACTCCAGAGAGACGCAACAGCACAGGCCAGGGATGGAGTTTGGGATTTTCCAGATATCTGTGTGGCTCATTTCCATTCTCCTTGTGTAATCCTCACTGCATCAGTCTAATTTCCCATTCTGTCTATTTCACTGTCTCCTGTAGGTACTCAGGACGTTGCTGATTCAATAGACTTCCCAACTGCTGTGTGTCTCATCCATCACCTCATTGAAGATGGTTGGTCAGTCAGAGTGACAAAGGGCAGGGGGTTCTCGAGCCTTCAATAAATCCTGCAGTGAGGTAAGATCACTCATAGTGCACTGAGCAGGGAGCAATGAGAGGGCTCCAAGCATTGGCCATCAAGATATGACATAGATACAGTGCTGGATGGGGAGCACAGTATAGACACACCCCATGCTCAATCACCATGTCTACTTTAACTTTTGTTGCACTGAAACAGCATCGGGAGATCATAGTTATCAATCCAGGCCTGTGCTGTCTTAGTGAGCATCAGTACAACAGAGGGGAGAGTAGGCCTCTGACGAGAGGTTGGGAATGCTGCCTGGGATCTTTCTGTTCTGTGTTCTCCGTCCAACACTGTACTAAGATTCATTACTCTGCAACACTGTATCTGTGGCATGGCTTGTGCACCAGTGTCTTCAGTCATTTTTAACTCCTATTACAGTAATTGTCCCTGTAACCTGCTCCATTCCCGATAGTCCCTCCACATAGTCGGAATGTACTGCATTCCAGACTACCATCCCTATTGCTGTGACTTGCTTCAGTGTCTACAACATGCCTTATTTCGGTACTGTAATCCTCTTTAACTGGATACAGAGTCATACAGAACGGAAACAGAACCTGCCCATGTGACCTAAACTGAACGAGTTTCATTTGCCTGCGTTTGGCCCTTATCTCTTCAAACCTTCTCCTCTCAATATACCTCCCCAAATGTCTTTTCCATGCTGTAATTGTTCTTGTTTCTCCCATGTGCCTGAGGCAGTCTGTTCTGTCTGTGCACCATCCTCTGTGGATAATGTTCCCCCTCAGCTCCCTCTTTAAATCCTTGCTCTCTCACCTCCTGTTGATACCCTCTAGTTTTGGACTCACCTACCCTTGGTTATTCACCATTCTTAGGGTCACCCCGTGGCCTCCTCTGCCCAAGGGAAATATTGAGGACAATGTTACAAATGTCTCCAACGTATGTAACAAAGTGCTGGCCAATGTCGGCAAATGTGCCAAATGCCGCTTTCCCCACCCTGTCCACCCGTGATGCCACTTCCGAGGAACAATATAACTTGCACCCCCTAGTCAAAACCCTTCAATTTATTTCTCAGTCATTTTGTTGTTTCAAACTGTTAATTGCTTTCATTGGAATTGCTTCTCCACATCATATGACTACTGGAAAAGTAGAATTTTTTTTTTATCTTAAATTTTACTCAAGATTTGTTAGAACATATATATGTATGCTGTCTAGATCTCTGATTCTCCTATTACAAACTTATTAGAAACCAGTAATTTTTTTGTTTTAAAGTAAAAAAAATTGGTAATCCCAGTTATTTGCTGAAATAAAAAGCCACAAGCTTTCACAGTTTAGAACGTAAGAGTCAACCAGGCAAAGTCAAAATAGTATCAGTCCTAAACTCCAGTTACGTATCGGAGTTAGGATGTTAGGTGGAGGTTGTACAGGACATTGGTGAGGCTTTTCCTGGAAAACTGTATTCAGTTCTGGTCACCCATTTATAGGAAGGGTTATTGAGCTGGAGAGGGTTCAGAAGTGATTTATCAGGAAGGTGTGAATTATAAAGAAAAGCTGGATAGGCTGGGACTTATTTCGCTGGAACAGAGGAGGTTGAGAAGTGACCTGATGGAAGTTTGTAAAATAATCAGAGGTATAGATAGAGTTGATGGTGGTTGTCTTTCCATAAAATGGGGAATTTTAAGACACAGGGGCGTATTTTTAAGGTGAGAAGAGGGAACGTTTGAAAAGACATGAACCAATGTTCACTTGTGGAATGAACTTCCTGAGAAAGTTGGAGATGAGGGCATAACTATGACGTTTAAAAGACATTTGGATAAATACATGAATAGGAAATGTTTGGAGGGACTTAGACCAGGATCAGGCAGTGGGACTAGTTTAGTTCAGGATTCTGTTCGGCATCGAATGGTTGGACCGAAGGGTCTGTTTCCGTACTGTATGACTCTATGACTCTATTTAGGATTACCTTGAATTAAACAGGAAGTAACAAGCAAATTATGGATGAATACGATTTGTAAAAAAAGCTTTGCAAATTGGCTGTTTATTACAGTGTGCCACACATCTTTCAACTGTCTTTCCCACAAGGAATTTGAACTCATCTATTTCTGGGAGGTAGTCTAATCCACAGTCAACTGCAACTTTACTCCATACAGCATGGTCTTCATCCAGCAAATGACAGATGTTTTTAGAACCTGCTCAACTTGATTTGCATGGTGGGGATCCATCACTGTTATCTTTAAGAATGAGAAGCAGCTGTGGTTACTTATTATTTTTGCTTATAGTCAATTTCTGGATTTCTGTCTGTCTCTCTCGCTCTCACTCTCGCTCTCTCTCGCTCGCTCTCACTCTCTCTCTGTTCGACAACCCTGCCCAGAGCCCTTCCATTAACTGTGTTAGTCCTCCATGGTTTGTCTTAACAAAATCCAACACCTGGATTAAACTCCATCTTTCATTCCTTGGTCCACTGACCCAGTTGGTCACGATCCCCTTTGATAACCGTACTTACTGCCCACGACACCATTCATTTGATCGTCAACAAACTTTCGCACAATCACTCCTATATTTTCCACCAAATTATTTATGTAGATGATGCACATCAGTGGGCCCAGCCCTGATCCTTTCTTCAATAATGGAATAAAACCATATTCTTGTCATAGAGCCATACAGCATGGAAACTGACCCTTCAGCTGATACCCACCATAATCTAAAACTAAACTCTTCACTGCTGCCTGTTGCTGGCCCATATCACTCCAACCCTTCCCTATTCACTTGTTTATCCAAATATCTTTCAAATGTTGTAATTGTACCCACATCAACCCCTTTCTCAGGAAGTTCATTCCACACTCAAACCAGCCTCTGTGTAGCAAATTGCCCCATATCTTTTTTTTGAACATTTCTCTCCTCTCACCTTAAAAATGTGGCCCCTCCTCTTGAGACTCCCCCATCCTGAGGAAAAGGCAACTACCATTAAATTGATCTATATACCTTATTTTTTCCCATAAACCTTTATAGCATCATGTCTCAACCTCCAGGCTCCAGTGAAAAAGACTCAGCCTATCCAGCCATTTTTCAGAACGCAAGCCTTCCATACCCAGCAATATCCTGGTAAATCTCTTCTGAATGCCCTGCAGCTTAATAATATCCTCCCTATAACTGGGCGACCAGAACTAGACAGAGTATTGCAGAACAGGCCTCACAAATGTCTGTGCAATCTCAACATGACGTCCCAAATCCTCCACTCAATGGACTGAGCAATAGTCAGGCATGCCAAGCACTGTCTTATCCATCCTGTGACGCAAACTTCAAGAATTATGTACCTGAACCCGGAGGTCCCTCTGCTCTAAAACACTAACTGAAGCCTTAACATTAATTGTATAAGCTCTACCCTTGTTTGTTTTACAAAATGCATTACCTCGTATTGAATTCCATCTCTATTTTTTCAGCCCATTCACTCTCTTCATCAAGATCCCTTTGTAATCTCAGAAAACATCTTTCACTGTCCATGATGCTACCCTCCAGCCTGCCAGCCCATCACACATAGCTGTCAGTTAGTACACATACCTTTGCTAGGAGCTCCACAATTTCTTCCCTAGCATCCCACAGTGTCCTGTGATACACTTAATCAGGTTCTGAGACTTGCCATAGCTTTGAGTTTTAAAACCTCCAGCACCACCTGTTTTATAACATGTGCTGTTTTCAAGTCATAGAGATATACAGCATAGAAACAGACCCTTCGGTCCCAACTCGTCCAGGCTTCCCAGAAGATCTAATTAAATCCATTCCCTTTTCCAGCATTTGGCCCATATACGTCTACACCCTTTTAGATTAGATTACTTACAGATTAGATTAGATTACTTACAGTGTGGAAACAGGCCCTTTGGCCCAACAAGTCCACACCGACTCGCCGAAGCGTAACCCACCAATATACCATTTCAAAAAAACTGAACTGAATTCCTCAGACAGTATCTTCCTCTGCCAAATCCGTGATGACTAAACCGTGTTGATCCTTACCTTTGCAACTGTTGATTCATCCTCACAATTGTTCCAATAATTTCCCTCCCCCTGCTGTCAGACTATCTGCTCTGTAATTACCTGGCCTATCCCTGCTGCCCTTCTTGAACAAAGGAACCACATGCGCTATCCTCCAGTCATTCAGCACTTCACCTGTGTTCAGAAAAGTATTATATTTATCCACCAGGGCCCCAACAATCTCTGGGTAATTAGCATGGGGTCAAAGAATGCTGGTCCAGGCAGTGACCCCCACATCCCATGAATGAATAAATAAAAATACATATGTCCCTCCCTACCTCTGCAAACCACTCCAGCTGCAGCAATTTGTACTGGCTTGGTAACACCGTTCAGGCCCTGACCACTCTCTGTAACTCTCTCACTACCTCCAGCACCTTCACCTCTCCCTGTTCGTATCGTGTCAATAAACCTTGACAACGATTCCCCTTTCCATTGCCGCCCTCCTGCTAGCAGACCCATTGCAATCCCTTTAAAACTTACTCTAAAACTCTCTCTCTCTCACTTCAGGATTTTAAGTACTTTGTGGTGATCTTCTCAGACTCATAATCTAATATGATCAATTTTGTCCTCAATGAGGGACCGGTGGGGATTTCTTGCTGAGTTTTTATCTGTTTCAGTGGAATGTCCTTTTGTTGAGTATTTTACACTGTTCCTTCAAATGTTTTCCACTGTTCATTTACAGACACATATTTCAGTCTGTTCAGCCTGTTTACCTTGGTCAGTTCTCCTCTCAAACTCATGTAATTGGCTATTTTTGTTTCTAGTTGTAGCTTGTCCTTTCTGTGTTTCACTTTAAAACTTTATATTTCTTTAAACTGCGCTTTATCACAATTTCCCAGAGGATCTCTCCAGGTGACATTACTCATTCACTAAGTTTTATCACACAACAGTCTCTCTGAGACAGTTACTTCCCTCGCCAGTTGCACAATGTGTTATTCTAAGAAACACTGAAAAAGACTCTCCGAACTCCTCTTCCAATATCACTGTTGTCAGTGTGATTGTCCCAGACTTTGCGAATATTGACGTTTCACTAAATGTTCACCATGCCTTTATTAAAAATTCCAATGAATTCCTATTTATTGCAGTGACGAGCCATGAAATGCTGTTCGGTGGTCTAAAACTGTTCTGCTGCTTGTGTCCTTGGCAAGTAGTAGCCAGAATTTACATTCAGATTGACTCTACTTCATGTTCTAATGCCAAATGCTTTCTCTGTAATGCCTTTCTTACCCATTATTGTTAGCGTCGTCCATTTTGCCTGAGTTTGCACAAGGTTGTGATCCATTGAATATTTATGTTCCACCTTTTGTTCGCCCTGTAACCACATCTCTCTGGTGTCTAAATCCCTTTTACCTCTGTGTCATAAATCCATCTACCTTGTTGCAGAGTCTTTGTCCATTAATAAAAAAACATAATTTACTCATTCGCACAATTTCCTGTCACAAATGGATTTGCTGATCTACAGTTTTAGTTAAACTTTGTCCCATCCTGTTCCTTTCTGTTGTCTTCGGTCACATTCCCACGCTGCTCTGATGCTTCACGTTTTCTCTTTGGATTTGGAAAGCTCCTTCCACCTGAAGCCTGTCCCTGCATCCTCTCTGTCAGTTTAAAGCCGTGTCCATAAATGTACCAACGTAATTGGCCAGGACATTGTTCCACTGGAACTGTGCTGGGACCAATCTGAATGGATTTTTTTTAAAAAACAGGTATGGGATGTGGGTGTCTCTGGCTGACCCGCCTTTATTGCCCATCCCTTGCTGCCTTGAGCTTTGCAGCTGGCTCGCCCATTTCACAGGGTAATTGAGAGACAAACACGTTGCTGTGGGTATGTCGTGCAGACCACATGAGAGTGAACTGTTGTCTTTCTTTAAAGGTCAAGTGTTTGGATTTTTATCAATACTTATTTATGGATTGTTAATTCCAATTTTTAAAACATATATTCATTTAAAATTCCACATGGTTAGAAGTTAGAAAGAAGAAGAGGGGTGGTCACTATGTTGGGACTGTACTGGAGACTGTTGTAGACCCAACAGATACCAGAGGAGCAGCTGTGTAGAGAGATTGCAGATAACTATAGGAATAATAGAGAAGTATTGGCTGGAGATTTTAATATTCCCTGTATTGACTGGGCCACCTCGAGTATAAAAAGACCTGGACGGAGGGCAATTTTTCAAATGTGTCCAAAAAAGGTTCCTAAATCAATATGCAGAGGGCCCTATTCTACTCAGGCAGGTGCAACACTGGACGTCCCCTCAGAAAACGAGGTCGGGCAAGTGACTGAAGTGTCATTCAGAGAGCACTTTGGGTCCAATGCCCACAACTGTCTTCGTTTTAACATAGTTATGGAAAAAGATCAGCAGGTCCGCAGATTGAAGAGGAAAACTGGAACAGGGCCAGGTTTGGGGCCATTAGGCAGGATCTGGCCAGCGTCAATGCCGTGAATTTAAAATTGCACAACAGCCAGTTGTAGTCCAACTCGCTTTGGAAGCGCTGGTAATCACTGTAACAGATGAAGGGCTTAAACTAAGTATGTTTGATACTATATTCCATGACACTGCCATCCTGTTGCTATAAATTCTGTACCTTAGGATTGTGCTCCACAACCACCTGATGAAGAAGCAGTACTCTGAAAGCCAGTGCTTTCAAATAAACCGGTTGGACTGGAACCGTGTGTCGGGTGATTTTTAACTTTGTCCACCCCCAGTCCGACACCGGCACCTCCACATTATGATTCCAATCGATCGGGTGAGTCTGTTTGAAGGAAAAGGAACAACTGGCAAATGGGAGGCTTTTCAAAGTGTGATATCAAGAGTCCAGGGCCAGTATGCTCCATTGGATAAAGGGAAAAGCTGGCAGGGTTAGGGATCCTTGGCCGATGAGGGATAATAAGGCTCTGGTCTTGAAATGAAGACTGCATGCATTGGGTTTAAGCTTTCCGTATCTACATAAACTCTTCCATTCTTAAAGACGCGATCAATCTGTGGAGACCCTACAATCCTCTCAGTCCCTGTAACACTCCCAATCTGCAGAAGTCATTCCAATGCCTGTGACTCTTCTGATCCAGACCAACTATCTATGCGCTATCTTTTCATTGCCAGCACCCACCCTGTCAATGTCTGCTCCTCCACTATATCCATCCATCTGCTCATTTCCATAATCTACCCCAGTTCTTACATGTATAAACATCACCCTCCCCGACAACCCTTCCCACTTTGACCAAACTGGAGGAGGTTACAAATGCTCCCTAATCTGTGAAACTGTCTCCAACCAAAATTGCTCTCTTTATCGCTTGGAAAATCTGTATGATTCCACTCCCTCCATATCTAAATAACCTGCAGAACCTAAGCCTTCCTGTATCTATAAGCATCTTCAGTCACGACTACCCTCCATATGTCTGTTTGTTTTTCCAATCTGTACAACCCACTTTATCTCTGTATTCAGCTCCATTCACCTGAAAGATTCATGTCTGTGTAAAACACCCCATCCTACCAACATCCTTATCCCTGTGAACTGATCCATCCCTCCCAACCTCCCCAGCTCCATGAAACCGCTGTAGGCCCTACAGCTCTCCACATTTCTGTAACCTGCTGTGGCTCTGTGCTCCTCCCTCCCTGTGAAAGCACCTCCAGTCCCCACAACCCTCTGTCTCTGTTACCTCATACAACCTCAGCAACGCCTCCTCTTTGTGTCTCTTCATTCAGACCCCATCCTCTACAGCTTCACGAAACCGCTTCCTGCCATCATAACCCTCGCTATTTAGAACATAGAATAGGACAGCCCAGTACAAGCCCTTCAGCCCTCGATATTGTGCTGACCCTTTATCCTACTCTTAAGACTAAACAAACCTCCATTCCCTACATTTTGCTATAATCGCTGTGCAATGCAAGAGTTGCTGAGATGTCCGTAATGTGTCTGAATCTCCTACCACGGCTGGCAGTCCATTCCACGCACCCACCACACTCTGTGTAAATAAGTTACCTCTGATATCTTAGCTAAATCTTCCGCCAATTACCATAAAAAATATATCCCCTTGTGATAGCCATTTTGCCATGGGAAGTTATCTCTGGTTATCCACGCAATTGATGCCTCTCTTGCCTGAAGATTCCTGAAGAAGGGCTCATGCCCGAAACGTCGATTCTCCTGCTCCCTGGATGCTGCCTGACCTGCTGCACTTTTCCAGCAACACATTTTCAGCCCCTCTTTACCTTGTACACCTCTATCATGTGACCATTATTCTTTATTCACTCCGATCAGAAAAGCCCGAGCTTCCACAACTTACCTTCAATGGGCATGACCTCCAGTCCAGGCAGCATCTTGCTAAGTATCCTCTGTCCTATCTTTAAAGCTTCCCCATCCTTCCTATAATGAGGTGAACAGAACTGTTCACAGTATTCCAAGTGTGGTGTAACTGGGGCTCTATAGAGCTGCAGCAAAACCCTGGAACTCTTAAACCCAATCCCTCGCTAATGAAAGCCAACACACCGTATGCCTTCTTAACACCCTCTCAACTTGGGGAGTAACTTCAGGGACACAGGAACCCTCTGTTCGTGCACACTGCTAAGTATCCTGCCTTTAACCATGTAAAGTTCTTTTTCTGCAGAATCCTCCAATGTGAAACCATCCCTATCTTTGTAACTTCCTCCAGTCCCTACAACACTCATAAACTGTGAAACCTCCTCAAGTCCCAATATTCCTAATGCCTGCAAAATCCTCCAGTCCCGATAGTCCTCCCTAACTCTGTAAATGCCACCGGCCTCCAGTACTCTTCTGGGGAACATTGCAGAAGAAGGAAGAGTTGTAGTGTCCGGGCCATGTGACAGAGGTAGGAAGGGCTGCAGAACCTGGACGATGGTACAAACATGGGAAGGGACGTGGGTCCTGTAGGAGTGTAGAGGGAGCGGGATACATAGAGCCTGCAAGATGGAACCAAGAATGGATTACGGAAACTGAAGGATGTTATGATTTGAATCACAGATCATTTTTGATTGGACCATTCAGCCCCTCTTAGAGTAAAAGAGATGTACAGCAAGGAAACAGACCCTTTGGTCCAATCCGTCCATGCCGAACAGATATACCAATCCAATCTAGTCCCACCTACCAGCATCTCTGGTCAACATTCTTGCAAACCCTTCCTATTCATATACCCATCCAGATGTCTTTGTATCAGCCTCCACCATTTCCTCTGGCAGCTCATTCCATACACGTAGCACCCTCTGCGGGGGGAAAAAAAGCTCGTTAAGTCTCTTTTATATCTTTCCCCTCTAACCATAAACCTTAGCCCTCCAGTTCTGGACTGCCACACCCAAGGGTAAAGACTTTGTCTCTTTACCCTCTCCATGCCCCTCATGATTTTATAAACCTCTATTAGGTCACCCCTCAGCCTTCGAGGCTCCGGGAAAAACAGCCCCAGCGTATTCAACCTCTCAAACCCTCCAATCCTGGCAAAATCCTTGCAAATATTTTCTGAACGCTTTCAAGTTTCACAACATCTTTCCGATAGGAAGGAGACCAGAATTGGGCACAATATTCCAAAAGTGACCTAACCAATGTTCTGTACAGCCACAACATGACCTCCCAACTCCTGTACTCAATACTCAGACCAATAAAAGAAAGCATACCAAACGCCTTCTTCACTATCCTACCTACCCGCGACTCTGCTTTCAAGGAGCTATGAACCTGCATTCCATTTTCCCTATGTTCAGCAACACTTCGTCAGACCTTACCATTAAGTGTATAAGTCCAGCAAAGATTTGCTTTTGCGAAATGCAGCACCTTGCATTTATCTGAATTAATCTCCATCTGCCACTTCTCAGCCCATTGGTCCATCTGATCAAGATCCCATTGCAATCTGAAGTAACCTGTTTCACTGACCATTACACCTCCAATTTTGTTGTCAACTGAACACTTACAAACAATACCTCTTATGCTCACATCCAAATTATTTATGTAAATAATGCAAAGTATTGGACACAGCACCGATCCTTCTGTCACTCCACTGGTCACAGGCCTCCAGTTTGAAAACCAACCCTCCCCCACCACACTCTGTCTTCTACCTTTGAGCCAGTTCTGTACCAATTGGCTAGTTCTCCCTGTATTCCGTGAGATCTAACCTTGCTAACGAATCTCCCATGAGGAATCTTGTTGAACACCTTACTGAAGTCCATATAGATCACATCCACCGCTCTGCCCTCATCAATCCTCTATGTTCCTTCTTCAAAAATCTCAATCAAGTTTGTGAGACATGATTTCCAACTCACAAAGCAATGTTGACTATCCCTAATCAGTCCTTGCCTTTCCAAATACACGTACATCCTGTCCCTTACGATTCCCTCCAACAACTTGCCCACTGATGTCAGGCTCAACAGTCTATAGTTTCCTGGATTTTCTTTACTGCCTTCCTTAAATAATAGCAACACGATAGCCAACCTCCAGTCTTCTGGTTCTGATGTCCTGTTTCTATAGATCTTTGCCGGAATGGGTGAGCACAGCTTCAAATTCCCAGGCTGGGAGATGTGAATTCCAATGTGAATCTATTTTTCCGTTCTATCTGTGTGCCTGATGCTGACCTGGTGGTGCTCTGGTAGAAAGCACTCTCCGTGGATCTGGTAACCTCCAGGTCTGTGTTACTGACCAGAGCTCACCTCATCAAAGCCTTAATTTGGAATGTTCTTTATTTTAACATTTAAAAATGGCAGTTTTGTGAGATGCAGGTATTGAGGAGTTGTCATTTTTGAAAGAATGAAACTTTTGTCATTGACCCTGACCCATGCAATGGGGATTTGTGGATTCTGTTGTTCTCTACAGACTATCACTCAGAGGGTTGTATCACCAGGGAATCTGAGTGCAGATGGTCTTTGCCTGGAAGAGTGTGAATTTACCAGTTTATGTCGGCTAGGACACAGGGTTTCTGGAAATGTATAACTGTGTAAATACTTCACCGACTGGTTCAGGGATGAGTGCATTGGGCTCTGAGCACCAGCAGCTGGGAAACCTCATGCTGCTTGTATGTGGGGCATGGCACCAGACTGGGTGAGAGCCGCTCCCTGAGTAAATGACAGGTACGGAGCTTGGGATCCTCCTGCTGTGTTTGACCTTGTGCCATTTCGTTATCTCCCTCTCATGACGGTGTTCTCCAGTCCTGACAGTGTCCACTCCCTGTAAACCCTTCTTGCTGTTGAACATCTTCCTTCTCTCTCACTCCCTCCAGCCCTTCCAACCTGGCCTTCGTCTCATATCTCCTGCAGTCCCAAACAACCTTGCTCTTTGTTATCGCTTTGCTTTCCTTTGAGCTGTGTGGGAACAAACCTGAAGTAGGTTTGGGCCATTGGAAGAAAAAGACAACTCCCTCTTCTCCATCCTTGTCAGACTCTCGTTGTCTGCCTCTCTCCCATAAGGAGAAGGAAGCATCCTTTCAGCATCCACCCTGTCCATTCCCCTGAGGGTCTGTACATTTTAATGAGGAAGACTGTCTTCCTGATGATCCTCAGCGGCACAGCACCGAAGTGACATGTTTATGTTCTATAATTTTTGCAACCACTTCATTTTGCTCGACCCCTCCATCATTCTGAAGCCTCTCCCAGTCTGGACAGTGCTCCAAACCACTAATTACTGAGAATGCTCCAACCCCCGATCTCTGGAAACTTCCCACATTCCTACAATCCTCCTTGTCTGTGAGAACCCCTCCAGCTTCTACAGTCCTTCTAAATTATTGCATCTCCTACAGCCCTCACCATCTCCGTATGCTCCAGTCACTACATTTCTGCATGCATCTGTAAACCCCTCCAGTCCTTCCAAATCTACCTATCTTTCCAAAGTCCAACAATTCCAAAAACCATCCCTCTCCATGGAACTTCCACCAGAGGCAACTGGCCACCATATCTCTGTAATCCCCTGTGCGTCTCTCTTTCTCTGTTCCCAGCTTCGGTCCCTATAACTCTACTTCCATGTGCAACATCATCAAGTCCCTGCAATCCTCCCGAACTGTGGAACCTCCAAAAGACCTTACAATTCCATCTCGATCTCTAACTGCCTGCAGTGATTTGAAACTTCGGCAATTAAGGTCAGAGAATCATAGAGATGGTACAGCATGGAAACAAACCCTTTGGTCCAACTTGTCCATGACAATCCAGTCGCACCAAACAGCACCCAGTCCATTTCCCTGTAAACCCTTCCTATTCATGTACCCATCCATATGCCTTTTAAGTGTTGCAGTTGTACTAGCCTCCACCACTTTCTCTGGCAGCTCATTCCAAACACGTACCATCCTGTGTGAAAACGTTGCCCCTTAGGTCTCTTTAATATCTTTCCCCTCTCAACCTAAACCTATGCCTTCTAGTTCTGGACACCCGACTCCAGGGAAAGTACTTTGCCTATTTATCCTATCCATGCCCCTCATGATTTTATAAACCTCTCTAAGGTCGCCCCTCATAATTTTATAAGCCTCGAGAAGGTCACCCATCAACATCTGACGCTCCAGGGAAAACAGCCCCAGCCCGTTCAGCCTCTCCTTATAGCTCAAATCTTCCAACCCTGGCAAAATCCTTGTAAATCATTTTGGAACCCTTTCAAGTTTCATAACATCCTTCTGATAGGAAAGAGACCGGAATTCACACGGTATTCCAAAAGTGGCTTAACCATGTCCTGTCCAGCCGCAACATGACCTCCCAACTCCTGTTCTCAATATACTGACCAATAAAGGAATGCATACCAAGTGCCTGCAACATCGTCGCACTCCCAAACATCTCTCCAACTCTGTGACCTCTATCCATCCCTCAAAGGCCCTCTCTCGGTGATACGCGCCATGCATTTGCAACAAGGCAGATGGAATGACAGCATTAACTGAAGAGAACAGATGTGATCGACATGTTGTTATGGAGATGTGGCTGCAGAATGACCATGGCTGGGATCTGATTATTGAGGGGTTGTAGGGAGTTAGGCAGGATAAGTAAAAAAAACAAACAAGGTCCCGTTTTGTTGTGAAGAAAGGATGCAGCCAGTGCATTAGTGAGACAGCCAATTTAATCTGGGAATCAAAATTTAGAGTAATGTTGAATGGACAACTTTCAAATAGCAAGGGAAATCTGGAAGATCAAATCACAATCCATGGAATCCATGGTCGTTGGTAAGTTGGATACAATATTTTCTTGGTGATAGTAGGAAGAGGCATGTGCAGTGGTGAGTTTCTGATTGGACGTCTGTGGCCAATGATGTTTCACAAGGATCAGTGCTGCGATATCTGTTTGTAATTTATATCTGTGATTCAGATGAAAAGGTCAGCAGTTGGAGTGGTAATTTTGCAGACGACATTTGGAAAGGCATGTAATGATTAGGGATAGTTGTGGATAGTGAGGAAGAGTGTTAAAGGTCGCAGCAGTGTGTCGATCAGCTGGAACGCTGGGCAGAGAAAGGGCAAATCGAATTTCATCGGGACAAGTGTGAGGTGATGCACTTATGAAGTCAAATGGAAGAGAGAATTACACCAATTGACTAATTGGAAACATTGATAAAACAGGCGACATTGGATGCAAATCCGTAGCTTCCTGAAAATAACAACACAGCAGGATGTGGTGGTAAAGGAGGAATATGGCATGCTTCCTTTCATTGGTCACAGTACTGAGTACAGACGTTTGCATGTCATGTTGTGACTGAATAAAACTTCATTCGGCCATGTTTGGTATGTTGTGTGTTGGTCTCATCGACACACTACAGGAATGATGTGGATGCTTTGGGGACCGTGCAATAGAGGGTTACCAGAATGTTGTCTGGATGAGAATGTGTTTACTGTAAGGAGTATAGACACAGTTGGATTGTTTTGCGCGGGTATCGGCGGCTGAGGGGTGATCTGATACAGATATGTAGCATTAGGAGAGGCATGGATCGTGTGGATAGTTGGAATCCTTCTTCCAATGTTGAAATCTCAAATACTAGGGTGCGTTGGTTTAAGGTGAGTGTGAGAAGTTTTATGTGAGATGAAGGAGGCCAGTTTTCTTGCCAGAGAGAGTGGAAGCTGCTCAGGAGGTGAGAGAAGTGGCAACGAGTGCGAAGTTTTGAAGTGGCATTTCGATAGTCACATGAACAGGCAGAGAATAGAGGGATATCGCCCATGTGCAGGCAGATATGATTAGTTTAGATTAGCATCATGGTCAGCACAGCCATGGTGGGCCGAAGGGCCTATTACTCTGCTGTACTGTTCGATTTTCTAACTTAACGGCATCTACCCTGTCAAAGCCCCTCCGAATCCTGGATGTTTCATTCAATTTCTCTCCCATTCTTCAAAACCCCAATGGTTTAAAGTCAATCTACTCCACCTCTTCTCATTGGAAAATCTCGCCATCTCCAGGTCAGCCAAGTGAACCTTCTCTGGCCTGCCTCTGATACAGGAATATCTTTACTTAGGGCATGCATACTGTTCATTATAATCTAGGTGTGGTCTGACTTGCACCTTGCATCGTCTTCGCAAGACTTCCCTAATTTTAGACTGCATTCCCCTGTAAGAAATGCCAACATTTGATTTGCCTTCTCTACTACCTGCTAACACTGTAAACTACCTTTTACAGAATGATCCACAAAGATTCCCAAAATCCTTTGTGCAGTCAGTCTGAAACCAAACGGTGTTAGCCTGACAGTAAGTCGGGAACGTGCTGGAATGTGTTATAAAGGATATGACAATAAATGATAACTGGACGCTTAGAAACAACGGGAGACGCATGATTTTATAAAAGGGGAATATTTTTTTAAATTTGTTGCATTCTATATTTTAGTGTGACTATAAATGGCAGAATAGTTAAATCTGGGGGAGGCTAGTAGCGCTCGGGGGATATGTTAAATTTCAGAAGCATTTTGACAAGTTTCAACAAGGGCTAAAAAATAGCTCGGGAGATAATAGGGCCCCTGAAATGTCAATGAGGCTGTCTATATGGAATCACTGCTGATGGGTGAGATACTGAACAAGTGTTTTGCATTAGGATTTACTTTGGAGAAAGAGATGGAAGCTCAGGACCTTGGGAAAATACATAGTGATGTCTTGAACAGAGTTCACATTGGAGAACAGGAGGTGCTGGATGTCTAAAAATGCAAACCGTTAGATAAAACCTTGGGACATGATCAGCTGTATCCCAGCGCCTTGTGAGAAGCTACCAGGTCCCTCGCAGAGATGTTTGTGTCATCGACAGCCACTACAGACCAGTGAGACTGATGGTAGAGGTGGGTAAGTTGTTGGAGGTGATTCTGAGAGAAAGGATCATCATGCATTTGGAAAGGCAAGGACAGACTAACGATAGTCAGCATGGCTTTGTGTTTGGGAAATCATGCCTCAAACCTGTGTGTAGAGGTGGATAAGTGACAGATCAAAGCAGAGCAGTACATGATGTCCACATTAACTTTAGCAAGGCCTTTGACAATGGTCTGCATGGCAGACTGGTTAATAAGTTTAGATCATACATAACCAGGGAGCACTCACCAACTGGATACAAAATTGGATTGACGGTAGGAGACAGAACGTATTCATAGAGGGTTGCTGTTCAAACTGCAGGCCTGTGACCAGCGGTGTGCTGGGTCACTGTTGTGCATCATTTATATAAACAATTTGGATGAGAAGACAGGAGTCATGGTTAGTAAGTGTGTGAGTGACACTGAAATTAGTGGTAAAGTGGACAGTGAAGAGGGTTATCGAAGACTACAATGGGATCAACAGTACTGCTGGGTCAGAGAGGTTAGGAATAACAGGTGGAGAAATGCACAGTGTTGTATTCTGTTAAAGCAGACCAGGGCTGGACTTGTACAGTTAATGTTCGGACCCTGGGTAGTGTTGTCAATCAGTGACCCAGGGATACAGATACACAGTTCTTTTAAAGTAGCGTCACAGGTAGACAGGCTGATGAAGCCGGAATTTGGGATAGTTAGCTTCATTGGTCAGAGTATTGAGACTAGGAGTTGGGATGTCAGGTTGTATCTGTACCGGACATTCATGAGGTCACCATATAAACATTGTTGATTATCTGGAAAAACTCATCTTGTTCACATATGTCCTTTAGTTAAGGACATCTGAAATTCTTACCTGGCCTGGCCTACATGTGACTCCAGACCCACATCAATATGGCTGTCTCTGGGCAATTAGCAGGAGGGCAATGTGTGCTGGTCCAACCGATGACATCCTCAGGCCGTGAATGAATCAATGAAAAATACATATGTCCATCCCTACCTCTGCAAACAGCTCTAGCTGCAGCAATTCGTACTGGCTTTGTAACATTGTTTAGGCCTTTGCCCCTTCTGTAACACTCTCACCACTTCCAGCACCTTCACCTCTCCCTGTTCCTATCTTCTGATTAAACACTGGCAACGTTTCCTCTTCCTACTGCACTCCTGCTCGGAGACTCCCTAGTGATCTCTTTAACAAATGCGTCCACATTTCTAAACTTTGGCTCCTTCAGAATTGATAGGTTTTTTTCATCTCTTAATCAAATCTGGTAACTCCTGGGAAATACTAGGTCAAGGCCGTCCGAAGTGGGGAAGGAGCATTGGGACGGTGTCGGGCACCTCGAGACTTGCTGTGGGGAAAAAGGGGAGTCCAGGAGAAAACAGCACAACGAGCGTGCTGCCACACCAACGCCCCACCCACCCCCTTCCCACGGCAACCTGTTAGCCCTAGTGTAAGAGAACATATGGAAGGCCACATCGGTCTGTACAGCCACCTACAGGTTCCACTGAGAGTGAATGAGAGTCAGCCTCGTCTGTGACCCATCACCAATGAGATGATGAGATAGGAAGGCTGAATTCCCTCTCAATTATCCCAGCGCCTTTGTTACAAATTCCAATAACTCCCCGTTAATGCAGTGTCTAATAATGTAATGCTATAAAAGGGCTTTAACACTGTCCTTCCACTTTTGTGTTCTGACTGTTATTACCCAGAATTTGGTTTCCTATTGCATGATAATCTGAGGACACATATTTTGCTGGTAATCCCATTGTAATCTCGAACTGTGGGAGTTCCCCATTCTGCTTCCCATTCTGTCTGTCTTTCCACAATGTTGTCTGACCTCGAATATCAATGACTCACCTTTTTTGTTCACTCTGTGAAAATGTCACCGATTGTGATTAGACAGAAATCACAGTCACACGTCCATGTAACTTATTGCAAATACTTCATGCATTCAAATTAAGAAACAGCAATTTACTTTTTTTAATCACAATTTCCGTCACAAACCTATTTGCTGATGTACAATTTCAGTTAAATGCAGTCCCTTCCTGTTTCTTTCTGTTTGTCTTTAACCACATCCCATGGTGTTCCAGTATTTCAACCTTTCTCTTTGGACTTGGGAATTTCCTTTTACCTATACCGTGTCCCTCCTCATCTTTGTCAGTTTAAAGCAATCTGCATAATCCTGGTCATATGATTGACAAGGACATTGGCCCTAGCACCGTACCACCCATTCCAATATAATGGCTAACTCCTCCTTGAGTACTGGTAGCTGTTCCCACCGCAACAGAACCACGTCTTCTGACAGCATTATATAATCCTGACAACTTCCTGTACTCTGGTGATATTACTCAGTCTCTCTCCATGTGGTATCCCTCGCTGTGTGGGTCTATTTGCTGCCTCTGTCAGTGTTTCTCCCTCTTACAGCTTGTCTGATATCCTGAGTCAACAGAATTGTCCACTTCAGAGAGACGCAGCAGCGCAGGCCAGGAACGGAGACTGGGAGTTTTGTGATCTCTGGTGGACTCTGTGCCACTCTGCACAATTTATCCTCACTGCATCAGTCTAATTTCCCATTCTGTCTATTTCTCAGCCTCATGCAGGTAATCAGGATATTCCGAATTCATCACCTCATTGAAGACGCTTGGTCAGCCAGAGAGAAATGGTGAGGGAGGTCTGGAGCCTTAAGTAAATCCTGCAGCCGGTAAGATTACTCACAGTAAACAGCACAGGGAGGAGTTAGTGGCCTTCTATATTCAGACTCGGAAGACAGGGCATAGATACAGAGCTGGACAAGGAACAGCGACATTCTAGGCTTCATTCCCACCATCTTGTGAGGGTCCTGCTCTCACCCCTGCTGTATTAGTCGTCCTTGAGACAGCACAGGGGATCGCAGGCATCAATCCTGGCCCATGCTGTATTAGTTATCTCTGTAATATCCTTCAAACACGATAATCCTTCCTCTGTTTGGAATCTCCTCTAGTCCACACCATTCTCTCTGTCACTGTCAGGTTGTCTAACCCCTAACGCCCTAATCCCTAACCTTCTCCAGTAGATGCTAATTTCCTTCATCCCTGCAAACCCCGACAGTCCTGTCTATCACTGTAAGCTCCTCCTACCAATACCACCCTCCATATCAATGTATTTGTCTTTTACCTCTCCATCGGTCCGTACCTAAGTAATCTTCTCCAGCTCCTACAACCCTTCCTTAGCTGTGAAAGATTTGTAATCTCCTTATCTTTCTCCAATTCTTCGATCTGAATTGTTTTGAATTTCACCCTCGTTCCCGACCCCACACCCATCTGGACCATAGGAACCTATTTCAGTTTGTGCAACCCTCCCCATCTGTGTAACTGTCTCCAACCCAGTAGCCTGGCATTCTCCATTTCCCTCCGATCTATGAAGTCTCCAGAAAGTAGAAAACGCCTTATATCTGTAAACGTCTTCTGTCACTACAACCTTCCATATCTCTGTTAGTATATACAATACTATCCTACTGAAACACACTCCTGTCTGTGCCGCTCAGTCTGCCCCTCTCCCTACATCCATCCCTATCCCTATTTCCAGAGTCTAATCCAGCTCCCTCTATCTCTGTAAATTCCTCTTATCCTCAATCCCCTTTGATCCACTGACATTTTTGACCAGATGTAAATCTGTTTAACTCAAACATCCTCGAGCCTCTGTAAGCCACCCTATCTCTGTAACCTCTACCCGTCCGTTCAACTCCCCACTACGGAGGATTGACTCCCTGCATTTGCCATAAGGCAGATGGAATAACAGTAAACAGATATGATGGAACTGTCATTCCGGAGATGTTGCTGCAGAATGACCATCGCTGGGAAGGGAATATTGAAGGTTGTTGGGATATAGTCATAGAGCCAATGAGATGTACAACATGGAAACACATCCTTCAGTCCAACCCATCCATGCCGACCAGATATCCCAACCCAATCTAGTCCCAAGAGACAAACTAGGCAAAAGAACTCAACAAGTTGCGAAGAAAGGACGAGGTTAATGCATAAATGAGATAGCCACATGGAACTGAAGATCAAAATATGTATTCTATTTGGATGGAGCTGAGAATAAACAAGGGGCAGCAACCAGAAGCAGGAATTCCTTGAGAGGCACCAGTCAATGATGGTAATGTCAATATAGTTACAGTCAGATATAACTACATTGAATGTACTTGTAGCAAGGGCAATACAGTAATTGTGTGTGACAGTGGTCTCCATGCCGACTGGATTATTATTGAGTATCAGGGCTGGAATGGATGGAATCCTGGATTGGATACGAGATGGTTTGCTGTAACATCACATCAAGGAGCCATCAACAAAATTGTCTACTGTAGCTCAAATGCTGTGTAACAATAAGTATCTAAAAATCCCATTATAAAGGAGCTTTGTGAGCAGAGACCCATAATGTTATGCTGGACATATTGAGTTTGAGTTCGGACCATGAGATGCAAGAGCGGAATTAGGCCATTTGGCCCATTGAGGATACTCTTGCTCTTCAATCAGATCATGGCTGACCTGATGATCTTTAACTCTACTTTCCTCCCTTCTTCACAAAACTCTTGTTTCCCTGATTCATTAAAACCTCACCATCTCTGCTGTAACTATTCTTAATGACCCAGCCTCAGCAGCCCCCGCAGTCAGGAATTCCCACAGAGTCAGTACCCTCTGAATGAAGACAATCCTCCTCCTCTCCATCTTTAATGGGTGAGCCTTTGCTGGGGTATTATGCCCTCTGGTTACAGATTCTCACACAACTGAAATGCAAGGAAGTGACAAATATGATTATTGCAGGTGACATGAAAATTGGTGGAGTTGGGGTGAATGAGCAAGGAGATCCAAGGTTGCAGGAGGTTACTGATCAGTTGGAAAGATATGGAGAGATATGGCAAAATGAGTTTAATCTGGACAAATGTGAGGTCATGTCAAAGTCAAGAAGAAAGTTAAGATACATAGGGACATTGATGAACAGAAGGATCTTGGTGCAAGTCAGTAACTCCCTGAAAATGGCAACAGAAGTGTTTCAGATGGGAAGGAAAGCAAATGGAACACTGGTCTGCATCGGTCACAGTATTGGGTACAGCGGTTTGCATCTGACATTTGTTTGCCCACATTGGGAGTACTGTGTGCAGTTCTCATTTCCACACAAGAGGAAGGATGTGGAGACTTTGGAGAGGGTGCAAAAGGGGTTTATCAGCATGTTGCCTGCGTTAGGTTTTTTAAGTGTTGTTTGGTGTAAGAGGAAATTTAAACAAAGTTGATTTGTTTTGCGAGATTATCAGAGGGTGACAGGCGACCAGGTACAGGAACAAACATTGGGAGAGGAACAGATAATATGGATGGTCAGAATCTCTTTTCCAATGTGTCAGTTTTGAATACTAGAGCGCATAGGTTTAAGGTGAGAAAGAGAAAGTTTAAACGCGATGTGTGAGGCAAGTTTATTTTTTACATAGAGAGTGGAAGTTATCGAGGGTGTTTGTGGAAGCAAAAATGTGAGTGAAGTTTTGAAGTGGCATTTCGACAGAAACATGAACAGGCAGAGAATAGGGGGATACGGACCATGTGCAGATGGGATAATTTAGAATCGCATCACGGACAGCACAGACATGGTGGGCCGAAGGGCCTGTTGCTGTGCTCTACTGTTCTATTTTCTAACTTCCCAGCATCTGCCCGATCAGAGCCCCTCAGAATCTTGGATGTTTCATTCCATTTCTTTCTCTTTATCTAAACGTCAATGGGTTCAACCTCAACCTACTCCACCTCTTCTCATTAGAAAATCCCTCCATTCCCGGGATCAGCCGAATGACCCTTCTCTGGACTGCCTCCAATGCGACAATATCTTTCCTTCGGGCACTCACACTGTTCATAATATTGTAGTGTGGTCTGACTGGTACCTTGCGTCATTTTAGCAAAATCTCCCAAGTTTTTAACTCCATTCCCTCTGTAATAAAAGGCAGCATTTGATTTGCCTTCTCTATTGCCTGCTGACCCTGTAAGCTACCTTTTTTAGATTGATAAACAAGAACTCCCACAACCTGCTTCCAGTCTGAAACCCAACAGTGTTAGCCTGACTGTAAGTCAAGAGCGTGCTGAAATGAGTGAGAAAGGAATGTCAATAAAAAAATAACTGAACCCTTAGAAACACATTTTATAAAGGAGAATGTGTTTTGAGCCTGTTGGATTTAATTTGTTGGTGTGAGTATAAATGGCAGCATTGTAAGTATGTAGGAGGGATGTAGTGGTATGGGGGATATGGTGTATTTGATTTTTCAAAAGCCTTTACGCAAGTTTCAATAAGGGCTAATGAGTAACTTGGTAGAGAATAGGGCCTCTTAAATATCGATAAGGTCACCTATGTGCGGAACCTGAGGAGAAGGGTGACATATTGGACAAAACAATCTTGTCAGTATTTACTGTGGAGAAAAATATGGAAGCTCAGGAACTTAGGGATAAACATAGAGATGTCTTGGAAAGAATCCTCAACAGAGAAGAGAAAGTGCTGGAATCTTAAAACAAATAAAGTAGATCAATCCTCAGAAGCTCATTAGGTCTATGCTGGAACATTGTGGGAAGCTAGGGAAGAGATTGCAGTGTCCCGAACAGAGATATTTATATTATCAACAGACACAGTGAGGTGTCGGAAGACTGGAGGGAGGATAATGCTGGTCCGTCACTTAAGGGCTGCAGTGAAAAGCCAGGAAACTACAGCCCAGTGAGCCCAGTGATGGGGAAGTTGTTGGAGGAGATTCTGAGAGAAAGGAGCTACGTATATTTGGAAAGACAAGGGCTGATTAGAGATAGTCAGCATGGCTTTGTGAGTGGGAAACTGTGTTTTACACACTGGATTGACTCTTTGAGGAGGTGGCCAAGAGATGGAAAGTCAACGTTGGCCACATGGACTTCAGCAAAGCATTTAACTGGGTTAGAAGGGATGTAGAACATCTAGTCAAGAGGAAGAAGGAAGCTTATTTAAGGTTGAGGAAGCAAGGGTCAGACAGGTTCCGAGAGGGTAACATGGAGCAGCACGACGGCACAGTGGTTAGCACTGCTACCCCATAGCACCACGGACTCCATTTCGGTTCCAGCCTCAGGCGACTGTCTGTGTGGAGTTTGCCCATTCTCCCTGTGTCTGCGTGTGGTTCCCCTAGGTATTCCAGTTTTGCCCACAGCCCAAGGATGTGCATGTCAGGTGACTCAGCCAAGCTAAATTACCCATAGTGTTCACGGATGTGTAGGTTTGGCGAATTAGCCAGGACAAATGGAGAGAATTAGGTTGGGAGAATGGTTCTGGTTGGTGTACAGTTTGGAGGGTTGATATGGAGGCATTGGGCCAAATGGCCTGTTTCCACAATGTAGGGACTCTCTGAAGGTACCAGGAAGGAACTGATTAATGGACTTAGGACAGCTATAAGGGGGCATGAAAAAGCATTATTGGGAAGGATTAAGGAAAACCGTAAGGCATTCTCCACTTATGTGAGGAACAAGAGTATGGCCAGAGTGGGGGTAGTGCCGATCAGGATAGTGGAGGGAACTTGTACCTGAAGTCGGAGGAGGTAGGGGATTTCCTTAATGCATACTGTGCTTCAGTATTCACTCCTGAGAGGGACCTTTGTTATTTGTGAGGACAGCGTGAAACAGGCTGATATATGTGAACAGGTTGATGTTAAGAATGAGGATGTGCTGAGTATTGTGTAAAACATAAGGATAGATAAGTCTATTGGACCAGACGGGATGTGTCCAAAGTTACTACACGAAATGAGGGAAGAGATTGCTGTGCACTTGGCAATGACCTTTGTGCCCTCACTGACCACTGAGTTGTACCAGATGGTTGGAGGGCGGCAAATGTTATTCCCTTGTTCAGGAAAGGGAATATGGATAACGCTGGGAATTTCAGACCTGTCAGTCTTATGTCTGTGGTGTGCAGATTATTGGAGAGGACTCTGAGACAGGATTTATAATTCCTTGGAAAACCATAGTTTGATTAGAGGTAGTCAGCATGGCTTTGTAAGGGGCAGGTCATGCCTTACAAATCTTATTGAGTCCTTTGTCAATGTGACAAATCACTTTTATGGCTCATTCAGAAAGTATAGAGACATGGGATACAGGGAAACCTGTCTATCTGGATACAGAATTCCTGGCTCATAAAAGATCGAGGGTGATGATGAATGCAAAGCACTCACCCTGCAGCTCAGTGTCCAGTGGTTTTCTGTAGGGAGAGGTTACAGGACCCTCTGCTCTTTGTGGTTTTATAAATGACTTGGATGTGTGAGTGGAAAAGTGGGTTAGTAAGTTTGGCAATGACACGAAGGTTGGTGGAATGGCTGAGAATGTGGAGGGCTATTGTAGGTTGCAGCTGGGCAATGACAGAATGCAGAGCTGGGCTGCGAAGTGGCAGATGGAGTTGAATCTGCAAAAATATGAAGTCATTCATTTTGGAAGACTGAATTTGAATGCATAATGCAGGGTTAAAGGTAGGATCCTTGGCAGTGTGGAGGAACTGAGGGATCTTGGGTTCCAAGCCCATAGATCCCTGAAAGTTGCCACACAAGCTGATCGGCTTGTTAAGCAGGAATATATTGTGCTGGATTTCATTAGCTGGGGGATTGAGTTTTTAAGCCATGAAGTTATGATGCAACTCTGTAGAGCCCTGGTTAGATCCCACTTGGAATATTGTGTTCAGTTCTGGACCCCTCATTACATGATGGATGTGGAAGCTTTAGGGAGGGTAAAGAGGTGATTTACCAGGATGCTGCCTGTACTGGAGAGCATGTCTTATGAAGAAAGGTTGAGGGAGCTAAGGCTTTTCTCATTGGAGTAAAGAAGGCTGAGGGGTGACTTGGTAGAGGTGAACACGATGATGAGAGGCAAAGAGAGAGTGAATAGTGAGAGCCATTTTTTACCCTGACATAAACAGCTATTACAAGGGGGTATAATTTTCAGGTGATTCTCGGATGATTAAGGGGAGTTTTCAGAGGTAGGTTCGTTACATAATGAGTGGTGGGTGAGTGGAATGCATTGCCAGTGGTGGCAGTAAAATTAGATGCATGAGGGACATTTAATATACTTCTGGATAGGCACATGGATGATAATAAAATGAAGGGTACGTCGGTTAGTTTGATCATACAGTCGGATTAAGGGTTGGCATGGCATCATGGCCGAAGGGTCTTGTGCTGTACTGTTCTGTGTTCTGTGTCTGTATGGTAAACTGGGTAATAAGCTCAGATCAATGTAAACGGATATGGCATTCAGGAGGAGCGTGGGAACTGGTTACAAAATTGGGCTTGATGGTAGGAGACAGAGGGTGATGAGAGACATTTTGTTTTTCTCACCGGAGGCATGTGATCAGCGGTGTAGTGGGCCACTGTTGTTTGTCATTTGGATAAATGGTTTGGATGGGAATATTGGTTTTGTGGTAAGTAAGTTTTCTGTGTGGCACTGAAATTGCTGGTAAAGTGGACAGTGAAGAAGGTTATCTGTGATACAACAGGATGAACAGTACTGCTGGGATAGTGGGCTGAAGAATAGCAGATGGAGTTTAATTAGATAAATGTAAAATGTTCCATTTTGGTGAAACAAACCAGGGTGGGACTTGTCCAGTTAATGTTCGGGCCCTGGGTAGTGATGTCAGTCAGAGACCCAGGGATGCAGGTAGACAGTTCTTTGAGTGTGGTGTCACAGGTAGACAGGCTGGTGAAGCAGGCGTTTGGGATGGTTACCTTCATTGGTCAGAGCATTGAAAGTAGGAGAAGGATGTCATTTGTATCTGTACAAGGCATTGGCAAGACCACCATGAAACCATTGTTGATCAGCAGGAAGAACTCATTAGATTCACTTACCACCTTTACTGAAGGACATCTGACATTCTAACCTGGTCTGGCCTCCACGTGAATCCAGATCCACAGCAATATAGCCGACCCTGATCTGCCCTCTGGGCAATTAGCAGTGGGGGCAAAGAATACTGGTCCAATCAGTGACCCCCACATCCCATGCATGAATAAATAAAAAATTATATGTCCCTCCCTACCTCTGCAAACCCCTCCAGCTGCAGCAATCCGTACTGGCTTTGTAACACCGTTCAGGCCCTGAACACTCTCTGTAACACTCTCACCACCTCCAGCACCTTCACCTCTCCCTGTTCGTATCGTGTCATTAAGCCCTGACAATTATTCCCCTTCCCACCGCCTTCTTCCTGCTAGCAGACCCGCTGCAATCCCTTTTAAACATACTCGTAAAACACTCTTTCACTTCAGGATTTTAAGTACTTTGTAGTGATCTTCTAAGCCTCATAATCTAATATGATCCATTTTGTCCTTAATGAGGGATGGGAGGAAATTTCTTGCTGAAGTTTTGTCTATTTCAATCGAATGTTCTTTTGTTAAATATTTTACACTGTTCCTTCAAATGTTTTCCACTGTTCATTTACAGACACATATTTCAGTCTGTTTCGCCTCTTTACCTTGGTCAGTTCTCATCTCAAACCCATGTAATTGGCTGTTTTTGTTTCTAGTTGTAGCTTGTCCTTTCTGTGATTCACTTTAAAGCTATATATTTCTTTAAACTGCACTTTCTCATAATTTCCCAGAGGATCTCGCCGGGTGACATTACTTATTCACTAAGTTTCATCACACAACGGTCGCTCTGAGATAGTTATGTCCCTCGCCAGTTGCACAATGTGTTATTCAAAGAAACACTGAAAAAAAATTCTGAACTCCTCTTCCAATATTGCTCTTGTCAGTGTGAATGTCCCAGATTTTGGGAATATTGAAATTTCCCAAAATTATCACAATGCTTTTATTAAAAATTCTAATTGATTCCTGTTTATTGCAGTGATGAGCAATGAAATGCTGTTCGGTGGCTAAAACTGTCCTGCTGCTTGTGTTCTTGGCAAGTAGTAGCCAGAATTTACATTCAGACTGACTGTACTTCATGGTCTGCGGCCAAATGCTTTCTCTGTAATGCCTTTGTTATCCATTATTGTTAGCGTTACCCATTTTGCCTGAGTTTGCACAAGGTTGTGAACCATTGAATATTTGTGTTCCACCTTTTGTTCACCCTGGAACCATGTCTCACTGTTATCTAAATCTCTTTTATCTCTGTGTCACAAATCCATTCTACCCTATTGCAGAGACTTTGTCCATTCCAAATAAAACATAACTTTCTCTTCCCCACAATTTCCTGTCACAAACCGATTCACTGATGTACAGTTTTAACTAAACTTTTTCCCATCCCGTTCCTTTCTGCTTGTCTTCAGGCACATCTCCATGCTGTACCATTGCTTCATCTTTTCTATTTGGATTTGGAAAGCTCCTTTCACCTGAACCCTGTCCCTGCATCCTCTCAGTCAGTTTACAGTCCTGTCTATAAACCTACCGACATGATTGGCCAGGACACTGGTCCCAGCACATTTCCAGGGGAACCCAGTGCAACGGGATTGTTTTTATTAACTCATGGGATATTGGTATCTCTGTCTGATCTGCCTTTCTTTCCCAGCCCTAGCTTCCCTTGAACTGAGTAACTTGCTCGGCCATTTCAGAGGGTCATTGAGAGACAAACACTTTGCTGTGAGTATTTTGTGCAGACTACGTGAGGATAGGCAGATGTCCTTCTCGAAATGACAAATGCTTGTATTTTTTGTACATCAGCAATTGTCTCATATTTATTTATGGATTATTAATTATTATCTTTAAAAGTATTGTTTTCAAATTCCCCCATTTCTGATGGTGGGATTCAAACATGTCTCCCCTGAACATTAGCTGAGGTTTTAAATACATGCTCTAGCAATAATACCATCACTTCGCCTGCTCACTGGTTGCTCCTTCCTGAACAGTTATACCATCATGAAGCAGAACCCCTTCTTCCCACACAATTGATTGATTCTGAGACCTTCCGACACGATTGTTTGAGCCTGATACCTTCCAGCACTCTGGTGATATCACACAGTATCTCTCTCCATGTGGTATCCCTCACTGTGTGGATCTAATTGCTGCCTCTGTCAATTCCCCTAGCTCTTATAGTTACTTCAGATCCTGAGTCAACAGAATTCTCCACTCCAGAGAGACGCAGCAAGGATGGAGTCTGGGATTTTCCAGATCTCTGTTTTACTCAGGACCATTCTCCATGTGTAACTCTCACTACATCAGTATAAATTCCAATTCTGTCTATTTGTCTGTCTCCTGTAGGTACTCAGGAAGGTCCTGACTCAATAGATTTCACAGCTGCTGGGTGTCTCGTCCATCACCACATTGAAGATGGTTTGTCAGCCAGAGAGACCATGGGCAGGGAGATCTGGAGCCTTCAATAAATCCTGCAGTGAGGTAAGATCACTCAACGTGCACAGAGCAGAGAGCAATGAGAGGGCTCCATATATCGGCTAACAAGACATGACATAGATACAGTGCTGGAGGGGGAGTAGAGTACAGACAAACCTCAGGCTTAATCACCACCCCTGCTGTAAGTTTTGTTGTACTCAGACAGTACCGGAAGTGTCACAGTTACCAATCCAGGCCTGTGCTGTCTTAGTGAGCATCAGTGCAACAGAGGGGAAAGCAGGCTTCCCAAGAGAGGGTGGGAATGCTGCCTGGGATTTCTCTTCTGTATTTCCCTCTCCAGAATTGTATCTATAGCATGTCGCATGGACCGGTGTCTTCAATAATTTTTAACTCCTATAACAGTTCCTGACCCTGTAACCTCCTCCCTTCCCTATAGTCCGTCCACATATTTGAAATGTACTGCATTCCAGCCTACCATCCCTATCTCTGTAACTTGCTTCAGTGTCTACAACATGCCTTATCTCGGTCGTCTCCTCCTCAAATGACACAGTCATGCAGCACGGAAACAGAACCTTTGCTTTGATCCAACTAGTCGATGCTGAACACGGTTCCTGAACGAGTCGCGTTTCCCGATAATTGGCCCGTATCCCTTCAAACCTTCTCCTCTCCATGTATCCACCCAAATGTCTTTTCCATGTTGTCATTATGCTTCTCTCCATCACTTCCCCTGGCAGCTCATTCAATGCTCTCTGTGAAAAATGTTCTCCTCTGATCCCTTTTAAGCCTTCCCTCTCCCACCTCAAATTTCTGCCCTCTAGTTATGGACTCCTCTACCCTGGGGTAGAGACCTTCACTATTCACCTTACCTGTACCCCTCATGGTTTTATAATACTTTATAAGGTCACCCCTCAGCCACCTACACCCAATGGAAATACGAAGGACAATGATATAAATATTTCTGCTCGTGTCCCTGCCACTACTTTGCTACAATGTTCTGGGATACAGTTGTTCAGGACCTTGGGCTTTTTCTACATTTGTGTTCTAAGACCTCCAGCACCATCTCTCCTGTAATGGGGACTCTCTACAAGCCATCACTGTTTCTTTCCCTTTGTTTCCTAGTCTTTGTCCACAGTACGTTCTGACATGAAATATTCATTTAGGGTCTCGCCCATCACCTGAGGGGCCTTATTGTCTCTCTAGTTGTTTTTTTGTACTTGTATGCTGTATAATTTCCTTGCATTCTCCTTAACCTTATCTGCCAAAACTATCTCATTCCCACTGTTGTGCTTTCCAGCTTATCCACCTGTCCTTGGAAGTCAAACCCTCCAGTATCAGTAACATCTTCATTAATCTTTGCTCCGTGTACAGTTTCAGAAAATGCTTCCTAAATCGGGAAAATCAGGATTCTACCCAGTACTCCAACTGGGGACCCAGCAATGTCTTGTCCAGCCGTACCATGATGTACCAGCTCAATGCTCTGACCCCATGAGGGCAAGTGTACCTAATCCGCTTTCACCATCCTGTTCACCTGTGACACCACTGACAAGGAACAATGTCACTGCACCCCTTGGTCTCACTGTCTGTTCGACAGCATTGAACAGGGCCCTACCATTAACAGTATTAGTCATCCCGGTTTTGTCTTAACAAAATCCATTAATTAAAATCCATCTTTCATTCCTTGACCCACTTGTCCAGTTGATCAAGAGCCTCTTCGATAACTGTCTTCACTCCCCACTGTAACACTTATTTTGTTTACTAACGATGATTCCTATATTCTCGTTTATGTAAATAATGCACATGTGGGTCAAGCACCTATCCTTGTGGCACACCGCTGGTCAGAGCTTCCAGTCCACACAACAACTCTCTCCCACTACCCTCTGTCTCTTACTGTCAAGCCCATTTTGTGTCCATTTGTCTCGCTCTCCCTGATTCCATGTGATCTAACCTTATTAACCAGTGCACCACGCTAAACCCTGTCAAAGGCCTTGCTGAAGTCAGGATAGACAATGTCTACTGCTCTGTCTTCATCTATCTTCTTAATCACCTCTTCGCAAACTCAATCAAGTTTGCGAGACACTACTTTGTACACACAAAGCTGTGCTGACTATCCCTAATAAATCCTTGCCTTTCCAAATGTATGTAACTCCTGCCCTACAGAATCGCTTCCAACAACATTCGCACCACTGACATCAACTAATTGGTCTTTTGGCCCCTGGATTTCCCTCGCAGCCTTTCTTAAATACTGACACAGCATTAGTCACCCTCCAGACTCCCAGCTCAATATCTGTAGCTGTCTTTGATCGAAATATCTCTCTAAGGGGCCCCGCAATTTTGTTCCCTAACTCCCCTCCCCCCCCCCCCTCCCGCCCCCAAATGTCATGGGATATACCTGATTAGTTCCGAGAGAGTTGTCTACTTTTTATGCGTTTTAATACTTTCAGCACCTCCTGTTCGCCAATGTGGACTCTTGTGAAGACATCACTGTTTATTTCCCTGACTTCCCCAGAGTTTCTCCACAGTAAGTTCTGACGTGACATTTATGTTCAAACTGATAGAATTGTGGTAATTCTGCCACAGTGCTCCCCGACAGACACTTCAGTCCCAGTCCCTACTTTTGTTTCCCAAGGGGAGGTCAGGTTTTATCCCTTTCTGCAGTCAGGCCATTTCCATATTGACTGAGACAGTTTTCTTGAACATCCTGAACGAATTCTTCCTATCTAAGCTGTATACATTATGGCAGTCCCAGTCTAGTTATGGAAAGTTAAAATCCCCGACCATTACAACCCTATTATTCTTAGATATCTGAGATCTCCTGATATATTTGCTGCTCTATTCCCCGTTGACTATTGGAGGCCTGTACTACAGTCATATCAAAGTGATGACTCATTCTTATTTCTCAGTTCCACTAAGAGAATTTCACTGGGCGATCCCCAGGCAAACCCTCTCTAAGTGCTGCAGTGATTTTTTTCACTAATCAAGAACTCCACTCTCCCTCCACTTTTGTTTCCTGTTCTGTCCTTCCTCTAGCATCTGTCCCTGGAACATTGAGCTGCTGGTCCTGTCCCTCCCTCAGCTGTTGTTCTGTAATACCTGTGATATTTCAGTCCCGTGTTCCCATCCATGCCATGCGCTCATCTGCCTTATCTGTCAGGCCTTTTACATCAAAGTAAGTGCAGTTTTATTGATCGGTTTTCCCTCATTGCCTGCTCTGCTCTTGCCTGCCTTATCGATTGAAATGACTCTTTGAAATTCAGTCCCAACCTCAGCCTTCAGACTCTAGCCTGAGACCATCCCCCTCACTGTGGACAACACCCTCACCCTTCATGTCATCTGTAAACCTTCTGCTATCACATCCAACTCATGAATGTACATAATAAACAGCGATGGTTCCTGCACAGATCCCTGTGGTACACCCGCTGGACAAAGGCTTTCAATCACAAAACCAACCCTCCACCAATTGCGGAGCCAATTTACCAACGTACCTTGGATCCCATGGGATCTTCCCTTTAGGACCAGCCTTCCATGTGGGACCTTGTCAAAGGCCTTAATGAACTCCAAGGAACCCACATCATCTGCACTGCCCTCATCAATATTTTTAATCGTAATTTCAAAGAAAACTCCACTGAATTCATCAGACAGGATCTTCCTTTGCCAAATCCGTGCTGACTATCCCTAATTGCTTCCTGCCTTTCCAGTTATTGATTCAAACTGTCCCTCAGAATTGTTCCCAATAATCTCCCTCCCCCTGCTGTCAGACTGTCTGCTCTGTAATTACCTGGCCTATCCTTTGGGTCCAGTGACCACAACTGTCTTCGTTTTAACATTGTTATGGAAAAAGATTAGACAGATTGACAGATTACGGTGTGAAATTGGAGCAGGGCCAGATTTGGGGCCATTAGGCAGGATCGAGCAGAGGTAGATTGGGTGAATTAAAAATCACACAACACCAGGTTATAGTCCAACTGGTTTATTTTGAAGCACTAGCTTTCGAAGCGCAGATGATCATCCTAAAAGATGAAAGGCTGAAACTAAATGTGTTTGATATTACATTCCATGACACTGCTATCCTGTTGCTATAAATTCTGAGCCCTATGATTGTCCTCCACAACCACCTGATGAACACACAGTGCTCTGAAACCTAGTGCCTCCGAATAAACCTGCTGGACTGGAACCTGGTGTTGTGTGATTTTAAACATTGTCCACCCCATTCCAACAACGTCTCCTCCACATTATGATTACAATCGATTGGGCAAGTCTGTTTGAAGGAAAAGGAATGACTGACAAATGGGAGGCTTTTAAAAGTGTGATCTCAGGAATCCAAGGCCAGTGTGTTTGAGTGAAGGGAAAATCTGGCAGGTTCAGAGATCCCTGGCTGATGAGAGATCTTGAGGCTCTGTTCAGGAAAAAGAAAGCAGCATACATTGACTTTAAGCTATTTGTATCTTTTTCCAGTCCGAAAGATACAATCAATCTGTGGAAACCGTACAATCCTCTCAGGTCCGTGCAGCACTCCTGATCTGTAGAACTCACTCCAATGCCTGTGACTATCTGATTCACTTCCGAAAAGACTCACTATATGTGTAACATCCTCCCGTGGCTATCTCCTACCCTGTCAATGCAAGCTGTTCCAGTCTCTCCATCTCGCCACTCATCTCCATAACCTTCTCCAGCTCTTACACCCCTATCTGTGGAAACGTCACCCTCCCCGACAACCCATCCCAATTTGACAAAACTGCAGGAGGTTACTAATGCTCCCTTATCCGTGAAACTGTCTCTAACCAAAATTACTGTCCTTTCCTCCTGGTAAAAAATGTCCGACTCCACATCCTCTATATCGAAATAACCTGCAGAACTTTATTCTTTCTTTAACTATAAACATCTTCACTCGCGACTGCACTCCACATAGCTGTGTGTTCTTCTAATCTATAAAACCGTCTTGATTTCTATAAGCTGCTCCATTCACCAAAACCACTGCTGTCTGTGTGAAACTCCCCATCCTACCAACATCCTTCACCTGTAAACTGCTCCATCCCTTCCAATCTCCCCATCTCCATGAACACCTGTAGGCCCTACTTTCGAGGAGCTATGGACCTGCATTCCCTCGGACATTACCAGGATCTGATCAGGTGTACCCTTGAACTCTGTGGGAAGCTAGGGAAGTGATTGCTGGGCCCCTTGCTGAAATATTTGTATCATCGATAGTCCCAGGTGAGATGCCAGAAGACTGGAGGTTGGCTAGTGTGGTGCCACTATTTAAACAAGATGGTAAGGAAAAGCCAGGGAACTACAGACCGGTTCGCCTGACATCAGTGGTGGGCACGTTCAAGGAGGGAATCATGATTTGCATGTATTTGGAAAGGCAGTGTCTAATTAGGGATAGTCAGCATTGCTTTTTGTGTGGGAAATCATGTCTCAAGAAATTGAATTGAGGTTTTTGAAGAAATAACAAAAAGGATTGATGAGAGCAGAGCAGTCAATGTGAGCGATATGGACTTGAGTAAGGTGTTCGCAAAGTTTCCACATGGGAAATTGGTGAGCAAGGTTAAATCTCAGGGAATACAGGGAAAACCAGCCATTTGGTTCCAGAACTGGTTTGAAGCTAGAAGACAGAGGGTGGTGATGGTGTTTTTCAGACTGGAGACGTGTAACCAGTGGAGTACCACAAGGATCGGTGCTGGATCCACTATTTTTGTTATTTATATAAATGATTTGGATGTGAACATAGGAAGTGTAGTTAGTAAGTTTGCAGATGACACCAAAATTGGAGGTGTTATGATAGCGAAGAATGTTACCTCAGATCTGGATCGGGTGGGTCAATGGGCTGAGGTGTGGTAGATGGAGTTTAATTTAGATAAATGTGAGGTGCTGCATTTTGAGAAAGCGAATCCCAGCAGGACTTATGCACTTAATGGTATGTTCCTGGGGAGTGTTGCTGAACAAAGAAACTTTGGAGTGCAGGTTCATGGCTCCTTGAAAGTGGAGTTGCAGGTAGATAGGATAGTGAAGAAGGTGTTTGGTATGTTTGCGTTTACTGATCAGAGCATTGAGTAGAGGAGTTAGGACGTCACGTTCTGGCTGTACAGGACATTGGATAAGTCACTTTTGGAATATTGCGTGCAATACTTGTCTCCTTCCTATCGGAAGGATGTTGTGTAAATTTAAAGGTTTCAGAAAAGATTTACAAGGATGTTGCCAGGATTGGAAGATTTGAGCTACAGCAAGAGGTTAAATGGGCTGGGGTATTTGAGGCTGATGGGTGACCATACAGAGATTTATAAAATCATGAGAGGCATGGATAGGTTTAACAAAGAAGGGCTTTTCCCTGAGGTAGTGGAGTCCACAACTGAACAGCCTAGCTTCAGGGTGAGAGGAGAAAGATACAAAAGGCAGAGGGTGATGCATGTATGGAATGAACTGCCAGAGGAAGTGGTGGAGACTAGTACAATTATTGCATTTAAAAGGCATCTGGATAGGTATACGAACAGGAAGGGTTGAGGGGGTTTTGGGCCAAGTGTTGGCAAATAAGATGATATTATGTTAGGATATGTGGGTGGCGTGTACGAGTTGGACACCGAAGGCCCTGTTTCTGTGCTGTACATCTCTATGACTGTAAATGTTTTCCACTGTCCATTACCAGTCACACACTTCCCTGTTTCCCCTGTTTACCTTGGCCAGTTCCCCTCTCAAATACATATCAATGGCTTTGGTTGTGATTGTAGGATGTGCTTTATGGTCACTTTAAAGTTCTTCATCTCTTTGAATTCCACTATACCACAATTTCCCAGACGATATCTCAGTGTGACATTACTTCTTCACTCAACTTCATCACCCAATGATCGATCTGAGACAGTCACATCCCTGGCCATTTACTCAATGTGTTGTTCAAAGAAACACTGACACAACCATTCGGAGAGGAGTTCGGAGAATATCATTTTAGACAAAGATGGAAGTCTCCCAAAATTATCACAGTGCCTTTGCATTACACAAGAATTCATTGGAATGTGTAACAGTGTTGAGCAATGAAATATTGTTAGGCAGCCTAAAAACTGTTCTCTCCTGCTTGTGTTTTTGACATGCATTCCTCATAATCTGCATTCACACTGATTCAGCTGCATCATCTGAGGCCAAATGCTTTCTCTGTAATGCCTTTGTTACCCATTACTGTCAGGGCTACCCATCCTGCACTCCCTGACACCCCTCAAGGATGTGTACAATAGAATATTTATGTTCCACCTTTTGTTTCTCCTGTAACCACATTTTTCTGGTGACCGAATATTATTTAATCTGTGTCACAAGTCTATTATCTTAATGCAGATGCTTCGTCTATTCCAAAGAAAGAATATTGAAACTAACTTTTTCCCAGAATTGCCTGTCACAGCCTAATTCACTGATGTAAAGATATAGTTAAACTCTGTCCCATCCTGTTCCTTTCTGCTTGTCTTCAGCCACATTCCCATGCTGTTCCGATGCTTCACTTTTTCTCTTTGGATTTGGAAAGCTCCTTTCACCTGAACTTTTCTCCGCATTCTCTCTGTCAGTTTAAAGCCCTGTCCATAAACCAACTGACACGATTGGCCAGGACACTGCTCCCAGCATGGTTGTTTTCAATTCACTCGTGAGATGTTGCTGTCTCTTTCTGGCCAGCATTTCATGTCCACCTCCAAGCTGCACTTGAGCTGAGTTGCTTGCCAGGTCATTTCAGGGGGCAGTGGAGAATCAGACGCGTTGCTCTGCGTCTGGAGTCACATGTAGGCCAGACCTGCTGTCGATAACCGATTTCCTTCCTTAAAGGCTATTAAGCAGTTAGATGGGTTTAGCTGACACCGGCATTAAATTCTGGATGAACAGTCTGGTGAGAATAACGTGAGGTCATCAGCTGTCCCACTCGTAGTTCACCCGTCACTGAGTACTGATCCCCGTGCACCATGAATCGAAACCCTTTCACCATGACCGTTGTTTGATCCTGACACTTTCCTGCACTCTGGTGATAGCACTCATTATCTCTCCATGTGGTATCCCTCACTGTGTGGATCTAATTGCTGCCTTTGTCAGCTTCTCTCACTCTTGCAGCTGGTCTGAGATCCTGAGCCAAAATAATCCTCTGATCAACAATAGCACAGACCAGGGACAGAGACTAGGATTTTTGTGATCTCTGCTGGACTCAGTTCTACTCTACATGAGCTGAAAATGTGTTGCTGGAAAAGCGCAGCGAGTCAGGTAGCATCCAGAGAACAGGAGAATCGACGTTTCGGGCATAAGCCCTTCTTCAGGAATCTCCTGTTCCCTGGATGCTGCCTGACCTGCTGCGCTTTTCCAGCAACACATTTTCAGCTCTGATCTCCAGCATCTGCAGTCCTCACTTTCTCCTACTCTATATGAGCCATCCTCACTGCATCAGTCTAATTTTCCTTTCTGTCTATTTCTCTCTCATGCAGGTAATCAGGAGGTTGCTAAATCCTGTCTCTTTCATCACCTCGTTGAAGATGCTTGGTTAGCCAGAGAGAGATGGAGAGCGAGGTCTGGAGCCTTCAGTAAATCCTGCAGCCGGTAAGATCACTCACAGTAAACAGCACATGGAGGAGTTTGTGGCTTTCTGTATTCAGACACGGAAGACAAGACATAGATACAGAGCTGGGCAATGAACAGCAACATTCTAGGCTTCATTCCCACCATCGAGTAACGGTCCTGCTTTCACCTTTGCTGTACTGGTCCTCACTGAGACAGCACAGAAGTCCCAAGCATCAATCCTGGCCCATATTGTAGTAGTGATCTCTGTAATATCCTCCAGTCCCGATGATCCTTCCTCTGTTTGGAAGCTTCTCTCGTCCACACAATGCCCTCTGTTTCTGTCAGGTTCTCCAATCCCTAGCACCCTAATCCCAAAACTTCGCCAGTGGATACTAAATTCCTTCATCCCTGTAAACCCCACAGTCTTGTCTGTCCCTGTGAGCCCCTCCTAACAACACCACTCTCTATGTCAATGCATTTGCCTTAAACCTCTCCATCTGTCCCTATCTGGGTAAACTTCTCCAGCTCCTACAACCCTTCCTTTCTGTGAAAAAATCAGAACTTCCTTATCGTTCTCCAAACCTTCAGTCTTAATCTATATAAACTTCACCCTGTCCCCACCAACCCGCCTGACCACAGGAACCTCTTCCAATTTGTACAACCCTCCCCATCTGTGTAACTGTCTCCATACCAGTAACATGGCATTCTCCATTGCCTTCCTATCTATGTAGTCTTCCTGAACCTGGAAGCTTTCTTATATCTGTGAACGTGTTCAGTCGCTACAACCTTCCATATCTCTGTTAGTACACACAATAATCTTCTCCCTGAAACACCCCCTGTTTGTGCCTCTCAGTCTGCCTGCCTCTCCTTTTATCCATCCCTATCCCTATCTCCAGAAGCTAATCCAGCTCCCTCTAGCTCTATAAATTCCTCCAATTACCCAAACCCCTTTGACCTTCTGACATTCTTGACAAGATGTAACTCTGTTTAACGCTAATATCCTCGAGCTACTGTAAGCCTCCATATCTCCTGTAATCTGTACCATTATTTTCAACCCCCACCCCCACACCCCCCCCCCCACACCCCCTCCCCCCCACTGCTGAGGAATGACTCCCTGCATTCGACATAAGGGAGATGGAATGACAGTGAACAGATATGATGGAACCATCATTCCGGAGATGTAGCTGCAGAATGACCATCGCTGGGAAGGGAATATTGAAGGATTGTTGGGATCGAGGCAGGCTAGGCAAAAAGGCAACAAGGTGTGAAGAAAGGATGAGGTTAGTGCAGTAATGAAATTGCCACGTGGAACTGAAGTCAAAATTTGGAGGCGATTTGGATGGAGCTGGGAATGAACAAACAGCAGCAATCATTGGGCGGAATTCTTTTATAGGGACCAACCAGTGATAGGAATGCAAATATGGCTACAGTCAGGACACTGAATATACTTGTAGCAAGGGCAGTACAGTATCTGTGTGTGACAGTGGTCTCCATCCGCACGAGATAACTAATGAGTATCAGTGCTAGGATCCTGGATTGTATACTAGATGGTTTTCAATAACGTCATTGAACAGACAGAGATTGGAGGGATATGGACCATGTGGGGGCAGATGGCATGTGTTGAGAATATCATCATGGTCGACACAGCCATGGTGGGCCGAAGGGCCTATTGCTGTGCTGTACTTTCTAATTTCCTACTTTCCAGCATCTACCTGATCAAAGCTCTTCTGAATCTTGAATCTTACATTCACTTTTTCTCTCATGTTTTCTAAACTTCAATGGGTTCAACCTCAACCTACTCCATCCCTTATTGGGAAATTCATCCATTCCCAGGACCAACCAAGGGACCCTTCTCTGACCTGCCTCCAATATAAGCATATCTTTTCTTCGGGCACTCACACTGTTCATAGTATTCTGGGTGTGGTCTGACTTATATCTCGTATAGTTTTAGCAAGACCTTCCTATTTTTAGGCTCCATTCCCTTTGTAATAAGTCGCAGCATTTGATTAGTCTTCTCTATTACCTGATGACTCTGTAAGCTACCTTTTTCAGATTGATAAACAAGAACTCCCTCAACCCTTTCTGCTGCCTGTCTGAAACCAAATAGTGTTAGCCTGACAGTAAGTCAGGAGCATGCTGAAAGGAGTGAGAAAAGACCTATCAATAAAAAAATAACTGAAACCTTAGAAACACATTTTATAAAGGAGAATGTGTTTTTGAGCCTGTTGGATTTGTTGGTGTGAATGTGAATGGCAGAATAGCTAAGGGTGTGGGGATGTGGTGGTATGGGGGAAATGTACTATATGAATTTTCAGAAGCCTTGATGCACGTTTCAGTAAGGTCTAAAGAATAACTTGGAAGAGAATAGGGCCCCTTCAATATCAATAAGGTCGCCTATGTGTGGAACCTGAGGAGATGGGTGAGATCTTAAACAAAAAAAAAATCTTGTCTGAATTTACTATGTAGAAAGACATGGAGGATCGGGAGCTTGAGGCAATAAATAGTGATGTCTTGGAAAGAATCCTCAACAGAGAAGAGAAAGTGCTGGAATCTTAAAACAAATAAAGGTAGAGCAATCCTCAGTAGCTCATTAGGTTTATTCTAGAACACTGTGGGAAGCTAGGGAAGAGATTGCAGTGTCGCGAACAGAGATATTTATATTATCAACAGACACAGTGAGGTGCCGGAAGACTGGAGGGTGGTTAATGCTGTAAGGGCTGCAGTGAAAAGCCAGGAAATTACAGTCCAGTGAGCCCAGTGCTGGGTAAGTTGTTGGAGGAGGTTTTGAGAGAAAGGAGCTACATATATTTGGAAAGGCAAAGGCTGATTAGAGATAGTCAGCATGGCTTTGTGAGTGGGAAACCGTGTTTCACAAACCGAATTGACTCTTCGAAGAGGTGGCCAAGAGATAGATGAAGGCGGAGCAGTCAATATTGTCTACATGGACTTCAGCAAAGCTTTTGATTAGGTTCCAAGGGATGTACGATATCTCGTCCAGAGGAACAACGACGCTTCCATAAGGTTGAGGACACTAGGATCGTTAGATCTCTATAGGGTTACATGGGGGCGGCACGATGGCTCAGTGGTTAGCATGGCTGCCTTATAGCACCAGTGACCCGCTTTCAATTCCAGTCCCAGGCGATTGTCTGTGTGGAGTTTACACGTTCTCCCCATGTCTGCGTGGGGTTCCTCCAGGTGCCCCAGGTTCCACCCACCGTTCAGAGATGTGTAGATTAGGTGATTCAGCCATGCTATATTACCCAGTGTTCAGGGAAGTGCAGGATTGACACATTAGTCAGGGTAAATGGAGAGTAATAGGGTGGGGGAATGGTTTTCGGCGGGATGTTCTTCAGAAGGTCCATATGGAGTTGTTGGGCCAAATGGCCTGTTTCCACACTCTGGAGACTCTCTGAAGGTAGCCAGGAAAGAACTGAAAAATTGACTTAGGACAGCTAGAATGGGACATGCAAAAGCTTTTTTGGGAAAGATTAAGGAAAACCGTAAGGCATTCTCCACTTATGTGAGGAACAAGAGGATGGTCAGAGTGAGGGTAGGGCCGGTCAGGGATATTGGAGGGAACATGCGCCTGGAGTGACAGGGGTTAGGGAAGATCCTTAATGCATACTGTGCTTCAGTATTCACTACTGTGAGGCACCTTGTCATTTGTGAGGACAGCGTGAAAAGGACTGATATATATAAACAGGTGGATGCTAAGAAGGAGGATGTGCTAAGATTTGTGTAAAACATAAAGATAGATAAGTCTGTTGGACCAGACGGGATATGCCCAAAGTTACTACAGGAAACGATTGCTGCACCTTTGGTACCAGATGATTGGAGGGTAGCAAATGTTACTTCCTTGTTCAAGAAAGGGAATAGGGATAATCCTGGGAATTACAGACTTCACTTTCTTATGTCTGTGGTATTCAATTTATTGGAGAGGACTCTGAGAGACTGGATTTATGACTCTGTAGAAAACTATAGTTTGATTAGAGATAGTCAGCGTGGCTTTGTAAGGGACAGGTCTCTCCCTCACAAATCTTATTGAATCCTTTGTGGCTCATTCAGAAAGTACAGAGGCATGGGATACAGGAAACCTGTCTGGATACAGAATTCCTGGCTCATGGAAGACAGAGGATGGTGATAGATGAGAAGCATTCAGTATGGACCTCGGTGAACAGTGGTGTTCTGCAGGTATCAGTTGAAGGACCTCTGCTATTTGTGTTTTTTTATAAACGATTCGGATGTGGGTGTGGAAGAATGGGTTAGTAATTTTGTCAATGACATGGAGGTTGGTGGAGTGGTGGATAGTGTGGAGGTCTGTTGTAGGTTGCAGCAGGGTATTGACAGGATGCAGAGCTGGACTGAGAATTGGCAGATGGAGCTCAATCTGGAAAAGTGTGAAATGATTCATTTTGGAAGGCCGAACTTGAATGCAGAATACAGGGTTAAAGGCAGAATACTTGGCTGTGTTGTGGAACAGAGGGATCTTGGGTTCCACGTCCATCGATCCCTCAAAGTTGCCACCCAAGCTGATAGGGTTGTAATGAAGGAATATGTTGTGTTGGCTTTCAGTTGATGGGGGATTGAGTTTTATAGCAGTGAAGTTATTCTGCAACTCTATAGAGCCCGAGTTAGACCCCACTTGTGATGTTATGTTCAGTTCTCATCCCCTCATTACAGGAAGGCAGTGGAAGCTTAGGGACGGTAAATTGGAGATTTACCAGGATGCTGCCTGTGCTGGAGCGCATGTCTTATGAAGAAAGGTTGAGGGAGGTTCGGCTTTTCTCATTGGAGTGAAGAAGGGTGAGGGGCGAGTTGGTAGAGGTGAACAAGATGATGTGAGGCACAGAGAGAGTGAATAGTAGAGACTTCTTTATATCATGGCATACATGGTGGATGGTTAAGGAGAGATTTCAGATGCAGGTTATTTACACAAAGTTTGTGTGGGGGGTGTGGAATGCACGGCCAGCGGTGGTAGGAGAGTCAGATACATTAGGGACATTTAATACACTCATGGATAATACATTTAATACACACATGGTGGCAGTAAAACGAAGGGTATGTAGGTTCGTTTGATCTTACAGTCGGATAAAAGGTTGGCGTGGCATCATGGCCGAAGGGCCGTGGGTTGAACTGTTCTGTGTTCTACGTTCTGTATGGTAAACTGGGTAATAAGCTCAGATCAGTGTAAAAGGATATGGCATTCAGGAGAAGCTAGTGAACTGGTTACACAGTTGCCTTGATGGTTGGAGACAGGGTGATGGGATACATGTTGTTTTTCTGACTGGAGGCATGGGACCAGGGGTGTAGTGGGTCCCCTGTTGTTTGTCATTTGGATAAATGGTTTGGATGGGAATATTAGTTTCATGGTAAGTAAGGTTTTTGGATGATACTGACATTGGTGGTAAAGTGGACAGTGAAGAAGGTTATCTGTGATACATCAGGATGAACAGTACTGCTGGGATAGTGGGCTGAAGAATAGCAGATGGAGTTTAATTAGATAAAGGTGAAGTGCTTCATTTTGATGAGACAAACCAGGTGGGACTTGGACAGTAAATGTTTGGGCCCTGGGTCGTGTTGTCAATCAGTGACCCAGGGATGCAGGTACACAGTTCATGTTGTCTGAACAAGACATTGGTGCGGCCACCATAAAAGCATTGTTGATCAGTTGGAAGAACTCATTAGGTTCACTTACCTCCTTTAGTGAAGGACATCTGACATTCTAACCTGGTCTGGCCTCCACGTCAATCCAGACCCACAGCAATATAGCCGAGTCTGATCTGCACTCTGGGCAATTAGCAGTGGGGGCAAAGAATACTGGTCCAATCAGTGACCCCCACATCCCATGCATGAATAAATAAAAATGCAGATGTCCCTCCCTACCTCTGAGCACACCTCCATCTGCAGAAATCCGTACTGGCTTTGTAACATCGTTCAGGCTCTGAACACTCTCTGTAACACTCTCACCACCTCCAGCACCTTCACCTCTCCCTGTTCATATCGTGTCATTAAGCCCTGACAATGATTCCCCTTCCCACTGCCTTTTTCATGCTAGCAGACCCTTCGCAATCCCTCTAATACTTACTGGTTAAACTCTCTCTCATTTCAGGATTTTAAGTACTTTGTAGTGATCTTCTAAGCCTCATAGTCTAATATGATCCATTTTGTCCTTAATGAGGGATGGGAGGGAATTTCTTGCTGAGGTTTTGATGTTTCAATGGAATGTCCTTTTGTTGAATATTTTACACTGTTCCTTCAAATGTTTTCCTCTGTTCATTTACAGACACATGTTTCAGTATGTTTCGCCTGTTTATCTTGGTCAGTTCTCCTCTCAAACTCATGTAATTGTCTGTTTTTGTTTCTAGTTGTAGCTTGTCCTTTCTGTGATTCACTTTAAAACTTTATGTTTATTTAAACTGCACTTTATCACAATTTCCCAGAGGATATCCCCAGGTCACAGTACTCATTCACTAAGTTTCATCACGCAACAGTCGGTCTGAGATAGTTATGTCCTTAACCAGTTGCACAATTGGTTATTTAAAGAAAAACTGAAAAAAATTCTACAATCTCTTCGAATATCACTCTTGTCAGTATGATTGTCAAAATGATATGAATATTGAAGTTTCACTAAATTATCACAATACCTTTATTAAAAGTTCCAATGAGTTCCTGTTTATTGCAGTGATGAGCAGTGAAATGCTGTTAGGTGACTAACTCTCTTCTGCTCCTTGTGTCCTTGGCAAGTAGTAGCCAGAATTTACCTTCAAACTGACTCTACTTCATGATCTGAGACCAAATGCTTTCTCTGTAATGCCTTTGTTATCCATTATTTTTAGTGTTGCCCATTTTGCCTGAGTTTCTGCAAGCTTGTGAAATATTGAGTATTTAATTTCCATCTTTTGTTCGCACTGTAACCACATATCTCTGGTGTTTAAATCTCTTTCACCTCTGTGTCACAAGTCCATCCACCTTATTGAAGTGACTTTGTCCATTAAAAAAAAACATAACTTACTCTTTCCCACAATTTCCTGTCACAAATCGATTCACTGATGTATAGTTTTAGTTAAACTCTGTCCCATCCTGTTCCTTTCTGCTTGTCTTCAGCCACATTCCCATGCTGTTCTGATGCATCACCTTTTCTCTTTGGATTTGGAAAGCTCCTTTCACCTGACTCCTGTCCCTGCATCTTCTCTGTCAGTTTAAAGCCCTGTCCATAAACCTATCGACATGATTGGGCAGGTGGGACCATCGGAATGAATTTTTTTAAAAAATCAAGTATGGGTTATGGGTGTCACTGGCTGACCAAACTTTCTTGCCCAGCCCGAGCTGCCCTTGAGCTGAGTAACTTGCTCGACCATTTCAAGGGTTATTGAGAGGGAAATGTTTGCTGTGGATATGTCATGCAGACCACGTGAGGATGGGCAGATGTCTTTCTTGAAAGGCAAAGTTTTTGGATTTATTGTACATCAGTAATGGATTGACAATTACTATTTTTAAAATAACTTATTTCAAATTCAACCTTCCTCCCCCGAACATTAGCTGAGGTTTGGGATACATGCTCTAGCAATAACACCACTAGGCCATCACTTCGCCTGCTCACAGGCTATTCATCCCTGAACACTGATGCCAGTGCACCATGGAGACAAACATGTTTTTCTTTCATGATTGTTTGATCCTGATACCTTCCTGCACTCTGCTGATATCACTCAGTATCTCTCCAAGTGATATCCCTCACTGTGTGGGTCTAATTGCTGCCTCTGTCAGTGTCTCTCACTCTTACAGCTGCTCCAGATCCTGAGCCTACAGAATTCTCCACTCCAGAGAGACGCAACAGCACAGGCCAGGAATGGAGACTGGGATTTTCCAGATCTCTGTGGGAATTACTGCCAGTCTCCATGTGTAATCCTCACTACGTTAGTCTAATTTCCCATCCTGTCTATTTCTCTGTCTCCTGCAGGTAATCAGGAAGCTCCTGATTCAATAGAATTCCCAATGTCTCATCCATCACCACAATGAAGATGGTTGGTCAGCCAGAGAGACAAAGGGCAGGGAAATCTGGAGCCTTCAATAAATCCTGCAGTGAGGTAAGATCACTTACAGTGCACAGAGCACGGAGCTATGAGAGGGCTCCAAACATCGGATAACAAGACATGACACAATACAGTATTGGAGGGGGAGCAGAGTACAGACACGCCCCAGGTGAATCACCAGCCCTACTGTAAGTTTTGTTGCATTGAGACGGTATCGGGAGTGTCACAATTATCAAGCCAGGCCTGTGCTGTCTTAGCGAACATCAGTATAACAGAGGGGAAAGCAGGTTTCTCATGAGTGTGTGGGAATGCTGCCTGAGATCTTTCTGCTCTGTGTTCCCCAACTGTATATATACCATGTCTCGTGGACCAGTGCCTTCAATAATTTTTAACTCCTATAACAGTTCCTGTCCCTGTAACCTCCTCCCGTCCCGATAGTCCCTCTACATATTTGAAATATACTGCATTCTAGACTACCATCTCTATCTCTGTAACTTGCTTCAATGCCTACAACATGCCTTATCTCAGTAGTCTCCCCCTCCAATAACTGGAGAAAGAGCCATGCAGAACAGAAACGGTTCCTTCCATCCAACTAGTCCACGCTGAGCACGGTTCTTGATCGAGTTGCATTTGCCTGCATTTGGTCCTGATCCCGTCAAACCTTCTCCTCTCCATGTACCTGCCCAAATGTCTTTTCCATGATGCAATTGTACTTTTCTCTACCACTTCAGCGGCAGCTCATTCAATATGTGCACCATTCTCTGTGTGGAAATTTGCTCCTCTGGTCGCTTTTATGTATTTCCTCTCCCACCTCATATTTTTGCTCTCTAGTTATGGATTCCCCTACCCTGCTGTAGAGACCTTCACTATTCACCCTACGTATACCCCTCATGTTTTTATAAACATTTATAAGGTCACCCCTAAGCCACCTACACCCAATGGAAATATGCAGGATAATGATACAAATATCTCTGCCACGGTCCCCACTGCGACTTTGCCGCAATGTTCTGGAATACACTTGTTCAGGACCTTGGGCTTTCTCTACCTTTGTTTGCTAAGACCTCCAGCACCACCTCTTCTGTAATGGGGACTCTTTTCAAGACATCACTATTTATTTCCTTTTCTTTCCTAGTCTTTGTCCACGGTACGTTCTGACATGAAATATTGATTTCGGGTCGTGCCCATCTCCTGTGGTTCCAGGCATGGATGGCCTTATTGATCTTTGAGGAGCCCTATTGTCTCTCTAGTAGCTTTTTTGTACTTGTATTCTGTAGAATCTCTTTGGGTTCGCCTTAACCTTATCTGCCAAATCTATCTCATTCCACCCATGTTGCTTTCTAGCTTATCCAGCCTCTCTGTTTCTGTCAAACGCTCCAGTATCAGTAATATCTTCGTCAATCTTTGCTCCATTTACAGTTTCAGAATATGCTTCCTAAAGCAGGAGGATCACAATTCTACACAGTACCCCAACTAGTGTCCCAGCAATGTCTGAAACAGCCGTATCATGATGTACTCAATGCTGTGACCCATGAGGGCCAGTGTGCCAAATGTTGCTTTCCCCATCCTGTCCACCTGTGACACCACTTCCAAGGAACAATGTAACTGCATTCCTTGGTCTCTCTCCGTTCGACAACACTGTCCAGAGCTCTGCCATTAATTGTGTTAGTCGTCCCTGGTTTATCTTAACAACATCCAACACCTGAATTCTGCTCCATCTTTCATTTCTTGACCCACTGGCTCAGTTGGTTAAGAGCACCTTTGATAATTGCATTCACTGCCCACTATAACACTTATTTTACTATCCACAAACTTACTAACAATAATTTATATATTCTTGTTTATGTCAATAATGCACATGCGTGACCCCAGCACCAATGCTTATGGCACACCGCTGGTCAGAGGCCCCCAGTCTGCACAACAACCCTCTCTCAGCATCCTCTGTCTCCTGCAGTCAAGCCCATTTTGTGTCCATTTGTCTTGCTCTCCCTGATCCCATGTGATCTAACCTTACGAACCAGTGCACCACGCTAAACCCTGTCTAAGGCCTTGCTGAAGTCAGGATAGACAACGTCTATTGCTCTGCCTTCATCCATCTTCTTGGTCACCTCGTCAACAAACTCTATCAAATTTGAGAGACATGACTTTGTATGCACAAAGCTGTGCTGACTCTCCCTAATCAAGTGTTGCCTTTCCACATGCATGCAAGTCCTGTCCTGCAGAATTGCTTCCAACAACATTTGCACCACTGACATCAAGCTAATTGGTGTTTATGTCCCTGGCATTCCGTCGCAGCCTTTCCTAAATGCTGGCACAACATTAGGCAACCTCCAGGCTCCCAGCTCACCACCCGTGGCTGTCAGTGATAGAAATATCATTGTAAGTTTCTTCCCTAACTTACCCCAATGTCCTGGGATATACTTGATTGGTTCCCAAGCAGTTGTCTAATTTTAATGTGTTTGAAAACCTTCAGCACCTCCTGTTCTCCAATGTGGACTTGTTTGAAAATATCACAGTTTATTTCCCTGCTTCCCCACTGTGTTTTCCACAGTAAGTTCTGACGTGAAGTGTTTGTTTTAGATCTCACCCATTTCCTGTGGGTTCACACATAGATGACTTTAAGGGGTCACATTCTGTCCCAAGTTAATCTTCTATTGTTAATATACTTTTAGAATCTCTCTGGATTTTCCTGAACCTTCTATGCCAAAGCTCTGTCAGTTCCCCTTTAGGCCCTCATGGTTTCCCTCTTAAGAGTATTACCACACCCACAATGTTCTTCAAGGGATTGACTTAATCCAGCTGGCTATAGAGGACATGTGCCCCCTTTTGCTTTGACCAGAGCCTCAATATCCCCAGTCATCCAGTGTATCCCACTTGTGTCGGCATTGTTCTTCACGCTAACAGGAATATGCTGGCCCTGAAATATTAATTTATCTCTCTTTTGAAAGTGTCCCACTTGCCCGACATTCCTTTACTTGCAAATAGCCTCCACGAATCAATTTTTGGACAGTGTTGCCTAATACCTTCTGGACTGAGGCAAGGCCCGTTTTGATCTTTAACTTGTGGACGAGGCCTGCCCTTTTCCATCGCTATTTTCAAACTAATAGAATTGTGGTGACTTTGCAGAAGTCCTGCCCCACAAACTCTTCAGCCCCTTTCTCTCCCTTGTTTCCCGAAGGGAGGTCAGGTTTTATCCTTTTCTCCAGTCGGGCCAGTTACATCCTGATTGAGTCAGTTTTCTTGAACACACTGAACAAATCCCTCCCATCCAAGCTGTGAACACACTGACAGTCCCCCAGTCTAGGTTTGGAAAGTTAAAATCCCCTACCATTGCAACCCTATCCTTCTTACAGATATCTGAGATTTCCGACATATTTGCTGCTCAATTTCGCGCTGACTACTGTGGGCTTGTAGTACAGTCATATCAAACTAATTATTCATTCTTATTTCTCAGTTCCACAACAGCTTTACTGGGCAATCCCCAGGAATATCCTCTCTCAGTGCTGCAGTGATGTTGTCACTGATCAAAAACTCCACTCCCCCTCCTCCCTTGCCTCCCTTTCTATCCTTCTTGTTGAATCTGTCCTCTGGAACAATGAACTGCGAGTCCTGTCCCTCCCTCAGCTGTGTTTCTGTAATTCCTGTGATTTCCCAGTCCCATCCTTGCATCCATGCCGTGCGTTCATCTGCCTTACCTGTCAGGCATTTTACATCAAAGTAAATGCAATTTAATTCATCAGTTTTCCCTCATTGCCTGCTGTGTTCTAGCCTGGTTATCAATTGAAATTACTCTATTGAAATTCTGTCCCAGCCTCAACCTTCAGACTGTAGCCTGAGACCATCCCCCTCACTGTGGACAACACCCTCACCTTTCATGTCATCTGCAAACCTAATAATGATACCTTCTGTTTTCATATCCGAATGATTAATGCCCCTAAGGAACAGCAATGGTTCCTGCCCAGGTCTCTGTGGTACACCCGCTGGGCAAAGGCTTTCAGTCACAAAACCAACCCTCCAGCAATTATGGGTCCAATTTGCCAACTTGCCTTGGATCCCATGGGCTCTTCCCTTTTGGACCAGCCTTCCTTGTGGGATCTTGTCAAAGGCCTTAAAGAACTCCCTGGAACCCACAACATCTGCACTGCACCCATCAGTATTTTCAGACACCATTTCAAAAAACTGAACTGATTTCACCAGACAAGATCATCCTGTATCAAATCCGTGCTGACTAACCCTAATCAATCCGTGCCTTTCCAGTTATGAATTCAAACTGTCCCTCAGAATTGTTCCCAATAATACCCCTCCCCCTGCTATCAGACTATCTGCTCTGTAATTACCTGGCCTGTCCCTGCTGATCTTGAATAAAGGAACCACATTAGTGATCCTCCAGTCATTCGGCACTTCACCTGTGGCCAGCAAAGCATTAAATATATCCGCCAGGGCCCCAGCAATCTCCTTCCTTACCTCCTACAGCAGCCTGGGGTACATTTCATTGGGCTCTGTGGATTTCTCCACCTATTTATGCCTGTGAAAACATTTAATACCCCCTCCTTATTGATCTTACCATGTTCTAGAACCTCACCATCACGACTGAAATCCCCGGCTACATTGCCTTTCTCCTGTGTGAATACAGATGGGAAGTATTCATTGAAGACCTCACCTACTTCCTCTGGCTCCATGCACAGATTGTCCCTTTAGTTTCTAACAGGCCTCACCCTTTCGCTGGGAAGCCTGTTATGCTAACAATGGTGATCAAACATCTTGTGGTTTTTCCTCAGTTGTATCTGCCAAATGTACTTCATGACCATTGTTTGTCCCTCATTTTCTACAACCCGCTTGCCCTCTCTATACTTGTGAATGGCTTCAACTGATTTTATTGAACTGGATCTTCTTTATCAAACTCACGATATCACTTGATCAGTATTCACTGGAGTTGCTGCCTTCACTAGTCACTCTTCAAGGAACCCACTGGCCCAGAGTTTTCACAGCATCACTTTTAAATATTCCCACTTTCCTAATATTGACCCAACAGCGGGTAGTTCCTCCCTGCTCTGTTTGTCATATCCTGTCTAATGATTGCAATACTGATAAGAGACTCAGTTGTGAGGGGGACAGACAGGAGACTGTGTGGCTGCAGAAGAGACCCCCGATGGTGTGCTGCCTCCAGGGTGCCAGGGTCAAGGATGTCTCTGAGCGGTTACTGAACATTCTTAAGGGGAGGGTGAACATCCAGAGGTCATTGTCCACATCGGCCCACGTGACAGAGGTAGACAAAGGGATAGGCCCCTGTGAAATAAGTACAGGGAATTAGGTAAGAAGTAAAAAAAAAACAGGATATTGAGGTTAATGATCTCCAGATTACTCCCAGTGCCACGTGCCAGTGAGGATAGAATTCGAAAGATCGGCCAATGGATGTGTGGCTGAGGCGCTGGTATAGGGGGTAGGGTTTTCAGTTCTTAGGTCATTGAGATCTCTTCTGGGTGGAGGTGACATGTACCAGGGGGGATGGTTTGCACTGGAAGCAGAGAGGCACCAGTATCACTGGGAGGAGATTTGCTAGTGTTACCCGGCAGAATTTAAACTAGTTTGGCAGGGAGTAGAGACTCTGAATAAGACAGGGGCCATCAACTCGTCAGGGGAAAATACATGAGCCACCGAAAGCAAGTTTCCTATCCAGGATATCTGGGCACAGTACAGGGAGGGAAAAGACTTCTGGTTTAAAAGGCATTAATTTCAACGCACGAGGTCTGACTGGTAAGGCAGACAAGTTCAGACCATGGATTAGCTCTGGGGACTGGGATATTATAGCCATAACAGAAACATGGCTGAGAGAAGCGCAAGACTGACAGCACAGTGTTCTAAGATACAGAAGCTACATGCGTGACAGAAGGACAAGTAATTGAGGAGGGTAAGTTGTCCCTTTGATTAGGGAGGGCAGAAAAACAGTGCTGAGAGACAATATTGTTAAGTGGTCATCAAATGAGGCCATATTTTTAAAAAGTTAGAAACAAAAAGGGGGTGGTCAGTCTGCTGGGATGGTGTTCTAGTCCCCCAAATAGCCAGCGGGCATGAGAGGAGAAAATGCGCAGTGAGATTTCAGGTACCGATAAAAATAATAGAGTAGTATTGGATAGAGATTTTAACTTCCCATGGATTTACTGGGTCACCCAGAGTGTAAAAGGACCATACGGGGTGGCATTTGTCAAATGTGTCTAAGAATGTTTCCTAAATCAAGATGTACAGGGCTTTATGCTACTCAGGTGGATGCAACACTGGACCTCCCCTCAGAAACCGAGGTCAGCCAAGTGACTGAAGTGTCAGTCAGAGAGCAGTTTGGGTCCAGTGACCACAACTGTCTTATTTTTAACATAGTTGTGGAAAAAGATCAGACAGGTCCACAATTTAAGGTCTTAAACTGGAACAGGGCCACCATTGGGGCCATTCAGCAGGATCGAGCAGAGGTTGATTGGGTGAAGGTAAAAATCACACAAAACCAGGTTAACATCCAGCTGTTTACACAGTCACCTCGATTATCTGAACGAGATGGGCGGGCAATAGTACATTCAGATAATTGGTTATTCGATTAATCGATTCCATGCCTTTCCTCTGGGGCTCGGAGTTTTGGTAATGTCTAGTCCCCGTTGAGATGACTAGGCAGCAGCAAACCATGCGCGAGCCCTCATGCCCCGCCAACTCCCGAAAACACCCCGCTGCTCGGCCCCAAACCCTTCCAACACCGCCCCCACTCACACCTCAATATCGCCTCCCACCCATTCTCAAACCCTTCCAACACCAACCCACGCCATCCCCCGCCACAAAGTCCTGCCCACCGCCACCCTCCACTTGCCACCCGCCCCCAACCCATCCAACATCACCCTCTCCCTGCCTCCAACAGTTCACCCCGCCCGCCCCCAAACCCATCCAACACCGACCCACGCCACCCCCGCCTCCAAAACGTCCAACGCCACCCTCCACTTGCCACCCATCCCACCCCTAAACCCATCCATCATCACCCTAGGCCCGCCTCCAACAGAGCACCCCTCCCATCCCCAAATCCATCCAACATCACCCTCTGCCCACCTCCAACAGAGCACCCTGCCTGCCCCCAAACCTATCCAACACCGACCCGCGACACCCCCCGCCTCCAAAACCGTGCAGCGCCACCCTCCACTTGCCACCCACCCTACCCCCAAACCCATCCAACATCACCCTCCACCCGGCTCCAACAGAGCACCTCGCCTGCCCCCAGACCCATCCAACATCACCCTCCGCCCGCGTCCAACAGAGCACCCCACCCGCCCCCAAACCCTCCCTGTGAAACCACCTCCAATCCCCACACCCATCCCAATCTGGGTCATCTGTTTCAGATCAGAACATTGGTGTTTCTGTTACCTCTGGCACTCCGAGCAAATCTTCCTAATTGTGTCTATTCGTTCAGTTCTCATCCTCTTCAGCCTCCTGAAACTTCTTCCTGCAACTATAACCATCCCTATTTAGAACACAGCACAGTTTCTCTTGTAAACGCATCTTTCTGGTGACCAAATCTTATTTTTCCCTGTGTTACAAGTTATTGCTGATACTTTGACAATTCCAAAAAAAACTGTAATTGACTTTTTCCCAGAAATTGCTGTCACAGCCTAATTCAGTGGTGTACAGTTTTAGTTAAACTCTGTCCCTTTCCCGTTCCCTTCTGCTTGTATTGTCACGTCCTTACGCTGCTCTGATGCGTCACCTTTTCTATTTGGATTTGGAAAGCTCCTTTCACCTGAACCCTGTCCCTGCATCCTCTCTGTCAGTTTAAAGCCCTGTCCATAAACCTACCGACACGATTGGCCAGGACACTGCTCCCTGCAGTGTTGTTTTTATTTCACTCGTGGGATGTTGCTGTCTCTGGCTTCCCAGCATTTCATGCCCACCCCCGAGCTGCCCTTGAGCTGAGTGGCTTGTCAGATCATTCCAGCGGGCAGTTGAGCGTCAACCTCCTTGCTCTGGGTCTGGATTCATATGTAGGCCAGACCTGCAGCACATAACAGATTTTCTTACTTAAAGGGTATTCAGTAGTCAGATGGGTATCCCTGCTACCGGCATTAAATTCTGGATGAAGAGTCGCGTGAGAGTAACACGAGGCCATTGCCTGGCCCACTGATAGCTCCCTCAGCCCTGAGTACTGATCCCAGTGCACCTTCTTCCTAACCGTGGTTTGATCCTGATACCTTCCTGCACTCTGGTGATATCACGCAGTCTCTCTCCATGTGATATATGTCACTGTGAGGGTCTAATTGCTGCCGGTGACCACACCTTTTGCAGCTACTCCAGATCCTGAGGCAACAGAATTCTCCACTCCAGAGAGACGGGCAGCATAAGCCAGGGATGGAGACTGGAATATTCCAGATCTCTGCGGGATTCAGTGCCATTCTCCATGTGTAATCCTGACTGCATCAGTCTAATTTCCCATTCTGTTCATTTCTCTGTCTCCTGTAGGTACTCAGGATGCTCCCGACTCAGCAGAACCCCCAATTCCTGTTTCCTTCATCACCACATTGAAGACAGTCGGTCAGCCAGAGAGATGGAGAGTGAGATCTGGAGCCTTCAGTAAATCCTGCAGTGAGGTAAGATCACTCACAGTGAACAGAGCAGAGTGTATTTAAGGGATCTAACTTTGGTCCAGAAGACATGACACAGATACGGTGTTGAAGCACGAACACAGAGCATGATGGTCCCAGGCTCAATCCCCACCGTCTTGTTAATTTTCATCTCTGCTGTACTGAGCCTTCCTCTGACAATACAGTAAGTTGACAGTTATCAATCCAGGCCTGTGCTGTCTTAGTGAGGATCAGTACAACAGAGGGGAAAGTAGGCCTTCCTCAATGAGATGGTATTGAAACCTGGGATCTTTCTGTTCTATATTCCCTCTCTCACACTGTCTCTTGTCGTGTGATGCAGTTATGCAGCATGGAAACATGCCTTTTGGTCCAAATTGTTGTCTTGAATGCTTGTTATTCCCAGAAATATTATTATTTCTGCAACCTCCACCCCTCCCATATTCCTGCTGTATATTTGAAACCTACTCCAATGCTGATGACTCTCCCCATATGTAAATTGCTCCAGTGTCGATAACATGCCCAATCTCACTAATCTCAGTACAATAATCCCGATTTCTGTAATCTTGCGCAATACTTACAGTGCCCCCGTCACTGTAAAATCCTCCAGCCTGGACCAAAGTACCCACCTGTGTACCTTTCTCAAGCCCCAGGAGAATATGATATCACTGTAACCTTCTGCAGGCCCTATAACACTCCTGCCTCCTGGCGATAGCACCACACGACCTCAGTAACCTTCTCCCATCCCTACCGACCTCCTTATCTGTATTAACACCTCCACACCCTTTTCAAGCCGCAACAGCACTCCACATCTCTATTTGCTCCTCCAAACCCGACAGCCCTCCCAGCACCTCAAACAATATCTCTTCATGTAATTCTGCAATTTGGGGGATCACGGTGGCTCAGTGGTGAGAAATGGTGCCTCACAGCGCCAGGGATCCCAGGTTCGATTCCAGCGTTGGGTGACTGTCTGTGTGGAGTTTGCACATTCTCCCTGTGTCTGCGTGGGTGTGCTCCGGTTTCCTCCCACAGTCCAAAGATGTTCAGGTCAGGTGGATTGGTCATTCTAAATTGCCCATAGTGTTAGGTGCATTGTCAGCGAGAAGTGGGTCTGGGTGGGTTACCCTTTGGAGGGTCGGTGTGGCCTTGATGGGCCGAAGTACCTGTTCCCATGCTGTAAGGAATCTAATCTATACTCTCCCTCTGCGTTCTATTTTACTGTCCCTAAATATATCCCTCTATCCATAAACAGCCCCAAACCCTTCAAACCTCCAAGTCTCTGTGAACTCCCACAGCTCCAACATCTCTCCTTAACTGTGTAACCTTTTCCATTCCTGAAACACTCTGAAAATGTGGGCATCCTACAATCCTCCCTATCTGCGTAATCCTCTCAGGTCCCTGCAACACCCCCGATCTGTGGAAACAACTCCAATACTTGTGACTCTCCCGATCAGTTTCTATAAGACTTACCATCTATGTAACATTCTCCCGCCGCTATCACCCGCCCTGTCAATGTAAGCTCCTCTAGTCTCTCCATCAATCTAATCTTCTCCATAACCTTCTCCAGCTCTTACACCCCTATCTGTGTTAGTGTCCCCAGGCTCTATTGCTGTTCCTGTCTCTGTAAGCTCTGACAGATTATCCAGCTTTCCGGTCCATATAATTTCCAGAACCTCAGCATCTGACATCAACAAATGACTTCATTAACTACAGCCTTCCATATCTCTGTTCGTTCCTCAATTCCATATAACTTCATAATCTCTGTAAATAGCAACATTCCATAAAATACTCCCTGTCCGTGTAAACTACCCCAATCCTACACTGAGAAGCCTCACTGTCCTTTTGATCACTTGTAGTCCCTTCAGATCTCCCTGTATCTTTCCTGACTCCATTGAATACAGCTCATCTCATGTTATAACTCCTCTAACTCATATGTTACTCCCCATCTCTGTGATATTCTTCAGTTACTGCAATTCTCATTCTTTATCTCCAGAGCTTCCAATCCCCCTGATCTATGTAAGGTTATTGCAGCATGTTTAACACCTGTAGCAGCCTCCAACTCCTCAATGCATCCAGTCGCTGTAAACTCCTCAAATACTACAGCTCACTGTCTTTGTAATATCTTCCAGTAACTGCAACCCTGTCGATTTCTGTATCCTCCTCCAGAACAACACTCCACATCTCTGTGTAACTGATGGGAATGCTGCAAACCTGCCTTCACCGTCCTCTCTAGCTCTCTGAACCACTGCAGCCCGAGAACCCTCAGCATCTCTGGCTCCTCCAATCCCTACACTTCTCCCTGGCTGTGTGAACTGAACCAACTCCTTCAACCCTCCCGATATCACTCCTGCAGCTCCAACTATTGTCCATGTCAGTGTAATTCCCAGCACCAACAATCCTCCCAGTCTCTATAAACTCCTGTAGCTCCAACTACCACCAATATCTCTGTAATCTCCAGACCTGACAACCCCCCGCTCTCTGTATCTCCTGTAGCTCCAATGACCACCCCATCTATGTAATCTCTAATCCCTATATTCCTCCTGATCTCTGTAACTCCTTCAGAACTGATAACCCTGTAACACTCCTTGACGTCTTTCAGCCCGCCAACCACCTGATCTCGAACCACCAACAGTGATCTCAAACCACCCGAACTCTGTAACATCCTCCAGTCTCTCCAACCCAGCTTTTCTCTGTTAGCTTCTCTGGTGTCTGTATTCCCCTTTATCTCCAGTTACAGATCCTTGCTCAGGAGAAAATGTCTCAGTACCTAATCTGTAAGAACACAAGAATCGTTGGTGTATCAATACATTTGCCTCATTTTCTAAATTTTAACGACTGCAAGTTCAACCTTCTCCACCTCTTCTCATCAATATCCCTCCATTTTGAAGCCCAGCCTGGTGAACCTTCTCTGGGCTGCCTCCAATGCAAGGACATCTTTCCTCCAGATAGGGGACCAAACCTGATCACAGTATTCTCAGTGCGGGCTGACAGGAGTCCTCTATAGTTATTATAAGCCTTCCCTATTTTTATTCTCCATTCCCTTTGGAACCAATGCTAGCATTCCATTTACCTTCTCTATGTCCTGCTGGCCCTGTATGCCACCTTTCTGAGGTTTATACACAAGGATTCCCACGTTATTCCGTGGTATAGCTTTCTGCAGTTGATCTGAAACCAAGAGGTGACAGCAATAATCAGAAAAGTGTTGGAATGTATGGTAAACGATATGCTAGAAATGATAACTGGACAGTTAAAAATCTATGGAAAAAGCGCAGTCCATTTATAGGGGTAGAATTAAGCCATTCGGTCCAACGGGTCTATTCCACTAATTGATTATGGCTGAATTGTTTCTCAACCCCATTCTCTCACCTACTCCCTGTAACCATTGATCTCCTTACTCATCAAGATCCTGGCTATCTCTGAGTGAGATATGTTGAATCACTTAGTACCCACAGCCCCATGAGGTAGTGAGTTCAACAGATCCATCACCCTCTGGCTAAATAATTTCCTTCACATCTCTATTCTAAAGGGTATTCCCTTCACTCTGAAGCTATGCCCTTGGCCCCGAGTCTCTCCTGCTCGTGGAAACATCTTGCCCACGTCCACTCCATCCAGGCCCCTCAGTATTCTGTAAGTTTGAATGAGATTCTGCCGCTGCCTCTGAAACTTCATCAGGTGCAGACCCAGAGACTTCACCTGCTCCTCATATAACACGAATTTCATCCCTGAGATCTTCCTTGGAAACCCATTTCTCGTACCCCTTCACATCCTTTGTCCAGATTCTTAATGTATAGCGTGTAGAGTGTAGTCCCAACACTGATCTCTGCGGAGCTCCCCTCATCACCAGTTCCCATCGTGAAAAAGACCCCTTTCTTCACACTCTCTGTCTTGTGCCAATCAGACAAATCCTTATCCATGTTCTGCATGTTGTTCTGAAAGGAATTTTCATTTCACACACACTGCTGGATTTATTTTTCTGTCTGGTTGGAAACAGCAGTTTCCCTTCCCATTACCTTCCCATCTGTAATTCCCTGGAGAAGGTGATGGTGAGCTGCCTTCCTGACCCATTGCAGTCCTTTAGGTGTAGGGACAGACACACTGCTGGGAGGATGGAGTGTGGCTTGAAGGGCACCTTGGAAATGCTGGTGTTCCCTTGTAGCTGGATCTCCTGTCCTTCCAGGGTATAGTGGTTCCGGGTTTGGGAAGTACTGTTGAAAGAGCCTGCCTGAGTGACCTCAGTGCTACTTGTAGATCTTTTATTCCTTCATTCATTCACGGACATGAACTTTGATGGATTAGTCAGCAGTTCTTGTTGACTTTGTGTTGTTCCTGAGAAGGTGGTGATCTGCCTTCCTGAGCCACTGCACCAGCCGTTGGAAATTCTGATCACCTAAAATCTCTCCCTTTTTAAATTTGTCACCCCTTCAGCTTCTGTAACTCTCCATATAACTGTAATCAATGACAGCACAGATTCCCTTCCTAAATCTCTATAATTACAATGGTAGTGTGTGCTAAATTGGCACTTTTCGTCCTCTTTATCCATCTCATGACTTCCAGCCCCTACCATCCCACTATTTGGAATGCTTCCATTATCTGCACCTCTTCATGTCCTGAGGGACCTTGAACACCACCAGTGCTTGAAAGTTTATATTCCGCCCAGTTACTGCGAGTCTTCTAACTCTGTAACATCCAACAGTTTCCAGTACCATACAACACTTGCTGGCTCTCAATTTGCATTTGTTGAAGTCTGCACATCTCTGTAAGCAGCTCAGAAAAAGCCCTTTAGACTCTACAAAGCTCCATCATGAACAAGCCACAATCTTTCTATTTCCTTTGCCTTCTTCTGTGTCTTCAACTCTCACTCTATCTTCCAGTAAACCTCTTTAGTTGCCGCACGTCTCCCTAGCTCCCCAGATAACCTGTTCCATCCCATACAGCTCCCTCAATCACTGTAACACCCTCTGCTCTGTCTAATCCTCCTCTTTCCCACTGTCTTTCAGGCACAACAGCGATCCTGTAAGAGTGCAGTGCGGAACGGGCTATTATAAATCTCAGCTGAGGCTTGAGGCCTACCATTACCTGGGAGTCACAAGGGGAGAGACCCTGAGAGAGAGCAGTAGAATATTAATCAGCAGCGAGGGTCGAGGCCAACTGAGACTTGGAGTTGGAGAAACAGCAGAGCAGGAGGCTCGAAATCAACAGCGAGTCACAGAGGGAGTGACCATGTGAGGGAGCAACATGGAGCCAGAGCTTGAGGCTCAGTCACGTCTAGGAGGTGAATGCACCAACATGGGACGATATAAATCAGCACTGAGGATCGAGGCCTAGTCATGCCTGGGATTCACAGAGATGGTGACCCTGTGAGGGAGCAGAATGGAGTGGGAGCTGGAGGATTACATGTAGCTGGGAGTCACAGAGATTGTGACCCTGTGAGGGAGTGGGAGCTGGAGGATTACACGTATTTGGGAGTCACGGAGAAAACCTTCTGCTGCTGGGACCTGCCTGCACCGAGTTTGAATGAAGTGCAAGAGCCATCACAGAAAAGGTTGTATGTTCATTGGCTGATAAAATACACCGTTATTAGTGACTGTCAGTTAATTGCTGTAAGTCAGCAAATTTATTTTTTAACTTCTGAAGTAAAGATTGGTCTCAGAAATATGAGGGGGATGTGAAATTCTGAGACAGTATAATAAATTACGCTCAGTAAGCCACAGTGGAATAAGGGACTTTACCATATTATGATGTCCCTGATGTTAACTTAATTCTAAGTAATTAAGTAAGTTACTCGAGACATGTTGCATTTTAAGACATGGCAAGGCATGTTTGTCAAATGGAAAATGTGTTCTGTTACATTGGGAAGTCAGTGCGCCTGCTCGTGTCCTCGATGAACACTGGGTCGTGGAGCTCAGACAGTGACTAGAGACTCTGTCATGCTGAGAGTTATGGGGATAGTACACACACAGAACAGACCACCCTGCAGACATGACAGCCTGGAATAAGTAAGGGATGGGGTCTAGGCAATCGAAGAGAAACAGCCAGGGAATCCAGGTATAGCCTGACGTCTCCCTCCCAATTCAGTTTCCCATTTCGGAAGCTGATGAAGGTGCAGTCAGACCCATGTCTGTGGCCTCACAAGCAGCCTGACTGTATAGGAGTGGAGGGAGAAGGAAGGAGGAACAATAGTTACAGAGGAGTCAGGAAAGTGAAGAAGGTGTCAGCGTGTCTGTAATTCCAGAATAGTGGATTTAAGAATGTTACTGTGTCTGCACGACAATCGTCTGGTGGCCAGTGAGCAGTCAAAGGTCATGTCCACGTTAGTAGGGATGGCATGGCAGGAAGAGTGAAGTGGTCTGGGAATCAGAATTTAGGGAGCTAGGTGGATGGTTAGCAAATGGGAACTCAAATGTATCAATTCCTGGAATACTCCCAGGGCCGTGTACAAGTGAGAACAGGACTCTGAGTTTTAGGTAGATGAGAGTGTGACTGGAACGATGGTGCAGCTGGAAGGGCTTCAGATTCCTGGCTCATTGGGACTGATTCTGGGGAAAGCAGCAACTGTACAAGCTGGATGGGCAAACATGTGTCAGAGCTGGGACTGAATTCCTTACGGGGTGTGTGGGAGGGATTGAAAATAACTTGTTTACAACAACAAGTTTATCAGTGGAAGATGGAGTGAGAAAGAAAGCCTTAATTTGAGGTATTCTGCATGGACATGAATACTTGGAGTGTGGGGAGTTCCAGATGCAGATTGCTGTGTGGAAATCTGATGTACTGATCACCCAGAGCTGGCTCAAGGAATAGCAGGATGGGGTGTTAAATATTGCTGGGGATAAAGGATTCCAAAATGATAGAAGGGAAGAGAGAGGATGAAGGTAGAAGTACTGGTTGAAATTAGCGTTAGTTAAGGAGTCCAAGAGAAAGAGGGTCCATCCAAGGACAGAATGAATTTGGCTGGAGCTACAGAACAAAAAGTGTACAATGACACTGTGAGGTACAGTCTGTCAGCCAGCAACCATTGGAAAGGATGGAGAGAATAAATATGCAGGGGCATTTGAGAGGGATGATAATACTACAGATTAGTTATTACTGATAAACTTAGTTTATCCAAATATTGACTGGGTTATTGGTGGTGCAGGGTCATGAGGGGCCAGTATCCCTGGATTATATGGAGGAGAGCATACTTCAGGAGTATGTGTTCAGCCCAAGAGAGCATGTACTGTTGGACCTGGTCCTTGTGAAAGAGATGGGGCAAGTGGATCCAGTGTCAGTAGGGGAACGTTTTGGGAGGCAGCGATCTTTTTTTTTTGTAAAGTTCAGAATGATGGTAGAGAATGATCTGCAATAATTGAGAGTGAGAAATATTAGTTGACTGAGAGCAGCCGTCAATAAGGCAAGAATGAAGCCGGGATCTTGTAAACAAGGCCAGTGAAATTGTAGCTGTAAATAGCTAGGTCAGATGGAGCTGGGATTGTGGAGATGTGGCTGCAGTGTGACCACGACTGGGAACTGGATAATCAAAGGTTTTCCCCATTTCTACAGGAATGATAAATAGGCCAACACAGTGAAGTAGTATTGTGTATAAAGGATGGGATCAGTATTATTGTGACGTTAATCAATTCACACACTGCTCCTCCCTGTCCTCATCCCTCATCACTGCGTATTGATCCTATCAGATATTGAGAACCTTTGAAAACTTCAGCAAATAGCACAGTATAGAGGAGATGACTCTGTCCACTGTCTGCATTGGTCAAGATGTAACGTTTGTTAAAGCCCTAGTTCTGTCTCCCCAGACAGTGTAGGACTTCAGGTGCAGATCCCGGCACCTTTTTAAAATGGTTTGAGGATTTCTGCATCTACTCCGCTTCCATGTGTGACTCCCAGGCCCCTACCATACTCTGGGTGAAATAACAACCTTCCTCACCACTTCTCTAATATTTCATCCAATTACATTAAAGATTCACCGCTGGTAATTGAGCTCTCTAACAGCAACAAGATGTTGTCTCCCTTTCTACCCATGTACAGTAACTACCCATGACAATATGTGCACCCCAATCAAATCCCCTCTCAGCATCCTCCGTTCCAAGTAAGTCCATATTAGAGTACTGTTGGAGCTGCACTCATTCAGACAAGTGTTTATTCCATCACATTCTTGACTTGAACCTTGGAGATTAGATTAGATTCCCTACAGTGTGGAAACAGGCCCTTCAGCCCAACCAGTCCACACCAACCCTCAGAAGAGTAACCCATCCAGACCCATTCTCCTGCACGATATTGAACCCTGACTAATGCACCAAACACTATGGGCAGTTTAGAATGGCCAATTCACCTGGCCTGCACATCTTTGGACTGTGGGAGGAAACCGGAGCACCCGGAGGAAACCCACGCAGACACGGGGTAAATGTGAAAACTCCACACAGACAGTCACCCAAGGCCAGAATTGAATCCAGGACTTAGGTGAGGCAGCAGTACAAAGCACTGAGTTCTTGATGGTGACTGTACAGTGGGAGGTTTGCCGGGCCGTGATGGTGACTGTACAGTGGGAGTTATGTCGAGCCATGAAGTTTATTGTACAGTGAGATGTATGTCTGGCCGTGATGGTTACTGTACAGTGGGAGGTATGTCGGGCTGTGATGGTTACTGTACAGTGGGAGGTATGTCTGGCTGTGAGGTTGCAGACTGTATGAGCTGTGCAGAGTATGATTCTCCTCCTGCCGATGGCCTACTGCACCTCAAGGATGCATCATTATTTGTTTCTCAATCGGTTTTAAGTCTGTACAATTCACTGCCCGGGGGCTACATATCATGGTGAGGGGAGTCTGGACAATGTGAAGGTAGCCCTTGCTCCCCATAAGGACTGTGCAGTGACCATTCTTACCGATGTATGAAATGGAGTGGTGTATCTGCAGCAGGCAGATCGGTGAAGATGTGGTCAATTATATGTTTACCTTTTATTGATTCCCCATAACTTGCGACAGAGCAGTCTCGCAGTCACAGGATCCAGCATCAATGCTGAGCACTGTATTGACTATATACCAAGGAGCTGCCCCCTCAGCCTGGCTGTGTCTTGTCAGTGGGACAGACCCCACCAGAGAGGGTGGTGATGTTGCCTGGTACATATCCTGTTCACAGAATCCTGCTTTACAGACAATATCTGACTGTTGCTTGATGAGGTTGTGGGAAAAATACAACAGGTCACTTTTCCTTTTTGTACAATGAAGGGTTAATATCACGTTGTTTCTTACATATTTTAAAATAAACCAAACATCATTATTTTTCAGTTGAAAACAATTGAAGTGAACAATAATTGAATTACCACAGTGCACATCTAACTATTACACAATTCAGTACCTTTAGTAAACAGCTGATTGATGTTCAAATCAGTGAACACACCATCTTGCAGGCAGCAAAGCTGTTGAAAAAGACTGAGAAAAAGCCTGAATTCAGACACAGTGTTATTGGGCCTCACCATGACCTCCAAAACGCTGGCCATCTCCAAAATCTGTCCAGAGAGCTTCCAAACTGGAGCTGGACATTTACTGACAGAATCCCTCACAATGGACTGGTTAGAGACATACCTGAACATCGGAAAGATGTGAATGGGGAAAACTGGTCAATGGACTAGGAAATGGCGCTGGTCTAGACCCAGTTCAACATTTGTAACAATGACCTGTAAACAGCCATGTCTTGCAGGTATATCTCTTCTGGTATGGCATCTAAACTCTGTAGTTCTGTACCTTGGACCTGATCCTGAATGAAGGTGTTTTACAGGTGTTGGTCTCCTGCAGCACATTGCATCTTACAATTGGATCCCTCATAAACCATATCCAGTGTTATAATATCCAATATCCAAACAGAATTGTGCAGCTCCATTGATGGCCAGTATTATCTCAGCCCACCGACGTTGTGTGTGACTTAACCTGGAAGTTTCTATGGAAATGTTTTCAGCATTGTTCTAACCATTAACAGCAAAGACTCTTTACTGAATGTACGATAACCTTTCATAATACCAACTTTTAGATTGTCCAATAAGCACAAAATCGACCCATTTATTCTGTTCACTTTTATATCAACAATATGATGAAAACAGTGCCCAACTCATAGTAAGGAGCATTGAAATGTTGAGGCTCATTACCACACCCAAGACCAAATGATTATTAAGTGCAAGGACTTTGAAAGAATGCAATTATTTTCTCTTGTATTAATATTGTGAACTAATAGTCGACTTTCCTGCTCCTCAGATGCTGCCTGAATGGCTGTGCTTTTCCAGAACCACACTTTTTGGCTCTGATCTCCAGCATCTGCTGTCCTCACTTTCATCCTGCACCCATAATAATTTTCGTAGCAACAATATCACTGTGTGTTTAAACATGTTACAGTCAGATATGAGGATATTTTCAATTGCTTCTGTCTGTCTCAGAGCTCAGTAATGAGTGGTGTGATGCTTGGTATGTAGGCCATGCGTCTGAAAGACTGACAGATTATTTCAAACAACATATCCCTTCAGCTGTTCACAACAAGCAAGGTACTGCCTGGACCCAACCAGCCTGAGCTTCAAAGCCCAAAACTCAGGGTCCAGCATTGGGCAGTGTGGTGTAAAATTATGTCCCAATACATGTGTGATGGGCCAAGCAGTGGAATGTGGTGAAAGGGTTAAAATTGTGTCCCAATACATGTGTGAATCTAACCGAAAATGGAAGGTGTCGCTTATTCCCGTGTGAATCTTATTACACACCTTCCCGTGTGAATCTTCTTATCTGTATGTGACCAGAATGGAATGTGTTTTTCAGCCTTGCTCTGCTGTTCACATGAATGTTTATATCTGGAAAAGAGTATATCAGCTGGAAAAGTCTCCAGTTCGGTAGAGTCTGCTCCGGGGTTGCGTTTAACCGCCGAGCGTGGGTTGTTGGCAACCGCTCTACGAGAACTGACGGCTCCCAGTTCCGGTAACACGTAGAGTGAGTATAAACCAGACCCGTTGTAAGTACGAGACCTGGTTGTGGCGACGCTGCGGGGAATAAAACACTTATATTCTAGCAGACTCGCCTCTTGGCTGTTTGTTCTGTGTCAGACTACTTTCCTGCGAGCCTGGTCCTTGACCTTGAGAATTTTTTAAAACAGGCAGGTCTGGACAATATTTTTCATTTTAATTTCTACATGGAATATGATTGTGACGGTATTTATTGCCTGTCTCGTGTTGCTTTTGAGAAGGTGGTGTTGAGCTGTCACATTGACCCGTTGCAGTCCATGCGCGTTAGGGAGGGTCATTGAAACAGTGACACTGAATGAACAGCAATATACTTCCCAATCAGGATGGTGGGCGGCTTGGATCGGAACGTGAACATGGTGGGGGTCCCATGTATCCGTTTCCCTTGTCTCTCTTGATGGTCGTGGTTTCAGAGGTATGTTGTAAGGAGCCTTGGTAAATTTCTGCAGAGCACCGTGCAGATGGCAGATATTGCTGCTACTGAGTGTCAGTGGGTGAGGGGTGAAGCTGCACTCACACAGGCAAATGGAAGTATTTAATCACACACACATTCAACATGTGTCTTATAGATGGAAGACAGGCTTTCGGAACTTTTGAGGTATATTATTTCTGCAGGATTCCACCCCCTGACATACTCTTGTAGCCAATGAATTAATGTATTGTCAAAGTGTGGCGCTGGAAAAGCACAACAGGTTAGGCAGCACCTGAGGTACAGGAGAGTCGACATTTCAGCATAAGCCCTTCACAGGAATGGGTAATGTAATTATATGGTCAGTCCATTTCTGGTTAACGGTAATGCCCGGGATATTGCTCGGTGGGTGTTCAGTGATGTTGGTGGCATTGAACATTAAAGGATATGGTACACTTTTCTTTTGTTAGACGTAATCGTTGTCTGGCACGTGTGTAATGGAAATGGTACTTGTCACTGTTAAGCACACGCCTGCATATTTCCAGGTCCTTGTTGCATTTGGACAAGGACTACTTCAGTATCTGAGTGAATCACGAATGGTGTTGAACATTGTCCAATCATTGGCAAACATCTCCACTTGTGACTTTAATGTACAGGGAGGGCCATTAAGGATTGGTCCTAGGGCAGAGAGCACTCTTACAGCTCACTGATGCTGTCCCTCTCTCTGAGTTAAGAAGCTGGCTTCTAGTTCAACCTGCTCCAGAGGTGTTTAGCAACATATCTGAACGGATTAATATTACAATATTTATCCCAAGGAGCTGAGCGAGGACTTGGTTAGCTCAATCAGTTGGACGGTTAGTTATTAATGCCAACAGTGTGGGTTCAATTCCTGCACTGACTGGGGTGACTAACGGACTGTCCTACTCAACCTCTCCCTTACTTGAGGCATGATGACTGTCCAGTTAAATTGCCACCAGTCGTCTCTGTCGAACAAGAGAGCATCCCTATCATGTTGTAGGAGTATGGTGGCTTACTCTTCCATTTCTGATCTACAGGCTTACCCAGAAACCCTTTCCTGGAGAACTTCTGCAGAGCTGTCCTTGAGCGGAGATTGTTGTTCTCCACCAACCCCGGCCATCTTCCTTTGTACCAGGTATAACTTCAGCCCGTGCAGACGATTCCTATTTGCTCCAGGTTTGCCGTTAAGCCTGGATACGACACTTGGTCAAATGCAGTTATGATCATGTTAACTGAAACTGTCACCTTACCTCTAGAATTCAGCTATGTGTTTTCTTGTTGGACATCGTTAACCAAGGCTTCAGTGAGCCCAAGGGATGAGAGCCCAAACTGAGCTTCAGTGAGCAGGTTAGTGCTGAGGAAGTGCTGCTTGATCCAACTGTGAGTGACATCTTCCATCACTTTATTAATGATCGGGATTAGAGCAATGGGGCAGTCATTGATTGTCTGATGTTTTGTCTGTGTGTACAGGACACACCCGGCTAGTTTCCCACATTGTCAGGTAGGTTCCAGTGCAATATCCCTGCAGGAATAATTTGAATGGAATGTTATCAGAGCCCATATCCTTTGCATTATCCCATCCCTCCAGCCGTTTGGATTTACCACACACAGTGAATCAAATTAGCTGATGACTCCCATCTGGAGAAGTCTAAAATAGATCATCCCATCGACACTTCGGTCTGAACATTGTTGTGAATGTTTCTTCCTTAGCTTTTCTATTGTTGTGCTGGGCCCTTCCATAGTTGAGGAAGGTGATATTTGTGGATCCTACTCTTCCAGTGAGTTGTTTAATTGACCACACAATTTACGCTGATTGCATGTGACAGAATTGCAGAAATTAGGTCTGATTTGTTAGTTAGATCTGTCTGTCATTGGCTGTTTATGCTATTTGGTGAGTAAGTGGTCCTGTTTGGTAATGTCACATCATTGTGAGGTATACCTGGTGCTGCTCTTGACTGGCCATCCTGTGCTCCTCATTGAACAAGACGTTATCCCTTGGCCTGATGGTCAGGGTATTGTGCAGCACATGGCAGGCAGTGACAGTGAAAATTGTGCTGGAGTTCAATTCTGCTGCTGTTGGTAATGACCCGAATCACCTCACACAGGCCAGTGTTGAGTTTTAGGTCTCTTTGAAATTTGTTCCATTGAGCATGGTGATAGTATCTCTCACGTGTGCTCATGCGTATACACACTCTCTCACTCTCTCACTCAGACATCACACACTTACACACTCACACACTCACACAATTCACACACACACACACACACACACACACACACACAATTCACACACCACACTCACGTGCTCACGCAATTCACACAATTCTCACAATTCACAATGTAAAATCGGGACTTTGTCTATAGAAATACTGTGTGTGGTAGTCACCTTTCCCAATACGGTCATCGATCAATGTGCCTGCAGCCGGTAGGTTGGTGAAGATAAGGTCAAGAATGTTTCTCCCTCTCAGTCATTCCCTTCCCACTCCGTGCAGTCCCAGTCTTGCAGCTATGTCCTTTTGGACCCGACCGTCTTGATGAGCAATGCTGCTGCTGAGCCCCTCTGGGAGGTTGTTTTGAAATGGCCACCCAGGATACCTTCTCCAGCTTTGTCACTCTCGGCTTCCATCAGAGGGACACTGATTCATCAGCTGAGGGAAGGGAGTCAGCAGGAGGTTTCCGTGTCAGTGTTTGATCTGACACAATGAGGTTTCGTTATGACACATTGTTGCTTGAGGAGTCTGTTGGTGCCTCTCCCACATCTAGCCCTAGCCCCCAGATGTTAGGAAGGAGGGAGTTCCAGGGTCTACAGGCCTTTTTTTGTCACTATCAATCGAAGGGCCTCTTCTGTGCTGTATGACACCCACTCTATGACTATTGTGATTGGACAGTCCAAGGTCTCACTCCTTCAGTTCCTCCAAGTGCCTTGTCTATTCCACAGATTTCTACAATATTTTCTCCATTAAGACATTGCATAATTCCGTTTTTAGACTATCTATGTAATTTCTGTTTCTTTCCCTGTCATCTGCTCCAGCCGCAATATCCATTTGTATCTCAGTAACCCTCCGTATCACTACAATCTTTATCTAATACTCCAGTCCCATCTATCGCTGTAAATTCCGCCAACCCCTACACTCCTCCCTGTCTCTCTAATCTTCAGCTGCTTCATCTTTCCCCATATTCTGTAAATGAATTTAAAAATATCCCGCTAACCTATTCTAGCATGCACAGGCCACGCTATCTCTGTAACATCTCCAGCCTTGCTTTCCTATCTCTGTAACGTCTCCAGCCTTGCTTTCCTATCTCTGTAACATCTCCAGCCTTGCTTTCCGCTCTCTGTGTAACACCTCCAGCCTTGCTTTCCTCTCTCTGTAACATCTCTAGCCTTGCATTCCTATCCCTGTAACGTCTCCAGCCTTGCTTTCCTATCTCTGTAATATCTCCAGCCTTGTTTTCGCATCTCTGTAATATCTCCACCATTACATTCCTATCTCTGATTTCCTTCACATCTCAGTGATTTGTTTTTTATGCACCTCAGTGAATTGGTTATATATCTGCCCCTGTATTTTCATCTTCCTGGGGCTCTATAAAATATCTCCAGCAGTGTGATTGTCATCATTTGGGCACTAACCTCGACCCTATAAAGCCTCATTTGAAGACACGTCCAAGATATCGTCCCTCCTTACTGCAGTAACTGTTCCTTAATTAATAACGCAATACCACCTCCTCTTCGACACCCTCTCCTGTCCTGCCTATTGTTCCAGTACAACAGAATATTGAGTTGTTAGCCCTGACCTCCCACAAACATGTCTCTGTGATGGCAAAAATGTTACACCTCCACATGTCAGCTCATGCCATTGTCACACCAGTCTGTCCGATAATACACCCTGCATAATCGTAAGGTGGAATATAACACCTGGAGTACTCTGTACCTCGGAGTTCCTCAATCATTCACTATTTGTAATCAGGCTACCCAAACCATGAACCAAAATTGTAACTCTGGGACTGAATGGCTATTTGTTGAATTGCAATTTATTTTTTAAAAATGTGTTTATCAAGTGCAACTTTCCAGAACTGAAACTGACTCATACAATGAGTCCTGATGGTTAATTTCCTGCTCAGTGTGTAGAGGGGACAGCCCTCAGTAATGGAGAAAGTGAAGACTGCAGTTGATAGAGATCAGAGTCGAAAAGTGTAGTACTGGAAAAGCACAACAGGTCAGGCAGAATCCGAGGAGCAGGAGAATCGATGTTTTGGTCGTATGCTCTTTATCAGGAAGGCATTGGTGCCTTCTTTTCTTTTAATTCTGTGATTCATACGACATTGGGAACCATACTTGCTCAGGAAGGCAGCACTGTCTACTGCACTGAAATGGAAAGCAGTCAATCAGTTGATTGGACACGGTGTAGACAAGTTGAGGGGAAGTACAGACTGATTGAAGTACAAACATAAGGATAGATAAATCCCGTAGGCCAGATGGGGTATACATGAGGTTACTCCAGGAAGTGATGGAAGAGATTGGTGTGCCTTTGGTGATGATCGTTGTGTCTTCACTGTCCACTAGAGTGGTGCCAGCTGTTTGGAGTGTGCCAAATGTTATTCCCTTGTTCAGGGAAGGGAATAGGGATAATCCTGGGAATGACCGAACAGTCAGTTTTACATCAGCGGTGGGCAAAGTATTGGAGACGCTTCTGAGAGACAGGATTTACAATTACTTAGAAAACGATAATTTGATTAGAGATAGTCAGCATGGCTTTTGAGAAGCTGGTCATGCCTCACAAACCTTATTGAGTTATTTGAAGATGTGAAAAAAACATGTTGATGAAGGTAGACCTGTAGATGTGGTGAACACGAATTTTAGCAAGGCGATGGATAAGGTTCCCCATTGTAGGCTCATTCAGAAGGTAAGGAAGAATGGGAAGCAGGGAAATTTGGCTCTCCAGATACGGGCATGGCTGGCCCATAGAAGACAGAGAATGGTAGCAGATGGAAAGTATTCAGCCTGGAGCTCAGTGACCTGTGGTGTTCCACAGGGATCGGCTCTGGGACTGTGCTGTTTGTGATTTTTATAAATGACTTTAATGAGGAAGTGGAACGGTGTGTTAGTAAGTTTACCGAAGACATGTAGGTTGATGGAGTTGTGTATAGTATGGAAGGCTGTTGTAGGTTGCAACAGAACATTGACAGGATGCAGCGCTGGACTAATAAGTGGCAGATAATGGTCCATCTTAAAAAAGTGTGAAGTGATTTGTTTTAGAAGGTTGCATTTGAATACAGATTACAGGTTAAAGGCAGAATTCTTAGCAATGGGAAGAAACAGAGGGATCTTGGGGTCGATGTCCATAGATCCCACAAAATTCTCACCCAAGTTGATAGAGTTGTTAAGAAGGTGTATGATGTGTTGGCTTTCATGAGCAGGGGGATTGAGTGTTAGAGCGGAGAGGTTGATGCTTAGCTCTAAAAAGCTTTGGTTCAAACACACTTGGAATATTGTGTTCAGTTCTGGTTGCCTCATTATAGGAAATATGTGAAAGCCTCAGAGAGTGTGCAGAGGAGATTTACCAGGATGCTGCCTGGTCTGGAGGGCATCTCTTCGCACAAACTTTGAAAATCTTAGGAAGAAGATTTGAGGGAGCTAGGGATTTTCTCCCTGGAGTGAAGAAGAATGACAGCTGACTTGATAGAGGTGTACAAATGTTGAGAGACAAAGATTGGATAGCCAGAGTCTTTTCCCATGGCAGAAATGGCTATCCACAAGGAGCGTAATTTTAAGGTTGTGGGGGGCTTTGGAGGTAGGTTTCAGGGGGCTGTCAGAGATAGCTGCTTTACACAGAGTATGGTGGGGTTAGAATGCACCGCCAGTGATAGAAAGAGAGTCAGATACATTAGGGATAATTAAGAAGATTCTTGAATAGGCACATGGCAGCTAGTGCATTGAAGGTTATGTAGGTTAGTCTGATCTTAGAGTAGGATAAAAGGTCGGCAAAGCATTGAGGGCTGAAGGGCCCTTATTGTGCTGTACTGTTCCATGTTCCAAGATTCTCTCAGCTGGTGGATTCTCAACAGTTGGTGAATGTGTGAGGGAGTGAGGTGTGTGAGGTCAGGAAGCTGGAAGGGGCGTGAGGCCAAGACTTCCAGTTATGGTGTGCATAGTTACAGTCAGCTGAGTGCCAGCACAATATGTGTGGTTACCTAGACCAGACAAAATACACCAAGTTTAGTAATTAAACTGATTTTTGGTTTGTCGTTAGCTCCTGGTTTCTTCAGATACATTCTGTTGGGTGACCAGTGTATTAATATCTGACCATCCACAGACATGTACAATTTTATTTTCATACTGGTGAATGTGAAGGTACATTTATTGGAGATAATTTCAGAGGATTCACTGTGAGTCACAAGATGCTGCAGAAAGCTGTCAATTGTGAACATTTTCACACAGCGTCTGGACCAGGGAGCAGATGTAGGAAGTATGGGAACCATGCCAGATGTCAGCACCGTAAGCAATACCATGTGATTCTGACACTCCATGTCCAGAAAATGCTCTCTGGGTCATGCTCTGACTGAAGATGAATTTGCAAGACCTGGTTCCTGATCAAACATTGGTATCTAATTTAGACAGTATTTCTAACTACACTGAGAACATTGATAGGTAAAAACAAGGACTGCAGATGCTGGAAACCAGAGTCTAGATTAGAGCGGTGCTGGAAGAGCACAGCAGGTCAGGCAGCATCCGAGGTGCAGGAAAGTCGACGTTTCGGGCAAAAGCCCTTCATCAGGAATGATGACTGATAGCCTGTTGGATAGTTTCCTCCTGCCAAGGTGGAATCCAAATGATTTCTTTTGAAGGAATGTTTGAATGATTGTCCTGAGGTGAAAGTGAGGACTGCAGCTGCTGGAGATCAGAGCTGAAAAATGTGTTGCTGGAAAAGCATAGCAGGTCAGGCAGCATCCAAGGAGCAGGAAAATCGACGTTCCATGCGTCTCCGTCTCCGCCTCCACGCCGACCTCCTGATTGTCCTGACCCAGGTTGGAATCTTTCTGGTCAGATTCTGGAGCAGGCCAGTATCTCACTCATGTCACAGGCAGCTGTGCGGTCCAGTAGCACGGTGCCTGAATTCAGGCCTTTTGGAATCCATTTTTAATGTCGGTCATGATTGCAACGTGGTGGGTTTACTGACCTGAACAATAATCAGGAGTTAGCCATGTTTGTGAATTGGACAATGATGAGATATGAACTACAATTATTCAACTGAACAATAATTGCATCATCCCTGAAAACAATTAAGTTGATTCTATATTGAAGGAACTAAAATGCAAACACCTAACAACATTTTATGATACAAAAGTAAAGAGTGCGCGTTTTGTTTTATACCAAAAAGAAAATGTTGTCTGATCATTCTGGTGATCACAATTACACATTGAATGCCAGTTGTCAAATCCGTACATTGTCGCTATATCATTTACAAAGTGGTTAACCTCTGACTGATTGCATATTCAGAGTGAGCAAACGATTGAACAATCGATAGAATTATCATTCTGACACATTTATATATAATCAATCGATTTAATTCTCACTGAAGTGTGTGAGCTTCAGCTATTTGCCAACAATTCTTTTAGTTTTAAAATAGTGATGGAAAATGATAGACCAGATCTAAAAGTTTAAGTTCTAAATTGGTGTAAAGCTAATTTCGATGATATTAGGCAAGAACCTTCAAAAGCTGACTGGAGGCAGACGTTCGCAGATAAAAGGGCAGATGGAAAGTGGGAAGCATTCAGAAATTAGGCAACGTGAGTCTAGAGACAGTATATTCCTGTTACGGTAAAAGGAAATGCTGGTACGTATAGGGAATGCTGGATGACTAAAGAAATTGAGGGTCTGGTTAAGAAAAAGAAGAGAGCATATATCAGATACAGACAAAGTAGAGCCCTTAGAAGAGTACAAAAGGCAATATGAGTAGATGCAAGGTTTGTGAAGGTTTGTAGCTCAGGTTGAGGTTTAGGGTGTAGTTTTGCTCACTGACGTGTAGGTTTGATATCCAGATGTTTCATTAACTGGCTAGCTAGTTTCATTACCAGGTGGCGACCTCCAAATGAAGTGAAGTTGTTGTCTCCTGCTTTCTATTTACATCTTTCTCCTGGATGGGGTTCCTGGGGTTTGTGGTGATGTCATTTCCTGTTTGTTTTCAGAGGGGTTGATAGATGGCATCTAGATCTATGTGTTTGTTTATGGCGTTGTGGTTGGAGTGCCAGGCCTCTAGGAATTCTCTGGCATATCATTGCTTAAGCAGTCCGTGGATAGATGTGTTGTCCCAGTTGAAATGGTGTTTTTCTTTTCATTCATGTGTAGGGCTACGAGGGAGAGAGGGTCGTGTCTTTTTGAGGCTAGCTGGTGTTCGTGTATCCTGGTGGCTAACTTTCTTCCTGTTTGTCCTATGTAGTGTTTGTGGCAGACCTTGCATGGAATTTTGTAGATGACGTTGGTTTTGTCCATGGGTTGTACTGGGTCTTTTAAGTTTGTTAGTTTTTGTTTGAGAGTGTTGGTGGGTTTGTGTGCTACTAGGATTCCGAGGGGTCTTAGTAGTCTGCCTGTCATTACTGAAACTTCTTTGATGTATGGTAAGGTGGTTAGGGTTTCTGGCTGTGTTGGTCTGCTTGTCGTGGTTTGTTCTTGAGGAAACTGCGCACTGTATTTTTTGAGTATCCGTTCTTCTTGAATACGTTGAGTATAATATGAGTATACTTAAGAGGGAAATCAGGAGGGCAAAAAGAGGACATGAGATAACATTGGCAAATAGAATTAAGGAAAATCCAAAAGGATTTTACAAAGACATTAAGGACAAAAGGGTAAATAGGAAATAGCGCCCCTCAAAGATCAGCTTGGAGGCCTTTGTGTGGAACGCAGGAGTTGGGGGCGATATTAAATGAGTATTTTGCATCAATGTTTACTGTTGGAAATTAGATTAGATTAGATTAGATTACAGTGTGGAAACAGGCCCTTCGGCCCAACAAGTCCACACCGACCCGCCGAAGCAAAACCCACCCATACCCCTACATTTACCCCTTACCTAACACTACGGACAATTTAGCATGGCCAATTCACCTGACCCTGCACATCTTTGGACTGTGGGAGGAAACCGGAGCACCCAGAGGAAACCCACGCAGACACGGGGAGAAAGTGCAAACTCCACACAGTCAGTCGCCTGAGGCGGGAATTGAACCCGGGTCTCTGGCGCTGTGAGGCAGCAGTGCTAACCACTGTGCCACCGAGCATGACTTGGAAGATATAGAATGGAGGGAAATAAATGGTGACATCTTCAAAAATGTCCATATTGCAGAGGAGGATGTGCTGGATGTCTTGAAACATATAAAAGTGGATAAACCCCCGGAACCTAATCAGGTGTACAGAGAACTCTGTGGGAAGCCAGGGAATGGATTGCTGGGCCTGTTACTGAGATATTTGTGTAATCGATTGTCATAGGTGAGGTGCCAGACGACTGGAAGTTGGCAAATGTGGTGCCAATGTTTAAGAAAGTTGGTAAGGACAAGCCAGGGAACTATAGACCAGTGAGCCTGACAGCGGTGGTGGAAAAGTTGATGGATGGAATCCTGAGGGTCAGGACGTACATGTATTTGAAAAGGCAAGGACTGAGTAGGGATAGTCAGCGTGGCATTGTGAGTGGAAAATTATGTCTCAAAACCTTCTTTTGCAGAAGTAACAATGATCATTGATGAGGGCAGAGTGGTGGACGTGATTTATTTGAACTTCAGTATGTCGTTCGACAAGGTTCCCCATGGGAGACTGGTTAGTCAGGTTTGATGTCATGGAATAGAGGTAGAACTCGCCATTTGGATCCAGAACTAGCTCAAAGGTAGAAGGCAGAGGATGGTAGCGTAGTGTTGTTTTACAGACTGGAGGCCTGTGACCAATGGAGTGCCACAAGGACTGGTGCTGGGTCCAATACTTTTCGTCATTTGTATAAATGATTTGAAAGTGAGCATAAGAGGTATAGTTGGTAAGTTTGCAGATAACACCAAAATTGGAGGTGTAGAGAACAGCAAAGAAGATTACCTCGGATTGCAACAGGATCAGATGGGCCAATGGGCTTAGGAGTGGCAGATGGAGTTTAATTTTCATAAATTTGAGGTGTTGAATTTTGGGAAAGCAAGTCTAAGCAGGAGTTATACTCCTAATGGTGATGTCCTAGGGAGTGTTGCTGACCAAAGAGACCTTGGAGTACAGGTTCATTGAAAGTAGAGTCATAGATAGATAATATAGTGAAGAAGACATTCGTATGCTTTCCCTTATTGGTCAGAGTATTGAGTACAGGAGTTGGAAGGTCAAGTTGTGGCGGTACAGGAAGTTGGTGAGGACTCTTTTGGAATATTGCATGCAATTCTGGTCTCCTTCCTATCGGAAAGAAGTTGTGAAACTTGAAAATGATCAGAAAAGATTGACAAGGATGTTGCCAGGGTTGGAGCCTTTGAGCTACAGGGAGAGACTGAATAGGCTAGGGCAGTTTCCCCTGGAGTGTCGGAGACTGAGGGGTGACCTTATCGAGGTTTATAAAATCATGAGAGGCATGGCCAGGGTAAATAGACAAGGTGTTCTCCCTGGGGTGGGGGAGTCCAGAACTAGAGAGCAGAGGTTGAGTGTGAAAGGGGAAAGATACAAAAGAGACCGAAGGGGCAACGTTTTCACGCAGAGGGTGGTACGTGTATGGAATGAGCTGCCAGAGCAAATGATGGAGGCTGGTACAATTGCAACATTTCAAAGGCATCTGGACGGGTATATAAATAGGAAGGGGTTGGAGGGATATGGCCGGGGTGCTGGCAGGTGAGACTAGATTAGGTTGTAATATCGGGTCGGCATGGCCGAGTTGGACCAAAGGGTCTGTTTCCATGCTGTACATCTCTATGACTCTCTAACTCTAATTTAGAAATGACAATAATTTAACGTGCACTGTCAAATAAATAAATGATTTATGCTATTAAATTGTAACATACAATAAGTTGAAAACTTGCAATTTTTAGAATGAAAAGTAAAGAACGAAGAACAAAGAAAATTCCAGCACAGGATAAGGCCCTTTAGCCCTCAAAGCCTGCACCGATCCAGATCCTCTGTTTAAATCTGTCGCATATTTTCTGAGGGTGTGTATCCCTTTCATGTATCTGTCTAGATATATCTTAAATGATGATATTGCAAAATACTCCAAATATGGTCTCATCGAAGCCTTGTAAAACCTCATAAATCCTTCCCTGCTTTATTATTCAAGTCATCTCAAAATAAATGCCATCGCCGTATTTGTCTTTCTGACCGGATAGGCCACCAGAAACAATGAACACATGATGGACATTAATAAACTTATCCCGGAGTTCTAAAAATAAACAATGATTAAAGCATGCTGGGAAAAGGATCCCTGCCTTAATAAACTCTCTGCTAATCCATATGCTGCAGAACCCAGACAGGCTGCAGCTCCCCACAGACGGTTTGCAAAAAAGAAAACTGACAGCTACAGACCCTGCAATACCCACCTAAAATTGGACTTGAATGGTCCAATGGCATGTCGCCCTTGGGCCATCAATATGCCAACCCCTGGTTGAGTCTGATTGATCTGGGTAAATGAACTTGATCATTCCATTGGAAGATCTTCCACACCATTCCAAGGGCTTGAAGACTTAGAAGGATAAGAATCACCTCAAAATCCCACAGAGTGCAGCAACTGGAGAATAACCACTGAGAAAGAAGGCAACTCCAAGACCATCAGCAGAATAAGAAGGCGTCACCACGTGGAGCCAGGCCAAGTTCTAGTGTGGTGGTACATAATCAGCCAAAGTTAAGTTAAAACATAAGACAGTTTGCAGTATTTTTCATTACTTTATTGTACAAACATTGAGTGTGCTCAATAAACAAATATTATTGTATGTAAGAGTTGACTCAGTTCCTTTGCTGAATGGAAGAATTTAAGCAAACTGTGCGGCAGGTGGCAACACCTTCCTAACAGTTGACTTAACCTGCAAGTTTACCTTGAAGCAATCCTGTACGAGAACGCACAACTCTCTTTGAACTTCAGACTTCTCAATTTTCTCTCCATTCATAAAATAGTCAATGCCTCTCTCCCTCCTCACAAAGTGCATCAGTTCAGGTTTTCCAAGATGAACTCCATCTGCCACTTCTTTGCCCACTCTCCTATCCTGTCTAAATCCTTCTGCAGCCTCCTTGCCATCTCAATGCTGCCTGTCCCTCTACCTACCTTTGTATCATCTGAAAACCTAGCCAGAATACCGTCAGTTCCTTAATGTAGATCGTTAATGCACAAAGTAAAAAGTTGTGGACCCAACACTGAGTCATGTGGAACACAAGTTGTCATCGGCTGCTATCCCAAGAAGGACGTTTTTATCCCCACTCTCTACTTGCTGCCAGGCAGCCAAGCTTCTGCTCACACTAGTAACTTACCTGGAACAAAATGGGGCCTTACTTTACTCAGCAGCCTCCTGTGCGGCACCTTGCCAAAGTCCTTCTTGAAGTCCAGGTGGATAATATTCACTGGCTTTCCTTTGTTTCACTTGCTTGTCGCATCCTCAAATAACTTTTACAGATTTCTGAGGCATGACGTCCTCTTGATGACACCATACTGACTTTGCTCAATTTTACATTTCACTTGCAAGTATTCAGAATCTCATCCTTCACAATGGATTCTAGGATCTTACACATGACTGAGGTTAGGTTAATCGGTCTGTCACTTTCTGCCTTTTGCCTTATTCCCTTTCTAAAGAGGCTGTCACGTTTGCAACTTTCTAGTCTTTTGAGCCTCTCCCTGATTCTAGAAATTCATGAAAGATCACCACAAATGTCTCCATTATTTCTTCAGCTAACTCCCTTGGAACTCTGGAATATTGTCCAGTTGGTCCAGTTTATTTACCCATTTAGTTGTTCGAGCAACTTCTCCTAATAAGCTCTGTCCCCTCGCTATCTTGAATTTTTGGGATACTATTCGTGTTTTTCACTGTGAAAAGTGACGTGGAATAATTGTTCAGTTTCTCAGCCATTATTTGTTCCCCATTACTATATCTCCAGCGTCGTATTCCGCGACCCACGTCCATTTCTTCCTCTCTTTTGCCCTTTACATATCTAAAGAATCTCTTACAGTCTTTTATATTACTGGCTAGCTTACCCTCATATTTAATCTTCTTCCTTCTATTTCTTATTTTGTTGCCCTCTATTGGTATTCGTAAGCTTCCAAATCCTTTGGTTTCCCACTGCCATTTGCCATGTTATTTGATTTCTCTTTTGTTTTTACGCTATCCCTGATTTTCCCTGTCAGCCATTGTTGCCTCATCCTCCCTATACATGCTTCTTTTAGCTTGGGATGAGTCTCCGCTGTCTCCTGAATTACCCCCAGAACCTCCCGCCATTACTGTCCCACTGTCTTTCCTGCTATCCTACTCTCCCAGTCAATTTAACCCAGATCCTCCCTCATGCTTTTGTAGTTGCTTTTATTCAGCGGTAATATTGTAAACTCTGATTCTACCTTCACCCTCTCAAATCGAAGAGTAGGTTCAATGATATTATGATCACTGCCTCATAAATGTTTCTTTACCTTAAGCTCCCTTATCAAGACTGCCTCATTGCACAACACTAAATTCAATATTGCCCGTTCCCTCGTTGCCTGCACCATAAGCTGCTCCAAAAAGCCATCTCGTAGATATTCCACAAATTCCTTTCCTTGCAAACCACTGCCAACCTGAATTTCCCAGTCCAGCTGCATATTGAATTCCTCCCAATCACTGTAACTTTGCCTTTCCGACACATCTTTTCTACCTCCTGATGTGACGTCCGACCCAGCTCCTAACTACGGTTTGTGGACCTGTACATAACTCCAACTATGGTTTTTCATCTTTGCCTTTCCTCAATTCTAACCACACAGATTCTACACCATCTGTCCCTACTTTGAGTTTTGGGAACTGAGTGATGGGACTGCAAAACACTTTAGCATTGTCATAAGTTCATAGTTGAGACATTAATTAAAAATATTACATTGTCAATTCCTTTGGAATGTGGCCACAATATATTTCTTTGACCAAATATTCTGTGTGTGCTATGGAAGAATGCAGACTTTTGGAACTGTTAGAAAAGCATCATATGAAGAGGATTTGAGTCTATAAAGAGATTAAGGTGGGTCAAGTGAACAGAAAAATATTGTTGTATGGAGCATCGTAGGATGTATTGTCTGTGCGCTCAAAGATGTTGGCGGGTTGAATCGAAAGGCAGTGTATTATTTCAATGGACAGATTTGGCTTGAGACGCAGAAGAACCGGGCACCTGGATTACAAAATAAAAACTTTGTTTGCGTAAAGTTTTGAGGGAGTTAAATAAATGTAGACATTTTCTGAAACAGAATACATTTAAAATTAGGGAAGATTTTCTACAGTTTTGCAGAGTAGTGGCGAGGCCACATCGAGAGAACAATGGTCATACTGACATGCAAATCAGTCCAGAGAAGATTTACTGAACTGATTCCTGTGCGGAACATTTATTTCAGGTGGAAATCTTGAACTGACTGACTGTGGATCGGCTGGAGTTTAGGCGAACAACATGTGACCTTGGTGACTCCAGAATATTCCAAGTATTCTTTTCAAGTTGAATTCTGAAACAATATTTCAGCTTGTTTGAGAGATTACCAGGAGTGGATGGACTATGAAACTGAAGGTTATCTCAGTTAAGAAAATGTTGGATGTTTTAATCTTCTCAAAGTTTCGAGAATTTGTGAACTCCCTTCCCAGATAGTAATGGAGGATAAAATATTGAATATTTCTAATGCAGAAGCAGTCAGATTCTTGACTAAGAGTAACACACTAACATTTTAAAGGCAAAGGAGGAATGTGTGATTGATGTCACAGTCAGATCATCCACGATCTTATCGCATGACGGAGCTGTATTGGTGACTTACTCCTGATACTCGTTTCTGCACTTCTGCTGAATTTAGATACAGAAAAAAATATGAGATGATTCTCATGAACATGGAGACATTTCCTTTCAGATTATTGGGCACAGTTTTCCATATGTGACTTTTAAACAGCACTCAAAAGCACTCAGGGAAGTTTCATGGTAATGGAGAAAGGTCAGGAGTAGAGGGCAAAGTGAAAGCCTGCCTTGAAACTGCTTTAGAAATCACGTTGGGTCGAATGGATAACTTTAATTCTGCTCATACCTTTCAGTTCTTGTTGTGAGGTGAGTTTCATTAGCAAGGCCAGCATTCTGTTGCCTATGTGTAATTTCTATTCAGAATATGGTGATAAACCCCAGGGATTCTTATGGTGCAGGAACACTAACAGGTATGTTACAAAGAGAGAAACAGGGTTCTGAACCATTTAACAGCTTCAAGTCGGTGTGCTGCGTGACCTTGGAAATTGCATTCCTTACCACTTGATGCTCACAAGCTGTGGAAATAGTGAGACTACATTCTTTATTTTCAACAATTAAAGTGATAGTCATACAGCTTATAAATAGATACATCTACGCCAGCCAGAAAACATCAATGTACATTATTCCCAGTTACCTGAAGACCTGTAGCCTACTATGCCCTGGCCATTTTTGCTTAAAAGCTGCATTGTCTTCTTACACACTTAATGGTAAGGTCCTAGGAAGTGTTGCTGAACAAAGGGACCTTGGAGTGCAGGTTCATAGCTCCTTGTGAGTGGAGTCGCAGGTAGATAGGATAGTGAAGAAGGTGTTTGGTATGCTTTCCTTTGTTGGTTAGAGTATTGCGTACAGGAGTTCGGAGGTCATGTTGCGGCTGCACAGGACATTGGTTAGGCCACTATTGGAATATTGCGTGCAATTCTGGTCTCCTTCCTATCGGAAAGATGTTGTGAAATTTGAAATGGTTCGGAAAAGATTTACAAGGATGTTGCCGGGGTTAGAGGATCTGAGCTACAGAGGGAGGCTGAACAGGCTGGGGATGTTTTCCCTGGAGCGTCGGAAGCTGAGGGGTGACCTTACAGAGGTTTATAAAATTATGAAGGGCATAGATAGGATAAATAGACAAAGACTTTTTTTCCCTGGGGTCGGGGAGTGCAGAACTAGAGGGCATAGGTTTAGGGTGAGAGGGGAAAGATATAAAAGAGACGTCAGGGGCAACCTTTTCACGCAGAGAGTGGCACGTATATGGAATGAGCTGCCAGAGGAAGTGTTGGAGGCTGGTACAATTGCAACATTTAAGAGGCATTTGGATTGGTATATGAATAGGAAGGGTTTGGAGGGATATGCACCGGGTGCTGGTAAGTGGGACTAGGTTGGGTTGGGATATCTGGTCGGCATGGACAGGTTAGACCGAAGGGTCAGTTTCTATGCTATACATCTCCATGATTCTACGACTTTATCTGGGAGTTTTTTGTTCTTTTAGTATGTGTACAAAATGGTTTCATGGACATAGATAACACAACGATAAAGACAGTGGCAAACTCATCAAATGAATAAAAAAGACTCTACGTTTTTCAATAATTATAGAAAATCCGATTGTCGTTTCAATTCATTTGGGATTTTAATGGAGCGAGACCAGCATTAATTGCCTTTGAGACGTTCCAGTCCAGTTGATGTTGGTCCGTCCAAATGGCTGGTGGGAGGGAATGCCAGCAGTGCATCTCATGTGCTGGGTTATCTGAGAGTAAACATTACTGGTGGTGGATGGAGTGTTACACAAACCGTCATGCTGTGATGAACAGCTCGCAGGAAAACAGGAAAACGGACTCATTGGCAAAGCGAACATATAGGATGGAGTTTATTATTTTTCTGAGAAATAGCAACCTTACAGATACAAGTCTATATAGTAATGAAGGGAAGTCTGTGTCTATGTTATTGGTGTCCTTAAAATAACGGTGCCAAACAGTTGGAATTATGTTATTGCTTTGGAGGGACGATGCTTGCACTGAGCATGTGATTTATCCTGGATATATTAACAGATGGCTGAGCTGTCCTAGGTTGCGTAAGTGCTGATACTCCATGGGATGATGTTGATTTGTTATCTCGCCACTTACTGAGCACAGTTCGCCAGAACAAACCAACAAGTACCATTGGTTGGTGCTTCAGAATGTATCAGAGCTTTCATGGCTGCCACCTCATGGAAACATGTATAAAGACATGGCCAATCGAGTCTGCACCATCCAGTGCTGATGCTAGTGCTTTATAAAGTGTGTGAGGTTACCTTACTGAACTACCCTCCCAGGCAATGCATTCTAGACACAAACCATCCTCTGGGTTCAAAACGGATTCCCCAAATCCTCTCTCAATATCTTCTCTTGCGCTTCAAACATGTGTCCCTTGTTTTTGACCCTTTGATTAAGGGGTACAGCTGCTGTCTGTTCACTCTGCCCATACGTCTGATGCTCTTAAACACCTCTGTCAGGTTCACCCCTCACCCTTCTCTGCTCCAAAATCAAGACTAGCCTACCTTCATGGTTTGAGTTGTCTCTTGTATTGTTACTTCTTCCAAAGTGCAGCATCTCACAAATTTCAGTGCTATTTTTTATCTGTCATTAATCTGACCATCTGAACAATCAGTTGGTACCCTCCTGTAACCTAAAACATTCCTCCTCACTGTGACCCATCCGGCCTATCGTTGTGTCATCCACAACATTGTTTATCATTCTCCGACCCCCCCCCCCAACCTCCCCATCTCCCACATTAATATAATCAACAGTTCGGAGCAGCGAGAGGTGGGAGCCAGGAGGAAGTGACGTTGGTGCAAGGTGATTGTCGGAAAGGCCGGTAAGTATGTTTAAACTTCTTACCATCAGGCCAGTGAGGGAGGAGCGAGCAAAGGACTTCTGGGAAGGGTAAGTAGAACAGTTTATTTTTGCGTGGTTTCGTTGCCCGAGACACTACTCGGGTAGTATCTCCCACCCATCCTCCTCCTCTAACCTAAAAGAAAGTTATGGGAGCCAGATTGACAAGGTAAGGTAACCATGTAATTTCCTAATTTTTTTTTAGTAGTCACTTCGGAGTTAGAATAGTGGGAATGGAGTTTAGGGCAATGGAATTTTCCTCTTGCAGGAAGTGGGAATTAAGGGTCACCACTAGTGTCCCTGCTGACTACATCTGTGGGAAGTGCACCCGACACCAGCTCCTTGAAAACCACGTTAGGGAACTGGAGCTGGAGTTGGATGAACTTGGGATCATTCGGGACGCAGAGGGGGTTATTGACAGGACTTACAGAGAGGTAGTCACTCACTAGATAAAAGAAAAAGACAGATGGGTGACAATTAGGGGACAGAAAGGGGACCGGCAGGCGGTGCAGGGATCCCCTGTGGCATTTCCCCTCAACAATAAGTATACCGTTTTGGATACTGTTGGGGGGGAAGACTTAACAGGGGAAAGCAGAAGAGAAGAGGAAGAGGAGCAGAGCCGTAGTCATTGGGGACTCAATAGTTAGGGGACAGATAGGAGGTTCTGTGGGGACAAGAGAGACTCAATGTTGGTGTGTTGCCACCCGGGTGCCAAGGTCCGTGATGTCTCTGGTCGTGTTTTGGGGATTTTTCGGGCGGACGGAGAGGAGCCCCAAGTCGTGATCCACATTGGCACCAACGACATAGGTTGGAAGAGAGAAAGGGACTCGAGGCAGACACTCAGGGAGCCAGGATGGAAACTTAGAGCTAGGACAAACAGAGTTATTTTCTCTGGTTTGCTGCCCGTGCCACATACTAGTGAGGTGAGGAATAGGGAGAGAAAGGAGTTGAGCACGTGGAGACAGACATGGTGTAGGAAGGAGGGTTTCGGGTTTTTGGATAATTGGAGCTCTTTCTGGGATAGGTGGGACCTCTACAAGCAGGATGGTCTTCATCTAAACCACAGGGGTACCAATATCCTAGATGGGAAATTCGCTAAAGCAATTAAGGTGGATTTAAACTAATACAGCAGGGGGATGGGAACCAAAATTGTAGGACAGATACAGAAGAGGATGAGAGTAGGGAGTTCCAAAGTCAAGTCTCTGACACTGGCAAGCGAGAACCTGGTTGGAAGTGTGTGTACTTCAACGCAAGGAGCATCTGAAATAAAGTGGGTGAAGTGGCAGTGAGGGTCTATATGTGGGACTTCGATGTTGTAGCCATTATGGAGACATGGATAGAACAGGAACAGGAATGGCTGTTGCAGGTTCCGGGATTAAGATGTTTCAGTAAGAACAGAGAAGATGGTAAAAGAGTGGGAGGTGTGGCATTATTGATTAGGGGCAATATTACAGGTGTACAAATGATGTTTGGGGACTCGTTAACTGAGGTAGAGTTTTTGAGGTTAGAAACGGGAAAGGAGAAGTCACCATGCTGGGAGTTTTCTATAGGCCTCCGGATAGTCCCAGAGATGTAGAGGAAAGGATAGCAAAGATGATTCTCGAGAGGAGTGAGAGAGGCAGGGTAGCTGTCATGGGGTCTTCAACTATCCAAATATTGACTGGGAACACTTCAGTACGAGTACCATAGATGGGTCAGTTTTTGTCCAGTGTGTGCAGGGGGGCTTCCTGACACAGTATGTAGACAGGTCTACAAGGGGCGAAGCCACTTTAGATTTAGTTCTGGGCAACGAGCCTGGCCAGGTGTTAGATTTGGAAGTAGGCGAGCACTTTGGAGTCAGCGATCACAATTCTGTCAGGTTTACTTCAGTGATGGAAAGGGATAGATGTACTCCACCGAGCAGGAGTTACAGCTGGGAGAAGGGAAATTATGATGCAATTAGGAAATATTTAGGAAGCATAGAATGGGGAAGGAAACTGCAGGGGATAACCACATTAAAAATATGGAGCTTACTCTAGGAAAAGCTCCTGTGTGTCCTAGATAAGTATGCACCTGTCAGGCAGTGGGAAGATTAGATTAGATTACAGTGTGGAAAAAGGCCCTTCGGCCCAACAAGTCCACACCGACCCGTCGAAGCGCAACCCACGCATACCCCTACATTTACCCCCTACCTAACTCTACGGGCAATTTAGCCTGGCCAATTCACCTGACCTGCACATCTTTGGACTGTGGGAGGAAACTGGAGCACCCGGAGGACCCCCACGCAGACACGGGGAGAACGTGCAAAATCCACACAGTCAGTCGCCTGAGGCGGGAATTGAACGCTGGTCTCAGACACTGTGAGGCAGCAGTGCTAACCACTGTGCCACCGTGCCGCCCACTAAAGATCTAGAACGCGTGAGCCGTGGTTTACTAAGGAAGTGGAATCCCTGGTCAAGAAGAAGAAAAAGAAGGCTTATGTTAGAACAAAATGTGAAAGCTCAGTTAGGGCGCTTGGGGGTTACAAGAAAATCAGGAAAGACTTAAAAAGTGAGCTCAGAAAAGCCAGGAGGAGACATGAGAAGTTGTTGGCGGATAGGATCAGGGTTAACCCTAAAGCTTTCCATAGGTATGTCAGGAATATAAGAATGACAAGAGTTAAATTAGGGCCAATCAAGGATAATAGTAGGACGTTGTGTGTGGAGTCAGAGGAGATAGGGGAGGCACTAAATAAATATTTTTCGACAGTATTCACGATGGAAAATGAAAATGTTGGCGAGGAAAATACAGAAATACTTGCATCTAGACTAGAAGAGATTGAGGTTCACAAGGAAGAGGTATTAGAAATACTGCAGAGTGTGAAAATAGACAAGTCCCCTGGGCTGAATGGGATCTATCCTAGGATCTTCTGGGAAGCAAGGGAAGAGATTGCCGCTTTAGCATTGATCTTCAAATCATTATTGTCTACAGGAATAATGCCTGAGGACAGAAGGATAACAAATGTGGTTCCCTTGTTCAAAAAGGGTCATAGAGACAACCTAGGTAATTACAGACCAGTGAGTCTGACTTCAGTTGCTGGTAAAGTGTTGGAAAAGGTTATAAGAGATAGGATTTATAACCATCTAGGAAAGAATAATCTGATCAGGGACAGAAGCACGGTTTTGTGAAGGGTAGGTCGTGTCTAACGAATATTTTTGATTTTTTTTGACAAAGTGACCAAACAGGTAGATGAGAGTAAACCGGTTGATGTGGTGTATATGGATTTCAGCAAGTGGATCGATAAGGTTCCCCACAGTAGGCCATTGCACAAAATGCAGAGGAATGGGATTATGGGAGACGTAGCAGTTTGGAACACTAATTGGCTTGCTGAAAGAAAACAGAGGGTTGTAGTTAATGGAACATGTTCATCTTGGTGTCCAGTTACTAGCGGCATACTGCAAGGGTTGGTGTTGGGTCCACTGCTGTTCGTCATTTTTATAAATGACCTGGATGACGGCTTAGAAGGGTGGGTTAGTAAATTTGTGGACGACACTAAGGTTGGTGGAGTTGTGGATAGTGATGAAGGATTTAGTAGGTTGCAGAGAGACATACATAGGAGGCAGAGATTGGTTGAGAGGTGGCAAATGGAGTTTAATGTGGACAAGTGTGAGGTGATACACTTTGGACGGAGTAATCGGAATGCAAAGTACTGGGCTAATTCTTGGGAGTGCAGATGAGCAGAGAGATCTCGATGTCCATGTACACAGATCCCTGAAAGTTGCCACCCAGATTGACAGGGTTGTTAAGAAGGCATGCAGTGTTTGGCCTTTATTAATAGAGGGATTGAGTTCCGGAACCAGGAGGTTATGCTGCAGCTGTACAAATCTCTGGTACAGCCACACTTGGAGTATTGTGTACAGCTCTGGTCACCACATTCTCAGAAGGACGTGGAAGCTTTGGAAAGGGAGCAGAGGAGATTTACTAGCATGTTGCCTGGTATGGAAGGAGTGTCTTACGAGTAAAGGCTGAGGGCCTTGAGGCTGTTCTCGTTAGAGAGAAGTAGGTTGAGAGGTGACTTAATAGAGACACACAAGATAATCAGAGGGTTAGATAGGGTGGACAGGGAGAGGCTTTTTCCAAGTATGGGCACGGCAATCAAGAGGAGAAACAACTTTAAAGTGAGGGGAGATAGGTATAAGACAGATGTCAGAGGTAGTTTCTTTACTAGGAGAGTAGTAAGGGTATGAAATGCTTTGCCTGCAACAGTAGTAGATTCGCCAATTTAAGTACATTTAAGTCGTCATTGGACAGGCATATGGACGTACATGGGATAGTACAGGTGGGATGGGATTCAGATTAGTATGATGGGGCGGAGCAACATCGAGGGCCGAAGGGCCTGTACTGCGCTGTAATGTTCTATGTTCTATTTATGAATATCAGATACAAACCTTGATTTTCTACGTGTTCTACAGATCTGTTGCAGAGGAAGATTTGGGAATTCCAGTATCTTGTTTTCATACTTTGGTGAATTTACAGCGTGATGCAGTTGAGGTCTTTTATAAGGAAGCCAGAAATGATATTTTGGACATGGAGCTGAATTCTGCTTTTGCACTCCACCGCTCTGCATGTATTATTCATAAGACTTGTATATCATTAATTTTGGAATAGGGTTTGGCACTGTGCACTGTGACAGTTCAATTTGATGTGGGCCTGCAGCTTATTCTGTAATAAATTCGCTGCAATAGTCAGAGCTGAAGATTTTTCTTTTCATCTGCAGGTTGGACTCAGGCTCATTCATTAAGTTTGTTTGAAAGAGCTAGAGGGATGAGGATAAAGATTAAATTAATTTTTACATTATAAACACACTATAGAAGATCAATTCACATTCTCATTTCTACGTTGGATTGGAAGCAAATTAAAAGAACAAGGACCCATCGTTCTGAATATTGTTTTAAAAAGTGACATCATGTTGCAATAATGCATTGGGGAAAAATAAAATGCTGTCTGCATTTGATAGAGATACAGAAATGCAGAGTGAATGTACAATATGAACAAGAATCAAGTGTTAATAAAAAGAGTATGAGAAATCTTTTCTTAATTTCCAAAGGAAACCAGATCCCAATTATCCTGAACAGTGATGTTTGATTGTCCATCAATCTCACTTTTACAACTCTATGCTTTTCCTGCCACCGATGCGCCTTCTGGCACACCTCGTCCTCCCTTCCTATTCGATCTTTACCCACCTACTTCCCTTGCATTGCCTATTCTGATGCTACATACCCTTTCACTGAACATCTCCCTTTACACTTCTCGCACTGTATGTCACACCACTTCCCCGGACCCTCCCTTTCCCTTTTTGCTCTCACACTAGATGTTGGAATCTGCTGATTTATGTGCTACTACTGGTCATCAGTTAATGTTGAGTTTGTAATGATCAATGTCCAATAGCAACAGACAATAGGATGTTTGCCACTATCTGATGCACCGTGAGCAGGATAGTTTTGTTCACTATTGGTACAGATTGGAGCAGCTTCCTGTCCGTGTGTCACAATGTTTAGCCAAACAGCCTCATCACCAACAGGACAACACCTTCTGACAGAATCGTAAGACCATGTATCAATTTTCTTTTGAATATTGCGAGGACATTGTTCTAACAAACAGTGTTCTTGTCTTTTGCTCTTTATTCTTTCAACTGATCTTCCCATGTAATTTGGGCTGAGATCAGAGTGACTTCCCTTTCAATCGAAGCATGACTTGACTGAGGGTGGAATCAAAGACCCTGAGCTAAACTGTGGTTAATGGTCATTAGACAAAATTCTGCAATGGAAATGGGAACAATGGAAAAAGCGGTCTCTGCAAGGTATCTTCCAAGTTGCATGACATTCTGACTAGGGACTAATTTATTCTTACTTCATTATCGGTTGTTAAAAATCTTGGAATGTCTCAACAACAGCTCTGTGTGGATCTGCATTACTTGGATTGAAGAGGTTCAAGTAGGCAGCTCTCTGGCGCTATTTCAAGAGCTACTTGGGACGACAAATAATCTCTGCCCTTGCTAGTGCCTTCCAAAACCATGGATAAATATGTCCTGCTTAAAAGAAAAACAAGATATATTCTGTTTGCACACTCTCATCTGAAGTTTCGGAAAGGTAAGACCTTGCTGGATGAGTTTGATGCCAGTGACATCAGGAGCATGACAAGACATTGATAACAATTGGAATAGTTAATTCAATTAGTTAGTTACAGATGATTGATTGTGTGATGTCAGTGCCACTGAGTTCAACATTTTCATAATGCGTAATGGTAGTCATTCTCATATATTTAAATTTTTCATTCAGAATCCACAACCAAATACTCGAGAGCTAACAGAAATGGCAGCTTTACTGTTCCCTTTCAGATCAGACAAATATCCACAGTCCAAAAGACTAAGTAAGTTGAAAGTGCTGGAAAACCTTAACAGGTTCTGAGCAGAGAGAAACAGATTTAACTTATTGAGTCGAATATGAGTTTTTCCCAATAGGGTAATATCAGGCTTAATATTCTAATTCTGTTTCTCTTTCCAGATACTGGCTCCTCTGTAGTGTTTTGCCACTGTATTCTGTTTATATTACAGATTTACATTTTCCCCAGTATTCCCTAGCACAGTGATTCATTGTGGGAAGCAGAGTGGGAGTGGGAGTAGCATGGTGTCTCAGTGGTTAACACGACGGTCTCACAGTACCAGGGGCCCGGTTTGCTTCCACACTCAAGACTATTTTTACTGAGTTTTCATATTCTTGCCCTGTCTGCAAGTGTTTCCTCCAGGTGCGCCAGATTCCTCCCACAGTCTAAAGACTTTCAGTGGATTGACCATGCTAAATTGCGCATCTAACACAATTTTGAATAAATGCAAACACACAGGTACCACAGACCTGTGGGGAAGATAACTCCGACTCACGGTCCTTAGAGAATTTCTCCTTATCCCTGTTCCTACAGAGGTTGGAGAGTCATTGTATCTTCTTCTAGTCCCACTCCTCCATCGGTCATGACAAATTATCAGTGGAAACAAGTGTGTGATATGGCAAATGATATCAGTCTCAAACTGGGTCAGGTACAGTGTTAGGAACATGTCAGGCATGTTTCTTAAATTTGCAAAAACAATTAAGCTAAAACAAAAACAAAGTTACTCAAAAAATGAACAAGTAAAGCGATGGAGCAATGGCTGTGGCTTCTCAGGCAAGTTACATTTTCTTCCTCTCTGAGCTGAAACATATAATAATGTTACCCGGACAGCAACGTGAATCATGTAGTGTCTGGTTAAACATTCCCCTGATTGCATACTCCATCCCTGTTATCTGCTCCATTGAGGAGTGATTTGTAATTTATCTTTTGAAAATATTTTTATATGTGTCTTCATAATTATTGTACAATAAATTCATGTCTTCAAAGAACTGTGTTAAAATGGATATATTGTTTTATTAAATTAAATCCTTAGTTTTATTCTCTCATTCCTCAGCTACGCCCAGTACTCTCTCCTCAGGGTCCTTTATGTTCAATATGAACATCTCTTATTCTCAGACCTGAAGTGCCCTGACCTTGTAGAGCATAGATATGGTTATTTTCCAAGGTTGGAGGGCTCCAAACCAGTGGGTATAAATGTAAGGTGAGAGGGGTAAGATTAAAAAGATTAATGACATATAGTTTGGACATTGACAATATGTATATCATTATTTATTTTCCTATAACTCTGAGACACACGCATACGTCCGAAAGCAAACAGAAAAAAGAAAGAAATTCTGCAGAATATTAGTTTGGAAGAGTTTTGTCCAGATAATAGATAATTTCATTGCAAAAGGAAAATTGAGATGGTCCCAATTGTAATTCTGCCTCACAGATGCTGATGGCATTGGAGATCCTTCCTGGAATAGCTGGACTTGGCTGAATTTCCTTCTCTGCTGGCAGTGGGAGATTCCAATGAATCCTCAAAAGGAACCCTCCATGAGTGGGAAAGATGACTGATGGATTTTCTGCTCCCTCTGAAAGAGGAATACGGTGTGTTAGACTTCATTTGTCAAGCGATTGAGTTCTGGAGCCATAAAGTCATGTTGCAACTATACAAAACGCTGGTGCGACCACACTTGGAATATTGTGCACAGTTCTGGTTCTCATATTATAGGAAGGATGTGGAATCATTGGAAAAGGTGCAGAGGAGATTTACCAGGATGTTGCCTGGTCTGGAGGGAAGGTCTTATGTGGAAAGGCTGAGAGGGGGTTTGATAGAGGCATACAATATGATCAGAGGAGTAGATAGAGTAGACAGTGAAAGCCTTTTTCATAGAATGATGATGTCAGCTTGTACGAGGGGGCATAATTACAAATTGAGGGGTGATAGATTTAAGACAGATGTCAGAGGCAGGTTCTTTACACAGAGAGTGGTAAGGGCATGGAACCCCCTACCTGCTAATGTAGTCAACTCAGCCACATTAGGGAGATTTAAACAATCCTTAACTAAGCACATGGATGATTTTGGGGTAGTGTTATGGGACGAGCTGAGAATAGTTCGAGGGCCGAAGGACCTGTTATGCGCTGTATTGTTCCATGTTCTATGTTCTATATGTTACTGTCGAGATGAACAAGTAAAGCGATGGAGCAATGGCTGTGGCTTCTCAGGCAAGTTACATTTTCTTCCTCTCTGAGCTGAAACATATAATAATGTTACCCGGACAGCAACGTGAATCATGTAGTGTCTGGTTAAACATTCCCCTGATTGCATACTTCATCCCTGTTATCTGCTCCATTGAGGAGTGATTTGTAATTTATTTTTTTGAAAATATTTTTATATGTGTCTTCATAATTATTGTACAATAAATTCATGTCTTCAAAGAACTGTGTTAAAATGAATATATTGTTTTATTAAATTGAATCCTTAGTTTTATTCTCTCATTCCTCAGCTACGCCCAGTACACTCTCCTCAGGGTCCTTGATGTTCAATATGAACATCTCTTATTCTCAGGCCTGAAGTGCCCTGACCTTGTAGAGGCCATGGGGGGCATGGATGTGGTTATTTTCCAAGTTCGAAGGGCTCCAAACCAGTGGGCATAGATTTAAGGTGAGAGGTGTAAGATTAAAAAGATACTTGAAGAGGTAACTTTTTTACACAGAGGATAGTGTGTGTATGGGACGAACTGGCAGAAAAAGTGATGGAGGCTGGTTCATTTACAACATTTAAGAGGCAATGGATGGGAATGTGAATAAGAACCGTTTAGAGGATTTTGGGTCTAATGCTGGCAAAGATTACTACATCAGATTGGAATATCTGGTCGGTGCAGATAAGCTGGACTGAAGGGTCTGTTTCCGTGCTGTATGACACTATGATTCCATCAGGCCTTCATTCTAGCAAAGAGTAAAGTAAAACATCAGTGAAAAGCTTCTAAAACCATTGCATATTTTCCTTTCAGTTTAGGGGTTCATTACGAGAGACAATACTTCAGATGTAGTCTCAGCATTGTCATGTACAAATGCAGTAGATTAGATTAGATTAGATTACTTACAGTGTGGAAACAGGCCCTTCGGCCCAACAAGTCCACACCGCCCCGCCGAAGCGCAACCCACCCATACCCCCACATTTACCCCTTACCTAACACTACGGGCAATTTAGCATGGCCAATTCACCTGACCTGCACATCTTTGGACTGTGGGAGGAAACCGGAGCACCCGGAGGAAACCCACGCAGACACGGGGAGAACGTGCAAATTCCACACAGTCAGTCGCCTGAGGCAGGAATTTAACCCGGGTCTCTGACGCTGCGAGGCAGCAGTGCTAACCACTGTGCCACCGTGCCGCCATTAGTAGTACATCCTAATGATTATAACTAATAGCCTTTGCATAAAACAGCAAGATTCGATACCATTTTCTAATTATTGGCTGAATCTGCTGATTAGGTTTACGTGGCTCATGTACCGGAATGCACAAATCCTTCTAAACCAATGAGTTGTGTGATTTTCTCTCCATTTAAGTAGGTTACTGTTATTTTCTCTTTTCAACACAACACTGACTTCTCTTAACTAACATTGTACTGTTTTCTGCCAAAGTTTTGATCACTAACCTCCCGTCTGTATCCCATTTCAAAGTCTCTGTGTCTAGTTAAATGATTATCTTTGTGAATGAGCTAACTGAGCTCCAAGCCAATCAGTCCTCTCATCCAAGTCATTGGTATAGATTGTAAATAGTTGATAATCTCACACTGATCCCCGAGGAACTCCAACACAGTTACAACTTTACAACCTGAAAAACCCGAATGTTTATTCCCTGATAGTTAACCAGATTGCTCCTGTTGCTGGGTAGCAGGCTAGAAAGTAGGCGGCACGGTGGCACAGTGGCACAGTGGTTAGCGGTTAGCACTGCTGCCTCACAGCGCCAGAGACCCGGGTTCAATTCCCGCCTCAGGCGACTGACTGTGTGGAGTTTGCACGTTCTCCCCATGTCTGCATGGGTTTCCTCCGGGTGCTCCAGTTTCCTCCCACAGTGTGAGATGTGCAGGTCAGGTGAATTCAGGTGAATTGGCCATGCTAAATTGCCCGTAGTGTTAGGCAAGGGGTACATGTAGGGGTCTGTGTGGGTTGCGCGTCGGCGGGGCGGTGTGGACTTGTTGAGCTGAAGGGCCTGTTTCCACACTGTAAGTAATCTAATCTAATCTAATCAAAAAAAAAGGTTGGTTGGCCTCATCCTACGCTGTGTAATGTACTTAAGCGAGTTGAATGACTTCAATCTATTCATGCGTAAATCCTTAGAGGGCAGAAGGATCTCCTCCTGTCTCATAATGATGCTGACTGGCTGAATGGGATCTTTCTTTACCCGTGTAACTTTACGGAGTGCTTGAGAGAACAACACATGGGTTAAGAGTAGCAGCTGGCCATTCAGCCCCTTGAGCCTGCTGCACCATTCGGAATGTGCATTGTTGATGCGATTGTAACTAAACATAATCTCCCTGTCTGTTCCTAATAAACATGGATTCTCTAGTTCATCAGAGTTCTATGGAACTCAACCTTGAGTGTTTTCTGTAATCCAGACATCACTGCTCCCTCGAGATGAGAACACCACAGATTACACAACCCTAAAGAGAAAGGAGCATCCCTGTCTCAGTCTGAAATGGAAAGGTCCTTATTCTCAAAATGTGTTCCCCTCAAACCAATCACCACTCTTTTGATATATGAGGAGTTGACAATTAGAAACAAATATCGACCACTCAGCCCCTTAAATCTGTTCACATTTCCATTAACTCTCCTAAACAAAATACTAATCAAATTCAGTCTCCACTGACCTCGTGGAAAGACAATTCCAGGAAAGATCATATAAGCAATGAACACTGGAGCATAATGAGGCCATTCAGCCCATCTTTTCTGCAATGACATTTGATCACTGCTAAAATATTTCTGAACTCCATTCTCCTGCCTTCTCCGACGAACCAATGATAACTTATTAATTAAAAAAATGTATATATCTCTGTATTAAAGATCGTGTGTGCCTGTATATGGGGTTATGTTTGTGTGTTTGTGTGTAAATGTCCATATCTACGTGCGTATCTCTGTGGGCATGTGTTATGTGTGTTAGTGTCAGTATCTCAGTTTGTGTGTACCTCTGTCTGCATCTCTGTGCAAAGTTGTTTTTGAAATAAATAAATTGAACTTGGAATCAAAGTCTTCCTCCTTCACTCTCTCTGTCTGTCCCTGTTTTTCATAGAGTTCATAGAATCGCTACAGTGTGGAAACAGGCCCTTCGACCCAACGGGTCCACACTGACCCTTCGAAGAAGAACCCACCCAGACCCATTCAAATGCTATCATACGCTTACCCATGACTAAGGCCCCTAACCTATCCATCCCTCGGCACTATGGACAATTTAGCATGTCCAATTCACCTAACATCCACTACGTTGGACTGTGGGTGGAAACCAGAGGACCCACGCAGACACGGTGAGAATGTGAAACTCCACACAGACAGTCGCCTAAGGGTGGACACGAACCCGGGTGCCTGGTGCTGTGAGGCAGCAGTGCTCGCTTCAGAGTTCTGTGATTAGATTCATACAATACCTCTCTCTGCGGGACTGCCCACACCACTGCATCGGTGGCACAGTTTTTAACTCTGAGAAGATAACAAATCCTTTGCTGTGAATCTGACACATTGCATGGCCATTTGATTTTTCAAATAATATCTTTGGATGCACAGAGCAGTTTTGTCTGATACTAAGCAATGTTGTTCCTGCGGCATTTTTCAGGACTTCTCAATACTTTCTCAGGTACCTTTTAAGCATTGGAAGTCACAGAATGAAAAGTAAATTCATCTACTCTCCTGACGAAATGGTTCACTCAGAGGTGAGCATTTCCATTCTGAAAGGCCCAAGTAAATTTCCAACCCTCCATCTACCAGCATTGTGTGTGTGAGGGTTGTGTGTGTGTTGATGGTGCTGTCAGTTTGAATGGTGTTATGAGCTGCTTCCCTCTCTCCCTCCCAGACTGAATCACGCTCTGCCATTGTCACTGCAGTGGGTTGTGGAGGCCAGCTGAGGGAGAGATTGTGTCCTTTTAAACACCACAGAGACTGTCAGACCTGCACCCACGTATAGATATTCACAGAGTCAAATACAGACACACTGGTACGGAGTGTTGGGGTGGGGAGTGTAGATTGATATCGGACACTCCATCACCCGGCTTGGCCCTTTCTGTCCCATTCCAAGCTGTTTCTCCTGGAATAGGAGACGGGGAAGGGTGGAGTGAGGGTGGGATTGTGTGACCGTGCTGAAAGTGCTGGTGTAGGTGGGGGGAGGGGAGTGCGGTTGGAAAATGGTGACGTGTCCAGAGGGAGTCAGTCAACAGTGCTGTATCCATCCAGTGCTATTAGTGATGGAGATATAGTAGAGGGGAAAGACAGAGGGATGGTGCAGCATGCAGCAGTGAGAGTGTGGAGCATGAGCCTTGATCGGGGATCGGTGCTATAACAGATATGCAGTGATGTTGAGGGAGCAGAGAGTATACGGTGACCCTTATCCTGACAGAGTGGGGAAGGTTATTGATGCTTGTCCTGTATTGCTGGACATTCCTTCAGACCACAAATACTGCACTGAGCTCAGACCATGCTTGGTGGGTCTGGTGGTGTGGCCCCCTCTGGGAAGAAAATGGTCCTCGTCTGTACTAGCCCATCCCTCGTCTGTACTAGGACCTCTGTGCCCCTGCTGACAAACCGTGGTGTAATTGCCCCTTATCTGCCATGCTCGGGGTAAACTGTACAGGGTAGCTCCAACATGAGAAAGCTCATCCATGTGCCCATTGGCCTTTTAAAGATGGCACCAGTGCCAGGGATCACGGAATATCCAGGGATATACGGTCGATGCTGAGTACTTACTGCCATGATGGGTGGGAGAATCGGGCTGGCATTTAATGAGAGGGATACCATGGGGTGAGGTTGGTAAATGATTAGTCGATTTACATAACATAGCACCAGGAAATTAGTTCAGCTTCGTGCAGAAAATCACGATGTCACACTCAATGAAAATGTCACTGAGACAAATTATTGTTAGATTCAACCCAATGAATCGAAGACTCTGCCAACCCCCACCCCAGTTACAAAGCTGCAGCAGCTTGACCAATGCTCTCCATCACAGACAAGGAGTTAAACGTCAACATATCCTTGGGACATAAGGCAGTGGGGAGTGGGTGTTTGAGGTATCAGTGGGGGAGAACTTTATGGCAAGTCTTCAGAATTCTATTAGTTTTAAAATAGAGATGGAAAAGGATGAACCACGTCTAAAATTTAAAGTTCTAAATTGTTGAAAACCAATTTTGATGATATTAACTAAGAATTTTCCAAATTCGATTGGGACAGATATTCTCAGAAAAGGGGGTCAGTTGCGAAGTGGGAAGCCTTCAAAAATGAGATGTCAAGAGAACAGAGACATTATGGCCCTGTTAGGGTGAAGGGTAAGGATGGTACGTGTAAGGAATGCTGGAGGATTGGAGAAATTGAGGCTCTGCACGGGTAAAAAAAGGAAGCATATGTCAGGTATAGACAGCAGGAATTGAGGGTTTTTCTTAATTCATTCACGGGATGAAGGCGTCCCTGGCTAGGCAAGCATCTATTACCCATTTCTAATTGCCCAGAGGGCAGTTAGCAGTGAACCGCATTGCTGTGAGTCTGGAGTCACTTGTCGGCCAGACCAGGTAAGAATGGCAGTTTGTTTCCTTAAAGCGTGTCAGTGAACCAGATGGATTTTTCCGACAATTGAAATGGTCATCATTAGCCTCTTAATTCCTGATTTAAAGTGAATCATTACAAGAGTCTGAAGGCAACGAGAGTATAGTTAGGAGGGAAATTGTGAGCATAAAAAGGGGACATGTGATAGCTTTGGCAAACAGAGTTAGGGAGAATCCAAAGGAATTCTACAAATACGTCAATGACAAAAGAGTAACTGTGGAGAGAATAGGATATCCTTAAAGATCAGCAAGGCTGCCCATGTGCAGAGCCACAGAAATTGAGGAGGTGCTGAACGTTTTTTTTTTGTATCAGTATTTACTTCGCAGGAGGATATGGAAGTTAGAGAATTTGGGAAATAAGTAGTGACATCTAGGAAAGTGTCTCTATTACAGAGGAGCTGCTGGAGGTCTTAAAACATGCAAAAGAAAGAAAATGTCCTGGCTTTTATTAGAGGTACTCTAGAACTCTGTGGGAAGCTAGGGAAGTGATTGCTGGGCCCCTTGCTATCATCAATAGTCACAGGTAAAGTGTCAGAAGACTGGAGGTTGGCTAACGTGGTGCCACCACTTAAAGGATTTAAGAACGGTGATAAGGAAAAGCCAGTGAGCCTGACATCAGTGGTGGGTAAGTTGTTGGAGGGGATTCTGAGTCATCGGATTTCCACACATTTTGAAAGGTAACGACTGATTAAGGATAGTTTACATGACTTTGTGCAAGCAATATTGTGTCTCACTGACTTGACTGAGATTTTTTTTGAAGAAGCGACTAAAAAGAGTAATTGAGACAGAGTGGTGCACTTTGTCGATATGGACATCAGTAAGGCGTTGAATAACATTGTGCATGGTCATCTGTTTAACAAGGTTTTTTTCATATGAAAGCTATTTGGATACAAAACTGTCTCAAAGGTAGGAGGCAGAGGGTGTTGTTAGAGGATTGCAATTTCCTGGCAAAGATTTGCAATGCTCCCCATGCTGTGCAGATAGTCCAGCTTATAGAGTTATCCACTAGCACGGTCTGCTGGTGTCTGGGCTGGTTCTCGAAGCAGATTCAGAATTTGAGGCAATGGACCATTCTAGCGGACCTGGCAATGTCTCCATTCAATGTTTGCTTTCTTGGGGACTGGACCCACCATTGTCTCCCTTATCCCGTTATCCCAATCCCCCCATCTCCTTATCCATATTTTCAGCAAGTTATCAGTTAATAAATTATTTGTTTTTTTAAATTATGTATCTTTCCCTGGCCTTAGTTTTTGACTCCCTCGTGCATCGAGTGCTGGCATGGTGAAGCTCAGAAACATTGAAATGGTGTGTATCAGATTGTTGTTCACTTCCCGATGTGTCCCATGTGGTGCTTCATGGACAACGGTGTTCCAGCAGCTCTGACTCACGTGTTTGAAACTTGGTATGCGCCTGCCCGCGGAATGCCTCTGTTTGTCTCTCTCAGTAACACGAGGAAGACCCTTGAGTATAATTGTAAAGTACCAGACATCTAACTTGTAGCTGAAGGGCTTGTAGCTGACTCCTGTTATTGAAAGGTTAGTGGAGCTGCTGGGGATGGTTTGCTGGAGGTTGTGCTGTGAGCTGCCTCAGACATTCAGGGAGACTTGAGGATTTGGTGACCCAACTCTCGATGGAGCATGGGGACTGTAGTTACAGCATCTGGGTCTGTAACATGAACAACAAGTGGAGCAGAGGCTGCAGAGAGGGGAATCTCTGAAACCACGGAGTGAGTGTGTGGGGAAAGTGATCAGCCGTATCTGTCTGCATCTTAGCCGGGACAAGTACACATTCTCACTCTCCCCGTTACATACAATGATGCACACTCTCCCTATCTGCCCCTCATACACATTCACACAACCCCTCTCTCTCATTCCACACGCGCAGTCCACACTGTCACACGCACGCATGCACACAGCCTCTCTTTCTCCCTCGCGCACTCACATACATACTCCCCCTCACTCTCTCTCACGTACACGCAGTGTCTCTCTCCCTCCCCTTCACACAGACACGCCCCTCTCTCACACATACGCACACGCGCTACTCCTACTTTGTAAATAAAAACAGTCTAACTCCAGATCAAGACACAGACAGATTCCAAACAAGGCCTCACGCTTATAATACATTGTCTGACCACAAGTGTTACTTAATTTACATCGATAGTACCTGAAGGTGTCTCCAGGCAGTGACTTGAAATAAATTCTGCGATTTGCATATTAATCTGTCAAACTCGCACCTACATTCTAACTGATTAAGTACTTAAGAGCCATCTTAGGTGTGTGGACAATTCATGTGCATGAGTTGTACAACCATTTGATTTTTTCCTTATAATTTCTTTATTTAAGATCTTCCTCTCTCTTACACCTGATGAAGGAGCAGCGCAATGAAACCTTGTATTTACAAATAAAACCATTGGACTCTAACCTGGTGTCATTTGATTTTTGACCTTGTCCAACCCAGTCCAAAACCAGCAGCTTCATATTATGTCTTTTACTGGTTAGCTAATCCTCTCCCATAGCAATTAAATTGTACCTAACCGCATGTGTTCTTGTCTTGCATATTAATCATTTGCGATTACGCACTCATTTCTGGAAGTACAGATATAATACATCTATAGGATCCCCATTATCCATCTTTCTTGTTACGTTTTATTAAAGAAAGTTAGTCACATCATTCAAACATGATTTATCCTTCATAAAACTATGTTGACTGTGTTAGATTGTGGCTTGGCTTTGGATATTTCCTGTTATTACTTCCTTCATAACGTATTCCAATACTTTGTCTTCAATCTCAACAGTGTTTTCACTACTTTTCATTTCCCAGTGAAGCTGGTTATTTGAAGTCCTTCCCTTTCTATAATCTCTACGTTCCCTTTCACAATTCCTGTGTAACAAGCACAAGGCTGTAAAAGATCTGCCCCAGTTGCTCTATAAGAGGCATGAGTGACTAAATGGACTTATTGTGTTCCGGCTTTACACACACAGGATGGGCTGAAAGTCCTCCTGGTGTTCTGACATTAGTCCTGATGGCCTGAATGTCCTGCCCCTTTTCCTGACCAAGCCGCTCAAGACCTCAATGTCCTCCTCCTGTTGCACAATGACAGGTTTGGGGAGTTATGAAATCTCCCGGCTCAAATGTCATTTTTCAAGGACTGAACTGTGCAGGCAAGTTGTGTTGCCCACTTTAGGTAGCATAGTGGGGTTAGCATTGCTGCCTCACAGCACCAGAGATTCAGATTTAATTTCAGTCTCCAGATTCCTCCCTCAGTCCCAAGGTGTGCGTGCTAGGTGGATTGGCCATGCTAAATTACCCATAATGTTCGGGGATGTGGAGGCCATTTGTATCAGTTATGGAAAATGCCAGGTTACAAGATTGGGTGGGTGGGTGGTGGAATTGGATGTGATGGTCTTCGGAGGACCATGGTGGAGTCGATGGGTCAAATGGCTTGGCTTCGCACTGTAGAGATTTTATGCTTAACACCTTTATTGCAGAAACCAGTAAAGGGAATAATCTCAGAGGTAATTCCAATATCTTTTCCACAGGAAGGAGGTTAAACCTGTGCACAGTACTCCAGATGTGATTTCAACAAGATCCGGTACAGCAGCAGCAACACTCTACCAGCCTGCTGTAAGGTTCCCACCCAGGTTAGAGCAGGCTGAGCTGTCTGGGGAATACACAGCATTGTTGAAAGATCATTGCCCTTCTCTACTTTACCAGCATAACCGGAGATCTGGAGAAAATTTCACAATGACACTTGAGAGGAACGGGTAAGATGTGGTGAGATAATTTAAATGATGAGATATGCCTCGCCAAACATCTCGCCTGAATCTACCATTAGCCTCCCGAGAGCCCACGTCACTCAGATTCCACAGAATGTGGTGAGGTGGATCTTAGGAACAGCAAGGAGAAGCAAAGTTCATGGGAGTTATGTATCAAAGTGAAAGCTGCAATACAAGTGTGAATATATCATAAAACAGAAAAGTAGACATTCAGGTTTGTGGGTACTGCAGTAATAATGGACAGCTTGAAGTTACACCTAACCAGTGTTTACCCAAGTGAATGTTAATGTTGAGTGTGTATGAGATAGGTTGCTTTAGAAGTATGTTGAGCAACGAGCAGTTGATCAGGCAATTTTGGAGTTGGTGTTGTGTGATCAGCAGAGTAAATCGAAGAATTTGCTGTAAAGGACCTTTTGGGAATAGTGATCTTAATACATTGAATTTTATAAGTATTTTATAAATACAAAAAAAGTTTTTTTTCTTATATTTCGAGTATATACCTGAGTCATGCAAGCCATTAAGATATGAGAATAACGTTGGCTTTAGTGAATTTGAAAAGTACATTAAATGAATTAATGAAAGACAGGCAATGTCTGTTATTTACCAAAACACTGTAAAGTCTACTTTATACATATATCCCTCCAAGGCATAAATCGCAAAAGTGAAAGGTGATTCAACGATGGTGAATAAAAGAAGTTAAGAATTGCATTAGATCAATGAAAGTGCTTTAGAAAAGAGTCACATATTGTGGATTCATTGAAACTTTGGACGAAATGAAGGAAGACTAATAAACTGATAAGTAAATTAGAAAGAGAACGAGAATGCAAACTAACCAAAAACAAGAAGACTGATGAAAAACTGCCATCAATATTTGAAAGGAAAATAAAAGCAAAGTCAAATGTGGAACAGTGAATGTGTGGACAGGACAATTTATTGTGGAGAACAGACAAAAAAATGATAAGCCATCTAAACAGTTACTTTATGTCTGTCTTCACGGAGGAAGATCCAGAAAATCTCCCAGAAATACCAAGTGGCCATGGGGCTTGTGTAACTAAAGACTAAAATCATTCATATCAGTGACGAGGTAGCATTTGAAAACATAACTGTATGGATAAGTCTGACAGACCAAATGTACTTCATACCAGAATTTCAGAGAAAGCAGAAATGGAGAAATAGTTGCATTGCGAATCACTGTATTTTTCCGTTTTCATTTTGGAAGGTTATAAGAGCATTCCAAGGATTTACAAAGTGAAGAAGAGGGAGAATGGTGAACTACAGACTAGTTAACTTATTGTTCACAGTGGGGAATCTGTTGGAATTTATTATAAAGAATGTGATATCGGACACTTGGAAAGTTATAGCAAACGTCTGGAGAATAATGCTAGATTTTTAAAAGGGAAGGCAACATTTACAAAATTTTTCCTTGACGATGTCCCTTGTCGATATAAACAATGGAGAACCAGTGGATGTGGTATAGTTGGATATCAGGTGAATGTTTGGAGAAATCATACAGTAAGTTAGCCCTAAAACAAAAAAACTGTATTGGGAGGAACGTATGCAAATGTGGGAAGGTAAAAGTTAAGTTTCCCTTTGTTTGAAGGGAATCAGAATATAGGCGATGAAGGGCTCTGTGCTCTCTCTCCATGGATGATGGCTGAGTCCGTGCGATCTCCAGCATGTGTTGGTTTCTGTACAGATTCCAGCTTCTGAAGTAATTTGCTCCGACTAGGAGTAAAGATGTTCTGCACCAGTGACACAATATGTTGGTTAGTCTGTACCTGGAGTATTGTATACAGCTTTGATTTCCTGATTCAAGTAAATCATACTGATTTCATATACTGAACGGACATTCTCCAGTATAATTCCTTGTATGGCAAGATTATCTGATGAGCGAACTCCGCCTGTATTCTGTAGAGTTTCAGAGAATGAGAGATGATCGAAATGAAACTTTAAATATATCACACAGAGGGGAGTGACAAACATAGGGGCATTGAAAAGTGTGAGCAAGGTTAGCGAGAATTTCAAAATATTCCACAAGGACATCAAGCAGAAGAGAATAACCAGGGAACAATTAGGGCCCATTAGAAACCAAGGGGCCAATTTGTGTGTGAAGCTGGAGAACATTGATAGATTGTGACATGAGAGCTTCCCATCTGTTTTACTTGGGATAATGTGGAGGCAGGTACATAGTTCAAGAAGATGGAGTGGGAAGATCTTAAACAGATTGATATAAGATGCGCGCAGAGAATGATGGTTTTGGATGGTATAAAATTGGACAAATCCCCAGGGCTGAATGAGTTGTATCCTAGGCTGCTGTTGGAGACGAGGGAGGAAAGGCACTGACTCAAATGTTTAAGTCGGATCTGGTCACACTGGAGCCTTTGCAGGAGTTCGGGTGGAGATAGACCAGGGAATTGTAGATCAGTGAGCATCAGATCAGTGTCAAGGAAGCTATTGGGGGAAATAGGGAAGGAGAAAATTCATCTTCATTTAGAGAAGCAATATTAGATCAGGGATCGTCAGCATGAAGATATCAGAGGGAAGTCATGCCGAACAAATTTTATTGATTTTTTTGCGGAAAGGTCACTTATATGGTTCTTCAGCAAAACCTTTGTCAACGCCCCGCATTGGAAACTAATAAAGAAAGTACAATCTCATGCTATCAAGTGTAACTTAGTAAGTTATATTCAAGTTGTCTAACTGGCAGGAAACAGAGTGGTGGTAGAAACCTATTTGTGTGATTGGAGACCAGTCTCCCCTGGCGTATCACAGGGATCAGTGCTGTATCCCTTATTATTTGTGGTATTCAGAAATGATGTAGATGCGAATGTGGGGGGGGGGGGGGGGGGGGGGGGGGTGGGAAGAGTGTGTTAAGTAAGTTTGCGTTTAGCACAAAGATTGTCTGGGTGGTTGGGACTGCGGAGAAAAGTCTTATGTTACAGGAAGATACAGATGGAATGATCAGAAGGGTGGATCAATGGCAGATGGAATGCAACCCTGATAAATATGAGGTGATGTACTTTGGATGAAGGAACCAGACAGGGGAGGACTCAATGGATGACAGCACACTAGGAAGCTCAGAGGGTGCAACTCCACACATCCCTGAATGTCACTAGGCAGGGTAATAGGCTAGTTCAGTAGTCACATGCGACTGTCGGCATAGCCTTTATTCATTGAGACATAGATTGTAAGAGTTATACAAAAGATTGATTCGGCCACAGATGGAATACTGTCTGGAGTTCTGGGAATTACATTGTGGAAGGATGTGATTGCACTGCAGGGGGTGCAGAGGAGATTAACCAGGAAGTTCCCTGGAATTGAGCATATCAGCTACGGAGAGAGGCCAGATAAGCTCGGGTTGTTTACGTTGGAGCAGAGAAGGCGGAGGGGGACGTGATTCAGAAGGATAAGATTACGAGGGGCATGGAGATGGTTGGTAGACAGCAGCTATTCCTTTTAGTAAAAGGGACATGAACAAGGAAACACACTTTTAAAGTGAAGGGATTGAGGATTAGAGAAGATATGAGGATTGTTTTTCACCTAAAGGGTGTTGGCGTCAGGATTAAACTTCCTGAGAGGATAGTTGTGATGGGTAATCTCACAACGATTAAAACGTACTTGAAGTATCATAACATTTATGGCTACAGATTCTCATGTAAGAAAGTGGGACTAATGTAGATCGTACTGCTCTTCTGACAGTACACAGTCTAAGCTTCTCTGATTGTTTGATTATGGGACGGTGCAAACAGTTAAGAAGATAAGTGGTGCGTTGACCATCATTTGAGTACAGGAGTAAGGGTGTCTTACTGCAGCTGTACAGGCCCTTGGTGAGACGCCATCTCGAACATTGTGCAGTATTGTGTACAGTTTTGCTCTCCTTACCAAATAAGGCACAATGCTGACATTGAGGGAGAGCAGTGAAGGATGACCAGTCTTGTCTCTGGGTTGACAGGCTTGTTGTAAGAGCAGAGTTTGGGGTGACTGGGCCTGTATTCCATGAGCTTTAGGAAAATGAGTGAAATATATAAAACTCTGACAGGGGGAGACAGCATGGAAGCAGGGATGATAATTCCCCTGGCTGGAACGTCTCAAACAGGCGCCCACAGTATTAGGTACAGACAAGCCACTCTGCACTCAGATGAGAATAAATGTCTGCACTCAGAGACTGGTGAACATGGGGAATTCTCTCTCAGATCAGGCTGTGGAAGACAAGGCATTGAATATAAATAATGAATTTAGACAGGAAAGGGATGGGAAGAGTGCAGGAGTATGGTGTGAAGATAGAGGAATAGCGATCATTGCAGGTTGTTCTCTGATAACGCGGCAGCTGTGTTCCTGTGGAACACTATTATAGAAAGCAGAGCAATATAAATAATGGGGGCTGTAGGAAAAAGAGGGTAAGGGGCGAACGCCCAATAGTGTCAGGAAAAATCAAAACAAAAATAATAGTCAACGTAACACAAACAACAGCACAGTCTACGTAAATCTTAAAACCATATATTGCCATGAAATAGTGCTGTAAGTGCCACACTTCCACAAAACAGTTACTGACTACAGCACTGTACATTTCACCAAGCTCTTCACCAGAAAGCACGCGAGCTGACTGACCACTTGACTCTACAGCGGGATTCCAGTTGGATTAGATTCCCGACAGTATGGAAACAGGCCCTTCGGCGCAACATGTCCACACCACCCTCCGAATAGTAACCCACCCAGACCCATTTCCCGACCCTATGTTTACCTCTGACTAACACACCTAACACAATGGCCAATTTAGCATGGCCAATTCACCTGACCAGCACATCGTTATGGGAGGAAACTGGAATACCCGGCGAAACCCACGCAGACACGGGGAAAACGTGTAAACTGCACACAGACAGTCACCCAATGCGGAAAGTGAACCCGGGTTCCTGATGATAACCACTGAGCCACTCTGCCGTCCCAAGATTTCTCCCCAAGATTCTTCCCTTGGTTTGAAATAAAGTTCCTTCTAAATGTCGACTACAATTCCCAGTTCTGGATGCAGGTTTGCTCGCTGAGCTGGAAGGTTCATATATCTACAACCTCAACCTGAGCTACAAATCTTCTCAAAATTCGCAAACAATTCCCAGTTTCAGGCTCAGTTTCAAGGCTTGCAGAGCGGATTACATTCCTGCTTTAGCTGAACACACTGAGGGTGTATTTAGCAGACAGAGGATCCTGAGGCTGGGTTTTACTGTTCAGCTGGGACCGGGAATGGAATCACGTCACAGTGAACAGGAGCTCACATTATGAATCGTGTTGCAGCCAAATAGTTTTTAATAAACCCACATTATTGGAGATCTGCCTGTATATTGAATGGAGGAGCAAAATTGATGGACCGAAGGGACTACAGTAATTCTTATTTTATGTGTCCCGATGTTTAAACATACGAAGGGTTATGAACACTGTGTGGGGAAAACTGCATTTAGGAAATTTTCACCATGAACTAGAATGGAGAAAGCTCAATGTGTCAAAAGACCTCCTCCTTTCCCGATATTTCTGTGCAGTCTGTGGGAAAGCTCTATAACTGCTGTCACAAGCTCCCAGATGTTAGGAAGGAGATCTGTGCAGGATGACAGGGCTGTATTTCCCATTCCCCTTTCTAATGCCGAGGCTGAGGCCGGGTATACTGTTCAAGTTTATCCTTTACGACCCGGAGCAGCTTGATACAATTGAGTGCCTTGCTTGGCCGATTCAGAGACCATTGAAGAGTTTATCACATGTCTGTGTGTCTGGGGTCACTTTTAGGCCAGACCAGGAGCGCATGGGAAATTCACTTCCTGAAAGTACATTGTGGAAGAAGATTGGTGTTTACAATCGACATTGGCTTCAAGGTCACTGTTACTGACGCCAGATTTTGCATCTCAATATTTTATTAATTGTTATTAACTTCCACCAGCTGCCAGAGCATTAGCCTGGTCTGGTGGAAGTTAATAACAATTAATAAAATTAGTAATCCAGTAACATTTCCACAACAGCACCATCTCCACATGGGGACCTAAGGCAAACCACACTGAGCAGGTTATTTCTATGCTGCTGGACTGCTCTGTCAAAAAGAGCTCTCACCAACGTGACTATCGCGACGGGACTGAGGACGTGGTAAATGGTCAGACTGTAGTCATTCCCTTGTTATGGGACTGGATATAGTTGAGTAATTTTCCACAAGGCCAGGCAGATGGAGCTGGAATGAAACAGCTTCCCAGGGACACGGCTTGTTGTGCAGCAAAGGTCTTCAGTCCTATTGCAGGAATGGTGTCAGGGCCCATTGCCTGTGTCGTATCTACTGTGTCCAGCTGTTTCTTCATGTCACGTGCAGCGAATCGAATTGGTTTAAGACTGGCATCTGTGATTCTGAGAGCGTCATGGCGAGGGTGAGTTGGATCATCCACTCAACACTTCTGGCTGTGGATGGTGCAGACACTATATCCTTATCTTTTGCACTGATGTACAGGGCTGTTCCAGTATTTAGGATGGGGATATTTGTGGAGTCCTCTCCTCCAGTAAGGTTTTTAATAGTCCATCGACAATGATGACTGAATGTGACAGGGCTGCAGAGTTTCGATCTTAGCTTTTTGTCTTGGGATCATTTCCCGCTCTCTATCAGATGGTAGTTCTGCTGGTTGGAATGTAACCAGTCAAGTGCGGTAGCTTTAATGGATTGTCATCAGGTTTAGATACACATGGTTCTGACTCTGGCATGTTCACCCAAACTCGGCATTGAACCATCACTCGGTTTGATCATCATGGTACAGTGATGGATTATCCTGGGGGAAAAGTTATGGATTGTGATTGAATGCAATTCTGCTGCGCCTGTTGCTGTGATCTACAGCATCACATGATAACCCAGTGTGAGCTGCAATATCTGCAAATCAATTCGACTGACTTTCCCCCAGTTCACACCGAGACCCATTCACCCAACAGCCCTGTACTCAGTGACCGAACCTGGTTTCCAGTTTCATATTCTCATTCTGCTGAGGGCCCTGATGTCACGTCTCCAATTTGTTACATTACTCAGATACTTTAACACATTAATCTGAATCATTTTCTTCCTCGTAATACCATCTGCTGCATTTGAAGTGAATGTTTTTTTGCCTCTGTTTTTCTCCCTGACCATGATTAAGACCTCTGTCGTGTCAGTGATGCCAGCCTTATGTCGATTCAGAGCCAATGAACTTGTGCACTTTGCGTTTTTGTTCCCTTCCCAATGTACAGCGCTCTGTGCTGGACAGGGCTTTTGAGCAGATTCAACACACGTCTTTGGAAAATGTTCAAAAACAGAAATTGCTGAAGAAACTAAGTAGGTCTGGCTGCATCTTGTGGAGTGAAAGCTGAGTTCATGTTTCGGGTTCAGTGACCCTTCGACGAAGCTCCCAGTTTCTACAGCAATTTGTGTATTTTCATTTTCAGTATCCATAGTTATTTATTTAATTGAAAATTTGTGCTGTGCCTATTTATTTCTGGAGAAACTCAGCAGGTCTTTCAGCATCTGCAGAGACAGACAAATAGAGTTAGCGTTTCAAGTCCAGTGTGACACTTCTTCAGAACTGAAAACGATCAGAAACTGCGCATTTTAGTTCCTTGCCAGAGGTGGGGGGTAGGTGACAGGGAAAAGAGGATGTGACAACAGATAAACAGACTTTTTTTAGCAGTGGTGAACGAGAAGATGATACAAAATGAATTTAAATTAAGATGTAAATTGGGGAAAGGGGTTCTCTTTATTGAGTGCAAGATAAAGAAGACACAACCACATGGGGTCATAGGGAGGCCAAGAGGGAGAATGCTGAACATGTGGAATTACATAGATCTGGCCAGAGATACAATTTGACTGTAGAGATCATCACCACCATCAGACAAAGGAATACAGGTGCTTGACGGCTTATTGGCACTAGTAACATTTTCATGCTTCCTTCGTATTGTAACATAAAGAGGAAAGCAAATAACAGGATGACGTTTGGGCTGAGTGCTGTTTACCTGTCACTTTTAATATTGTTTCAAATTTATAGTGCTTATCTTTAAATGCTTGTTTTTGAAGTTAATATCAGATGGAGTGTAGGAGGTTGAGGGGTGACATTATAGAAATTAAAAAATCTGGGGAGACTTGGGCAGGGTGAAAAGCCAAGGTCTTTTCCGCAGGATAGGAAAATTAAATCATAGACCCATAGGAGTCTGGTGGAAGAGGGAAGATTTAAAAGGGAGGAAGAGGGAGCTTTCTTTTGTATTTATGAAATGGCAGATGCAAGTACAGTTCCAACATTTAAAAAGACATTTGGCCAAACATATGAATGGGAGCCATTTAGAGCATATGGGCCAAATATAAGCAGATGGGAATAGTTTAGTTTGGAAAACCTGGCCGGCATGGACAAGTTGGACCAAAGATTGTGTTTGCGCGTGAGACGACTGTATAAATATAGGAAGTGAAGAAAAGGGAAGAAAAGATGTGATGTAAGCAAATTGGCAAGAAATATAAAAAACAAGCAGCACGAGCTTTTCCTTGTATGTAAGAAGAGTTCAAGAGGTGTGTGTGATCTTTGGTAGAAAGAAAGTCAGGGAAGTATATTGAGGACATTTGGAGTGTGTGACTGGGGAACTGGATACAGGGAACAGACAGATAATTTATACCTGTATTTTGCATCGTCCCTCACATGTGAAGGTGCTGTAAATATTTCAATGGTATAAGCAAAATGGTAATAGGAGGGAAGATCTTGAGCTCTCTCTGACAGAAGGAACAAGGCAATTCTCAAACAGATAAGACCAAGGTTAAACAGGTCATCAACAATTCATAGCTGATTTTAAAAGAAGTGGTCACAGAGTGGCTGGAGGCACTGTGTGAAATATTCCATAACTCTCTGGATTAAAGGAGTGTTCCAGTGAAACTGGAGACCCTCCAATGTGGCGACCGTCTTCAAGAAACGAACGAGACTGAAAGCAGGAACCACTTAGCCTCAATATTATTGCGGGGAATCTGTGAGAGTCTGTTATTAAGGAAGGGACTGCAGGGCATTTAGAAAAGCTTCACACAGAGTCAGCATGGTCTTGTTAAAGGCGAATTATATTTTGCCTGTAAAACCATGCAAAGTTTTTCTGGAAATCCATGAGAATGTAACAAGTGGGCTTGATAAACGGAGACTGATAGACATGAGGCTTTCCAGAGATTTTCCACAAGGTATCACAAAATAAAGGTTCTTACGCAAGACAGAAGCTCATAGTAAGATGGATAATTCATTAGCATGGGAGGACACTTCGTAAACACTTACAAATCGGAGAGTCATGATTCATCGATCTTTATGAAAAGAATGTACCTACTGGAGTACCACAAATATCAGTCCGATGGCAGGAGCTGCTTACAAGATCTGCACTTAGCTACTGATGGCGGGAGCTGAGTGCAATATACATTCGAGTTTGAGGATGACACTGACGATCAAAAGGCAGGCTTTTATTAAATGGAGAGGACTCCCTAAAAAGGAGCAATACAACAGATTGGACTGTTCCTGTATATGAAACATAACGTCAGCATGCTGATGCAGAAATGTTGGTTCATTAGATTGGTTCCTGGGAGCAAAGGGTTGAATTATTGATTACATCAAAAATGCTGAGGCGATTATTCATTGTGGTTTAAATGAATGAGCGTGTCATTACTGAAACGGACAAGATACAGAGGGGGCTTGATAAGGTCGGTGTTCAGAATATGGTTCTACACCAGGGCAGAGTCTCGAACTCAGGGACGTAGATACAGAGAAAGGATTTCAAATTGAGATGTAAAGAAATGTCTTCTTTCAGAAGGTAGTGAATGGCTAGAATTTCCAAGCCCAGGGTGCTGTGGAGGCTGGGTCACTGAATGTATTTGCAGACGGGTGAACTGGTTTGTGACATTTCAGCGAGTTGAGGGTTGCAAGGAGTTACTAGGAAACTGGCGTTGAACCGTGGAGTACATCAGCCATGTTCTTATTTAATGACAGCGCAGGTCTAAGGGGCCGAAAAACATGCTCCTGGTCCTATTTCTTACGTTCTTATTTATGTTTTTGGAAAATACTTTGATTATTTTCCTGGAAGTCATGATGTAAAATGTTGCATTCAGAGACAGCAGAGGATTTGTCTGACTTGACCTTGTGTGAGGCACGGGGGCTGTATTCAATGCGAATCTGGGCCTGTAACATGACCTACACCAGCAACAGAAGTTATAGAGAGGGGAAGCCTGAAAAGAGGGATTTGGGGGAGGGGGGTCACTGACTGACCCAGCCTGGATTTTACAATACATTTGCCAAACTACACCAAACCATCGGAGTGGCCTCAATCTGATACTGTACAGCAGGACCGAAGGGCCGAATGAAATATGAAAACATAGGGCTAACAGACACAACTGGGCCATTCGCCACATTGACACTATTCCACCAGTCAATAAGGTCATGCCTCATCTCATTGTGTTCCCAGCTGCACTTTTCTCTGATTTCACAATGATTCCTGATTCACCTGTCTATGGAAAATCAGACAAAGTCAGCCTCGATATAATATGAAAATTCAGCCCTCCCAAATATCTGCGTGAGAGAATTCCCACTTCAATGAATTCCTACTTTGTGAATTTCTCCTCACTACGGTTCTGACTGAGGTCGGAGCGTGTCACTGTTTCCATTTCTAGTCCCACTCATCCACTGCTCACAACAAATTTTGAATGTAACCAGGTTGGCGATATGGCCGATGATAAAGGTCTAATACTGGGTCAGGTTCAGTTATCAGAACAAGCCAGTTGGATTTCTTCAGTCAGCTACAAGTATTTAACAGAAATAACTGAAGAGAATGATGGATATGTGGTTAGCACTGCGGCCGCACATCACCAAGGAGCTGCGTTCACTTCCAAACTCAGGTGAGTTTGAACATTCTCCACGTATTTGCGTGGGTTCCCTCCCACTGCTCCAGTTTCCTCCCAGAGTACACAGATGTGCAGCTTAGAGTGGATTGGCCATTCTACATTGTCCATTGTTGAGATAGCGTCCTTTCATGGTATCCTCTGTCAGTGTGGGGGAATTGAACCTGTGCTGCTGGCCTCCCTCTGCATCACAAACCAGCCGTCCAGCCAACTGAGTGGGAGACAGTGTTACTGTTACTGACAGAAACAGGCACAGGCAAAGGGCAAGAGAAACCTTCATAACAAGAAAAATAGTACAATTTAGATAACGGTCAAGATAACAGCTGAGGATAAAAAGTTCTGTGCTCAAATTGATTGTATTTCATAACCGGACAAGTGTTTAGGAGTAGTGTTTGGCTGAATACAATAAAGTGAGACGAAGTGAACTAGCCAAAATTACTAATTGTGATTGGATATAAAATAAGTGCATATTTTTGCAGGAACTCAGGGGGTTGAAAGACTGAATGTTCCTGTACCTGAAAATGGGACTTTTTTGGAACACTATCTGGAATTTTCCATATTCAAAGTGTGCGTGTGAGAGGGAGAGAGACCGCAGACACTGCACTGAGCTGGGTGGTAGATCAGACCATGCTCGATGGGGCTGGTGGTGAGGTCTCCTCTGGGAAGATAATGGACGCCCATATACTGGCCCATTCACTAGGACCTCTGTGCCCCGTTGAAAAACCGTGGTGTTAGTTCCCCTTATCTGCCATGCTCGGGGTCAACTGTGCAGGGTGGGTCCAAACTGAGGAAGTACAACAGTGTGCCCATTGGCCTTTGAAAGAAGGCACCAGTGTCAGTGATCATCGAATATCCAGGGGCATCAGTGCGATGGTGAGTCCCTCCACCTATGTTGGGTTGGAGAATCGGGGTGGCATTGAATGAAAGGAACACTATGAGATTAAGTTGGTAGTTAATGAGGTGAGTTCGATAAAATAGCACCATGAAACTTGTTCAGTCTCGTACAGACAATCACATCAATAAAAATATCACTGAGACAAACTATTGTTAGATTCAGCCCTGAGTCGAAGACTCTGCTGACCCCACACCCAATTACAAAGTTGCAGAACAAATTTTCATCTAAAAATCTCCATCATCTTTTTTGACGCCAACATCCCCTTCATCTATCATCCTGGGAATAATGGCTCATGTTGCAGCATGCTGTCGAACCGTCTTCATTCTGAAACCTGTGATCTTACATGAAACTATCTCTCATCTCCCTTTCTCTTTTTTCCCAAAATCCTTTTGATTGTTGGTAGTTAAGCTGACTTCACCGCCATCTCTCTCTGGCAGTGACTAGGGAATACAGACTAGGCAATAAGAACTCTGTGATCAGAGTCATCATGTTCAAAGTTTTTGAGAAGATTTGTAGCTCGGGTGCTCGTTGTTGTGGTTCTGTTCGCCGAGCTGGGAATTTGTGTTGCAGACGTTTCGTCCCCTGTCTAAGTGACATCCTCAGTGCTTGGGAGCCTCCTGTGAAGCGCTTCTGTGATCTTTCCTCTGGCATTTGTAGTGGTTTGAATCTGCCACTTCCGGTTGTCAGTTCCAGCTGTCCGCTTCAGTGGTCAGTATATTGGGTCCAGGTCGATGTGCTTATTGATTGAATCTGTGGATGAGTGCCATGCCTCTAGGAATTCCTTGGCTGTTCTCTGTTTGGCTTGTCCCAGTTGAATTCATGTTGCTTGTCATCTGCGTGTGAGGCTGCGAAGGATAGCTGGTCGCGTTGTTTCGTGGTGTTCATGGATGCGGATCGTTAGCTGTCTTCCTGTTTGTCCTATGTAGTGTTTTGTGCAGTCCTTGCATGGGATTTTGTACACTACATTGGTTTTGCTCATTCTGGGTATTGGGTCCTTCGTTCTGGTGAGTTGTTGTCTGAGAGTGGCTGTAGGTTTGTGTGCTGTTATGAGTCCTAGTGGTCGCAGTAGTCTGGCTGCCAGTTCGGAAATGCTCTTGATGTATGGTCGTGTGGCTAGTCCTCTGGGTTGCGGCATGTCCTCATTCCGTTGTCTTTCCCTTAGGCATCTGTTGATGAAATTGCGCGGGTATCCGTTTTTGGTGAATAAATTGTATAGGTATCCTTCTTCCTCTTTTTGCAGTTCTGGTGTACTGCAGTGTGTTGTGGCCCTTTTGAACAGTGAAATGATGCAACTTCTTTTGTGTGTGTTGGGGTAGTTGCTTTCGTAGTTCAGGACTTGGTCTCTGTGTGTGGCTTTCCTGTATACATATGTGGTGAATTCTCCGTTTTGTTTTCTCTGTACCATCACGTCTAGGAATGGGAGTTGATTTTTCTTTCCTTCCTCTCTAGTGAATCGGATTCCTGTGAGTGTGGCGTTGATGATCCGGTGTGTGTTCTCTATTTCTGTGTTTTTAATGATTACAAAGGTATCGTCAACATATCTGACCCAGAGTTTGGGTTGAATTTGTTGTAACACTGTTTCTTCAAATCTTTGCATTACCGCTTCTGCTATGAGTCCAGAGATGGGTGAGCCCATGGGTGTGCCGTTGATTTGTTCATATATTTGGTTGTTGAATGAGAAGTGTGTTGTGAGGCACATTAATTTGAGTATGCCGTCTTTGTTGATAGGTTCAACGTCCTTTTGTCTGTTCTGTATGTCCAGCAGGTTGGCTATTGTTTCTCTGGCTAGGGTTTTGTCGATAGAGGTGAAAACACAAAAGAAGTTGCATCAAGACACTATTCAAAAGGGCCACAACACACTGCAGTACACCAGAACTGCAAAAAGAGGAAGAAATACACTTATACAATATATTTGCCAGAAACAGATACCCACGCAATTTCATCAACAGATGCCTAAGGGAAAGACAACGGAATGAGGACATGCTGCAACCCAAAGGACTAGCCACACTACCATACATCAAAAACATTTCTGAACTGACAGCCAGACGACTGCGACCACTAGGACTCATAACAGCACACAAACCAACCTCCACTCTCAGACAACAACTCACCAGAACGAAGGACCCAATACCCAGAATGAGCAAAATCAATGTAGTGTACAAACTCCCATGTAAGGACTGCACAAAACACTACATAGGACAAACAGGAAGACAGCTAACGATCCGTGTCCATGAACACCAACTAGCCACGAAACGACATGATCAGCTATCCTTAGTAGCCACACACGCAGATGACAAGCAACACGAGTCCGACTGGGACAACACTACTATTATAGGACAAGCCAAAGAGAGAACAGCCAAGGAATTCCTAGAGGCATAGCACTCATCCACAGATTCAATCAATAAGCATCGATCTGGACCCAATATACCGGCCACTGCAGCGGACAGCTGGAACTGACAACCGGAAGCGGCAGATTCAAACCACTACAAATGCCAGAGGAAAGATCACAGAAGCGCTTCACATGAGGCTCCCAAGCACTGAGGATGTCACCTAGACAGGGGCCGAAACGTCTGCAACACAAATTCCCAGCTCGGCGAACAGACCCACAACAGCGATCATTGAACTAGACGGGTAATTCAGAGGCACGGGCTGTGACTGCAAGGCAGTGTTTAACATCCTACCACAGCCCATGACAGAGCTTAAATTCGAATGACAAAAATCAGAATAAAACCTAATTTCACTCATGGAAACCAGAAACCGTTAAGGTTTATTTTTATTATTTTGCTGATGGCCTTTGGTAAAGAAACTTAACATTATTACCCAGTCCGAACTCAGTGTGACTTCAGACACACAGAAACATTGTTGGCTCCATTTTGTCTTGACAAATGGCCGTGTCGTCAAGGACAATTAGTGATGGACAACAAATGCTGTCCTTGCCCGTGATGCTGGCATCCCGTGAAACAACAGCATTAAAGGTGAAATAAACCAAAGAACGGTTGGTGCTAGAGATCGAAAATAAGATTCTCCAGCGTCTGAAAGTGTTGGAAAATCTCGCAGGTATGGCAGCCTCTGTCAGGAGAAATGCAGATAACGGTTTGAGCCCAGTGACCCTGCTTCGCAACTGGAAGCAAACCGGGAAATAATATTATTTATCCTGGTATCATGGATGGTTGGTTTGGAGAGAGAGGTGGGGGCTAGGTTTAAATTGAATGGATGGAGAAATGGCCAGAAAAAGAGAAAAAGAAATGAAAAGTGAGCAAAGGGATTTCTGATGATGAACTGAAAGGAAAACAAATGGCAAGTTATTCTCATGTTTCCCCATTTCCCATATTCCTGAATATCGCGTCCATTTAGATATGTCCCTGTTTAAAGTGAGTTAGGTTCTCTCTATCTCTCTTCTGAGTGTGATGATCAAATCCATTAACAATACTGGTGCTACCCTTATAGTTGCTGAGATATAGAGGAAGGTAATACTACATTGTCAACTGCTTCTTTGGAGAGAGAAACTCTTACTGTGGGACTGTGCAGAAATGCAATGGCTTTCCCAGCCAGGAACAGAAACTCTGGAGTGGAAATAGTTTTTCAACACTGAGTGCGTGCACGTTCCGTGTGGAGAATTGACTTCATCCTGTCATTGGAAAATCAATGGAGTTTCTGTGGATGCTAATCTCGGGTTTGTATTGTCAGCTGCTGGATCTGGTGACCCCACTCTATACACTGCATTTACAGAGTGTCTGGGTCCATGCTAAACAAATGGAGATGAGGCTCCACAGAAGGAAAGCTCGATAAATAGGGAGGTGTAGGACAGTACATTATCTTTCCTGGGATTTCTCGGGAAATTTGACTCAGCTGGACCAGGTGTCAGGTACGAAACCACTTTGTTTCAAAATTGAGGTGGTCACTGAGCTGTGTCCCCTCCTTCAGTATACTGTGTAGCCTCACACCGGTGACAGGACTGTGCTGATGCTCACCATAAATTAAACAGGATTAGTTCTGGAACTTTTCAGGCAGGGGTGAGTAACATATCCTTGATCACCGCAGTGCAGTCCTCCGATATATTCAGTGGCTGACAGAACCAATCTGTCCACTGAGAGCAATGTACTGTGTCCATCTCCCTGAGGAAGATACAGAAAGAAACTTCCAGAAGTACAAAGGAACAGAGTGACTGGTGAAAATGAGGAACAGCAGGAAATTAGAAATAATAAAGTTATGTCTTTCAAAATCTCATTGAATTTATGGTTGGTATATTGCTGCATCTGATGAGCTACATCCCAGAGTATTGAGGAGGTGGCAGTAGAGCTAGTGAAAGAATTACTGATTATTCTTCAAAGCTGGTTAGATTCTGGAAAGGATCCTCCAGACTGGAAAGCAGCTATTGTACACCTAAATATTTAAAACAGGACGGAGAGAGCAAACAGCAAATTAAACAGTGGTTAGCTAGATGTAAGCTGTGAGAAAAAACATTGGAACCTTTTGTGAGGAATGTGACAACTAGACCCTTGGAAAATAATGTCATGATTCGGTAGTGTCAATCTAGATTCAGGAAGGGGAAATGATCTTGATGTGTAATAAATCTGCTGGACTTTGTGGAGGTTGTCCGTTGTGACATCGACAATTGAGAACCAGTGGGGATGAAGTATTTGAATTTTCAGCAGACGTTTGACATGGTTGAATAGAGGTGAGTGGGGAATGTTAGCGTCCATAGGTAGGTAGGGGTGGAATACACCGACTGTATTAAAAGTTGGATAATCGAGAGAATGAAGGGAGTAGTATAATTATCTGGAGTGAAGGCTTTGGGGTATCAGAAGGATCAGTGTTTTGGCAATAGCTCTTCGGAAGATACAAAATATTTCAGATATGAACATAAAATATCATCATTCACATTTATGTTCATTAAATAGTGAGAGGTTGGGAAGTGCTGTTGTTGAAATAGAACTGGATCTGCTTGGTCATAAGTCACAAACAGAATTTTTACGCAGCAGGAAGTAAATGATATGTGGCTCTTCATGCAAAATGATAAAAGTACTAGAGTAAATGTATCTTTCCCAATGATAGTATTTTGTTGAGAGACTGTTAGGTGTATTGTGTTCAGGCTGAATCAGCTTTATAAATACTGATCTTGTCAGCGCTTCAGTCTAAAGGGCTTTCACCAGACTAAACCCTGGCATGATGCTACCATGAGGAGAAAGTGAAGAAACTTGTGCTTAATAAAGTGTGTTAAGGTGTTTGTGAGTTTATATTTTAAAAAGATGCTGAAGCACATTGAGTGTTGAAGATACAAAATTGCCTTATTAGATCAATTAGAGGAATGCCAAGGCAAATTCACATTTCCTATGTATTGGAGTGCAAATATATCCACTGTAAATATATTGGCTGGTGCCTGTTCTAGTCGAGGAGCGATCTGCACGGTAACAGCATGTAGATTGTGGTTTTTGAGGGAGGTGGTGGTGGGACGTTCAGCCAGTTACAGTATTGCAAACGGACAACGCAGCAGAATCATCTAGCCTGCGATAAGAAACAATGCATCATTCTCCCTCACTACCAACTTCACGAGAGCAATGGGTGATGGGAGATGTGATCAATAGCCAACATTCAGTGCAGTCCAGTAGATTTTGTGAACTGAAGGAACCATACTGAAAGGGGTTAAATGGAGCTGTTTGTTCAGTGACTGCGATTGATGCCAGTCTCCATGGATCCTAGTTGTGTCACTGGATGTTTTCCGTCTCCTATTAGTAAGGGGCCTCTTGCAATGGTTTATGCCATTGTAGCAGCAGATGCATCAACTCCAACGCTCAAAGGGATCAGCAGCTGCAGAGACAGAAAAAGGAGATTTAAACATCTGAGAATAGTCTGGAATGATCCATTAATGGATCAGAATCTGCGAACATTAGCCTGGAATGCTGCAACAATGGACAGGAGTTTATCCGAGGGACTTTTCTATTTTTCCTGGCCTAGGTCAACATTATCATTTCGGATATATGGTGCCCTGATGATTATCCAGGCGGGTTACTATCCTGTCCTCGCTATTGTTGGTGTTCCTGGTAAGTGTCTTCAGCTCTATCCATTTATTAATCTCTTCAACCATGGCGAACTTCTTTGCTATTTCTTTTATCTATATTTGACAAAGACGGAAACTATTATCTTCAGTTTCAAATGCAAATTCCATTCATTCCCCACACATTTCAGAACCGCCCACACCCCCGCCCTCACAAACATCTGAGAACGAGACTATTCACAATACCGAAGTACCGAAGTCCATTTCTTCCCTGATTTCATTTATGTCTCGGTATTCTGCCCATTACAAAACCTATCCACTACCAGCTCAATTATATGCCCAGTCACCATCTTGGCTTCTTAATTATCCATTATCTATGCTTTGGTAAAATTCAGACGTTATGGTTCCACCTCTCCTCTAAGCACACTTTGAGTTGCAAATATTCCGATCACAACTTTGTTCTTGTCTCTAAAATAACTTAATGACGGAACACTCTCTCAGAGCAGTAATGTTGGAAGAAATGTAATTCTGATGCATATGTTATTACACAGAAAGACACTGTTCCACATCCTACCACGGACGATGTCAGAAAGTAAATACACAAGACAGGAATTGGAAAAAAAAGCAAGTTTTACTAATAACAACCATAACACCTCCAGCAATTTGTCTATACGTTTGTCTATTTCACTGATGTCCTTTGGTAAATAGATCTTGCGTTATTATCTGGTCTGGCTTAAGATTGATGTGAGACCCGCAGTAATGTGCTTTGTTCTGTACTGCCTGAAAGAATGACCTCGCAGTAAATAACATTTGGTTAGGTCAATAAATGCTGCCCTTGTCAGCGATGCAGACATTCCAAGTAATAACAACATTAAAGGTTAAATAAAGCAAAGAATGATGCAACAGATCAGAGCTAATAAAGAACGAGAAAGTGCCAGACAAACTGAACAGATTTGGCAGCCCCCTCGGTTCGAGAGAAAAATAGAATTGGCAATTCGATTCTAATGACCATACATCAGAAGTGAATACAGTTGGGAAATAGTGTGATTGATGTTGGTGACACCCAACATCTGTTATGAAGGGGAGAAGGACTGAGTTGAATAGATAGAAAAAGAGAGAGATAGAGAGAAAGAAGCAAACAAAGAGATTGGTGATGATCAGCTGGGATAGAAATGAAAAACGAAATTAAACATTACTTATGTTTTTCCTCTTCCCATATTACTGATAATCATGACTATGTAAGGTATATGTCAAAGTCCCTGTTTGAAGTTATTTATGTCTGTTTTACTCTCTTCCCTGGGTGTGATCATCGTCTTTTATTCATTAATGGGATGCTGGTACAGTATTTAATTCCCTTTCCTCGTTGCCCTTGAGAAGATTTTGGTGAGCTGCCTTCCTGACCCACTGCAGTCCGTGGGCTGTAAGTATTCAGTGCTGAGGTCCATGCGATTTCTTTTCTCTGAGGCTTTGAAGTGACTGATATAACTGAGTGGCTGGCTTGGCTATTTCAAACTGCAACTGAGAGTTAACCACATTGCTGTGGAGGTACATGTCAGCCCGACCAGCTGTAGATGGTAGATTTCCTTTCCTGAAGGGCATGAGGGTGCCATGTAGGACAATCGACAATGGTTTCATTGTTTCATTTGATCCTTAATTCCCGATATTTTATTGAATTAAATTTCCAACATTTGCCAAGGTGGAAAGCAAATCCGGTGTCTGGGTCATTACCTGGGTCCCTGGATTCATTATCAGAGATAATACATCTCGATCATCGCCTCCCCAGTATCTCCAATCAACTCCAAGGGCAACAGTGATGTTGTTGTTGGTGTGACTTTGCTTCATAAGGCAAATAAATGATTGGCAAAAAATGCCATCCTTCTCATTTTGTATTTATGAGAAGAAGAGATGATGGGAAGTGCTCTTGGTGAAAAGAAGCTGGATGTCCTTGATCATGAGGCACTAACAGAATTCATACAGAGCAGTCGGGTACTGGCAGGTGGGACTAGATTGGGTTGGGATATCTGGTCGGCATGAACGGGTCGGACCGAAGGATCTGTTTCCATGCTGTACATCTCTATGACTCTATTACTCAGCAAGTAATCAGCACAATAAATGAGTAGGAGCGTTCATTACAAAATGATTAAAGTAGAAGAGTGAAGACACCGTCCTGCAGTTGTGGAGTGTACTTGAGACAGTATTTTCTTTCATTTATAATCAATGATCTCCTTGGTACAGAGAGACGGTGTTTTGGAGTTTCACCAGATTAATCCCTGCGGTGATGGTACCATGAGGAGAGTATGAAGGAAATGAGTGTTTAATTTTTAACGCTACAAAAAGAATAACACGTGATTGCATTAACACTGGAGTGTTATCAATCAACACTCATTATTTCCAAAACAAAACACGGATAGCATTAGATATAACATGTTTTCCATGATATGTGTCTTCACATTTGGACAAATATATAGATAGGAAAGGTTTAGAAGGATATGGACCAAGCGCAGGGAAATGGGGTTAGCATGGATGGACATTTTGATCAGCATGAACTAGTTTGTGCTAATGGGCCTGTCTCTGTGCTATAGGATTCTATGACTCTATGACAATTTACAGAGCTCTATGGAGCCCCCATGTTGGTTGAGAGAGAGAGCTCCAGGTTCTGAATGAACTCTCACTGACTTGATGTGCAGTTGGTGTGTGACCCTGAATTGAACATCATGTTGTTCACAAATCTGTCATCAGCCACACTCTGATAGTATTAACCATTCCCACCAGCTTCTGACCTCCATACAGAACATTAGCCTGTCTTCTCTGTCACAAACCAATCCTTCTTTTTGGTTAAAAGCTGTTCATTGGCTCAAGTCGACACTGTCCTTGATGTTTTTCAGAGGGTTAATAAAACGGGGCCAGGCTACGATCAGTCTGGTTTGGTACAGACATGAAAGGGATTTTCAGAGGCCTTCTATTTATATGTAAACAGATGAACTACAGGCCAAAGTGGTCATGCTTTAGAAGTGACCTGTATAATGAACGGGGAGTTGGCAGCTCTTTTAACTGAGCTAGCTGAGTTGAGCTGAGCTGAGCAGTTTTCAGTTGAGTCTTGAACTGGGAAGTTCAACTGGGAGCTGTGTGGAAACTCTCTCTCTTTTCTGCCCTTCAGCTTCAACCTGGAAACATGCGTTCCATTGTAACGTTTTCTCAAGGAAGTTTGATTATTGGGACTATTGCGTGTATTTGGAATAGCATAATTAAGTCTAGTTGGATAGGTTGAATTCTGTCGGGGTTCTTTATTCTGTTGTTTGTGTTTCATTGTGTAAATTTGTGAATAACCTTTTTTTGTCTGATTTAAAATCTAGTAGTCACCCTAGCTAAATTACTCCGGGTAATTTTCATTGGATAATGACCGAAACAAACTGCAAAGTTATGCTCTGGGCTGCTTGCTTAAGAATGTTTTGAGTGGTCTGGCCTCGTCCATAACAGACTGGGGGCTCATTGCTGGATTTTCAACAGCGAGTGGGAGGTGCTAGTGTCTTTAGTTCGGGTATTCGTTTGATTGGGTTGACAAAGCTTCGAATAGTAATGACTATTTCAGTCGCCAAACATTTCCTGGGTGTGCATGCAGTGACTTTGGAAATTTTACGAAAAGTGAATAAGACCAATTTGCAAGAATTAGCAGAGAAGCTGGAATTGGAACTGACTGCTTCTGTGAGGAGAGGAGAGATAATTACAGCAGTAGCTCGTCAATTATACTTGCTGGATAAACCATCAGAATCCATAGAGATGGCAAGAATTCAGTTGCAAATGAAACATCTTGAGTTAGCGGCGAGAGGTAAGGAAAGGGCAGCCAAAATGAAACACTTGACTTACGATAAAATGCAGAAGAGGGGGTAAAGAGAGAGCAGCAGGGGAGAGAGAAAGAGAGAGCATTTGAATAGCCAAAACTGACACTTAAAAAGGAAAGTCAGTGTAAAAGGCCGGAGATAACGGCTGAGGGTGGGCTTAGTAAGGAAGAGAGTGAGGATGAAGAAAGCCCCGGTAGTCAGAAGCCTAGTGAGAATTTGTTTGAGTATATTCAAGCATTGCCTCAATTTGATGAGAAGAATGTGACGCTCTTTTCGTCTCATTTGAAAAGTTGGTTAAACAAATGCAGTGGCCAGAGGCAATGTGTGTTTTGTTGATCCAAACGAAACTTGTAGGTAGGACTGGTGAGGTATTCACATCCCTATCAGAGGAGGTATCTGGGAGTATGAGGAGATTAAAAAAATGTCGTCTGCATATGCAACCTTTCAGGAATCTAATGAGGATCCTGGTCAAACCTACACTGAATTTGTAAGGAACAAACAGACTAATTTCGATAGTTGGATAAGAGCGTTAAAATTGAAGCAAAGCTATAATGCCCTTAGAGAGGTTAGTATTTGGAGGAATTCAAAAATTCACTACCTGAAGTAGTGCAAACTCAGGTGGGATAGCAGAGAGTGTAAACAGCAAGGTTGGCTGCTGAAATTGCTGATGATTATGAACTGGTCCATAAACTTGGTTTGTTTGTCAGAACCAGTTCTGGTGTCTGTGGGACAGAAGTTGGAGCAAAGAGATATCCTCACGTGCGGAGGGAAAGGTAGATCACAGTGTAGAACGTAAGGATAATTTACCACAGTAATAAAGAAAACCTTGAGGGGGACAAAGAAGTTAAAATACTATGGTGTTTTCATTGTAATAAAGTGGGCCACACAAAATCACAGTGTTGATGGGCTGGGAGAAAACCAGATGTAGGATAACTAGACAAGCCTGGAAGTTTCGTTGAACGAGTAACAAAAAGCATAGGGGGAGTTAGGCAACTGCCTCAGAGTGTACAAGATGATCAGTGGACGTGCTAAATCTGCATTAAAAAATCTACATGGAAGGGTAAAGTTGATTCACATAGGCCGGGAGTAATTGGTAAGGAGGATCCAATATTAATTGACACAGGATATTTTCAGTCTGTAATGCTGCGGGGTGAGGCTTTATGCACTCTTGAGAGACTATTGCCAGAAAATGTGCTGGGAACAGGCAAAAAGTGCTCAGTTATGTAAAGTGAGGCTAGGTAGTCCAGAAAAGAGTGAGCATGTGTGGTAGGAGTACTGGACCCCTAACTCTGAGCTCCAGGAATAAAATTTGTCCTTGCAAATAATATAGCTGATTTACTGGTAGGCGTGCTGCCTACTCGAGTTGAAAAGCCAGTGGAGATGCAGGCAACTGAAGACCTGGAGAATGTTTATCCAGGAATTTTTCCTGATTGCGTGATCAGAAGATCACAAATGCGCAGGTTGAAGCAGGATAAAGGCACAGATAAGGAAACTGACGTTATCCGAAAGTTTCTTTCAGACTATATAAGTGGAACAGAGAAGGAGCAAGTATGGAAACATGAACTTATTTTTAGCTCTGCTAAGGTGATTGAATTACAGCAGAATGATGAGGAGTTACAAAAGTCATATCAAAAGACATTTAGCAAGAAAGAGAATGAATGTATTCCTGCATGTCATTACTTAACAAATGATGTCTTAATGCGGATATGGAGATCAGCACTCATTGAAGCAGATCATGCGTGGACCTATTGGGTATAGAAAGGAGCTTCTGCGAGTGGCACATGAGCTACCACTTGGAAATCATTTCGGGGTTAGGACATTACAGGCTGGAATTCAAACATATTTTCACTGGCCTGGATGACACAAAGATGTAATTGAATTTTGCCAGACGTCTCAAACATGTCACACAGGCAGTAATAAAACCTACAACATTAATACCTATTCCAGCATTTGAGGAACCTTTCACAAGAGTCCTGATAGATTGTGTAAGTCCCCTACCTCAAACAAAAAGTGGGAATAAGTATTTATTAACAGTAATGGATGTATCGACTAGATTTTCAGGGCCAGACCCATTATGCAGCATCACAGCTAAAAAAAAAATGTAGAAAACATGCTTATTCTTTTTACGAGGTACGGACTACCAATATAGCTCCAGACAAATCAAATCTCACATCCGAACTATTCAAGGAGATGATGGATAACTTGGGAATAAAGCAATTCAAATCCACTGCATACTATTCGGAATCACAGGGAGCATGAGCGAGATGGCATCAAACACTGAAGACCATGTTGAGGGTTTATGGTCAGGATTATCCAGATGATTGCGATAATGAAATTCCTTTTGAACTATTTGTGATCACGGACGCACAGAATGAATGGACCAAATTCAGTCTATTTTAATTAATTTGTGGGCATAAAGTAAAAGGACCATTACCATTGGTTAAGAAGAAATTAATAAGTCAGAATTCAGAGACCACCCATTTGGATGATGTGTCAAATTTTAGGGAACGATTAAATAGAGCTGGAGAGTTGGGCAGACAGCATTTAAAAGAATCACAGCATACAATGAAATAGGAGGTGGATCAGAAATCATAAATTGGCAATTTTGCACTTGGGAATAAGGTGTTGGTGTTACTTCCAGTAAAAATTGAGCCTTGAAAAGCAAGTTTTAGTGTACCTTATCAAATTGGGAAGATATTGACTGAGGTGAACTATTCGATACGGACTCCAGACAGGATAAGATCTCACAGAATGTGTCATGTGAATATGCTCAAAAGGTATTTTGACAGGGAAGGAAAACAAGAGCAGAAGGTGTTCATGATTACAGCACAGAAGGAAGAACCAAGTTCAGAGGATTCTGAATTGGACATTCCTCAAATCAAATTAAACAATGAGAAAGTTGTCAAAAATTGGGATAAATTATTGAGTTACCTTCCACAAGAAAAACAAAGCGACCTGAAAGAGTTATTACTATCTCGTGGAGAGATATGCAGAAAAAAACTGGGAAGTACGAACATAATTGTGCATGATTTAGACACAGGAGATACTGTTCTGATTAAGTAACATCCTTATAGGCATGACCCTCCAAAATTGGCACAGGTTCGGAAGGAGTAGAACGCATGCTCAAGATGGCATCATTGATGTGAGTTACAATGACTGGACCTCACGTATAATCATGGTGCCAAAGCCAGATGGCACCCAACGGTCATGTGTGGATTATCACAAAGTCAACTTCGTTACAAAGACTGATGCATATCCAATTCCATGCTTAGAGAACTGTGTCGAAAAAGTGGGAGAGGCTACTTACATTTCTAAGCTGGACTTGCTCAGAGGCTATTGGCAAGGACCTCTGTCGGAGAGAGCAAATGCAATTTCGGCTTTCATAACGCCAAATGGATTATATCAGTTCAAAGTTGTGGCATTTGGTATGTAAAACGATCCAGCCACATTTCAGAGACTGATAATAACTATGTGGTGTACATTGATGACCTTGTGGTTTTTAGCCACTCATGAAAGGAAAATTTACAGCATTTATCAGACTTGTTTGATTGACTTCAGAGGGCAGGCTTGTTGGTAACCCTAGCTAAAAGTGCATTTGAGAAAGCCCAAGTCACGTTCCTGGGTCACGCTATTGGACATTGCCCAATGGCCTCATGAGATACAAAAACGAAAGTAGTTGGGGAATGTTCCACACCGTCTACAAAAAGAAATATGTAATACTACGGTTCCTGGGATTGACTGGATTTTACTGAAAGTTTGTGCCAAACTTTAAGCAGTGTGGCTGCTCCACTCACCGAATTGTCAAGGGCAAGAACTCTCAGTGGACAGAGGACTGTCAAAATGCATTTTTCAGCCTAAAATCTATGTTAGCCACTGCTCCCAGAATTAGCCACACGAGATCACACGAAGAATTTCAAGGTGGCTATCCTTGCCAGAGATGTGGGTGTCGGTCCGGTGTTCCTGCAGGGGGATGATGAGGGAATAGGAAGACCCATCAGGTATTATTTTGGGAAATCGAGCGTTCATCAACAGAAATGTTCAACCGTGGATCAAATGACTTTAAACTTGGTGTTGGCATTACATCATAACTGTGTTTACATTACCAGCAATGCATCTGAGACAATCGTATACACTGATCACAACACATTGACATTTGTGGAAAAAAAATAAAGACAAAATGCCAGACTGTTTAGATGGAGCTTCTTGTTGAAGCCGTTCAATCTGACGATTGTGCATGTGGCAGGTCGCGAAAATGTGAAAGCTGATGAGTTATTGAGACTCGAATGAGATACGGAGGTGTTCGGTGGTGGGTATACCGCGGTCTGAATTTGCATGAGTTTGTGCATGTTTGAATGTTTACAGTTAGGAGAGTGTATCTGTCAGTTTTGAGACTACTTACTGGGTTTGAAGGGTTAAAAATGCAGCCACCTTTTAGCATTGATGGTTATTTTTTATGGTGGGGGGGAGAGAGACCCGTCACAAAGCAAGTCACTTTTTTGTTTAAAAGCTGTTCCTTGGCTCTGTCCTTGATTTTGTTTCAGAGGTACAATAAAACGGGGCCAAGCTCCGATCAGTCTGGTTTGGTACAGAGATGAAAAGGATTTTTAGAGGCCTTTTGTTTACACGGAAACAGATGAAACTTCAGGCCAAAGTGGTAATGCTTTATAAGTGACCTGTATAATGAACGGAGAGTGGTGAGCTATTTTAGCTGAACTAGCTGAGCTGAGCTGAGCAGTTTGAGTTGAGTCTTGAACTGGGAAGTTCAACTGGGAGCTGTGTGGAAACTCTGTCTCTTTTCTGACCTTCAAATTCAACCTGGAAGTATGTGTACCATTTATATTGATTTTTATTGGGAGTTTGCTTATTGGGACAGCTGTGTATATTCGGAATAGCATAATTAAGTCTAGTTGGATAGGTTGAATTCTGTCATGATCCTTTACTCTGTGCTTTGTGTTTCATTGTGTAATTTTATGAATAAAGTTTTTGTCTGTTTTAAAATCTACTAGTCACCCCAGCTAAATTACTCCGGGTAATTTTCATTATACACTTACCGAAACAAATTGCAAAGGTATGCTCTGGGCTGTCTGCTTAAAAGTGTTTTGAGTAGTCTCGCCTAGTTCATAACATCTCGAAGATGGAAGATGCCTCCTTGGGACTTGGCACAAACCAATGACTTTCCATCCTCATGATCAGCAAACTACGTTAACATAACACATGTATACCATTAGCAATGGAGCCAGGAGGAACAACATGGAGCAGTCTGTCTGTGCAGTCTATGCCTCATTGGTTTGTCGTGTTGCAGCAACAATGACATCCTCCTATTTCAGTGTAACAGTTTTGAGGGGCTAAATGGCCTCTTCTGTTCATGTGTCAGTGTCTCGAGGAACTGACTGTCTTCCTCCTGGCCCGAGGGCAGAGGTTCAAGGACTGCAGTGGGCAACCCGTGGTTCCTGCCTATCAGCACGTTGTGCTGACTAGACTCTATCTTCCTGAGTTATAGGAGACAAACAGAAGGCTGGAAGAACACAACAAGCCAGGCAGCATCATGAGCTGGGAAAGTCAAAATTTCAGATATAACCGTTCTTCAGAACTGGGTTGAGGGGTAGGGGGAGCTGCAGATAAAGAGGGAAGGGAGTGGTTGGGGTGGGGAGATCAGGGGGATGGTGAGTTACGGCTATGTGGACACAAGTGGTGGGTGCAACCTGGTTGGGCGATGGGAGGGATGAATCCGGTTGCGAGCTGAAAGGTCGGGTCGTTAGGTGGAATGGAAGACCTCCCAGTCACTTCCTATTTCGATTCTTTTTCCCAATCCCTTTCCGACATGGCCGTCCTTGGCCTCCTCAATTGCCACAATGAACTAAACCATAATTTGGATGAACAAGATCTCATCTGTTACCTGTGCAGCTTACACCCCGGGGACTCAACATTGAATTCTCCAATTTCAAATAACCGCCCTTCCAATCCCCCGACTCCCTTCCCTTGCCCTCCAGTCCCTTCCATTCCTCTGAGCAACCTTTTGTCCAGCTACCAATGGGATTTAGCCCTCGCATCAACAACTCGCTGATACCCTTTATCTGTGTTCACTTATCCCCACCTCGCCACTCTGCATCCTCCTCCCTCACCCACCACTTTTTCTATAGACCCCCTTACTCCCATCCACAGTCCTGACGAAGGGTTATATACAAGGCTTTCACTTCTTAAAGTCTTGATGTTGCATTGCCTATTCTGTTCTTCCAGCTTCCTGTGTGTGTATTTTGGATTCCAACACCTGCTTTTATTTTAAATTGTCTTCTTGTGTAATAGGCAGGAGTGAGTGAACGCATTGCGCCTCTTGTTATCCAACAGATCAGACGGGCTGAATGGCTTTCTTATACTACTATGAAACCAGCTAGAGTTGCTGAAGGAGTTCCTCTTTCTTTTAACCGTGGGAATGTTTAGTGTCCAGCAGTGCTTTTGATTCATGTTACCTTTACATTAAATGTTTTTCAGATTTGAGACTTTAGTACCTTAGGAGGTGACTCATTGTTCTGAACATTGTATAATCTTCACAGAACATCCCAATCCCTGATCATATGATAGAGGGAAAGACATTGATGAAGCAGCCGAAGATGTTTTTTGCCGAAGAAGCTACCCTGAGGATTGCCCACAGAGATATCCAGGGACTGGGAGGATTGATGTCCTCCAGCCCCATTGTGCTCTGAATGATCCAACCAGTGGGGAGTTTACAACTGATTCCCATCAAGTTCAATTTTGTTCAGTCTCCTTGATATCTTGCTCAGTCAATTATTGCCATGATGTAACAGCCAATCACTCTGACGCTGTGTTCATATCTTTTGTTCATGTCAATTGGTCAATGTATATGTGTGGGGAGTGTTTCCTTCTCTCAGGGGGTAGTGACAGTTGGGACCAGACAGTTAGAGGAGGCCACATCATGGAATGTTTGGGGATGAGAGTGGGTGTCAGTGGATTTTGACCCGTTAGAGAGTCGAGGGCTACAAAGAATTGGGCATAAAAGAGAATTTGCGGCCGAGTGCAGATTAGCCCTGACTTACTGAATGGAAGGGCAGGTCTGAGGGACTATGCAGCTTGGTTTTATTCCAGTATACCCCATAGTCCAGTCACTTTGTGGCATCTTCAATTTCCTGTGTTACTGACTACAAGTAGCTGAATAGATTGATCATGTTGCTGTGCAACTGGATACTGGTGCTGCATGATCTGGTTACAGTTTTATAGGCCCGAGGAGCTTATTGGCATCCTCCTGTAATTGTATATCAGGCTTCATGGGCTGAAAAGCCTCATTCTGCTCTGGTGTAACTGAAATCCATATTGACTAAATCTACTGCCCTTGGAGAAAGTGAACACTGCAGATGCTGGAGATCAGTGTCGAAAAGTGTGGCACTGGAAAAAAAAACCCGGCAGGTCAGGCAACATCAGAGGAACAGGAGAATAGATGTTTTGGACGTTCCTGATGAAGGGCTTATGTCCAAAACATCGATTCTCCTGCCTCTCGAATGCTGCCTGACCTGCTGTGCTTTTCCAACAGCACATGTTTCGACATCTACTGCCCCACCCAAGTCAATCTTCCTGGTTACATCATCCAATTATTTTAAGAAAATTGTCAGGCACAAACCTCTTCGCACAAAACCACACTTACTATTCCTAATCAAAGCCTGTCTTTCTAAATACATGTACATCTTATCCCTCAGAACCTTCTCAAGTAACTTACCGACCACGGATGTTAAACCTACTGGTCTGTAGTTCCAAAGCTTTTTTTGTTCAATTCTTCTTGAATAGGGGCACACCATTTGCTATCCTCCAGTTTTCCGGGACGTGACCTGTGGTTAATGATGATCAACATTATAAGCCAGGTTTCCCGCAAATTCTTCTTGAGCCCCTTGAGGTGTTCTTGGATATATCGGGTAAGGACCATGAGATTTATCTACTTTCCAGTACGTCCAAAATCTCATCTACTATGATATGGATCGTCCCTAAGATATCACCAATAACTTCCTCAAGTTCTCAAGTCAACATGTCTTTCTCCACTGTAAACATAGAGTAGAAATATTCGTTGAAGACATCACTCATCTCTTAAAGTTCCACACATACTTGTCTGCATTGATCTTCGAGGAGTCCTATTTTCCCTCCAATCATTGCTTTTTTCTTTTAATATATTTAAGGTATCTTTTTGGATTCATCCTTATCTTCTCAGCCAAGGTTCTTTGTTACCCCCTTTTCGCCCCACTGATTTCCTTCTTCAGTAAAATCCTGTATCTTTTATATACCTCCAGGGATTCCCTTGATCCGAGCTTCCTGTACCTGAGCCACGTCCCAAGTTCGAACATGAACCTGTGCACCAGTTTCGTCCCTCTCCATACCTATTTGAAAATTAATAGAACTATGGTTACTGGTCCCAAAGTGCTCCCCCACTATTAACTCTGCCCTATTTCCTAAGAAAATTTCGAGTTTTGCCCCTTCCTGAGTAGGACACTCTATATGCTGCTTGAGGAAACTTTCCCGACGCATTTAACAGAGTCTATCTCATCAAATTCCTTAACGCTCTGGCCGTTCCAGTCTGTATTAGAAAAATGAAAATCCCCTATTATTTGGGGGACTATATTACATCCCCAATCACCTCACCATCACCTTCCTATTTCCTACCTCTACCCAGAAAGCCTGATTGGGTGATCCATAATTATTTTATCTCTGATTAATGCTGTTGTACTCCCCTTAATCAGAAATGCAACTCTCCCTCCCCTCCTTCCACCATCTCTGTCTCGCCTAAAGCACCTGTATCCTGGCACATTAAGCTGTCCGTCCTATCCATCACTTAGCCATGTTTGTGTAATGGCTATAATATAACTGTCCCACCTACCTATTGAAGCCCTGAGTTCATCGGCCTTACCTGTAGGCCTTCTTGCATTGAAATAGATGCAATTTAATCCAAACGGCAGTACTTTCTCTCTGTCGTTTTCCAGCCTAACCTTACTATTTCTGATTACTGTATCACCTTCCAGCCTCGCACCTGCCTCCCTCCTCTTGAGGACACCACCCCCTGCCAATCTAGTTTAAACCCACCCTTGTAACACTAGAAAAACTGACCGCCAAGGTATTGGTGTTCGCTCCAGTGCATGTCTCGGACGGTAATCTCCCTCTCAGGAATTACCACTGTCAAGGTTTTTTGTTAAATGTTTCTCCAAGCTCTCTATAATCACACTGCAGGACCTCGTCCCTATTTCTACGGGTATCATTTGTGCTAACGTGCATAATGATTTCTGGCTTCTGCCCCTCCCCCTTGAGAATGTTCTGCAGCCATTTGGAGACATCCTGGACCCTAGCAGCTGGGAGGTAACCCACCATCCTGGATTCCCGTTTGTGACCACAGAATCTCCGATCTGTCCCTCTAACAATCGACCCTCCTATCTTTTAGGTCCTGTTTATGTTTACTCTTTCCCGTTGTGCCCCAGAGCCAGTGGTAGTACGACCAACCTGGCTACTGCTGCTTTCCTCTGAACGGTCATCACCCCCAACAATCCAAAACGGTCTACCTGTTTTCGAGAGGAATGGCCACAGGGAATTCCTGCACTCCCTGCCTATTCCGTTTGCTATTCCTGGTTGTCGCCCAACTACTCTCGCCTGGAACGTGACAGGAAGCAAGGTAAGCCTGTTGGATTAAATCGTGTTTATTTAAATGCAACAGGGCTGACAGGTAAGGCTAATGACCTCAGGGCGATGAACGTTGGACTGGAATATTACAGTCATTAAAGAAACATAACTAGGGGCGTGTCTTGGGTGTGGCCACCACACTAAAGCACTTATCTATGAAGTTCTCAGTATCTCGGATGCCACTGAGCGCATCCTAAATTAGATTACCTACAGTGTGTAAACAGGCCCTTCGGCCGAACATGTCCACACCGACCAACTGAAGAGCAGCCCACACAGACCCACCCCCCTACACCCAACACTACGGGCAATTTAGCATGACCAATTCACCTAACATGCACATATTTGGACTGTGGGAGGAGACCACAGCACACAGACGAAACCCATCCAGGCAGGGGGAGAATATGCAAACTCCACACAGGCAGTTGCCCAAGGCAGGATTTGAACTCTGGTCCTCTGAGGCAGCAGTGCTAACCACTGAGCCACCGTGCCGCGCAGCGTAGCTCCCTATCACGTTCTCCCAGGAGCTGAAGCTGGGTGCAATGCCCACACGTATAGCGATCAGGGCCGTCAGAAATCTCTCTGAGTTACCACATCCCACAAGAGGAGCGTGCGGCTGCCCTAAATGCCATCTCGACTGATGTAACAATAAAGTGAAAAGGACGTTATTTGGGTTTACTAGTAATTTTTGCTGAGCTGCAGCTGTCCGAAGCCTCTCGTGTCAAAGCCTTATTGCTTACTCTGCTACAATGGCATGTCTCTCTATCCCTCCACATTTAGTTTTGGTCAGGAAAGGAAGAAGGCACTACAGTGATGTAGTGTTTGGGCTTTCAGCACTCCTTGACAACTGGCCCCTGACTATCTGCTCCCCAGTTCAGGTCACTGCTTGGCCTTGTACAGTGTCTTGCTGAGGTCTTCCTTCTGGTATTGGTGACTGTGTCGATGCAAATCCTCCCCCCATAGGTAATCCGTGTTGTTGCAGTTTTCTGGTACTTTCTGTCTATTAGTATTGCGTTTATGAATTCCTTGAATCCTTTGATAGCATTCCAAACTGTGTCTCACACCATAGCAAGACAATTTGATGTTCTTGTGAATACAGTGCTATTGGAAAAGAACACCATTAGACAAAGGGGCAACAATATGTCGATCCGCTCACTGACTCTGCTTTTCCTTCGATTAGTTTATACCTATTTTGATAATCCCCCATTCAACTATCCTGCGATTTCCCCGTAACACTTGTAAAAAAATCTGTCTGTATCAGCCTTGAAGATATTTAATGGTCCAGCCTCAACAGCCCTCCGAATTGTCTACAATTGCTTCCCTCTCACTGATGTGAGACTTGGTGGCCTTTAATCTGGTGATTTCTGCACTCTATCTTGCATAAACTTCCAATTCTTCCTCAGCTCCTCCAAACTGAAGACCGATTCATAGGATGTGTTTAACATATTCTCTGGCTCTGTGAACACGCTGTCCCCTTAGTCCCTGATCCTCCGATTTTTTATCCCGCGTTATCCTCTTCCTCTTAATAAACCCAAAAAAAGAGTTTGGATTCTTGCTAATCTTACCCGCTAATGTTTTATCACCCCTCCTTCTGCTCTTCCACTGACTTTTTAAGTTTAGCCCTACACTTTCTATATTTTTTTAGGACCTTCATTGGCCTGCTCACTTGGTACATGCTTTAAGCTTCTCTTTCCTTTTTCACCCTGTTCGGAATTGGTGTCGACATCTGGGGTTCTCTGGGCTGGTTTTCCTAAATTTTATCTTCGGTGTAACATGCTGGGCCGACACTGTCATCAATTCAATTTTAATCACATGATCCCCCAACCCCTGCCCCACCTTGTTCTGCTGCAGTTTCACACAGAAGCAACTGCACTTTGGCCAGATCCTGTCATTTGTTCCCCATAAAATCTTTGTCCCAAATGCAAAAATCGTTTATTTTCTAACATTTTTGGGGTCTTTTCCTTAGCAAAGTCAAAATGTATGATGTCACGGTCACTGGTCCTCTAATGTTCTCCCACTTCTGCCTGGAACAGCTGACTGGCTTCGTTCCCCACAGTGAGGCCCAGCACTGCACTGCCCTTTGTTATAACTGTATAAGAAGTTCTCTGGAATAAATTTCAAAACACCTGTCCCTTCTTAAAAAGTTATCACTGACCTAATGAATGTTTAGAATTGACATGCCTGAATATAATGATCCTATTATTGTTTTTATACACCTCAATAACTTGGTTATATACCTTCTCCCATACTTTCCTTTATCTTTGGGTCTAATAATATATCCCTAGCAGTGTTTCGGTCATGGTTTTGATCCTGAGCTCTAACCACCAAGCTTCATTAAAAGATCCTTTCAAGATATCGTCCCTTCTCACACCATTAACTGGCTCCATAATTAATAAGGCAACACCACCTCCTCTCTCCTGTCCTGACTATATCCTGGTACCACAGAATATTGAGTTGTCAGCCCTGAACTCCCTCAAACACATTTCAGAAATGGCAAAAATGTCACACTTCCACATGTCACCTCGTTTCCTTATCATATCTGTCTGTCTGTTAATATTACCAGCATTACTAGCATTAATATTATCAGCACATCCAACCTGAAATATATCACCTGGAATACTCTGTACCTCGGAGTTCTTCAGTAATTCATTGTTCGTTATCAACCTGTCCAATTCATGAACCAAAACTGTAACTCTGGGACTGAATGAATATACGTCGAATTTTAATTTCGTTTTTAGTAAATGTGCTCATCAAATGCAACTTTCCAGAACTGAACAGTCAGCTCCAGATACAACGGGTTTCTGCTGATTAGTTCCCTGCTCAATGTGCAGAGGGGACAGCCCTCAGTAGTGGAGAAAGTGAGGACTGCAGATCCTGGTGATCAGAGTCGAAAATTGTGGCCCTGGAAAAGTACAGCCAGTCAGGCAGCATCTGAGGAGTAGCAGAGTCAAAGGTTTGGCATCTGCCGTTCCCATGTTTTCCATTCTATAATATACAGGATATGGGGCACCATACTTACTCAGGAAGGCAGCACTGTACAGAGCCCTGAAATGGAAAGCAGTCAATCAGTTGGTTGGACAGGGAGTAAACAAGTTGAGATGAAATACAGACTGATTGATGTACAAACATAAGGATAGATAAATCACGCGGCCAAACGGGAAACACACTAGGTTACTACAGGAAGAGAGGGAAGAGATTTCTGTGCCTTTGGCGATGGTCTTTGCGTCTTCACTCTGCATTGGGGTAGCGTCGGATAATTGGAGAGTGGCAAATGTTACTCCCTTGTTCATGCAAGGAAAGAGGGATTGTCCTGAGAATGGCAGACCAGTCAGTCTTACATCAGTATTGGGCAAAGTATTGGAGAGGATTCTGAAAAACGATGGTTTGACTATAAATAGTCAGCATGGCTTTGTGAGTGGCATGTCATACCTCACAACTCTTATTGGATTCTTTGAGGATGGGATTAAGCACACTGAAGAAGGTAGAGCAGTGAGTGTGGAGTGCATGGATTTTAACAAAGTGTTTGATAAACTTCCCCGTGGTAGTTTCATTCAGAAAGTAAGGAGGCATGGCATACAGGAAGTCCTATCTGTCTGGATACAGAATTGGCTAGCCCATAGAAGACAGAGGGTGGTGGTAAATGGGAAGTATTCAGTGTGGAACTAGGTGAGCAGTGGTGTTCTATAAGGATCGGTTCTGGGACCTCTGTGTTTTGATAAATGACTTGGATGACGAAGTGGAAGGGCAGGTTCGTAAGTTTGATGTTGTAACACAAGTTGGTGGAATTGTCGATAGTGTGGAGGGCTGCTGTAGTTTGCAACAGGACATTGACAGGATGCAGGACTCGGCTGCTAAGTGGCAGGTGGTGTTCAATATGGAAAAGTGGGATCCGATTGATTTTGGAAGGTCGAGTTTGAATGCAGAATACAGGGTTAAAGGCAGGATTCTTGCGTTGTGGAGGAACAGGGGGATCATATGGTTCATGACATAGCTCCCACAAAGTTGCTACCCAGGTTTATAAGGTTGTTAAGACGGCGTTGATGTGGTCATTAGCCGAGGGATTGAGTTTAAGAGCTACGAGTTTATGCTGCAACTCTATGAAGCCCTGGTGAGAATATTGCGATCAATTCTGATTGCCTCGTTATAAGAAAGATGTGGAAACTTTGGTGAGGTTGCTGAGGAGATTTTTCAAGATGCTGCCTGGACTGGAGGGCATGTTTTACAAAGAAAAGTTGAGGGAGCTAGGGTGTTTTCCTCATTGGTAAGTGACTTGACAGGGTGTTCAAGATGATGAGAGGCATAGACAGAGTGGACAGCCTGAGACTTTCTCCAAGGGAGGAAATGGCTCTCGAGGGGAGATGATTTTAAGGTAATTGGAAAAAGGTTTGGGGAGATGTCAGATTTAGTTTCTTTCTGCAGAGAGGTGGGTGTGTGCAATGAATAGCCAGCAGTTGTACTAAAGTCAGCTATATTTAGGGATAGTTAATTGGATAGGCACATGAATGATAGTATGATGAAAAGCATGTAGGTTAGTCTGAACTTAGAGTAGGATAAAAGGTCGAAGGGCCTGCACTGTGTTGCACTGTTCAATGTTTCCAGTTTCAGCCAGCTTGTGGATTCTCATCAATTGTTGAATGTGTGAGGGAGTGATGTGTGTGAGATCAGGAAGCTTTGGATGGGTTAGGTTAGATTAGATTAGATTACTTACAGTATGGAAACAGGCCCTTCGGCCCAACAAGTCCACACCGCCCCGCCGAAGCGCAACCCACCCATACCCCTACATTTACCCCTTTAACCTAACACTACGGGCAATTTAGCATGGCCAATTCACCTGACCCGCACATTTTTGGACTGTGGGAGGAAACCGGAGCACCCGGAGGAAACCCACGCAGACACGGGGAGAACGTGCAAACTCCACACAGTCAGTCGCCTGAGTCGGGAATTGAACCCGGGTCTCTGGCGCTGTGAGGCAGCAGTGCTAACCACTGTGCCACCGTGCCGCCCACGGGTGTAAGGACAAAGCCTCCAGTTATGGTGTACATTGTTACAGCCACCTGAAAGTCAGCATAATATGTGTGGTTACTTAGACCAGACAGAATCCGCCAAGTTCAATTATTAATGTTATTCTTGGCTTGCCGTTTGCTGCTGGTTACTTCGCATACATACTACGATGTGATTCATGTATTAATCTCTGACCATTCACAGAGATGTACAAATTTATTGTGATACTGGAGAATGTGAAGGTGACATTTATTGGATATGTTTTTAGAGGTTTCTTTCTGAAACACAAGGCACAGCAATAGATTGTCAACTTGATAACGTCTTCACCCGTGTCTGATCCGTGGTGCAGATGTATGGAGTCTGGGAGGCTGGTCAGATTTCATCACCATTGGTAACTTGTATGGTGAGATTCTGGCTCTCCATGTCAACACATCTGGTCTCTGGGCCAGGCTCTGACTGAAAATGAATTTTAAAACTTGGTTGCTGGTCAACCATTAGTATTTAACCTGGACAACATTTGTATCTACACTGAGACCAGTGACAGTCTGTTGGCGGGTTCTCCCCCTGCCCAAGGTTGATTCCAAATTATTTATTTTGAAGTAATGTTTGACTGACTGCCCTGAACCAGGTTAGAAGCTGAATGCACAGATTTTGGAACAGGCCACTGAGTCTCTCTGTATCACTGGCAGCGGTGAGGTCCCATAACACTGTAAATGATTTCAGATCTATTGGAAGCAATTTTCAGCGTAGCTCATTGCAAGGTGTTGAGTTTACTGACCCGAACAATAATCGGATGTTTGCTATATTTCATGAATTGGGCAAAAAATAAGATGTGAACGATAATCATTCAACTGAACTATAATCGCTTAAATCAATTGTGTTGATTCTATATTTATGGAACTAAAATATAAACTCCTGTCAAGATTTTCTAATACAGAAATAAAGCATGTACATTTTATTTTATCGAAGAAACAACATAACTCTTGTGCTGACCAGAATTAAATATTCAATGTCAGGATTCAAAGCAATGTTGGCTTCTGAATGATTACATGTTCAGAATGAGCAAACGATTAAATATACAAATAGAATTAGCGTTCTTATACATTTATATATAAGCAATCAGTTTAATTTCTCACTGAAATGTACGATCTTCAGCTATTTACCAGCATTTAAAAATGGTAATATTCAAAATGGACTTGGAATATTAAACTAAATAAATTATTTGTGTTATCAAAGTTTGGTGAACAATAATTTAAAAACGTCCAATTTTTAGAATGAATGATGTTTAATATGAAATGTTGAGAGTGAAAACAAAAGCAACGAACATAATATCGTGTCAGTGAAAAATCCGAGCTTAACAAAGAATTTTGTGACAAAGCAATGATATATTTGTTTGAGTAATTGGAATACAACATGTAAAATATTCATGTTCTGAGTAATAATTAGATTTCATAATGAAGCTGACCTTGCAATACTTGCATTTTAAATGCTTATGCTGCATCAAATAAGCCGATATTTGCGAGCATTAACACTGTGAAATAATTGGATACTGACTTTTATTCACAGCTGGCACATGATTGAGTACAACTGTAAAGCACAGGAGGAGGCCATTGGCCATTTATGCATCAGCTCCAAAAATGTCTCCCAAGCACCTCCCATTTGCCAGCCCTCTCTTTGTTTCCCGTTAAATTCATAATTTCCAAATATATATCCACTTCTCTTTTGAATATTCATCCACAACTTTCCCAGCCAGTCAATTCCAATTCGTAACAACTCCCTAAATATAGATTTTTTTCCTTGTTTCACTCCTAGCTCGTTTGCTGACAATCTTGAAATTAGAATTCCTTGATGCTGTAATGCCAACTAATAAGAGTATTCTTTTTCTACTCTGCAACTTTTTTTCATACTTTTGAGCACCGCAATAAATTCACATCTTTGTCTGTTCAGCTCCAGGAACAATAAGCCTTGCAAGAACTGTAACAAACACTTCAACGGAAAAACAAGCAGAAAACTAGTCTCCAGGATAGATGAACATCAACTAGCCTCAAAAGACGTGATCCCAACACTAATATCCTACGTACTGATGAGGAAGTACGCCACTTTGACTAGGTCTGCATATCCATCCTAGGACAGGCCAAACAGAGACAAGCACATGAATTCCTAGAATCATGCCATTCCAACCGGAACACCGTCAATTTTGCCTCCGTCTACCATCCTCTGAGAAAAAGGGCCGGAAATGACATCATCGACACAGGAAATTGCATTACCAACTCAAGGAAACCGAAACGCTTAAAGAGAAAGTGGGAAATAACACCAGCACTTCACTGGAGACTCACTTACTGAGTAGTCAATGGAACAAACTAGGAACTGCCATTAGCTATTGCTTCAGAATATATCTGAGTGTTCGTGGCTACCACCACATAGAATAATTGAATGAAAACGCGAGTTTGCACCACCAAGTGCATGTCCAAAGACTTTTCTATAGGTTTGTGAGATTACCTGATCAATCACCCGCCAAGGAAATGCATTCTAGACACATGTTACCAGGGGCAGAACGGGGGCTCAGTGGTTAGCACTCCTGCCTTAGAGCGCTGGGGAGCCAGGTTTGATTCCAGCCTCGGGTGACTGCCTGTATGGTTTTGCACATTCTCCCCGTGTCTGCGTGGGTTTCCTCTAGGTACTCCAGTTTCCTCCCACAATCCAAAGATATGCAGGTTGAGTGAATTGGCCATGCTAAATTGCCGAATATGTTCAGGGATGTGTAGGTAGGGGTAAATATAGGAGGAACGTGTTTGGGTGGGTTACTCTTTGGGGGGGTCAGTGTGGATTTGTTGGGCTGAAGGGCCTATTTCCACATGGTATGCATTTTATAATATATGTCTGTGCCACCCTCTCAGTTCAATACAGACTCCACAAATCCTCTCTCAATCACCTGTCTTTCACTTTAAGTATGTGTCCCTTTGTTATTGACACTTCGAGTAAGGGAAACAGTTGCTGTCTGTTCATCCTATCCATACCCCTTATGTTTTTGTTCATCTGTACCAGGTTCACTACTCAACCTTCCCTTTTGCAAAGTAAAAAGGAGCAAATTTAGCCCTTGCTTTTCACAGTTTGAACACTCACTTGTCTTGTTAATTCAGATGTGCATCATCTTACATTTGTCGTGTTAAACTTCAATGGCAATTGATCTGGTTATAGAAACCGTCTGTTTATCTCGTCCTGTAGCCTCATCCTTTCCTCCTCACTTTGAAGCACCCATTTAATCTTTGTGTCATCCCCAACATTAGTTATCATTCCACTGTCATCCATCTTCCACATTCTCACCATCATCATTTATGAATATCACACAAAATCCTTGATTTCCTTCCTGTTCTCCAGATTTTATTCACAGAAGAAGAATTCAGAATTCCAGTCTCTTGTTATTCTTCTTTTGGGAAATTTACAGAGTGATGTAGTTAACACCTATTATGAGGGTGCTGCAAATACCATTTTCGACACAAAGTTAAATTCAGCGTTTACACTCTGTCCCTCAGCATGTCTTATTCATAAAGCTTGTAACGAATTTAGGATTAACTACGGTTTGGCACCTTGCACTGGAACATTAGCCTTTTGTATGGTACTGTTCTTTGTAACAATAGTCAGAACTGAAGAAATTTTGCATCTGCAGGATGGGCACAGACTCATTGCTTGAATCAGCTAATGTGATGAGGATAAATATTCAATTAAATTCGATGTTATGGACAAACTGCAGGAGATCAAATCATATTCTTATGTCTACCTTGAATCGGAAGCAAATACATACTGTTAAAAAATCAATAATGTTGAGACACAACACCAGGGGAGAAAAAAAACACGTCACCTGCATTTGATGGAGATACAAAACCACAGAGTAAATGTACAATTTGATGAAGAATCAAGTGATAGAAAAAGAAGTACATCAAATCTTAATTTTCAATCGAATCAGTTCCCAATTTTCCTGAACAGTCGTGGTTTTCACCCAACCTCACTTTTCCAAAAACTAGCTTTTCCGTGGCACTAAAACTTCATTAGCCATTCTTCCTCCTCTTCCTACTCTTTCTTTACACTCCTACTTCCCTTGAACTACCCCTTCTGCTGCCACATTCTCTTCCACTGATGGTATCTCTTCACACCCTTATTCTGCCACTCCCACTGTAAGTTACACCAGTTCCCTAGTTACTCCCACTTCCACTGGCCATCCCTTACCCCTTTTTGATTTCCAACTGGGGTGATGGGAGCTGCTGGCTTCTGTGCTGCTATTGATCAGCAGTGAATGATGAGTTTGAGATGATCAATGCCCAATAGGAACAGACAATAGTGCATGTCTGTCATTGTCCAATGCACCGTGAATAAGGTGTTCTTTTTCCCCATAGAGAGTGGGACTTTTTTCAGTCTCTCTGTCACAGCGCTTAACTAAACAGCCTCATCCCAAAGAGGACAAACCTCTCCTCAGAATCAAAAGTCCATGCATCTGTTTGTCCTTAAAGTTGCGAGGACAGTGACCACATTGTTCAACTATGCCTTTTTCTCTTTAGTATTTTAACTGATTTTCCAATGTCAGTTGAGGTGAGATCAGAGTAACTTCCCTTGCCATTAAATTAGTATTTGACTCATGTAGCATCATTGATCCTCAGGAAACTGCGGTCAACGGGAATTGGAGGAAATTCTGTGCTGGTAATTTCCTCGATGAATAATGACACCTTCCCTAGAGCTATTGGGAATGACAAATAAACTCTGCTCTTGCTAGTGCCTTCCAAAACCATGGATGGATTTGTCTTATTAATAACATCAAGATACATTCTGTTTTCACAGTTTGGTCTAAAATCTCAGAAAAGTAAGACCTTGCTGGTTGAGTGTCACCCCAATGAAATCAGAGCATTACAATAAGATAATAGTTCCGATTATTTTCAATTGTTTACTTTCTGAGGACTGGTCGTGCAGTGTCGTTGCCACTGAGATCAACATTTTCTCTGTTCAACAGCATCGCATCACATTGGCTCAAGGCTGCATCATTCCCCAATTCTACTTCATACTCCAGTTGATTCGCCATGCTCGCCAGATACACGAGACCCACAAGATGGAATAACCTAGAGATGCCTACGAGCCTCTGGAACCTGCCATCCCACCCATGCCCTGCAATCTGAGTCCATCCCCTCCCCCAAGCCCACCTCCTGTCGTGTATTCACCATCCCTCCTAACCTTCTTCGCTCTAATGCTGAATGTTCTGTACTCAGAAAAGGTCTCCGCTTTATCTCTCTGTGCCCCCACTTTAATGAATTTCAGGCACGACATAATGTTGAACTCCTCTTCCACCGTCTTCTCCTCAGTGTTCCATTTCTTTGTGCAAGAGTACACTCCCCATCCCATAGATCTTTCGCCCAGTTCCAACACTCTCCCTCCACCTGGACCCATTCCTCTGGCGTTTACTTGAACTCAATCTGTTCCTTGAGAACGCTCCATGTGAGTTTGGTTGTCTTAAATTCTCTGTATCCCCCTCACCCTATCAAACCTAAAGCCCTCTGAACAGACTGTACGCTGTATGCTTCGATCCAACCCTGACTACGTTATTCAGCCTGTGCCGATAAGGGAGGTGCTGCTGTAGTCTGGTGGACTCACCTCTACATTTCTCAGGCTGAGTGCCAGCTCTCAGATACCCCCACATATCAGCTACTTGTCCATAACCCCACATGGCACATCAGGTTTTTCTATTAACTAAGTCTGACAACACTTCATCTGGAGATTCCCACCCACTCGCCACCCCCCCCCCTCCCCCCCGACACACACACACACACACACACACACATACACTCACCCCCAGCTAACAGTCCCGAAGATGATGGTCCTCTCTTAGCAGAGATCGCTTTTATCTCCTCCTGAAAATCCACAAACAGAACTACCTGGGCAGACCCATTGCTTCAGCCTGCTTCTGCCATGCAGAGGGGGTGCATGGGCCCAGGTTATATCTGTTCCTTCATGCGGTACGTAGACCATTCCTTGTTCCAGTTCTATTCCAGCCCCCATCCATAACTCTTTCTCCGATACGTAGATTATATCAACGCTGCTGCTCCTCTCTCGTGTCCAAAATTAGAAAAGTTCATCGTTTCCAAATTGCACCCCTCCCTTACGTTCAGCTGATCTACCTCTGACTCCTCCCTTCCTTTCCTCGACATCTCTGCTTCTATTTCTAGGGATAGGCCGGTCACTGTTATCCAGTATTAACCCACCAACTCCCACAGCTACCTGGAGCATACATCCTCACTCCCTGTTTCCTGCAAAGACTCCAATTAATTCTCTCAGTTCCTCCATCTCCACCGCATTGCTTCTGATGATGTCAACTACAAAAATGTCGCCTCTGAAATGTCCACCATCATCCTCACCCAAGAATTCCCCAGCATTGCTATCGACAGGGCCCTCAACCAGTTCTGATCCATCTCCTGCACTTCTACCTTCAGCCTCTTTCCTCCCTCCTGCAACAGCGTTAGAGTTCCCCTTGTCCTTAACTACCATCTCACCAGCATACACATGCAGAGAACCATCAGTCCTCATTTCCCCCACCTCCAGCGAGATGCCACACTAGAGACATGTTTCCCTCCTCTCCCTTTTCCGCCTTCTGAAGGATCATTTCCTCCAGGACACCCTGGTCCGCTCGTTATTCACTCCCGATACCTCCACACCCCCACCTCCCCCACCCCCACCCCCACCACAAGTCCACTTCATTTTCCCCTGCCGGAGGTGTTACATTTCCCATTTACCTATTCCCCCCTCAATATCCAAGGGGCCAAACATACCTCCCAGGTGAAGCAGCATCCTAATAACATTTCTTACAATCCGGTCTGTTATAGTCGCTGCTCACATTGTGGTCTGTCCTACACTGGGGAAACTAAAGGTAGACTGGGTGACTACTTCACGGAATATCCAAGATGTACCTTTGCAAAAGGCAGTGCATCACAATGGTTTTGTCTCACAATGCAATACGTCATCGATATTTAGAGCCCTGTGAAACATAGGAACTTTGTAATTTCTCATTTAATGTCCATAACAAATTATTCGATATTCAACTGAGACAGCAGCTTTGCTTATATCGTTCAGATCAGTCAATTTGTCACAGTTCAGAAAGAAAAAGAAATCGAATGAAGGAAACTCAGCAGGTCTGGCACCCTCTGAGCAGAGATACACAGAATTAACCTTTGATTCCAATATGACTTTTTCAGAACAGTGTCACATCATATTCGATATATCAACTCTGTTTCTCTCTGCAGATACTTCCTCATCTGTCGCGTTTCTCCACCATTTTCTCTTTGCATTTCATGTTTCCGTATCACTATATTTCATGGTTCTTGACAGGGTTACATGCTGAATTTGGTTATATGTGGACAATGTCGTCCTTTCCTGTTCCTATTGTAGTTGTTGTGTCTGTGACACCTGTGTTACGGCCGAAATCTGTTTCTTCCTTAAGACTTAAAGGAAAAAATAATGTTTTTCTGAATATCCTGTAAATCTCAGGAACTCTACTTTGTTTGAAAAGACATTTCAGAGCAAGCTGAAATTTCATGAGATATTAGGAATAGATTATTGATGGTGGAGCACTCTATATCCTTCATTGAACAAACTTGTCTATCCTCTCTCTAAAGGCTTTGACTACATATCATAGAATTATTTACAGCAAAAGTGGGGGAAACTCAGCCCATTGTCTCTTCCAGCTTGGAATGACTATATCTCTGCTGTTAGTCTCCTGTATTGTCCCCAGAGGTCTTCACATTTTGTTATTAGTATCTGCTTTTAATAGTAAGTATCATGCCAGATATGAACAATATGATCAATCTAAAACAAAAAGGAAAACAGAACTTAGAGGGCAAGCTCAGCAGGTCTGGCAGTATCGTGAAGAGAAATCAAAGTTAATGTTTCATGTCCTGTGACCTTACTCAATCTGTATACCCAAAGATTAAATGGTGTGTATATAAAATATTGCTCATTTCATCACATTTAAAATTATCCTGTTCAGATCACATTGTCATTCAGCATTACATCTCCCAAATGTTGACTGTTTCCCCGTTGTGCATTAGATTTAATTCTGTCTGTCAGAAAGAGTGAAGATGACTGGTGAATATCATTGTACTCCGCATGCAGTCTCCGCAGACACTGCCCCCATTCCGCCTTATCTCGCAGCCAATGCCACGTTCATTCGAACCTGACTCATTAATTATAAAACCTTAATGATTAAGTTAATTGTAATTATCATTTTTGGTTTTGGGCTGAGGCCAAAATGTGTAAAAAACATACTGTTTTACAGCAAATAAAACTGCATTTAGAAGTTTGTCAATTTGTATAAATTAATTACTGAAGCATATTCTCTATGGAAGTTCCAACATTGCCTTATCAGAGCAATGAGAGGAACATTCAGAGAAGTCTTCACTTCCTATCTATGTTCAGGGCAACTGTGCCCAGTGACAGTTTGTTCGCTAGCGTTTGTTCCCGTGGAGGAGAGAACAGCACAGTAACAACATCCTGATTGTGAGTCTTTTGGGAGGTGGATGGATTTGGGGAGAGATGGTTACAGCATAGTAAACGGACAACAAAGCAGACTCATGTAGCCTATGAAAAGATAACATCCATCATTCTCCCTCACAACTGCCTTCACTAGAGCAATTGGTGATGGGAGATTTGACCAATAGCCAGCAATGCTTTTCCAGCAACACATTTTCAGCTCTGATCTCCAGCATCTGCAGACCTCACTTTCTCCTCAATAGCCAGCAATGCCAACACGTAGTCCAGTCCAGTTATATTGTGAACTGAATGTGCTGTATTGAAAGCTGGGACTGTTTGCTCAGTGACTGTGATTAATGTCAGTCTCCATGCAATGTAACTGTGTCACTGGAGGGATTCCCTCTCCTATTGGTGAGGGGCTTCATTCAGTGTGCTATCCCAGTGTAGTAGCAGATGCATCAGCTCCAACAGTAACAGAGATCAACAGCTGTGTAGACAGAGAGAGGACAGATGTGAACCTGAGAATAGCGGATTGGTACATTACAACAATGGAGAGGAGAGTTTCCTTGAATCTTTTCAAGATTTCGCCCTATTAGGAATTTCTACCATATTGGATATCAGCAGTGCTTATGATTTTTCTGGGCGGGTGGACGGTGTGCTACTAACCTATTATCACTTTTGCTGGTGTTCGCTACCTCTGTCCATTCATTAATTCCATAAACAAATTTGAACTTCGTTGCAAATTCTGTTATCTATATTTGTCAGAGAAAGAAACTGTTGTCTTCAGTTTCAATTGCAGTCTCCATTCATTATCCAGGAATTGCAGACCACTACCTCGCAAATATCTGCGATCAAAACTGTTCACAACCACGAGATCTTTTTCACCTGAACCGATTTATGTCTCGTGTTCTCTTTGTGACCAAACCTGTCCACTACCAGCTCCTAATATCCCCAATCTTCATCTCTGTGTCAGTGCTGTTGCTGAACAAACCATTGGCTGCACGTTGGTAAAACTAAGACAATGTTTAAAGCTCTCTGCTGACCACTTCTCCAATTACAAATATTTCAATCACAAAATTATTCTTGTCTCGGATCTTACTTCATGATTAGGACACTGTATGAATGTAGGAATGGCGCTGGATGCATTTCAGAAGCAAAGCTTATTAAACAAAAGATATTGTTTCAAGTGATTTGTTTCAAGTCCTACCACAGCTGATGACAGAACTTGAATAAACAATGATAAGAATTGGAATAATAGTGAATTTCACGAAAAACAATCACAAAACCAACATTTTGTCTGAATACCTTCCTGTTTCACTGATCACCTTCGGTAAAGAAATCTAATGTTATTACCCGGTCTGGGTTAAGTGAAACTTCAGACCCATGACAATGTGCTTGACATTATATCGGCTTGTGCAATGGCCTCAGAATTAGGGTAATTAGTGATGGTCACCAAATGCTGCCCTTGGCCAACATCCCACGAAATAACAAAATTGAAGGCGAAATCAAATAAAGGAAGATGCTGAAAATCTGAAATTATGGAAAGAAATGTAAAGAAACGAACAGAAAGTGCTGGGGAGATTTCCTGAACTGAAAGCAGCATGAAAGGAGTGTGATTAATACCGTTGACAGGGAAGTCTGCTTTAAAGGGGAGAAGGAGTCAATAGAGAAAGAGAGATATAGAAGAAAAAAGAGCAAACAAAGAGAATGATGATTTGCTGGGCTGGAAATAAAATGTAAGATTCACCTCATTTATTTTTTGCTTATCCCATCTTCCTGGATATTATGCTCACTTAGATACAGATATCGCCCGCTTTTCAAAAGTGTGCTTTTCAACACTTCCCTTTCCGAATGACCGACATTAGGACCTTGTTTCGCTAACCAACAGAAATCCGAAGAGGATTTTCACTTTTACGAAGAAAGGCAAAATTTTCCCATACAAATTAGTGCTACTGCTCTTTACACCATATCGTAGGAACACTCTACTTACAGATAGCGAGGGAAACTTGTATTAATCTAAGATCATGTTTAAATCGATTTTATACCCCTGTCTTTCTTCCCAGAGTGTGGTCATCTTCTTACATTCATTAATCGGATATGGGTATCTCTGACTAAGCCAGCGTTAGTTCACTTTCACAGTTGCCCTTGAAAAGGCCTTGAGCCACTGCAGTCCACGTGTTTGATCTGATTTGATTTGATTTAACGTAGTCAAATGTACAATGGAAAGGTTTGTTTTGCGAGGAGTGCAGGCACATGATAGTAAGCAAGAAAACAGAGATCATAGGGTACTTACACAGAGTGAGGCATACATGGTTACAGCCTCACAGGAAGTGGGCAAAGCAAGATCGACCTTAGCAAGATTAATATTATATGAAAACTTAGAGACGTTAATTCGTCAGTTTAATAATAGTAGGGAATGAAGTGTTCCTGAGCATCCTGGTCCATGTTTTCAAGCATCTCTGTCTCCTCCCTTTTGGAAGAGGCTGTAGGAGATCATTACTGGTTTGGGAGAGATCTTTGATGTTGCCAGCCTTTCTGCAACAATGACAAGTATAATTGACGGAAGGTTGTCTTCTGTGATGGTCTGGGCTGTGCACACAATCGTCTGTAGTTTCTTATGGTCCTGGGCAGAGCAGTTACCATGTAATCCATTTTGCACGTGAATAGAATGCTTTGAGTTGCCAGTATACAGAGCCATGGGAGAAGGGTGTTTTCAAAATAGTTAGATGTAACAATTGCTGTTAAATGGTTACCCACGTTCTGGTTGCTGTCTTGACAACAATTTAAATTTAACCGATAAATTTAAGTTATGTCCTCTATACCAAAACCCTGTCGAGTGCATTGTATTGCCAACATCGAACCAATGAGCCGTCACCTGCGTCAAACAAATAGAGAAGCCATCACCATCACAACGAAGGAGAAAGAGACAGAAACAAAGGGAAGGAGAGAGAGAGAGAACACAGCGAGGGAAATAGATGCACAGTCAGGCAAAGAGAGAAAGGAAACAAAACAAGGAAACAAACAGGCACATGGGCAGGGAACAGGGAAGATGACAGGTTCAGGGAAAGAAACAGAAGACGGGAAAAGGAAATCACGGAAACAGACAGTGTGAGAGAAACAGTGAGAGACAAAGGACACCGGGAGGTGGGGATGGGGTCACGGGGAGCTGTGGGTGGGGAATTGGAGGAGTTGGGGTGAGGACCGGAGAGACCTGGGAGTGGGAGCTGGGAGGAGGGAGGTGAGAATTTATTTTGTCCTGTACCAAGCTGTCCAGGCAGATCAGTGTAAGCAAGGATGTACAGAAAGATGGCTGTAAAACATGTCTGAGAGTCATTTAGGTTACGCTGCACAGAACGTGTTCTAGGTGAGATCAACATGAACTAGATCAGCATTATCTGAGATAAGAGAGTCCATTCATCAGTCTAATAACAGCCAGGAAGAAGTTGTTACTGAACCAGATGCTCTGTGTTTTCAAGCTTCTGTACCTTTTAGCCTGATGGAAGAGGTTCTGGGATATCTTTACAGGCATGTGATGGGTCTTTGATAATATTAGAACTAAGAAAATTCCAGTACAGGAACAGGCCATTCGGCGGTACAAGCCTGCGCCGAACCAGATCCTCTCGCTAATTCCGTCGCCTATTTTCTAAGGGTCTCTATCCCTTTGCTCCCGGCCCATTCACGTATCTTTCCAGAAACATCTTAAATGGAGCACCACTGGTCACAGTTCTCCATTTTGAGAAACTCCCTTCCCCTACTACTCTCTGTCCCCTGTTGCGAAGCCAGTTCTTTATCCATGTAGCTAGCACACCCTGGACACCATGTGACTTCACTTTCCCCATAACACGACCATGGGAAATCTTATCAAACGTCTTCCTGAAGTCCATGTACATGACATCTACAGCCTCTCCCTCATCAATCAACTTTGTCACTTCCTCAAATAATTCCATTAAGTTGGTAAGACATGACCTTCCCTGCACAAAACCATGTTGCCTCTCACTGATAAGGCCATTTCCATCCAAAGAGAATAGATCCTATCCCTTAGTATCTTCTCTAGCAGATTCCCTACCCCTGATGACAGGCTCACCGGTCTATAATCAACTGGATTATTCATGCTACCCTTCTTAAACAAGGGGATTAGCAACTTTCCAGTCCTCTGGGACCTCAGTTGTGTTCATGGATGCTACAAAAATATCTGTTCAGGCCCCAGCTATTTCCTCTCTCCCTTCCCTCAGTAATCTTGGATAGATGTTGGCAGCCTTTCTGCGGCAACGAACCGTGTAAATAAATCAATGGTTGGGAGATTGGAGTCCGTCATAGTCTGGGCTGTGAACACAACCTTCTGTAGTTTCTGATGGTCTTGGGCAGAGTGTGGCCGTACCAGGCCATTACACACCCGGACAGTACGTTCACAATAGTGCATCTGTAGAAATAGTACGTGCTGAATGTCCTGAGCCACCTGAGGAAGGAGAGGCGTTGTTGAACATTCTTTACTGTCACACCGATGTAAGGAGACCAGGGTAGGTTGTCAGTTATTGTCACTCTGAGGGAGTTCATGCTCTGCACTCCCTCAACCATTGATGTAGATAACGCCGTGTTCCTCTCCTTTCTTTCTGAAGTCAATGATCAGTTCTTTACTATTGCTGAATTTGAGAGAGAGGTTATTATCATTACACCATGCCACTAAACCCTCGATCTCCTTTCTGTATTCTGACTCATCGTTGTTTGATATCCCTCCTGATTTGGTGATGTCATCAGCAAACCTGTAGCTGGCGTTGTTTAGCATTTGATAACTCAGCCACGTGATTACAGGGCGTACAGTAGGGGCTGAGGACACAGCCATTGGAGTACAGGGAGTACAGTATGGGGCTGAGGACGCAGCCATGGGAGTACAGGGAGTACAGTACAAAGCTGAGGGTACAGACGTTGTATATGGGGAGTACAGTCGAGGGCTGAGGGCACAACCGTTTGTGTACAGGAGTACAGTAGGGGGCTGAGGACACAGCCGTAGGTGTACGGGGAATGCAGTACAAATCTAAGGGCACAGACGTTGGTGTATGGGGAGTACAGTACAAAGCTGAGGGCACAGACGTTGGTGTATGGGGAGTACAGTAGGGGCTGAGCACACAGCTATGGGAGTACAGGGAGTACAGTACAAGGCTGAGGGTACAGACGTTGGTGTATGGGGAGTACAGTAGTGGGCTGAGGACACAACCGTGTGTGTACAGGGAGTACAGTAGGCGGCTGAGGACACAGCCGTGGGTGTACGGGGAGTACAGTACAAAGCTGAGGGTGCAGACGTTGTATATGGGGAGTACAGTCGAGGGCTGAGGGCACAACCGTTTGTGTACAGGAGTACAGTAGGGGGCTGAGGACACAGCCGTAGGTGTACGGGGAATGCAGTACAAATCTAAGGGCACAGACGTTGGTGTATGGGGAGTACAGTACAAAGCTGAGGGCACAGACGTTGGTGTATGGGGAGTACAGTAGGGGCTGAGCACACAGCTATGGGAGTACAGGGAGTACAGTACAAAGCTGATAGTACAGACGTTGGTGTGTGGGGAGTATAGTAGTGGGCTGAGGACACAACCGTGTGTGTACCGGGAGTACAGTAGGAGGCTGAGGACACAGCCGTGGGTGTACGGGGAGTACAGTACAAAGCTGAGGGTGCAGATGTTGGTGTATGGGGAGTATAGTAGGGGTCTGAGGACACAACCGTGTGTGTACAGGGAGTACAAGTAGGGGAAGAGGTCACAGCTGTGGGTATACAAGGAGTACAGTGGGGGCTGAGGGCACAGCTGAGGTTATACAGGGAGTACAGTACAAGGCTGAGGGTACAGACGTTGGTGTATGGGGAGTATAGTAGTGGGCTGAGGACACAACCGTGTGTGTACCGGGAGTACAGTAGGCGGCTGAGGACACAGCTATGGATGTACGGAGAGTACAGTACAAAGCTGAGGGTACAGACGTTGGTGCATGGGGAGTATAGTAGGGGGCTGAGGACACAACCGTGTGTGTACCGGGAGTACAGTAGGGGACTGAGGACACAGCCGAGGGTGTGCGGGGAGTACAGTACAAGGCTGAGGGTACAGACATTGTTGTATGGGGAGTACGGTAGTGGGCTGAGGACACAACTGTGTATGTGCAGGGAGTACAGTAGGGGGCTGAGGACACAGCCGTGGGTGTACGGGGAGTACAGTACAAAGCTGAGGGTACAGACGTTGGTGTATGGGGACTATAGTAGGGGTCTGAGGACACAACCGTGTGTGTACAGGGAGTACAGTAGGGGCAGACGTCACAGCTGTGGGTATACAAGGAGTACAGTGGGGGCTGAGGGTACAGCTGTGGGTATACAGGGAGTACAGTAGTGGGCTGCGGGCACAGCCGTGTGTGTACAGGCAGTACAGTAGGTTCTGAGTACACAGCCGTGGGTGTGGAGTACAGTGGGGGCGGAGGGCACAGCCATGGGTATACAGATAGTACAGTAGGGGGCTGAGGACAGAGCCGTTGGCATGCAGGGAATACAGTAGGGGGCTGAGGGCACAGTCATGGGTGTACAAGGAGAACAGCAGGGGCTGATGGCACAGCCGTGGGTATGCAAGGGGTGCAGTAGGGTGCTGAGGGCACAGCCATGGATGTACATGGAGTACAGTAGGGGGCTGAGGATACTGCTGTGGGTGCACGGGGAGTACAATAGTGGGCTGAGAACACATCCTCCGTGAATTCCAGAGTTGGGTTTTATTGTTGAGAATGTGCAGATGCCTGTCTTCACAGATTGTGTTCTGTGTGTCAGAAACTGGGGGATCTCGTTGCAGAGGGTGGAACCGTGATCAAGGTCATGGAGTATTGAGATAGGTCAGGAGGGGATAATGTTATTGAAGGTGGAGCTATAGTTAATGACCAGGAGTCTGTTGTAGGCATTCTTGCTGTCCAGATGTCCCAGTGATGAGGGCAGGGCTCAGTATATGGCATCTGTTGTGGTCCCGTTACATCAGCCGGCACATTATAGGGCAGCGGGCCAGGCTGGAAGACTGAAGGTGGTGTGGGCCATAACCAGCGTCTCAAAGCACTTCATGTTTATTGAGGTCATAGCCACTGGGCGGTAGTTATTAAGGAACATTACAGATGCATTCTCTCTTACAAGGATGATGGTGGTCTTCTTGAAGCAGGTTGGGACTTCGGTTCAGGAGGGAGAGGCTGAAGATGCCAGTTGGTCCTCACAGGATCTGAGTGCTCAGCCGGGAACACTCTCGAGGCCTGTCGCTTTCCTTGACTGGACCTGCAGGAAGACTGATCATGCCTGCAGTGGTGACAGCGGACGCAGGTCAATCCGAGGCTGTTGGGGCAGGTTTCACGCTGGCAGTCACACAGTCATTCATCATAGACGTTACCTTCCCTCACCTCCCTCCATCATCATCACCACACAGTGACGTTGGTTGTTGTGAGCAACACACAGTTAGTGTTGAGACAGAGTGACATCATTAAATTGGGATTGTGCGCCATCAAATTCTGTGTCACCATAACGGGGTAAATTCACAATAAAACGGGGGCAGGGTGTGCTCCTACTGGGTCTCAGTGGTGCAGGGAGTGAAGATTTTGCAGGTATAATTCCAGTCAAGTCACTGTTTTAAACTGAATAGAGTCAAGCACCTTGAGTGCTGAGTCTTTTCAATGGTGGACAGTACTTAGGGAGTCAGGAAGCGTCATTTACATGAACCACCTGAACAAAGGACCTGAGGGCATTTTTGCTACGTTTGGAGATGGTACAGTGATGGTTGGATGGGCAGGTGATATTCATGAAGTGGGGAGGATGCAGAAAAGCTTGGACAGTTGAGGACTGTGGAAAAAACACGTAGCTGATGGAACACAATATGGGATCGAGTGAGATTAAGCGCTTTGCTGGGCGGAATAGAGGCAGACACTATGTTCTAATAGGATCCATTAAATCCGAAGCACAAAAGGATTTTGAAGCACTCGACCTCTCTTATGGTTAATGTGCAGGCTCAGTTGGCAGTAGGGAAAGCAAATTCAATGTTAGCATTCATTTCAAGGGATTTAGAATACAAGAGAGGAGACATACTGCTGAGAATGTAATGTCCTATGGTCAGACGGCTTTTGGAATATTGGGAGTTATTTTGGGCACTATCTCCGGGGAAAGATCTGCTGGTGTTGGAGGTGATTCATCCTGTGGATGATGTCTTGTCATATGAGCGGCAGTGTGTGTACTCAATGGAATTGAGAAGAATGGGAGGCGAGGTATCTGATAGAAACTGGTTGATTACTGCAAAGATTGATACAGTCAGTGTGTAGAAGATTGTTCCACTAGTCAGAGAGACAATGACAAAATGGCAGTTTCAGAGTGAAGGGATGGGTTGAATGGCCTAAATCTATAGCTATATCTCATGCCCTTACTGTCATATGGTATATTACTCAGTGCAGAATTGTAAATCTCTGAGTTGCTCTTGTAACCCTTGTATTTGTATGTTGATTTGACTTCACGTTCTGCTCAATAGTAACCACTGTGATATGGATGGTGGGAGGATTCAGTGTCGGCCAGGATTCCATTAAACGTTGAACATAAACAGCTATCTGTGAGTATCATCTGGCGGGAGTACACTGTCTCTCAGATGCTTGTCATTTTCAGTCTGGTATTTCCGAAGGATCGATCCCATTACGCCAGTATTGTTGAATTTAACAAAATAGATGCAATTTATCACAGCACACAGCAACAATAAGTCATCGAATACTGAACACCCTTCTAATCGCAGAAACGACTATAATGTTCTGTATAAGAAACACTGCTTTCCTGTTCATGTTCAAATGAGATAACCTGTCTCATCAAGATGCTCAACTTGGAACTATTTTTTAAAAATCTTTTTTTCGATGTGGGCATCGCTGGATGGGCCCACCATTTCTTGTCCGTCCCTCGTTGCCCCCTTAAGAAAGTGCTGCTGAACTGCCTTCTTGGACAGCTGCAGTCCACCTGCTGTGTGTGGAACCACAATGCTATTAAGGAGGGAATTCCAGGGTTTTTACCCAGCAACAGTGAAGGAACACGATATATTTCCACATCAAGATGTTGACTGGGTTGGAAGGGAATTTGTAGGTGGTGGTATTCCCATCAGTCTGCTGCCCTCGTCATTCGAGATGTAAGTGTTCGTGGGATTGGAAGGTGCTGTCTGAGGATCTTTGGCGAATTTCTGCGGTGTGTCTTGTAGATAGTACACACTTCCACTACTGACCAACGGTGGTGGCGGGAGTGAATGCTTGTGGATGTGATGCGAATCAAATGGACTATTTTGTCCTGGATGGTGTCAAGCTTCTTTAGTGTTGTTGAGACTGCACTCATTCAGGCAAGTGGGAAAATTCCATCTCATTCCTGACTTGTGCCTTATAGATGATCAATAGTCTTTGGGAAATCAGGAGGTGAGTTACTCACACAGTATTCCTAGCCTCTGATCTGCTCTTGTATTTATGTGGCGAGTCCAGTTGAGTTTCTGGTCAATGATAACCCCCAGGATATTGATAGTGGGGAATTTAGTGATGTTAATGCTGCGGAATACCAAGTTGTTATATTGTTTCTGATTGGTGATGGTCATTGTCGAACATCTGTGTGGTGCGAATGTTACTTGTCACTTCTCAGCCCAAGCCTGGAGAGGGTCCAGATCTTGTTGCATTTGGGCATGGACTACTTCCATATCTGAGTATTTGAGAATGGTGCTGAACATTGTGCAGTCATTGTCGAATATCCCCACGTCTGACCTTATGATGGAGGGAAGGTCATTGATGAAGCAGCTGAAGATGCTTCGATCTAGACTTTATCTGAAGAGTCACTGAAGATGTTACCTAGTATGATGATGACACCTCTGATAATGAACCTTCCAGCTCACCGAGAAACCAATATCCACATTATCCTGAGGGAGTACTGCAGAAATCTTCTGGAGATTAAATGAATGACTTCCAACAACAATGACCATCTTCCTATCTGACAGGTATGACACCAATAATGGAGTATTTGCCCGCAATACCCTTTTTGCTCGGGTTCCGTGATACCACATTTGAAAGAATGCAACATGATGTCAAGGGCTGGAATTCAGCTCCTTTTTCTATGTTTGAACCAAGGCTGTAATGAGGTCAGGAGCTGAGTGGCCCTGGTGGAACGCAAACTGGGTGTCACTGAGCAGGTTATTGCTGAGCAGTTGCTGCTTGATAGCACTGTTGATGTCCCCTTCCATCACTTTACTGACAATGGGGATTAGACTGATGAGGTGGTATTTGGCCGTGTTGACATTGTCCGGCTTTTTACGTACAGAACACACTTGAGCAGTTTTTACCCATTGTCGGTTTGTAATCGTACTGCAACAACTTGGCTAGGGGAGCGGGAAGTTCTGGAGCACAAATCTTCAGGACTACTATCAGCATGTTATCAGGGCCCATAGCCTTTGCAGTATCCAGTGCCTTCAATCGTTTCTTGATATCAGTCGATCGAATTTGCTAAAGACTACTATCTGTGCTGATGGGGACCACAGGACGATGCCGAAATGGATCATCCACTCAAAACTTCTGACTGAAGAATTCTTTGAAAGCTTCAGCTTTATCTTTTACGCTGATGTGCTGGGCTCCTCCATCATTGAGGTTGGAGATATTTGTGGAGCCTCCCACTCCGGTGAGTTGATTAATCGTGCACGACCATCCAGGATCAGATTGGCAGGACTGCAGAGCTTAAATCTGATGTGTTGGTTCTGGGATCGCTTAGCTCTGTCTGTTCCTTGCTTTTTATGCTATTTGGCATGCAAGTAGTTCTGTTTGTAAGCTTCAGAAGATTAACATTTTATGTTTATGTATGCCTGGTTCTGCTGCTGGCTTACCCACCTGCAATCTCTATTGAGCCAGGGTTAATACTCTTGCTTGATGTTTGTGAGGGGATTATGCTGGGTATATTAGGTTATAGGTTACAAGGACTCTCAGAGCATCTATCGCCCGACTGTATCGCACTGAGCTGCTCCTATGCTGGATCGGTCCTGCCTTTGGGACTGGACATATCCAGGGATGGTGATGGTGATGGTGCTGTCTGGGATAATCTGTAATGTAAATTTCCATGAGTATGCCTATGTCAGGCTGTTGCTTGACTAGTCTGTAAAAGAGTTGTCCCAATTGTGGCACATTACCCCTCATTTGTTAGTTAGAAGGACCTTGCCGGTTCGACAATGATGTTTCTAACGTTCACTTCTCCGGTGCCCAGGTCAAAAGATCCGGATTCATTTCTTTGCGATTTTGTAGTACATCTGACCGACTCGCGAAACCATTTCAGCGGGCTATTGAGAGTCAATCACATTGCTTTTGGTCTGGAATCAACGGTCGGCCAGACCATGTGAGGAATGGAAAATTCCTTCGTTGAAGGATATCAGTGACCCAGATGGATTTTTCTGACAATCGGCAACGATTTCATTCTCATAGGTAGATTCTTAATTCCAGGGATATTTTAAAATTATTGAATTGAATTTCCACCATCTGCAGTGGCGGGATTCGAACCTCGGTCCACAGAACAGGAGCTGATTTTCTGTATTGATAACCTCGCGGTAATACCATAAGCCCTACTTGGAACCACATGTTGTACTCAACTGCTATTCATTGTGTTGCCCTGTTTTGCTATCATTGTATGTTATTGTGGAACCTCCTCCTTCAGTAAATCCTGATTGAAATACACAGTGATGAAAGTCATCCCGATTGCTCGAATTTCATTCAGTCTGTTTTGTTTGAATAGACATTTCAAGGCAGCTGCACATCAGAGAACAGGAAGAGATAATGGGTGATTGTGCACTGTACCTGTCACCGGACCAGCGTGTCTGGCCAGGCACCTAAAGTATTTATTGGGGGTCAGAGAACCGCCGAATTATTATAGCACAAATGGAAGTCAGTCAGCCCATCGTGGGGTCACAAACTCTCCAACTGCACAACTGGAGGTAGAGATAATGTGTGGAGATAGATTGCGTGAGAGAGAACTAAACAGCGAGAAATAAAGTGAAGAAAGAAAAACTGAGAGAGAACAGAAAGGGGAGTGACTAACTGAGTGGGAGATGAAGAGATGCTAGATGAGGGTGAAGTTTGATAGATCAGAAGACAGCATGAGGGTGGATAGATGAACAGACAGAAGTTAGAAGCTTTATTTAGAAATGCCTCTGGACTGAAAGCCCTTTGTCTTGGTATAATACACTGTGAGCAGTGTGCTGAAACTGGCTGTCATCCCAGATCACTTATTTTCAATATTGTCACAGAGCGAGGTTACTGACAGCTAAACAAAACCCATTAGGCCAATAGATTAGTACCATGGAGAAGGTGGATTTTAAAAAAATTGACTATGCCAAGAACAGCAGGAAATAATGACACCACCTCTCCTCCCCCCGCCCCCCCCCCACCCCCACCCCCACCCACCACCCGCAGATACCCTGTGAGAGACTGGTCCAGATAATTTAAGTCAGGCGAATTACTGACTGCCTTTTAAATTAAACTGACTGGACTCAGACGTTAGTAAGAGAAAGGAAAAGCTTTATTATTTGCAGGGGGCCAATACAGTTGGGAAAAGTGCCTTGTGTAAGGGCCCGATACATAACTAACGTATTCCTTTCATACTCTTCTTATCACGCGCTCAAGGACAAGGGCTGGGAAACATTCGAGTTCTTACTTTCTCATTCCCTTGCCGTGGGCATAACTGTCTTTAAGCTTTCCTTAGCTTTTCTGCTGAATTCGACTGCTCGCCAGGCAAGGTTGAATGTTCAAACAGTTCAGCAAAGACAAGCTGTCTCCGAGACTGCAGAATTCAGCAAATTGTTTGCCATGTTCAGAAAAATTTTAAAATTAGCATTGCATTTTCTTTCAGGTTGCACAGAAAATGTTAATTTTGTAAATTTTCCATTACACTGTCAGAGGGGAAATCAGGATCTCAGCTGTGGATCAAATAATGATTGATAACTATTGCACACCACTTCCATAGTTTTGTAATCCACATTTCAATATATATAGCTCCATATCAGGAGGGCATTTTAATAACCTTAACTCTTCGTAGTTTGCATATTTCGGTCTGTATAGAAAAACATTTTTCCCTGTATTTCATATTGCATAAATGCATTTCCTTAGAGTCATAGATCATAGAGATGTACAGAATGAAAACAGACCCTTCGGTCCAACCCATCCATGCCGACCAGATATCCCAAGCCTATCTAGTCCCGCCTGCCAGCACCTGGCCCTTATCCCTCCAAACGCTTCATATTTATATAGTCACCGAAATGCCTCTTAAATGTTGCAATTGTACCAGCCTCCATCACTTACTCTGGCAGCTCATTCCATACACGTACCACCCTCTGCGTGAAAGATTTGCCCCAAGGTGTCTTTTGTATCTTTCCCCTCTCACCAGAAACCTATGACCTCTAGTTTTGTACTCCTCGACTCCAGGGAGAAAGACCTTGCCTATTTACCCTATCCATGCCCCGAATAATTTTGTAAACCTCTATAAGGTCAACCCTCAACCTCCGACGCTCCAGGGATAACAGCCCCAGCCTGTTCAGCCTCTCCCTCTCGCTCAAATCCTCCAAACCTGGTAACATCCTTGTAAATCTTTTCTGAACCCTTTCAAGTTTCACAATATCTTTCCGATAGGAAGAAGACTAGAATTGCACGCAATATTCCAACAGTGGCCTAACCAATGTCCTGTCCAGCCGCAACATGACCTCCCAACCCCTGTACTCAATACTCTGACCAATAAAGTAAAGCATACTAAACGCATTCTTCACTATCCTATCTACTTGCGTCTCCACTTTCAAGGAGCTATGAACCTGCACTCCAAGGACTCTTTGTTCAGCAACACTCCTTAGGACCTTACCAGTAAGTGTATAAGTCCTGCTAAAATTTGCTTTCCCAAAATGCAGCACCTCGCAGTTATCTGAATTAAACTCCATCTGCCACTTCTCAGCCCATTGGCCCATCTGGTCCAGATCCTGTTGTAATCTGAGGTTACCCTCTTCGCTGTCCACTACACCTCCAATTTTGGTGTCATCTGCAAACTTACTAACTGTACCTCTTCTGCTCGCATCCAAATCATTTATGTAAAAGACGAAAAGTAGAGGGCCCAGCAATGTTGTCTCTGCTAATTCCTCATTGTAGATGTATCCTTGAATTTGTTTGTCATATGAGCTATAAAGAGTAACGTTCCAATGCTCGTGATTGGGGAACATCACTGTCCCTCCGCCCAGACTGAACAGGCATGTCCTCGAGTCCTCGCCATCTTCTCTCTTTTCCCCAATGTCATAATCACAATGCAAATGAAGTCCAGTAAGTAATACTTCGTCACAGTTCCTTAGCATCGATAACATCAACATGACCCACACCTGTTCTTTCTGATTCTGGATTAACAATCTGAATTGTGTTTCTCATGTACAATTCTCCGTTAACATGCCCATGCCGTTTGCTTGTTATAAAACCAAATTGTCTTAGGCACATTTTGCCATCAGAGCATGGAAGAAAGATGTTCTCTGAATGTTTTACTGATATTTCAATGACTGATCTGTAGTTACAGGATTTGTTTCTACATGTATGAGCACAGAAACATGTTAAACCTGTTAAACCTCTGGCATTATTTCCATATCCAAGGCAGACTGAATGATTACAAACAATCAATCTTCCACCTTCAACATTCCTTCCTTCAGTCACACTCACATCTCACATCCAGAATGCATGAATGTTCAAAGTTATTTTGAATTTAATGAAAAGTATTGAATTGAAAGGGATTAACTGAGCTATTTGTTCAGCGATTGAGATTATGTCAGTTTCCATGGAACCTATGCGTCACTCGATAGTTTCTTTCTTCTATGAGTAAGGGAATACTTTCAGTGTTTTATCCCATCGTATGAGCGTGAGCATCACCGACACCAGTAACAGGATCAGCAGCTTCAGAGAGAGGGTAAGGAAAGATCAGAAACTGATAGAATTAGACTGGAATGTTCCATCAATGGATCAGTATCTGTGAGCATTAGACTGGAATGTTCCAACAATGGACAGAAGTTTATCCGATGGTCTGTTGTGGCTTTCTCAGCCTTTCATATCTTTAGCATCGCGGATTGAATATGTACTGATGGTTATTCAATCTGGCTACTATCCTATCCTTGCTGTAGTTGGTGTTCCTGGTAAGTCACTCGAGCTGTCTATTGAAACGGTCTGAACTGAATTGATGCTCATGATATGCAAAATTTGGAAAAGTGCAAGTCAACGTTTTCATTTCCAATCAAAGATTCCATTCCTGAGAAATTATGACTCGCAAATTACTCAATACAAATTGCTCACCAATCTGCGAGGATGAAACGGACTGTTCTCAACCTCCTTGATTCATTTTCTCCTGCACAGTTTACATCTCCATATCCTCCGCACTCACCAATCCTGTCCTGTACCACCATTATGACGTCCAGTCACCTCCTCAGCCTCAGTGCAACCCCTGAATAAACATCGTTTGTGCCTTTGTCAATTCCGGATACATCTGATTCAAGTCCCTTCTTACCACGTATCCATTATGAAAAAATTTCACTTGAGATGTTTAACTTGTTCTCTGCACAGAATCTGAAAGATGGGAAGACAGTATATGGTGGTCACATGATTGGCTCATAATCTATAGCCACAGGATAATAATCTGTGGATATCGGCTTGCCTCATGCCCTTTAGAGAAAGCAGTGGATCATCCTTACCTGGTCAGGTATCTGTGTGACTGCAAACCCACGGTACTGTGTTTTACTCTTTTCTGTCCTGTGGAACAGCTGAACTAGCTATTCAGTTCAAGATCCGCATAAGATGCTGCCCTGATCAGGTCTGCACACATCCCGTGAGGGCAGATCAAAAGGAAAGATAGCTCCCTTCCTCTGCCTGTATCCCATAGTCCAGCAGTTCATTTCCATTCATGTAGGTGGCCATTCACTGTTTTAGATGTATTCTTTGTGATTGTTTCTCTCCCCATCTAAATAGGAACCTTCGGTGCTGGCTTTATTGATGCTGACCTACAGATGTAAGGATGTTTTAAATTCCAAATCAGTGACAGTGCATCGTAAATGAATAGTTTCCTATTTCACACAAAAGAAACGGAGCCAGCTAAGTGAGGGAAAGGAATTATTGCGATCAAACCTGAGACTGTTGTTGGGGTAATATTTGGGGCATTGTGGACAGATTTTCTCTCCTTTATAAGGTATGATCTCCTTACCACAGCGAGAGTGAACAAGGGTTCCACCAGATTAATCCTAGGATGATGGCACCACGAGGAGTTAGTAAAGGTTGAGCTGTAGCGCTGTGAGAGAATGCGAGGTGATTGCATTGAACACTGGGTGGGATGTGCAATCACTCATTATATTCTAAATAGACAGTGAGGTGGTGATAAATGCCATGACTATTGTTTCACTCAGGATGCATGATTCTGGATAGTTTAACTGCCCGGGAGAACGTTACGCCCTCCTACCCCAACCCCTCTCCTCACAATGATTAGCAGAAAGACAGAGAGGTCCGGGTTTTGAATAAACTCTCCCCACCTTAATACAGTGCAGTTGGTGTGTGATCCTGCACTTAATACCATATTATCCACCACCCTGACAGCAGCCACAATAATTCATTCTAAGACAGTTAACTATCCCCATCAGCTTCTGACCTTCATGAAGAACATGAATCCATCTTCTCCAAGATGCAAGGTGCCTCCTTGAGGTTTGGACCATAAGACGATAATGCATAGGAGCAGAAGTTTGGCCAGTTAGCCCATCGAGTCTGCACCACCATTCAATCATCGCTGACAGTTTATTCTAACCCATTCTTTGACCTACCCATTGTAACCCTTGATCCCTGGGATAATCAAAAGCTTATCTATCACCATCTCAGATATACTCAATGACCTGGCCCCCACAGCCTTCTGTGGCAATAAATTTCAAAGATTCGCCATTCTCTAGTTAAAGACATATCTCCTTATCACTGTTCTAAAAGCTGTTCCCTTTCATCTAAGGCTGTGCCCTCCAGTCCTCGTCCAATGGGAATATCTTACCAACATCAATTCTGTCCAGGTGATTCAGTATTTTGCATGATTTCAATTCAATCCCTCACATTCATCTAAACTTTATCGAGTATCCACCAGAGTCCTCAAGCATCCCTCATACGATAAGCTTTTCATTCCTATGACCATTCTCATGAAGATCTTGTGAACACACTCCAGGGGCAGTACATCCTTCCTGAGATATGTAGCTCAAAATTATGCACAATACTGCAAATGTGGTCTGACCAGAGCCGTATACAATCTGTTTTATATTCAATTCCTCTCGTAATAAATGCCATCAATAATAAATGCAATTTCACTCCTAAACTACTGCCTTAACCTGCAAGGTTACCTTGAGAGAACACTGCACTAGAACTCCCAAGTCCCTTCGCACTTCAGATTTCTGTATTTTCTCCTCATTTAAAAAATAGACCATGCCTCTATTCTTCGTACCAAAGTTCATGACTTCACACTTGCACACATTGGAAGGCATCTGCCAATCTCTTTACATGTCGATATCCTTCTTCAGCCTCTACGCCTCCTCAATACGACCTGTCCATTTGTCTATATTTTTATCGTCTGCAAACTTAGTCAGAGTGCCCTCAATTCCCTCATCGAGATTGTTAACGTAACGAGTAAAAAGCTACGATTCCAACACGAGCCTTGTGGAACACCATTTGTCACCGGCTGCCATCCTGATAAGGATCATTTCATCCCCACTCTCTGCTTTCTGCCAAGCAGCCAAGCTTCTACCAATGCCACTGCCTTACCTCTAACACCACGGGTCCTTAGCGTACTCAGTCATCTCCTGTGTGACACATTGTCAAAGGCCTTCTTGATGTCCAGGTGGACAATATCCATTGGCTGTGCTTGGTCGAGCCTGCTCAATTCGACTTCAAAGAATTCCAACAGATTTATCCAGCATGAACTTCCTTTGATGAAACCATAGTGACTTTGTCCTATTTTACCAAACACTTCTAAGTATTCAGAAATCTCATCCCTCACAATGGATTCCAGGATCTTACCCACGACCGAGGTTAAGTTATTTATTGTGGATTTTATGACTTTTTCTTACTCCCTCATTAAAGAGGGTTTCCAGTGTTCTGAGATTGTTCCTTACACTAGTGATTCCTGAAAGATCACCACGATCCACTCCATTCTCTCTTCAGCTATCTCTCTTATAACACTGGGATGTAGTCCATCTGGTCAAGGTTATTTAACCACCTTCGGGCCATTCAATTTTTTCTTGCATGTTCTCTATGGTGGGGGCCATCATACTCCGCTCTGGCCCCTCAATCTCTTGAATGTTTAAGGTATCACTCGTATCTTACACCATCAAGGCTGCTGCAAAGTAATTATTCAGTTCCTTGGCCAATTTCTCGTTCCCCACTACTATTGCTCCAGTATCATTTTCCAGCAATCCAAATGTTCACTTTTGCTGCTCTTTTGTACTTTATATAACGAAAGAAACTGTCACAGTCTCCTTTATATTACCCCATATTTAATAATCTCCCTCCTTATTTTATTTTGTTTGCCCTCTGTTTTATCTTTGTAAGCTTCCCAATCCTCTGGTTTCCCACTGCACTTTGCCACATTATACAATTTCTCTTTTGCTTTTATCCGATACCTGACTTCCCTAGTCAGCTATGGTTGCCTCATCCTCCCTGCACAATGCCTCTTTTTCCTCAGGATAAATCACTACTGTATCCTGAACTACTCCAAATATTTCCTGTCATTGATATTGCACTGTCTTTCCTGCTGGGCCCGTCTCCCAGTCAATTCTACCTCGTTCCTCCCTCATGTCTGTGTAATTGCCTTTATTCAGCTTAATACCGTTACTACTGATTCTAACTTCTCCATCTGAAATTGCAGAGTAAGTTCAATCATATTTTGATCACTGCCTCTTACGATATCCTTCACCTTAAGCTCCCTCCTCTAGTTTGCCTGTACAAACTGCTCCAAAAAGCCATCTCATAGATATTCCATAAATTCCTTTTCTTGCGAACCACTACTAACCTGAATTCCCAGTCCACCTTCATCATGAAATTCCACATGATCACTGCAACTTTGTCTTTCCTACAGAACTTTCCACCTCCTGATGTATCTTGCACCCCAGCTCCCTGTACATAACTCCGACTGCATTTTTTCACTTTTGGATTCCTCAATTCTACCGACACAGATTCTACACGATCTGACCTTACTTTATTTCTTAATATTGATTATTGATTCAATTCCATTCTTAGTAATGAAACAACTCTATCTCTCTGCCCAACTGCCTATCTTTTTGACAGGATGAATATCGTTGAATATTCAGCTCCTAATCCTGATCTTCGTGCAGCGATGTCACTGTAATGCCCACTTTGTCGTACCTGTCAATTTGTGAATGAGTTACAAACCTTATTCCTTATATTGCATGCATTCCGATATAACAGTTCAGTGCTGTATTACCCTTCGCTCTTGTCATTGTCACTTTGTCCAGCCGTTGGTACCTACACGGACCCTGATCACTGGATCATTCCCCACCCACTCCAAGTTCTTCTGCAGCCCAGATGATATATCCCAAACCCAAGCATCAGGTAGGCCACACAATCTTCAGGACTCTCAATCCCAGTCACAGAGAACATTAGCTATGTCTCTAACTATGCTATCCCCAATTATCCATCATTGGGCAACACGGTGACACAGCAATGCTGCTTCAAAGTGCTAGGGACTCGGTTTCACTTCCAATCACTGGAACCTGTCTATGTGGACTTTGTAAATTCTTCCCGTGTCTACATTGGGAACATTAACTTTTTCGTCTCTCCACAGTATGTCTCTGTGTTTGCTTCGGATTTCTGCCATCTGCAGTATTTTTGCTTTGGTTCGATGGAGAAATGCAGCAAATGTGACAGGTTTTTATAAAAGCAGCCGTGCTTCGCGGGTTCCCTGGATGTTTAGGAATCTTGCCCGGCCACTTGCGTGTGTGCACTATCCCTTGGATACCCATTCCATCTCTCTCAGTTCCCTCAGTCCATCGTCACTACTTGCAGCCTTTCCTTGTGCCACCCCTGGGACTCCCCATACCCCATTGCCTGGCACTGCATACTCCCTTTTGCAAGACTGTGCACACAACGGCACTGGGCACTTTCTGCCGCATTGGTGATGCTGGGTAAAGATCCTGCCATTGAAAGGAACAGAATAACTAAAATCCAATTGAATAGCAAAGCAGAGTAAACAAACTCAATGACATTCATCTGCTCTGACATTTTGCAGTCTTCTGTTTATCCTCGTCAATCTGCAAATATATGGTCCATATGCCTACCTTGTCAAACAGGTTTAGTGGCAGTGATAGATATCAGATTCTCTGGTCATTGGACTAATTCAGTGGACTCCAATTTCCTGAGGTCACACTTAAGGTTTTTTTTTATTAGCAAGTCTATCCACTTTAAAGAAAAGGCCTTGCAGGAGTTGTACTGCAAGGATATTTGAATTTTGGAGCCACAAGAATATGTCACCATAAGACCATAAGACCATAAGACATAGGAGTGGAAGTAAGGACATTCGGCCCATCGAGTCCACTCTGCCATTCAATCATGGCTGATGCGCATTTCAGCTCCACTTACCAGCGTTCTCCCCGTAGCCCTTAATTCCTCTAGACAACAAGAATCTATCAATCTCGGCCTTGAAGACATTTAGTATCCCGGCTTCCACTGCACTCCGTGGCAATGAATTCCACACGCCCACCACTCTCTGGCTGAAGAAATGTCTCCGCATTTCTGTTCTGAAATGACCCCCTCTAATTCTAAGGCTGTGTCCACGGGTCCTAGTCTCCTCGTTTAACTGAAACAATTTCCTAGCATCCACCTTTTCCAAGCCATGTATTATTTTGTACGTCTCTATTAAGTCTCCCCTTAATCTTCTAAACTCCAACGAATACAATCCCAGTATCCTCAGCCGTTCCTCATATGTTAGACCTGTCATTCCAGGGATCATCCGTGTGAATCTCCGCTGGACACGTTCCAGTGCCAGTATGTCCTTCCTGAGGTGTGGGGACCAAAACTGGACACAGTACTCCAAATGGGGCCTAACCAGAGCTTTATAAAGTCTTAGTAGTACATCTCTGCTTTTATATTCCAACCCTCTTGAGATAAGAGACAACATTGCATTCGCTTTCTTAATCACGGACTCAACCTGCATGTTTACCTTTAGAGAATCCTCGACTAGCACTCCCAGATCCCTTTGTGCTTTGGCTTTATTAATTTTCTCACCATTTAGAAAGTAGTCTATGCTTTTATTCTTTTTGCCAAAGTGCAAGACCTCGCACTTGCTCACGTTAAATTCCATCAGCCATTTCCTGGACCACTCTCCCAACCTGTCTAGATCCTTCTGTATCCTCCCCACTTCCTCAGTACTACCTGCCTGTCCACCTAACTTCGTATCATCGGCAAACTTCGCTAGAATGCCCCCGGTTCCCTCATCCAAATCATTAATATATAATGCGAACAGCTGTGGCCCCAGCACCGAATCCTGCGGGACACCGCTCGTCACCGGCTGCCATTCTGAAAAAGAACCTTTTATCCCAACTCTCTGCCTTCTGTTAGACAGCCAATCCTCAATCCATCCCAGCAGCTCACCTCGAACACCATGGGCCCTCACCTTGCTCAGCAGCCTCCCGTGTGGCACCTTATCAAAGGCCTTTTGAAAGTCTAGATAGACCACATCCACTGGGTTTCCCTGGTCTAACCTACTTGTTACCTCTTCAAAAAATTCCAACAGGTTTGTCAGGCATGACCTCCCTTTACTAAATCCATGTTGACTTGTTCTAATCAGACTCTGCTCTTCCAAGAATTTAGAAACCTCATCCTTAATGATGGATTCTAGAATTTTACCAACAACCGAGGTTAAGCTGATTGGCCTATAATTTTCTATCTTTTGCCTTGATCCTTTCTTGAACAAGGGGGTTACAACAGCCATCTTCCAATCATCCGGGACCTTTCCTGACTCCAGTGACTCTTGAAAGATCTCAACCAATGCCTCTGCTATTTCCTCAGCCACCTCTCTCAGAACTCTAGGGTGTATCCCATCGGGGCCAGGAGATTTATCAATTTTAAGACTTTTTAACTTTTCTAGCACTATCTCTTTCGTAATGGCAACCATACTCAACTCAGCCCCGTGACACCCTTTAATTTTTGGGATATTACTCATGTCTTCCACTGTGAAGACTGACGCAAAGTACTTGTTAAGTTCTCCTGCTATTTCCTTATCTCCCATCACTAGGCTTCCTGCATCAGTTTGAAGTTGTCCAATGTCTACTATTGCCTGTCGTTTGTTTCTTATGTACTGAAAGAAACTTTTACTATTATTTCTAATATTACTGGCTAGCCTACCTTCATATTTGATCCAGCGATTTGCGAGTGAGATTAGAAATAGGAAGGTAGCACAGTTAAATAACCGGCCAAAGAACTGGTGGGTTAGCTGGACGCACTTCTGATATGTGGGTCATTGGGATTCCCGGGTGGGTAGCATATATTCAATAAGATGGGATGGACTGAACTGGCAGCAATCTCCGATATGTGGATCATTGGGATTTCATGGTCAGCAGGAACGACACAAGATGGACAGTACAGTCCTAAACTGGCAGCAATCTCCTGGCAGGCAGGTTTGCTATTGTCTCGTAGGAGGGTTTAAACCAGTGTGTGGCGGCAGTGGGTGTGGGGTGGCGGGAGGGGTGTGGGAAACCACAGCAATATGTCCACAGGTACAGTGACTGACGAGGAGTTGGAGATTAATCCCAGTACAGTTAAGACCAACAGCAAGCAGGCAGGAGGTACTGAACACAATGGACCGTGCAGTCTGAAGTTTGCTGATTTAAATGTGAGGGGTCTGTTTGTTTGAACAGATATTTCGATGCTGCTGCATGTCAGAAAACTGGAAGAGATAATGGTTATTCGTCCACTGTGTCCTTCACTGGACCAGCTTGTTTCTCCAGGCACCTAAAGTGTTTATTGTGGGTCAGAGAAATTCAGAATTAATACTGTACAGAAGGAGGCCATTCAGCCCACCATGCGTCCACGAGCTCTCCAACGTGACAACTCAAAAATAAAGAGAATGATCGGAGATAGACTGACAGAGATAGAGAGGAATAAACAGTGAGAAAGCAAGTGAAGTGAGATAAACAGAGTGGCGAGAAAACGGAGCGACAGAATGAGTGAGAGGAAGGGGTGCCAGATGAGTGTGAAGTTATCATGAGGAGAAATACACAGAAACTTTAGTTAGAAACTACCAGAGACCGTAAGCGGTTTGTCTGGTGCCATATCCTGTGAGCACCATGCTGATACTGGCTGTCATCCCAGATCATTTATTGCCAATGACATCCCAGAGCTGAGTTGCTGACAGCTAACCACAATCCAACAGGCCGGTAGATTGGTTCCAGGGAGAAGGTGGATTAATTTAAATATTCTGGGCGATCATCAACTTGTAGCCCCTCTAGATACTGTGTGAGAGACAGGGCGGGAGAATATGAGTGAGGGGGATTACTGGCAGAGGGGAAATCAGGATCTCAGCTGTGGGTCAAATAATGATTGCTAAAGTTTGCAAACCACTTCCATGGTTTAGTAATACACATTTCAATTTATATAGCTCCACATAGTAAGTGTATTTTCACAATCTTGTCTCTTTTAAGTTTTCATATTTTGGTATGTACAGAACAGCTTTTTTGGCCCTGTATTTTGCATTGAATAAACAAATTTTATTACGGAGGAAGAAAGAACCTATTCCGATGGGACAGTCTTCATCTGAACCGTGCTGTAACCAGAGTCCGAGTAAATCCTAATCAGGGTTGTAGACAGAGCTTGAAACTGATTAGGAGTGTGTGTGCGTGCGGGGTGGGGGTTCAGGTATAGGGTTTAATTGGAAAAGCCGAATTAAAAGAGCAGGTAAGAATACAGAACTCGGGAGAGGTTATTAAAGTCTCCAACACAAAAACAAATAGGATAGAGCATCTGGAAATGTTCAACAATCAAACTTCAAGCATACTGGTCAAACGAACGACAACGAGAAGAGGGATGATTAACACAGGACTGAAGGGGTTATAACTGAATGCATGCAGCATAAGGAAAAGGGTAAGTGAGCTTGTGGCACAGATTGAAAGTAGCAAGTATGAGGAGATGGGCACTACGGAGAAGTGGCTGCAAGGGGATCAGGATATTTAAGAACATATATCCTATCAAAAAGATAGATAGATGGGCAGATGTAGTGGATTTGCATTATTAGTACGAAATGACATTAAATCAATGGTAAGAAAGGACGTAAGGACAGATGGTGTAGAATCAGCCTGGGTAGAATTGAGAAACCACACAAGTAAGACAACCACAGTTGGAGTCTTGTACAGGACTCCAAAGAGAAGTCAGGAGCTGGGGGACAAGATACACCAGGAGATAGAAAAGATAAATAGGAACAGCAAATTACAGTGACCATAGGGGATTTCAATATGCAGGTAGAATGGGAAAATCAGGTTGACAGTGGTTCGCAAGAAAAAGAATTTGGGGAATGTCTACGAGATGGCTTTTTGGAACAGCTGGTGGTGAAGCCCACTCAGGGACAGATGATACTTGATTTAATGAGCAGGTTAAATAAGGGATCTTCAGGTGAAGGAAAACTTCGGAAGCAGTGATCAGAATATAGTTGAATTTTTTCTGCAATTTGAGAGAAAGAGAAGATAGAATTAGAGGTAACAGTATTTCAGATGAATAAAGGCAACTACAGAGGCATAAGGGAGACGTTGGGTAGGATTGAGCTGGAGAGGGGTCTATCAGGAAAGACAGGGGAACATCAATGGCAGGAGATTCCAAGATTAATTCAGGAGACACTGCAGAGATTCATGCTGAGGAACAGAGGCATGGTATAGGGAGGATGAGGCAACGAGGGCCGACGAGGGAAGTCAGGGATTGCATACAAGCAAAAGAGCAAGCATTTAATGTGGTGAAGGGCAGTGGGAAACTAGAGAAGTGGAAACTTACAAAGACCAACCGAGGGCAAAAAAAAGGACAGAGAAGATTAAATATAGGGGTAAGCGAACCAGTAGTATAAAGACTGTAAGAGGTTGTTTAGATATTATAAAGTGCAAAAGAGAGGTAAAAGTAATATGGGACACTGGAAAATGATGCTGGAGAGACAGTAGTGGGAAACAAAGAGAAGAACGAGAAACTTTTAATCAGTCATGGTCGAAGACATGAGTAATTTCCCAGAAATTGAAGATAGTGAGGGCAGAGCTGAGTATGGTGGCCATCATCAAGAAGAATATGCTAGAAAACTGAATGGCCTGAATGTGGATAAATCACCTGGACCAGGTAGACTACACCCCAGCCTTGAAAGGGAGACAGCTGAAGAGTTAGTGCAAGCATAAGAGGTAATCTTTCAGGAATGACTAAAATCAGGAAAAGGGCCAAGAGACTGGAAAATTGCGAACAAGACACTCTGTTCAATAAGCGAGTTAAGCAGAAGATGTAAAATTACAGACTGATTAGCCTAACCTTAGTTGTGTGTAACAACCTGGAATCCATGGTGAAGGAATGGGATTTCTGAATACTTGGAGGTCTTTGGTAAAATAAGACAGAGTCAGCATGGTTTCATCAAGGGGAGGTCAGGCCTGACAAGCCTGCTAGAATACATTGACGGAGTAACAAGCAGATTGGAACAAGAAGAACAATAGATGTTATCGACTTGCTCCTCAATAAACCTTTGACAAGGTGCCACACAGGAGGCTATTGATAAAGATAAGGGCCCATGGTGTTAGAGGCAAGATGCTAGCATGGATAGTATCATAGCTGTCTGACAGAAAGCAGAGAGTTGGGATAAAAGAGTCCTTCTCAGGATGGCATCCAGAGACAAATGGTATTCCACAAGACTCAATGTTGGGACCACAACTTTTCACTTTGTGAATTAATGATCTACATGAAGGAACTGAGGGCATTCTGGCTACGTTTACAAACATTGCAAAGATATATAGAGGGACAGGTAGCATTAAAGAGGTAGTTCGGCTGCAGGAGGGTGCTCTAGCACATCTCCATTGCTTCCTGCAATTCCGTCCTTGAACTCCACCCTTCCAATTACAACAAAGATAGAGCGCATCTGGTGTTCGCCTTCTATTTCACCAACTTCAGGATACAACGCATCATCCTCCGACATTTCCGCCACCAAAAGTCAGACTCCACCTCCTGAGAATTACTTCCCTCCCGACCCCTATCAGCAATCTGTACTGACCATTCCCTTCACTAACCCCTCGTTAGGTCTACTCCAGCCTCTCCAAACCCCACCAAGCCACCTTCCACTCCTGACACCTTCTTTGCCACTACAAGAGGTATGAAACCTGTGTCGACACCACCCTCCTCACGTCCATCCATGGCCCCAAAGGATCCTTCTACATCAGGCAAAGAACATCCTGTGCATCCAAACACTTTATCTACTCTGTCCATTGCTCCTGGTCTCCTCTATATTGGGGTGACAGGACATCAACTTGCAGAACGTTTCAGAGAACACTCTCAGACACACACACTCAACCACCCCACTTCCCTGTGCTTGCATACTTCAACTTCCTCTCCCAGTCCGCCAAGGACATCCAAGTTTTTGGCCTCCTCCACTGCCAAATTCTAGCCAGCAGTCGTCTGGAGGAAGAACGCATCACCTTCCGCCTCAGGACCCTTCAACCACACGATATGAAGGGCAATTTCACCAGTTTCCTCATCTCCCCTCCCACTACCTTATCCCAGATCTAACCCTCCAATTCAGCACCACCCTCTTGAACTGTCCTACCTGTCCATCTTCCTTCTCATCTATCCACTCCACCTTCCACTTCGACCTATCACTATCACCACCCACCTTCATCCAGCTATCGCCTTCCAAGCTACATTCCTCTCAGCCCAGCTCCTCCTATTTATCCCTCAGCCCCATTACACCCACTCCCCTCATTCCTGATGAAGACTTTATGCCTGAAACGTTGAATCTCCTGCCCCTCGGATGCTGCCTGAATGGCTGTGCATTTCTAGCACCACACTTTTTGACTCTGATCTCCAGCATCTGCGGTCCTCATGTTCTCCTGCTGAAGGATTAGCACAGGTTAGGAAAGTGAGCAAAGAAGTGGCAGATGGAGTATAACGTGGGCAAGTGTGACGTCATGCACTTTGTCAGGACGAATACAGACATGGACTATTTTCTAAATAGCGAGCAAGTTCAGAAGTCTGAAGTGCAAAAAGACGAGGGAGTTCTAGTCCAGGAGTTTCGAAAGGTAAACTTGCATGTTGTCAGTAGTTATGAAGACAAATACAGTTATGGCATTTATTTCAAGAGGGCTGAAATATAAAAGCTGGGATGTACTTCTGAAGCTCTATAAGGCTTTGGTCAGGGCACATTTGGATTATTGTGCACAGTTTTGGATCCCATATCTCAGGAAGAATGTACTGGCCCTGGAATGTTTTCCAAGGAGATTCACGAGAATGGTCCCAGTAATGAAACGCTAACATACGAAGAACATCTGAGGGCTCTGGTTCTATACTTGATAGAGTTCAGAAGGATATTAAGTGTTCTAATTGAAGCTTACAGAATACTGAATGACCTGGATATTGGAAATATATTTTCAATAGTAGGAGAGACTACCATTAGAACAGAGATAAGGAGGAACCTCTTCAGCCAGAGTGTGGTGAACCTACGGAATTCACCGCTACAGAAGGCTGTCGAGGCAAGGTCATTGAGTATATTTAAGAGTGAGACAGAAAGGTTCTTTATTGTAATGAGGATCAACGGTTACAAGTAGAAACCAGGAGAATGGAGTTGAAACGCTTAACAGCCATCATTTAATGATGGAGCAGGCTCAATGCGCTGAATCGCCAAATTTCTGCTCCAATGTCTTCTGGTTGCTTGGTTAATATTGGCTCTCCTCATTCCTCATTGGAGATGTATCCTGGAATTTGATCTTAATATGATTTATAAAGAGTAACATTCCAATATTGATGACTGGGAAATATCAAGTTCACTCCCTCCAGTCTCAGCAGCCATGTCCCCAATATCATAATCACACTGCAATTTAAATCCAGTGAATAGTACCTAGTCACAGTTGATTGACGTCGATAACATTAACATCATGACCCTCACCTGCCCTCTCTGATCCTCGAATAACCATCTGAATTGTGTGCCACACCATATTCTCTGTTAACATATTCATGCCGATTTGTCTGCCATAACTCATGCTGTCGTAGGCACATTTTCCTGTCAGATTATGGACTAGAAAAGTTCTCTCCATGTTTTACTGACATTACAATCACTGATCAGTAGTTACAGACTTTATGTTTCCATTTATAAACGGAGAAACTTGGTTACGTTCTGACAATCCTTTGACTTTACTCGCATATCCATCACACAACCATCTCCAATATTCCTTCCCTTAGTCACCCCCACGTATCCCATGCCAAATGTGTAAGTGTTAAACGTTCTTTTGAATTTAAATAAAATCAGTACTGAATTTAAAGGGGTTAACTGGAGATATTTGTTCAGTGACTGTGATTAATGTCAATCTCCGTGGATCCTTATTATCCCAGTGGAGAGTTTCCATCATTGAATGATAAATGGGCTGTGTAAATGTGTTATCCCATAGTATGAGTAGGAGCAATACTGACAGCGCTAACAGGGATCAGCAGCTCGGGAGAGAGGGGGAGGAGAGATCAGATTCTGAGAACATTAGACTGGAATGTTACAATAATGCTTCAGAAAGTGAGGACCTTGGATTGGAATGTTCCAACAATGGATCAGAATCTGAGAACACTAGACTGGAATGTCCCAACAATGGACAGGAGTTTATCCGTGGGACTTTACTGGCTTTCTCGGCCTTGGATATCATTAGCACCATGGATTAAGGTCATCCTTTGGATTATTCAAGGTGGTTATTATCCCATCCTCGCTATAGTTGGTGTTCCTGGTAAGTCATTATATTTGATTACTAAACCAGGTTGAACTAAATTTCTGCCCATGAAAAATAATTTTGTAAAATGCAAGTCAATGTCTTCAGTTCCAAACAAAAATTCCTTTCCTTATGAATTATAACATCAAACGACTATTTATAAATTACTCACTGGTATGTGAAAAACAACTAGACTGTTCTCAAACTCCATAATCCAGTTTGTCCTTCACAGATTTACATCTCCATGTCCTCCCCACTCACCAATCCTGTCCAATACCACCACTATGTTATCCCAGTCTCATCCGTAGTCTCAGTGCAACTTCTGAATAAACCATGATTTGTGCCTTTGTTCAATCCGGATGCAACAGTTTCAAGATCCTTATCACCATATGACCATCAGTAAATAATTGCTCTTGAGGATGTTTAACTTGTTCTCTGCACATACGGGAAGACAGTTTATGATGGTCAAGCTATTGACTCATAATCTAGAGTCACAGAATAATAGTGTTGATATCTCATGAAGGAAATTGGTGGAATTTAAAAGCATCCATTATCATTTGTTATAAAAGCCCATCTGCTTGCCTCAAGTCCTTTAGGGAAGTCAATGTGTCATACTTCCCTAGTCAGGTTTCCGTGTGACTTCTGTGATGAACATGTGTGTGTACTGTACGTTTAAGAGAATTAAAAACCAGTAATAAATAGCTGACAGCACCAAGTGTTCTGAAAAATAGATATAATGTAACATTTGGTTGGACAACTCAATTAGCTCACTGTCTCGAGCCAAAAACAAATTCAGCCAAACAGTTTAAATTATACCCCAAAATACCCACCTCCAATCAAGTTTGAAATTAGTATACTGACAATCTTAAAAGCCAATGACACAATCCAATGGTTTGGGGGCACAAGACCATGGAAATTGAACAGTTGAGAGGAGAACTGCCAAGCTATCAGCATGCAAAGACTGCCTGAAAAATAGCTGTCTTAAAGGTACCTTTATTGATTAGTAATAGGTGAAGGAGAATCCCCAAGAAGAAAAGAAGACAGGAATATGGAGAAGAGCAGAAAGCTTCCTGGTTTTGAGATTAGAAGCTTTGTTTCGTAAATCTTAATTAGGAGTCTTATCGGACTAGTATTTGTAATGGGGGTGGGGAGGTAAAAGATAGGTTAGAGGAATAAGTTGTAAATAGTCATTCGTTTATTATTCTCTGTTATACTTTAACAAATAAAGTTTTTTTTAATTTTAAATAGTTCTGGGCTCTATAATTATCACAGAATACTGCATGGGATAAATATTTTCTCTATTGCTGGTTTTAATTAAGTAGGAGAATTTATCCTGTGTTGTAACACTACAAACCCCGAGCAATGTGTTTTACTTTTTACTGTCCTGTGGAACAACTGAACCTGCCACTCAGTTCAAGATCGGCATAACATGCTGCCCTGACCAGGGCTGCATACATCCTGTGAAAGAAGAACAAAAGTAAAGATAGCTCCCTTCCTCTGACTGTTTCCTGTATTCCTACAGGTCATTTCTATTCAGGTAGGTGATCATCCCCTATTTTAGATATATTCAATCTCATTGAAATTCTCCCAGAGAATGATGCACCATACGCATCTCTGGTGCTGGCTTTATTGATGCTGACGTACAGATGTAAGGGACTTACAAATTCCAGGTCAATCGTAGTGCATAGAGATGTCATGGCGTTTTATGGCACAGGAAAGAAACGGCGATGTCTAAGTGAGAGAAAAGGATTACTGCGATCATCCCTGAGAATGTTGTTGAGGCAGTATTTGGGGTACTGTGGATAGGCTTTCTCACAAGTCACACCAGATTAATCTCTGGGATGATGGCAACAAGAACAGTGAATGAAGCTCAGTGAGTGAATAAGAGGTGATTGCATTGAACATTAAGGGGGGTGGACAATCACTCATGATGATCTAAACAGACACTCTTATGGTGATAAATTCCATGGCTTTTTTTTCATTTGGGTTACATGATTCTCGATAGTTTAAGAGCATCTGAGAACATTCCACCCAACCACCCCCACTCCCTATTTCGATTGAGGCAGTGAGAGAAAGAGAGAGAGGGAGAGAGGTTCAGGCTTTTGAATGAACTCTTCCAACATTAATACAGTTGAATTGGTGCGTGATCCTGCAATAAACGTCATGCTATCCATAATCCCGACAGCAGCCACAAAATGTTAATTATAAAATAGTAAACTCTTCCCAGCAGCTTCGGACCTACATGGAGAATATGGCTGTGTCTTCTCGGAGATGGAAGATGCCTCCTTGAGACTTGACACGAAATATTTAGTTTCCCTCCTCACTGCCAGCAAACTATGTTAACGTAGCACACGTTCTACGAACACTGGAGCCATGATTAACATCATGGAACTCTCTGTAAATGCAGTCTCTGTTTCATGTTGGTTTGTCATGTTGGAGTATCAGTGACACCCTCCTGTTCCCAGTATGACTATCACGTGGGGCTGAATAGCTTCCTCCTGGTCTCATGGAACAGGGTTAAGGGTCTGATTGGGCTCTGTTCCTGTTTAACAGCTCGATGTACTGACCAGACCCCTTCTCTTCCCGTGGAACAGGCAGGAGGATTGAATGGACTGTCCCTCTTCTTGTTCAGTAGTTTCCAGGAGCTGAATAGCTTCCACATATCAGTGTGTAACTAGCTTGAGATGCTGAATGAGCTCCTCTTTCAACTGTGGAAATGTGCAGTGTCTGAGCCGTGCTGTTACATGAATGCTACCAACACTTTAACAGCACAAACCCGGAACTCTGTCGGGTCTTGTTGCACATGGACACAGAATGGTTCAGGAGCTGATGGGGACAAAATGTTCTGAACATTGTGTGCTCTCCAGTCATCATCCCCATTTCAAATCTTATGATGGGGAAAGACAATGATGGAGCAGCTGAAGATGTTTGTGCTGAGGAAGCTAACCTGAGGATCTCCTGCAGAGATATCCGGGGACTGAGACGATTGTTGGCAACTGAGCACAAACATCTTTCTTTGTGCTCTGAAAGATCCCAATCAGTGCGAGGTTACACCTGATTCCTATTCAGCTCAATTAAGTAGGTGGTCCCGATGCCATTCTCAGACAAATTCTGCCTTGATATCAAAGCCATTCACTCTTTCCTGAGCCCCTGTGCTCACCTCTTATTCGAATTAATAGGTGATGGTGTCTGTGCATGGTGTCTCACAGAGGATAATCACTGTCAGGAATTATCTGGGATAGAGAGTTATGGGAGTTAAATCACTGAAAGTATTAAGGAGAAGGTCGATGCATTTTTAACCTGTCAGAGAGCTAAGGGGTGAAGAATTCGGCAGTAAAGAGGTGTTAATGTCAACAGTTGATCAGCCATGATGGTATACAATGGCTTGATCATCCGAATGATCTGATCCTCTTCCTAATGTCCTCATATTCTATAGTTACGAAGTTAATGATTGTAATTTTCCTGGATGTTCCGTGATTGAATATTGCAATCAGAGAGAGCAAAGCATTTTGTGAGTCATCTCTGGGTGAGGTATGGGGGCTCTATTCACAGGGAATCTGGGTCAACACCATGACAAACAAATGAAGCACAAGTTGCAGAGAGGGCACACTCTGTAAAGAGACCAGAGGTCTCTTTCGAACCCAGCCTCAATTTCCTAAAAACATTTTCCAACCCACATCAAAACTTGTGTGACAGTCTAGAGGGAATGAATGATATCCTGTGTTACTGTGGACCAGGTATTTGGAGCAAGTGACCTCCATCTGCTCCTTTCACGAACTGTGAGGGGCTGAATAGAACGTGGGAACATAAGACCAAGCAACAGGATTGGGACACTAGAAATTTTGTCAACGTTCCACCATGCACGAAGATCATGGGTGATGTGTTTGTGGTTTCAGCAGCACTTTTCTATCTGTATACCATTTCCCTGCATTCACTTGTCTGCCAAATGTCACCAAAAACAACTTTGAAAAAATGCAAACATCCATGCACCACAAACATCTGTGGAAGGGAATTTCCACTTGAGCAGTCCTTTGAGAATTTCTCATTTGTGTTACAACCAATGTTAGACGGTCACTTTTTCATTTCCCAGTCCCACTCCTCCACTGGTTACACCAATCTTAAATAGTTTAGTGATGCGGCCAATGATATAGGTCTCAGAGTAGATAATTTTGTGGAAAAATGTGAGACATCGAAAGTTGAACTCATAACAAATGGTAAAATGATAGTGTCCCAAACGCTATTATGCTTTTGAAGTTATTCTGATCACACAAGCTACTGGTAGTGGGATTTCTTTCTGGGACAGTTGGATTTGGCTGAATTCCCTTTGTTTCAGTCAGTGGAGAGATTCCAATGAATCCTCTCCAGGAGTCCTTCACAAGTGGTAAAGATAACTCAGGGATTTTATGGACTGACACTTTGCTATCAGGCGGAACAAAGTAAGAGAGAGAGAGATCAATAGGTTGTTGCTTCTCAGGCAGGGAACATTTTTCTCCCTCTCTGTGTTGAAACATACAATGATGTCAACTGAACACCAAACTGGACCATGTGTGCTCTCCTGGTGCATTCTCTGGAAAACTTGATAACGGATTATATGCAAGTGCGTCATTCCTTTCAATCGCAAAAAAAGTCCCCACTTTTTAATTTGACGACATGCTTACATGTGTCTGTGTAATTTGTAAATATTGGGCGGTGTCTTCACAATATGTGTGTTAATATCAAGACATCTTTTTCTTAAAGTTTATTCTCTAGCTTTAGCCTCCCTGACAAGCGATAATATGCATCCAGTTGATACACTTTTCATAAAGTCATGGATGGTTCAATACTATTTCTCAGCTAAGGTCGAAACTGATAATCCCCCATAGCAAAACGCTGGCATTTCAGGAATGAGTAAAGGGAAACCTCCTTGAAAATCTTAGAAAAGAATTATTATTTTATTTTAATTTAGGGGATCAAAACTGCATGCAGTGCCTCAGAGGTGGTCTCAGCAATGTCCTGTACAGTTGCAGTAACACATTCCTGCGATTAAACCCAATACCCTTTGTCAGAAACAACATCATTCCACTTACCGTCCAAATCACTTGCTGCATCCGCAGACTGACATCATATGATTCATGTCCCAAGAACATGGAAACCGCCTGAATCATAGAGTTCTGCAATCTCTCTCCATTTAAATTGATCACCATTGTTTGATCCTTCATGCCAAAATAGACAACCTACCTTATGTTACTTCTGCTGAAGGTTTTCCTCACTAACCTTTCCTGTCTGAATCACATTGCACACTCACTACCTCCCTTGGATGACACATTGATTGACTATCTTGGTGTACGAGCTAATTGAAATTCAAGCCATTCCCTCCCCTTCCTTCAGATCTTTGATACAGATTTTTGGTCATTGATGACCGCGCAGTGATCTCTGAGACATTCCATCAGTTACAGCTTTGCTGCCTGAAAGTAAACATTTGCTTCTACTCTCCATTTCCGGTTAGTGACAGCTTCCCTCTTCCTGTTTAGCCGTTCAGGCAGGTTGAATGGCCTCCTCCTGGGCTGTGTAATGTACTCAACGAACTGAATTACTTCATTCTATATTCCTGTGTAATTCCTTAGATGGGTAGAATTGTCTCCTCCTGTCTCATTGTCTGACTAAATGGGTGGTCCCCTACCACGTAACTGCCTCAAGGAGTGGATGGAGGAACAACACACGGGGTAGGGGCAGGAGTATATTTCTGCAACAGCATCGAGGGCTGGGTTGAGACAGCAACACATGGGGTAGGGGCAGCAGTATATCTCTGTAACAGAATCGAGGGTTGGGATTAGGAACAAGACATGGCGGACGGGCAGCAGTTGGACATTCGGCTGCACCATTCAGAATGTTCATGGCTGATCCGAGTTTGTCTGATCATCCATCTCCTGTCTGTTCCCAAGAAACATTGACTCTTCTGTCCAGCAAAGATCAGTCGCGCTCAGTCTTGAATATTTTCAAACACCGAGTCTTCACTGCTCCCGGAGGATGAGGACACCACAGGTAGCACAAAACTAAAGAGAAAGGGACGTCCTCATTTCATTGTGGGATCTGTTATTTTAAAACTGTGTTAACTGAACATCAAATCACCACATCATTTCAGACATAAGAACCGAATAATTAGGAATGAACATAACCTATTCTGGACTCCAAACCTGTCCCACATTGCCACTGACCCTGTCCAATCAAATATGTATGAAACGCAGCCTCTGCTGCTTTCTCAATCTACTGGAAAATTAAAGGAGTACCAGATTATTTAACTACTACACAGTAACGGCTCCAATATGGTAACATCCTATAATCACTCTCTTGTCAAAAAACAAATTCAGGAATCAGATTGCCTCACAGCCATTTCTCCAGTCCAGGAGGCAAGAACTTCAAAAGACACTTCTGAGAGAAATCTCAGAGAGCGTGTGTAACAGCCGGGAGAGATTTCCAGCCTTTCAACCCAGCTGTGACCCCAGCAATAACCGGGGAAAGGTAAAACTAAGAATGTTGGCTCTGTGAGAGTTTGACCATCACTCCACAGGACCAAGCCGCAGCTGCAAGGACCACAAGGAATGGACTGTATCTATACCGTCTAGGGCACTGTAGGAGCCTCTGAAAAAGACCTGCGAGGAGAGAAGAAGGAGTGAAGCGAGGGATGCCGGGATGGGTGAGTTTTCCAGCATAAAACGGGACTTACCTCGGGAGTCGTGCCTCCATTTTGCCAGAGCGGAGAGGAGTGAAGGATGAGTGAAGCTGCCGGGAATATAAGGGCTTAATTTATATTTGGGCAGTGGCTAAACCCGAGATACTACACATGTAGTCACTCCCTCCCGCCCCGCTCCTCTAACTGGATAACAAATACCCTGTAAGGTAAAGCTTTTATTTCTTATCCATCTTTTTCATTTATTTAAGTGCATTGTTTGGTTTTAGTTAGTTCATATAAAGTTAAGCTTCCAATGGCAGGGGACCGCAGACCCGTGGCATGTGACTCTTACTTGATGTGGGAGCTTAGGAACGTGTCTGACGTTCCTGACTCTTAGACTTGCAAGAACTGTGTCCAGCTACAGCTCTTGTTTGACCGAATGACGGCTCTGAAGCTGCGGATGGACTCACTGTGGAGCATCCGCTGAGGAGGTCGCAGACAGCGTTTAGTGAACCGGTCACACCATAGGTTAGGATTGCTCAGGGAGACAGTGAATGGGTGACCAAAAGACAGAAGAGAGTCGGAAGGCAGTGCATGTGTCCCCTCCATTCATCTCCCTCCAAAGCAGGTATACTGTTTTGGATACTGTTGGGGAAGATGGCTTAATAGGGGAGGGCAGCAGTTGTCAAGATATGTCACCGTGTCGGGCACAGCTCTTCAGAAGAGTGGGAAAAAGACTCATAGGGCCATAGTCATAGGGGATTCTATTGTGAGGGAAATAGATAAACGGTTCTGTGGCCGAAAACGGAACTCACGGATGGTATGTTGCCTCCTCAGTGCTCGGCTCGGGGATGTCACTGATCGGCTGCAGAGCATCTAAAAGGGGAGGGTGAACAGCCAGTTGTCTTGGTGCATATAGGCACCAACGATATAAGTAGAAAGCGAGATGAGGTTCTTAAGAAGAAGTCAGGGAGCTAGGAGAGAATTTAAAGGGGAGGACCTCAAAGGTAGTGATCTCAGGATTACTACCAGTGTCACGTGCAGAAATGAAAAAATAGACAGGATGAACATGTGGCTTGAGAGTTGGTGTAGGAGGGACGGGTTCAGATTTGTTGGACATTGGGACCGCTTCTGGTGAAGGGAGGACTATTATAAAAAGGGATAGTCTACATCTGAACCAGACTAGTACCAATATCCTTGGAGGCCTTTTTGCTACTGCTGTTGGGGAGGCTTTAATCTCATGTGATAGGAGACTGGGAACCACAAGAGAAAACAAGTAGGCAGCGAGGTGGAGACTGCAGACTGTAAGAATTATAAAGATTGCACTAATAAAGGGAAGAGTAGGCAGAGAGCAGGTGAGTGCAAAAGAACTGGTGGCTTGAAATGCATCTACCTTAATGCAAGGTGTATAGTGTGTAAGGCAGATGAACTTAGGGGTTGGATTGGTGCCTGGGAGTATGACATTATTGCCATCACAGAAACTTCGTAGAAGGAAGGGCATGATGATTGCCAACTGAATGTTCCAGGATAAAGAAGTTTCAGACAGGACAGGGAAGGAAGAAAAAAGGGGGTGGAGTTGCATTGCTGGTCAGGGACGATAATACGGCTGTGCTAAAGGAGGACACTATGGCGGTCCTGGGTAGTGAGGCATTATGGGTGGAGCTGAGAAATAAGAAGGGTGCAGTTACATTGTTGGGGCGGTATAACAACTGTGAACGTAAGGCAGAAGAAAAAAGTAAACAGATTATTAATTGGTATAGAGCAATGTGGTAATGGTGATGGGAGATTTTAATTTTCCCAACGTTGACTGGGATACTATTAGCTTCAGAGGTCTGAATGGAGTAGAATTTGTATGAAGCGTCCAGGAGAGTTTTCTAGAACATTATGTCAATAGTCCGAAGAGGGAAGGGTCCATATTGGACCTGGTACTGGGGAACGAGGTTCCTCTATAATCTCTCTGCCATCGAACATGCCAAAGCCCACCTCTATAATATACCCAGTTTCCACCTCTGCCTCAGTACTGTTGCTGAATTAACATCATCTGCCCCCTTGTTATTGACAGATTTTACGGCTCCAGTTCTCTTTTGACCACTCTTCTAGTTACAAATATTTTGACCTCAAACTTGTTCTTGTCTCTCCAGTTATTTCATAATGGGGACTTTATATCAGAGTATTAACATCATTGGCCGTGTAATTTAGAGGCACAATTATGACTTTTTAAAGGCATTGTTTCAAATTCCATCACAGCCGATGACAGAACTTCAAGTCGAATGGCAACAATTGGAATGAAACACTATTTAACAAACAGCAAACATAAATCATTAGCATTTACTTTATTATTTCACTGATAGCTTTTGGTAAAGAAACTAAGTGTGACTACAGACCCACAAAAAAAATGGTTGGCTCCATATTGTTTTGACAAATGGCCTCACATTCAAGGGCAATTATCCCTTGAAAAATAGCGTTAAAGGTGAAATAAACTAAGGTACTGTGGATGATGGAAATCTGAAATAAAATTCTCCAGCTTTTGAAAATGTTGGAGAATCTCAATAAGCATGGCAACCTCCCTGTCAGGAGAAAAACAGTTAACGTTTTGAGTCAAGAGACCCGACATCAGAGCTTCAAGCAACTGGGAAATATGTTATTTATATCAGGGATGGTTGGATGAGTGAAGGGGGAGGTTAGTTGAAGAGAGAGAGAGAGAGAGAGATAATAAAGGGACTGCTGATGATGAAGTAGAAGAATACTAAAATTTCCTCTTCTTCCATACTCCTGAATATCATGTCAATTTCGACATGGCCCTGCTTAAATTGAGGTATGTTCCCCGTGTCTCTCGTCTGAATGTGGTGATCAATTCTATTGGCAATACTGGTGCTGCCCTTCCAATTGCGAGATACAGAGAAAAGTACTGTTACATTGTCGACTGCTTCTTTGGAGAAATGAACTGTTACTGTGGGACTGTACAGAGATGTAACAGCCTTTTCTGGTAAGAAACGAAACATTTTCAACACTGAATGGGTGCACCCTATGTGAGGATTTGACTTGATCCTGTTATTAGACAGTACGGGGACATTCTGTGGATGCTTTTCTCGGGTTTGTGTTGTCTGCTGTTGGTCCATTCACAGTGACCTGAGAGTCTGCTCTCCCCACTGTGGTCAAGATATGGACAATGCATTTACAGAGTGTTCTGGGTAAATGGTGAACAAATGGAGCCAAGACTACTCAGAAGGAAAGCTCCATACACGAGGAGGGACAGGGGAACTGCACTATCCTCCTTGAGATTTCTAGGAACATTTGTCTAAGATGGACCCATTCCAAGTATAAAATATGAAACCAACGTCTTTCTAAAGTTAGGGGGTCACTGAGCTGTGTCCCCTCCTTCAGTATAACCTGTAAACTCACAGGGACAGGGCTGTGCTGACACTCACCATGAAAAGAACTGGATTGAGTTTGGAACTTTCCAGGCAAGAATAGGTGGCAGATCCATCACCATGTAATGTATTGGAGTGATTCTGGCACTTTCCAAGCAGGAGTGAGTGAAATATCCGCAGTGCAATCCTCCAATATCACTAACTAACAGAAGCCATCTGCCTTCTGAGAGGAATGCATTGGTCCTGTCTTCCCAGAGGAAGGTACAGGAACTAAATTCTAGAAATACTAGGGAACAGGGGCCCTGGTGAATATGAGTGGCTGCACGAAATTAGAATTAATGAAGAGCATGTATTTGAAAATCTAATCAAATTGAAGCTTGGTATGTTACTACATCTTAAGAGCTACATCCTAGAGTATTGTTGGGGTGGCAACAGAGCTACTGAAAGAATTACTGATTATTCTTCAAAGTTTCAAAACTAGAAAGGATGCTGCAATCTGCAAAGCAACTGTTGTAAACCTAAATATTTAAAACAGGACAGAGAGGGCAACCAGAAAACTAAATTGTAGTTAGCTTGGTATCAGCTGTAAAAAAAAAATTGGAACCTTTTGTGAGGAATGTGACGCCTAGATACTTGCAGAATAATGATATGATTTGGTAGAGTCAGCCTAGATTCAGGGAAGGGAAATGATTTATGACAAACCTGCTGTAGCTTGTGGGGATTGCCCGTCGTGATATCGACAAATGAGAACCAGCGGGAGTGGAGTATTTGAATTATCAGAAGAAATTTGACACGTATGAATACTGGTGAATGGGGAATGTTAGTGTCCATGGTAGGTAGGGGTGGAATATATACCATAAGGAGTAAAATTGGATAATGGGCAAAATGAAGAGAGAAGTGTTTTCTATGGGTGGAAGGCTTGTGGGGTCTCAGAAGGATCAGTGCTTGGGCAATAACTGTTCGCATGGCATAACATGATTCAGGTGGAAACAACAAATAAAATGATTCACATTTACGATTATTTATTGGTGAGAGGTTGGGAAATTCTGTTGTTGAAAAGGACCTGAATGTCCTTGGTTATACGTCACTAACAGAATTCAGATGGGACAGTAAGTAATTATAACTGGAAATGATATCTGGTCCTTCAAGCAAAATACTTGAAGTACCACATTAAATATATCTTACACAATGATCGTGGTTTGTGTATTGTGTACAGACTGAGTCTGCTTTATAAATAATGATCTCCACGTCACCGAGACAGTGCAAAGGAGTTTCACCAGACTGAACCCTGGCATGATGGTGCCATCAGGAGAGAGTGCAATAACTATTTGTTTAATCTGAAGCACTGTGAGAGAACAAGAAGTTGGAACTTGATGGTTACGTACGGGCCCTCACTATGTCCCAAGCAGCTATTGATAAGGTGAGAAATTCCATACTTTCCATAGGATGCTAGATTCCTAATAGTTTACGTGCATGTGCAGAGACCTCAAGTCTATTAACAGAAAGGTACAGTCTCTGAAAGAACTCTGAGCACTTTAATGCACAGTTACTGTGTGACACTGCACTCAATGTTACATTGTACACAATCCTGTCAGCAGCCACAAAACCTTCATTCTGAAACAGTTAGCCATTCTCCACCAGCTTCTGACTTCTAGAGAGAACGTAGTTCTGCTCTCTCAGCGATGGAAGATGCCTTTGCAACTGGTTAAAAAATGGTTTAATTCCCACTGCCAGAAAAGCATGCTAAAAAAAAAGGATGTACTATGAGTAATGAAGCCACGAGGAATACCATGGAACAGTTCATCTGTGAAGCCCCTGCTCCATTTGTTTGTGATGTTGGACATCTCTGACACCTTTCTGTTCCTGTGTTAGTGACTTGAGAAGCTGAATAACCTCTTCCTGTCCCTTTACAAGTGACTACAGGTGTGAAATGGTCACTTGCTGATCCCGTGTAAGTGATGTGTGGGCATGAGCAGATTCCTTATCTTCCTGTGCAATGGCAGGAGGGACTGAATGTGCTGTCCCTCTTCTTGTCCAGTAGTTTTGATGGGCTGAAAGACTTTCCCATATTCCTGCGAAGCCAGATTGAAGTACTGAGTGAACTCCTCCATTTACAGCGGAAATGTGCAGCGTTCTTTCGTGAATGTTACCTACAATTCAACAGCGCAGGCTTGAATGTTATCTCAGTCTTGTTAGACATGGACACAGACTGCATCAGGAGCTGAGGCATAACAACACTTTTTGAATACTGTGTAACATGCAGTAAGTATCCCAATTTCTGATTGATGTGGACTCAAAGGGATGAATGGCCTCCTTCCTCACAGCAGGGATAAACTGGGGATTCCCTGCTGATAAACTGGGGATACCTGAGCTGAGGTAGCTGCCCTGAGGATTTCCTGCAGAGATGTCCCACGGCTGAGATGATTGATGCCCACCGATGATAAACATGTTCCCTTGTGCTGTGAATGACTCCAAACACTGGAGAGTTTGCAATGGATTCTGATGAAGTGCAATTTTGCTCAGGTTCCTTGATGTCATCCTCAGTTGAATGCAACCTTGATATCAGGGCCAGTCACTCTTTGCTAAGCCCTTGTTCATATTAATAGGTCATCGTGGAGGAGAAGACAGTGATTTCTTCAAGTAGAGAGTAGTGAATGTCAGTAATTTTCTATTCCAGAGAGTCAGGGGAGCTATTGCAGAGAGTACCCTCCAACTGTTCCTGTCAAGCAGGTTGGAGGGTGTGAATGGAACATCAGAACAGGAGCAGGGTCAGATCATTAGACACTATGAACCTTCTCCACCAGGCACTAAGATTGTGGCTGATCAGGCTGTGGTCTCAGCACCACTTTCCTGTCTGTGTACCATCATCTGTGACTCACTCCTCTGTCATTTAACTAACTTAGCTTTGGATAAATGAGAAAAAAGAGGCAGCACATAGCTCTGGAGAAGAGAATTCCCACTCAAAATACCCTTTAAGAATTTCTCATCATCTCTCTTACAGTGCCATACAGCACGGAGACCTGTCCACATAACTCAGACAACCAATCTGATCTCGTCCCATTTGCCAGCATTAGGCCCATGTTCCTCTAAATCCTTCCCATTAATTTGCATATCCAGATGCCTTTTAAATGTTGCAACTGTAACAGCGTCCACCATTTTCTCTGACAGCTCATTCCATACATGCTACACAACCTGCATGAAAACATTGACCTTTTACTATCTTTCTCCTCTCACCTAAAGCCTTTGTCCTATAGCTTTGGAGTCCCCTAACGTGGGAAAAAATACCTTGGCCATTCAGATTATCCATGTTCCTCATGATTTTATAAACCCTTATAATGTCAAGCCTCAGCCTCCGATGCTCCAGAATAAACAAGCCCCGGTCTGTCCAGCCTCTCCCTGTAGCCTAATCCCTCCATGCACGGCAATATCCTTGTACATCTTTTCTGCGCCCTATCAAGTTTAACAACATCCCACCTGTAGGAGAGCGAACTGAATTAAACACAGTATTCTAAATCTGGCCTCAGCAACATCCTGCCCAGTCGCAACATGATCTCCCAACTCGCCTACTCAATGCACTGATCAATAAAAACAAGCATACGAAACCCCACCTTCACCACTCTGTCTACCTGCGACTTCACTTTCAAGGATCTATGATCATGGGCCCTTTTGTTCAATAACGCTCCACATTACCTCACCATTAATTGTATATGTCTTGCCCTATTTTACCTTACCAAATGCAATACTTCACATTTATCTAAATTTAACTCCATCTATCACTCCTTGGCCCATTGGCCCATCTGACCAAGGTCTCATTGTACACTGAGGTAAAACTTGCTGGCCATTTCACCTCCAATTTTAATATCATGTGTAAACATAATAAACAGGCAAATATTCACATTCAAATCATTTATATAAATAATAAAAAGCAGTGGATTCAGTACGGCTCTTTGTGGCACATCACTGGTCCGAGACCTCCAGTCTGAAAAACAGTCCTTTGCCACCTCTGTCTCCTACCTTCACTCTAATTTTGTCATCAATTGGCTAGCTTAGCTTGGATCTATTTATGACCTAACCTTACTAACTTGTCTGCCATGTAGGATCCTGTCGACTGCCTTGCTGAATCTATATGGACAGCGTCTACCACATTGCCATCATCAATCTTCTTTGTCACCTCTTCACAAAATGCAATAAACTTTGTTAGAAATGATTTCCCATGCACAAAGCCATGTTGACTATCCTTCATCGGTTGTTGCATTTGCAAATACATGTAAATCCTGCCCCTCTCAATGCTCTTCAACAATATGGCCACCAATGACGTCAGGCTCACTGATCTATAGTTCAGGTCACTATTCCATTTCCTCGTCCCATGCTTCCGCTGCTCAGTGGAAATGTTAATGTAACCGGATTGGTGATTTGATCAATAATATAGGTCTCAGACTGTGTGAGGATTAGGAACGAATCAGGCAGGATTCTTTAATCTGCTAAAATTAACAAGTTTATGACCGAAACAAAGTTACTGGGATGGAAAAATGAATGACAAATAGTTTGCCTATTGCAAATCTGTGCGTCGTTGTTTCCCTCTCTAAAAATACTGACGCATGCACACGTTTGATGACAAACTGAAAAATATAATCTCTGCAGAACGTTAACTTGAAAGAACTATGCCCAAATATTAGTTGAACTCATGACGAAAGGAAACATGAGTGATAGTTCCAAACATCATTCCGCTTAAGAAGCTACTCTGCTCTTACAAGCTACTTGTAATGGGATAACGTCCTGGAACAGGTGGATTTAGTTGGATTGCCTTTACTTCAGGCAGTGGGGCGATTCTAATCAATCCTTGACAGGAATCCTCCATGAGTGGTAAAGACGACTGAGGAGTTTTCAGCTCACACACATTGCTGGGAAGAGGAACAGAGAGAGAGAGGGAGCAACAGTCTGTTACTTCTCAGGAAGGATGCATTTCCTCCCTCTCTGAGTTGAATCACACAATAACGTTATCCGGCCACAAACTGGACCAAATGAAGACTGTTTGAACAGTGTCTGAACTGTAAGACTCCATCACATTCCCTGCTCCATGTAGATGCATCACTGCTGCTGTTGGACACCCAGCCATTTCTTTTGGAACAAATAACGCCACGAGGTCTCAAAGCCCTCCGCTTCTTCCTTTCCCGCCGGACCAACCATTACCCTTCCACTGACACCCTCCTTCGACTGACTGAACTGGTCCTCACTCCGAACAACTTGTCTTTCCAATCCTCCCACTTCCTTCAAACCAAAGGAGTAGCCATGGGCACCCGCATGGGCCCCAGCTATGCGTGCCTCTTCATTGGATATGTGGAAGAGTCCAGCTACACTGGCACCAGCCCCCACCTTTTCCTCCGCTCCATCGATGACTGTATCGGCGCTAACTCGTGCTCCCACGCAGAGGTTGAACAGTTTGTCCACTTTACTAACACCTTTCACCCCAACCTCAAATTTACCTGAACCGTCGCAGACGCCTCCCTCCCCTTCCTAGACCTCTCCATTTCTATCTCGGACGACCGACTCAACACGGACGTTTACTATAAACTGACCAACTCCCACAGCTACCTAGATTACACCTCCCCCCACCTTGCCCCCTCTAAAATCGAAATCCCATATTCCCAATTCCTTCGCCTCCGCCGCATCTGCTCCCAGGAGGACCAATTCCAATACCAAACAACCCAGATGGTCTCCTTCTTCAAAGATCGCAATTTCCTCAGACATGGTTGACGATGCTCTCAACCACATCTCCCCCACTTCCCGCTCCTCCGCCCTTGAACCCCTCCCCTCCAATCGCCACCAGGACAGAGCCCCACTGGTCCTCACCTACCACACCAACAACCTCAAGATACATTGTATCATCCTTCGTCATTTCCACAACATCCAAATAGATCCCACCACAAAGGATATATTTCCCTCCCCTCCCCTATCAGTGTTCCAGAAAGATCACTCCCTCCGCGACTCCCTCGTCAGGTCCACACCCCCCACCAACCCAACCTCCACTCCCGGCACCTTCCCCTGCAACCTCAAGAAATGCAAAACTTGTGCCCACACCTCTCTCCTCACTTCCCTCCAAGGTCCCAAGGGATCCACTCATATCCGTCACAAATTCACCTGCACCTGCACACACATCATTTACTGCATCCGCTGCACCCGATGTGGCCTCCTCTACATTGGGGAGACAGGCCGCCTACTTGCGGAACGTTTCAGAGAACATCTCTGGGATACCCGCACCAACAAACCCAACCGCCCCGTGGCTGAACACTTTAAATCCACCTCCCACTCCGCCAAGGACATGCTTACTCCATCGCCAGACCATGGCAACACGGCGCCTGGAGGAAGAGCGCCTCATCTTCCGCCTAGTAACCGTCCAACCACAAGGGATGAATGCTGATTTCTCCAGTTTTCTCATTTCCCCTCCCCCACTTTTTCTCAGTCTCAACCCTCGGACTCAGCACCGCCTTCTTGACCTGTAATCCTCTTCCTGACCTGTCCGCCCCTACCCCCTCGTCGGCCTACCACCCTCACTTTAACCTATCGCATTCCCAACGCCCCTCCCCAAAGTCCCTCCTCCCTACCTTTTATCTTAGCCTGCTTGGCACACCCCCATCATTCCTGAAGAAGGGATTATGCCCGAAAAGTCGATTCTCCTGCTCCTTGGATGCTGCCTGACCTGCTGCGCTTTTCCAGCAAAAGATATTTTTCTTGTCGTAAGGGAGTCCACAACTAGACGGCATAGGTTTAGGGTGAGAAGAGAAATATATAAAAGAGACCTATCAGGCAACTTTTTCATTCAGAGAGTGGTATGTGTATGGAATGATTCATGAGAGCAAATGGTGGAAGCTGGTACAACTGCAACATTTGAAAGGCATCTGCATGGGGATATGAGTAGGAGGGCTTTGGAGCGACATGGCATGTGGGACTAGTTTGGGTTGGGATATGTGGTCAGCATGGAGTTAGACCGAAATGTCTGTTTCCATGCTGTACATCTCTAGGACTCTAGGACTCTATGGCCCAGTCTTCACTGTTCCCTGGGATGAAAATTCCACAGACAGGACAACTCGAAGGAGATAGGAACATCCTTACCTCAATCTTAAATGGGGAAACATTTAAATGTAAAAGTGTATGAATCTCACAGCAAGTCAGCTTCCATTTTTTTAAAAAATGAGGGCACAACCAATAGGAAAGACATAGATTATTTAGCCCCTCAAACCTATCCCACATTCCCATTGGCTACGTTCAGTAAAGTATTTATCAAACGTAGCCTCCACTGCTCTCTTGGTTAGCCATTTCAGATAGCGTAAACCATAGAGCGTATGTAATTGGTGCAGGACTAGACTGTTTGGTTCAACAAGTCTGATCTGCTGTTCAATAAGGGCTGACATGTTTCTCAACAAATGTATCCCACCTTCTCACTTTATCTTGATCCACTTATCAATCAGAATATATCTATCTCTGTCTTAAAGACAGACCTGTGTCTGTACTCTATGTCTGTATGCTTCAGCTTATTGGCAGGAGGCAGAGGGTGGTGGAGGAAAGTTGACTTTTGGACTGGAGGCCTGTGACCAGCGGCATTCCAAAGGGATTGGTTCTGGATCCACTATAGGTTGTCATTTACATCAATTATTTAGATGAGAATTGTACAAAGTATGATGAGCAAATTTACAGATGACAACATGATTAGTTATATAGTGGAAGGTGAAGAAGGTTACATAAGATTACAACGAGATCATGTTTAATTGGCCAATGAATCATAGAAATGTACAGCACAGAAACGGACGCTCTGGTCAAAGTCCTTCGTGCCAACCAGATGTCGTAAGTTAACGTAGTTTCATTTTCCAACATCTGTACCATATCCCTCTTTACCCTTCCAATTCATGTCCCCATCCAGTCGCGTTTTAAATGATGCAATTGTACCATCCTCTACCACTTCGTCTGGCAGCTCGTTGCTTACATATACCACCTTCTGTATGAAAATGGTCCCCTTAGGTCCCTTTTATATCTTGTCCATCTCATCTTAAATCTCTGTCCACTAGTTTTGGACTTCCCTACACTGGGGAAAAGACCCTGAATATTCACCTTATCCATCGTCTTCATGATTTTATGAACCTCTAGAATGTGCAAGTTTGACTCCAAGCAACACGAATGGCTGTGTTTTTAGTAAACCTGGGCCTAAATTTTGAAATTCAGTACTGACTCCTCTTCCTTCTTCATCACATCACAAGTCTAAATTCATTTTAATAACTTGTTCAGCCACATTATGAAACACCTCTGTGGGATTTGAATCTAAACTTATGGGCTCAGAGGTAGACATACTACCACCATTTGGCAACAATCCCTGAAGCTGCAACATTATTCTTCTGGGTGTTTGTTCATCAGACATTTTTGAAATACTGTGACATACTTCTGTGACAGGCAGGTCTTGAATCCAGACATTCTGGTCCAGAGTGAGAGACACTATCACGCAAGTTCATGTATTGGAATCAAACCCAGAGCTCTGGCTCAGAGGCATGGGCGTTACTCACGATACAAGTCTTAAACCATGCCCAGATTTTGGGTCACGGTTTAAATGTCAGCTTTCAGCTCGGTGTGGATTCATTAAAATTTGGTTAACTTTACTGACTTACACAGTTAAATGAATTACATAGTTAAACAGGTGAAACGTACTCACTTCAACTCTAGAATGTTGAGTTTATGTGTGCTGCCTTCATGATAAACCATGAAGATCTTTAATTGCTTGGCTATGGTTTTCACCTTAAGTGGCTATTATCTGACATCTGCAATATGAGGGAGAAAGCATCCTGCAGACACACTCTGCACTATAAAGGATCTGGAATAGATATTTATTACTGAACACCAGAGACCAAGAAAGAGCATACTTTCTGGATCAGAAACACCAGTCACTCTTTCCTGCTTCTAACGTGCGGCTGCTCTCTTCTTAAAACCACGAAGGAATCCAAGGCAGCTGATTACTGTCCAGCCTTTCTTCCCCAGTACTATCAGTCACTGGACTGAGGAGTGGCAGATGGCGTTTAATTTCAATAATTACAATGTATTACAATTTGAGAAAACAAACAAGGAGAGGACACCTACAATTAAATGTCGGGCCATTGGTAGTATTGTAGAACAGAGATATCTAGGGTTTTGAAGTTAGCACCATGTGTAGGCACGGTGGTTATGAAGGCGTTTAGTTTGCTAGCCTTCATTGCTCAGATCTTTGCGTACAGGAACTGGAACATTATCTTCAGGTTGTACTGGACATTCGTGAGGTCTCTCCTGAAGTACTGTGGAGTTATGGTCACCCAGTTACATTGAGGATATTATTAAACTGGAGAGGGTTCAGAAAGGATTTGTCAGTCTGTTGTTGGGAATGGAGTGTTTAAGGACAGGCTCGATGGACTGGGAACTTTGCCACTGCAGCGTAGAAGGTTGAGGCATTATCAACCTTATAGACGTTTATAAAACATTTAGGGGTATAGATAATGTTGAATGGAAGGTGCCCTTTCCTTACGGTGGATTTCAAGATTGGGGGTAATTTTAAGATGACAGGAGAAAGGTTTACAGAAGACAAAGTGTCATAGAGCTACCCAGCTCTACCCAACCTGTCCCTGCCAAACAGATGACCTACATTAGTGTAGTTCCATTTGCCAGCATTTGGCCTATATCCTCCTAAACACTTCCTATTCACATGCCCGTCCAGATGCCTTTTAAATGTTGTAATTGTCCCAGCCTGCACAACTTCCGCTGGCAGCTCGTTACATATAAAGCACCCTCTCTTTGAAAGCGTTGCCCCTTACATCCCTTTTAAATCTTGCCCCTCTGAACTTAAACCTACGTCCTCTAGCTTTGGAACATGCTACCCTGGAGAAAAGACCTTGGCCAGTGACACTACCCATTCCACTTGTGAGTATATTAACCTCTATGATCACAATTCAACCGCTGATGCTTCAGGGAAAGTAGTCCCAGCATATTAAGACTCTCCATAAATCTCAAAACATCCAACCCTGGCAATATATTTGTAAATCTTTTCTGAATTCTTGCACGTTTCACACATCTTTCCTCGAATAACGGGACCATAATTGCACGAAGTATTCAATCGTGGCCTAACCAATGTCCTGTACAGCTGCAATATGACCTTCCAACTCCTACATTCAATGCACTGTCCAACAACGACAAGCATATCAAACACCTCAAAGTTTGTGAGAAGATTTGTAGCTCGGATGCTCGTTGTTGTGGTTCTGTTCGCCGAGCTGGGAATTTGTGTTGCAGATGTTTTGTCCCCTGCCTAGGTGACATCCTCAGTGCTTGGGAGCCTCCTGTGAAGCGCTTCTGTGATCTTTCCTCCGGCATTTATAGTGGTTTGAATCTGCCGCTTCCGGTTGTTATATCCAGCTGCCCGTTGCAGTGGTCGGTATATTGGGTCCAGGTCGATGTGCTTGTTGATTGAGTCTGTGGACGAGTGCCATTGCTCTAGGAATTCCCTGGCTGTTCTCTGTTTGGCTTGTCCTATGATAGTAGTGTTGTCCCAGTCAAACTCATGTTCCTTGTCATCTGCGTGTGTGGCTACTAAGGATAGCTGGTCATGTCATTTCGTGGCTAATTGGTGTTCATGGATGCAGATCGTTAGCTGTCTTCCTGTTTGTCCTATGTAGTGTTTTGTGCAGTCCTTGCATGGGATCTTGTACACTACAAAATTTTGTAGGGAGACTTTAATTTTCCCAACATCGCTGGGATACACTTACAGTCAGAGTTCTGGATGGAGTACAATTTGTACGAAGCATCCAGGAGAGTTGTCTTGAGCAGTATGTCAATAGTCCGACGAGGGAAGGGGCCATATTGGACCTGGTACTGGGAACGAGCCAGGACAATTGGTAGAAGTTGCGGTGGGGGATTTCTTTTGAAACAGTGACCACAATTCCGTCAGTTTTTGAATACTTGTAGATAAGGAAGAGAGTGGTCCTCAGGGAAGAGTACTAAACTGGGCCAAAGCCAATTATATCAAAATTAGGCAGGAGCTGGGAAATGTGGGACAGCTGTTTGAAGGGAAGTCCACATTTGAGATGTGGGAGGCTTTCAAAGATAGGCTAAAGATAGTGCAGAATAGTCATGTTCAGTTGAAGGCAAAGGATAGGAAGGGCAAAATTCGTGAACCGTGGATGACAGCAGAAACTGTACGACTTGCCAAGAGGAAAAGGGAAGCGTACGTAAGATCTAGGCAGCTGAGAACAGAACGGGTCCTGGATGAATATCGGAACAGTAGGACAAGTCTTAAACAAGGAATCCAGCGGGCGAAAAGGGGTAATGAAATAGCTTTAGCAAGCAGAATTAAGGAAAATCCCAAAGCATTTTGTTCTTATATAAGAAGCAAGTGGGTAACTAGCGAAAGGATTGGTCCACTAAAAGACAATGAAGGAAGGCTGTGTGACGAACCTGAGAGTGTTCACTGAGGAGAGGAACATGATGAATCTTGAGAATAGAGATAGACGTTTGATTAATCTGGATCACGTTGGCATAAGTAGGGAAGATGTGATGGGTATGCTAGAGGCTATTAAGGTGGACAAATCCCCAGGGCCGGATGGGATCTGTCCCAGGTTGTTGAGGGAGGCGAGAGAGGAAATAACTGGGACCCAGAATGATATCTTTGTGCATCCTTTAATACAGGCGTGGTGCCAGAGGACGAGAGGGTAACTTAAGTTGTCCACCTGTATAAGAAGGGTAGTAGGAATATTCTGGGTAACTACAGACCAGTGAGCCTGACGTTCGTAGTGGGGAATGTGCTGGAGAGAGTGCTAAGAGATAGGATCTATTTATATTTCGAAAAGAATGAGCTTATCAATGATAGGCAACAGTGTTTTGTGCAGGCGAGATTGTGCCTTACCAACTTAATAGAGTTCTTCGAGTAAATAACCAAGTTGTTAGATGAAGGAAGCGCTATTGATGTCATATACATGGACTTTAATAAGGCGTTTGATAAAGTTCCCCATTGTAGACTAATGGAGAAAGTGAAGTCACATGGTGTGCAGCTAGGTGGATAAAGAACTGGTTGAGCAACAGGAGACAGAGAGTAGTAGTTGAAGGGAATTTCTCGAAATGGAGAAAGGTGACCAGCGGTGTTCCACATGAGGTCAGTGCTGGGACCATGTTGTTTGTAATATACATAAATGATCTAGAAGAGGTCAGCGTTGGTATGATCATCAAGTTTGCAGATGACACAAAGATTGGTCGAGTAGCAGAAAACATAAGGGACTGTCAGAGAATACAGGAGGATATAGATAGACTGGAGAGTTGGGCAGAAAAGTGGCAGATAAAGTTCATTCCAGGTAAATGTGAGGTGATGCATTTTGGCAGGTCAAATTCTACAGCGAATTATACAATGAATGGAAGAGCCTTGGGAAAAGTTGATGGTAGCGAGATCTGGGAAAGCAGGTCTATTGTACCCTGAAGGTTGCTGCACAGGTGGTTAGAGTGGTCAAGAAGGCATATAGTATGCTTGCCTTCATTGGACCGGATATTGAGTATAAGAGCTGGCAAGTCATGTTAAAATTGCACAAGACATTGGTTCCACCGCATTTAGAATATTGTGTACAGTTCTGGTCGCCATAATACCAAAAGGATGTGGACTCTTTGGAGAGGGTGCAGAGAAGGTTTACGAGGATGTTGCCTAGTATGAGAGGTGCTAATTATGAAGAGAGGTTGAGTAGGTTAGGTTGATGGTTCACTAGAAAAAAAGGAGTGAGGGGGGACCTGATTGAGGTTTACAAAATCGTGAAGGGCATAGAGAGGCTGGATAGAGACAAGCTTTTTTCCCAGGGTGAAGGATTCAACCAACAAAGGTCATGCTTTCAAGATGAGAGGTGGAAGGTTTAAGTGGAATACACGTGGCAAGTATTTCACACAGAGGGCATTTGGAACGCATTGCCAGCAGAGGGGGTAGTGGCAGGCACGGTAGATTAAGGTAATATGTGTCTAGACAGATGCATGAGTAGGTGGGGAGCAGAGGGATACAAATGTTAAGAATTGACCGACAGGTTTGGACAGTACATTTGGATCGGCTCAGGCTTGAAGGGCCGAAGGGACTGTTCCTAGGCTGTAAATTTTCTTTGTTCTTCTTCTTTGTTCTTTGTATGTGTGCGTGTGTGGGGAGTGTGGGTGTCTGTGTGTGTGTGGGGTGGGGAGGGTGGATGTCTTCGTGGGTGGGAGGGTGGATGTCTGTGTCTTTGTGCGTGTGTCGGTATGTGTGTTTGTCTCTCTGTCTGTCTGTGTGTTTCTGTGCCTGTCTGTCTGTGTGTGTGTTTCTGCGTCTGTGTGTGTGTTTCTGCGTCTGTGTGTGCATTTGTGTGTCTGTGTTGAATGAGTGTGGTGCTGAAAAACCGCAACCATTCAGGCAGAATCCAAGGAGCAGCAGAGTCGAAATGTCGAGCATAATCCCTTCATTAGGAAAGAGGCTTGTGGGCCAAGGTGACTGACGGATAAATGTGAGGGGGTGGTGCTGGGGGCAAGGTAGCTGGAAAGGTGATTATTAAATGAAGGTGAAGGTGATAGGTCGGAGCGTAGGGTGGAGTAGATAGGTGGGAAGGAAGATGAACATGTAGTACAGGTCAAGAAGGAGGTGCCGAGTTGGAGGGTTGGATCTGGAATAAGGTGGGGGGAGGGGAAATGATGAAACTGGTGAAATCTGGCTGTGTGTGTTGTGTGGCAGTTGGCGTGTGTACGTCTCTGTATGTCTGTTTGCATGTCTCTGTGTCTCTCTGCATCTGGGTGTGTGTGTGTGCGTGTGTCTGTGTGGGAGTGGGGTTTCTGTCAGTATCTATGTTTGTGTCTGTGTGCTGCTGTATGTGTATCTGCATGTGTGTCAGTTTCTGTGAGTGTGTATGCATCTGTGTATGTATCTGTGTTTCACTGCGTGTGTGTGTCTACATCTGTGTGTGCCTGTTCCTGTGAGTCTGTGTCTGTGTCTGACACTGTGTATGTGTGTGTGTATGTCTGCATCTGTGTGTGCCTGTTTCTGTGAGTGTGTGTGTGTGCGTGTCAGTGTATGTGTCTGTGTGTGTTTGTGTGTGTGGGTGTCTGTGTGTGTTTGTATGTCTGTGTGTGTGACTGTTTGTGTTTGTGTGTCCGTGTATGTGTGTTTGTGTGTGTGTGCCTGTGTGTGTCTGTGTGTCTGTGTGTGTGTGTGTGTCTGTATTTGCGTGTGTGTCTGTGTCTGTGTACGTGTATGCGTGCATCTGTGTCTCTCTGTGTGTGTGTGTGTATGTGTGTGTGTGTTGATGGTGCTGTGAGCTGCTGCCCTCCCTCTGTCCCTCCCAAACTGGATCCCTGATGATTTTTACCCTCCACTCCCACCTGTTCAGTGGTGTGGGGAGGCCAGCAGAGACTGACAGCAACAGAAAGCTCAGCAGTTCTGACAGCATCTGTGGACAGAAATGAAAGGATTTCTGTCTGTGTCATGTCGGGGCTTTAAGCACTTTATGCACCACAGAGACTGCAGACTCGCCTCACACTGATACACACAGATAAATACACACTAATACCGAGACATAGAGACACTCACTAATGCACAGAAACTAACATAGACATGGACTGTCTGTCAGTATTTCTCTTGCTCCGCGGTGACCTTGTCAATATTTCAATTATTCTGTCTGGTGTGTGTCAATATTTAAATCAGTCCTTAGGGAGTGTGTTAATATTGTACTTGTTCACAATAGTGAGTGAGTCAGTACTTCTGTGTGGAGTGTGACTGTATGACAATTTCAATGTTCGCAGATACCAAAGCTGGAAGAATTATAAAGTGTGTGGCGGAAGTGTGGAACTCTAACAGGACAGTGACACATTGGTGTAGTTTTCAGGTTTATGGCAGATCAGGATCAATGCAGAGCAGTGTGAGATGATGCACCTTGGTAGGATTAACTCGGAAAGTCAATATAAAAAATTCTGGTCCATTATAAAGGGGTGTAAGAGCAGAGGGTGTATATGTGCACATCTTATTGAAGATGTCAGGACAAGTTGGGAGAGTAGTAACTATCACAGATTAGTTTCAGTATCTGAGCTGTTTACAGGGGGAGGAGTAGGAGGGAGCCTCCGTGCTCGCTTCCTGGGAGGTGGTGGTAACGATGTGTTGTAAGCCCACCATCCTGCCCACCGAGACCGTGGGGATTCCATTTGTACCAGCTCGGCACAAAAGGGAGATGGCATCAGGGCCACGGCTTCTAAGTTGTGCCGGGGGGGAGCGGAGCTGCCAGTGGGTTTCATGTGAGAATTTCCCTTCACTGAACAATGCTCCTTACTCGGTCGGTGGGACGTGGATGTTTCAGAATCTCCACATGAGGCATCCCGGTCCTCTCCGGCTCGTACCAGGGTCCTCCACACATTGCGGGGGGGGGGGGGGGGGGGGGGGGGTGGGGGTGGGGGTGGGGGGGGGTGTTGGGAACGGATATCGGGAACTCCATCACCCAGAATATGGTGAGCCTTATCCTGATTGTTGTGGTTCTGTTCGCCGAGCTGGGAATTTGTGTTGCTCCTGATAGAGCGGGGAAGATTATTGATGCTTGTTCTTTATTACTGGACATTTCTTCACACTGCAGATACTGCACTGAGCTGGGTGGTGAGCTCAGACCATGCTCACACCAATATCCTGTTCACCCATCATTCCTGGGAACATTGGCTCATGGTGCAAGTTACGGTAGAAATTTCTTCATTTCAGCATTCTGGAACCATGCACACATCCTTCCATGACACTGTCTCTCAATCTCGCTCACTCTGTCTATTCCCCAAACCCCTCCCATTTGTTGATACTTTAACTGATTTCCCCGCCATCTCTCTCTGGCAGTGATGTTCATACCCACAGCACCCCCATGTCATGGCACAAGGGAGATATGGAGCTGTAATTGGATGGGAGCTGCACATCCTGTCACTTCCAGCATGGGCTGCAAGTTTCCCCTCACTGAGCAGTAATCTCACACAGTGTTACTGAGCAATGTACTAGGGTGATGGACACAATTCCGCACCCTGGTCACATATCTTATCTGAGTTTATAGATCAATGCACTGCTATAATGTGCACAGTGTTCCGCTTTGGACCGATTGCAGGGTGGTGTTCAGCAGTACACTAGCCTGGTCTGCGCAGTGCTACATGCTGAACTGATATCTCCTCTAGGTTTATAGTGTCTGGTCTGGTTCTGTGAGGTGGATTGAGAATGTGATATAACTGATCCTTTCAGTTGATATGGCAATGCCTTTATTTTTGTTCGCAATCATGTGATTGGACCCTCCAAATTCTGACTCCGCCAGCCAGTCCCACTCTTCAGTCTAACTCCATATTTCAGCAACGTGTTGTCCCGTGAGTAATTGTCCAGTTTCAATATGAATAACTATTCTGTCTATTTCCCTGGCCTGTGGCCTTGCTCATCCTGGAGCATCAGAATTCACCGCAATAAACCTCAGTAAGTCACTCGTCAGAACCAACGCTCCAGAGAAGGTAGCCCCAGCCCATTCATACTCTCCATGTGGCTCAACATCACTCGCCACCACCACCCTGCACAACACTGTCAATATACTTTGAAATCTTTTCTGCATGCTTTCAAGTTTAACAAAATCTTTCCTGTAGCAGTGTGAACAGAATTAAAGGCAGTATTACAGAAGTGACTAAAACTAGCGAAAGTGAGTATTGCAGATGCGAGAGATTAAAATCGAGAGTGTGAAACGTCGAAGTTTCCAGCTCCACGAATGCTGCCTGACCCGCTGTGTTTTTCCTGCACCACTCTTTGAACCCAGTATATATCCGAGATGGTCTCCTTCTTCAAAAACAGCAATTTACCCTCCCGCATGGTCGACGATGCCATCCACTGCATCTCATCCACTTCCCACACCTCCGCCTTCGAATCCCACCCCTCCAATCTCAACAGGAAAAGAACACCTGGTTCCTTACCTTCCATCCCACCAAACCTCCAGATACAACGCATTATCCTCCCCCATTTGCGCCACCTACAAACAGACCCCACTACCATGGCCATATTTCGCTTCCCACCCTGATCTGCTTTCCATAAAGAACATTCCCAGCGTGACTCCTTTGTCAGGTCCACACCACCGACCAACCCAGCCTTCACTCCTGGCACCTTCCACTGCCACCGCACGAATTGGAAAACCAGGCCCGTAACCTTTGTTCGAGACCCCAAACGATCCTTCCACATCCTTCAGAGTTTACCTGCACTTACACAAGTCACCTACAGTATCCGTTGCTCCTGTTGTCTCCTCGACATTGGGGAGACAGGATGCCAACGTGTGGAACACTTCAGAGAATATGTCTGGGACACCGGCACCAACAACCCCACCACCCCGTGGCTGAACACTTTAACTCCCCCTCCCATTCCGCCATAGACATTCAGGTCCTGGGCATCCTCCACCACCAAACCTTAACCATCCAATGCCTGGAGGAAGAAATACTGATCTTCTGCCTTGGGACCCTGCAACCACATGGGGTCAATGTGGATTTCACTAGTTTCCTCATTGCCCCTCCCCCCACCTTATCCCAGATCCACCCTTTCAATTCAGCACCGCCCCATGACCTGTCCTACCTGTACATCTTCCTTCTCCCCATCCACTCCACCTTCCTCTCCGACATTTTACCTCCAACCCCAACTTCATCGACCTATCACATTCTCAGCTACCTTCCCCCAGCACCATCCCCTTCCCATTTATCTCTCAGTACCCATGGGCCACAAACCTCATTCCTGATGAAAAGCTTACACAAGAAATGTCGATGCTCCTCCAATGTGCTTGACAGCCTGTGCTTTTCCAGCACCACATTCTCGACTCTGATCTCCAGCATCTGCAATCCTAATTTTGTCCCTTGAGTTAATGCATCCCGTAATTTCCCCACCAGACATCTTAGTTAGCTTGTCTGTTAATTTATCCCTGTCCCTTTCTCCTTTATAAACAGAGTGGGACATATACAGCCCGCAGTGCTCTGGCAATACTCCCACATACAGTGAAAAGGTTTTTATAAATTGCAAGATTTATAGGCCATTCATCAGTAACCGTCATCCATTCCATTCAGATTGTGTAAATATTCCCTTTTATTGTGATGTGAAATGCTATGTAAGGAAAGGGTTAACTGAACTTGTGTGTTTAGTGACTTTGATTAATGTCAGTCACCATGTTTTGTAATTATCCAAGTGGAGAGTTTCCATCTTTTAATGATCAATGGGCTCCATTCAATGTGTTATGCCATAGCATGAGCAGAACCATCACCGACAGCACTAACAGGGATCAGCAGCTCCAGAGAGAAGGGGGTGGAGAGATCATTATCTGAGGACGTTAGACTTGAATGTTACAACAATGGATCATTATCTGAGAACATTAGACTGGAATGTTCCAACAATGGATCAGAATCTGAGAACTTTGGACTGGAACGTTACAACAATGGGCAGGAGTTTATCCTATTATGTTTGGTTTCTTTCTACAAATTAGTGTTGGTTGTCATTGCATTCGCAGATTCATTGTGCTCTTCGCATTATTCAATATTTTTATTATCCTCTCCTGTCTATCGTTGGTGTTCCTGGTAAGTCTCACTGTCCAGGTATGTTTTCCTTAAAACTATTTACGACTGCATTATGGTTCTTTCATTTAGTCTTCACTTCTTGCCACTATTATTGTCCATGTCGAGACTCTGAATCCAGATATTCACTCTGCAGATCACGTCTAACTGCATCAATGAACTTGTTCAATTACTTACTCCCTCCTTGCTTCTGGCAGTGTTACTCATGGGTCTCTATGTTGACCTACTCACTTTCAGATGTGAACCATTGTCTCACTGTCCTTGTTATTTAAATATTGGGAGCGTGGAGGTCATTGTCCTCTATTATGTTCACAAACTCCGTTTCCTTCCTGGGACTCCATCTCATCCCTGGCCAATATTTTTATTCATTCATTTTTGGGACTTGGGTGTCGCTGGCTGGCCAGCATTGATAGCCTCCCTCGATTTGCCCTTGAGAAGGTAGTGGTGAGCTGCCTTCTTGAATCGTTGGAGCCCACTTGCTGTCGGTTGACCCATAATGCTGGTAGGGAGGGAATTCCAGGATTTTGACTCAACGACTGTGAAGAAACAACGGTATATTTCCAAGTTAGAGTAGTGAGTGACTTGGAGGGGAACCTCCAAGTGGTGTTTAAACCAGACGAATCACAACATTGGTCATCCCTTTGGCCATGAGATGATTCCTGACATCATGCCCTGACCATTATTAACTTTAACTATTCACTGTTCCAGAATATACTTCACTGGCATAACCCATCTGTTGTTTAAACCTTGAGCTGTGTAACACAGACTTAATGATGACAACAATCTGCTGCTGACACTCTCGGGTTGAAATCTGCAGAAACAAACCTGAATCGAACTCAGACCAAATTTCCATCCATCTGACATTCCTGTGCACGATGATCTATATCGCTATTGTGTCTGGCAATGCCTTTATTTTACTATTCTCAAGTACTTTAACTCATCTGTCCATGAAACTTCCCTCAGTCCCTCTGTGTGGATTATCCAAATCCCTGCCAGTTGTTCATATTTAACCTGGTTTCCTTTAAGTATAGTTTTCAATACTCTTCATGCTGGACAGATAATCCAGTTTACTGAGCAATGCACTGGCATAGTCTGCACAGCTCCCCATGTTGGTCTGTCATCGTGTCTCATCGTATGTTGTTTGAAGTGTTCCGTGAAACCGATTCAGAATTTGATTAAACAATCCATTTCAGCTGATCCGAAAATACCTTTATTCAATGATCTCGTTCTTGTAATTTTGCTTTCTAAGTGATCAATTCTCCAGTTAGTTCCACTACCCAGTCTTTTTCTCCATATTTCCACAACATGCTCTCAGTTAGTTAATTATCTGTTTCTGTCTTTAATTTGAATCTCTCTATCCCCCTCTATTTCCCTAGCCTTGGGCTTTGACTCTCTAGTGTGTTGAGTGCTGGCATTGTGACGCTCAGAAGCAATGAAATGGTGTGTCTCAGGCTGTTGTTCACTTCCCAGTGTGTGCCATGTAGTGTTCCACGGATGGTGGTTGGGAGGTGGGAAAGAGGTAGGTAGTGTGTGTCAGCTTGTTATTCACTTCCATGTGGTGTTCCATATTGGAAAGGGGTGTGTGTGTATCGGCCGGTTGTTCACTTCCCAGTGTGTCCCATGTGGTGCTCCATGTTGGATAGGGGTGACAGCAACTTTGACTCATGTCTTTGAAAGATGGTATGTGCCTGCCCACTGAACATCTGACGTCTGTATTTGTCCCTTTGAGCTGATTGTGTGGTCAGTAACACGAGGAATCCCCTTGAGTATTATTGTAAAAACCAGGTGTCTAACATCTCTGACAATGCTCTCAATTTTAAAAAAAGTTTATTTTCTCCTTTTCTTTAAAGAGAGATCTTAAAGGCCGAACTTCCAACTGCAAACGGCTGAAGTAAATAACTTAGGAGGCTTTTAGGGTGTTTTTTTTTTAATAAATAGTGATAACAATGGCCAGCTCTCACAGACCTGACTTTCTAGGTTTGCTGAGCTGTTACAATCACCAGGTGCCTGGGGTGGGAGAAGGGTTGGATGCTTCAGTAAATGATCCCTAGCTGTATTCTCTCTGAAATCTGTCTTGATGCTGTTTCCTCCTGGATTGGATGCGTCTTTTTGCCAAGGGACGAGTTTATGGGATGTTAGTACATTGGAACTCTTCATTAGTGGAAAGTACTGTATCTAATAGTCTGTTAAGATTTCCAATAGTTAAGTTATTCTAAACTTCGCTTCTTTTTGTATGTATTTTTATTATGGTGTTTAAATAAATTGTGTTTTGGTTAAGGTTGAGTGGTTTGACCAGCCGCATCACATTTGGAGCACCCATTTCACAACTACCTTTACTAAAAGGTAGTGGGGCGACTGCACCAGGGACCCAGGTTCAATTCCCACTGATGACTGTGTGGAGTTTGCACATTCTCTCTGTATCTGCGTGGGTTTCCTCTGGGTTCTGTGGTTTCCTCCCACAATCCAACGATATGCAGGTCAGGTGAATTGGCCATGCTAAATTGCCCATAGTGTTAGGTGTATTAGGCAGGGGTAAATATGGGGTAGGGGAGAGGGGCTGGGTGGTTACGTCTTCGGTGGGTCAGTGTGGACTTGTTGGGATGTATGGCCTGTTCCATACTGGTGGGAATCTAACCTAAGACAAGGTTGGCGTCCAGGCCACCATGTTAATGTATTTTAAGGCAGTCTGGTCTGTTCCACAGCAAAGTGGGAACACTTGTCCAGTTCAAAATCGATAATTCCAAATTGGGTTCAGGATTAGAATCCCTACAGAGTGGAAGCAGGCCATTTGGCCAAACAAGTTCACACCAACCCTCCGAAGAGTAAATTACACAGATGCATTCCCGACCCCTATTACTCCATATTTACCCCTGACTAGTACAAATAACCTACACATCACTGAACGTTACGGGCAATTTAACATGGCCATTTCGCCTAAACTACATATATTTGTACTGTGGGAGCAAACTGGAGCACCTGGAGAAAACCCACGTAGGGACGGGGAGAATGTGCACAGGGAGATTGTTGGGCTCAAAGGCAGCATTTTGTAGTTGTTAGTATCTTCTGTTGTGGGTGCTGAATTCGATTGGTTTGTCCAATGTTTTGTGTAGTAATGGCTATTTCTGTCACTAAGAGTTCTCTGGGTGAGGACAAAGTGAAGTTGGAGATTTTACAAAAGGTGAGCAAGGCAAAGCGTTTAGGATTGGCAGGCAAGCTGGAGTTGGGTTTGTGTTTGTCTGTGAGAAAAGAAGATAATTACAGCTGTAGCTTGACATTTACATTTTTGCGGAAAAAAACATCAGAATCTTTGGAAATGGCTAGAATTCATTTGCAGATGGAGCAGCTTGGACACAAAAAGGAATTGAGACAGTTTGAAATATGATTTAAAGTAGAATTAAAACAAGAGGAAGAAGAAAGACAGAAAAAGAATGAAGAAAAACAGAAAGAGAGAGAGTTTCAACTTCAAACGTTAGCAACTTGAGAGGAAAGTCGACATAGCAGGGTGGAGATGAAGGGAGATGGTAGGCTGGATGAGGAGGATAGTGAGGATGAACAACTCTATGGTAGACAAAGGCCTGAGGGGGATCTGTTTAAATATGTACAGGCATTGTCTAAATTTGATGAAAAGGATGTAGAAGTCTTTTTAATTTCATTTGAGAAAGTGGCTAAACGGATGCACTGACCACTGACCAAGTGGGTTAGTTAATCCAAACAAAGCTGGTCGGTATTACGAGTGAGGTATTTGTATCCCTTTTGGAAGAGGTATCTGGAGAGTATGAGAAGGTGAAGAAAGACATTTGAAGTGCATATGAACTTGTGCCAGAAGCCCACTGAGAGTGATTTAGAATGTAAAATGTTAAACGTACATTGAGTTTGAAAGGATTAACCAAAGTAATTTTGAAAGGTGAGTCAGGGTATTAAAAACAGAGCAACCTATGACACTCTTGGACAGATTCATACTTTGGACGAGTTCAAAAACTCACTTCCTGCAGTCGTGAGAACGCGTGGGGAACAGCGGAGAGTTGAAATGGCACGATTCGAATCTGAAATGGCTGATGATCATCAGTTGGTCCATAAATCAAAGTTTGGCTTTTGGGAGGGCTTGAGGAGAATGTGCAAGATCTTAAAATATATACCTGTGTGTAAGATTTAGTGGCATAGGCCAGGATTAGCGGGTAAAGAGGTTACAGCATTAAGACGTACAGGAAGATGTTAATCATTTAAGCTGAGACATGAGGAGCTATGTCATTGAGAAGGACTATGTTAGAGATGAGAAGTGCTCCATTATGTAAATTTGTTTGGAGTATCCGGTGACGCCATCAATTGTAAAATATTTCACAATTGGGAAGGAGGCCTTGAGCTTGGTGTTGATATTAAAACATTTCAGCATCTAAGTTGCCAATACCGTGTCAAGACAAATATATATACTGATCATAACGCCTGAACGATTTTGGACAAATTTAGGGAGAATACTTCCAGTCCGTTCAGACAGAGGTTATTATTGTTGCCATTCAATTTGGAAGTTATATAGGTGACCGGACGAGAACCTGTACTTGCTGACAAGTTGTCGAAACTTAGATGAAGAAAAACAGAGGCGTTCAGTCGCAGAAGTAAACTGACTGAAATAGAATAGAGTTGTGAATGTCAGCACACTTAGTGTCAATGTAATATATATGTATTGCAGTCTACTGGAACAATAAGAATAAAGGGTTTAAATGAGGCCATCTTTGTATATTGATGGTTTTTTTTACACTTTAAAAAGGTTATTTTCTCTTGTGTTTTTTTTTGAAGAGAGGTCTTTAAGGCAGAGATGCCGAACTGTCACCTGAAAACAGCTTAAGTAAATAACTGAGAAGGCATTTAGGTTTTCTTAAAGCGTTGGGAACAATGGAAGGGTAGTGGCCAGGTTTTCTCATTTTGTTTTTGCTGCAGCATTCAGAAGCTGCTTGGGATCTCAGATAGGTTGGAAGTTTCAGTGCATGATCCCCAGCTGCTATTCTCTCTGAGAACTCACTTAAAGTTGCTTCCTCCTGGATTGGAGAACTGCACATAAGATTCTGTGTTTGAATTTACCTTTTTGCCAAGGGGTGTGTTTTGGGATGTTCCTGTATTAGCGCAATTAATTAGTAGAAGACACTGTATCTAATGGTAACATCGGTATTCCAGTAGAGAAGCTATCCCAAATTGTTCTTCTCTTTGATTGTGTCTTAATTGGAGAGTTTGAATGGATTACATTTTGTTTTACATTGAGTGTGTTGACCAATTGCAACACATCTGGAACACGCAGTTAACATCTACATTTAAAATAAGGAAAAGTTAGGGTCTAGGCTGCCTGCTTAAAATATTTTGACGGGGTCTGGTCAGGTCCATAACTCTTGTAGCTGAGGGGCTTCTGATTGTCTCCTGCTATTGCAAAGTTAGTGGAGGTGCTGGGGATGGTTTTCTGGAGGTTGTGCTGTGAGCTTCCTCAGACATTCATGGAGATCTGAGGATTTGGTGACCCAAATCTGGATGGAGCATGGGGACTGTAGTTACAGCATCTGGGTCTTGAACATGAACACCAAATGGAGCAGAGGCTGCAGAAAGGGGTGCTCTGAAACCACGGAGTGAGTGTGTCTGGGGAAAGGGATCTGCTGGGTCCACCCCGGGTTTTCCAGACACAGCTTCTCAAGCTGCACTTAACCCTGAAGAAGAGTATGAGGGGACCCTGACTGAACAAGGAGTTGGTCACAGAGCGGTGTCAACTCCTTGAACACGATCTGCAGCTTCACACCAGGGGGAGGACTGAGCTGCCAGTGACTGGTAGGGTCACTGTTTCATTCAGCTTCTATGATCAGGAAATTTCCAGGCCGGAGTGAGTGACATATGCATCGTCTCCCGGCACCACGGTGGCACAGTGGTTAGCACTGCTGCCTCACAGCACGAGAGACACGGGTTCAATTCCCGCCTGTGTGGAGTTTGCACATTCTCCCCCTGTATGCGTGGGGTCACTCCGTGTGCTTCAGTTTCCTCCCACAGTCCAAAAATGTGCAGGTTAGGTGAATTGGTCATGCTAAATTCACCTAATTTCACCTGTGGGCGCAGCTTAATACGTGGCTGCGCAGCTGGTGTAGGAGGGATGGCTTCAGATATGTAGATAATTGGGATGCCTTCTGGGGAAGGTGGGACCTGTACAAGAAGGACGGGTTGCATCTTAACTGGAAGGGGACCAATGTCCTGAGTGGAAGGATTGCTCGCGTAGTTCGAGAGGGTATAAACTAGTATGGCAGGGGGGTGGGAACCTGAGCTGTATACCGGAGGTGAGAGTTGATGCAGATGAGGCAATAGCAAGAGGTAGACCAGCTAGTGGGAAGGATTTTTCTGGCAAGGAACCAAGGTATCAGTTAAAGTGTGTTTGCTTTAACGCAAGGAGTATCAGGAATAAAAGTGATGAACTTAGGGCATGGATCAGTACCTGGTGATGTTGTGGCCATAGCAGAGACATGGGTTTCTCAGGGCAGGAATGGTTGCTGGATGTTCCAGGGTTTAGAGCATTTAAAAAGAATAGGGAGGGGGAAAAATAGGAGGGGGTGTTGCACTAGTAATCAGAGAGAGTATCAGACTACAGACCCTTCCATTGTCGAGGAAGATCTGCCTGCCGAGTCAGTATGGGTGGAAATTAGGAGCAGCAAGGGAGCAGTCACCTCTTTAGGGGTTTACTACAGGCCCCCCAATAGCAGCAGGGAGATGGAAGAAAGCATAGCTCGGCAGATTTTGGAAAAGTGTGGACGTAGTAGGGTTGTTGTAATGGGTGACTTTAACTTTCCCAGAATTGATTGGAACCTCCTTCGAGCAGAAGATTTGAATGGAGCTGTTTTTGTAAGGTGTGTTCAGGAGGGTTTACTAACAGTACGTTGACAGGCCGATGAGGGGAGAGGCCATTCTAGACTTAGTGCTCGGAAACGAGCAAGGGCAGGTATAAGATCTTGTGATGGGAGAGCATTTTGGTGATAGTGACCACAACTGCCTCACATTCTACATAGCTATGGAGAAGGAAATGATTAGGCAAAATGGGAGGATATTTAATTGGGGAAGAGGAAACTATGATGCGATTAGACATGAGTTAGGAAGCATGGATTGGAGAAATTGTTCCATGGTAAAGGCACTATAGACATGTGCAGACTGTTTAAGGAACAGTTGTTGCAAGTGATGAATAAATATGTCCCTCTGAGACAGGCAAGAAGGGGCAAGATAAAGGAACATTGGATGACGAGAGTGGTGGAGCTTCTCTTCAAAAGGAAAAGGGTAGCTTACATAAGGTGGAGGAAGCTAGGGTCAAGCTCAGCTCTACAGAATTACAGGCAGGCGAGGAAGGAGCTTAAAAATGGTCTGAGGAGAGCCAGGAGGGGGTACAAGAAAGACTTGGCAGAACGGATTCGGGAGAAAACAGAGGCATTTTACACTATGTGAGGAATAAGAGAATGGTCAAAGAAAGAGTTGGGCCGATCAGGGATAGCATAGGGAATTTGTGTGTGGAGTCTGAGGAGGTCGGGGAAGCCCTAAATGAGTTTTTTGCTTCTGTCTTTACGAAAGTAACGAACTTTGTAGTGAATGAAACCTTTGAAGAGCAGGTGTGCATCCTGAAATGGATAGAGATAGAGGAAGCTGATGTGCTGAAAATTTTGTCAAACATTAAGATTGACAAGTCGTCAGGCCCGGAACAGATTTGTCCTCGGCTGCTTTGGGAAACAAGAAATGCAATTGCTTCGCCACTTGCGAAGATCTTTGCATCCTCGCTCTCCACTGGAGTCGTACCTAAGGATTGGAGAGAGGCAAATGTAATTCCTCTCTTCAAGAAAGGAAATAGGGAAATCCCCGGCAATTACAGACCAGTAAGTCTCACGTCTGTCGTTTGCAAGGTGTTAGAAAGGATTCTGAGGGTTAGGATTTATGACCATCTGGAAGAGGAGAAAGTGAGGGCTACAGATGCTGGAGATCAGAGCAGAAAATGTGTTGCTGGAAAAGCGCAGCAGGTCAGGCAGCATCCAAGGAACAGAAGAATCGACGTTTCGGGCATTCCTGAAGAAGGGCTTATGCCCGAAACGTCGATTCTCCTGTTCCTTGGATGCTGCCTGACCTGCTGCGCTTTTCCAGCAACACATTTTCAGACCATCTGGAAGAGCATGGCTTGATTAAATGCAGTCAACACGGCTTTGTGAGGGGCAGGTCATGCTTCACAAACCTTATCGAGTTCTTTGAGGATGTGACTAGAAAAGTTGATGAGGGTCGAGCTGTGGATGTAGTGTATATGGACTTCGGCAAGGCATTTGATAAAGTTCCCCATGGTAGGCTCATTCAGAAGGTCAGGGGGAATGGGATTCAGTGGAACATAGCTGTCTGGATACAGAATTGGCTGGCCAACAGAAGAAAGCGAGTGGTGGTAGAAGGAAAATATTCTGCCTGGAAGTCTGTGGTGAGTGGTGTTCCACAGGGCTCTGTCCTTAGGCCTCTTTTGTTAATGACTTGGATGAGGGGATTGAAGGATGGGTCAGCAAATTTTCAGATGACACAAAGGTTGGAGGTGTCGTTGATAGTATAGAGGATTGGTGTAGGCTGCAGCGGGACATTGACAAGATGCAGAGATGGGCTGAGAGGTGGCAGATGGAATTCAACCTGGATAAATGCGAGGTGATGCATTTTGGAAGGTCGAATTTGAAAGCTGAGTACAGGATTAAGGATAGGATTCTTGGCAGTGTGGAGGAACAGAGGGATCTTGACGTGCAGGTACATAGATCCCTTAAAATGGCCACCCAAGTGGATAGGGTTGTTAAGAAAGCATATGGTGTTTTGGCTTTAATTAACAGGGGTATTGAGTTTAAGAGTCGTGAGATCTTGTTGCAGCTCTATAAAACTTTGGTTAGACTGCACTTGGAATACTGCGTCCAGTTCTGGTCGCCATATTATAAGAAAGATGTGGATGCTTTGGAGAGGGTTCAGAGGAGGTTTACCAGGATGCTGCCTGGACTGGAGGGCTTATCTTATGAAGAAAGGTTGACTGAGCTCGGACGTTTTTCATTGGGAAAAAGGAGGAACAGAGGGTACCTAATTGAGGTATACAAGTTAATGAGAGGCATAGATAGAGTCGATAGCCAGAGACTATTTCCCATGGCAGAAATGACAAGCACGAGGGGTCATAGTTTTAAGCCGGTCTAGAGGGGATGTCAGAGGCGTGTTCTTTACACAGAGAGTTGTGAGAGCATAGAATGTGTTTCCAGCAGCAGTTGTGGAGGCAGCGTCATTGGGGACATTTAAGAGACTCCTGGACATACACATGGTCACAGAGATTTGAGGGTGCAGTCATGAGGATCAGTGGGCTGAAGGGCCTGTTCTGTGCTGTACTGTTCTATGTTCTATGTTCTATCTATGTTCTAAATTGCCCGTAGTGCTAGGTGAAGGGGTAAATGTAGGGGACTGGGTCTGGGTGGGTTGCTCTTCGGCGGGTCGGTGTGGACTTGTTGGGCCGAAGGGCCTGTTTCCACACTGTAAGTAATCTAATCTCAACATCAATGCCACCATTTGGTGACGGAGGATATATATTGTGGATGAGGTGAATGTTTTCTCTCTGAGCAGAGAGCTGCCAGGTGTATCAATGCTTTCTCAGTATAGCAGGATTCCCGATGATGTACATGGCTCTGTGGGCTCCCCAAGATAATGAGGAGATCTAGAGGAAATGAAGAAACTCTCACTCCATTAATGTTACAGTGTGCCCATGCGCAGGGCATCCTGTTGGTGAATACTCACTGTCCTGGCAGGTGCCACTGCATCTTCATTCAGAAGCAATAAACCATTCCCATCGTCTTTGGGTCTCCATTCGGAAAGAAAGGATAGTCTCTCGGCCCTTGATACACGGCTCTAAACATCCTCCCCCTCACCACTCCCCACCGCCAACCAACCACATCAAAATATCCCGTGTGTACTGAGAGCAATAGGACCATTGGGAATGTCAGGGAGCAGACCATCAGGGAGATGGAGCAACACTTCCCATGTCTGAATGGGTTAGAGTAAACCCTCCAGAACACACTGTATCATTATGTTCAGTAACCCTCTCCATTTCAGTAACATACTGCCTTCCATTCTTCCAGAAAAAGCTGGCAGGTTATACATTCCGTTATATTCCACATGGGAAAGTATTATTCATTGACTTTACCTGTCCATATCAATTTGCAGACTCTCCACATTCTCTTGATAATTTAATGTCTTGCTTACCTGAGTGTCGTCACTAAACTTAGTAGCAGAACGTCAGTATAACCGTCCTGATTACTGATATCGATTGTAAACAGTTGAGGACGCAGCACTGGTCAGTATGTGACTCCACTGGTTACGTTCTGTCAAACTGATTAAGACTGATTTAACCAGAATGCCTGCTTTCTGATAGATAACCATTTCCCCGCCCCCCCCCCCACCCCCCCACCCCCCCCCCCCCCCCCCCACCCCCGCCACACCGTTCCTGTGGAGCACAGTCGAAGGTCTGAATAAGAAAAATGAACTATCCAGCCCCTCAAGCCTGTTCCGCCATTGAATACAATCATGGTTGATGTCATCGCCGGCTCAGTTCCATTTCCCTGCCTGCTCTCCATATCCCTTCATTTACTCAACGTCCCAGCATCCCCTGCACACTGGGACAGTGAACTACACAGATTCACAACCCTTTGAGAGAAGTAAGTTCTCCTCACTCCTGTTTTAAATATGCTCTGCTTAATCCTAAAACTATGATCTCTTGTTCTAGTTTGCCCCAGATGAGGAAATATCCACTCCACACCAACATTGTCAATCACCTTTAACATCCTTCAGGCCTCAATGAGGTCTCCTCTCATTCTTCTAAACCTAGAGTGCATCGGCCTGAACTGCTCGAACTTGCTTCAAAAGACAAATTCATCTATGGAATCAATCTAATGAACTTGTTCTGAACTGCCTTTGTTGAAACAACATCACTCCTGCAGTCAGGACAACAAACCTGAAAACAGTACGTCAATTACCGTCTCACTAATACTGTGCAGAGTTGCAGTAATTCTTCCCTCTATTTATACTCCATACTTTTATAAGTAAATGCTGAAAATGCACTTGCTTTTCCCATTCCCTGCTGTACCTGCATGTGAGTTTTCTGCGGTCTGCACAAGGACACCCAGATTCCTCTGCAAGTAAGCACTTTGAAGTTGTTGTCCATTTCCATAAGATGTTGGATTCCTCTGGGGAATATCCATGTTAAGCTTTTGCTTCCAAATGTTGGCACATTCATCTAAACTGTTCATGCCCATTTGTAAATGTTCTACATCTTCATTACATCAACCTACTTTTCCACTTGTTTTAGTGTCAGCTGAAAATGTGGCTGTGGATGGTAAATTGTCAGGTCATGCGGTCTGAACTCTATGGAACCCCAAAAGTTGCCAACCACTAACGAAACATCTGTTCTATCTCTCTGCATTTTGTTGGCTCACCAGCCCACTATCCAGGCGAATAACTTCCTCCCAAACCCATGACCTCTTATTTTACAGCTTAATATTTTGTGCAGCGTTTAATCAATGCCTTTTCAAAGTCCAGGTCCTTTACTCCTCCAGGATACCTATTGTCTAACTTTGCATGTCACATCTTTAAAGAATTCGAGCAAACAAATGCTTAAAAAATGCTGATTCTGATGTATTCTGGTTTTACTTTGCAAATCCGCTGTTGTTAATTAATTAATAATGGAGTCTCACAATTTCCCTTAATTCCCAACAGTTTGTTCACAACCTTTTATTGACAAATGAAGATGATTATCCTAATTCCTAACTTTTCTGTACCCTCTACATTCCCTTTCCCGTGTTCCTCTGAAACAGGTACAAATCTTTAAAAGATCTGCTCCAATTGCTGTGTAATAGACATGAGTGTCTGAATGGATTCGCTCAGTTCCTGGTTTGTACGTTCAACGGGCTGAATGTCCCCATGGTGTTCCTACATTATAGTCTCGATGGACGGAATGTCCTGATTTACAGATTCAAAATCTGCTTCTTCTCTTCCTGATAATACGTCAGAAGCCTGAGGGATTATGGAATTTTCCTGTTGCTGTGCAATATTTTGAGGGGCTGAAAGGTCACTTCATATTATCCTTCACAACAGGCTCGAGATACTGAACAATCACCTCCTGCATCCCTGAAATGGGATCGAAGGAGTGATTTGTCTTCTTCTGTTCCCATACAACAGACACACGGGTGAATTACCTCCACCTTTCCGTAATAAGTCTCAAATAATTTTATCTCCTTCTTTAATTCTCGTGCTGAATGGCCTCCTGTTATTCTAGTGTACCCAACTCTTCCAGTTCCTGTGTTAGCGAATTGAGGAGGCTGAATGGACTGATCCTGTTGCTGCATAACAGGATACTGGCGCCTCATGGCCTACTCTGCGTGTAGTGTTATAGACTCGAGGAGCTGATTGGCCTCCTCCTGTAACTGTATATCAGGATTCAGGGGCTGAATAACCTTTTCCTGTTCTGGTGTAACAGGTTCGAAGTCCTGAATACCCTTCTGCTGTTCCTGTGTTACAGGCTGGAGAAATGGAATTGGCTGTGTAATTGGCTTCTGTTGCTGACTCTTAGCGGTGTTATATGTAAAAATAAGGTCACTTTTCATTCTTGTAAACTCTCATGCGTATTGGATCAACCTGATAATCCTTTCCATGTAAGTTAACCGCTTCATTGCAGGAATCAGTTGAAGGAACCATTTCTGATCTGCTTCCAATATAGCAATATCCTTTCTTCAGTGAGGAGACTAAAGCTGTGGACACTACTCCAGACGTGATCTGATTATGATCCTGTTCAGCATCAGCAACACGTTACCAGCCTGCTGTAAGGTTCCCAGCCAGGTTAGAGCACGCTCAGCTGTCTGGGGGAATGCATAACATTGTTGAAAGATCATTGTCCTTCTCTACTCCACCAGCATAACGGGAGATCTGGTGAAAATGTCATAATAACACTTGAGAAGAATGAATAACGTGACGAGATTATCTCAATGTCCAAATAGGCTTCACCAAATATCTCACCTGAATCTACCATTAATCTTCCAAGAGGCCACATCGCTCAGATTCCACAGAATCTATTAAGGTGAAGCTTAGAAACAACAAGGAGAAGCAAAGATTGATGGAAGTCATATGTCAAAGTGAAAGTTGCAATACAAATGTTGGGTATGATATAAAACAGGAAATTAGATATCCAGGTTTGTGGGTACCGCAGTAATAATGAACAGTTTCAAGCTACATCTAAACTGTGGTAACCCACGTGAATAATAATGCTGGGAAAATGGATTTCATTAGCGAATTTGAGATGTTTCCTTTAACAGTATGTTGAGTACTGAGGTAGAGGTGAGGCTGTTTTGAAAATGATATTATGTGATCAGAAGAGCTAATTGAAAACCCTGCTGAAAAGGAGATTTCGGGAATAGTATTTATAATATATTGAATTTTATATGACGTCTGAAAGCAAACCAGTTATTTTTGAAACTGTGGTTATAAACCTGAGTATGCAATTCACGAAAGTATGAGGCTAAAATTAGATTCAGTGAATTGGAGAAGTACATGAAAAAGATTTACTGGAAGACAGGCAATGGTTGTTGTTTAAATAAACACCTAAAAATGTACAATATACACATGTCCACCACAGTTCAAACAGAAAAGGCGTAAGGTGTCTTAACTAGTTAACAAAATAAATTAAAGATTGCATTAGATCAAAGGAAGCAGCTCAGGAAATTGTCAGACATTGTTGTAAGCCTTGGATTCAGAAACATTTGAGGACCAATGAACTGATACTGAAATAATAATAAAAAAAGAATGCAAACTAAAAAGAAACATTGGGATGACTAAACGCTTCTCTCGATACTTGATGGGAAAGTGAAGGCAAGGACACGTGTGGAATGGGGAATATCCACACATGATAGTTTCTTGCAGAGAACTTGGAAATTACAGAGAAACTAAACAGTTACTTTTATGCCAACATTATTAGAGGCAAGATTAACTGATGGTGAAATTCAGTTTGTGACCTCCGGTGATTGCCAAAATGAAATGAGATCGCAGTGAAGCTTAGAAAGTTCACACAGAGAGACGGACTGACAGGGGCATGGAGAAGTGCTGCCAGGCAAGGTTAGGGAGAATCCCAAAATATTCTCCACGTATATCAATCGAAACAGAATAACCAGGACTCAACTAGGGCCCATTAGAGATCAAGGGAGCACTCTGTGTGCGAAGCTAGAGATCATTGATCGATTGTTACATGAAAGCTCCATATCTGTTTTACTTGAAGAAGGACGATGCAGGTACAGAATTCAAGAAGATGGATTGGGAAGCTCTTGAACTGACTGATATAAGATGTGAGCAGGGATTGGAGGCTTTGGCTGGTATAAAATTGGACTGATTGCCAGGTCTGGATAAGTTGCTTTACAAGCTGCTGTTAGAGACAAAGGAGAAAAGGCGCTGACCCAAATCTTTAAGTCGAATCTGGCCACAGGGAAGTTGGAGTTGCCAGATGACTGGAGAACAACGAATATGGTCCCACTTTACAGAAAGGATGGTGGAAAAGCGTGACTGTTAACCAGTCAGTATTAGATCCGTGTTAGGGCAAGTACTAGAGTAAATAAGAAAGGAGAAAATTTATCTCTATTTGCAGAGGCAAGGTTTGATCAGTGGGAGTCAGCATGACATCATAGGAGGGAAGTCATACCAAGTGAATATTATTGTCTGTTTTCGAGCATGTTGTTCTTATGGTTTTTCAGCAAGACCTTTGACAGAGCCCCATATGTGGAAATGATCAAAAAAAGTCATGCTATCAAGGGTAACTTAGTGAGTTACATCAAACATCGCCTCAGGCGACTGACTGTGTGGAGTTTGCACGTTCTCCCCGTGTTTGCGTGGGTTTCCTCCGGGTGCTCCGGTTTCCTCACACAGTCCAAGGATGTGCAGGTCAGGTGAATTGGCCATGCTAAATTGCCTGTAGTGCTGGGCAAGGCGTAAATATAGGGGTATGGGTGGGTTGCGCTTCGGCGGGTCGGTGTGGACTTGTTGGGCCGAAGGGCCTGTTTCCACACTGTAATGTAAACTAATCATTGTCTTATTCGCAGAAGACGGAGGGTGGTGGAGGAAGGCTGTTTGTGTGACTGGAGACCAGTGTCTCCTGATGTACCACAGGGATCAGTGCAGTGTATCGTATTATTTGTGGTATTCATAAATGTGAATGTGTTAGCGGGGGGGGGGGGTAGGGAGTGTGCTAATTAAGTTTTTATTTGACACAAATATTGGCCGGGTGGTTGGTAGTGAGGAGGAAGGCCTTATGTTACAGCAAGCTACAGATGGAATGGTCAGATAATCAGATGGAATGTAACCCTGATAAACATGTGGTGATGCACTTTGGAAGAAGGAACCAAAAATGGGGGTATACAATGAATGGCAGCACACTAAGAAGCTGAGAGGGTGTTCCTCCACAGATCCCTGAATGTAACGGCACAGGGTAATAGTTTAGTGAAAAAATGAGGACTGCAGATGTTTGAGATCAGAATCAAGAAGTGTCGTTCTTGTAAAGCACAGTCGGTCAAACAGCATGCAAGGAGCAGGAGAATCGATGTTTTGATCATAAGCTTTTTATCAGGATTGGTGGCCACATTCCTGATGAAAAGCATATTCTCAAAAAGTCGACTCTCCTGCTTCTCGGATGCTGGCTGATCTGCTGTAGCTTTTCCAGCCATATACTTTTTGACTGAGGTTAATAAGTTAGTTAATAAGGCAGAGGGAACCGGAGGCAGAGCCTTCATTCACCGAGGTATAGATTGTCAGAGCTATACAAGTCTATGGTTAGGCCATGTTGGAACACTGTGCGTAGTTCTGGGAGCCATATTGCAGGAAGGATGTGATTGTAGTGGAGGGGTTGCAGAGGAGATTCACCGGGATGCTCCCTGGTATGGAGCATATCAACTATGGAGAGAGGCTGGATAAGCTCGGGTTGTTTACTTTGGAGCAGAGAAGGCTGAGGTGATTAACAAGGATAAGATTATGAGGGGGATTTCCAGAGAGATTTTTGCTGAAGTCCCAAACCCAGTGGGCAAAATCAAATCTAATGGGATTGTGGCAAATATTTGGACATGGTTACAGCATGGGACAGCTGGCAGGAAAGAGTGAGTAAAAGTTTTTGATTTTGATTTTATGACCAGGTGTATTTTCCAGGATAAATACAATAAAATACAGTGAAATGCTTTCACTTGTTGCCACAAAGTGGTGCCATTTTGAATAATTGAAGACAGTGGAATAAATAGAGGATACAGCCTGAAGAGAGGTTATGGGTTGTGAGACAGCTCCTCATCATCTACAACCCTTGCAACCTAACCCCTTCATGACAGCTTCATCCTCATCTCCACCAGACCCCAGCAACATCGAAGTTTCTGATCCTTAGGCACCATCTTTGCCACTGGGCAGATATTCCTCCATCACCAGATCATTGTCTCCTCTGCCAGGCCATTCCAATGTCAGAGACATGTCTCTTACTGCTGGGCCCACCTCATCGATGTTACCATCATGGCCTTCCACTATCCGCTTCACCACAACCAGTGCAGAACCCAAACAACAACATGTCTCCAATCTTCAGGCATGACCTTTTATTGCGGGGCCCTATCTCACTCACGTTGACGCTGTTGATGTTGCAGTTGCCAATTCCAAGTCATGTGCTTGCTCCGGAAAAGAAAGTAAGGACTCACTCTCCTCCGCATTGGCCTTAGCTTGAGTTCCAAACGCTGGGTCCAGCTTTTGGTCAGTAAATTACAAAAATAAAAGTGGAGGAGAAAATATGAAAAAGAAAGCAGGTCAGCAAAGGAGCACTTGGACCGGAAAAACAGGAATAAAAGGATACTTTTATTGGACATGAAGGCTCGTGGAGTATCTCAGGATTATGTCCTTGGGTCTCAGCTATTCGCAAACACCTCAAACATTTGGTTGACGGAATCAATTGCAATATATCTCAGTCTGCTGTAGGAGAAATGCATTGAGGAGATTCACAGCCATGGTGAGAAAGTGGGAGGCTCACTGTGTTGAATCACCTACTCCTTTCCAAAAGTTTCTATGTCGTCTGTGGATAAGCACTGTCAATGTTGTCACAACCTCTCGGATGTTAGGAAGGAGGTTTCTGCAATGTTGACAGGCCTGTATTTCCCTTTTCTAATGCAGAACCTGATGCCGGGTGTTCTGACTGGTTTTATCCTTTAAGACTTCGGAGCAGTTTGATAAAATTGAGTGTGTTGTTTGGCCATTTCAGAGACCATTGAAGAGTATATTGCATGTCTGTGTGTCTGGAGTCACTTTTAGGCCAGACCAGGAAAACACGGGAGATTCACTTCCTGAAAGCACATTGGGAAAGCAAATGGGTGTTTATAATTGACATTGGCTTCAAGGTCATTATTACTGACTCAAGATTTTAGATCTCGATATTTTATTAATTGTTATTAACTTCTACCAGCTGCCAGAGCATTAGCCTGGTCTGGATTAGAAATCCAGTGACATTTCCATCTCCACATAGTAACCTATCGCAGACCACACTGAGCAGTTTATTTCTGTGCTGCGAGACAACTCTGTCAAACAGAACTCCCAACAAGTTGACTGTCATTATGGAATTGAGGGGGTGATGTTTGTCATACTGTAATTATTCTCCTCTTAACGGACTTGTCATAGTTGAGTTATTTTCCACATTGTCATATAGATGTCAGAGTTGGAACTGGAATGAAACAGCTTCCCCAGGGACACGGCTTTTTGTACATTGCCTTTGTCATATCGACTGTGTTCAGATGTTTCTTCATGTCACATAGAGCGAATCCGATTGTTTGTAAACTGCCATCTGTAATTCTGTGGGCATCCTGACGAGGTGAGGTAGATCATTGACTCAATACTTCTGTCTGAGTATGTCGCAGATAACTACATGCTTGTCTTTTGCACTGATGTGCAGGGCTGTTCCATTATTAAGGAGGGGGACATGTGTTGGGTCCTCTCCTGCAGTGAGTTGTTTAATCCAATAATGGCTGGATCTGGCAGGACAGTAGAGCTTCGAACTGATCTGTTGGTCTTGCAATCACTCCGCCATCCCTATCAGATGGTAGTTCTGCTGTTTGGAATGTAAACAGTCAAGTGTGGTAGCTTTATGGTTTGCCATCAGTTTTAGGTACACATAGTTCTGCCCTGGCATGTTCACCACATTCGTCGCTGAAGCGTAGATTTGCTTATTGGTAATGGTAGACTGAGGGATAATCCCAGGCAAAAAGTCACAGATTATGGTTGAATATAATTTTGCTTCTGTTGCTGTTGTGGTCTACAGCATCACATGGAACACGCAGTTTGAGCTGCAATATCTCCAATACAGTCCTGCCCCCAGTTCACACCAAGTCCCAATCACCCATCAACCCTGTTCTCAGTGACCTACTCTGGTTTCCGATGTGGCACACTTCTAATTTTATATACTGAGGGTCTCTCCATGGTGTCAAACTTACAATTTGTCTCATTGCCCAACACCCTTTAACATAATCATCTGAATCCTTTCCTTTCCAGTATGTGCTACCTTCTGTGTTTCGAGTGAACGCGTGTCCCTTTGTTTCTCTCCCTGACTAACAGTACGAACTCTGTAGTGTCAGTGACGCCAGCTTTACGTCATTTCAGAGACACGGAAATTGTGCATCTTGTGTTATCTTTCACTTCCCGGCAAATAGCGATCCAGGTTGAACAGGGTGTTTGAGCCAAGTTGACACATGTCTTTGAAACGTGGTGAAAAGCAGAAATTGCTAGAGAAATTAAGCAGCTCTGGCAGTATCCGTGGAGTGAAAGCAGACTTAATCATTTGGGTGTAGTGACCATTATTCAAGGCTCACATTTTCTTTTTTGTTCTCGTTTCAGATTTCAAGTATCCAGAGTTATTTGTTTAATTGAAAATGTGTTTTTTTCATTTCTGGAGAAATACTTCAGATCTGGCAGCATCTGCGGAGAGAGAGAAACACAGTTAGCGTTTCAAGTCCAGTGTGACTCCTTGTCAGAACAGAAAAGGATTGGAAAATGGGCTTTTAAATCCTTTTACCGAGGTAGAGGAGGGGTGACGGGAAACAAAACGGTGTGGAGGAGCAATGCCACTGACAAGTTGACTTTTATTTCTGGTAAAAGAGAATCAAATGTAAAATGAGTATTAATTAGATTGTGAAGGGGGGAAATGGATTCCTGAAGAAGGGCTTAGGCCGAAACGTCGATTCTCCTGTTCCTTGGATGCTGCCTGACCTGCTGCACTTTTCCAGCAACACGTTTTCAGCTCTGATCTCCAGCATCTGCAGTCCTCGCTTTCTCTTCCAAGTTCATTGGGAGACAAGGAGAAAGAATGTGTGAAGAATGGAGAACAGCCATAATGCGGTCAGGATGTGGAAATATGGAATTGAATAAAAACTCCTTCAGGATAGAACGTACCAAGTTCCAAAGTGAGGTGTTACTCGAGGTAGAGTTGTGCTTCATTGGAGCATTACAGCAGCCCAGGATTGAAATGTTAGCATGACAGCAAGGTATGTTATTGAAATGGGAAGCAATGAGAAGGTCAGGGTTATTCCCAGAGACAGAGTGGGAGTGTTCCTCAAAACAGTTTCTGTTTGGTCTCCCCAATGTAAAGGAGACTGTATTGTGAGCAGAAATGACAGAAGACTGGATTGAAAGAGTGCAAACGAAATGCTGCTTCATCTGGAATGTGTGCATTGGGTTGTTATGACATAACGAATGTGTCCGCGTTCTTTTCAAATGTCCAAATTTATTTCTTCTTATATATAGACCAACTAGTTCCACAGCTTGGAGAGAGGAAGTAATATAGTGCGGGAGACCAGAGTTAATAAACTTGGAGTTGGATAAACACAGCAGACCAGACAGAATAGAAGAGCAGCAAAGGCAATATTTTGATCTTGGATCTTTCGTCAGGACTGGTGAGTGGGAGGGGAGCCCTGAAATGGAGTGATGGGATATGGAAGGGCGGCGGTTAGGTATAGTGGTGGTAGGTACATGCAGGTATGAGGTTACTGTGATTGGTCAGTGAGAAGGATGGAGCAGATACAGGTGGGTCTGGTCAGGGAAAAGGGACATTGGATAAGGCTGTGGGTGGAAGGCTTTTGAAGTGGCTTCAGTCAATATTGAGGCCATTGGGCTATCAGCTTCAAAGGTAAACTCTCAGGAAGTGTTCCTCTGACAGCGGACAGGCTAAGGATGGGCATGTCGCATGGGCGAGTGGGAGTTGAAATTAAAATGAATGGTAACTGGAAAGTCGAGTTGGTTGTTTCGTGCAGAGCACTAATGCTCCACATAGAGCCTGATCCTGGCCCACCGAGCTCGTCTCCAACTCCCAACGTGGTCTCCTCTTTGTTGTGGAGACCAAAGGAAGACTCAGGGACATATTAATGGAGCATCTGCTCTCTGCACGCTTTAACAAACTTAGCATTCCAGTTGCCATCCATTTCAATCACTCCCCTCCCCGTGTTCATCCAGCAACAGGTCCATCTTTGGACTCCTCCACTGTCAGAGTGAAGCCAAACAGAAACTGGGGAACACAACTTGATACCGTACACAGCTGGAGACCTTACAGCTCAATGATCTCAATATTGATTTCACTAGCTTCAAAGTCTCTCTACCCACAACCTTACCCCATGTCTCCTTCCCTGACCTGACCAAAGTTATCCATCTTCCCATTCGTATATCTGTTGCACCCTTCCCACTGACAAATCACAATAATTATCTGCCTGCATCCCCCTATCGCCATTCCACCTCCACTTCCACCAGTCCCACGGCCCTCCCTCCCTCTATTTACTTCCCGGCTCCCCTTCCCTCACCCCAATCCTGATGAAGTCTTTCAGCCTGAAACGTTGGCTTTCCTGTTCCTAGGATGCTGGCTCACTTGCTTTGCTTTTTCAGCTTCATATATATTGGCGATATAGTTGCATGTTGAGACCTTATCAGCAACAGATTTTATTGTGCTTTTTATGCATTCCTTTTTGTCTGTTTACTGACAAGCTTATCTCAACATTCTCACTGCAGGATCAAGGAAACATTCTTTTTGTCACTAATGCTCCTGTCTGCTTCGAACTGATTTCCTTTGTTTTAACCATACTTTCATCTTTGCTGTTCGCACTGACATTGTAAACGTAACTCTTGTTATGCTGTAGCTTAATCACACCCTTTCCAATATACTTCACAACTTCCTTGTTCTAATACTCCACACATCTTTTCATAAACCCAAAGATCCAATAAGTCCTTATATAATTTCCTGTCTTCTGTTTCCCTCTCGCCTTAAACGGGGAGGTTACATTTACCAGTCCTCCCTCACTCCAAAGTTTCCTGAAAGATCACCAGCAATGCCTCCACAATTACAATTCTTTAGAACTACGAGCTGTTGTCCAACTGGTCTCGCTGATTGATTCAACTTCACCTTCCCCAGCACCTCCTCTTTACTGAGGTCAGTATACTCAACTCTGTACCCTGACTGTCTTGAAGTCCTGGCATTTTGCTGTTGTCTTCCACCGTGAAGACTGATGTAAAGTATCTATTCAATGCCTCTGCCATTCCATTGCTTTCCATAACTACTCAAGCCTCATTTTCCAACAGTCCTTTGTTTGTTTTTTATTCCCTGTCTTCCTTGTTATATATCTAAAAATCGCTTTCATTATTCTTTTACATGATTAAGAAGCGTCTCCTCCCATTTGCTGTTATTTGTTATCCGTGCTCGAATTTGTAGACTTCGTAATCCTTTGGATTTCCAATAATCTTCACCAAATTGTGTTCATTTTCTTTTGTTTTTATGCTTTCCCTGAATTCGTTATCACTCACGGCTGACTTGTCTTCTGCTGAATATTGTTCTTCTTACTTGGGATGAATATCTGATGTGCTGCTGAATTATCTCCAGAAACTCCTGTCATTGCTGTTTCACTATCTTCCCGTGCTCAGCTTCCTTCCAACTAACTCTGGCCAACTGCTCCCTCATGTCTTGTAGTTACATTACTCAATTATAAGACATCACATCCAAAAGTGAGCAATAGCTGTAAACAGAAGGAGGGACGTCTGAGGCATGGGACAGAAAGAACGATTGGACGATTTATTAATGAGATTAAAAGAGAAATCGAGAGACAGAGAGAGAGAAGTCCACATGACTGATAGATATAGATGTACTTCTGTATTTGGATTGACAATTCCTGTGTGTTGTGGTCCTTTGTACAGTGTATGTGCAACAGAATAATATGTTGAAATGTCGGTCTAATGCCAGAATTTTTATCTCCAGCAATATGACAGGCAACAGTTGCTGGCAGAACCCAGCAGGCCAATGTATATGTTTCCCGGTGGAAAATTAATTAACTGAAATAAATTGGAACACGAGAAGCAAGAATTTATAACATACATCCTGATAAGAATTAGAGATTACGTCTGGGCATGCAAGGAAGAGGCAGGAGGCAAGTGTACGTTGAAAGAAGGGGAACATAACATCTCAGCTGAAGACGAAATAACATGTTAACATTTTATAAATTTTGTACATCACATGCATAATTTTTGTTAACAATGTCTCTCTTGTTCATTCTGAATATGGTGCACACATATGAACAGTCTCATGTATCTGCACGCATGCGCGTGCACGCACACACACACACCCACACACACACAGACACATTCACACACAAACAGACACCCACATACACTCACACACACAGACACACACAGACACACACACACACACAGACGCACACCCACACACAGAGACACACATACAGACACCCACACACACTCACATACACAGAGACACACACACACTCACTCTCACACACACACAGACACACACGCATTCACACACAGGCACACACACATTCATACACTCACACACACACACACACACAGACACATTCTCTCTCTCTCTCACACACACACTGATCAATCGTTGTTTGGCCATTCCATTTCAAATTATCCTGTTGTATTTACATTATCACTTGCAATTACTTCTTCCAAATATATTCTGTTTCTTTCTCTACATTTGATTTTATTCTGTCTGTCAAGAAGACATCGGGGACAGGGGAGATGTCACTTTACTCCTCGTCAGTCTCCACAGTCACTGTCTTCTATTAGATTAGATTAGATTAGATTACTTACAGCGTGGAAACAGGCCCTTCGGCCCAACAAGTCCACACCGCCCCGCCGAAGCGCAACCCACCCATACCCCTACATTTACCCCTTACCTAACACTACGGGCAATTTAGCATGGCCAATTCACCTGACCTGCACATCTTTGGACTGTGGGAGGAAACCGGAGCACCCGGAGGATACCCACGCAGACACGGGGAGAGCGTGCAAACTCCACACAGTCAGTCGCCTAAGGCGGGAATTGAACCCGGGTCTCTGGCGCTGTGAGGCAGCAGTGCTAACCACTGTGCCACCGTGCCGCCCACTGTGCCACCGTGCCGCCCACGGCTGGCACGGTGTTTCTTAGCCCATTAAAAATACATACTGAGTCAAACCATTGAATCCCGATAAACAGGTCACCTTTTTTTAGATTACCTACAGTATGGAAACAGGCCCTTCGGCCCAACAAGTCCACATCGACCCTCCGAAGTGTAACCCATCCAGACCCATTCCCCTACTCTCTATTCATCCCTGACACTATGGATAGTTTAGTATGGCCAATTCACCTAACCTGCATATCTTTGGACTGTGGGAGGAAACCGTAGCACCCGGAGGAAACCCACGCAGACACGGGGACAATGTGCAAACGCCACACAGACGGTTGCCCAAGGTTGTTCAGTAAACAAAACATTTACTTTTGCGGTAAGGCTGCAGAAAATCTAAAAAAGAAAAGGCATACAAAATGTGCAATAAGATGTTTGTACCTTTGCAAGCAAATTATTGAATTACATTGTGTAAGCGATAATTAACTGATACAAGATATGAGAGTATAATCCAGCGAAATCCGTAGCACAGCGAGAGAATAACAAGCAATTACATTTAAACTTGACGATTATGGACTAACATTTATTATGTCCGGAAAAAAAAATGGTGATTTTGTGAGAAATTGCATTTTCCCCATGATATGTAATTCCCAGTAGTTCACGTACCAGTGTGGAGACCCCATGCTGATTGAGAGAGAGCTCCAGGCTCTGAATGAATTCTCACCGTCTCAATGTGCAGTTGGTGTGTGTCTCTGCACTGTTCATAAATCTATCAGCAGCATTAATGAATTACTCCTGAAATAGTTCGCCATTCCCACCAGCTTCTAGCCTCTATAGGAGTACAATAATGTCTTCTCGGAGATAGAAGGCATTTCCTTGAGACTTGACACAAACCATTCACTTTTCCCCCTCACGTTCAGCAAACCAAGTTAAAGTGACACATGTGTACCACGAGCAAAGGAACCAGGAGGAACAACGTAGAGCAGTCTATCTGTGTAGACTCTGCTTCACTCTTTGTCATGTTGGGGCATCAAAGACATCTTCCTATTTCTGTACACGTGGTTTGATAGGCCGAATGGCCACGTCCTGGTCATCTGGAAGCAGCTCAAGGACCTGACTTGGCGACTCCGGTTCCTGTTTAACATCTCCATGTGCTGACGACACTCCTTCCCTCCATGTGTAATAGGCAGGAGGGTCTGAATGGGCTATCCTTATTCTTGTCCAATAGTTTCAATGGATTGAATGGCGTCCTTGTATTCTATTGAAACCACGTTTCGGGCTGAAGCTTATGCTCAGAAACGGCGATTCACCTGCTCCTCGGATGCTGACTGACCTGTGTGCTTTTACAGCGCTACACTCTCGAGCCTTCAGTCAGTGAATGGTCTCCTCTGTTTCTGTGCACCAGGTTATCGGAATAAATGAACTCCAAACGCTCCTGTCTTGCAATTTTGAGGAACTGAATGGAACATAGGGACGAAGGGCTGAGGAGTAGGAGTGTGTCATTAGACACATTAAGCCCTCTCAACTAGGCAGTAAGATCGTGGCTGACCTGGATGTGTTCTCAGCCCCACTTCCATATCTGTAGTTCATTGTCCTTTACTGTCCAATATCTAACAACCATTGCTTTGACTAAATGCAAACACACAGGCACCACAAACTTCTGGGGAAGAGCGTTCCCACGCAAACAACCTTTTGTGAAATTATCCTCTTCCGTGTTCAGACTGGGGTTGGACGGATCACTGTTTCATTTTCTAGTCCCGTTCCTCCATTGATCATGATACATTTTAAATGTAACTAGGTTAGTGATATGACCAATGATATAGGTCTCAGACTAGGTCAGATTCTTTGCTGGGAACAAGCCAGTTCGATATCTTACATTTGCAAAAATAATTCACCAAAGCAAAGTTACTCAAAGCTAAGATGAAAACATACATGGCAAACAGTTGGGACAAATATGTACATTAATATTTAATATGCTTACACTCAGACACACACACACAAAGACACACACAGTGTCACACACACAAGTGCACACAGACACACACATACACATGCCTAAAGACAAGCAGGAAAAAAAAACTCTGCAAAATATCAGCTTGAAAGAGCTTTGTCCAAGCAATAGTTAAACTCAAGACAAAAGTAAAATAATTAAATGTTATTCTGCCTCTGAGGCTGTTCTGCTCACACAAGAAGGATTTATTCCTGGAACTGTCGGATTGGCTGAATTCCCTTTGATTTTAGGCCGTGGGGAGATGCCAATGATTCCTCAACAGTAATCCTACATGAATGGTAACGATGACTGAACGGTTTTCAGTCTCATACAGTGCTGCGAGAAGGAACAAGGAAAGAGAGGGAGCAATAAGCAGTCGCTTCTCCAGCATGTGGCATTTTCTCCATATCTCAACTGAAATATACAGTAATGTTATCTGACCATGAAACTGGACCACGTGAGGCCTCCTTGAACATTCTCAGAACTGTATGACTTCGTCCCTGTTCTCTGCTCCATGTACGGGTTTTAATGAAGATACGTTTGTATGTGTCCTCATATTTTTGTCCAATAAAATCATTTCTTCATAGTATTTGTTTTCTTATACTATGAAAAGAGTATATAACATATGCATGTTGTTTTCTTAAATTTGAATCCTCAGTTCTAGATTCCCATACCAGAGAAAATGTCCATAGGCTATGCACCAGATACACTCTCCTCAATATCTTATGCGGTTCAATACGAACGCCTCTCATTCTCAACCCTGAAGTGCTCTTGCTTTATAGAGATTTGTAAAATAATGAGGAGCAAGGAAATAGTGAAGATCCAAGGACATTTTCCTAGGTTAGGGCAGTCCAAAACTAGAGCACATAGATTGAAGGTGAGGGGAGAAAGATTTACAAGGGACAAAAGTAGTATGGAGAAGAGTGTATGGAATGAACTTCCAGAGGAAACGTTGGAGGCTGGGACAGCTACAGTATTTAAAGCCATTTGAATGAAGCCATTTGAGTGAACACGAAGGTTTTATGGGATATGGGCCAAGTGCTGGCAAATGGAACTTGATTAATTTAGGACACCTGGTCAGCATGGACATGGTGCACCGAGGGGTCTGTTTCCGTGCTGTTTGACAGAATAAGGCCTTATTTCCAGGAGCAAGTACAGTGAAACATCTTCGCAAATCTTCTAAAGCTATTGAGTATATTTATTTTTCAGTTTATGGAATCATCACAGCCCACAATACATCAGATGTTGACTCAAAAATCCCCTGTACAGATGCAGTAAAACATCCTGATAGCCTTTTCATTAAGTAATCATTCAATATACCTACCTAATTACTTGCTGCATCTGCGTACTAACCCCGTGTGATGTATGTACCAGGGTGAACAAATGCCTTTGTACAACTGAGTTTTGTGATCTCTCTTCTTTTAATTAGTTTACTGTTGTTTTACCCTTCTGCCACAGCATAAACTTCGGTAGCCCATGTAATCCTGTTTCTGCTGAAGGTTTGCACACTAACCTTCCCTGTCTATATCACATTACAGACTCTCTACCTCCACTTGACATCTTACCGAATGACTATCTTAGTGGTTGAGCCAATTGAGTTCCATCCAATCAGTTCCAACAGGCAAATCATTAACAGATTCTACACAGCTTTTGATGTTGCACTGATCTCTGAGGCACTTCACCAATTTAAAGATTTCCAATCCGAAAATAAATATTTCTCACGACTATCTATTTTCTGATAGTTACCCAGGGCTCCCCTGTTCCTGTGTAGTAACCTAGAAAGTAGGTGTGACCTCCTCTTGTGCTGGGTAATGTACTGAAATGGCTGAAAAACTTCATCCTAATCCTTTGTAAATCATTAGAGGGGCAGAAAGGTCTCCTCGTGTCTCATTGAATCGATCCTGAATGGCTGAATGCGATCTTCCTCACCTTCTGTAACAGAATGGCGGGGTTGAGTGAGTGAACGACACATGAAGCAAGAGCAGCAGGTGGCCATTCAGCCCCTCGAGCCTGCTGCACAATTCAGAATGTTCGTGGTTGATGTGATTATAACTAAGCATCCCTTTCCTGTCTGTTCCCAATAAACATTGATTCTCTTGTTCATCAAACATCTACATAACTCCTCCATGAGTGTTTTCATTAACCCAGTCTTCACTGCTCCTTGGGCATGAGAAGAGCACAGACCACACAACCCTAAAGAGAAAGAAACATCCTTTCCCAGTCTGAAATAGGAATGCCCTTAATCTCAAAATGATTTCCCCTCAAACCAATCATCATTCTTTTGACCCAAGGACGCAACGGTTAGGAACAGATATAGACCATTCAGCCCCTCAAACCTCCCCAAATTTCCATTAACCCTCGACAATCAAACACTGATCAGATTAACCTCCACTGAAGTTAAAGGAATTCCAGGTACAATATGTTCACAAGAGTTCAAGAAATTAGAACACCGAACTTTGAACAGTACAGCACAGTAAGAGCCCTTTAGCCCTCAATGGTGTGGCGACCTTTTATCCTACTCTAAGATTAAACTAAATTACAGAGCCTTCATCCTATTATCATCTATGTGCCTATCCAAGAGTTACTTGAATATCCCTAATGTAGCTGATTCTACTACCACTGCTGGCAGTACATTCCACGGACCTATCACTACCTGTGTAAACAACCTGCTTCTGACACCTCCCAAAACCTTCCTCCAATCGCATTAAAATTGTGTTTTCCTTTGAAAAGGATTCTACTTATCCATTCTATCTGTGCCTCTCATCATCTTGCACACCTCTGTCAAGTCACTGTTCATTCTTCTTTACTCTAATGAGAAAAGCTAAAGCTCCCTCAAACCTTCTTCATAAGACATGCCCTACAGGACAGGCAGCATTCTGGGAACTCCTCCCCGGCACCCTCTCTAAAGCTTCCACATCCTTCCTTTAATGAGTCGAACAGAACTCAACACAATATTCCAAGTGTGGTCTAACCAGGCCTCTATGGATCTGCAGCATAACCTCGCAGCTCTGACCTCAATCCCCCAGCTTATGAAAGCCAACACATCATACACATTCTTAACAGGCCTATCACCTTGAGGGCTTTGGCAACTTTGAGGAATCTATAGACGTGGACGCCAAGATCCCTTGGTTTCTCCACACTGCCAAGAATCCTACCTTTAACCCTGTAATCTGCATTCAAATTTAACCTTTGAAAGCGACTCTCTCCTGAAAATGGGAAAATGGACCAGAATCAGGCCACTTAGCCCATTGGATCTGCTGTGCCATTGGATTAAAGCCGAAATGTTTCTCACCTACATTCTCCTGCCTTCGCCAAATGAGCATTGATTCCCGAATTAATGAAAAGCTTATTCAACTTATCTAAAAGAAACTGTGTGCAGGAGTGTGTGTGTTTGTTTTTGTGTGTCCATATCTGAATGTATATGTGTTGTATGTTTAACGTGTCTGTGCATGTTTGTGTGTATCTCCGTGAGACGAGGTCTTGCCCTTTTGGGGGGTAAATCCATTGAATTGAGATCAACCCGTCACCACCCCCCACACCTCTACATCTGTCACTGTTAAGTTTATAGTTATACAATGCCACCTTCTGCTCGCCTCCCCATGCCTTTGCACTAGTGTCAGTTTTTTTTTTGTTTCTTTCAGAGGGCATGAAATTCTGTCAATTTCTCACATTGCATGGCTGTTTGGTTTTTCAAATAACGTCTTTGGAAGCACAGAGCAGTTTCGTCTGATACCTAGCGATATCGTTCCTGAGATATTATCACCACCACTGTGTCAGTTTCAGGACTTTTCAATATTTTCTCATTTATAATTTGTAGGAGTATATTGTAAAACATTTCAAGATAATGAACATGCAATATATTCATTGCATTGACTTACAAATCGTTCCGTCAACATTGCTTGGATGCATTTGCGGTGGAAATGCTCTTTAATTTATGCACTCTGTGTCAAGAATAATCTTCAAAGACAAATAACTTCAACATTGCAGAGCGAGCATAGATATTACTTTACATGAACATTATCCACTCTGAGGGTCTTCAGTACAATTACAATCCTCCATATACCAAACTGTGTGTGTGTGTGCGTGTGCGGATGGTTCTGTCAGTTTGGATGTCGCTATGAGATGCCTCCCTCCCCCTCCCTCCCAGATTGAATCCCTGATGGTTGTCACCCTGTGGTGCTGTCAACGCAGAGGAGTGTGAAGGCCAGCAGAGGGGGACATTGCATCACTTTAAACACCAGAGATGCTGACAGATCCTTTGTGCACATGGACACACAGATACACACAGAGACGAATACAGTCACGCAGACAAAACGCAGAGATGAAAACAGACACGCAAATACACAAAGAGACAAATACAGACACACAGAGATGAATACAGATGCACAGGCGCACAGAGAGACGAATACAGACGTGCAGCGACACACAGAAACAAATACAGGCACACAGATACACACAGAGACAAATACAGACAGGCAGATACACAACAGAGATGAATACAGGCACGCAGACACTCACAGAGACAAATATAGACACGCAGATACACACAAAGACGAATAGACTCACACAGATGCCCAGTGGGGTGAATACAGACACAAGGATAACTAGGAGATGAACACAGACACACAGATACACACAGAGGCAAACACAGACCTGCAGATACACACAGAGACGAATACAGACACACAGATACTCACACATGAATACAGGCATGCAGATACAGATATGAATACAGGCATGCAGATAGATATAGAGACGAATGCACACATGCAGATACAGGCATGACTGCAGGCATGCAGATGCACACAGAGACGGATGCAGACTCGAAAATGCACACAGAGACACGCAGATAGACAGAGAGACGGATAGAGACACACAGATACACGCAAGATGAATACAGACATGCAGGTACACACAGAGACAAACACAAACACGCAGATACACACAGAGACGAATAGAGTCACACAGATGCCCACAGAGAGGAATACAGACATACAGATACACACAGAGATGAAAACAGACACACAGATATACACAGAGACAAACACAGACGCGCAGATACACATAGAGACACACAGATACACACAGGGACGAATTTAATGACACACACAGATGAATACAGACACACAGATGCACATAGAGATGAATACAGACACGCAGATTCAGAGATGAATGCAGACACACAGATGGACACAGAAACGAATACAGACACACAGATACACAGAAAGACAAATATAGACACGCAGATACACAGCAAGACAAACATAGACATGCAGTTACACACACAGACGAATAAAGTCACACAGATACCAACAGAGACGAATACAGATACACGTATACACATAGAGTTGGACACAGATAAATCGATATACAGAGACAAAAACAGATGCGCTCATACACACAGAGATACGCAGATACATACAGAGACGAATAGAGACATGCAGATACACACAGAGGTGAATATACACAGTCAGATACAGACATACGAATACAGACATGCAGCTGCACACAGATACAAATACAGGCACGCAGATACGCACAGAGACAAATACAGACATGCAGATACGCACAGAGACAAATACATACATGGAGATACACACAGCGATGAATGCAGAAACGCAGATACACACAGTGACAAAATCAGACATGTAGAGACACGCAGAGATGAATATAGATGCACAGACATACACGGAGACTGATGCAATAGCACATATACTAATACAGGCACACATAGGCAAATACTGATACACAGATGGACACGCACACACAGATACCCAGTCATCAATACAGACACTCTACACCCACTGCCTCACTGACGTTTATATCGACATCAGGAATCTGCCAGTGTTTATTTTTTTCACGTGGTGACTTTCTCAATATTTCACTCACTCTGTGTGGCTTGTGTCAATCTTTCTGCTGTTCCATAGGTAATTCTCTGCATCCTCTCTATATCTTCCACGTCTTTCCTTTAATGAGGAATGAGGTGACCAGAACACGGTATTATAAGTGTGGTGTTATGACACGGCGATGAATCCTTCTGCTAATGAACCAAACACTCAGAAAAGCTCACCTCACTCATAATCCGTTAAAGTCGAGTGACAGAGAGCTCGCAAATTCCACTACTTAACAGGAAATAATATCAATGTATTCCTTAATTCTAAAAGTGAACATTGAACAACAACAGTTATGCCCAACTCAAAGTTTCCCTTTCTCTGAACTGTTTGTTATATTCCTCCACCTTTAACAATATCCTCTTCCAATTAAAGAAAAACTGTATTAAAATTACACAAACCAGACAGTGGCTGTAGTCTCCAATGCCCTCCTTCTTTCCACTGAGTATCTCCCTGGGTCATGTTGTGTCTTTTAATGCAAGGATATTTCGTTCAAAAATGAATCTTACACAGAGAATGTTGTTCATGGCAGACTCTCACGCTGGCAGTTTATTCTCTGTCTAACTTTCAAAATGCGTGCCTCTTTATTCCCTCAACATCAGCTCATCTCCTTGGTTTGATGTTGGCAAAATAATAAATTTAAAATCGAATGGGTTTAGTATAGTGGGACATTATTTAAACTTGGTTGTTTAAACTCGAATAGTTGTTAAAAGAGCAACCAAAGCTCAACATATCTGTTTCACAGCCAGATGTCACATAGTTTCTGTACAGTAAACTCTGAAAATATTGGCTAGTCATATAACAAGTACTTGCGAGCTCTCAATGCAGAACAGTATTCAACTTCATCACAGTGGGTTAAACAGTGGGATTATAGAGCTGCAGCAAAACCTCACAGCTCTGAAACTGATCTCCCCGGCTGTGAAAGCCAACACATCATACGCCTTCTAAACAACAGCACCAACCTGGATGGCAACTTTGAGGATCTATAGACATGGACCCAAGATCCCGCCGTTCCAGATTTATCTCGATCTGTCACTCATCAGCTCAGTTCTATCAATGTCCTGTTGCTACCTACAACAGCCCTCCATACTAACCACCAACTCCACCAAAGTTCGTGACATCGGCGAACCTATGAACCCACCCTTCCAATTCATCATCCAACTCTCTTATTAAAAAAATCACAAAGAGCAGAGGTCCCAGAACAGATCACCAAGTTAGTCACCAAACTCCAGGCTGCAACAGTTCCACCTACCACCACCTTCTGTCTTCTGTGGGCCAGCCAATTCTCCATCCAGACAACCTGATCTCCCTGTAAGCCATGCCTCCTTATTTTGTGAATGAGCTTACCGTGGAGAACTTTATCAAACGCCTTGTTGTAATCCATATATACCACAGCCACTGCTCTAATTCATCAACGTGTTTTGTCACATCCTTAAGGAATTCAATAAGATCTATGAGGCATGACCTGCTCCTCACAAAGCTATGCTGACTGTCTCTAATCATTTATAATTTTCCAAGTATTCATAAATACTGTCTCTCAAATCCTCTCCAATACTTTGCTCGTCACTGGTGTAAAACGGGTTAGCCAATAATTCCGAGGATTATCGATATTCCCTTTCTTGAACGAGGGAATAACTTTTGCCAGCCTCCTGTCAACTGGCACAACTCCAATGGACAGTGAGGATGCAAAGATAATCGCAAAATGCGCAGCAATCTCTTCTCACTTCCTATAGTATCCTAGGGTATATCCTGTTTGGCCAAATAAATTTATCTATCCGTGTGTTTCTCAAATTTTTCAATACATCCTCCTGTTCTAGCATATTCGCCTGTTTCATGCTGTCCTCAGAAAAGACAAGGTCCCCCTCATTAGTGAATAATGAAACAAACATTCATTAAGAACCTCTGTTACCTCCTTTGACTCCTGGCACAAATTCCCTCCACTATCCCTGATCAGCCCTACCCTCACTCTGGCCATCCTCTTGTTTCTCACGTAAGTGTAGAACGTCTTAGGTTTTACCTTAATTCTATCTGCCAAGGCTTTATCATGCACACTTTTATCTCTCCTGAGTTCATTCTTCATTTCCACCCTGGTTACCTTGCAACCTTCTAGGGCACTTCCTAACCCTTGCCTTCTCAACCTTCTGTAAGCTTCATCCTTCCTCTTGACTAGATGTTCTAAAGCGCCTGGCACAATGAAGATATGGAGCTGAAATGGATGGGAGTTGCACATTCTGTCACTTGCAGCATGGGCTGCAAGTTTCCTGACAGTGTGCAGTGATCAAACACAGTGTTACTGAGCGATGTACTGGGATGATGGACACAGCTCTACATGCTGGAAGGGTAACTGCTCCAGGTTTACAGAGTTATTCACTGCACAACCCCCCGTAGACTGATGTGGTCTGCACAGTCCGTACAGATTGCTGGGTTGTATTGAGCACTACACTAGCCTCGTCTGCACAGTGCTTCACGCTGAATAGATATCTCATCTGGATTATGATGTCTGATTCTGTGAGGTGGAGTTGGTATCGGGCATAACCGACCATTTGAGCTGATCTGTCAGCATATTTATTTTATGTTCTTACTCTTGTTATTGGACACTCCAGCGTCTGACTCCTCCAGCTAATCCCATTACTCTGAGAAGAGCCATGTTTATTCAACTTTTTGATCAAGTAATCATCCAAATATAACACGAGGATCCGTCTTTCTGTATCTTAACCTGACCGTTGGTGCTAATATCCCTGAATCCCCGGGGACGTAATTATGAAGTTCAGAAACAACATGCAAAGTGCACGGCTCATGCTCTTCTATACATCACGGCTGTGGATCCCATTTGGATCCTTAATGCATCAAGAGCTGGCACTGTGAAGCTCAGAAACAATGAAATGGTGTGTCTCGGGCTGTTCACTGCCTGGTGTGTCCCATGTAGTGATCCATGAACAGTTGAGTGTGTGTTTGGCTGTTGTTCACTTCCCGGTGTGTCCCATGTAGTGTTCCATGGTAGACAGGGGGTCCCAGCAGCTTTGAGACACATCTTTGAAACTTGGTCTGTGCCTGTTCACTGAACATCTGTGTTTGTCCCTTTCAGCTGATCATGAGGTCAGTTACACGAGGAAGCCCCTCGAGTACTATTGTTAATTACCAGGCATCAAACTTGGAACTGAGGGGCTCCTGAATGACTCCTGTTATTGGAAAGTTAGTGGAGGTGCTGGGAATGCTTTGTTGGAGGTAGTGCTGTGAGCTGCCTCAGACATTCAGGAAGACCTGAGGATTTGGTGACACAACTGTGGATGGAGCATGGGGACGATAGTAACAGCATCTGGGTCTGTAACATGAACAACAAATGGAGCAGAGGCTGCAGAGAGGGGAAGCTCTGAAATCACGAATGCGCGTGTCTGGGGAAAGGGATCTGCTGGATTCACCCCGGGTTTTCCAGGAACAGCTTCCCAAGCTCCACCTAACCAAGGAGCAGAGTGTGAGGGGACCCTGACTGAACAAGGAGCTGGTCACAGAGCGGTGTCTCATCCTTCAACACGACCTGCAGCTTCACATCAGGGGGAGGGCGTTGCTATCAGTGGCCTTTATGGTCACAGTTTCATTCAGCTTCGATGTTCCTGAACTTTCCAGGCAGGAGTGGGTGACGGCTCCATTATCTCTCCGATCTCAACATCAGTGTCATCATTCAGTGACGGAGGATATTTATGGTGGATGAGAACAATAGGCCCCCTGGGAACATCAGGCAGCAAACGATCAGGGTGATGGATAAACACTTGCCATGTCTGAACGGCTCAGAGTGAACCCTCCAGTACACACGGTGCCACTAAGTCCTGTAATCCCTCTGTATTTCAGTAACATACTGCCTGCCGTTCTTCCTGGAAGAAAATGACAGGTTATATATGACGTTAAATCCCACCTGCCAAACTTTTATCCATTGATTAACTTGTCCATATCCATTTTCAGACTCTACAACTTCCATTGATTATTTAATTTCCTTCTTATCTTAGTTTAATTGGCAAACTTAGTTACAGTACATTTGTTCCACTCCTCTAGATCATTGATATAGATGGTAAATAGCTGAGGACCTTGCACTGGTCACTGTATGACCCTACTGGTTACATTCTTTTAAACTGATTAAATCTGATTTATCCGGAGTGCCTGCTTTTTCTGTCCGATAACCAGACCTCCCCCATTCCTGTGTAACACGTTTGACGGGCTGAAGAAGGACGAGGAACATCAGTCAGCAATCCAGCCCCTCCAGCCTGCTCCACCATTGAATACAATCATGGCTGATGTCAGTCTGCTCCACCATTGAATACAATCATGGCTGATATCAGCCTGCTCCATCATTGAATACAATCACGGCTGATGTCAGCCTGCTCCACTATTGAATACAATCATGGCTGATGTTATCCAGCTTCATCATTGAATACAATCTTATCTGATGTCAGCCTGCTCCACTATTGAATACAATCATGGCTGATGTGCTCTCGGTCTCAGTCCCACTTTCCAGCCCACTCTCCATATCCCTTCAGTTATTCGATATCCCAGCATCCACTGCACTCTGAAACAGTGAATTACACAGATTTACAATCCTTTGAGAAAAGTTCTCTCATCACTGTTTTAATTCCTCTCCATTTATCTTAAAACTATGAAGTCTTGTTGTCGATTGCCCCACATGAGAAAATACCCAATGCATATCGACATTATCAATAATCTTTAGCATTGTCCAGTCCTCAGTGAGATCTCCTCCCATTTTTCTAAACTCCAGCGAGTATAGGCCTGAACTGCACAATCTCTATTCAGAGGACAAACTCCTTATCTCTGGAATCAGTCGAGTATACCTCTTCTGAACTGCCTCCATGGTAATTACATCCCTCCTGCAGTCAGGGCACCAAAACTGTACACAGTACTCAATTGCAATCTCACAAATGCCTAGCATTATTGCAGCAGTACCTCCCTCGCTTTATTCTTTCAGAAATAAATACCAAATTTTCAGTTGCCTTTCTCATTATCTGCTATACCTGCATCTGTGTCTTTTGCGATATGGATGAGGATACCAGATCCCTCTGTACTTAAGCATTCTGTAGTTTCCCTCTGTTTGGATAGTAAGTTGCCTTTCTGTTACACTGACCAAAACGGCCTCATACTTTTCATTGTTTCATTTCATCTGCCAAATAATGGTGCAACCTATCCTTAACCATTCATTACAATTTCTCACCTGAGTCAGTGCCTTCTGAAAAACTGATTATAGCATGTCCATTCCCTCAAATAGGTGATAGTATTTATTGCTAATAGTTCGGGCCTGGGGACTGAGCCCTATGGTATTTTTGGAAACAGAAAATAGACCAGTTATTCCAACTCAATGCAATTCTTTGATTCGTCAATCCTACATCCAAGCGAATAAATTACTTCTAACCATATGCGATCTTATTCTGCAGATTAATCTTTTGTGCACACCTTATTCAATGTCTTCTGCAAGTCCTGATTTTACATCTCCAGGATCCTCATTATGCAGCTTGCTTGTCACATTCTTAAAGACTCAAACAAATAATGAAAATATGATTCATCCTTTGTAAAATTATGTTCATTCTGATGGATTGTGGCTTGACTCTGTAAATGTCCTTTCATTAATTCCTGAATAATTGATTTTAACAATTTTCTTAAATTCCAGCAGTTTTCTCACTACTTTATAATTCCATCGTGAAGGTGATAAACTTAAATTCTCACCTCTCTATATTCTCTTCGTTCCCTCCAATCCTGTATAATTGACGCATGGTGTGAAATTACCTACTCTGGTTGCTGTGTAAGAAGCATGAGTGGCTGAATGGACTCATTCTCTTCCCTGTGCACAAAATCAATGGGCTGATATCAAAACAAAATCAAAACAAAACATAGATTAAACCGAGCTGAACCACGGCAAATTAAATTAAATTACATGAAGTTACAACACCCAGCACAATCCTACCAATCACCGGTAGCATGAGTTGCCATACCCGTATTTGTTCAGAATTCTTCGTCTCAGAGCCCTCATTGTTACACAAATGCCCTGACCAATACAGCCAATGAAACCATGTATATATGGTTGAAATAGGGCCGCCACGTCCTATAACTATGTTCCTTTTTTCTGGAGCCCATACTCGTAAGGAAGTCTAGGGGGATGGGCTCCATAACTAATCTACACCACGATCAGAGTCCTGGGATGTTTCCTGGAACACAGTTCATCAGAATCTTCTTCCTCGCACAAAATGAAAGAATATGAAACAATTTATTCCCATGCAAGTCCAAAGAGGGAGGATTCAGCGAACACAAGAGGAGAGGCACCGGATTTGCCTTGACCTCGGTTCCCAAAACCCCTTCCAAAACACTTGCTATAGTGCACCAATACCTACGAAGCTTGTGGCATGATCACAAGCAATACGTAAATGTACCAACATCTATTGTACATTTGGGCACATTGAGGACGCTCCTGTCTTAAATTTGACAAGCTGCTCGGGTGTCAATTAAACCTGCGGAGTACCTTCAACTGCATAGTCTACATCCTATTGTAAATTGAAATCTTCCTTATGGTCTCCCAAATATCTTCTCACTCCTCTGGTGAGATTGCCACCCACAATTCCTGAGCCCAGATTCCATGCAGCCGCTCTATATCCTTTGAGATACTACCTCTTAATAAATGATAGAGGGTGCTGACCGAGAGAGCACTCTTCTCTCCATTTCCGACCTATGGGGACTAACCATTAATGTAGTACTTTTTCTGTATAAAATTCATCATCTGAAAGTAACGAAAGTGGCCCCTTCAAGATAACTCATATTTATGGCTCAGCTGCTTGAAAACCATCATGACCACCACGTCAAATAATTCTCCCAAACATGAAACTCCTCTGGACTCTCAGAGCCGAAAGGCAGAATCCATCAATCCCAGCTGGGATCCTATCAATCCTACAATGGGAGTAAAAGGGGAAGTTTATTTTTGTGAATTGCCCTCACTTTGTCGCATCATTTTACAGGCTTTAACTATTTGAAGGACAATTGGATTTCTGCAATAGTTCATAACAGTCCTCGTCTTGGCAATGAACAACAGATTAATGAGGGGACATTTTGCCTGGGATGCCTCAATGTGCAGCCAAACTGACCGCAGTTTTTTGCAAGCTCAATCAGCCACATACGATTGCAGGGAACCTAGTTGGTATTTCTTAAAGTCCAGAAAATTCACACTCTTCACCTCCTGCAGAAGCTGCAATTTGGCTAACTTCATAAGAGGCCACCTGTGGTGCCAGATAAACAAGCTTAACCAACTGTAAAGCCTCCATAGAACTGACCTGGAGAGCATCAAAAGGAACATTCGCATGGGATAGAAGAAACGAGGAAGTGCATTCATTTTAACCGGAGGTATTCTACCCAGCCAGGATATTGGAATATCTTTCCAGAGCCGAAGGTCCTGTCTTATCTTCTCGAGCACCTGCATGAAGTTTGCTTTATATAATTGACTGAAGGCCGGTGTGATAAAAATGCCTAAATAGAGGAGACATTCTTGTGACCATCTGAAAGGGAATCGGATTGCACCCCCCATGTTCAGGTACTCGAATAACACCCGAACAGGCATGGCGTCCGATTTCATAAAATTGATGTTATACCCCGAGAAAGATTCAAATAAATCAATCACTTCTATTAAACGGGGCAAATATATCATCGGGTTAGTTAGAAAGAGAAGAACGTCATCTGTGTAAAGGATGATGTTATGCCTTCCTGACCCTACCACCCGTTCAGTTATAATGGGACCGCTCTGGGTGGCCTCTGCCAATGGCTCAATCATCAATACAAATAATAACGGCGAAAGGGGCTCCCTTGTCTGCTGCCTCTGCCGATGCTAAAATGATACCATTAGACCTTATACCATTAGTGAGAACTCCTGTTGCTGTTGCGTCACAATATAATTCTATATCCAACAGGCAAAGACACCTCCAAGGCAAAATGGTTCCATTACATAAAAGAGCTATGGCCACTACACCCAATAAAATGCTTTCTCTGCATCCAGCGAGACCACCAAGTCTAGAATCGACCTTGCTGGCACACCTGAACCATATTTTGCACTCTCCTAATATTAATCGGGAACCTGTGACTCCTAATAAAACGTGTCTGGTCCTCTTTCCCAATGAAGGACAAGATCTTATCCAGCCTCAATGCTAGTATTTTCGACAAAATTTTAAATTCCACGTTTAATAACAGTATAGGCCTATACGAATAGGCAATCCTCTGGGACTTTCCCTCTCTTGAGAATAAGAGAAATGTTTGCTTCTCTCTGAGAGGATGGGAGGCAGTCCTGTCCACAAGAATAATTGAAATTATCCAACATTGGCTCAGCCATCACGTCTATGAACTCCTTACAAATCTCACTCCACAAGCCATCTGGCCGGTCGGGTTGCCACTCTGGAGCTGCCTTCCCGCATCCTGTATCTCTTGGATGTCACAGGGCATTCAAAAGAGACTCCTACTCTGAAGTTATACCTGGGAGGTCCAGGGTCTTAAAAATGACTCCGTTTTCACCAATCTGTCCGCACAATCCTCTGATTGGAGCAATGCAGAGTAGAACTTTCGGAATGCTGCATTAACCCTTTTGGGAGCGCAGGTCATAGTACCAGCACCCTCTCTAATGGATGTAATAGCTTGGGGGCACTATTCTTTCTGGTCAAGTGAGCCAAACACCTTCTCAGTTTAGCACCATACTCGAATAACCTCTGTTTCGCAAAGGAAATCTCCCTCTTTGCTGTCTGGGTGAGCGCAGTGTTCAGAGAAGCCCGGAGGGCTGTAATCTGTTTCAACTCAGTTACAGACAGTCTGTCAAAGTATGCTGTCTCAGCTGCCTTCAGCCAAGCCTTGAGCATACACTACTGCTTTCCCTTCTGCTGCTTCCGAGTCACCGAGTAAGAAATAATCAAACCCCTTGCATAGGCCTTGGCAGTCTTCCAGAACACAGATGGATTACTGGCCATACCCAAGTTAAGTTCCCAATAAAAACTTAAATTCCCGCGAAAAGTACTCAATGATTTTGCTATCTTTCAGGAGGCAAGGATCCATGCGCCAGTGCTGTGAGCCTGTCCCATCGCCATCGGCCTTCACATCCACGTACACTGCTGCATGATCAGACCAATGGGGCAAAAATTATGTCAATGCTGGTATAGCACTTACGTGGGTTAGAAAAAAGGTGAAGTCCCTACCTTCAGGGTGAAGACATCTCAAACGTCCACCAACGCAGCTCCCTGTTCAGGTCCACCAGCTGACTTGATGGCGGGGAAATACCCGTGAGACCCCTTGACATCTGAGCAACTTCGGGATCCATAAGTCGGTTAAAGTCTCCCTTTTAATTGTACAATGTTCCCCAAGGGTCATCAACCTGGAGAGCGCATTTGATGGTGTGTGCTGGGGGCAATATGAAACAAGGTCCCATATTCCTCTCCATGTATTAAAGCTTTAAGGATCAGAAACCACTCACGTTCGTCGTTAATTTGGTCAAACCACTGAAGTGGAAGGTTTGTATGAATGAGTGAAGCTACTCCTCTACTTTTTGAATTAAAGGATGAAATAAACACCGGGCCGAACCTTCCCTGCTGTAACTTTAAGTGCTCCTTATCAGTTAGATGTGTTTCTTGCAACAAGGCTACATCGACCCCTTCCTTTCTGAGGCTTGAAAGTATCTTTTTCTATTAATGAGTGAGTGACTCTCCTTAAGGTTCCACGTGCACCATTAAAAGAGCGGTTAGCCATAACCATCTGAAGCAGCCCATGACCCACTGGGAGAAGCGGGCCAAGTGAAAGCAGTAAACAGTTCATACAAACTTGAAACTATATCTATAATAACAATCAAATCAAAACTTTTAAAACCTATTTCTAAAATGAACCAACATATAACACAAATAAGTGGAGAGATCCCCCCTTCCTGCAGAGTGTGTACATATTACCCATTAATCCCCCATGGCTCCTCCGAGCTGAAGCTGCTCACCAAATCCAGGCAAAACCATGTTTTAAAAAGTTGCACGTCCCATCCATACTTTGACCTTAGGCAGTCCGGGTGAAACAAAATGTAACCACCCCCACCACCCCCAAACCAACTTTCTCATTCGGCGGTAAGTGAGAGAAACGAAAAGAAGTTGACGAGCTGGCCGTCTTCTTCTCGTTCCGGCAGCCCGACCAGGCTGATGTTCTTCTGACGGCCCCGATTTTCGAGGTCGTCGAGCTACTCTACTAAGGCCCTTACCTCCCATTCCAGGGCTTGGACTCGACCCGCCGAGGATTCTGCCATGGTTTCCTAAGCCACGGTCCACTGTTCCACCTCGACGATGTACGGCCCGAGACGCTGACTCTCCTGATCCTGCTTCTGCAGCTTGGCTGAGATCAGTTCCAGCCTGGTTCGGGTCTCCTCCATCGCTGAATCAATCTTCTCTCGCAGGCTCTGAACTCCAAGACCAGGCTCTACTCCACAGATAAGTCCCCTGGAGCGTTCGCAGAGGCCAACGTCACAGCCACGGGCGTATCCATTGCTGCTATGCTCTGCTGGTTGTGATCCTCATGGTCCTTTTCCCTTAGTCATTTTCCGTTACTCACTTAAAATGGCATAGAACAATACTGGGTATCAAAAACCTCCGATTTTACCACAATAGGGAAGAAACAGAGGGTGAATGCATCAATTTGTCTGGGTTATGGTGCAGAGTTCAGCAGGGCAGTCCTACTGGATCGCCGCCATCTTGGATTGCACCGAATAATCTCTGTTCACAAACTATTTTTGAAATGGTTTGATGATGTTTCTTGTAGGGGGAGACAATGGAGAACTATTGGGTGTGATATAGTTTGATATTCAGGTGGATGTTAAAGAGTTCAGAAAGTGAACAGTAAATAAAATTGAACCAACATGGTTCAGGGGCGACTTTGGAAAATGAAAAGGTAAAAGTGAAGTTGGCCTTCAGTTAACGGAAATTGGAATATCGAAGTAAAGGTGTTCTGCACAGACTGCATGCAGCGTGGATAAGATTATACCTGTGTTCTGTACTGTTTCAAAGAATGAGAGGTGATCTCAGGGAAACTTAGAAAATTCACCCACAGCAGACTGATTCATACAGGAGCATGGAGAAGTGCAGCAGGCAAAGTTACGCAGAACCCAAGATGTTCGACAAAAACATCAAGCTAAACAGAATAATCAGAACCCATTTCGAAACCCAATGGGGTAATCAGTATGTGAAACCGGGGAACATTGATAGACTGTGACATGAGAGCTTCACATCTGTTTTATTTGGGAAAGGAAGATGCAGGTACAGAATTCAAGAAGATGGACTGGGAAACTCTTGAGCAGATTGATATAAGATGCAAGTTGGGATTAATGGTTTTGGATAATGTAATGTCCAGATGAGTTGTATCGCAGGAGACAAGAGAGGAAATGTCCTGACCTAAATGTTTTAGTCGAATCTGACCACACAAGGGATGTGCTGGAGGACAAGAAAACAGCTATGTGGTCCCAAGTCACTGGGAAGGTGGTAGCGATAGACCAGTGTCTGGTGGTGTACCACAGCGAGAAGTGCAGTGTATCTAATTGTTTGTGGTATTCATAAATGATGTAAATATGAATGTGGAGGGGGTGGTGGGGGGTGAGGGCTGAGCGTAATAAGCAATTTTGTGTTTGACACAAAGATTGGGCAGGTGGTTGGCAGTGAGGAGAAAGGCCTTATGTTAGGGGAAGATACAGGTGGAATGGGCAGATGGTCAGATCAATGGAAGATGGAATGGAACCCTGATAAATAGGATGTGATGCACTTTGGATCAAGGAACTAGAGAGGGGAGAATTCAATGAATAGCAGAACACTAGGGAGGTCAGAGAGTGCTTCTCCACACATTCCTGAATGTGACAGTGTAATAGCCAGTTAAGAAATCACACGGGACTGTCGGCATAGTGTTTATTCATCGAGGCGACATAATAGGAGTTAAACATGCCATTGGTTAGGCCATAGATAGAATACTGTGTGCAGTTCTGGCAGCCACATTACAGGAAGTGTTTTGGTTTCTCAGTAACATCAGAAGCGATTGGGGTCACCACAGAGTTGGAAGCTTCAGTGGATTTGTTTTCCCTCCTAGATTGGAGAACTGCATCTGAGAATTTGTGTCTGATCTTTCCTTTTTGCCAAGTACATGCTTATGGGATATTACTGTATCAGAACACTTAATTGTTGATCGAGTCTAGGCCAACGCCTTCAATTATTTTTGCTGTCTTCTATAACACGTGACTACTTCTCTTCTTGTATAATTCGTTGGCTGCACTAAATGGGCTATCTCTACACTTCTCCAATAATTTCATTGAGCTGAATGACTTCCTTATATTTCTGTGAAGCTAGCGTGAGGAGCTGAATAATCTCCTCCTTTTAACTGTGGAAATGTGCAGTGTCCAGTAACACTGTTACATAAATGTTACCGATACTTCCAACAGCACAAGCCTGAATGTTGTCGAGGTCTTGCTGCACATGGACACAAACTAGTTCAGGAGCTGAATGGGGACATTTTTCCTGAATATTTGTGTGACCTTCAGTGAACACTCCCACTTCTAATCTTTATGAAGCAGCTGAAGCTGTTTGTGCTGAGGAACTACCTTGAGGATCTTTTGCAGACATGTCCAGGACTGCATGGACTTTTTGTCCACAAACCACAATCATTGTGCTTTATACTTTAAACCATTCTAACCAGGAAAGTTTACAACTCATTCACATTAAGTGCAATCCTACTCAGGCTTCTTGAGAACATTCTTAGTTAAATGATGCCTTGATGTCAGGGCTGGTCACTCTTCCCTGAGCCCTTGTGTTCAAGTCTTTTGCTCATATCAATAGGTCACAGTGTGAGGGTAAGGAGTGCTTTTTGACCAATCAGAGTTGAGGGCTGTGAAGAACTGGACATGAAAGAGGATATTAGATCTTATGATCTTATTGTGGGTGAAGACATGCTTGCGGGGGGAGGGGGCATGTGGATGAATGACATATCCCTGTTTGTGGCATTCTCACATTCTATTATAGGAAAGAAGAGGGTGTTGTGTTCCTGGAAGCTCTGATATTGAATATTACCAGATTGTCTGGACCATCTCTGGCTGAGGTGTTGGGGCTGTATTCACAGTGAAACTGGGTCTAAACATGATCAACATATGAAGCACATGTTGCAGAGAGGGGAAGCTCAATAAAGAGAGATGAGCGACCTCTTTGATACCCAACCTGGGTTTTCCAATTACATTTTCCAAACCAGCCCAAATTGTATGTGACAGTTTTGAGGGGCTGAATGGTTTCCTGTGTTTCTGTGCACCAGGATGTCGCAGTATTAGCCTCTAACTGTTCCTGTCTAGCAGGTTTGAGGGACTGAATGGAACACAGAAACATGGGACTGAGTAGCAGGAGTGGGCCATTAGACACTTTGAGCCTTCTCCAACAGGCACTAAGATTGTGGCTGATCAGGTTATGGTCACAGCCCCTATTTCCTGACTGTATCCTGTATCCATGACTCACTTCTCTGCCAAATATTTAACTAACTCAGCTTTGAATCAATGTAAACAAAGAGGCATCTCAAACTTGTGGGGAAGAGAATTCCCACTTGAAATGCCTGTTTAGAATGTCTCCTCATCCCTCTTATAACAGTCATATAGCATGCAAATTTGTCCGCACTGACCAGACATCCCAATCTGATCGAGTCTGATTTGCCCGCATCTGGCTCATATTCCTCTAAACCTCCTTATTCAGATACCCATCAAGATGCCAGACTCCACATCTTCCTCTGGCAGATGATTCCATATGCACACTTCCCTCTGTATGAAAACATTGCCTCTAACTTCCATCTAAAATATATCCCCTCGCACCTTCAACCTATACCCTCTATTTTTAGTATCCCCTATTCTGGGAAATAGACCTTTTCTATTTACAAAATCAATGCCCCTTATGATTTTATAAACCTCTATAAGGTCAGCGCTAAGCCCGTAATTCTGCAGGGAAAACCGCTTTAGCCTATTCAGCCTCTGCTTATAGCTCAAACTCTCCAAACCTGGCAACATCCTTATAAATCCTTTCTGAACCCTTTCAAGTTTCACAGTAACCTTCGTACAGCAGGGAGACCAGAACTGCACACAGTATTCCAAAATGTGGCCTCACTGACATCCTGTACAGCTGTAACATGACATCCCAACTCCGAAACTCAATGCTCTGACCAATGAAGGCAAACATGCCAAACACCTTGTTCACTATCCTGTTCACTTTGAAGGAGCGTTGCAGCTACATCTCTCTCTCTCGTTGCTCGGCAACATCCTCGAATATATTTCCATTAAGTACCCCGATTTGCTTCCCAAAATGCAGCACTTCACATTTATCTGAATTAAACACCATCTGCCAATCGTCAGCCTATGAGCCCATTTGATCGAGGTCTCATTGGACTCTGAGATAATTTTCTTCATTACCCACAACACCAAAAATGTTGGTGTAATCTTCAAACCAGCTACCCTTACCACCTATGGTCACATCCACATCATTTATATAAATGACGAAAAGCAGTGGGCTCAGCATTGATCCTTGTGGCACACTACTGTTCACAGGCCTCCAGTCTGAAAAGCAATCCTCTACCAACCTCTGTCGCCTTCCTTCAATCTAATTTTTTATTCAATTTTCTTGGGTGCGCTGGTTCCCATGTGTCCTAACCTTACTAACTTGCCTAATATGCAGAATCTTGTCGAAGAACTTGCTCCAGTCTATATGGAAAGCATCTACAACACTGTCTTCATCAATCTGCTTTGTCACCTCTTTAACATACTCAGTCAAATTAGTGTGAGACCTTTTCTCATGCAAAAAGCCATGGTGACTATCCCCAATCAAACCTTGCCTTTGAACATGCATGCAATTGGCTATCCCTCAGAATCCCGTCCAACAACTCACCCACCACTGATGTCAGGCTCACCGGTCCAGATTTCCCTGGGTTGTTGAGTCACTGTTTTCTTTTCTACTGCCACTCCTCTATTGGTCACAGCAAATTATCGGTGTGACCAGTTTGATGATATGGCTTATAATATAGGTCTCACATTGGGTCAGGGCCTTCCTAGGAAGAAGTCATACAGATTTCCTTCTCTGTTAAAATAACAAATTCATGACTAAAACAAAGTTCCTCAAGCTATGATGTAAAGATGAACGACAAACAGTGTAGAAATTACAAAAATGTACATTGATATTTCTATTACTAAAAGTAATGAGGAGCACAAATATATGCAGACACACACAGATACATACATAGACAAACTCAAACACACACAGACATACACACACAGGCACACTCAAACACACACACAGACGTGCACACGCAGACACACTCAACATCACAGAAACACAAAAACACGGACACACAGACACACATGCACCTGCAAATACACACACTAACACAGACGAATGCACGTACCATAGTGCGTACAAAATTAGAGCAGTAAAAAGGCCATTTGGCCCATCCAGTCTACTGAACTATTGATCATGGCTGACATGTTTTTCAAGCCAGTTCTACTACTGTCTAACAACAAGCCTTGAGCCCATCTTTAATCATAACTTATCGACTTATATCCTAAAGACGCTAAGATGTGTGTGTGTGCGGCATGCGCATGCACGTGTGTATCTGTGTGTGTGTGTCTGTGTGTGTGTATGTCTCTTTGTGCGTCCGTGTGTGTCTGTGTGCATGTGTTGTCTTTGTGTGTGTGTCTGTGCGTGTGCATGTGTCTGTGTGTCTCTGTGTGCGTGTCTTTGTGTCTGTGTATGTGTGTGTCTCTCTGTGTGTGTCTGGGTGCGTGTGTAAGTGTGTGTGTGTGTGTGTCGTGTACGTGTCTGTGTATGTGTGTGTGTTTACCTAATAGCAGGAGACAGCATTATCGAGGACGGTTGTTTTTCAGACTGGAGGCCTATTGTTATGGACCACTCAAAATATTCTTGAGCAGGCAGCGCAGACTATAACTTTGTAATTTGTTTCAGTAAGTGCACAGTGTAAATTATCAGGTTTTAAAATAGACAAAAAATATTCACAAAACTACACAATGAAACACAAAGAACAGAATAAAGAACCCCTACAGAACTCAATCTATTCAAACTAGACTTAATTAGCTGTCCTGGAAGTACACAACCATCCCAATAAGCGAACCCCCCTTAAAAACAGTACAAATGGAACAAATGATTGCACGTTAAAGTTAGAAGGGCAGAAGGAGAGACAGAGAGAGAGAGAGAGAGCCTGTCCACACAACTAAACTACAAACTGGTTTTGGACTGAACTGCTCACCTCGAAAGCTGACCACTCCCCTTTCATTATACATTTAATCACAAAACCGTTTTATCTCTGTACCAAACCAGTCACCTTGGAGCCGGGAACTATTTACGACGCCTCTGAAAAAAAATCAAGGACACAGTATCTTTGAGAAAAGGAAGCTTTTAGAGAAAAGGCGCCAACTTTGTGACACTGTGCACAGTGGTGTTCCACAGGGACTTCTGCTCAATCCATTTTTGTTTTGACATTTAGACAAATGATTCAGATGAGAATTATAGAAGACGTGGTTAGAAAGATTGTGGATGAAACCAAGTTTGGCTATATAGTGGACAATGAAAATTACACAGGGACCTAGATCAAATTGCTTGATGAATCTAAAGGGTTGTACAGCACCGAGGCAAACACTTTTGACCAACTCGTCCATGCCAACCTGATTTCTGAAATTAATCGTGCCCTACTTGGGGTGGTGCAGTGGCTCAGTGCTTAGCAGTACTGCCTCCCATACCAGGGACCTGCGTTTGATTGCTAGCACAGCTGATTGACTGTGTGGAGTTTGCACATTCTCGCTGTGTCTGCGTGGGTTTCTCCCACAGTCCAAAATTGTGCAGGTTATGTTAATTGGCCATGTTAAGTTGCACATAATGTCAGGTGCATTAGTCGGGGTAAATTTGGTGAGATGGTTCTGGGTGGGTAACTCTTCAGAGAGTTGGTGTGGACTTGTGCTACACTGTAGTGAATCTAATCTATTTGCCAGCAATTGTAACATATCATTCTAAATCCTTCCTACCAATATATCCATCTGGGTGCATTTTAAATGTTGTAATTATACCTACCTCCACCACTTCTTCTGGCAGTTCATTATGTACACGCTCCACTTTCTGAGTGAAAACGTTGCCCCGACGTCACTTTAAAATCTTTCCCCTCTCACATTAAATCTATGCTTTCTAATTTTGGACTTCCAAGCATGGGGAAAAGATCTTGACTACTCACCCCCTGTCCATGCACTTCATGAATTTATAAACCTCTAGAAGGTGCAAATATGTCTCCCACGCAGCCTCTGTGGTTTCAGTCATCCGGTGCTTAAATTCTGAAATTCAATACTGACACCTCTTCCATCTCGATCAAACCACAATTTTAAAATAATTTTAGTCAACGCGTTCAGACATATTATCAAACACCTCTAGTTGGATGAGAACTTAGACCTATGGGGGCCAGAGGTAGGGACACTACCACCACTCCACAATAGCCCCAAACGTTGCAGCGTTATTCTCCTGTGTGTTCGTTCATCAGCCTGTTCTGACATGCTTCACCGGAATCCAGACAATCTGGTCTCGAGCGAGGGACACGACCAGACAAGTTCAGGAATTGGAATAGAATCCAGAGCTCTGCCTCAGAGGCAGGGATACTACAGACTACACAAAATCTAAACCATGCCCAAATTTTTAACTTTAAATGCCAGCTTCCAGATCGGTATGGATTTACTGAATTGCCCAGTCAAAATAATAACGTTGTTAAAAAATGCAAGGTACTTGCCTCAACAGTAGGATGTCGAGTTTATGTGCTCTGCCTTCGAGATAAACTATGAACATCTTTAAATACTTGTCTATTATTTCCAGTTTAAATGGCTATTATCTGTACTCTGCAATATGAGGAATGAAATCCTGCAGACAGACTCTGCCCTATGAAGGATCTCGAATAGATATCAACACTGAACACCAGAGACAAAGACAGAGCATATACTTTCTGGCCTGAAACACCGATCACTGTTTCCCACCTCTAACGTGTGACTGTCCTCTTCCTAAAACCACCAAATGGTACAAGGTAACTGATAATGTTCCAGCCTTTCTTCCCCAGTATTATCACTCACTGTGCTAAAGAATTGCTGATGGAGTTTAATGTTGATAAATGCAAGGTATTGTACTTTGGTAAAACAAACTAAAAAAAACATATACAATTAAATGTTGAGCCATTGGTAGTGTTGTAGAACAGAGCAACCGAGGGTTTCAGGCATAATTGCTTGAAGTTTGCTTCATATGTAGACAGGATGGTTATGAAGGTGTTTCACTTGATGTTCTTCATTATGTAGACATAGTCATAGAGATGTACTGAACGGAAACGGACCCTCTGGTATAACTTGTCCATGTCGACCAGATACCCTAACATAATGTTGTCAATTTTGCCAACACCTGCCCATATCCGTCTGAACCCTTCCTATTTATATATACATATCCAGTTTTTTAAATACTTTATTTTTACCAGCCTCTGGCAACTCATTCCATACACATACCACCCTCTAAGCATAAAAATTGCCACTGTGGTCCCTTTTAAATCTTTCCCCTCGCATCTTAAACCTATGCCCTCTAATTGTGGACTCGCTTACCCCGGGGAAAAGACATTGTCTATTTACCCTATGCATGCCTCTCATGATTTTATAAACCTCTATAATTCACCTCTCAGCCCCTAATGAATCAGAGAAAACAGCCTCAGCCTATTCCGGCTCTCCCTTGAGCTCAAATCTTCCAGCCCTGGCAACATCTTTGTCATTTTTTTCTGAAACTTTCCAAGTTTCACAACATCTTTCCGAGAGGAATGAGACCAGAATTGTACGCAATATTGCAAAAGTGGCCTAACCAATGTCCTGCACGGCCGCAACATGACCTCCCGACTCTTGTACTCAGTGGTTTGAACAATAAAGGAATGCATATGAAACACCTACTTCACTATCCTATCGACCTGCAACTCTACATTCATGGAAATATGACCCTGTACTCCAAGGTCTCTTTATTCAGCAACACTGTCCAGGACTTTATCATATATAAGTCATGTTCTGATTTGCTTTATCAAGATGTAGCAACTCGCATTTATCTAAATATATCTCCATCTGCCACTCCTCAGTCCATTGGCCCATCTGAACAAGATTCCATTTTACTCTGTGGTAACGTTCTTAACTGTTTACTACACCTCGAATTTTGATGCCATCTGCAAATTTGCTAGCTATATCTCCTATGTTCTCATCCAAATCATTTATATAAATGATGAATAGCAGTGAACTGTCCTTTGAGTACAGGTGTTGGGACGGTATTTTCAGGTTGCACAGGACCTTCATGTGGCATGTCCTGGAGGACTTTGTGCAGTTCTGGTCGCCATGTTATATCGAGAATATTATCACGTTCGGGAGAGTTCAGAAGAAGTTTATCAGGATGTTGCTGGGAATGGAGTGTTTGCATATAAGGACAGGCTCAATAGACTCGGGCATTTTCTACTCGAGCGTAGGGGGCTGAGAATTAACCTTTTAGAGGTTCATAATATCATGAAGTATCGGTAATGTTGAATGGTAGGTAACTTTTCCCTCGAGTGGGGGATTGTTTTCAGATAAGAGGAGGGAGTTTGTTAAAAGACATGGCGTCATAGAGCTGTATAGCATAGAAACATACCCTTTGGTCCAACGTGTCCATGGCAACCAGACAGCCAAAATTATTCTCCTCCCATTTGCCAGCATTTGGTCAATTTCCATCTAAACCCTTCCCATTCATCGGTCCATACAGATGCCTGTTAAATGTTGCAATTGTGCCAGCATCAATACTTTCCTCTGGAGGCTCATTACACACGGACCATTCTCTACATGAAGATATTGCCCATTAGAGCCCTTTTTGTCTTTCCCATCCAACCTTAAACCTTTGGCATCTAGTTTTTGACTGCACTGCCCTATGGAAAAGAATTTGGCTATTCAATCTATCCGTTGCACCCATGATTTTACTAACCTCTAACATCAACCCTCCTCCTCTGATTCTCCAGTGAAAACAGGCTTAGCCTATTCAGCCTCTCCCTGTAACTCAAACCCTCCAATCATGGCAACCTCAGTGTAAACCCTTCTTGAACCCTTTCGAGTTTGACAACATGCTTCCTACAGAGCAGGGAGATCAGAATTGCATACACTATTCCAAACGTGGCCCAAACCAATGTCCTGTACAGTCGCAATCCAGTCTCCTAACGCATATACACAATGCACTTGACCAATAACATATCAAATACTTTCTTCACTGTCCTATCTACCTGCAAATCCACTTTCAAGGAAGTATAAATCTGTACTCTGAGATCATTTTGTTCAGCAACACTCCCCAGGATTTTACCAGTAAGTGTATAAGTCTTGCCCTGATATACCTTTCCAATATGCAGCATCTCACATTTATCTAAATTAAACTCTGTCTGCCACTCCTCGGTCCATTGGCCCACCTGATTAAGATCCCGTCGTAATCTGAAGTAACCTTCTTTGCTGGCCACTATACCTCCAATTTTGGTGTCATCTGCAAACGTACTAACTGTCCTATGTTCATATCGAAATCATTTATATAAGTGACGAAAAGTAGCGGACCCAGCACCGATCCCTGTGGCACTCCACTGGTCACAGGCCTCCAGTCTGCAAAACAGCCCTCCACCACCACCCTCTGTTCTCTACCTTTGTGCCAGTTCTGTATCCAACTGGGTAATTCTCCCTGTATTCCATGTGATCTAATCTTGCTAACCGGTCTCCATGGGGAGCTATGTCAAATGCCTAACTGAAGTCCATATAGATCAAATCAAGCGTTCTGCCATCATCAATCTTGTCCGTTACTTCTCAACAAAAACAAAATCAAATTAGTGAGACATGATTATCCACGCACACCCCCATTTCACGATGCATATAAAGGGCTTTTGTCCAGATCATGGATTTTGCTGTTCGTCAGATGCTGCCTGAGCTGCTGTTCTTTTCCAGTACCACTCTCATCTAGACTCTGATCTCCAGCATCTGCAGTCCTCACTTTTGCCTATCCCTAATCAGTCCTTGCCTTTCCAAATGCATTTAAATCCTGTCGCTCATGATTCCCTCCAACACCGTGCCCACCACTGATGTCAGGCTCCCCAATCTATAGTTCTTGGCTTTTTCTTTCCATTTTGTTTAATAGCAAAACTTTAGTCAAACTCATGACTTCCAGCATCTCACCTGGTGCTATTGATGATGACAACATCTCAGCAAGGGACCCAGCATCACTTCCGTAGCTTCCTACAAATTTATTGGGTCCACCTGATCAGGACCTGTGAGGTGATTCATGTTTTACACAGCATGTGGTTCGTGAAGGGAATGCACTTTCTGAGGAAGTGATGGATTGTGGGTGAAGTTATAACATTTAAAACGCATTTGGTTAAGTACAAGAATAAGAGAATATTTGGACAAATCTGAGCCAAGCGCAGGCAATGGGAATGATTTAGCTTGGGATTATGGTCAGCATCGACTGTATGGGCTGAAAAGCCTGTTTGCAAATACCCTGAATAACTCGATGAGTCTATGTGTGTTTGCATGTCCAAGTATGTGTCTGCATATTTCTGTTCGTGTTTGTCTATTCCTGTGTATCTCCATATGCCTCTATAAACCTCTGTGTGCATATCTATCTCTCTGTGCTTGTTACATGTGTTCCTGCATTAGTGTGTGGATCTCTGTCTCTATATCTCTGTGCAATGGGAACTCTTCTTGTTTTTGGTATGAATCACTGAAACTGGGGCAAAACCACTCTCCCTTCCTCCCCATTTCCCTCTTTTCTTTAAAGTGATACAAGCCCACACTCTGCTGGTCTGGTTTAGGTCTTTTCAATCCTTTGTCACATGTAAGGTTACTTCTAAGAGTAAAACATTAAAAATTCCAGGTTACAGGAAGTGCATTAAAATTAATCCCATCGCCTTGGAAAGTGGCTCACTCGGAATTGCTTGGATATAATTGCAATGGAAATATGCTTTAATGTGTACACTGTGTGCTGGAAATATTACCCAGTGACAAACCATTTCCACATTGAAGAAGGAGCGCAGACATTTCTCCACACGAACATGTTCCAATCTGCGGGCCTAAAGACAATGACAATCCTCTCCAAACCAACGTGGTGTGTGCGTGAGTGTGCGCGCGCGCGCGTGTGTGTGTGTGTGTGTTTGGTGGTGCAATCAAAATTCAGGTTGGATTGTGCTGCGAGCTGCTGCCCTCCCTATCTCCCTCTCAGACTGAATCTCTGATCGTTTACACACTTTAGCACCACGATTACAGTGGTGTAGGGGGTGGGGGATCGGGGTGGGGGTGCAACAGAGATTGACAACAACAGAAATCTCAGCAGCTCCGGAAGCATCTTTGGACAAAAATGAAAGTTGACGTTTTGGATCGAGTGACCCTTACTCAGAACTCATATCGGGGCATATTACATCACTTTAAACATCACAGAGACTGCCAGACCCGCCCCACACAGATACACACACGAATACAGACACATAGAGGCACTCACTATACATTGACAGTAATACAGACATGGAGAGTGTGTCAATATTTCACTCGCTCTGTTTGGTGTGTGTCAGTATTTTTGAGTGGAGTGTGACTGTAGGACAATTTCAATAGTTGCAGATACCAAACCTGAAAGAATTGTAAAGTTGTTGAGGATGGTGTGGAACTCCAACAGGAAAGTGAGATGTTGGTGTAGTATTCAGGAGTATAGCAGATGAGGATCAATGCAGCGCAGTGTGAGGTGATGGTCTTTAGTAGGAATGACATTGAAAGACAATATAAAACAGGTTGTACCGTGAAAAAAGAGGTGCAGGAACAAATGGCCAGGGTGTATATGAGAACAGGTTATTGAAGATGTCAGGACAAGTGGGGAAAGCAGTAAATCTCACAGATTAGTTTCAGAATCTGAGCTGTTTACAGGAGGAGGTGTAGAAGGGAGTCTCCGTGCTCCCTTCCTGGGATGTGATGGAGACGATGTGTTGCGAGCCCACCCTCTTGCCGAACGAGACCGTGGGGATTCCATTTGTACCAGCTCGACACAAAAGGGAGATGGCATCAGGGCCACGGCTTCTAAGTTGTGCCGGGGGGAAACGGAGGTGCCAGTGAGTTAAAAGTGAGAATTGCCCTTCACTGAACATTGCTCCTTACTCGGTTGCTGGGACGTTTCAGAATCTCCACTCGAGGCGTCCCAGTCCTCTCCGGCTCGTACCAGGGTCCTCCCAACATGGCAGGGGGAGGGGGGGGACGTGAGGGAACGGATATCGGGCACTCCACCACTCGGCTTGACCCTTACTGTCCTATTCCAGGCTGTTTCTCTTGGAATGGGAGAAAGGGAGGGACGGAGGGAGGGAGGGTGGGAGTGGGCACCTCTGCTGTTAGTGCTGGTGTAGGTGGGGGGAGATATGGTGAGGTATCTGGAGGGAGTCAGTCCACAGTGTTGTATCCATGCAATGTTATTAGTGTGTGTGTGTGTGTGGGGGGGGGGGGGGGGGATGTAATGGGGAGAGAGAGAGAGAAGGAAGGTACTGCAAGCAGCAGTGAGAGTGGTGGAGCATGAACGTTGTTCTGGGTCGCTGCTGCAACAGATATACAGTGAGTGTGAAGGACCAGAGAGAATATGGTGACCCTTATCTTGACAGAGCGGGGAAGGTTATTGATGCTTGTGCTGTATTGTTAGACATTTCTTCAGACCGCAGATACTGCACTGAGCTGGTTGGGGAGCTCAGACCATACCAGGTGTGTCTGATAGTGTGAGCACCCTCTGGGAAGAGATTGGTCCCCCTCTGTACTAGCCCATCCACCAGGACCTCCGTGCCCCTGTCGACAAACTGTGGTGTAATTGCCCCTTATCTGCCATGATCGGGGTAAACTGTACAAACCAGCTCCGACGTCAAAAATGCTCAACTGTGTGCCCACTGGCCTTTTAAAGATGGCACCAGAGCCAGGGATCACGGAATACCCAGGGGCATCAGTGCGATGGTGAGTACCTCCAGCCGTGATGGGTGGGAGAATAGGGCTGGCATTGAATGAGAGGTACACCATGGGTGGGATAGGTAGTTAATGAGGTGAGTTCGATAAAGTAGCACCAGGAATCTAGCTCGACCTTGTGCAGATAATCCCTCTGTCACACTCAATGAAAATGACACTGAGATAAATTTTGGTTCGATCCAGCCCAATGAGACGAAGACACCGTTGAGCCCAATGCCAGTTATAATGCTGCAGCTGCTTGACCAATGCTCTCCATCACAGAGAAGGAGCTCAACGTCACCTTTCCCTTGGGAAATATGGCAGGGCAGGAGACTGAGGTATCAGTGGGGAAGCACTTTGAGACACATAATCATAATTCTATTAGTTTTAAAATAGAGATGGAAAAGGGTGAACTGGGTCTAAAAGGTAACGATTTAACTTGGAGGAAAGCCAATTTTGATGATATTAGCAAGAACTTCCAAACTGGATTGGAACAGATATTCACAGTTACGGGGCCAGCTGAGAAGAGGGAAGCCTTCAAAAAGGAAATGTCAAAATCACAGAGACAGTCTGTCCCTGTTAGGGTGAAGGGTAAGGCTGATTGGGTAAGGAATGCTGGAGGACGGGAGAAATTGAGTGTCTTGTCACGGATAAGAGGGAAGCATATGTCAGGTAGTGAGAGCAGGAGTCAAGATTATTTTCAGTACTCATTCACAGGTTGAGGGTATCACTGGTTGGGCCTGCATTCATTACCCATTACTAATTGCCCAGCGGGCAGTTACGAGACACATTTCAACTCTCCCTCCCACTCTGCCGAGGACATGGAGGTCCTGGGCCTCCTTCACCGCCGCTCCCTCACCATCAGACGCCTGGAGGAAGAACGCCTCATCTTCCGCCTCGGAACACTTCAACCCCAGGGCATCAATGAGGACTTCAACAGTTTCCTCATTTCCCCTTCCCCCACCTCACCCCAGTTCCAAACTTCCAGCTCAGCACTGTCTCCGTGACTTGTCCTGACTTGTCCTACCTGCCTATATTCTTTTCCACCTATCCACTCAACCCTCCCCACGCCCCCGACCTATCACCTTCATCCCCTCCCCCACTCACCTATTGTACTCTATGCTACTTTCTCCCCACCTCCACTCTACTCTAGCTTATCTCTCCACGCTTCAGGCTCTCTGCCTTTATTCCTGATGAAGGGCTTTTGCCCTAAACGTCGATTTTACTGCTCCTCGGATGCTGCCTGAACTGCTGTGCTCTTCCAGCACCACTAATCCAGTTACGAGTCACACACATGGTTGTCGGTCTGGAGTCACATGTAACCCAGGCCTGGTAAGGCGGCAGTTTGCTTCCATCAAAGCAATCAGCGAACCTGATGGGTTTTCCAAAAATCGAAAATGGATTCATCATCGTCATTTGGCTCTTAATTCCAGATTTAAAGTGACTGTCGGGAAGGGTCTCAAGTCAGTAGGAGTATACATAAGAGGGAAATCCAGAGGCCACAAAGGGGACATGAGGTAGTTCTGGGAAATGGGGTTAAGGAGAATCCAAAGGACTCTACACATGCATTAAGGACAAAAGGATAACTCAGGAGAGTTTTGGGCCACTTAAAGATCAGCAAGGTTGCCGATGTGCAAAACAACAGGAGATGGAGGCGATACGAAATAAGCATCGTGCGTCAGTATTTGCTGTGCAGAAGGATATGCAAGCTAAAGAACTTTGGAAATAAACCGTGACATGTTGAAAAGTGCCTGTATTACAGCGAAGGAGATGCTGGAGTTCGGAAACCCGTAAAGGTGGAAAAATCTCCATGACCTGATCAGATGTACCCGAGAACTCTGTGGGAAGCGAGTGAAGTGATTGTTGGGCCCCTTGCTGAGATATTTGAATCGTCAATTGTCACAGATGAGGTACCGGAAGATAGGAAGCTTGCGAATTTGGTGCGATTATTGACAACATTTAAGAAGGATGGGAAGGAAAAGCTAGTGAGCCAGACTTCAGTGGAAGGAAAGCTGTTGATAAGGATTATCAGGCACAAGGTTTGCATGGATTTTGAAAAGCAAGGACTGATAAGTGATAGGCCACATGGGTCGAAGCATGGAAAGTTGAGTCTCACTAAATTGACTGAGTATGTTTGAAGAAGTGACTAAGAGGATTCATTGCGGCAGAGGTGTATATTGTTGGTATGGACTTCAGTAAGGCATTTGCTAACATTCTGAATGGTAGATTTGTTAACAAGTTTAGTTCATATGGAATACAGGGAGAACTAGCCATAGGTATACAGAATTAGCCCGAAGTCAGGAGACAGAAGGTGGTGGTGAAGGATTGTTTTTCGAAAAGTAGGGTTGTTACCATTGGTGTGCTACAAGGGTTAGTGCTGGCTCCACTGCTTTTCACTATTCACATAAATCATTTGGATGTGATCATTGCAGCAATAGTTGCTAGGTTTGCAGATGAAACCAAAAATGACGGTGTAGTGGACAGCAAAGAAGGTTTACCTCAGAGTATAATGGAATCTTGATCCGATGGGCAGATGGGCTGACAATTGGCAGGTGGTTTTTAATCTAGACAAATGGGAGGTGCTGCATTTTGGAAATGCAAATCAGGGCAGGACATGTACACTTCATGCTAACGTCCTGGGGAGTGTTGCTAAACAAAGAGACCTTGGAATGCAGGTTCATAGTTTCTTTAAAATAGAGTCGCAGTTAGGTAGGATAGTGAAGGAGGCATTTGGTATGCTTGCCTTTATTAGACAGTGCTTTGACTATATGAATTAGGTGGTCATGTTGCTGCTGTACAGCACATTACCTTGGCCATTTTTGGTGTACTGCATTCAGTTCTGGTCTCCTTCCTTTTGGAAATATATTGTGAAACTTGAAGGGAGTCAGTAAAGATTTACAAGGATGTTGCCAGGATTGGAGCTATAGTGAGAGTTCGAGTAGATTGGTATCTCACAAACTGGGATGATTGGGTTATTTTATTCCTGTAGCGTGAGGAGCATGTATAGTGGGCATAGCCAAGGTCTTTTTCCCCAAAACTAGAGGGCATGAATTTCCGATGAAAGGGAAAAGATTTGAAAATGACCTCAGGAGCAACTTTTTCCCACAGAGGGTGGTGCATGTGTGGAATGAGCTGCCAGAGGAGGTGGTGGAGGTTTTTACAATTATAACGTCTAAATGATATTGGGATGGGTACATGAAGAGGAAGGGTTGACATCGACATTGGCCAAATGTGACTAGTTTAATTTGGGATATCCCATCAGCATGGACGAGTTAGACTGAAGCGTCTTATTCCATGCTGTACATCTCCGAGACTCTGACTCTATCTGACCTTGCACCAGTATCATATTAATTCATCATTCCCGGACATGCTAACCTATGTTGCTAGATATGATCGAAATGTCTTCATTTCAGCATTCTAAAACCTGCAAACATCCTTCCATAACACTGACTCAGAGTATCTCTCCCTCTGTCTATTTCCCAAATTCCTCCCATTTGTTGATGTTTAAACTGCTTCCCCACCATCCAGTTTTAATTGTCCAGTTTCAATGTGAATAACTGTCCTATATCTTTTCCTGCCCTTGAATGTTGCTCACCCAAGAGCATCAGCTTCCAACACTAAGAAGTTTAGAAACAGTATTCAAAAAAGCAATGCTTGCGTTTTCTTTGACTTGCCAGTGTCCTGCCCTGTGCTCCATGTTGGAAAATGGGGTTTGAACAGTTTGGAAGCACACCTTTGTAACTTGCTCTGTGCCTATTCACTGAACGCCTGTGTTAATCTCTCTCTGTTGCTCATGTGCTCAGTACCATGAGGAATCCTCACAACTGTTAGTGATTCAGAACAGGCTGATCATTTGCCTTTGACTGACATTTGATTTAACTCTAGTTTTTGTACGTTCGTGAAAATGCTGGGGATGGTTTCCTAGAGGCTGTGTTTTAAGCTGCTGTGGAAATTCAGGAAGACGAGACGCTTTGGTGATCCAACTCTGGATGAAACATGGTGACTGTAGTTACATTATCTGGATCTGCAACATGACTAACAAATGGAGCAGAGGCTGCAGAGAGGGGAATCTCTGTAAAATGGAATGAGGGAATTACATTCAGATCAGCCATGGTTTTCACGAATGTTGGAGCAGGATTGAATGGCTCGTTCATGCAACTTATTCAGATGTTTCCGTTGGTACCAAGCCAATTCCTCTTCTCTCCCAGTGTCTCACAGAGGTGGGTAGTGAGTCATGTCCTCCTGTTCCTGGGGAACAAAAATATGGGCCTCACTAGCCTCCAGATTTCCCTTTATCCAAGTATCGAGCAGTTGAATGACTGCCTCCTGTTCCTCTGTCCCAGTATCGAGCAGTTGAATGACTGCCTCCTGTTCCTGTGTCCCAGTCTCGAGCAGTTCGGTGACTACCTCCTGTTTCTCCCTGTTCATGAGCAGCAGTTTCAATGCTCTGAATGATGTCACAAGGTTAAGAAAGGACTTGATAACAGGGAATTTTAAACTTGGAGCAGCGTTACACAAAGGTATCTAGAATCGTCTCCACCAAATATTTTATGCAGCTCGTCTGTTATTTTATTCCTGTCTCCTTTTATAAACAGGGTGAATCATATACAACAGTGTAGTGTTCCGACAATACTCCCATATATAGGGAAGACAGATTAAAAAGATTGAAAGATTTATGATCTATCCCTCAGCAACTCTCATTCATTCCATCCAAAACTAGTAATGTGCCCTTTTATTGTGTTATGTAAAATGATGTAAGGAATTGGTTAACTGAACCTGTTTGTTTGGTGACTGTGATTAATGTCAGTTCTCATGGAATCTAATTATCCCAGAGGAGAGTTTCCATCTTGTAATTATAAAAGGGCTCGATTCAATATGTTATCCCATGGTATGGGCGGGAGCATCACCGATAGTACTAACAGGGATCGGCTGCTCCAGAGAGAGGGAGAGATCAGAAACTGAGAACAATAGACTGGAAAGTTCCAACAGTGGATCAGAATCTGAGAACAATAGACTGGAATGTTACAACAATGGACAGGGGTTTATCCTATTATGTTTGGATTTTTTCTACATATTCTTGGTGGCCGTTATCATTACGGATCAAATATGTACTTTACATTATTCAATGCTTTTATTATCCTATCCTGGCTATTGTTGGTGTCCCTGGTCAGTTTCACTGTCGATATATTATTTGAATTAACCATGTGCGACTGTATTACTGTTATTTTCAGTTACTCTACTCTGTAAGTATTCACGGTCCAAACCACAACAAACAACAGTGAACTTGTTCATTCTTTCTCGCCTTCTTTAGTTCTGGCACTGTGCCTTGTTGGTTGACATACTCACTTTCAGGTATGAACCAGGATTCATTGCATCACTGCCCTTGCTATTTAAATATTGAGAGCTTGGAGGTCACTGTCTTCTGTTCTGGATGCAAACTCCATTTCCTTCCTCTGACTACATCTCATCCCTGACCAATAACTGAGGCTGAAACAGACGAGTCACAACTATGGTGATCCCTTTGGCCACAAACTGATTACTGACAACATATCCTGACCATTCCTAATTTTAACTATTGACAACTGCAGCATGTACTTCACTGGTTCATCCCATCTGCTGTTTGAACCTTCAGCTAAGAAAGACAGTCTTAATAAAGCCAATAATCTGCTGCTGCTTAACCAAATCTGAGTCGGTATTCCATGGCTTGTATCTAAATGCAACCAAAATCCCATCATTCCTGTACGGATTGCTTTATATTGTTGTTGGGTCTGGCAATGTCTTTACTTTAATATTCACAAGCGCGTCGTCACCTCTGTCAATAACACGGTCCTCCGTCTCCCTCGGTTAACGACACAAAACCCTGTCAGTTGTTCACATTTAAATTGATTTCCTCTATGTCTATTCTCTCTCAAATAATAATTTTCATATCTACTGCCACCAACACACACAGACACAGACACACACACACACAATCTCTTATCTCATATTTCGGCAGTGGAGATACAGAGCCATACATTTGTGGGAGTCCATTTACTGTCACTTACTACATGGGTTGCACATCTTCCCGTGCAAGACATTTCTGTCGTGCAAGTATAGTAGCAATATACTGGCAAAGGTTTGCAATGGTCCCCATGTCCAAGTAGTCCAGTTTATAGAGTAGTCCGCTAGCATGGTCTGCACAGCTCTCCATTCTGGCTAGCCCCTTGTCCAAGTTTATGGTGTCTTGGATGGTTCTGTGAGGCAGATTCACAATTTGATGTAACTAACCATTTCAACTGATCTGGCAATAATTTTATTGAATGCTCCCATTCTTGTGATTGGACCCACCATTGTCTCACTTCTCCAGTTACTCCCACTCCCCTGTCTCCTTATCCATATTTTCACAACATGTTATCAGTTAATTAATTGTTTGTTTTTCTGTACCTTTCCCTGGTGTTGTTTTTTTTTCACTCCCGAGTGTATCGAGTGCTGGCATTGTGAAGCTCAGAAACAATGCAATGGTATGTGGCAGGCTGTTGCTCCAAGTTGGAAAGGGGGTTCCAGCAGCTTTGAGACACGTCTTTGAAACTTGGTCTGTGCCTGACCTCTGAAGGCCTGTGTTTGTCCCTCTCAGTTGATTGTGTAGACCATAACACGAGGAAACCCCTCGAGTATTATTGTCAAGGAACAGGAGCTGAGGTGCATCTGACTGCCTCCTGTCATGGAAAGGTTAGTGGAGGTGATGGAGGTGGTTTACTGGAGGTTGTGCTGTGAGCTGCCTTAGACATTCAGGGAGACCTGAGGATTTAGTGAACCAACTCTGGATGGAGCATGGGGACTGTAGTTACAGCATCTGGGTACGCAACATGAACAACAAATGGAGCAGAGGCTGCAGAGAGGGGGAGCTCTGAAGCCACAGAGTGTTTGTGGGGAAAGGGATCTGCCAAACCTGCCTGTGTTTTAACGAGGAGGCACACATCTTTTCCCTCTCCTCTTCAAATACACCCATGCAAATTCACCCTCGACTTCTCGCACACAAACACATTCCCCCTCTCTCACATGCACACACACTCTCCCCTCTCTCACACGCACACATACCCTCTCTCTCCCTCCCAAAGACACACATACTCCCCCTCACTCTCTCACAAACACACACACTCTCGCTCCCTCCCACAGACATTCCACCTTGTTTTCAATCACACACACGCACGTGCGTGCAAACACACGCACAAAAACATCTAATATGTAAGATGAGTTTTCATTTGCCGGTTTGTATTTCCAGATGCATTATATTTTCTCAAAAAAAAACAACAATTTGTAGACAGTCAGTCAATACGATACTTTAATGACTCCTACTTTGGAAATAAACCTAGTCTGACTCCAGGTGAAGACATATACAGACTCCAAACAAGACCACATGCCTAAAATACGATGTCTGACTGGAGGGGTCACCTCCTTTACATCGATAATACCTGAAGGTATCTCCAGGCAGGACTTGAAAGGAACTCTGGATATGCATATTCATCAATCAAAATCTGCATCTCCATTCTAACCGATTAAAGATTTAGCAGCCATCTTAGATGTGATCAATTCATGTGCATGTGTTGTACAAGCCTTTCATCTTTTCCTTATAAATTTTGTGCCTAAGGTCTTTTCTCTCTAACACCTGACGAAGGAGCAGGACAATGAAAGTTTGTGTTTTCAAATTAACCCGTCAGACTATAACCTGGTGCCATATGATTATTGACCTTACTCAACCCAGTCCAAAGCTAGCAGCTCCATATCATGGTTTTTTATTGATTAGCCAATTTTTTCTCCAAGCAAATAAATTGTCCTAACCCTGTGTGCTCTTGTCTTGCATATTAATCTTTCGAGAAGCATTGCCTTCTTGAAGTCCAGATATAGTACATCTTTCAGATTCCCGTTATTCAACTTGTTTGTCACACGCTTTAATTAAAACAAGTTAGGAAAATCATTCAAACATGATTTATCCTTAATACAATCATGTCGACTTTGATGGGTTGTGGTTTGACTTTCAAAGTCTCCTGTTGTTAATTCCTTAATAACAGATTGGAACAATTTATCTTCAATCGTTTGCTCATAACTTTTCATTCCCGATTGAAGTTGGTTATTCTAAGCTCTTCCTTTTCCATAACCTCGACAGTCCGATTCAATTCCTGTGAAATAGGCAAGAGGCTGTGAAAGATCAGCTCCAATTGCTGTGTAAGAGGCATGGATGGCTGATTGGACTCATTCTGTTCCTGTTTTACACACACGATGGGCTGAATGTCCTCCTGGTGTTCCTACACTATAGCTTCAATGTCTTGCATGTCCTGCGCCTGTTCCTGACCAAGCCGCTTAAGATATCATCGTCCTTATCCTGTTGCACAATGACAGGTTTGGGGACTTATGGAATCTCCCTGCTGTTATGCCACATTTCGAGTGTTGAATTGTGCAGGCAGGTTGCGTTGCCCACCGTGGGTAGCTCAGTGGTTAGCACTGCTGCCTACCAGCACCAGAGATCTGGGTTCAATTTCAGTCTCGGGCCACTGTTTGTGTGGAGTTTGCGCATTTTCCCTGTACATGCAAGGGTGTCTGTCCTGTACTGCAGTTTCCTCCCACAGTCCCAAAATGTGCCAGTTCGGTGCATGAGTCATGGGAAATGCTGGGTTGCAGAGATTGGGTTGGGAACGGGGTTGGAGAGTGGGGTTTGTATGAGATGGCCTTCAGAGGATCAGCGTGGAGTCGATGGGTCAAATGGTCTGCTTCCACACTGTAGGGATTCTATGATTAACACCTTCATTGCAGGAATCAGTTGAGGGAATAATATCTGAGTTAATACCAACACCCTTTCTTAGTGAGGAGATTAAATCTGTGCACATTACTCCAGAAGTGATCTCACTAAGACCCTGTACAGCAGCAGCCACACTTTACCAGCTTGTTGTAAGGTTCCCACTCAGGTTAGAGCAGGATCAGCTGTCACGGGAATGCACAATGTTGTTGAAAATGAATGGTGTGCTGACCTTCATTTCAGGATGATTTGAGTCCAGGAGTAAGGGCGCCTTCATGAAGCTGTACAGGCCCTTGGTGAGACGCCATCTTGAACATTGTGCAGTATTGTGTGCAGTTTTGGTCTCTATACCTAATAAAGGGAGAGCAGCGAAGGATGACCAGACTGGTCTCTGGGATGACAGGCTTGTTGTGGGAACAGTGTTTGGGGCGACTGTGCCTGTATTCCATGAGGTTTAGGAAAATGGGTGAACTATATAAAACTCTGACATGGCGAAACAGATTGGAAGCAGGGATGATAATTCCCCTGGGTGGGATGTCCAAAACACGGGCTCACAGTGTTGGGTACAGACAGGCCAAAGTGAGTTGAGATGAGACTAAATGTCTGCACTCAGAGACTATTGAACTTGGGGAATTATTTCCCTGATCAGGCTGAGAAAACTAAGGTAATGCATATAAATAAGGATTTCAAGGCACAGAAGGGATGAGGAGAGTGCAGGAGTTTGGTGTGGAGATATAGAATCAGCAATAATTACAGACAGTTATCCAATAATGAGGCAGCTGTATTCCTGTGGAACACCGTATTACAGAAAACGGTGCAATATAAATAATGGGGCCAATGGGAAAAAGAGGCTTTGGTGCGAACCCTCAAAATTACCAGTAAAAATCAAAACAAAAATAAAAGCCTAACGCAAACAATAGCACAGGCTACATAAATCTTTAAACTGTATATTGTAATGAGTTAGTGCAGTAAATGCCACATTTTAACACTACAGTCACTGACTACAGCACTGTACCTTTCACCAAGATCTTCACCAGAAATCGCACGGGCTGACTGACCACGTGATGCCAATACGGAATTCCAGTTCTCTCCAAAATGTTCCCCTCCCGGTTTGAAATAAAGTTCCCTCTAAATGTAGACCACAAATCCCACATTCAGGCTCAGTTTCAAGGCTTGCAGAGCGGTTACATTGCTGTTTTATCTGAACACACTGAGGGTGCATTTGGCAATCAGAGGGATCCTGAGGCTGGGATTTGCTGTTCAGCTGGTGCCAGAGACGGATTCACATAACAGTGAACGGGAGCTCGCTTTATAAAGAAAGGGGCTCAATTCACTAATTGTGTTGCAGCGAAATTGCGTTTAATAAATACACCTTATTGGATAACTGCCTGCATATTGAATGGAGGATCAAAATTGATGGACCAACGCGAATACAGTAGTTCCTATTTTATGTGTTCTGATGTTTAAACATATTAAAGGATATGAACACTGTGTGGGGAAAACTGAATTGAGGAGATTTTCACCATGAACTAGAATGGAGGATGCTCAGTGTGTTGAATGACCTACTCTTTTCCCGATGTTTCTGTGCAATCTGTGGGAAAGCTCTGTAAGTGTTGCAACCAGCTCTCAGATGTTAGGAAGGAGGTCTCTGCAGGGTCAATAGGATAGTGTTTCCTGTTCCAATACTGAGGCTGGTGCGGGGTGGTCTGTACGGTTTTATTCTTTAAGACCTCGGAGCAGTTTGATACAGTAGACTGTCTTGCTTGGCCGTTTCCGAGACCATTGAAGAGTTTTTCACATATCTGTGTGTCTGGAGTCACTTTTAGGGCAGACCAGAAAAGCACCCGAGATTCAATTCCTGAAAGTACATTGAGGAAGGAAATTGGTATTTACAATCGACATTGGCTTCAAGGTCACTATTAATGACTCCAGGTTTTACATCTCGATATTTTATTAATTATAACTTCCACCGGCTGCCAGAGTATTAGCCTGGTCTGGATTAGTAATCCAGTGATATTTCCACAACAGCACCATCTCCACATGGGGACATATCTGAAACCACACTGAGCAGGTTATTTCTGTGCTGCTTCACAGCTCTGTCAAATAGATCTCCCTCCAATGTGACTATCGCGACGGGACTCAGGGCGTGGTAAATGGTCAGACTGTAGTTATTCTCTTGATATGGGACTGGACATCGCTGAGTAATTTTCCACATTATCAGGGAGATATCAGAGTTGGTGCTGGAATGAAACAGCTTCCCCAGGGACACGGCTTGTTGTGCAGCACAAGTCTTCAGTCCTATTGCAGGAATGGGGTCAGGGCCTTTGTCGTATCTACTATGTTTAGCTGTTTCTTCATGTCACGTGCAGTGAATCAGATCGACTAATGGGTTGTCATCAGGTTCAGGTACAATGGTTCCGACCCTATCATGTTCACCTATACTCGCCGCTGAACCATAGATCAGCTTGATGGTAATGGTAGGCTGAGGGATTATCCTGGGGAAAATGTTACAGATTGTAGTCGAATACAATTCTGCTGCTGCTGTATTCTACCGCACCACATGAATGCCCTACTTTGAGCTCCAATGTGTTCAATTCAATTCAACTGACTATCCCCCAGTTCACACCAAGACCCATTCACCCATCATCTCTGTATTCAGTGTCTTAACCTGGTTTCTGATGTGATAACACTTCCATTGTCCTATTCGGATTCTGCTGAAGGTCTCTCTCTGGTGTCGCGCCTCCAATTTGTTACTTTACTCAAACCCCTTAACATATGCATCTGAATCTTTTCCATTCCCCCAATGCCATCTTCTGTGTTTGATGTGAATGTGTTCCCCTCTGTTTCTCTAGCTGAGCATGATTAAGAGCTCTGCAGTGTCAGTGATGCCAGCCTTATGTAGTTTCGGATCAAGGAATTTGTACACCTTGCATTATCGGTCACTTGCCAGTGCATTCCGTGTGAGACAGAGCGTTTGAGCAGCTTTAACACACGTCTATGGAACTTGTTCAAAAATAGAAATTGCTGACGAAACTCAGCAGGTCTGGCAGCATCTTGTGGTGTAAAAACAGAGTTAATCTTTCAGGACCAGTGACCCTTCTACAAAGCTCCCATTTTCTCCAGCAATTTTGGATTTTCATTTCCAGTATCCATAGTTATTTGTTTAATTGAAAACTTGTTCTGAGCCTATTCATTTCTAGAGAAACTCAACAGTCTGGCATCATCTGCAGAGACGGAGAAACAGAGTTAGCGTTTCAAGTCCAGTATGACACTTCTTCAGAACTGAAAAGGATTGGAAAATGAGCTTTATAATCCCTTGACAGATCTGTGGAGTGGGTTGACGGGTAAAAGAGGGTGTGGCAAAAGATAAACATACTTTTAGTAGTGGTGAACAAGATCATGTGAAATAGCTTTATATTAAGATGTGAATGGGGAAAAGGGGTTCTCTCGATTGAGTGAAAGATAAAGAAGATGCAACCACACAAGATCATCGGGAGGCCAGGAGGGAGATTGTACGGAAACTGGAGAACAGTTAGAATGGGGTCAGACTGTGAAGTTATGAAATTGTACATTAACTCCGAAAGGCTGTAATGTACGAAAGTGTAAAGTGAGTTGTTACTCGAGCTTGGGTTGTGCTGCCTTGGAACATTGCAGCAGCCCAGGGCTGAAATGTTAGTATGAGAGCAAGGTAAGTTATTGAAATTGGAAGCAATGAGAAGATCAGGGTTATTTCTACAGACAGAGTGGGTGTGTTCCTCAAAACAATCTCTCTTTGGTCTCGCCAATATAAAGAGACTGCATTATGAGCAGCAATGACAGGAGATCAGATTGAAAGTTTACAAGTGAAATGCTGCTTCACCTGGAAGCGATGTTTGGGGCCTTGCACAGTGAGGAGGGAAGAGGTGAATGGACAAGTGTTGCAGCTTCTGTAATTGCATGGGATGGTGCGATTGGGGAGTGGGGAAACGTTCAGGGTGATGGACGGTGATACAGAGGGAACGGTCGCTGTGAAATACTGACAGTGGGCGGGAGGGGAAGATGTATTTGATGATGCTGTCCTGCTGGAGATGGTGGAAATGGCGTAAGATGAATATGTGAATGTGGATTTTAGTGCAGGAGGAAGTGTGGACAAGGAGGAATCTATCATTGTTCTGGGATGGAGGGGACGAATTGAGGGCAACACTGTGGGAGATAGGACAGTCATAGCTGAAGGCCCTGTCCACAAGAGTTCGGGGATTTCTGGTTTGATGGAAAAGGAGGTCACGTTAGACGCAGCTCACACGAAGGTGGCATCGTCAAACAGAAACAACAGAGATGCAGAAACTTGGAGACTGGAGTCAGCCTCCGCTGATCTTTTGTTCAGCCATATGCAGAAGTTCCCCCTGAATGATTGAAAAGAACCAGGCATCTAATTTGAGGATTTCTGCCTCACATCTGGTCTGAAGCGGAATGTGAAAATAGACCAAGAGGAAGGCCAGTGAGTATACGTGAGCAGACATTCAAACAGATATCCCAAACCGTTCAGTAATTTTCGTTTCTGTTCAAAAGAAGAACTCGATAAGAAGACGAAGCACCCATGGTTGACAAAGGCTCTCAAGGATACAATTGATGAGCATTAGTGGAGAGCCAGATTTATGATATTTATTTCAGGGTCCAGAAGCAGATGCTAGGCATGAATTTCAGCTCTGCTTCCTGAATTCCCCCCAGAAACTGCTGCCATTGCTGCTCCATCCTCTTCCCTGCTGGTGTCCCCTTCGTGATTCCAGGTTCTCCCTCACAAGTTACAGAGTACAGTCTCTTACATTATGGTCCCTCCCCATTTCACCTGAAACTCTTTGATCAAGACTACCTACTCTGCAATAGCATCAAGCTGCGTTTAGTGCTGCCACTTTGCCTTTGGTCTCAGTGTGGCTCGGCCTCTCCATTCATGCGGTTTTACACTTCCCACACATCTCACTCGGAAAGTTTCCTTCTTTAAGTAAATCTTATTGAAAACACCTCTCCCCCTTTGCACTGATTTCACACTGTGATCCAAATTGCAAAAGGTATACTCTGACTTCATCTCAATCTGCTAAAGGCAACTGCACGTTGACCGTGTGGTATAAGAATTCCCCTTCTTACATGGTTCAGGCCAGTGATGCGCTTTCACTGTAGAGATCATCACCCCATTTGGACAAAGCAATTCAGGTGTTTGACCTCTTATTGGTACTCGTAACAGTTTCCTGCTGCCTTAGTATTATAACATGGAGAAAAAACAAATCACAGTATGAAGCTTGGGGTGAATGTTATTTACCTGTCATTTGAATACTATTTCATATTTGCAGTGCTTATCTTTAAATGCTTGTTCGTAAAGTTAGTGTCAGATAGCGTGTCAGAGGTTGAGGGATGACATCGTCGAAGTTTATAAACTCATGAGATGTATGAATAGAGTGACCAGCCAAGGTCTTTTCCATGGGATGGGGGAGTTCAATCATAGAAGGCATAGGTTTAAGGTGAAAAGGGGAAGATTTGAAATGGACGAAGGGTCAATGTTTTCACACAGAGGGTGATGTGTGTATATGGAATGAGCTGTCAGAGGAAGAGTGGGAGATGCAACTACATCTACAACATTTAAAACTCATGAGGACAAACATATGAATGGGAAAAGTTTAGAGGCATATGGACAAAATGCAATCAGATGGGACTAGTTTAGTTTGGAAAACCTGGTCAGCATGGACAAGCTGGACCAAAGGGTCTGTTTGTGCACGATATGACTGTATGAATCTAGAAAGCGAGGAAAAGGGGAGAAAAGACATGATGTAGTAAATTGGCAAGAAATACAAAAACAAGCAGCATGAGCTTTTCCGAGCATATAAAAAAAGAGTGTGTGACCTTAGGTAGAAATTAAGTCAGGAAAGTATATTGAGGATAATTGGAGGGTGTGACTGAAGAATTGGCTGCAGGGAGCAGACAGATAATTTATAACCATGTTTTACATCTTTCCTCACAGGGGAAGTGACAGTAAATATTTCAATGATGTAAACAAAATGGTAATAGGAGGGAAGTTCCTGAACCGTGTCTAACAAAAGGAACAAGGATTTTTCTAACTGGTAACAGTAAAAGGAGACAAGCCAGCAGTAATTCACAGCTGGTTTTAAAAGAAATGGTCACAGCCTTGGGGTCATTGCTCCCTCTCTATCAGATACTAGTTCTGCTGTTTGTTAATGTAAGCAGTAAGTGCGGTAGCTTGAATGGGTTGTCATCAGGTTTAGGTACACACGGTCCTGACCGTGGCAGGTTCACCCACACTCATCACTGAACCGGAGATCGGCTTCATGGTAATGTTAGACTGAGAGATTATATTGTGGTTGAATATAATTCTGCTGCTGCTGCTGCTGCTACTACAGCTGCTATGATGTGCAGCATCACATGAATGCCCAGGTTGAGCTGCAATATCTGCAGTACAATTCTGCTGCCTTTGCTCATTCGCACGGGGACCCGGTCACCCTTCTCCCCTGTACACAGTGCCCTATCCAGGTTTCTGATGTGGGAATGCTTCCTTTTTAAAAAATTCTCATCCTGTTTGGGTATCTTCAGGATGCCTTGCCTCCAATTTGTCGCATTCCTCAAAAGCATTTAACGTTTTCACCTCCGGTAATGCCATCTTTTGTTTAAAGCGACTGTGTTTCCCTGTTTCTCTCCATGACCATGATTAAAAGCTCTGTAGTGTCAGTGATGACAGCCTTATGTAGTTTCAGAACAAATGAATTTGTATACCTTGCATTATCATTCACTTCCCGGTGTATGGCGCTCCATGTTGGACAGGGCGTGTGAGCAGCTCTGGCACACATGTTTGAAACTTATTCAAAACCAGAAATTGCTGAAGACAGTTACAAGTCTGACAGAATCTATGGAGTGAAAGCAGAGTTAATCTTTCGGGTTCTGTGACTGTTCCTCAAAGCACCCAGGAAGTCCAACAATTTTTGTTTTTGTTTCAGATTTCCTGTATCCAATGATCTTTGCTATATCGAAAATGTATTCTGTAACTTTTCATTTTTGAAGGAACTCAGGAGTCTGGCAACATCTGCAGAGACAGAGAAACAATGTTAATGTTTCAAGTCCAGTGCAAATCTTCTTCAGACGTGTAAAGGATTGGAAAGTGAGCTCTTTAGTATCTTGGCAGTGGTGGGAAAGAGTGTTTGGACGCCCAGTGTGAAAGACAAATGGGCTTGAAATTGTGGTGAAAGAGACACAGATATATAATGGGTGTAAAATAATGTGTAAATATTTAAAAAATTGATTTTCTCTGTTGAATTGAGCAAAACAAGACACGAACTTAGGGAGCCCAAGAGGGAGAGTGTACGGAAAATGGAGAACAGCCATAATGGGTTCAGGCTGTGAATTTATGGAATTGAATATTAACTCCTACAGACTGTAACGTACCAAAGTGTAAAGTGAGGTGTTACTCGAGCTTGGGTTGCGCTTCATTGGAACATTGCAGCAACCTGCATTTTCTTAGAATGCCTACAGTGTGGAAACAGGCCCTTCAGCCTAACAGGTTTATACTGACCCTCCAAAGAGTATGCAAACCAATCCCATTCTCTACTCTAATACTATACACAGACCCTTGACTATTGCACCTAACATCAACATCGACAATTCAGCATGGCCAGTTCACGTAACCTGCACAACTTTGAACAGTGACAAGAAACTAGAATACCCAGAGGAAATCGAACCCAGTTCCCTGATGCTGTGAGGCAGCAGTGCAAACTACTGAGCCACTGTGCCATCCAGGACCGAACAATTATAAGGCCACAACTCTATACGAGCAGAAATGAAGCCATTCGGACCATCAAGTCTGCTCCGCCATTCGATCACCACTGACAGATTTTCAACCCCATTTTCCTGTTCCTCTCAATAATCTTTGATCCTCTTGTCAATCAAAACTTATCTGAGTCTGTTTTAAATATCCTAAATAGAACGTAAATCATAGAACAGTCCAGCACAGAACAGGCCCTTTGGGCCACGATGTTGTCCCGAGATTTAATCCTAATGTAAAATGTAGTAATTTAACCTACGCACCCTTCAACTCACTGCTAGCCATGTGCATGATCAATAGTCGTTTAAATGTCCCCAATGACTTTGCTTTCACCATCACAGCTGGCAATGCATTCCATGCATTCACAAGTCTCTGCATAAAGAACCTACCTCTGACGTCTCCCTTTTACCTTCCTCCTAATATCTTCAAACTATGACTTCTCGTACTAGTCATTCCTGCCCTGGGGAAAAATCTCTGGGTATTGACACTATCTATTCCTCTCATTATTTTGTACACCTCGATCAGCTCTGCTCTCTCCTCCTGTCTCCAGAGAGAAAGATCCAAGCTCGTTCAACCTTTCTTCATAAAACAAGCCCTCCAATCCAGGCTGCATCCTGGTAAACCTTCTTTGCAATCTCTCTAAAGCCTCTGAGCTTTCCAATAGTAGGGCGTCCACAACTGGACGCAATATTCCAAGTGTGGTCTCACCAGGACTTGTAGAGCTGCAGAAAAACCTCACGGCTCTTAAACTAGATCCCCCTATTAATGAAAGCCAAAACACCATATGCTTTCTTGACACCCTATCCACTTGGGTGGCAACTTTGAGGGATCTATGCACTTGCGCACCCAGATCCCTCTGTTCCTCCACACTGCCAAGAATCCTGTCTTTAATACTATATTCAGGTTTCGAATTTGACCTTCGAAAATGCATTACTTTGCATTTATCCAGGTTGAACTCCATCTGTCAATTCTCAGCCCAGCTCTGCATCCTGTCTATGTCGCGCTGCAGCCTACAATAGCCCTCTATACTATCGACGTCACCTCCAACCTTTGTGTCATCAGCAAAGTTACTAACACACACCATAACCTCCTCATCCAAGGCATTTATAAAAACTACAAAGAGCAGAGGCCCAAGAACACAGCCCTGTGGGTTCCCTCTCAACAATGTCCTCCAAGCAGAATACTTTCCATCTACAACCACTGTCTGCCTTCTGCCAACCAGCCAATTCTGAATCCAGATAACCAAATCTCCCTGTATCCCATATTTCCTGACTTTATGAATGACCCTTCCATGGGGAACCCTATCAAATATCTTGCTGAAGTCCACATGCTCTACATCCACTGTTCGACCATCGTCGACCTGTCTTTACACCTCCTCAAAGAAATCAATAAGATTTGTGAGGCATTGCCTGCCCTTCATGAAGCCATGCTGACTGCCTTTAATCACACTATGCTTTGCCAAGTAGTCATAAATCCTATCCCTCAGAATTTTTTCCAAACTTTGCTGACCGCAGACGTAAGACTGACTGGTCTCTAATTGCCAGGGATTTCCCTATTACCCTTCTTGAAATAAGGAACAACATTTGCCTCCTTCCAATCCTTTGGTACGACTCGTGTGAAGAGTGAGAAGGCAAATATCCTCACCAGCGGCTTAGCAACCTCCTTTCTTGCTTCCTGGAGCAGTCTTGGATAAATCTAGTTTGGCCCTGGGGATGTATCTTAATGTTTTCCAAAATTGCAAGCACATCAACTTCATCAATCTTGATCTGGTCAAGACTGATCTGGCCCAGCTCCTCTAAGTTTCGTTTACAACAACTTCATTTTCCTTGGTGAAAATCGAAACAAAAAACTCATTTAGGGCTTCCCCTATCTGCTCAGACTCCACGCATAAGTTCCCTAAGATAATCCTGGTCGGTCCTACCTTCTCCCTGATTATTCTCTTATTCCTCACGTATGAGAAAAATGCCTTTGGATTCTCCCTAATCCTTCCTTTCAAGCCTTTTTCGTGCCCCATCATGGCTCGCCTCAGTCCTTTTCTGAGCTCCTTTCTATCAAGGCTGTAATCCTTTAAAGCTGTGCTAGATCCTTGCTTCCTCCATCTTACGTAAGCTGCCTGCTTCCTTTTTACAAGACGTTCCTGTGTTCTCGTCATCTAAGGTTCTTTAATCTTGCCCCTTCTTACCTGTCTCAGAGGAACAAATTTGTGTATCACTCGCAACAACTGCTCCTTAAACAGTCTCCACATGTCTGCTGTGCCCTTTCTGTGGATCAATTGCTCCCAGTCTGTACTTCCCAACTCCTGTCTGACAGCATCATAATTTCCTTTTCCACAGTTAAATATCTTCCCTCGGAAACTGCTCCTTTCACTCTCGCAGACTATGCTACATATGAGGCAGTTGTGATCACTTTCGCCAAAGTGCTCTCCCACCGTTAGTTCTGACACCTGTCCTGGCTCGTAGACAAGCATCAAATGCAAAATAGCCTCTCCCCTCAATGGTCCGTCCACATACTGAGTAAGGAAATCGTCTTGAACACAACTGACAAAAACGGCTACATCCACACCATCTGCACTTAGGAGGTTCCAGTCGATATTGGAAAAGTTGAAATCACCCATAACTATAACCCTGCTACTTGTGCATTTTTCCAGAATCTGCCCGCCAATGGGATCTTCAGTCTCTCTACTGTTATTAGGTGGTCTGCAGAAAACCCACAAATGCGGTGACTGGTCCTTTGCTGTTCCTAACTTCCACCCATACTGACTCAGTAGACAAACATTCCTCAACAACCTTCATTTATGTCGCTCTGACGCACTCTCTGATTAACAATTCTCCACCCCCTCCTCATTTTCCAGCCACCTTGTTCGTTTTTAGATTAGATTAGATTTCTTACAGTGTGGAAACAGGCCCTTCGGCCCAACAAGTCCACACCAACACTCCATAGAGCAACCCACCCAAAACCATTCCTCTACATTTACCCCTTCATCTAACACGATGGACAATTTAGCATGGCCAATTCACCTAATCTGTACATCTTTGGATTATGGGAGGAAACCGGAGTACCCGGAGGAAATCCACAGGGAAAGTTTGCAAAATCCGCACTGGTAGTTCCCTGACGTGGGAATTGAACCCGGGTCTCTGGCGCTGTGAGGGAACAGTGCTAGCCATTGTGCCACCGTGCTGCGCCGAAACGCTTTTACCGAAACGCTTTTAAACGTTCTAAACCCTGGGAAATCAAACAGCCATCCCTGCTCCTGCGAAACATACGTCTCCATTATGGCCACGACATCGTTGCACCAAGTACGGATCCATGCTCAAAGTTCGTCACTCTTATTTCGGACAGTCCTTGCATTAAAGCAGACGCACCTTAACCGATCCCTTTGTTTCATCGCGTGAGAAACCTTCCTGATAGATTCAATATATCCTGTCATTGTCCCGGCTGCAAATCACCCACTCTCAGACATGTGGTCTTATTCCTACCCACCTGCCAATCTAGTTTAAACACGCCAGAATCCCACGAGGAAAACTCACAAACAGGCCATTTGTGCCACTACAGTTCAGGTGCAACCCGTCCTTCATGTACAGGTCCCACCTTACCCAGAAAGTATCCCGATGTTCTCGGTATCTGAAGTCCTCCCTCCTGCACCAGCCTCGCAGCCACGTGTAAAGCTGCATTCGCTGACTATTCCTCATCTAACTAGCTCGTGGCAATGGTAGCAAACCTGAGATAAATACTCTACTCGTCCTGCTCTTCAGCTTCTAAACTAACTCTCTGTAGTCACTTTTCAGATCCTCAGTCCCTTTCCTGGCTATATCGTTGGTGCCAAATGATTTGGTTTCCATAGCCTTCTGTGATAAGGAATTCCACAATTTCACTACCCTCTGGCTAAACACGTTTCATCTTATCTCCGTTCTAATGGGTTTTCCCTTTGCTCTAAGCCTGTGTCCTCCTGCTAGTGCAAACGTCCTGCCAGTTTTGTCTGTATCCAGGCCATTCAGTATTCTGTAAGTTTCAATTGGATCCCCCCCTCATCCTTCTAATCTTCATCGAGTATAAACCCAGGGTCCTCCAACGTTCCTCATGTGTTAAGCTTTTCATTTCTGCTGAACCTTCTCTTGACACACACCAAGGCTAACACATCTTTCCTGAGGTATGAGGCACAAAATACTGGAAATGTGGTCTGACCAGAGCCTTAGAAAGCCTCAGAATCCCTATCATTATATCCTACTCCTCTCGAGATGAATGACAACATTGTATCTGCCTTCTTAACTACTGACCCAACCTGCAAGTTTATCTAAGGTGAATCCGGCGCTTGGAATCCCAGATTTCAGATTTTTTTCCCATTTAGTAAATAGTCCATGCCTGTATTCTTCACACCAAAGTGCCTGACCTCACACTCTCCCACATTGTGTTCCATCTGCTACTGCTTTTCCCACTCTCCTAAACTGTCGAAATCTTTCTGCAGGCTCCCTGCCTCCTAAATACTATATGCCCCTCCAACTATCTTTGCATCGTCTGCAAACGTAGTCAGACTGCCTTCTGTCCCACCACTCAGATCATTAACCTAGAAAGTGAAATGTTGTGGTCACAACACTGACTCTTGTGGAACACTGCTAATCACCAGCTGCTATCCTGAGAGGGACAATTTTATCCTCACTATGCCTCCTGCCAGAGAGCCAACCTTTTATCCATGCTAGTACCTGGCCTCTGACACCATGAGTCCTTATCTTACTCTGCAGCCTCCTGTGCGATATCATATCAGAGGCTTTCTGGAAGTTCAGATAGGTAACTCTCTCTGGTTCAACGCGTCGTTACCTCCTCAAATAATTCTCATTATCCTGACAGCAATGTAGGTTATTGAAATGGGGAGCAATCGGAAGGAAAGGGTCAGTCCTACAGACAAAGTGGCGATGTTCCTCAAAAAAGTTTCTGTTTGGCTCCCTAATGTAAAGGAGACTGCATTGTGAGCATCAATGACAGGAAACTGGATTGAAAGAGTACAACTGAAATGCTGCTTCACCTGAAAAGTGTGTTTAGGTCCTAGGACAGTGAAGAGGGAAGAGGTGAATGGGAAAATGTTGCTGCTTCTGCATTTACATGGGAAGGTACCATGGGGGTGTGGGAAAGTGTTCGGGGTGATGGAGCGTGCCACAGAAGGAATAGTCTCTGTAAAATGCTGACAGTGGATGGAAGGAGAAGATGTATTTGATGGTGCTGTCCTGCTGGAGACGGAGGAGTAATTCTGTGAATGTGGATTCTAATGCAGTAGGAAGTGAGGGCATGGGGAGATCTATCATTGTTCTGGGAAGGAGGGGATGTAGTGAGGGCAGAAGTGAGGGAGACAGGACAGTCACAGCTGAAGGCTCAGTACATCAGAGTGAGGGGGATTCTCGTTTGAGAGATAAGGATGTCACATAGGAAGTTTCCCACTGGAATGTGGCATCATCGAACAGAAATCACAGAGCCAGAAAAACTGAGAGAATGGAGTCACTCTCCATGTGTTCAGCCACATACACATGTTCGCCCTGAATGACTGAAAAGAGTCAGGTATTTCAAATGCAGATTTATGTAAAATATCTGGTCAAATACGGAGTGTGAAAATAGACACAGGTGAAGGTCAGCAGATGTGTGGGGGTGGGGGCACATTTAAGCAGGTACTGCTTAAAAACACCCAGCTATTATTGACTCTGGTCAAAAAGAAGATGATATAAAGATGTGAAGATGAAACACCCATGACGCACAAAGGCTGTGAAGGACACTAATCAATCACAAACTAAAGAATTCAAATTGGTGAGTTCTAGCGTCGGCCACATTTGGGAAGTTTACTCTTGGAACCAGAAGCAGATTGTATAAAACAAAATACAAAGAAACATATTCCAAAACTGGCAAGAAATACGAAAAAGAAACGAAACCACGAGAGTTTTCCCATATCGAATAAAAAACGTTCATGATGTATGTGTGACCCTTCGAAGAAAGGCAGAAAAAGAAATTGTGGGACGCCTGGAGGATGTGACTGGGGAACTGGTTTCAGGGAACAGGCAGAGAATTTAAAACAGTATTTTACATCTTTTCTCTCGGGGAAGGCACAAAGAGTTTCAATATTATAAACAAAATTGTAGTCAGCTGAAAGTTTTTGCACTGTCTCCAACAAAACGACCAAGGCTTTTCTTAAACAGAAAAGACCAAGGGTAAACAGCTGATCAGCAATTCATAGCTGGTTTTAATAGAAGTGGTTACAGAGTGACTGGTGGCACTGTGTGAAATATTCAATAACTCTCGGGATTACGGGAGTGTTCCAGTAAAACTGGCAGAACTCCAAAGTGGTGCTGTCTTCAAGAAGAGAGTGAGTCTTCAAGTGTTTAGGTTCTCCCTTTGTCTGAATAGTGGAGCATATTTGAGAGGATTAATGGCCTCATGATGCACTTTCATCCTGAGTGATTTCGAAAAAAGTAAAACTCTGTTCCTTCCTCTGATGTGTTACATACTGGGGGATGAACATTTTGCTAAAGTTGAATTATTTTGAAAATTATCTGGAACATCGTACAAACGACATCATCCAGAGAATTCTAGAAACTGTACTCATAACAACATTTTATAACCATGTGGGGATATTGCATAGTTGAGAGAGAGAGAGAGAGAGAGAGAGAGAAGGTGCTGCATTGCAGTGGTGAGAGTGCTGGAGCCTTTTTCTGGGGAAGGCGCGAACAGATATACAGTGAGTGTGAGAGAGTAGAGAGAATACGGCGACTTTAATCACAACAGAACGGGAAAAGTGCTTTTCCAGTATTGCTAGGCTTTTCTTGGACCGCAGATACTGCACTGAGCTGGGTGATGTGCTCAGACCATGCTCGGTGGGTCTCGTGGTGCGGCTCTCACTGGGAATTAAATAGTCCCTTTCTGTACTAGACTATTCACCAGGACCTCCGTGCCCCTGTCGACAAGCCCCTGTCGTGTAATTTCCCCTTATCTGCCATGCTCGGTAAACGATACAGGGCAGCTCCAAACTGGGAAAGCTCAACCTCAGGAAGGATGTGTTAGCCTTGGTCCATTGGCCTTTAAATGATGTCAGCAGTACCAGGGATCACTGAATATCCAGGGACATCCGGGAAATGGTGTGTACCTCCAGCCATGATGCGTGGGATAATCGGGCTGGTATTGAATGAGAGGGACACCATGGGGTTGGGGTGGATAGTTAATGAGGTGAGTTCGATAAGATAGCACCAGAAAACTAGCTCTGCCTCGTGCAGACAACCACTCAGTCACAGTCAAGGAAAATGGCACTGAGACAAACTATTGTTCAATTCAGCCCAATGAGTCGAAGATTCTGCTGATCCTACTCCCAGTTACAAATCTACAGAACAAATGTTTATCCAAAACTCTCCATCATCTTAACTTACACCAATGTCCTGCTCATCCATCATTCATGGAAACAGTGGCCAATATTGCAAGATGCTATCGAAATGTTTTCAATTCACAATTTTAAACCTCCAATCAGATCCTTCTTTGAAATTTTCTCTCAATCTCCCCCTCTCTTTTAACCAAGCTCTTCCCATTTGTTGGTATTTAAACTGATTCCCCCGCCATCTCTCGCTGGCAGTGAGTTTCACACCCACAGCACTCCTGTGTCATGCCACAATGGAGATATGGAGCTGCACATCCTTTCACTTTCAGCATGAGCTGCAACTTTCCCCATGCTGGGCAGTGATCTAACACTGTGTTACTCAGCAATGCAGTGATTGGTCTACACAGCTGTGTATGCTGGGAAGGTAACTGCTCCAGGTTAATGGATAAATTCACTGCTATTCGCTGCACAGCTCCCCATGCTGCACAGATATCCAGTCCGTGTGTATGAAACAATGCCTTTGTGTGTTCTGCACAACGCCCTGTGCTGAACAGATAATCTAGTCCAAGTTTATGGATCTATGCACTGTTAGACCAATAAGTAGTGAACTGGTGAGCTCTAAACAGTGTTCGATCCTGGACGGATTGCTGAGCAGTACACTAGCCTGGTCTACGCAGTACTTCATGCTGAGCAGGTATCTCATCTGGGCTTATACGTGTCCGGGCTGGATCTGAGAGTGGATTGAGTATCTGATATAATTTCTGACATGATTATCACTCTTCCAGCTCGGCCCATTCCGCTGGTAAATGTGAGGTGCTGTGTTGAGATAAAATTTACTTAGTCAAAATATTCGACATTAAGCAAAACACAAGGTATTCGAAGACTACCGCTAAAAGACAACAAAAGGAAGAGGAACTTGCAATAACATAATTCTGTTGGAAAACTTAGCAGAATAATAGTTTATTTAACAGCTATACAGTAACTGCTCCAATATCGTATCATCCAATAAGCACACAAATGTCAGAAAAGAAATACAGGAAACAGATTGTCTCACATGCAGTTCTTCAATCCAAGAGGAAAGAACATCAAAAGACAGTTCCGGGAGAAATCACAGAGACAGTGTGTAGCACCTGGGAGAGATTTACTGCCTTCCAACCCTGCTGACACTCCAGCAATAACTGGCAAAATGTAAAACTAAGAATCCTGGTTCTGTGAGAGTTTGACCATCACTCCACAGGACCAGGCCGCAGCTGCAAGAACACGAGGAATGGACTGTATCTACATCGTCTATGGCTCTCTACGTGTCTGTCAAAAATGCCTAAATCCACCTAAGCCGTTAAATGCTGTACAGACAAAAGTCAAAGTTAAACATGAATAATTAAAACGAAAAGATGCAGCAGGCCTGGTGATCAGACACAAATGGCCTCGGGAGCCCAGCAATTCCTATACTGCCAAAACACAGCAGAATCATCAAGCTTGTGAAGAGAAAGAATTATGTCTCTCCCTCATCTCTGTGTTTACAATTGGAGATGTGCCATGAGCCCAATAATCAGCGATATCAAAATCCCAGCCACACCATTATTGTGATACATCAGAGTTGCCGTGAAATGGGTTAACTGGAGCTGTTTGTTCAGTGACTGTGATTAATATCAGTCTTCCTGAACCTAACTGGGTCACTGGAGGATTTCCCTCTTCTATAATTAGGGACTTCTTTCAACTTGTTATGCCATAGTATTCGGCGCAGAGTCATCATCAAAAAGATTGGGAACAGCAGCTACAGAGAAAGAGAGAGAGATCAGAATCTGAGAACATTAGAATGGTCCAACAATGGATTTTAATTTGAGACCATTGGACTGGAATGTTCCAACAATGGATCCGAATCTGAGAACATTAGACTGGAATGTTCCAACAATGGATCAGATTCTGAGAACATTAGACTGGAATGTTACAACAATGGACAGAAGTTTATCCGATGGTCTTTATTGGCTTTCTCAGGATTGGGCATGGTTAGAGTTGCGGATACAAGCTGTGCTGATTATTATTCAAGCTGGGTACTATCCCATCCTCGCTATTATTGGTGTTCCTGGTAAGTCTATCTCTGTCAATTCTATAAATGATGCTGAATGTTATTGCTATTCTGGTTGATTAAATTTAACAAATACATAGACTTTCAGTCACAAACGCCATTTCCTTCTCATGCATTTCCAAACTACTTAGTCATAAACATCTGAGAAGGAATAAGACCGTTCACAACGTTGAGTCTCCATTTAGCGTGAACTGTTTTATATCTCCATATTCTCTCTGTCGTCAAACCTGCAGACGCCCACCTTCATAATATCCCCAATATCCAAATTTGCCTGAGTTCTGTTGCTGACTTCGCCATCATCTACCCCTTCATTAACGACAGATTTTATGGCTCCAGTTCTCTTCTGACCTCTCTTCCAGTTACAAAGAGTTTGACCACAAACTTGTTCTTGTCTCTACAGTTACTTCACAACAGGGACTCTTAAACAGAGTAATAATGTCACTGACTGTGTAATTCAGAGGCACAGGTTATGACTCTAAACGCATTGTCGGAAATCCTATCACAGCCGATGACTAAATTTAAATTCCAATATCAAAAATAGGAATGAAGCCTAATTTCACTCATGGCAAGCATAAACCATCAGGATTTCTTTCTTATTTTGTTGATAACCTTTGGTAAAGAAACCTAACATTTTTGCCCTGTCTGAACTAAGTGTCACCTCAGATCCACAACAATGTTGTCAAGGACAGTTAGGATGGACAACAAATACTGTCCTTGCCAGTGATGCTGGCATCCCGCGAAACAACAATAACAAGAAAATGTGGATGCTGGCGATCTGGAATAAAATTCTCCACCGTCTGAAAGAATGTTGGAAAATCTCAGCAGTTATGGCAGTGTGTCGGAAAAAAAAAACAAATAACGTTTCGAGTTCAGTGAACCTATCAAAACTGAATGCAACTGCGAAATAATATTATTATATCAGGGATGGATGCTAGGGTGAGCAGGAGGTTTCTGTTGAGTGGATGATGTCCAGCAAGAGAGAGAAAGTGAGAGTGAAAGAGAGAGAGATGGAGAGAGAGAGAGGAAGGAAAAGCAAACAAAAGGATTGCTGATGATGGACTGGAAGGAAAACAGAATGGGAAGTTGTTCTACCATTTCCCCTTTTCACATATTCTGAGTTTCATATTTATTATGGGATGTCCCTGCTTACCGTGAGTTATGTTCCCTCTATCTCTCGTCTCTGAGTGTGGTGATCAACTCCATCAGCAATACTGATAGTCGCTGATATATAGAGAAACGGAATGTTCCATTGTCAACTGCTTCTTTGGAGAGAGGAACTGTTACTGTGCGACTGTGTGGAGATGTAAGAGCTTTCTAAGCCAGGAAGAGAAACTGAGGAGCTGAAAAATGTATTGCTGGTAAAGCACAGCAGATCAGGCAGCATTCAAAGATCAGGAGAATCGACGTTTCGGGCATGAGCCCTTCTTCAGGAATGAGGAAAGTGTGCCAACCAGGCTAAGATAAGAGGCAGGGAGGAGGGACTTGGGGGAGGGGCGTTGGAAATGCGATAGGTGGAAAGAGGTTAAGGTGAGGGTGATAGGCTGGAGAGGGGGTGAGGACGGAGAGGTCAGCAAGAAAATTCTAGGTCAGGAAGGTGGTGCTGATTTCGAGGGTTGGGATTGAGACAAGGTGGGGGAGGGGAAATGAGGAAGCTGGAGAAATCGGAATTCATCCCTTGTGGTTGGAGGGTTCCCAGGCGGAAGAGGAGGCACTCTTCCTCCAGCAGGAAGAGTGTCTCATCTTCCGCCTGGGAACCCTCCAAACACAAGGGATGAATTCCGATTTCTCCAGCTTCCTCATTTCCCCTCCCCCACCTTGTCTCAATCCCAACCCTCGAAATCAGCATCACCTTCCTGACCTGCAATTTTCTTGCTGACCTCTGCGCTCTCACCCCCTCTCCGGCCTATCACCCTCACCTTAACCTCTTTCCACCTATCGCATTTCCAACGTCCCTCCCCCAAGTCCCTCCTCGCTGCCTTTTATCTTAGCCTGGTTGGCACACTTTCCTCATTCCTGAAGAAGGGCTCATGCCCGAAACGTCGATTCTCCTGATCTTTGGATACTGCCTGACCTGCTGTGCTTTTCCAGCACCACATTTTTCAGCTCTGATCTCCAGCATCTGCAGTCCTCACTTTCTCCTAGAGAAACTGAGGAGACCAAGGCATTTTCAATACTGAATGGATGCATTGAAGGTATGGGGAATTCACTTGCTGCTGTCATCTGGAAAATCAGTGGAGACTCTGTGGATGGTATTCTCAGGATAGTGATGTCAGCTACTGGGTTCATTCAGGGAGTCACGATGGTCTGGGGACCCCACACTGAATACTGCATTTGCAGTGTGCCTGGATCCATGATAAACAAATGGAGTTGAGACCACAAAGAAGGGATGCTGTATAAACAGGGAGGAGCGAGGCACTATATTTTCCTCTCTGGAATCTCCAGGAACATTTGTCTAATCTGCACTCATTCAGGTGTAAGGTGTAAAACCAGCTTGTTTCAAAATTGAGGTGGTCACTGAGCTGTATTCCCTCATTCAGTATAACCTGTGTTCTCACACCAGTAGCAGGACTGCGCTGACACTCACGATGAATTAAACTGGATTGATTATGGAGCTTTGCAGGCAGCAGTGGGTAATATATCCACCATCTCTGAAGTGCAGTCCTCCAATGTATTCACGAGTTGACTGAATCCATCTGCCTGCTGAGAGGAATGCATTGGTTCCATCTCCACAGGGGAAAGTACAGAAATTAATTTCCAGCGATATTAGGGAACAGAGGGACAGGTAAAAAATGGAAACTGCAGGAAATCAGAATTAATGAAGAGTATATTATTGAAAATCTAATTAAATCCAAGTTTCTTAAGTTGCTGCATCTGATGAGCTACATCTCAGAGTGATTGAGATGAGAACAGAGCTAGTGAAATAATTACTGATTATTCTTCAAAGCTAGTTAGATTCTGGAAAGGATCCTGCAGACTGGACAGCAGCTATTGTCAACCCAAATATTTAAAACAGGATGGAGAGGGAAAACAGAAAACTAAATAATTTGATGTCAGCTGTGAGAAAAAATATTGGAACCTTTTATAAGGAACGTGATGAATAGACACTTGGAGAATAATGATATGATTTGGTACATTCGGCTGAGATTCGGGAAGGGGAAATGATCTTTGATAAACCTATTTGTGGAGATTGTCCGTTGTGACATCGACAGTTGAGAATCAATGCGAGTGGAGTAATTGTATTTTTAGAAGACGCTTGACATGTTTGAATACAGGTGAATGGGGAATGTTAGAGTCCATGGGTAGGTAGGGGTGGAATATATACCACATGGATTAAAATTTGATTAACGGAGATACAAGAAGAATGCTGTTTTTCTCTGGACTGAAGGATTGATGCGTGGCAGCAGGAGCCGTGTTTAGGCAACAGCTGTTCATAAGTTGTAAAAATGATTCAGATGTGAACAACAAATATAATCATGTCCAGTTATATTTATTAAATGTTAGAGAGGTTGGCGAGTGCATTTGTTGAAAAGGACCAGTATGTCCTTGGTCATAAGTCACTGACAATTCATACAAGACAGGAAGTAAATGATGTGTGGGTCTTCATGAAAAATGTTTGAAGTACAAATGTTCGAATATCTTTCCCACTGATCATGTTTTGTTGAGAGAGTAGTTGGTGCATTGTGTAAAGATTTGGTCTGCTTTATAAACAATGATCGCTTTGTCACTGAGAGAGTGCAAAGGAGTTTGACCAGACTAAATACTGGCATGATGTTACCATGAGGAGAGAATGCAGTAACTATCTGTTTAATCTGTAGCGCTGTGAGAGAATAAGAAGTGGAAGCTTGATGGGTATGGCCAGAAACTCATTATGTCCCAAACAGCTGAATGGGGTGAAAATGTCATACTTTTCGTTGGATGTTTGATTCACGACAGTTTACATGCATCTGCAGAACCCTCACGTCGATTGACAACGAGGTACAGGCTCTGAATGAACTCTGAACACTTTAATGCACAGTTACTGTGTGACACTGCATTGAATGTCACTTTGTACACGATCCTGCCAGCAGCCAAAATACCATCATTCTGAAACAGTAAGTTATTTCTCAATGGCTTCTGACCTCCACGGAAACATGGTTCTGCCTTCTTGGAGATGGAAGGTAACTTGGAGAATGGCTAAAAAATATTGTCTTCATTCCGACTGCCAGAAAACCATGTTAAAGTAACACATATGTACCATGAGTAATTAACCCATATGGATCAATTTGGAGCAGTCTGTCTGTGCAGCCCCTGCTCCATTTGTTTGTGATGTGGAACATCTCTGACACCTTCCTGTTCCTGTGTTAGTGGCTTGACAAGCTGAGTAACCTCTTCCTGTTCCTTTGTAAGTGACCCCGGGTGTGAAATGGTTCTTTCTGTTCCCATGTACGTTACATGTGGGAGAGAACAGACTCCCTGACTTCCTGTGCTACAGGCAGGAGGGACTGAATGGCGTATCCCTCTTTTTGCCCAGTAGTTTTGATGGGATGAATGGCTTCCCCACATTTTTGTGAAACCAGATGGAGCTGCTGAATGAACTCCTCCTTTCACTGTGGAAATGTACTGTGCTGTTACATAAATGTTCCCCAGACTTTAACAGCACGATCTTGAATGTTGACCAAGTCTTGTTGCACATGGTCACAGCCTGTTTCAAGAGCTGAAGAGGGACAACTTATCCTGAAAATTTTGTAGAATTCAGTGAATGCCGCCTCTTCTGCTGGCACGGTGGCTCAGTAGCTAACACTGCTGCCTCACAGCACCAGGGTCCCAGTTTCGATTCGTGCCTTGGGAAACTGTCTGTGTGGAGTTTGCACATTCCCCACTTCTCTGCATGAGTTTCCTCCAGGTGCTCCGGTTTCCTCCCACAGTCCGAAGATGTGCACACCAGGTGAATTGGCCATACTAAATTGTCCATTATGTTAGGCGCATTATGTTCCGACGGAAATGTGTTTGGGTGGGTTACTCTTCGGAGGGTCGGTGTGGACTGGTTGGGCCGAAGTGCCTGTTTCCACATTGTAGTGAATCTAATCTGCTCAGTTTGGTCTCAATGGGCTGAATATCCTCCTTCCACACAGTAGGGATTCTATGATGACAAACTGGAGATGCCCGGGCTGACGAAGCTACGCTGAGGACCTCCTGCAGATGTGCCCCACGGCTAAGATGATTGATGCCCACCTATGATAATCATCTTCCCTTGTGCCGTGAATGACTCCAAACAGTGTAGAGGTCATAATTAATTCTCATTAATGTGTGATTTTGTTCAGGCTCCTTTATGTCATCCTCAGTCAAATACTGCCTTGAGTTCAGGGTCAGTCTCTCTTACCTGAGCCCCTGCGTTACCTCTTTTGTTCATATCAATAGGACAAGGTGTAGAAGCAGAGAACGTTTTCTTCAAACAGAGGGTAGTGAATGTCAGGAATTCTCTTACACAGAGAGTTAGGGGAGCTCGATCACTGAACGGGACCAGTGGTGTCCCGTTGGGATCAGTTCAGTGGCCTCTGCTCTCTGTTATTTTCAAAAATGACTTGGATATGGGTGTTGAAGAGTGGACTAGTAAGTTTGCCGATTACACAAAGGTGATTGGAGTGATACAGCATATGGAGGGTTATTGTAGGTTGCAATGGGACATCGACAGGATGCAGAGGTGGGCTGAGAAGTGGCACATGGAGTTCAAACTGAAGTAATTCACCTTGCAAGCTCGAATGTGAATGCAGAATACATGGTGAAAGGCAGGATTCTTGGCAGTGTGGAGAAACAAAGGGATCCTGGTATCCGTGTCCACAGATCCCTCAAAGTTGCCACCCAAGTTGATCGGGTTGTTAAGAAGGTGTATTGTGTGTTGGCTTTCACGTGCAGGGGGATTGAGTTTAAGAGCCGCGAGGTTATGCTGCAGCTCGATAGAGCCCTGCTCAGACCGCACAGGGAATATTGTGTTCAGTTCTGGTCTCCTCATTATAGGAAGGATAATGAAGCTTTCGAGAGTGTAAAGAAGAGATTTACCAGGATGCTGCCTGGACTGGAGGGCAGGTCTTACGAAGAAACCGTGAGGGAGCTAGGGCTTTTCTCATTGGAGGAAAAATAGATGAGAGGTGACTTGATAGAGGTGTACAAGATGATGAGAGGCAGAGAGAGTGAATAAGCCAGAGACATTTTCCCATGGCAGAAATGTCTATCACTTGGTGGTATAATTTTAAGGTAATTGGAGGAAGTTTTAGGGAAATATCAGAGGTAGATTCTTTACACAGAGAGTAGTGGGTGTGTCGAATGCACTATCATCAGTGGTAGTGAGGGAAACTTAAGAGACTCTTGGTTAGGCGCATGGAACAAAGTGAATAGATGCATGTAGGTTAGTCTAATCTTAGAGTAGGATAAATGGCACAACGTCGAGTGATGAAGGTCCGAACTGCATGCATTCATGTAGAACTCTGAGCTCAAAAACTGCATGAATTCATGTAAAACTCCGTTATCTCACTTTTTAGATTAGAATCAATCTAAACATCATGGCATAGTCAGAGAACACAGGGGGCCAACACCTTCGACATTTTGTCTAGCTATCACCATTGTTCACAGCTCACCTGAGAATACAATTTAAAAAAAAATGTTTCTGATTTACACATGAAAGAAGAGAAACTATCATGATATTATAACAAATGAAAGGCTTAACAGACAATCAATTTTTCCATGTATAATTTCAATTACATCACACTGTAAATTTTTGCTATAAATTCTGTGTTACGATCGAGCCATCTACTATCACCTGATGAAGGAGCGATGCTCCAAAACCTAGTGTGCTTCCAATAAAACCTGTTGGACTATAACCTGGTGCTATGTGATTTCTAACTTTGTACACCCCAGTCCAACACCAGCATCTCCAAATCAGTACTGTTCCTGGTTCTGTGTTCTATGGAAGTGTTCAAGAAGACTTGGACATTGAGGAAGATTTGAGACTTGGGCAGATCAGCCTTGATCTTTGTGAAGGGCAAGGCAGGCTTGGGATGGGAATGACCTGCCCCTGTTCCTGATGTTCTCCCATTCTGTTATTGGAAAGTTAGTAGGTGTTATTTTCCTGGAAGGTTTTTTATGGGATGTTGCAATCAGGGAGACCTGTGGATTTTGTGAGCCATCACTGGGTGAGATTTGGGGGCTGTATTCACAGTGAATCTGGCTCTACAACATCATCAACAAATGAAGCACAAGATACGGAGAGGGAAAGCCCTGTAAAGAGAAATGAGCAACCTCTTCCATATCCAGCCTGGGTCTTCCAATTACATTTTCCATATCTCCCAAACCGAGTGGGACAGTCTTGGGGGGCCGATTGTTTCCTCTATTTCTGTGCACCATGCTATAACAATAAGTGGACTCTAACTGCTCCTGTCCAGCAGGTTAGAGGGGTTGGATTGGACACAGAAACATGGGATTGAGGAGCAGGAGTGTGTCATTAGAGAATTTGAGCCTTCTCCACCAGGCATTAACATTGTGGCTGATCAGGTTGTGGTCTCAGCCTGATCGTCCTGTCTGTGTCCCATTATCCGTGACTCACTTTTCTGTCAAATCTTTAACTAACTCAACTGTGAATACTTGTAATCAGAGAGGCACCACAAACTTCAGGGGAAGATAATTCCCTTTCGAATGGCCCTTTTAGAATTCTTCCTCATCCCGCTGTGAGAATAAGAGAATCATATAGCGTGGAAACAAATCCTTTTGTCCAAATTGTCCACGCCAATCTGGCATCTTAATCAGATCTCGTCCCACTTGCCAGCATTTGGCCCACATCCCATGATCTATTCCTATTTATGTACCTATCCAGTTACATTTTAAACGTGTAATTGTACCCGCTTTCACCACTTCCTCTGACAGTACAGCCACCAGCCACTGTATGAAAAGGTTTCCCCTCAGGTCCCTTCTAAGTCTTTGCCGTGTCACCATCACCCTATGCTGTCTAGTTCTGAACGCACCTACTCTGGGAAAAAGATTTTGCCCATTCAGACTATTCATCCTCCTCACGACTTTTTAAAACCTTGTCATGTCACCATTCAACCTCTGACAGTCCAGGGGAAAAAGTCTCAACCTGTTCCTCATCTCCCTGTAGCTCAAACTCTCAGATTCCAGAAAATCCATGTAAATCTTTTCTGCACACTTTCAAGCTTAACAACATCCATCCTTTAATAGAGTCAATTGGTATGTACGCAGTTTTCTTAAAGTGGCCTCATCTCCATCCTGTACAAGTGCAACACGTTACTCCAACTCCTATTCTCAATGTTCTGACTGATTAAGGCAAGCATGTCAACCACGTTCCTCACTTCTCTACCGACCTAAACTCCACTTACAAGGAACTGTGAATCTTCACCCGCAGTTCTCTTTGTTAAGCAACATTCCCCAGGGCTCTACCCCGCTTTAAATTACCAAAATGTAAAACCTCACAATATCTAAACTAAACTCCATCTGCCAGTCCTTGGCTCATTGATGGTCAAGGATCACATTATATTCTGAGATAATCTTCTTCACTGTCCACTGAACCAATTTGGTGATGTTATCTATAAACTTACTAACCATGCCTCCGATAATCATATCAAAGTTGTTTATATCCGTGATGAAAAGCAGTGAGCTCAGCATTGATTCTTTCAGAACATCGCTGGTCACAGGTCTTCAGTCTGGAAAACAGTATATTACCTTCAATCCAATTTTGTATCCAATTGGCTAGCTTTTACTAGATTACATATAACCTAATTTTAGTAATCTGTCTACGATGGGAAACCGTATTAAATGCCTTGCTGAAGTCTGTGTAAACAATGTGCACGAAAGTATATTCTTCAAACTTCTTTGTCACCTCTTCATAATACTCAATCACATTAATCAGACATGATTTCCACCACACAAATCCATATTGACTATCCCTAATCATTCCTTGTCTTTCTAAATAAATGCAAATTCTATCCCTCAGAATCCCCTCCAAGGAACTCCTCGTCTCTGACGTTGGCTGAATGAGTCGATATTTCCCTGTGTTGTTTTGGCTCACTTCTCCCTTTTCTAGCCCCACTCCTCCATTGCCCACAAAAAATAATTATAACTATGTTGGTGATATGGCCAATGATATAGTTCTCAGAGTGTGTCAGGTTCAGTGTTAGGAACAAGTCAGGCAGATTTCTTTAATCTATTAAAACAACATGTCTATGACCAAAACAAACTATGATGGAAAGAGGAATGACGAGAGGATATTGCAAATATGTACAGTGATATTTCCCTTTGAAAAATACTGAGAAACACACACACACACACACAACAGACAGACACACACACACACACACACACACGCACATACACACACACGCACACACACACAGACACACGCACACACATACGTATTGTCGATAACAAACGGAAAAGCAAAATATCTGCAAAGTTAACTTGAAATAACATTGTCCAAATATGATTCGAACTTATGACCTAAGGAACAATGAGAGTTTGACCCAAATGCTATCCTATTTGTAGAGTCAACAAGTCTTACTGCATGGAGAGAGGCAGAGAGGCCCTTTGGCCCAAACTCGTCCATGCTGACCCAAATATCAAACCACACTAAACTCATTTCCTAGCACTTGGCCCATAGCATTCTCGACATTTCCTGTCCATGTACTTGCCCAAATGCCATTTAAATATCGTTAATATAAATGCTTCAACCACTTCCGTTGGCAGCTCATTCCCTTTGTGTACCACTCTCTGTGAAAAACAGTTTCCATCAGTTTCCCTTTTATTCTTTCCCTTCTGACCTTAAACTGATGCCCTCCCCTCCTCGATTCCCCAACTCTAGGAAAAAAAGGCTGGGTCCATTCCCCCTATCCATGTAAACTACTATAAGACCCCTCTCCTGTGCTCTCAAGAAAAAAGTCCTCGCTTGTCCAACCTCTCCCTATAATTCATACTGTTGAGACCTGGCAATAGTTTTGTAAATTTCGTCTGCACACATTCCAAATTAAAAACATCGTTCAGATCGCAATGTGACTAAAACTGAACACAGCACTACAAGTGCAGCCTCACCAACATCCTGTATAACTGCAACATAACTTCCCAACTGCTCTCCTCCATGTCCTGACCTATGCATGCTCGTGTGGCAAAAGCCTTCTTCATTGCCATGTCTAACTATGATCCCACTTTCAGAGAACGGTGGACCTAAACCCCATGGTCCCTCTGCTCAACGACACTCGTTAAGGTCCTACCAATCACCATCAAACTCCTACCTTGATCTAACGTTGCCTAAGTATTCCTCGGCTCACATCTCCAGTTTGATCAAGGTCCTGCTGCAATTTCTGATATACTTCCTCACTGTCCACGATACCACCTATTTTAGTGCCATCTTCAAGTTTCCTAACCATGCCTTGTACATTCGCAAGAATATCATTGATACTGATAACAAACAGCAACGGGCCCAGCAGCGACCCCTGAGGCACTTCATGTGTCACAGGCCTCCAGTCCGAGAGCATTCTTCCATTATTACCCTCTGCTTACTACCATCAAGCCAATTGTGTGTCCAATTTGCCAGCTCCCTCTGGATTCCATGCGATTCTAACCTTCCAGACCAGCCTATCAATGGCAACCTTGTCAAAGGCCTGACTGAAAACCACACAGTCTACCGCCCTACCCTCATCAACATTCCTGGTCACTTCAGCAATGAACTCAAACAAATTTAAGAGGCATGATCTCCCACTCACAAAGCCATGCAATCTTTCCAGTCTAAAAACAACTATTAATAATAGTTATTAAAATTAATAATATCAAACTAATAAATAATAATAAGATGACACTTTCAGTGGAGAATAAATTATCCATGATATGTGATATTGGAACGTACATCATGGGTGAAGGGCAGAACAGATTTCGTACCTGTGTCATTGAACTGTATTGAAAAAAAGCAAGGGTGGCATGGTGGTTCAGTGGCTAGTACTGCTGCCTCATAATGCCATGGATCCGGGTTTGGTTCCAGCTTCGGGTGACTCTCTGAGTGGAGTTTGCACATTCTCCCTGTGTTTGTGTGTGTTTCCTCTGGGTGCTCCATTTTCATTCCACAATCCAAAGATGTATAGGTCAGGTGAATTGGCCATGCTAAGTTACCCATAGTGTTATGTGCATTCGTCAGGGTTAAATATAGGGTAGGGGAATGGGACTGGGTGGGTTACTGTTTGGAGGGTCGGTGTGGTCTTGTTGTGCCAGACGGCCTGTTTCCATACTGAAGGGAATCTGTCAAAAAAACTATTTCTAAACAAATTTATCTTTCCAAATGCATGTACATCTCAGCCCCCAGAGTCTTCTCAAGTAACCCACGTACTACAAATGTTAGACTTCCTGGTCTATCGATCCCAGATTTTTCTTTGCTTCCCTTCTTGAATAATGGCACAACATTTGCTAATCTCCAATATTCTGGAACCTAAACTGTAGCTAACGATGATACAAAAATATCAACCAGGGTCCCCGTAGGTTGTTCTGTAGCCACTTGCAGTATTCTTGGATGCATCTGTTTAGGAGCAGGAGATTTTTCCACCTTCATACATTTTAATGCATCCAACACGTCCTCTCCCGTGATATTGACTCACCCCAAGATAACACTACAACCTTTGTTAACCTCCCAAGTCTTCATGTATTTCTCCACGGTAAAGACAGAGGAGAAATATTCATTGAGAATCGCGCAAATCTACGGTTCTAGACATGCATGTCCATTTTGGACTTTGAGGGGTCATATTCTCATTTAGTTATTCTTTTTACTTTAACATACTTAATGAACCTCTTTGATTCACCCTAATATTCTCGGCCAAAGCGATCTTGTGCCCCCTTTTCGCCCTCCTGATTTCCTTCTTCAGTAAACTACTGTATCTCCTGTACACCTCCTGGTACTCCCTCGATCTCAGCTGCCTGGACCTGAGCCACGCCTCCTTTTTGCTGGTCAAAGCCTCAATATCTCCTGACATCCGAGGTTCCCTCTGCCTGCCAACCTTGCCTTTTACCCTCACAGTAACATATAGACCTTGAACTGTAGACATTTCACTTTTAAAGGCCTCCCACTTGCAGGAGGTCCCTTCGCCTGCAAACAAACTCCTCCAACCAACCCCTACGAGGTCCTGTCTAATTCCATCAAAATTCGCCTTGCCCCAAGTTTGAACTTGAACATGTGGAGCAGTTTTTTCCTTCTCCATAACTGTTTAAAAATTAATAGAACTGTGGTCACTGGTCCCAGAGTGCTCTCCCGCTGTCACCTCAGTCGCCTGCCCTGCCCAAGATCTTAGAATAGGTCACGCTTCGTCCCTTCCCGAGTTGCACTCTCTACATAGTGCTTGAGGAAACTATTCGGAACACACTTAATAAATACACCCCATCTCAGTCCTTAATTCTGTCATTCCCAGTCTATGTTAGGAAAATTAAAATCTCCTACTAATGCAATCCTATTGGCCTTGCAAGTCTCCCCAGTCTGCCTACATATTTTTGTTCCCCTAATTCCTCGTTTACTATTTGGGGGCCTATAGTACAATCCAAATCCTATCACCATTCCCTTCTTATTTATTAGCTCCCCAGACAATTCCTCACATGATGATTCATCAGATATTTTATGTCTGTTTACTGCTGTGATACTCGCCTTAATCAAAAATGAAACTCCCCGTCCCCTCTTTCTACCATCTCTCTCCCGCATAAAGCAGCTGTGCCGTCCTGCATTAAGCTGCCGGTGTTTTTCTCCCTTAGCCATGTTTCTGTAATGGCTATAATATCCCAGTCCCACGCACCAATCCATGCCCTGAGGTCATCGGCCTTACCTGTCAGCCATCTTGCATTGAAATAGTTGCAATTTAATCCAACAGGCATTCCTTGCTCCCTGTCGTTGACTAGCCTGACCTGTCTCTTCATTTTACTGTTTTTGATTACTGTATCTCCTTCCAGCCTCGCACTTGCCTCCCTGCTGTTGAGGATCCCACCACTCCCCAACCCCAGCCAATCTTGTTGAAAGCCTTCCTTGCAGCAGTTGCAAACCTGCCTGCCAGCATATTGGTCCCCTTCCAGTTCAGGTACAACCCGTCCTTCCTGAACACGTCACCTTGCCCCACAAAAGATCCCAGTAATCCAAAAATCTCTGCGCCCTGCACCAATTCTTTAGCCACCCCTTCATCTGCCATATCCTCCTATTCTTACCCTCACTAGCACGGAGAACTGGAAGTAAACTGGATATTACCACTGTCTTTTATCCTTTTCCCTTGCTCTCTACAATCACTCTGCAGGATGTCATCAATATTTCTACCTGCGTCACTCTGTCCTTTGTACCAATGTGCACAATGACTTCTGGCTGCTTCCCGCCCACTCACCACCCCCCACCCCCCCCACCCACCCCACCCACGGTGAGAACGTTCTGCAGCCGCTCTGAGACATCCTGGACCCTGGCATGTGGGAGGCTACACACCATTCCGGATTCCCATTTGCAGCCACAGAATCTCCTGTCTGTTCCCCTCACTATCGAGTTGGAGAATTACTTCTGTAGTTATTCTGCTTGCACAGCCTTCTGACAATGGGATTTCTTCATGGAACAATTGAATTTGGCTGAATTGTTTTGCTTCAGGCAATGGGGAGATTCCAATGAATCCTCATCAGGAATCCTCCATTTGTGGGAAAGACGACTGGGCTTTTGTTCACTCCCACACATTGCTGTGATGAGCGACAGGGAAACAGAAAGGGAGCAATAGAATGTTTCTCCACAGATAGGCTACATTTTCCATCCGTAAGTTAAATCAGTCACGTTATCAGTCCCACACTGGACTCTGTGAGGTCTTCTTGAACATTGTCCGAACTATATGACTCCATCACATTCTCGACTCAGGTCAGTGTGTTATTGCAGAATCAATTCATTAACAATAAATGGTCATAGTTGTTTTGAAGATGTGTTAATATGTGTTTGCATAATGTAAAAGTAAGCGTTTCATGACTTCACAATATCTGTGTTAAAATGAATATTCTTAAACATATACAGTAATTGATGGAAAAGCTCAGCTTGTCTGTCAGCATGTAGGAACAGAATTCAGAGTTCAAGTTTTCGGTCCAATGACCTTTCCTTTGAACCTGACTTATTCTTAAAGTATTTCCCCAGTTTTATTCTCCCACACAAGAAGAAATACCCATCCGGTATTCACCAACTACACTCTTCTCAAGGTCTTATATGGTCAATAAAACATCCCTCATTCTCAGGCCGAACTGTTAATTCTTCACAACGTAATGCCTTCATCCCAAGAATGAGTAAAGAGAAACATATTTGAAACGTTTTGAAAGCAATTTTGTTTTTTTTTTCAGTTTAGGCAGTTATAACTACACATAATACAACAGATGTAATCTTAGAAATGCCCTGTACTGATGCAGAAAACATCGCTACGATCATACCCAACACCCCTTGCACGAAACAGGATCATGACATTTACCTTCGAAATCACTTGCTACATCTTCAGGTTAATTTGATGTGATTCATGTACTAAGACACACAAATCCCTCTGTAACACTGAGTTCTGCATTCTCCTTGCATTTAAATAAATTTCTGCTGTTTCGTCTATTCCACAAAACAGAAAGTTTCCATCACATGTATATTGTACTGTTTATTTTTACTGAAACTTTGCTCACAGCCATCCTCTGTCTGTATGCCATTGCTTGTTGCTGTGCCCTCCCCAGTCTGTGTCCCATTGCAGACGATCTGCACTCACACTGTGTCCCATTGCAGAAGCACTGCCCTCCTCCGTCTGTATCCCATTGCTGATGCTCTGCCTCCCCATCTGGATCCAATCGCAGACGCTCTTCCCTCCCCTGTCTGTATCTCATTGCAGACGCTCTTCCCTGCCCCTGTCTGTATCCCGTTGCAGACGCTCTGCCCTTTCCCTGTCTGTATCCCATTGCAGAGGTGCATCCCTCCCCCAGTCTGTCTCCCATTGCAGACACACTGCCCTTCCCCTGTCTGTATCCAATTGTAGACGCACTGCCCTCGCTCTGCCCTCCGCTGTCTGTATCCCATTGCAGACGCTCTGCCCTCCCCCGACTGTATCCCACTACAGACAGTCTTCTCTCAACTGTCTGTATCCCATTGCAGACACTCTGCCCTCCCCCCGTCTGTATCCAATTGCAGGTGATCAGTCCTTCACCTGTCTATAGTCCATTGCAGATGCCCTGCCCTCCCCCTGTCTGCACCCCATTGCAGACGCTCTGCCGTCCCCTGTCTGTATCCCATTGCAGACGCCCTGCCCTCCCCCTGTCTGCATCCCATTGCAGACGCCCTGCCCTCCCCCTGTCTGCATCCCATTGCAGACGCCCTGCCCTCCCCCTGTCTGCATCCCATTGCAGACGCCCTGCCCTCCCCCTGTCTGCATCCCATTGCAGACGCCCTGCCCTCCCCCTGTCTGCATCCCATTGCAGACGCCCTGCCCTCCCCCTGTCTGCATCCCATTGCAGACGCCCTGCCCTCCCCCTGTCTGCATCCCATTGCAGACGCTCTGCCGTCCCCTGTCTGTATCCCATTGCAGACGCCCTGCCCTCCCCCTGTCTGTATCCCATTGCAGACGCTCTGACCTCCCCTGTCTGTATCCCATTGCAGACGCTCTGTCTCCATTTGACATCTTATTGAATGACTATCCTGGTGCATGAGCAAACTGAGCTCCATCTCCTTCATCCGGTTCATTACAATAGATTGCAATTTGTTGAGGACCTAATACAGATCCCTGAAGAATTCCACTCGTTACAGCTTTCCAAACACAAAATGAGTAATGATCTCTACTCTGTATTTCCTGACAGCTACCCAGGGTGTCCCTGCTTCTGCACAAAAGCCTGGGATGGTTATATGGCGTTCCCCTGTGCTCTGTAATTTACTGTATACTTCATTCTGTTTGGTGCGGCCTGTTTGGTGCAGCCCATTTTGCCGAAGACCCATTTAGGTGCAGACCTATTTCAGCGCAGCTCATATTTATTCCTTTTCAGGCTTCGATAAAAGTATTAATCAAAGCAATAAAAATAAAAATAATGTTTATTCCCTTCAGTAAAAATGTTAAAAAGACACTTGAGTAAGTATAACATTGACTCCGAGTTTCCTTTCAGAGCTAAAATGATAAATGGCCTTGCATTTATTCACATTGAAAACATTCATGAAGTTATTGAACATTTGTCTGATGCGCTTCCAGATGAACTGCAGCCGCTGCTGGAATGGTTTGATGATAACTATGGAGGTAGAAGCTCACACAGAGGAAATGGTCGGCGTCCACCGCTTTTTCCAGTTGGAATGTGGAATTTATATGAAAGAACTTCAAACAATGAGGACAGAACAAACAATAATGCAGAAGCTGCCCACAGGAGATGACAATACGAACTTGATGTGGAACATCCAGTTATTTGGAAATATATTGACAGTTTACGCAAAGTTCAGAGGGGAAGGGACATTTACTATGAGCATCTGATGTTTCTCCTGGAATGGGAGAAGAGAAGGGACGAAGTGAGGGTGGGATTGGGTGTCCCTACTGCCAATGCTGGTATAGGGCAAGGGGGGAAGAGTGAGATGTCCGGAGGGAGTCTGACCACAGTGTTGTATCCATGCAGTGGTATTAGTGTGCGGCGATATTGCGTCAGTGACAGAAAAAGTGGGGGAAGAGAGGTGCTGAAGTCAACAGTGAGTGTGGTCGTGCTTGAGCTTTATTTGAAGATAGAGTGTGAGCGTTGTTCGGAGGTATGTGTTAAAACAGAAATACAGCGAGTGCGAGGGAGCAGAAGAATATGGTGACACTTATCCTGGCAAAGTGGGTGGAAAGAATATTGATGCTTGTCCTGTATTGCTGACCAATTCTTCAGATCATCTCAGCGTTGAGGTGAGTCTCCCGGAAAGTCTTATCCAAGTCAATCGCTAATAACGCCACAGACCCTTTCCCTCACTTCCCACAGAATCAGTTTGGGTGGATCTTACAAATAGCAAGATGAAGCAAACATTAGTGTGTTATATATCAAAACTAAATCTGTCACGTAAATACTTTACAACATATGCTATGGAAATTAGATATGCAAGTATATGCAAGGGGGATCAATGACACAGTGATATTATCGCTGGGCTCTTAACACAAAGAGATCCAGGTAATATTCTGGGGACATGAATTCAAATCCTGCCATGGCAGATGGTGGAATTTGAATTCAATATGTATCTGGAATCAAGGGTTTATGATGACCAGGAATCAATTGTCAATTGTTGGAAAAACTCATCTGGCTCTCTGATGTCCTTGAGTGAAGGATACTGCTGTCCTTACCTGGTGTGACCTGCATGTGACTCCAGACTCAAGACAACGCTGCTGACTCTTAACTCCCCTCCCGCATGGGCAATAAATGCAGGTAATCCAGCGACGCCCTCATCCTGTGAATGAGTAACATATAATCGTGGAGCTGCAGTAATAATAGATGGTCTCAAATTGCACTGAAACTGCAGTGACTACTAATACTGTGAAGAAAAAACTTCCGTCAGTGTGTATTGGGTAGGTTGAACAGTACGTTGTGAACCAAACTGGAGAGCAGGTTATTTCAGATTTGGTGTTGTGTTGTCAGGAGGACTAACTAATAACCTTGCGCTGAAGCAGCTTTTGAGGAATAGTGACATCAATATGTTGCATTTTTACACGGCGTCTGAATACAGTATCGAATGTTTGAACATTCTGGTCAAACATCATGGAAGCCCAGAGGCTAGAGGGTCAAGCACGCTCCAATGAATTGGGGAAGTATAATATAACATTCAATGGGAGAAGCAATGATTGTGAGAGTCAGAGTCCGACAGCACGGAGAAAGGCCCTTCAGCCCAAACTGTTCCATTCCAAACATAATGTCCATGCACCCCATTTCCCTGCCCTTGCCCCATGTCCTTCTTTTTCTTTCCTATCCGTGTATTCGTCCAAATGCATTTTAAATTTTGTGAATTTAACCACTTCTGCTGTCATCTCATTCCATGTGTATACCACTCTGTGTGTAAAAGAAGTTGCCCCTCAGGTCCCCTATAACTCTTTTCCCTCGGATCTTAAATTGATGCCCTCTCGTCGGTGGGTTGCTCAATCCTGTGGAAAAAAAGACTGAGTGCATTCACTCTATCCATGCCTCCCATGATCTTATACACTGCTATCAGATCCCCCTTAGTCTCATACACTCTAAAGTAAAAACTCCTATGTTGCCCAACCCCTCACTGTATCTCAGACCATTGAGTCCGGGCAACATCCTTCTATATTTGTTCTGCACTATTTCCAGTTTAATAACATCCTTCCTATCGCAAAGTGAACAACACTGAACATAACACTACCAGTATTGCCTCACCAGCATCCTGTATAACTGCAACATAACTCCCTAATTTCGATACTCATTACTCTGACTGATGAAGGCCAGCGTGCCAAATGCCTTTTTCACTGCCCTATCTCCCTGCGACTCCACTTTCAGAGAACCTTGAACCAGAATTCCAAGGTCACTTTGTCTCAATACACTCCTTAAGACCCTACCATTACCATGAAACTCCTACCTTGATTTGACTTTCTAAAATGCAAGAACTGACACCTATCTGTATTAAACTCCACTTGCTATTCCTCCGCAAACTTTCTCATCGTCCCTCTTAAGCCATTACCTCAATTAGGGAAGGTACTGGCATCCTGTGGTGAAACGGTTAAAAATTATGTCCCAATACATGTGTGAATCTAACCGGAATGGAGGTGTTGCTTAGTCCCGTGTGAATCTTATTACACACCTCCCCGTGTGAATCTTCTTATCTGTGTGTAACCAGAATGGAATGTGTTTTTTAGCCTTGCTCTGCTGTTCACATGAATGTTTATATCTGGAAAAGAGTATATCAGCTGGAAAAGTCTCCAGTTCGGTGAGTCTGCTCCGGGGTTACGTTTAACCGCCGAGCGTAGGTTGTTGGCAACCGCTCTACGAGAACTGACGGCTCCCAGTTCCGGTAACATGTAGAGTGAGTATAAGCCAGACCCGTTGTAAGTATGAGACCTGGTTGTGGCGACGCTGCGGGGAATAAAATGCTCATATTCTAGCAGACTCGCCTCTTGGTCGTTTGTTCTGTGTCAGACTACTCTCCTACGAACCTGACCTTGAGAATTTTTTAAAACATTTGGCGCTGCGAGCAGGATCAATCGCAATTGAGGAGAGATTTTGATACAGAACAATGTTTTGGAAAAAGACTAAGAAACCAGAAGAACAAACTGTGGAGGTCCCGACCGTCCCGGGATGGCATGGACCGTGGCATGACGTGGCAGTTTGTTTGAGAAATGGTGGGGGGCGACCGGAGGAACCCCAGGGTCGCTGCTGTCCACCCTTGAGAGGATCCCAGTCCTGCCGAAGAACCCTTGCCTGGGGTACAGCGGAGGATGTGGGCATGTCCAAAAAGCTGAAGCGGAGTTAACAGAATTGAATGGGATTGAACTGAACTGAACTGAGTGGAACTGAAGTGAATCAAATTGAACGGAACAAAATGGAACTGAGCTAAATTGAATTGAAATGGACGGAACTGAATTGAACACAATTGAATTGAACTGAACAGACCTGAACTGAGCTGAATTGAACTACACTGAATTGACTGAACTGAAATTAACTGAAACGAATTGAACTGAATTAAGCATAATGTAACACATGTATTGGGCCAAGCAGTGGAATGTGGTGTAAAATTATGTCCCAATACATGTGTGAATCATAATGTAACACATGTATTGGGCCAAGCAGTGGAATGTGATGAAACGGTTAAAAATTATGTCCCAATACATGTGTGAATCTAACCGGAATGGAGGTGTTGCTTAGTCCCGTGTGAATCTTATTACACATCTCCCCGTGTGAATCTTCTTATCTGTATGTAACCAGAATGGAATGTGTTTTTCACATGAATGTTTATATATCAGCTGGAAAAGTCTCCAGTTCGGTGAGTCTGCTCCGGGGTTACGTTTAACCGCCGAGCGTGGGTTGTTGGCAACCGCTCTACGAGAACTGACGGCTCCCAGTTCCGGTAACATGTAGAGTGAGTATAAGCCAGACCCGGGAGTCTGCTCCGGGTTACGTTTAACCGCCGAGCGTGGGTTGTTGGCAACCGCTCTACGAGAACTGACGGCTCCCAGTTCCGGTAACATGTAGAGTGAGTATAAGCCAGACCCGTTGTAAGTATGAGACCTGGTTGTGGCGACGCTGCGGGGAATAAAATGCTCATATTCTAGCAGACTCACCTCTTGGTCGTTTGTTCTATGTCAGACAACTCTCCTACGAACCTGACCTTGAGAATTTTTAAAAACATTTTGGCGCAGCGAGCAGGGTCAATCGCAATTGAGGAGAGATTTTGATACAGAACAATGTTTTGGAAAAAGACTAAGAAACCAGAAGAACAAACTGTGGAGGTCCCGACCGTCCCGGGATGGCATGGACCGTGGCATGACGTGGCAGTTTGTTTGAGAAATGGTGGGGGGCGACCGGAGGAACCCCAGGGTCGCTGCTGTCCACCCTTGAGAGGATCCCAGTCCTGCCGAAGAACCCCTTGCCTGGGGTACAGCGGAGGATGTGGGCATGTCCAAAAAGCTGAAGCGGAGTTAACAGAATTGAATGGGATTGAACTGAACTGAACTGAGTGGAACTGAAGTGAATCAAATTGAACGGAACAAAATGGAACTGAGCTAAATTGAATTGAAATGGACGGAACTGAATTGAACACAATTGAATTGAACTGAACAGACCTGAACTGAGCTGAATTGAACTACACTGAATTGACTGAACTGAAATTAACTGAAACGAATTGAACTGAATTAAGCATAATGTAACACATGTATTGGGCCAAGCAGTGGAATGTGGTGTAAAATTATGTCCCAATACATGTGTGAATCATAATGTAACACATGTATTGGGCCAAGCAGTGGAATGTGATGAAACGGTTAAAAATTATGTCCCAATACATGTGTGAATCTAACCGGAATGGAGGTGTTGCTTAGTCCCGTGTGAATCTTATTACACACCTCCCCGTGTGAATCTTCTTATCTGTATGTAACCAGAATGGAATGTGTTTTTTAGCCTTGCTCTGCTGTTCACATGAATGTTTATATCTGGAAAAGAGTATATCAGCTGGAAAAGTCTCCAGTTCGGTGAGTCTGCTCCGGGGTTACGTTTAACCGCCGAGCGTGGGTTGTTGGCAACCGCTCTACGAGAACTGACGGCTCCCAGTTCCGGTAACATGTAGAGTGAGTATAAGCCAGACCCGTTGTAAGTATGAGACCTGGTTGTGGCGACGCTGCGGGGAATAAAATGCTCATATTCTAGCAGACTCGCCTCTTGGTCGTTTGTTCTGTGTCAGACTACTCTCCTACGAACCTGACCTTGAGAATTTTTTAAAACACATCCTTACCTTCAATTCCAAACAGATTAATGTCTCCTGTCCCAAATTTTCACCGAATTATTTCAGACTGAACATTGTGAGGATAGACGGATTAAGATGGAGTCATTTTTCAAGAACCTGGGTCTTCCATGAGTAACCCCTGAATAGTTGTTGTGCCTTAATGCACCATTGTCAGCGCAGGAGGTTGTGAAGCAGCTTTAGAATGTAAAGGCTCACGTTCCTGATGGATTTGCTCGTGAATTTTATACGTAATTTAAACACCTATTGTCAGGGCTGATGTTTAGCACGTTCCGTCACTCATACAGTCACGAACCCCTCCCTCCATCCTTAAGAGAGGCTCATCTCTCTGATGCTGCAGAAAGGAAGACCCTGAAGGATTGTGCTTCTTACACGCCAATCTCTCATTTAAATGTTGGTTTCAAAATCCTGTCTGAGACCCGTGCATGAAAGCTGGAAACTTTGCTGCCTTCCGTTGCCAAAGAGGACCAAACAGGCTTTATAAAGGGACGCAGATCTTCCTACAATGTGAAGAAGTTACTCAATATGATCCAAGAGTGTCAACAACAATCTGTCCAGGGATTACTGATCTCTTTAGATGAGAGAAGGTATTTGATTGGGTTGAGTGGCCGGATCTCTTCTGGACATTAGAACGGTTTGGTCTGTGCAAAGTTTTTATCAAGTGCTTGAGGGTCCTTTACCGCGATCCTCTGGCTGCAGTTCTCACTAATGGTGTGCCAACCAGTAATATTAATATTTCTCCAGGCAGCCGACCAGGTTGACACCTTTCACCATTATTCTTTACGTTGGGGATTGAGCCACTGGCGGAGGCCATCTGTAGGGATGCCAACATATCTGCCCCAGACGTGGGATAGAAGTCACGTAAGATTATATTGTATGCAGATGAGGGTCTTATTTTTTTTTGTCAAATTCCGCAATTTCGGTAGATCATGTGATGCAATGCATTAATTCGCTTGCTGCCTTTCTGGACGATAAGATTAATTTTACAAAGTTGGAGGCCATGCCTATGGGAGGTCTTAGGGAAATACCTGATACTGAGGGCAAATCCTGGTTTCCTTTTAAATGACCACGGGGGTAGTTTCCCTATTTCAGTATATTCATTGCATTTGTCTTTGATCATTTATTTAACGTGAACTATATCCATTTGTTTGACAAAATTACACAATTCGGATAGCTGTTATTAAAATGAATGTCCTTCCTCATTTCCTACACCCTGTGTGAATGCTTTCTTTGATGTTTCCCATAAAGCAGAGCCAGTGACCCGGGTTCACTTCCCACCTCAGGCGACTGACTGCGTGGAGTTTGCACATTCTCCGGGTGCTCCGCTTTCCTCCCACAGTCCAAAAATGTGCAGGTTAGGTGAATGGGCCATGCTAAATGGCCTGTAGTGTTAGGTGTAGGGCTAACTATAGGGGAGTGGGTGGTGGGTCGGTGTGGACTTGTTGGGCTGAAGGACCTGTTTCCACACTGTAAGGAATATAATCTAAGATGTTTCTAAGAAAGGTAATGGCTGGTTTAGATCTTTTATTTGGCACCATAAGCGATTCTTTATCAAGCGAACAAAATTGCAACTGCCCCACAAATTGTGGGGAGTTGATTTCCCCAATTAAAAACAATCAATTCAGTTTTTTTTCATCGTATGTGAGTGCCTGGGCTGCTGATGTCTCGGCATCAATATGGCATTGAGCCCTCTCAGACAAAGTGAACCCTTCTTAGTCTGTTATTCTTACATAAAATGACAACATTTATGGAGTATTGTCATAATCTAATGATGATCAATACTGTCAAAACTTGAAGGACAATGCGCCAGATCGAGGGCAACACAGGCATAACCATATTCCTTACCCCTATAATTGCTATACCGTGTTGTCAACCGGGGATGATGGATTCCAGATTTAAACTGTGGGCAGTGAGGGGGGTACCTTGCTTGGGTGATTTAGAATTAGTAGAATCCCTACAGTGTGGAAACAGGTCCTTGGGCCCAGCAAGTCCACTTTGACCCTCTGAAGAGTAACCCACCCAGACCCATTCCCCTACCATCCTATATTTACCCTGACTAATGCCCCAACTTACAGATTCTTGAACACTATGAGCAATTTAGCAATGGCCAATTCATCTAACCTGCACATCTTTGTGACTGGGGAAGGAAACCAACGCAGACACAGTTGAGAATATACTAACTCCACACAAACAGTCACCCAAGGCTGCAACCAAACCCGTGACCCTGGTGCTGTGAGTTAGCAGTACAAACCACTGAGCCACCATGTCTTACTTGAGGGAGAAACAATGATATCATTTGATCAAATAACTCGTAAGTATGGACTACCTAGCAGAGACTTCTTCTGTTTTTTTTTCCAGATTAGAGATTTGATTAAAAAAGACTTTTAACAGACACTTATAGATCCGATACAGAGAAGTGGGTTCTTTTTGCTACGAATACCCTCTCTGTCAGCATCCTTTATCATGAGTTGGACAGTGTCCCCTCAGACAAGACTGTGCAGCTTCGTGACGTCTGTGCGAGAGAGTTGGAGGTTTAGATCTCTTCGGAGACATGGGAGGATATTTGTGAAAATGCTCGAAGGATTTTGATCTGTAATAGGACACATTCCATGCAGTTGAAAAATCTTCATAGGATCTGTCTGACACCAGAGTTTCTCTCAAAATTCAAAGTGGAATTATCTTCAGCATGTACTAAATGCCGAGTGACTACAGGCACTCTTTCTCATTGCATGTGGTCCTGCTGCAAGCTTAGTATATATTGGAGTACTGTGTTAGGTGTAGTAGAGTGGGTCTTGGAGACAGAATTGGAGATGGACCCGGTTTCTCTTTTCCTGGGCCTGCACAGAGTATCTTACACAGATGCACATGGGGAAAAAAATCCTTACTTTCTGTGCTAGGAAAAATGTTGCGTTGGATGTCTGAAAACTCCTCGGGTCTTTTGGGTCTTTGTAAGCTCCTCATGGAAAATATCCCTTTGGACTTTCTCACCAGTATGGAGCACCAAAAAACAGAGATTAGTATAAGTCATAGAGTCATGGAGATGTAAAGCATGGAAACAGACCCTTCGGTCCAATCCATCCTTGTCGACCACATGTCCCAAACCAATCTAGTCCTACCTGCCAGCACCTGGCCCATAACCTACCAAACTCGACCTATTCATTTACCCATCCAAATGCCTCTTAAATGTTGCAATTGTATCAGCCTCCCCCACTTCACCTGGCAGCTCATTCCATGCACGTACCACCCTCTGTGTGAAATAGTTACCCCGTAAGTCTCTTTTATATCTTTCTCCTCTCACCCTAAACCTATACTCTCTCGTTCTGGACTCCCCGAAACCAGGGAGTCCAGGCCAGTGTGCCAACAGCCTTCTTCACTGTCCTGTGTATCTGTGACTCAAATTTCAGACAACCGTGCACCTGATCTCCAACGTCCTTTTGTTCCACTACAGTCCTTAAGACCCTCTCATTCATCATTAAACTCCTACCTAAATTTGACTTTCCAAAATGCAAGATGTCGCACTTATCTATATTAAATTCCATTTGCTATTTCTCAGCCCCACTTTCCCAGCTGATCAAGGTACTGCTGCAATTTCTGATAACGTTCCTCACTGTAAACGATGCCTCCTATTTTAGTGTCACCTGCAAACTTACGAACTTTGCGTTGTTCACCCTGGTCCAAATCATTGATATAGATGGCAAACAGCAATGGGCACAACACGGACCCCTGAGGCACTCCACTAGTCACAGGCCTCCAGTCCAACAAGCATACCGACACCATAGCCATTTGCTTCATTACGACAAGCCAATTGTGTCGCCAATTTGCCAAGTTTACCTTGGAGCCCATGGGATCTAACCTTCTAGAGCGGCCCACCATGTGGAATCTTATCAAACGCCTTACTGAAGTCCATATAGATTATGTCCACCACCCTGCCCTCGTCAAACCTCCTGGTCACTTCCTCAAAACACTCTATCAAAATTTGTAAGGCATGATCTCCACGCACAAAGCTATGCTGACTGTTCCAAGTCAAACTCAGTCTTTCCAAATGCATGCATATCTTATATCTCCAAACCTTCTCAAGTGGTTTCCGGAAACAGATGTGAAGCTTACTGGTCTATATTTCCCAGGCTTTTCTTTGCAGCCCTTCTGAATAAGTGCACAACATTTGCTACTGCCCAGTCTTCCGGGTCCTTGGCCCCTGAACTGTCTTATCTCGCCTCGTGCAGTGCTCTTAGATATATCTGGCCAGGACCAAGAGATTTATCTGACTTTGTGCATTCTAATGTGTCCAACAGCACCTCTTCTGTGATATGGACTGTGCCAAGATATCGCAACTAACCTCCCAAAGGTCATAGGTCTTCGTGTCTTTCTTCATGGTAAATACAGAAGAAAAATTGAGGACCTCAACCATCTCTTGAGGTTTTACACATGCGTGCCTATTTTGGATTTTAAGACGTCCTATTTTCTATCTCTAGTTGTTCTTTTTCTTTACTATACTGAATTTGGATCTGCTGAGCCAAGGCTATCTCATACCCCACTTTAACCTTGTTGATTTCCTTCTTCAGTGAACTCCTCTATCCCCTGTGTTACTCCAGGGGTTGCCTCGATCCCAGCTGCCTGTACCTGAGTGATGTCTCCTTTTTTGTTGGTCAGAGCCTCAATATCTCTTGTCATCCAGGGTTCTCTCTTCCAGCCTCACTTTCCCTTCACCCTTACAGGAACATATAGACCTTGAACTCGAGCTATCTCACTTTTGAAGCCCTCCCACTTGCCCGGGATTCTTTTACCTGGAAATAAACTACTCCATCAACCCCTGCAATCCCCTGACTAAGTCCAACAAAATACGCCATGCCCCAATTTAGAACTTGAATCTGTGGACCACTTTTGTCCCTACCGTAACGATTATAAAATTAATACAGCTTTAGTCACTTTTCCCAAAATGCTCCCCCACTTTACCTCCATCACCTATCCTGCCCTATTTCCTAACAGTCGGTCGAGTTTGTCCCTTCCCGAGTCAGATCCTCTACATGCTGCTTGTGGAAGCTTTCCTGAACACGCTTAACAAATTACGTTCCATCTAAGTTGTTAACACTCTGAAGTTCCAATCTAGGTTAGGATAATTAAAATCACCTATTATGACAACCCTATTGCTCCTGCAAGTCTCGCCAGTCTCCCTGAATATTTGTTTCTCTAATTCCCATTGATAATTTGAAGACTTATAGTGCAACCACTATAACATTACCACCCCCCCTCCCTTACTTCTTTGTACCATTCACAAAACCTCATTAGATATTACCTCAGTTATTTCATCTTTAAATACTAGAGTGATACTTGCCTTAATCAGAACTATTGGTATTTAAATTGTTTCCATTTACATCTCTTCCTCGCAGTGACTTTCACATTCACAGCATCCCTTGTCAAGGCACAGTGGAGGTATAGAGCAGTAAATGGATGGGAACTGCACATCCTGTCACTTCCAGCATTGGTTACATGTTTCTCCACACTGGGCAGTGATCTAACACAGTGTTACCGAACAATGCAACAGCCTGGGTTTATATATGAATGAACCAGTGCGGACTGCACAGCTCTACATGCTTGATATTTAGCCCAGGATTCTAGATCCAGCATTGGTGTGGGCTGCACAGTGTTTCACTCTGGACATTGCTGGCTTGCATACAGTTGTACACGAGCCGGATCTACACAGTGCTCCATTCTGAATATGTAATGGTGGGTTGGTTATGTGAGTTGGATTGCGAATGTGAGAGTACTAAACATCTGGCAATGCCTTTATTTTGTGTTTTACTTCTTGTGATTGGACTCTTCAAATCTTGACTCATCCGGTTAGACCCATCTTCATCACTTCCTCAAAAAATTCCACCGAGTCAGGAGGATGTGATCTCCAATGTACAAAGTCCTCTTCAGTCCTTGTCGTTCCAAATGCATATACATCCTTTCCCTCAAAATCCCCTCCAACAATTTAGTCACCATTGACGTCAGGCTCACCAATCTATAGTTACCTGGTTTTTCCTTACTTTCTTAAATAATGACCCTATGTTAGCAGCCCTCCAGTCTTTTGACACCTCACCTGTTAAAATCAATGATACAAATATATAAGTAAAATGCAGAGCAATCTCTTTCCTAGCTTCCCACAAACATCTGGGATACAACTGATCAGGTCCAAGGGATTTGTTCACCTTTATATGTTTTAAAATGTCCAACACCTCCTTGTAATATAGACACTTTTCAAGATATCACTATATATTTCTTCATTCTCTCGCTCTTGTAACCTCCTCCACATTAAATACTGAGGAGAAAAACTTGTTTCGCATCCCTTCAATCTCCTGTGGTTCTACACATAAAGTAGCCTTACTGATCTTTAAGGAGCCCTATTCTCTCCCTAGTTAATCTTTTGCCATTAAAGGATTTGTAGAGTTTCTTCAATGCCTTGTTAACCCTATTTCCAAAGCCATCTCATGTCCACATTTTTCTGGCCCGATTTCCCCGTTGACTATACACTTATTGCCCTTATACACCTCTCGGGACTCACTTGATCTCAGCTCTGTTTACCTTACATATGCCTCCTTCCTTACCTTGACCAGAGGATCAATATATCTAGCCGTCCAGCACTCCCTGCACCCACCAGACTTGCCCCTCTCACTAATAGGAACACGTTGGCTCTGGACTCTCTGAAACCAAGTTTTCATGGCCTTGCATTTTCCAACCATCCCTTTACCTGCGAATAGGGTATCCCAATCAGCCTTTCACAGGGATCGCCTAACACTTTCAAAATTGGCCTTATTCAAAGTTAGAACTTCAATGTTTACATCAGGTCTTTCCTATTCCAAAACTAATTTAAAACTAATGTACATGTGTAACAGACTTGAAAGTTAAATAAACACTTCCTGCCCCTCTGTAACAGGCTCGAGAGGTTGAATGGGCTCCTCGTGGCCCTCTGTAATAGACTGAAAAGGCTGAATGGCCTCCTCCTGTCCTTATGTAACAGATCCGAGACATTAAATGACACAGCAACCCGTGGATTACGAGCAACCGTTAAAGTGTATCTGATGGAGGTCCATCCCTTCCCAGTTACAGTAACACAACCAACGCAATGTACTCCAGGTGCCCTCTCAGTAACACCTCATACAGCTGCAGCGACACATCTCTTTGTTTTGAATGAATCTGTTGGCAAAATGTACCAATATTCTAGATTTCCACCTTTTCAAGTAGCAACAGGCTAATATGGGCTAAATGGCCTTCTCGTATCCCTCTGTAAGAGGCCCATAGGGACACAATTGCTTCGGCTTGTTGGTGAGCAGCAATCTCAATGCTCCGTCTCAAGGTTATGAAAGGATTTGGTAGCAGGGCACTTAAAACCAGGAGTAGCCTCATACTGGTCAATAATATCATACTTTGTGTTAAGGTATCTAGAAACTTGCCCACTCGACTTTTTTTTATGCAGCCGATCTGTTGTTTTATAATTGCCTCCTTTCATAAACAGAGTGAAATATATATAAACCCCTGCAGTGTTCTGTTAATACTCTCATATACAAGTTACAAAAAGATTATAAAGATTTATGGTCTATCCCTCAGCAATCCTCACCCGTTCCATCCAAACCCAGTAAAAGTTCTCTTTTATACTGATATGAAAAGTGATGTGTGGAACTGGTTAACTGAGCTGTTTCTTTAATCATGATTTGGAGATGCCAGTGTTGGACTGTGGGTGTACAAAGTTAAAAATCACACAACACCAGGTTATAGTCCAACAGGTTTAATTGGAAGCACACGAGCTTTCGGAGTGCCGCTCCTTCATCAGGTGATAGTGGAGGACACAATTCTAAGGCACAGAATTTGTAGCAAAAATTTACAGTGTGATGTAACTGAAATTATACATTGAAAGATACCTTGATTGTCTGGTCAGTCTTTCATGTGTTCGAATACCATGATCGTTTCACTTATTTCCTGTGTAAATCACAAAACACTTTTTTTTAACAAAAGTTGCATTTCAGGTTAACTGTAACATTGACTGTTACCTAGACAATATGTTGAAAGTGTCAGCCCCCTGTGTTCTCTTGTCTATGCCATGATGTTTAGATTGATTCTAATCTGAAAAGTGAGAATAGAGTTTTACATGAATTCCTGCAGTTTTTGAGCTCAGAGTTTTACATGAATTCATGCATTTTTTGAACAAAGTACAATGTAAGTACAAATACACCCCACAAAACATAAGTGTGCATGAAGGTTCGTCTGCTTGTGTGTTTGTGTATGTGTGTTTTTCTGGGTTGAGGGTCGTGAGTGTGAGAGGGAGTGTATATGTGTGTGTAGTGATGTAGAGTCTCTTAAGTCTGTGAGGGGGTGCATATGTGAGTGTGGCAGTCTGTATGTGTGTCTGGGTGGGGCTTGTGAGTGTCTGTAAGAGAGAGTGTATATGTGTGTGCATGAGTGTAGTGCGGTCTCAGTTTCTGAGCGGATGCCTGTGTGAGTGTGGGTGTCTGTAAGGGTGTGTGGGAGTGTCTGTGTGCGTGTCTGTGTCCATGTGTGCCCGTCTGTATGTGTGTGTATAGGAGTGCCTGTGTATGTGTGCGTGTAGTGGTGTCTGTGTCTGTGTGTGTATAGTGCAATGGTGGTCACCTGTAATGTGACATGACCCCAAGATCCCGGTTGAAGCCCTCCCTATGGGTACCGAAATTAGCTGTCAGCTTCTGCTCGGCCACCTTTCGCTGCTGCCTGTCCTGAAGTCCGCCTTGGAGGATGGTGACCAGGAAGTCCGAGGTTGAAGATCCTGGACCACTGAAGTGTTCCCCAACTGGGAGGGAACCCTCCTGTCTGTTGATTGTTGTGCGGTGCCCATTCATCCGTTGTCATAGCCTTTGCTCGGTTTCCCAGTGTTTGTTCAGTGACTGTGATTAATGCCAATCTCCATTGATTCTAATTATCCCAGTGGAGGGTTTTAATGATAAATGGGCGCCGTTCAATGTGTTATCCCATAACATGAGCGGGAGCATCACCGACAGCACTGATAGGGATCAGCAGATCCAGAGAGAGGGGGAGGAGAGATCAGAATCTGAAAACATTAGACTGGAATGTTCCAAAAATGGATCAGATGAATGAATCAATGGACGAATCATTGGACTGGCATGTTCCAAGAATAGAAAGGCGCTTATCCAATTATGTTTGGTATCTTTCTGCATTTTATTGGTGGCCATTATCATTGCGGATCTATTACGCTCTTCTCATTGTTCAATATTTTTATTATCCTTTTCTAAGTATGTTTGGCGTTCCTGGTAAGTGTCACTGTCAAGTTTTTTTTTCTCTATAGTTATGACTGTATTACTGGTCTTTCATATAGTCTACACTTCTTGTCGCTGTTATTGTTCCTGCTGAAACTCTCAATCCAGATATTCACTCTACAGAATACTACGAACTTCATCAATGAACGTGTTCAATTACTGTCTCCCTCTCTGCTCTGGCAGTGTTACTCATGGGTCTCTATGTTGACCTACTCAGCTCCAGCGTAGAACTACAATTTTAGTAAGGCATTTGATAAGGTTCCCCATGGTAGGCTTATGCGGAAAGTCAGGAGGCATGGGATAGAGGGAAATTTGGCCAATTGGATAGAAAACTGGCTAACTGGTCGAAGGCAGAGAGTGGTAGTAGATGGTAAATATTCAGCCTGGAGCCCAGTTACAAGTGGAGTTCCGCAGGGATCAGTTCTGGGTCCTCTGCTGTTTGTAATTTTTATTAATGACTTAGATGAGGGAGTCGAAGGGTGGGTCAGTAAATTTGCAGATGATATGAAGATAGGTGGAGTTGTGGACAGTGAGGAGGGCTGTTGTCGGCTGCAGAGGGACTTAGATATGATGCAGAGCTGGGCTGAGGAGTGGCAGATGGAGTTCAACCCTGCCAAGTGTGAGGTTGTCCATTTTGGAAGAACAAATAAGAATGCGGAATACAGGATTAATGGTAGGGTTCTTAGTCAGGTGGAGTAACAGAGGGATCTTGGGGTCTATGTACATAGATCTTTGAAGGTTGCCACTCAGGTGGATAGAGTTTGTAAGAAGGCCTATGGAGTATTATCGTTCATGAGCAGAGGGATTGAATTCAAGAGTCGTGAAGTGATGTTGCAGCTGTACAGGACTTTGGTTAGGCCACAGTTGGAGTACTGTGTGCAGTTCTGGTCGCCTCACTTTAGGAAAGATGTGGAAGCTTTGGAGAGGGTGCAGAGAAGATTTACCAGGATGTTGCCTGGAATGGAGAGGAAGTCGTACGAGGATAGGTTGAGAGTTCTCGGCCTTTTCTCGTTGGAACGGCGAAGGATGAGGGGTGACTTGATAGAGGTTTATAAGATGATCAGAGGAGTAGATAGAGTAGACAGTCAGAAACTTTTTCCCCGGGTACAACAGAGTGTTACAAGGGGACATAAATTTAAGGTGAAGGGTGGAAGGTATAGGGGAGATGTCAGGGGTGGGTTCTTTACCCAGAGAGTGGTGGGGGCATGGAATGCGCTGCCCGTGGGAGTGGTAGAGTCGGAATCATTGGCGACCTTTCAGCGGCATTTGGATAGGTACATGGATGGGTACTTAATCTAGGTTAGAAGTTCGGCACAACATCGTGGGCCGAAGGGCCTGTTCTGTGCTGTATTGTTCTATGTTCTATGTTCTAATTTATTGTATCATGGCCTTTGTTATTTAAATATTAACAGCATGGAGGTCACTCTCTCCTGTTCTGGTTACAAACTCCACTTCCTTCCACTGTTTCCATCCCATCCCTGGCCAACATCTGCAGCTGTAGCAGACAAGTCACAACTGTGTGTGATCCCTTTGACTATGAGCTCATTCTTCACACCATTCCCTGGCCTTTTCTAACTGGAAATACTCACCACTCCAGAATATATCGCACTGGTTTATTCCATCTGCTGTTTGAATCTTGAGCTATGAAATACAGTCTTAATGAAGCCAATAATCTGCTGCTGCCGCTCCCAGCTTCAAACCTGCCAAAGCAAATCTGCTTCGAACTCACGCCAAACTCCCATCCATCTGTCATTCATGTGTATGCCGATGTATATTGCTATTGTGACTGGCAATGACTTTATTTTAACATTCTCAAACACTTTACCTCATCTGTCCATGAAACTTCTCTCGTTCCCTTTGTGTTGATTAACAAAAAGCCTGCCAGTTGTTCGTATTTAAAATAGTTTCCTCCATGTGTGTTCCTTCTCAAACAATGAGTTTCGCATTCAACCACGCCAATCGTGCACGCGCACACACGCACTCTCTCTCAGTTTCTGATGAGCACACACATAATCGCAGCAAACCTTCCCATTGTCGGCAGTAACCTGATGCGAGTATAGTTAGCGTACGATAGTGAAGTTTGCAATACTCTCTATGCTGGGCAGATAGTGCAGTTTACTGAGCAACACACTAGCATGGTCTGCACAGCTCTCCATGCTGGGCTGTCATCTTGTCCCAGTTTATGTTGTTTGTGGTGTTCTGTGAAGCAGATTGAGAATTTGATGTAACAAACCATTCCAGCTGATCTGACAATGCCTTTATTCGATGTTCTCATTCTTGTCATTTTACTCTCGAAGATCTCACTTCTCCAGTTAGTCCCACTGCCCTGTCTGATTCCCCATATTTCCACAACATCTTTTCCGTTAATTAACTGTTTGTTTCTGTCTTTAATGTGAATCTTTGTCTCCCTCTGTATCTTTCCCTGGGTTTAGCTTTTGGCTCCCTAGTGTATCAAGTGCTGGCATTGTGTAGTTCAGAAAGAGTGAAATGGTGTGTCTCAGGCTGTTGTTCACTTCGCGGTATGTCTCATGTGATGGTCCATGGACAGGGGTGTTTTAGAAGTTATGAGACACATCCTTGTAACTTGGTCTGTACCTGAATTTGTCCCTCTCCGGTGACCTTGCGATTAGTAACACGAGGAAGTCCCTTAAGTAAAGGACCAGGCATCTAAATTGTGTGACAATGCTGTCACTTTTTTTTTAAAAAAAGATTATTTTCTTCTTTTTAAAATAAGAGATCTTAAAGGCCAAACTGCCTGCTGAAAACGGCTCAAGTAAATAACTTACGACGCTTTTTGGGTTTATAATAAATAGCAGTAACAACGGCTTCGTAACTTATCCCAAACTGCTACTCTCTCTGAAAACTGACTTGATGCTGTTTCCTCCTGAATTGGAGAACTGTATGAAGTATGTATGTCTGAATGTTCCTTTTTACCAAGGGGTGTGTTTATGGAATGTTGGTATATTGGAACAGTTCATCTGTAGAAGGTATTATATTCATTATTCGGTTAAGGTTTCCATTAGTTAAATTATTCTAAATTCCTCGTCATTTTGAATTGATTTTCATTAGAGTGTTTAAATATATTGTGTTTTGCTTAATGGTGGGTGGATTTGACTAGTAGCATCACATCTGGAACACCCAACTCACATCTACCTTTAAAATAAGAAAAGGGTGGCATCCAAGTTACCCTCTTCAAATAGTTTGAGGCAGTCTAGTTGGTCTATAGCAAACTGGGGACTCTTGTCTGGTTCTAAATCGGTAACACCAAATTGGGTTTAGAATTACAATCCCTACAGTCTGCAAACAGGCCATTCGACCCAACAAGTCCACACCGACCCTCCGAGGAGTAACCTACCTAGACCCATCCCTCTACCCTAATATTTACCCCGAAAAGGATCCTAACCCACATACATCCCTGAAAACTATGAACAATTTAGCATGGCCTATTCATCTGATATGTACATCTTTGGATTGTGTGAGGAAACCAGAGCATCCAGAATAAACTCATGCAGACATTGGAGATTATGCACCGGGAGATTATTCCGTACAAAGGTCGCATATGGTAGTTGTTAGTGTCTTTTGTTCCGGATGTTGAATTCGGTTGGTTTAAACAGTGTTTTGTGTATAAAGATTCTTTCAGTCACTAAGAATTCTCTGGGTGTGGAAGAAGTAAACTTGGGGGTTTTACAAAAGGTAATGAAGGCAAAGCTGTAGGAATTGACAGACAAGCTGGAGTTGCGTTTGCTTTTGTCTGTGCGAAAATGAGAGATAATTACAGCTATAGTTCCGGAATTACATTGGACGGAACCGCCATCAGACGCTTTCGAAATGGCTAGAATTCAATTTCAAATGAGGCACTTTGAACATGAGAAGGAATTGAAACAGTTTGAATTATGATGAAAAGTAGAAATAAAAGAAAAGGAAATGAAGAAGTAAGAGAGAAAAGGAGAGAAGAAAAGCAGAGAGTTTCAACTTAAACGGTTAGCAATTAGAGAGGAAAGTTGACATAGAAGGCGGTGATCAAGGTAGATGGTAGGCTGGATGAGGAGGATTGTGAGGTTGAGCAACCCTGTAATAGCCAATGGCCTAATGAGGTTCTGTTTAAATACACCCAGGCATTATCTAAATTTGATGAGAAGGATGGGGAAGCCTTTTGAATTTCATTTGAGAAAGTGGCTAAACTAATGCAGTGGCCAGTGACCATGTGGATTTAGTTGATCCAAACAAAGCTGGTAGGTATTTGCATCCGTATCGGAGGAGGTATCTGGCCAGTATGGGTGGTGAAGAAAGCCATCTGAAGTGCATATGAGCTTGTGCGAGAAGACGACAGTCAGAGTTTCAGGAATATAGAAGGCGGTCCCTGGTTAAACTCACATTGAGTTTGAAAGGATAAAACAAAGTAATTTTGAATAGTGGGTAAGGGTATTAAAAACAGGGCAAAGCTATGACATTGTTAGAGAGATTCTTATGTTGGAGAAGTTCAACAATTCACTTCCTGCAATCGTGAGAACTCGTGTGGAAGAGCAGTTACAACGGCAAGATTAGAAGCTGAAATGGCTGATGATGATGATTTGGTTCAGAAATCAAAGTTTGGTTTCTGTGAGGCATGGAGAAGAATGTGCGAGATCTTAAAATATATACCTGTGAAAGTAAGCTTTACTGGCATAGGTCAGGAGTAGCAGGGAAAGAGGTTACAGCATTAAGAGGTACAGAAGCATGTAACTGTTTTATGCTGAGACATGAGGAGCTATGTCATTCAGAAGGACTGTTGGAGAGATGAGAAGTGCTCCATTATGTAACGTGTGGTTGGAGTGTCCAGTGGAATCATCAACAGATTTATTCCACAATGGGGAAGAAGGTCTTGAGCTTTTTGTTGGCGTTACAACGTTTCAGCATTTAAATCGCGAATAACATACATGAGCCAAATCCTTATCAATGATCGTGAACCCTTAAAATTTTGGAGAAGTTTAGGGAAGGAAATACCAGTCTGTTTCGATTGAGCTTGTTATTGCTGCCATTCAATTTGGAATTATACAGGTGACAGGGCGAGGAAACCTAAATTTTGACACGTTGTGGAGACTTGGATGAAGAAAGACAAAGGCATTCTGTGGCAGGAGTAAAATGATTGAAATCTAATCTAGTTATGAACATTTGTATGGTCAGAGTCAATGTTTTATATATATATATATATATATATATATATATATATATATATATATATATATATATATATATATATATATATATATATATATAGAAGTCTAGGAGGTCTAAAATGAATCCATGCTTGTATATTGATCGATTATTTTATTAAAGGTGGAGTCGTGAGGATACTATCACTGTAAAAAGGTTATTTTCTTTTGGATTTTTTTTGAATAGAGGTTTTAACTGCAGAGGTGCGGAACTGCTATCTGAAAACAGTTAAAGCAAATAACTGAGAAAGCCTTTAGGTTTCATTAAAGCGGTGGTAACAATGGAAGGGCAGTGGCCAGCTCTCCCAGACCAGGTTTCCTCATTTTATTTTGAGCTGCAGCATTCAGAAGCTGTTGAGGATCCCAGAAGGGTTGGAAGTTTCAATACATGATCCCCAGCTGCTTTTCTCTCTGAGATCTCTGTTCATGTTGTTTCCTCCTGGATTGGAAAACTGCTGTAAGGATCTGTATTTGAATATATCTTTGTGCCAAGCGGTGTAAACCAAGTAGGTATGGTATCTATTGTTTGTGTAAGTGTTCCAACATATAAGCCATCCCGAAATTTTCTTTTCTTTGATTGTATTTTAACTAAAGCATTTGAATAGATTATATTTTGCTTAATGTCGAGTGGTTTGACCAGTTGCAACATATCTGTAAGGCACACTTCACATCTATATTCAAAATAAGGAAAGGTTTGGATCTAAACGGCCTTCTTTCAATATTTTGCGGGGATATGGACTGGTCCACAACACTTGTACCAAGTGGTTTCTGACTGGCTCCTGTAATTGAAAAGTTAGTCCAGCAGCTGGAGATGGTTTGCTGGAGGTTGTGCTGTGAGCTACTTCCGACATTCAGGGAGACCTGAGGATTTGGTGACACAACTCTGGATGGAGCATGGGGACTGTAATAACAACATCTGGGTCTGCAACACGAACAACAAATGGAGCAGAGGCTGCAGAGAGGGGAAGCTCTGAAACCACGGCGTCAGTGTATGTGCGGGGAAAGGGATCTGCTATTTCCACCCCGGGTTTTCCAGGAACAGCTTCCCAAGCTCCACTTAACCAAGGAGCAGAGTGTGAGGGGCCCTGACTGAACTAGGAGCTGGTCATAGAATGGTGTCACCTCCTTCAACACGACCTGCAGCTTCACACCAGGTGGAGGAGGATGCTGCCAGTGACTGTGAGGGTCACTGTTTCATTCAGCTTCTATAATCCAGAACTTTCCAGGCAGGACGAGGTGACATATCCATCATCTCCCAGTATCTCAACATCAATGTCACCATTCGGTGAAGGAGCATATATATGGTGGATGAGGTATATAGATTGTTTCTCCCTCAGCAGGGAGCTGCCGGGTGTATTCAGTATAGTGGGTTTGCCGATGGTGTACATGGCATCTGCAGGGTATCCATGTCAATGGGGAGAGGTAGAGGAACTGAAGGAGTTCTCTCTCTATTAATGTTACAGTGTGCCCATCACAGTGCATCATATTGGTGAATACCCACTGTCCTGGCAGCAGTCATGGCCTCTTCATTCAGAAGCAGTCAGCCTTTCCCATCGTCATCGGGTCTCCACGTAGAAGGAAATGAATATATCTTGGATAAAGGCCGTCTCCTTGATGCACGTTTCAATACACCATCCCCACCATCAATCAACCACATCAAAGTATTCCATGTGTTCGGAGAGCAATGGGGTCACTTGGAGTGTCTGGGAGCTGAGGATCAGGGATGGAGCAAAACCTCCCATGTCTGAACGGATCTGAGTGGACCCCCCAGGACACAGTATCATTAAGTCCTGTAATCTCTCTCCATTTTAGTAACATATTGCTTTCCATTATTCCTGTAAATGAAATGACAGGTTATATCATGTTAAATTCCACCAGCCAAACTATTATCTATTATCTTTACCCCTCTGAATCTACTTGCAGACTTTCCACCCTCTCTTGGTAATTTAATCTCTTGCTTACCACAGCGACAGCACCAAACTCAGTACCTGTATATCTGGAGATCAAAGTTGAAACTTTATTGCTGGAACAGCACAGCAGGTCAGACAGCATCCAGGGAACAGGAGATTCGACGTTTCGGGCACAGGCCCTTCTTCAGGAATGAGCAGAGAGTGTCATCTCCTGTTCCCTGGATGCTGCCTGACCTGCTGTGCTGTTCCAGCAATAAAGTTTCAACTTTGATCTCCAGCATCTGCAGACCTCACTTTCTCCTCGAAGATTTCAACCTACTGCGAATCCTCTTACAAGGATGCCTTCCTTGAAGAAGCTCTCTGCCTCAACACTCTCTGCTCATTCCTGAAGAAGGGCCTGTGCCCGAAACGTCGAATCTCCTGTTCCCTGGATGCTGCCTGACCTGCTGTGCTGTTCCAGCAATAAAGTTTCAACCTGTATATCTGTTCAATTTCTCTTCATAAGACAAACACTTCAAACATGCAATCAATCTAATGAAGCTCCTCTGAATTGCCTCCAATGGAAATAGCTCATTCTGCAGGACACCCAAACTGTACTCCAGTTGCAGCCTCACTAATGCCTTGCATAGCTACACCAACACTCCCTACCTTTCTACTCTATCCTTTTATAAATAATCAATGAAATTATGCTTGCAGTTCTCATTACGACAGTACCCGCAGGCAGGTTTTCTATGATATGCAAGCAGACACCCAGATCCCTGGAAACCTAAGCACTTTGAACTTTCTCTCCATTCAGATAATAATTTGTCTTTCTATCACACTGGCCAACTTGAATAGTCCCATATTTATTCACTTTAATTTTCCTTGCCAAATGTTGGCCCGTTCACCCAACCTATCCATATAGTTTTAAAATCTCTTGCATCATCATTCCGAAGTAATTTCCCACCAATGTTAGTGTCATCTGAAAATATGGCATTGTATCTTCTATCCCATCAACCGAGTACAGTAATAACATCGATCACAAATGGTTGAGGCATGAGAACTGAAATCAATGGCACCCCACAAATTGCATTTGCCAAAATAAAATGACACACTTATTCCATCTGACTCCATTTTGTTGGTTAACCAATCCTCCATCCAAGATAATACATTACTCCTAAACCCATGTTGTCTCATCTTACCACTTACTCTTTGGAGAAGCGATTTATCCGATGCCTTCAGGAAGACGAGATATGTTCTATCTCCAGGATTCCCACGATCCACCTTGTTTGTGACATCTTCAAATAACTCAACCAAATAATTGAAACACGATTTAGCCTTCATAAAACTATGTTGACTCTGACGAATTGTGGTTTAAGTTTGCAAATGTCCTGAACAATGGATTCTAATAATTTGCCTTAAATTACAACAGTTTATTGTTACACTTTAGTCCCTAATGTATGCCATTATTACAAGTTCTTCCCTTTCGAAAACCTTTACTTTTTCTTTGAATTCCTGTTTAATGGGCACAAGGCTTTAAGAGATCTGCTCCAATTGCTGTGTAAGACTCATGTGTGACTGAATGGAGTCATCATCCTGCTGGTGTACAATATCGATGGGCTGACGTCTTTCTGGTGTTCCCATGTTGTCGTCTCCAAGGCCAGAATAACCTCATCCTGTTGATGCTTTAGAGGATTGGGAGATTATGGAATCTTCCTGTTGCTGTGTAACATTTTAAAGGGCTGATGGGTCTTCTCATACTTCGCCATCACAGGTGGATATACTGAACGGTCTCCTCATGTATCCTGGAGATGGGACCGAGGGATTGATTGGTCTTCTCTTCTTCGCATACAACAATTACGTGTCTAAATTACCTCTTCCTTTCTCAGATAGTTTTTATCCTTATCCAATTCCCTTGCAATAGGCTCGGTGGGTCTGAATGGCCTCCTGTTATCCCAGTGTAACAATCTCCAGTCAATGTGTGACCTCTTCCAGTTCCTATGTTCCAGACATGAGGAGGCTGAATGGACTGATCCTGTTGCTGTTTAACAGGATACTGGTGCAGCATAGGCTCGAGTGGCTGATTGGCCTCCTTCTGTCAGTGTATATCAGGCTCCAGGGGCTGAATAGCCTCGTCCTGTTTTGGTGTTACAGGTTTGAAGGTCTGAATATCCTCCTGTTGTTCTTGTGTAACAGGCTGGAGAACGGAATGGATTCCTCCACTATCTGTGTAATTCACTTCACATGTTGAATCCTTCGATCATCTATGTTCAAATAAGATCATCTTCAATTTTTGTAAACTCCAATGGCTACTGGGTCAACCTGATCATGCTTTCATTATAAGTTAGCACCTTCATTGCAGGAATCAGTTGAGGGAACCATCTCTGAGCTGCGTCCAATTTAAAACATCATTTCTTCATTGAAGAGATTAAATCTGTACACACTACTCCAGATGTGATCTCACTAAGACCTTGTACAGCAGCAGCAATACTTTACTAGCCTGCTTTAAGGTTCCCACCCAGCTCAGAGATGTCTCAGCTCTCTGGGGGAATACAGAGCATTGTTGGAAGATCATTGTCCAAAGGGGGTGCGACGGGGAAGGTAGCTGGGATTGCGATAGGTAGATGAAGGTGAGGTTGAAAGTGATAGGTGATTAAGGGAGACAGAACGCCTCATCTGCTGCAACCATTAAACCCAATGTGGTCTTCTCTACATTGTCGAGGCAGGAGGTCAACTTGTGGATCATTTCAGCGAACATCTCTGGGACGGTCAGACTGAACAACTCCATCGCCTTTTGGCTGAGCACTTTAAATCCCCTTCCCACTCTGCCAAGGACATAAGGGCACTGGGCCTGCTCTATCGCCAAACCCAAACCACCAGAAGCCTGGAGGAAGAAAGCCTCATCTTCTGTCTTGGGACCTTCCAAACACAGGGGGTTATAGTGGATTTCTCCATTTCCTCTAATCCCACCTTATCCTACTCCAAACTTCCAAGTTAGCACCGCTCTTTTGAATGTTCCTATGTGTCCACCTTCCTCCCTATCAATCTGGTCCATCCTCCTCTCCGACTATCACTTTCAACCCCACCTTCATCTACCTATTAGATAAAAGGAGGTAGCTTAGAAAAATGCCAAGTGTTGCAGTGAGCCAGTGGATTCAGAGAAATGTAGGACCCAGCAAAGGATGACCAAGAATCTGAGAAAAAAATCAAAATGAGAAAAAGCGTGCAAACGAAAGAAAAACATAAAGACTGCTAAAAAGCGTCTATACTGCTTGAAAAGAAATAAAAACAAGGTCAAATGTGGAACAGTTGGTGTGCGTTCAGGATAATTTACTGCAGAGAACAGAGAAATCGCAGAGAAAAGAAACAGTTTCTTTGTGTCTATCTTCATGGAAGAATGTCCAGAAAATCTTCCAGAAATACCAAGTGACGCTGGGACTTGTGTAAGTAAAGCCTAAGATCATTCTTATCTTTGTAAAGAAAGCTGGATCGAATATTTATAAATCTGACAGACTAGATGTACTTGATACAAGAATTTCAGAGGAAGCAGCAATAGACATATTGATTACATCGAGGATTTTCACTTTATTTTCCGACACATTCCCGAAAGGCATTTAGCCAATCTGGATCAGGCAAAGGTTATAAATATTATCCAACAGTTCAAGAAAGGATGAAGATGGAGAGTGGTGAACTACAGACCAGTTATCTTGTCACCCGCAGTCAGGTGTGTGTTGGACTCGATTACAAAGAACATGCTACTAGATATTTAGAAGGTAATAACATAACTGGGGAGTGTGAGAATGTACCGATGAAAGGAAAACCAGAAGTGGCAAACATATTTTTGGAATGGTTTGAGGATGATTCTTGTGGACACAGGCAATGATGAACCAATGTATAACGGATAGTTGGATATTCCTGAGCTTTTTCTAAAGAACTCACCCTGTAAGTTCATAAGAAAAATTAAAGCGAGAGATATTGGGAAGAATATATGCCACTGGGAAAGTAAAAATTCAGTTTGCAGTCATGTGAATGTAATTGGAAGATAGAGGATGTCTAGCACCAGTTGCATCGAGCGTTGGTGAGACTAAACATAGAATATTGTGTACCGTTCGGAGTCCCAATCTAAGAAAGAATATATTGACTACAGAGGAACTTTAAAGGGTATTATCCAGATTAATCCGTAAAATGGCAAGATTGTCTGACTGGGAACCTCAGCCTGTGATCTCGAGTTTCAAAACATGAGAGGTGATTGTAGTGACTCTGAGAAACATCGAAAGGACTGAATAACAGAGGGACATGAAGAAGTACAAGTAGGCGAGATAAGGGAGAATTCCACGATATTCTACACGGACAAGTAGAAGAGAATAATCAGCAAACAGTTAGTGTCCATTAGAAACCAAAGGGACAATCTGTGTGTCAAGCTGGAGAACATTGATGGATTGTTACATGAGACCTTCACATCTATTTTACTTGGGAGAAGGAGGATGCAGGTACAGAATTCAAGAAGATGGACTAGGAAGCTCTTGAACAGATTGATGTAAAATACGATCAGGGATTTGAGGTTTTGTTCTGTACAAATTTGGACCAATCTCCATGTCTGAATGAGTTGTATTGCAGGCGGTTGTTGGGGTCAAAGGAGGAAAGATACTGACTGAATATTTTAATTAGAATCTGACCATAGGGGAGGTACCAGAGAACTAGAGAACTGCGAATACAATTCCACTTCACAGTAAGGATGTGAGAGATAGACCAGAGAACTATAGACGAGCGAGGATGAGATCACTGTTAAGGAAACTACTGGATAAAATAGGTAAGGAGAAAATCGATCTCCAATCAGAGTTGCAAGGTTTGATCAGGGATAATCATCATGACTTTATCAGAAGGAAGTCACATCCAATGGATTTGATTGAATTAGTTTGAGGAGGTAGATTATTTAGTTTTGTAGGAAGGCCTTTGACAAATTTCCACCTGGGAAACTGAAAAATAAAGTAAAATCTCACAATATGATGGATAACTTGACAAGTTACAACGAAAATTGTCTTAGTAGCAGGCAACAGAGGGTGGTGGGAGAAGGCTGTTTGTGTGACTGGAAACCAGTGTCCCACAGAGATCAGTGCTGTGTCCCTTATTCTTTGTGTTATTCATAACAAAATATAGATCTGAATGTGGAGGGGGCTAGGTGGAGAGTGGGGAAGGTGTGATAAGTAAGTGTATGTTTGACATAAAGATTGGCTGGGTGGTTCGCAGTGAGGGGGAAGGCCTTAAGTTGACAGGAAGATGCAGATGAAATGGTCAGATGGGCACATCAATGGCAGATGGAATGTAACCCTGATAAATATGAGGTGATGCACTTTGGGAAATGGAACCAGGCAGGGGAGGACTCAATGAATGGCAGCACACTGGGAAGCTCAGATTGTGCTTCTCCACACATCCCTGAATGTGATTGGACAGGTTAATGCTTAAAAATGTGTTGCTGGAAAAGCGCAGCAGGTCAGGCAGCATCAAAGAAACAGGAAAACCGATGTTTCGGGCAGATTCCTGAAGAAGGTTTATGCCGGAAACGTTGATTCTGCTGCTCCTTTGATGCTGCCTGACCTGCTGCGCTTTTCCAGCAACACATTTTTGAAGCTCTGATCTCCAGCATCTGCATTTCTCACTTTCTCCTGGACAGGTTAATGGACTAGTTAAGAATTGGACCTTGGGTGTAGCGTTTCCTAATCAGGGTGTAGATTATAAGAGCAATACAGGGCTTTGGTTCGGCAAAAATGGAGTACTGTATGTAGCTCCGGGAACCACATTCCAGGAAGGATGTGATTGTACTGGAGAGGGTGCAGAGGTGATTCACCAGGATGTTCCCTGGAATGGATCATATCAGCTATGGAGAGAGGCTGGATAAGCTCGGGTTGTTTACTCTGGAGCAGCGAAAGCTGAGGAGTCAGTGATTCAGACGGATAAGTTTATAAGCGACACGGACAGGGTGGATAGGCAGCAGCTGTTCCTTTTAGTCAGAGGGTCAAGTACAAAGGAGCACACTTTTACAGTGGGGGCAGCACGGTGGCACAGTGGTTAGCACTGCTGCCTCACAGCGCCAGTGACCCGGGTTCAATTCCCGCCTCAGGCGACTGACTGTGTGGAGTTTGCACATTCTCCCCTTGAAGAGTTTGAGATTCAGAGATGATTTAAACATTTTTTCACCTCGAGGTCTGGGGTTCGGGGATTACTTCCTGAGAGGGGAATGATCACCTCACAATCGTTAAAAAGTACTTGGACGAGCAATTGGAAGTGTCATAACATTCCAGTCTATGCCCCTGTGAGTATATGGTGTGGAAGGTCAATTATTGAGCAGTTTAAGGCAGGAATTGATGGATTTCTGCAGAGTTATATTCATAAGGGTTATCAGAGTGAACTGTATTAGCTTGTTAAATTATGTCAATGTGAGAAATATGAGAAAACAAGTGCAGTTTCCTTACAGTTTGAAACCAGAGAATGGAGAATGGGGAACAGAGAAATGGCAGAACTATGAAGCCACTACTTCAGTTCTGTCTTCACAGAACTTTCCAACAATACAAGGAAAACCGAGTGTATTGTGGGAAAATGGTAGAGTACATTGAACAATAAACATAGTAAGTAAATGGTTTAGCAGAAATTATTGTTGTTGAAAGTAATGGTCATAGACAACACCAACATAGATTTATGAAATGGGAATTATGTTTGAGAAACAAACTGGGAGACAAATGAAAGAGAAGCAATGGCTGTAAAACATTTTGATTTTTAGAAAAATGTTGGTAAAGCTACAAGCCCAATTTGCAAAATCAAATCTGAGTGGATTGGGGCTAATATATGGACATGTTTCTAGAATGGGACAGCTGGCAGGAAACAGTGAATCGAAATAAACAGACTCGACAAGTAATAGCCTGACATTTTCTGAAAGGTATGATTCGGTGAGTATGACTATGTCCGAGACTCCCCATTACCTTCCCCAGATATCTCCTGTCTCATCAGCAGGACGGACACAGCAGACGTGGCGGCACAGTGGGATACAGTTGGAAGGGAATTGCTCTTGGAGTCCTCAACAGTGACTCCGTATCCCATAAAGTCTCATGGCATTAGTTTGCACATGGGAAAGGAAACCTCCTGCTGATTACCATGTACCAGCCTCTCTCAACTGATGACTCAGTACTCCTCCATGCTGACCAATACTTGGAGGAAGCACTGAGGGTAGCACGTACGCAGGATGTACTCTGGGTGGGGGATTTCAATGTTCACCACCAACAGTGTCTCAGCTACAGCATCACTGATCGAGCTGGCCGGGTCCTAAAGGACATAACTGGCGGCAGGTGGTGAAGGAACCAACAAGAGGAAAATACATCTTGAACACAGCCTTACTAATCTGCCAGTTGCAGAAGTATCTGTCCATGACAGTATCGGTAAGAGTGACCACCGCATAGTCATTGTGGAGATAAAGTCACACCTGCATATTGAGAATAACCTCCATCATTTGGGTGGTACTATCACAGTGTATAAGATAAGGCTGATGCATTCGTAACAATCTTCAGTCAGAAGTGCTGTGTGGATGATCCTCCAGTTGTCCACAGCGATTCAGTTACCAGTCATCAGCCAATTTGATTCAGTCCACGCGATATCCAGAAATGATTGGAGATACTGGATACTCCATAGGGTCCATAATCTGACAATAATCTGGCAATAGTACTGAATACATGTGCTCCAGAACTTGCCACTCCCCGAGCCAAACTGTTTCAATACAGTTACAACAACGGCTTTCCCCGAATATGTAGAAAATTACCAAAGTATCTCCTGTATATAAAAAGCAAAACAAATCCAATCCGGCCAATTACCACCCCATCAGTCTACTCTCGATCATCAGGAAAGTGTTGGAAGGTCTCAGTGCTTTTAAGCAGCACCTGCTCAGCAATAACCTGCTCAATGACGCCCAGTTTGGGCTCCACCAGGGCCACTCAGCTCCTGACCTCAGTACCGTGGTTCAAACATGGACAAAAGAGCTTAATTACAGAGGTGGGGTGATAGTGACAGCCCTTTAAGTCAAGGCTGCCTTCTACCAAGTGTAGTATCAAGGGGCCTTAACAAAACTGAAATCAATGGGTATCAGAGGCAAACTCCCCGCTGGTTAGAATCGTATCTGACACGTAGGAAGGTGGTCATGGTTGATAAAGGTCAGTCAACTCAGCTCCAAGTCTGCAGGAGTCCCTCGAGCAGTGGCCGAAAACTTCTTCAGGACTGCTTCATCAATGACCTTCCTTCCATTTTAAGGTCAGAAGTGGGGATGTTCGCCAATGATTGTACAATGTTCTGCAACATTTGTGGCTCCTCAGATACTGAAGCAGTCCATGTTCAAATGCGACAAGATCTGGACAGTATCCAGGCTGGCAAATGGCAAGTAATATACAGGCCCCACAAATGCTAGACCATGACTATCACCAGTAAAATACAATCTAACCTGCCCCTTGGCATTCAATGGTGTTACTATCAGTGAATCCCCCAGTATCAAAGTCCTCGTGGGTAATCATTGCTCAGAAACTCACTGGTCTCACCACATAAACACAATAACTACAAGAGCAAGTCAGGAGCTAGGAATACTGTGGTGAGTAACTCACATCCTGATTTCCAAAAGTCTGTCCATCATCTACAATGCATAAGTCAGAAGTGTGATAGAAGACTCCCAATTTGCCTGGATGAGTGCAGCCCCAACAACACTCAAGAAGCTTTATACCATCCAGGACAAAACAACCAGTTTGATTGTCCCTATATCCACAATGCTCCACCATCAACGCTCAGCAGCAGCAGCAGTGTTTTACTATCTATATGCTGCAGTGAAATGATTCATCAAAGATCCTCAGAGACCATCTTCCCAACACACGATCACGTCCATCTAGAAGGACAAGGGCTGCAGATGTATGGAAGTACTATCATCTTTAGGTTCCCTCCAAGCCATTCACCATCCTGACTTGGAAATACATCACCGCTCCTTCATAGCCGCTGGGTCAGATTCCCGGAATTCCCTCCCTAATGGCATTGGAGGTCAACAGCAGCAGGTGGACTGCAGCGTTCAACAAAGCAGCTCACCACCACCTTCTCAAGGACAACTAGGGACAGGCAATAAATGCTGGCCCAGCCAGTGACACCCAGATTCACGAAATAAATAAAATAGAAATTAACAGAGGAAGGTTGCTGAGGTCTCGCAGGGATCGGTGCTTGGGCCCAGCTGTTCACAATACCCATTAAACATTGGGTTGCTGGAATCAGATACAATATATCCCAGCCTGCTGACAGCACTAACGGATGTGGGATTGTGAGTGGGTGAGGAGGATGTAGAAAAGCACTGAGAAGACGAAGACAAGTGGAGTGAAAGGGTAAATACGTGACAGATGGAGAACAATGTGGATAGAGGTGACGGTGTGCCCTTTGGTGGAAACGATAAATTGGCAGCCGACCATTTGAAAAGGATTGGTTGAAACATGTTGATTTACAAAGGGACGTATGCTCCTTTTTGTTGTTTCCTTCTGCATAAACCTCTGAGGCCCCTGCAGCGCAGTGAGTCCTGTAACCAGAAGTCAGTACTGGGCATGGCATTGGCACGCTGCCCAGTGTATATACAACCAGCAAGTGGGGAGCTATAACATTGAAAAGGATCTGGATCTCCTTGTACACCAGTCACTGAAAGCAATATTGCAGGAAAGAAAGCAGGAAAGAAGATAAATGGTGTGCTGACCTTCATTTCAGGGGGATGTGAGTCCAGGAGAAATGGTGTCTTACTGTAGCTGTACAGGGACTTGGTGAGACATCATCTCAAACATTGTGCAGTATTGTGGACAGTTCTCATCTCCATACCTAATAAAGGACTAACCTGACATTGACAGAGAGCAGTGAAGGATGACCAGACTGATATCTGGGATGGCGAGCTTGTTGTGGGAGCAGAGTTTGTGGTGACTGAGCCAGTATTCCATGGGGATTGGGAAAATGAGTGGAGAAATCAGTGAAATATACAAAAGTCTGATAGGGTGAGACAGATTGGAAGCAGGGATGATAATTCCCCTGGCTGGTACAGGCAGGTCACTCTGCATTGAGGTAAATGCCTGTACTCACTGACTGGGGAACCTGGGGAATTCGCTCGCACCTGGAAACCAAGACACTGATTATAAATAAGGATTTAGAGACAGTAAAGGGATGGTGAGAGAGCAGGAGTACAGTGTGGAAATGAAGGGCCAACCATCATTATATTGAGTTGGGTAGCAAACTCGATGGACCAAACGTACTACTGCACCGCCTATTTTATAGCTTCCCAAGGTTACCCACATTAACGGATATGTATATCGTGTGGGGTAAGCGCATTGCGGAGATTTTTTTCATGAACTAGAATGGGGGGGAGGCTCAAAGTGTTGTATGACCTACTCCTTTCCCGATGTTTCTGTGCAGTCTGTGGGAAAGCTCGGTAAATGTTGTCACAAGCTCTCAGATGTTAGGAAGGGGGAATCTGCAGGGTCGAAAGGAGTGTGTACCCATTCCCTTTTCCGACACTGATGCTGAGGCCGGATATTCTGTCCGGTTTCATCCTTTCAGACCTCGGAGTAGTTTGATACAAATGAGTGCCTTTATTGGCCGTTTCAGAGACCATTGAAATGTTTATCACATGTCAGGGTCTTTGGAGTCAGTTTTAGGCCAGCCCAGAAAATCACGGGTGATTCACTTCCTAAAAGTACATTGGAGAAGGAAATTCTGTTTACAATCCAGATTGGCTTCAAAGTCACTGTTACTGACACCAGATTTTAGATCTCGATATTTTATTAATTGTTTTTAACTTCCACCCCCTGCCAGAGTATTAGCCTGGTCTGGATTAATAATCCAGTGACATTTATACAGCACCATCTCCACATGGGGATCTATCGGAAACCACACTGAACAGGTTACTTCTGTGCTGCTTGACACTCTGTCAAAAAGAACTCCCACAAATTTGGCTGTTATGATGGGACTGAGGGGTTAGTAATTGGTCAGTTTGTAATATTTCCCGTCTTAGCGGACAGGACACAGCTGAATAATTTTCCACATTGCCAGGGAGATGTCAGGTTTGGAGCTGGAATGAAACAGCTTCCCCAGGGACGCGGCTTGTTGTGCAGCACAAGTCTTCAGTCCTATTGCAGGAATGGGGTCAGGGCCCATTGCCTTTGTCGTATCTCCTGTGTTCAGCTGTTTCTTCATGTCACGTGCAGCGAATCAAATTAGTTGAAGACTGGCATCTGTGATTTTGTGGGTATCATGATGAGGGTGAGGTGTATCATCGACTCAACACTTCTGGCAGAAGATGGTGCAGATGAAACATCCTTCTCTTTTACACTGATGTGAAGGTCTGTTCTATTATTTAGGATGGGGATGTTTGTGGAATCCTCTCCTCCAGTCATTTGTTTAATTGTCCATCACCATTTATGACTGACTGTGGCAGAACTGCTGGGCTTCGTTCAGATCTGTTGGTCAAGTCCGGTAGCTTTAATAAGTTAGCATCAGGTTAAGGTTCATGTGATCCTGACTCTGACATGTTCACTCACACTCGTCCCCGAGCCATAGATGGTGTTGATGGTAATAACAGACTGAGGTGTTACCCTGGCAAAAAGTTACAGGTTGAGGTTGAATGCAGGTCTGCTTCTCCTGCTGCTGTGGTTTACAGCACTGCATAAATACGCAGTTTCGAGCTGCAATATCTGCAATGCAATTCTGCTGTCTGTTCCCCAATTCTCACTGAGACCCAATCACCCATCAGCCCTGCACTCAGTGACCTAACCTGGTTTCTGATGTGGAAATACTTCCATTTTAAAACTCTCATTATGCTGAGGGTCTGTCACCCCGGGTCTTGCTTCCAATCTGACACATTCCACAAAAGCATTTAACTGATCTTAATTTAAATGTTTAATTCAAATGTTTAATTCACTTGAATCTTTTTCCTTGAGAAATGCCGTCTTCTGTGTTTAAAGTGAATTTGTTTCTTCCGTTTCTCTCCCTGACCATGATTAAGAGCTCTGGAGACAATAGACAGTAGGTGCTGGAGTAGGCCATTCTGCCCTTCGAGCCTGCACCACCATTCAATATGATCATGGCTGATCTTCCTTAATCAGTATCCTGTTCCTGCCTTATTTCCATAACCCTTGATTCCACTATCGCTAAGAGCTCTATCCAACTCCTTAAATGAATCTGGAGACTGCCCCCAGGGGCAGAGCATTTCACACAGCCACCACTCTCTGGGTGAAGAAGTTTCTCCTCATCTCTGTCCTAAATGGTCTACCCCATATTTTTAAGCTGTGTCCTGCCTCCAGAGTGTCCAATCCTTTAATAATCTTACATGTCTCTATCAGATCCCCTCTCAGTCTTCTAAACTCAAGAGTATACAAGCCCAGTCGCTCCAGTCTTTCAGCGTAAGGTAGTCCCGCATTCCAGGAAGTGACCTTGTGAACCTATGCTGCACTCCCTCAATAGCCAGAATGTATTTCCTCAAATTTGGAGACCAGACCTGCACACACAAATCCAGGTGTGGTCTCACCAGGGCCCTGTACAGCTGCATTAGAACCTCTTTGCTTTTATACTCAATCCGTCTTGTTATGAAGACCAGCATGATATTAGCCTTCTTCACTACCTGCTGTACCTGCATGCTTACCTTCATTGATTGGTGTACAAGAACACCCAGGTCTCTTTGTACTGCCCCTTTACCTAAATTGATTCCATTTTGGTAGTAATCTGCCTTCCTGTTCTTGCCACCAAAGTGGATAACCATACATTTATCCAAATTAAACTGCATCTGCCATGCATCTGACCACTCACCTAACCTGTTCAGGTTACACCGTAATCTCCCAACATCCTCCTCACATTTCACCCTGCCACCCAACTTAGTATCATCAGCAAATTTGCTAATGTTATTACTAATACCATCTTCTATATCATTAATATATATTGTAAAAAGCTGCGGTCCCAGCACTGACCCCTGCGATACCCACAGGTCACTGCCTGCCATTCCAAAATAGAGCTGTTTATTCACTACTCTTTGTTTCCTGTCAGCCAATCAACTTTCAGTCCAAGTTAGTACTTTGCCCCCAATACCATGCGCCCTAATTCTGCTCACTAATCTCCTATGTGGGACTTCATCATAAGCTTTCTGAAAGTCCAGTTACACTACATCTACTGGATCTCCCACGTCCATCTTCAGAGTTACATGCTCAAAAAAGTCCAGAAGATTAGTCAGGCATGATTTCCCCTTCATACATCCATGCTGACTCTGACCTATCCTGTTACTACTATCCAGATGTGTCATAATTTCATCCTTTATAATAGACTCCAGCATCTTTCCCACCACTGATGTCAGACTAACTGGTTTATAATTTTCTGCTTTCTCTCTCCCACCTTTCTTAAAAAGTGTTACAACATTAGCCACCCTTCCATCTGCAGGAACTGATCCCGAATCTATCGAACTCTGGAAAACAATTACCAACGCATCCACGATTTCTCGAGCCACCTCCTTCAGTACCCGCGTTGTAGACCATCAGGCCCCGGGGACTTATCAACCTTCAGACCTAACAGTCTCTCCAACACCAATTCCTGGCAAATATAAATTCCCTTAAGTTCAGGTCCTTCAGCCACTGTTACCTCAGGGAGATTGTTTGTGTCTTGCCCAGTGAACACAGATCCGAAGTACCAATTCAATTCTTCTGCCATTTCTTTGTTCCCCGTAATATATTCCCCTGTTTCTGTCTTCAATGGCCCAATTTTAGACTTAAACATTTTGTTTTTTGCCTTTCACATACCTAAACAGACTTTCACTATCCTCCTTTATATTTTTGGCCAGTTAACTTCGTACCTCATTTTTTTCTCTGCATATTTCCTTCTTATTAATCCTCTGTTGTTCTTTAAAAGCTTCCCAGTCCTCCGTTTTCACACTTATCTTGGCTGTGTTATACTTTTCCTCTTTTAACTTTATATGTTTCTTAACTTCCCTCGTCAGCCACGGCCACCCATGACTCCTCCTAGGATCTTTCTTCCTTTTTGTAATGAACTGATCCTGCATCTTCTGCATTATACACTGAAGTATCTGCCATTGTTCTTCCACTGTCATACCTACTAAGGTATTGCACCATTGAACTTTGGCCAGCTCCTCCCTCATTGCTCCATTATTCCCTTTATTCAACAGAAATATTGTCACTTCCGATTGTACCCTCTCCCTCTCTAATTGCAGATTGAAACTTATTGGATTATGATCAGTACTTCCCAATGGATCCTTCACTTCGAGCTCCCTGATGAATTCTGGTTCGTTGCACAATACCAGATCCAGAATTGCCTTCTCCCTGGTCGGCTCCAGCTCCAGCTGTTCTAAGAATCCATCTCTGAGGCACTCCACAAAGTCTCTTTCTTGAGGTCCAATACGATCCTGATTCTCCCAGTCTACCTGCATGTTGAAATCCCCAGTATCAACTGTAGTAATATCTTTGCGACAGGCCAATTTCAGCTCCTGATTTCACTTACATCCGAGATCCAGACTATTGTTTGGGGGCCTGTAGATAACTCCCAAGAGGGTCTTTTTACGCTTAGAATTTCTCAGCTCTATCCACACTAACTCTACATCCCCTGACTCTAGGTTTCCCCCGCACAAGGGACTGATAATCACCTCTTACCAACAGGGCCACCCCACCCCCTCTGCCAGTCAGTCTGTCCTTACGATAGCTCGTGTAGCCTTGAATATTCATTTCGTAAGCACTGTCCACTTGAAGCCACGTCTCAGTTATCACCAGAATACGGTATCTGCCAATTTTCAAAAGAGCCTCAAGCTGTATCATTCTGTATCATTGATACAGCTGTCTTTCTGGACTTCCCTTGTTCTAACTTTCCCTTCAATTTCCTTCTTAAACATCCAGTTTGTCCCCTCCACCCTCCCCACCCCCTACTTAGTTTAAACGCAGCTGCGTTGCAGTGGCAAACCTGCCTGCCAAAATGCTGGTCTCCAACTTATTAAGGTGCAAACCGTCTCTCTTGTATAATTTATGCTTACCACAAAGCATACCCCGTGATCCAAGAATTTAAATCCTTGCTTCCTGCACCAGTTCCCCAGCCACACGTTCAAGTCCATTATCTCACTGTTTCTGGCATTATCAGACTGAGGAACTGGAAACAAACCGGAGATAACCACCCTGGACATCCTGCTTTTCAGCCTTCTTCCTACTTCTCCGAAGTCCCGCTGTGGTATGTTCCTCCTCTTCTTCCCAACATCATTTGTGCCAACATGTACCACCACGTTTGGCTCTTCACCTTCGTCCTTGAGGATTTCCTGCACTCTGTCTGTGATGTCTTTAACCCTGGCACCAGGAAGGCAGCACACTATCCTTAAGTCCCGCCTGCTGCCACAAAACCCCGTCAGTTCCTCTCACTGTGAAGTCCCCTATTATCACGGCTCTGTGCGATGTCCGACTCTACCACTCTGTCTCCACGCCAACTTTTGATTGACAGACCTGGCCGCCTGGCGGACTGGCAGTGTCATCTGTCTCTACTGTTTCCAAAAGATTCAACTTGTTCCTGACAGGTACTTCCCCCGGAGTCTCTTGCACCTGTCTCCTCTCTGCCTTCCTCATCGTCTGCTCTCTTCTGCTCTCTTCTGGTATGGTCGGTGTAATAACCTCACTGAATGTCTTGCCCAGAAAGATATCGTTCTCTCAGATGAGCCTAAGGTCCTCGAGTTCTTTCATCAGCGCTGCAACGTGCTCGGTCAGTACATGAACGTGCACACACTTTCCACACTTAAACGAGCGAGACAGACCAGAGTCGTTGACCTCCCACATCAAACGCGTAGCGCACTGAACCAGCTGGGCAGTCATGTCTTCACCCTCTTCAACTGTGGCGTAATCACTTCACTCAACCTCCTTGTCAAAGACGTCTGAGCAAAAGCCTCACTCTTCACTCCACAGGAACTTCCTTGGACCCTGTCGTGTCAGTGATGCAAGCCTTATGTAGTTTCAGAGCCAATGAATTCTCTGGATTCCCAATCATCTTCACCACATTGTACGTTTTCTCTTTTGGTCTGAGGCCTTATCACTCATGGCTGCCTTGTCCTCCCATGAGTATGTTTCATCTTCTTGGGGTTGCATTTCTGGTATTATCTTCCGACGTATCCCCAGAAACTCCTGCCATTGCTGATCCATGGTCTTTCCTGCTCAGCTCCCCTTCCAATTAACTCTGGTCAGCTCCTCCCGCATGTCTTTGTAGTTACATTGCTTAATTATAACCACATTACATCTTGAAGAGAACGTTAGATATAAACTGAAAGGAGGAGTTTTGAGAGATGGGCCACGAAGAATAATTGATGGATTTCTTACCTAGATGCAAAGGGAGAACGAGAGAGAGGATATAGATATGGAGATGTGGAAAATGAGAAAACTACATTATCGAAAGAAATAGATGTATATCCCTCAATGTTTGGCAATTCTGTGTGCTGTGGTCCTTTGTACAGTGCACATAAAATATGTTCAAATGCTGGGTCTGATGCCAGAACTTTTCTTTCCAATAATATGACAGACACTAACTTTGGAAAGAACCCAGCAGGCCAATATATTGAATTCCCGGTAGAAAGGGGATTAACTAATATAAGTTGGGACACGAGAAGCAAGAATTTATAACACACATCCTGATAAGAATGAGACTAGAGTTGGGAATATCAGAAAAGGGGGAAGGTTGAGAGGAAGGGAAGGTATCACTTCAGATGAGGATCAAATAATGTTTTAATGCTTTATAAATTTTATACATCATGTGCATAATTTTTCGTTAACTGTATCGCCGTTGTTCATTCAGAATGTGTTATACACATATGAAAAATTTTATTTATCTGAATACACACTGATTAAACAGTGTATATAAAATCATTTTTCCTCCATTTCAAACTGTCCTGTTGTCGTGCTAGCAGGACATATGAACACCAACTGGCCACCAAAAGACATGACTCACTATCACAAAGAAAGACACCACGTTGACTGTGACAACACACACTTCCTAGGACAAAGCCACGCACGAAACTTCTGAGAGGCATGACATTCTAGCCAGAAGTACATCAATAAACATATCAATTTAGATCCTAACTACCTTCCCTTGAAAAAAAGTGGAAATAACATCATGTACCTTCAGAAACCAAGACCTATAAATAGAAAGACGGGACATACCACCAGTGCGTCACCAGAGACTCTCCAGGATGATGTTACCTAGTCATGGTGACGAAACATCTGACATCCACAAGCTCAGCGATCTCACTTACATACTTATAAATGGTTATTTTTCTCTTAATAGTGGAATTTGGGACTTCTCTGTCATTCATCTTTTAACAGATTACGTGACGAGCTGAGCTTTTCTGGCTGTGTGGTTTTAATTAACAGAGGGGTTAGACATCGACATTATAACGGTTTGAGGGCTTGTCGTATGGGATTTGAACAGATTTGGGGTACGAAATGTCCCAGCAGATTCCATCACTTGGCGGTTAGTGACCTAGATCTTCAAATAAAACAGGTGAGAAAATTCATTTAATTTTGTTGCCTTGTGGTTGGTTAAATTAAAAGAAATGGCTTTTAACATTACTAAAGAGGTTCTGAGGTTTGAAGATGACTCACAAGTTTGTTGACAAAGTTTAGAAACACAAAGGAAGGGCATACTTTTAGAATTAACATGTACATTAGAATTGGGTTTCACCAGGGACAAAAGGAAAGCTATCACCATCATGGAGTTGGTCAAGCACTTTGATCTATCAGAGAAAAACGAAACTGCAGTCGAGTTGGAAAAAAACTTAAATTGCAAGTGGGGCAATTGGAGTTAGCAGAAAAAGAGAGAGACTGAAAGAGGTAGGTAAGTAACAGGCAGTAATAAAACCAGCACATTTCTTGCCAATTCCTGCATTCGAAGAACCTTTCACGCGGCTTATGATTAATTGTGGAGCTCCCCTTTCTAAAGTAAAAGTGGAAACCAATATTTGCTGATCATAATGGATGTGTCTACCAGATTTCCATGGATAATTCCATTATGGGGTGTTAAGGCAAACAGGGAGGTAGAGGAGTTGGTAGGTACGCAGCTTCAGCACGCAGCAGTTTAAATCAAGTGCATCGCATCCCGAATCCAAGGGGGCCTTGGAAAGTTGGCATCAGAAGCTGAAGACAATGTTAACAATGTACTGTCAGAATTACCCAAATGATTGGAATAAAGGCGTCTCATTATATTGTTTGCCATTAGAGATGCCCCAAATAAATCTGCTCACTTTACATCCTTTGAGTTAATATTCGTACATGAAGTGAGAGGTCCTTTGAAATTAATTAAATTTAAATTGACAGGACCGAAGTCGGAGATCTCACACTTGGATGATGTATCTGAGGTGAGGGAGAAATTAGATGGAATAGGTGAGTTAGCTAAACAACACCTGAAGAGGGCACAGCATGGAATGAAGCAGGTGGCAGATAAAAACGCTGAAACTTTGACGATTTCCCGTGGGGATGACGTATTAGTATTGCCAGCAGTGGTAGGAAATCCCTTCAAAGCCAGGTTTAGTGGCCCCTTTCAAATTAAAACAATGTTGAGTCAGTTAAACTATCTGGTCAAGGTACTGGGTATGAGAAAAAATGCTAGAGAATGTCATGTAAATGAATAATGCTCCAGATACATTGAAGACTCCGGAACAGAGTTGTGGCCAGCTGAATAATTTGTGCAGTTTATCTGTATGATGTCGTGATCTTTAGCAAGTGACTGAAAGCTCACATGTTACAGTTGGCAGACCCTGTTGAATGATTGCAAGAAGCGAACTTGGTAATAAACTTAAAGAAAACAGAATTCTCGAAGGCAGAGGTGACGTTCTTGGGACATTACATTGGACATGGAAGGTTGACCCCATGGAACACAAAGACGAAGGGCTTTGAGGAAATTCCACGACCATCCTCGAAGAAAGAGGTGCTTCGATTTTTGGAACTGAGTGGATTCTATGGGGAGTTTGTTGCAAACTTCAGCAGCATATTGGCACCACTGATCGATTTATTAAAGAAGAACACAGAATTGTGGTGGACAGAACAATGCCAGGAGGCATTTGAGAATTTTAAAGCCGGATTAATCATCGCACCAGTTTTCGCTGCACCAAATATTTTGAAAAATTTGAAAATTGTATTTGATGCTAGGGGTATAGGTGTCGGAGATGTATTGATACAGCAAGATGATGATGGAATTGAATGGCCAATTAGCTACTTGTCGATAAAACTCAATATCCACCAGAAAAAAAATAAAAAATCTCCATTATTGTAAAAGAATGATTAAGTTTCGCACGGGACTGACAATATTTTGATGTTTGGATTAGTGGTGCTGGACGAGCACAGCAATTCAGGCAGTCCGAGGATTTTGCCTGTCCTTGGATGCTGCCTGAATTGCTGTGCTCTTCCAGCACCACTAATCCAGAATCTGGTTTCCAGCATCTGCAGTCATTGTTTTTACCTCAATATTTTGATGTTTATATGACAAACAAATTGTCAGAGATGGTTGTGGACAACGACAAACCTCTCGCATTTTTTGAATACTTAAAGAACAGAATATGAGACTATTTCATTGGAGTCTTATGTTACCGACTTTAACCTTACAAAACGTACATGCAGTGGGTCCTAAAATGAGATAGCAGATGTGTTATGCCAGATTTAAAGGAAAAAGTTTAGATAAGATTTGACTTATTGCAGTGTTATATATGTGTGCAGAATTAATATGTATGGTATGGCCGAGATTAATACTTTTGGAATTCATAATAATGGGATTAAGAATTGGATGAAAAGAAATGAAACCATTTTTTCATTCTACTGGTTCATATTTTTTTTTCTGTAGCGGGGAGGTCTTATGAAGCCGAAAGCATGTCCGGTCACTTTAAGACAGGACGGGTTTTGCTGAATAGAAAGTACAGCCACAGATGCCAGCTAAAGGTCACTCTGTTCCACATGTCACCATTAGCTGGGAAATGGATACTTGAGTTTTGGTTGCTGTTTTGACAACAATTCAAATAAAAACAAAGAATTTAAATAACGCTCAGGATACCAGACGCCAACGGAATTTGAATATTATTGTTTGGACACCTGGAAAGCAATCAAATTATGAGAATTATTGTATCATGGGGAGTATATAAACCCAGCATTTTGAACACTAGAGGGAGAGTCACTGCCACCCAGTAGCAGTGTAACTGCTGTAGAGCAGGAGTGCTAACTGGTCATCTCAAACACTTTCTATCAAATATACATGTCCATTTAAAAGCTACTTGCAATATTAAAAAAATGGCCCAGGGAGATCAGCAGCTGGAAGAGTGAAAACAGCGGGGAAGATGGATTCTGTGTGGTCTTGAGATTGTAATGTTTAATATGTGGGTTGTTGGAACAGCATATTTTTACAGAGTTGGAGTCAGATAGTAAGTAGCTAAGAAAAGAGGGGCGTGTATTTGTGAATAGTTGTTGTTTAGTATTCACTATTAAAGATAAGAAACTAACTTGTTATTTTTGGTTTAAATAGTGGAATGTAGGAGATCTGTGTTGCTCATATTTTAACAGATTACGAGCTTTTCTGGGTGTTTGGCTTTAATTAACAGAGTGGTTCAACTCTACTTTGTAAATGTCCACCCATGCTCACCCCATTTCCCTGCATTTGGCCCATTTCCTTCCAGTCCTTTCCTATCCACATATTTATCCAAATGCTTTTGAAATATTGTTAATGTACCCCCTCAGCCTCATCTGCTGGCAGCTCAACCACGTACCATCTCTGGGTAAAGAAATGACCCCTCAGGTTCCCTTTTAGTCCTTCCCCTTTAACCTTAAACTGATCCCATCCAGTCCTCGATTCTCTACACCTTGGAAGAAGACTGAGAACATTGACCCTATTCATATCCCTCGTGATCTTATACAGCTCTATTAGGACACCCTCATTCTCCTACACGCTAAGGAAAATGTCCTAGCTTGTCCAACATCTCCCTATAACTCAGACCATCGGATCCTGGCAACGTCTTTGTGAATTTCTTCTGCACTCTTTCTAGTTTAATAACATCCTCCCGATAACAAAGGTGACAAAACTGAACACAATACTCCAAGTGCGGCCTTACCAAAGTCCTGTGTAACTGCAACATAAATTCCCAACTTCTATACTCAATATCGTGCCTGATGAAAGCCAGTGTGCCAACAGCCTTCTTCACTGCCCTCTCTACGTGCGACTCCACTCTGAGAGAACAGTGCACCTGAATACCAAGGTCTCTCTGCCCACTACACCCCTTTAGGCCCTCCCATTCACCGTGAAACTCCTGCCTTGATTTGAGTTTCCATAATGCAAGACCTCACACTTCTATATTCAATTCCATTTGCAATTTTTCAGCCCACTTCCCCACCTCATTACGGTCCTGCTGCAATTTCTGATAAACTTCCTAACTGAAAATGCTCCCACTCACTTTAATGTCATCTGCAAACTTACTAATCATATCTTGTACATTCTCAACCAAATCATAGATAACAAACAGCAATGGACCCAGCCTCCAGTCTGATAAGCATCCTTCCACTAAACCCTCTGCTTCCTACCTAAGCCAACTGTGTATCCAATTGGCCAGTTCCCCCAACATTCCATGTGATGTAACCTTCCTGAGCAGCCTACCATGTGGAAACTTATCAAAGGTCTTACTGAAATCCATAGAGAATATGGCTGCTGCTCTGCCTTCGTCAACTTTCTTGGTCACTTCATCAAAGAACTCTAACAAATTTGGGAAGCATGATCTCCCACTCACAGGTCTATGCTGACTGCTCCGAATCAAACCTTATGTAAGTAATGGATGCAGACAATGGTATGCTGTCCTTCATTGTAAGATGATTCGAGTACATAAGTAAATCCATCTTCCTGCTGTTGTAAAGCCTTGCTGAGAGACCGTTTGAGGCACTCTGTACAGATTTGATCTCCTTTGTAAGGAATTATCTCCTTACCACAGATACGAGTGATGGTAACATGAGGATAGAGTGAAGAAGCTGAGTGTTTAATCAGTAGAGCTGTGAGAGACGAAGAAATGGTGATGCTGAAACGCGAGGAGTGGCAGCGATCAATTATTTCCAAAAGAGACATTGATAGGGTGAGAAATTCCATACTTTACCCAGGATTGATTGGTTTGATTTATTGTCACGTGTATCTCAGTACAGGGAAACACTTTATTTAGTGGAGGCAGGTCATAGTAAGGATAGACTGGCAGATCACAGGGTGGAAATAGGCTTGGACAGAATAAGGCGTTCAGGTTACAAGACAAGATCAACATGAATAATATCATCATTATTTGAACTTAGAGAGTCCATTCATCAGTCTAACGTGACTTTCCTAACAGTTTATATGTCTTAATTAACTCTCCCCACATTACTGTGCAGTCGGTGTGTGAACCCGTACTGAACGCCATGTTGCTCACAATCCCCAACAGCAGCCACATTACCTTCCTTCTGAAACAGGTAGCCATTCCCACCAGCTTCCACCCTACATAGAAACACCTGACTGTCTTCTCGGAGATGAATGTTGCCTTCTTGAGACTTTACACAAGGCATATGACTTCCTTCCTCACCACGAGAAAACCACGTTAAGTGTGTATCATGAGCGGCGGCGCCACGACGATTGGAGAAATATTTGTGACATTCTGTGTCTGAATATTCCTTTTTGCCAAGGGCTGTGGTTATGCGATTTTCCTGTACTGGAACAGTTCATTAGTAATAGCTCCACGATCTATTATTCTGTTAACTTTGCCAATAGAATTAAGTTATTCTAAATTTCCCTTTCCTTGGTTTCATTTTATCTTCCGTGTTTAAATAAATGGTGTTTTGCTTCACACCGAGTAGTTTGACCAGTCACATTGCATCTGGGACAGACAGTTTACATTTCCTTTAAAATATGAAAATATTAGAGTTTAGGTTACCGCCCTCAAATATTTTTGAGGGTCTCTGGTGTGGTCCATCACACTAGACTCCTTCTCTTCCTGAGTAATAGGCTGGAGGCACTGAATGGGCTGTCCCTGCTCTTCTCCAATACTGTCAATGGTCTGAATGACTTCCTCATATTCCTGTGAAACCAGCGTGAGCTACTGAATGAACTCTTGTTTTACTGAGACAATGTGCAGTGCCAGACTGTGCTGGTACATGAATGTTACAGACACTTTAACAGAACAAACCTGAGTGGTGTCTGGATCTTGCTGCACATGGACAGAGACCAGTTCAGGAGCTGACGGGGGACAAAACGCTCTGAACATGGTGGAATCTTCAGTGACCATCCCCACATTCTGATCTTATGGTGGGGAGGGTGGTAACGAGGAGACATTTATAAAGAAGCTGAAGATGTTTGTGAAGAGGAAGCTACCCTGAGAATCTCCCACAGAGCTGACCACATGAGTGAGATGATGAACATCTTCCTTTGTGCCATGTTTGACACCAAACACTGGAGAGTTTACTCTGATTCCCATTAAGTCCAGTTTTGTTAAGTTCCTTGATGCCAGCAGAAGTTAACCACTGCCTTGATATCAGGGCCAGTCATTTTTACCTGATCCCTTGAGCCAGCCTGTTTTGTTCATATCAAGAGGCTATGACATAGGAGCAGCAAGTGTTTTCTTCAAACAGGTGGGATTGAATGTCAGGATTTCTGTTCTCAAGACTGTTCGGGGAGCTAGTTGACTGAAAGTGTTTCAAGACGAGGTTGATGGATATTGACCTGTCAGAGAATTGAGGGCTATGAAGAATTGGGAATGAAAGAGGATTTGAGACCAAGAGCAGATCAGCCACGATCTTAGGGAAGGACAAGGCAGGCTTGGGGAGTGAACGACCTCCCCCTGTATCTGATGTACTCACATTCTGTTATTGAAAAGTTAGTGGGTGTTATTTTCATGAATGTGCAATTACTGAATATTGCAGCCAGGGAGACCAGAGGATTTTGTGAGTCATCTGTGTGTGAGGTAAGTTGTCTGTATTCTCAGTGAATTTGGGTCTACAACATGACCAACAAATGAAGCACAAGTTGCAGAGAGGGGAAATTTTGTAAAGCGAGATGAGGGGCCTCTTTCATACCCAGCCTGGGTTTTCCAATCACATTTCCCAAATCACCTCAAAGCGTGTGGGATAATCTTGAAGGGCCGAATGGTCTCCTCTGTTTCTGTGCATCAGGTTATAGATGTAAGTAGCCTCCAAATGCTCCTGTCTAGCAGGTATGAGGGGCTGAATGGAACACAGAAACATGGGACTGAGGAGCAGGAGTGGGGCATTAGATACTTTGAGCCTTCTCCACCAGGCACTAAGATTGTGGCTGATCAGGTTGTGGTCTCAGCTCCACTTTCCTGACTGTATCCCATTATCCGTGACTCACTTCCCTGTCAAATATTTAACTAACGCAGTTTTCAGTCCATGTGAACATCGAGGCACAATAAAAACTTCCAGTGAAGAGATTTCCCACTTGAAAGGTCCTTTAAGAATTTTTCGTCATTCTTCTTATAGAATCAGAGAGTCCTGCACAACGGAAACAGACCCGTTAGTCCAACTGTTCACTCCGGTCAGATATCAAATCTGATTTAGTCTCATTTGCCAGCATTTGGCCAATATTCCTCCTGAAGTTGTACCACCTTGACCACTTCCTCTGACAGCAATTTCTGTACACACAACACTCTCTGTGTGAAACATTTATTTTCAGGTCCTTTCTAAATCATTCGCCCTCTCCCCTTCAACCTATGCTCTCTCGTTCTGGACTCCCCGATACTGGGATCAGAACGTGGCTATTCTGAATATCCATACCCCTGATGATTTTATACACCTCTATAATGTCACCCCTCAGCCTCTTACACTCCAGGGGAAACACCTCAACCTAATCAACCTCTCCCCGAAGCTCAAACCTCCAGTCCTGGGTCATCTGTGTAAATCGTTTCTGCAGGCAACCGAGTTGTACGCAGTATTCTTAAAGTGGCCTCACCAACATCCTGGGAGAGTTGGATTTGGCTGAATTCCCTTTGCTTTAGGCAGTGAGGAGATTCCAGTGAATTCTGGTCAGGGATCACCCAAAGGGTAGTACGTTGGTTAGCACTGCTGCCTCACAGCACCAGGGACTTGGGGTCGATTCTAGCCTTGGGTGACTGTCGATGTGGAGTTTGCACATTCGCCCCTTGTCTGTGTGAACTTCTAATGGGTGCTCCAGTTTCCTACCACAAACTGTGTAGGTTCGGTAGATTGGTCATGCTAAATTATCTGTAGTGTTCAGGGATATCTCGGTTACGTACATTCGTCAGAGGTAAATATAGGGAATTGGATTGGGAAGGTGGATATGGACTTGTTGGCCCCAAAGGCCTGTTTCCAGACTGCTGGGATTCCATTAAAATAAGAATGGTAACGATGACTTTAGAGGTTCTTTTAGCTCGCACACATTGCTGTGATGAGGAACAATGAAGGAGTGGGAGCGCAAGAGGCCGTTCCTTCTCAGGCAGATTACATTTTCTCCCTCTCTGAGCTGAATCACACAGAAATGTCATCCTCTCCCAAACTGTACCATGTGAGGTCCCTTGTACATTGTCCAAACTATGTCCCCATCACATTCCCTGTTCCATGTAGGTGCACCATTGCTGCTGTCATACATACACAGAGCCATACCTTTAGCAGAAAATGGTCTCGGTCAATTTGAAATATGTTTACATGTCTCTGCATCATTAAAAATAAATGTTTAATTTATTCAGAATACCTGTGTTAAAATGAACGCATTGTTTAAACAAATACAGAAATTGCTGGAATAGCTCCTTTTACATGCTATATTTGTACCAGCCTCCACCAGTTCCTTTGGCAGCTCATTCCATACGCACACCCAACCTCTGTGTGAAAAGGTGCCCTTTAGGCCTCATCAAAACCTTTCCCCTCTCACTTTCAAACAATGCCCTCTCGTATTGGACGCCCCTAACCTGGGGAAGACCCCTGACTACTCACCCTATCCATGGCCATTTTGATTTTATAAACCTTTACTTCTGCAAAATATGACTCCAACCAACACGAATGGCTGTACTTTCAGTCATCCTGGGCCTAAATTCTGAAATGCAATACTGACACCTCTTCCTTCTCCATCAAGTCACAATTCTAAATCCATTTTAATCAGTTTGTTCAGATGTATTATGAGACACTTCTGTGGGCTTTGCACCTAGACCTTTGTGCCCGGAGGTAGGGACACTAGCACCACTCCGCAATACCCATAAAGCTGTAACATTATTCTCCTGTGTGTTTGTTCATCAGCCTGTTCTGACATGATGTGACATACCTCTGCAACAGGCAGGACTTGAATCCAGACCTTCTAGTCCAGAGCTTGGAGCACTACCCCACAAGTTCAGGAATTGGAATCAAATCCAGAGATCTGGCTCAGAGGCAGGGACACTACCCAGCACACTACCATACCCGGATTTTGAGTCATATTTTAGAGCCCACTTTCAGCTCGGTGTGGATTTATTACAATCAGGTTACCATTACTGAATTACAAAAAACAATTTGTATTATTAATCAAATGCAAGATATTTGTCTCAACTGTCGGACATTGAGTGCATGTGCTGTGTCATCGAAATTAACTATGACCATCTTTAATCGCTATTATCTGTAGTCTGCAATATTAGGGAAAGAAATCTTGCAGACACACTCTGTCCAATGAAGGGTCTCAAATAGGTATTTATTACTGAACACCAGAGACAAAGGAAGAGCTTAATTTCTGGTCCCCCAACTCTAACGTGCGACTGCCTTCTTCCTAAAACAAAGAAATGATACCAGGCCAGTTATTACTGTCCAGCCTCTCCTCCTCACTGACTGTTTCTTCAATCTGTTCCACCTCCCCCTATCCATACAAGGCAACCCAAGCTCGGGGTCTTTGTGAAAATCAAGGCCGGAGTGTGCAGGCCTCCAGGAGAGGGGGATGAGCATTTTAAAACTGAAGGGGTGGGTGAGGTGGCAATAATATCACACACTGGACTGGGGCGGGGGGGCAGATGGAGTTGAGTTTGGATTAATGCGAGGTATTGGATTTGGTAAATCAAACAAGAGTAGGACCTATACAATTAAAGGCAGGGCCTTTGGCAGTGTTGTAGGACAGAGACCTAGGCCGTCAGGTATAATTCTTTAAAATTTGGATCTCATACAGATAGTGTGGTTAAGAAGGTGTTTAACACAATTGTCTTCATTGGTCAGACCTTTGAGTACCGGAATTGGGACGTCATGTTGTGGTTGTACAGGACATTGGTGAGACTGCTTCTGGAATACTGTGTCCAGCCTGGTCATCCTGCCCGCTCATTCCATAGGCACACCACCCTCTGGGTGAAAAAGCTGCCCCTTAGGTCACTTTTAAATTTTTCCCCTCTCACTTTAAACCTATGTCCTCTAGTTTTGGTCTCCCAGTACCCTTCGAAAACACCTTGACTATTCACTTTGATATTACTGACATGATATAATTAAGCTGGAGAGTGTTGAGAACAGATTAACTTGGATGTTTCTGGGAATGAAGGGAGTGAGCTATAAGGAGAGGCTGGTAGGCTGGGATGTTTTTCACTGGAGAGTATGAGATTAAGGGGTAACTTTACAGAGGTTTAAAAATCATGAGGGGTACAGATAAGCTGAAGGGCTGATGTCTTTTCCCTCAAGGTGGGGATTCAAAACTGAGGGATATTTTAAGGTGCGAGGAAAAAGATTTACATAAGTCATGAGAGGTAATTATTTGAGATAGAATCTGGCTTGTGTATGGAATGAACTTCCAGAGGAAGTGGTAAAAGCAGGGACAGTTACAACGTTTAAAGGACATTTAGATCAATCCATGGATAAGACATCAGTTTGGATGGTGCTGTGAGCAGCTGCCCTCTCCCTCCCCCTCTCTGAATGAATCCCTGTTGGTTTTCACCCTCTGCCAATGCCTGTGCAGTGGCGTATGGAGGCCAGCAGAGGGTGGCATTGCATCACTTTAAGCACCACAGAGACTACCAGACCTGCCCCACACAGAGACACACAGATACACACAGGGGGATGGTTAGGGCACTGCGTGAAGCTCATCTGGTAACTTAAATGAAACATAAAGAAATGCTCAATTCGCCTCGTAAACTGTTAAAATATGGGTGACAGATCTACCAAATCCCACTGTTTAAATAAAAACATCAATTTATTTTTTAACTCTGAAAGTGAACATTTTGCATTAACTATTCACAACTCTGGGACCCCCCCCCCCCCCCACCTTTGTATTAACTGCTTATTTCCCGACTCCAGCTCTATAGCAATATATTGTTTCTGGGTGTGCTATCCTCTCGTATCTCAGGTGCTTGTAAGCTTTCAGTTCAGAACGGCATTCACCCTCGCTTAAAGGTACAGTACACGCTTTCAGCTTCATCACATTATACCCTGATGAATATAGATAAGTGGAACCTATCCGGATTTCTCTTGCTCTGTGGTTTGTCAATAATTCATTTGATCGGTCTGGTGTGTGTCAGGACTTTTGTTGCTCCATTGACAGCATGTCATTATTCGACATTGTCCATAGGAATATATCAGTATTTCACTTGCTCAGACTCGTGTATGTAGGGCAGGATTTCAGTTGTTTCATGGGGACTGTGACGCTATAACAATCTCAATGTTTGTAGATGGCACCGAACCTGGAAGAACTCTGAAGTCTATGGAGGACAGTGTGGAACTCTAACAGGACAATCACACGTTGGTGTAGTGTTCAGGTTTATGGCAGATGGGGATTAATGCAGAGCAGTTTGAGGTGATACACTTCGGTAGGAAAGACAAAGAAAGACAGTTTGAAACAGGCTGTGCCATTATAATGGAGCTGCAGGAGCAGAGAGTCCTGGGTGTATATGAGCACAGATTGTTGAAGATGTCAGGACAAGTGAGGAGAGCAGTAACTATCACAGATTAGTTTCAGTATATGAGCTGTTTACAGGGGGAGGTGTAGGAGGGAGCCTCCGTGCTCCCTTCCTGGGAGGTGGTGGTGACGATGTGAGCCCACCCTCCTGCCCACCGAGACCGTGGGGATTCCATTTGTACCAGCTCAACACAAAAGGGAGATGGCATCAGGGCCACGGCTTCTAAGTTGTGTCGGGGGGAACCGGAGCTGCCAGGGGGTTTAAAGTGAGAATTGCCCTTCACTGAACATTGCTCCTTACTCGGTCGGTGGGACATGGATGTTTCAGAATCTCCACACGAGGTGTCCCTCTCCTCTCCAGCTCATACCATGGTCCTCCCCACATGGCAGGGGGAGGGGGTGAGGGAACGGATATCGGGCAGTTCACCACCCGGATAGGCCCTTCCTGTCCTATTTCAGGCTGTTTCTCCTGAGATGGGAGAAAGGAAGGGAGAGAGGGAGGGAGGGAGTGGGTGGCCCTGCTGTTAGTGCTGGTGTAGGTGGGGGACATGGTCATGGTGAGGTGTCCGGAGGGAGTCAGTCCACAGTGTTGCATCCATGCAGTGTTATTAATGTGGTGGGGGGGTAAAGTGGTTTAAGAGAGAGAGAGAGAGAAAGAGACAGACAGAGACAGAGAGAGACAGAGACAGAGAAAGAGAGAGAGAAGGTGCTGCATGCGGCAGTGAGAGTGGTGCACCATGAGCCTTGTTCGGGGGTCGGTGCTATAACAGATATACAGTGAGTGTGAGGGAGCAGAGAGAATATGGTGACCCTTATCCTGACAGAGCAGGGAAGGTTATTGATACTTGTCCTGTACTGCTGGACATTTCTTCAGACCGCAAATACTGCACTGAGCTGGGTGGGTAGGTCAGACCATGCTCGGTGGGTCTGGTCGTATGGCCCACTCTGGGAAGAGAATGATCCCCCTCTGTACTAGCCCATTCACCATGACCTCCGTGCTCCTGTCGACAAACCGTGGTGTAATTACCCCTTATCTGCCATGCTCGGGGTAAACTGTGCAGGGCAGCTCCAAACGGAGAAAGCTCAACCGTGTGCTCAGTGGCCTTTTAAAGATGGCGCCAGTGTCATGGATCATGGAATATCCAGGGACACCCGGGCGATGGTGAGTACCTCCAGCCATATTGGGTGGGAGAATCGGGCTGGTATTGAATGAGAGGGACACCGTGGGGTGGGTGGTTAATGAGGTGAGTTCGATAAGATAGCACCAGGAAACTAGCTCGGCCTAGTGTAGATGATCCCTCTGTCACAGTCAATGGAAATGGCACTGAGACAAATTATTGTTAGATTTAGCCCAATGAGTCAAAGACTCTGCTGACCCTACACGCAGATACAAAGCTCTGCATCATCTGAACTCCCACCAATATCATGTTTACCTACAATTCCTGGAAACACTTATGTTACAGGATGCTGATAAAATGTTTTCATTTCTGCATTCTGAAACTTGGGAACACATCCTTCCATAACACTGTCTCTCAGTCTCCCCCTCTCTGTCTATTTCCCATACCCCTCCCATTTGTTTTTGTTTAAACTGATTCCTCCTCCATCTCTGTATCTCTGTGGCAGTGATGTTCACACTCACAGCACCCACTTGTCAGGGCACAATGGAGATACGGAGTTGTAAGTGGATGTGAGCTGCACATCCTGTCCCTTCCAGCCCGGGCTGCAAGTTTCCCCACACTGGGCAGTGATCTAACACAATGTTACAGATCAATGCACTGGGGTGGTGTACACAGTCCTACATGCTGGGAGGGTAACTGCTCCTGGTTTACAGATCAATGCAATGGGGTGCTGTACACAGTCCTACATGCTGGGTGGGAAAATGCTCCTGATTAACAGATCAAAACACTGGGGTGGTGTACAAAGTCCTACATGCTGGGAGGGTAACTGCCCCTGGTTTACAGATCAATGCAGTGTTTTGGTGTACACAGTCCTACATGCTGGGAGGGTAACTGCTCCTAGTTTACAGATCAGTGCACTGGGGTGGGGTACATAGTCCTACATGTTGGGAGGGTAACTGCTCCTGGTTTACAAATTAATTCACGGGTGACCAATGCACAGGTCACTGTGCTGGTCAGACTATCTGGTTGAGGTTTATAGATAATGCCCTGCTGTGGTCTGCACTTCTCCCGCTGCTGGACAGATATCTAGTCCGGGGTTATAGATCAATGCACTGCTGTGGTCTGCACAGCTCCCCGTGTTGGACAGATATCTAATCTGGGTTTATAGATCAATGCACTGCTGTGGTCTGCACTTCTCACCGCGCTGGACAGATAAGTGGTCTGGGATTATAGATCAATGCCCTGATCTGATCTGTGCAGTGCTCCACTCTGGACAGATTACTGGGTTGTACTGAGCAGGACAATGGCCTGGTCTGGACAGTATTCCACGGTGAACATATATCTCCTCTGGGTTGATGGTGTCTGGGCTGGTTCTGTGAGGTGGATTGAGAATGTGGTATATCTAACCCTTTAAGCTGATCTGGCGATGCCTTTAGTTCCCATTCCTGTGATTGGACTCTCTGTCTCTCACCCCATTAATGTTACAGTGTGCCCAGGCACAGTATATCATGTTGGTGGGGTGGGTAGGGGGAAAGGTGATGGACAGGTCAAGGAATTCCCTGGAACGTTCTGCCCCCAACATTCTGTAACTGACATTCCCCGGAACGTTCTGTCTCCAACATTCTATAACTGCCATTACCCGGAACATTCTGTCCCCGACATTCTATAACTGACATTCCCCGGAACGTTCTGTCCCCGACATTCTATAACTGACATTCCCCGGAACGTTCTGTCCCTGACATTCTATAACTGACATTCCCCGGAACATTCTGTCCCTGACATTCTATAACTGACATTCCCCGGAACGTTCTGTCCCCGACATTCTATAACTGACATTCCCCGGAACGTTCTGTCCCTGACATTCTATAACTGACATTTCCCGGAACGTTCTGTCCCCGACATTCTATAACTGACATTCCCCGGAACGTTCTGTCCCTGACATTCTATAACTGACATTCCCCCGAACGTTCTGTCCCTGACATTCTATAACTGACATTCCCCGGAACGTTCTGTCCCTGACATTCTATAACTGACATTCCCCGGAACGTTCTGTCCCTGACATTCTATAACTGACATTTCCCGGAACGTTCTGTCCCCGACATTCTATAACTGACATTCCCCGGAACGTTCTGTCCCTGACATTCTATAACTGACATTTCCCGGAACGTTCTGTCCCCGACATTCTATAACTGACATTCCCCGGATCATTCTGTCCCCAACATTCTATAACTGCCATTCCCCGGAACGTTCTGTCCCTGACATTCTATAACTGACATTCCCCCGAACGTTCTGTCCCTGACATTGTTTGTGAACGGCCGGACGTCAGTGAATTGAACAAACGATAAGATCCCGAGGGAAGAGATCCCGTTCCAGCGAGAAGGAGACACTGTTCCGAAGGCCCCTCAGGCAGTTAAAGGGGTGAATACGTTTTCCCTGCGTTTACATTTCTCCACGTCACAGGATCGACCACAATTTAGACCAAAATACAGAAATTCCCAAACTCCGTTTGTCTTCAGAAAAATTGGGAGAGAATCCTTCAGGACAGCAACGTTTCCACCCTCCGTATTAGGAACTGGGAAGGAGTGACCTGTGTCTGCTCTCGAGTGAGCGAGTGTGTGGGAATGTTCTAGAAACCATCTGATCTTATGGATGTGTCTCTGTGTGTTTGGGGAGGGAGGGTTTCTTGTGGTTTATGTCACATTTTTGTCAGTAATTCCCACCTTCCCATTTGTTATTCCAGCTCCAATTATTTTAATAAATCCCTGAATACAGGGACACATTTGGAAATCTCACTGGGTCCCCGATCAAACGGGTCCCTTTGCCTCCAGGCTGATGGATAATGGGTTTGTTTTCCTTCCTCACAGTTAACGTAGGGACCATCTACGTCCTGCTTTATAAAGATTGTGGATTGTCTCCATGTGTCAGACGTTACCTGGGGGCCATGGCAGCGGCGGATCTCCTGGTCATTATCCTCGACCTGATCCTGAGACACATTCCCATTGTTTATGAGGAACAGTTTTATTTCCTGAGGGACTCCGTCCCTGTGTGTAATATCCATGCCGTCCTGCTTTATGCAGCCACTGACTGCTCTGTCTGGTTCACCGTCACTTTCACCTTTGATCGGTTTGTGGCCATTTGTTGCCCGAAGCTGAAAAGTAAATATTGCAGTGAGAAGACGGCGGCTGTGGTTCTGGGAGCAGTGACTGTGCTGAGCTGTTTAAAGAACATTTTCTGGTATTTTATGCTCACGGCTCGGTATTGGCTGGGGAACCTCCCCTGGTTTTGTGATGTAACAGACGCTGGTCTATCCTCCAGGGTCTGGGTCACAATCGAGTTCCTCCACCACATTCTAACCCCGTGTGTCCCATTTCTCCTGGTTCTGCTGCTCAATGTTCTCACCGTCAGACACATTTTAGTGACCAGCAGAGCCCGCAGGAGACTCCGCGCTCACACCAATGGGGACGCTCAGTCTGACACTGAAATGAGAAACCGAAAAAAATCCATCATTTTACTGTTTGTGATCTCGGCCAATTTCATCCTGTTATGGTCAACGTTCATGCTGTTTTCTATATGGAGTCGGATGTGGTATATTGGGTATCGGTCTGTGTATCTGCATGCCTTTGTGAAGGAATTGGGCTTCATGCTGCAGCTCCTCAGTTGCTGCACACACACTGCGATTTATGCCGTGACCCAGACTAAGTTCAGGCAGCAGCTGAAGAATGTGCTGAAATATCCCTTCACCCAAATCCATCCATCAATCAAATTCCCGCATTAATCAATCCATCCGGGATTTTCTCATTTCAGTTCAGTGTTTCAGCGATGGAGCAGCCTGTCGCTATGGTAACAGACTGAGGGTAGCGCTGGTTTGTCCATCCTTATTCCACAGGGAGGTTACAGGGAAACATTTCAATGCTTCTCACAACTCAGGGGCCAGTGAGAAAAGGCACCATCCCACTGACTGTATCCATCACTTCCATTTGTAACCAATAAAAATGTTGATTAAAGCGTGCCGAGCAGCAGAGTGACCGATGTTGGTGTGGGTCTTTGTGTTGGAGAAGCTGAGATGGTGAGAGACAGACTCAGCCCCAAGTCCTGGTCCTCAGGGAAGGGGAGGGCACCGCGCCCTGAGCTCAGGAGCTGCGTTTAACTCCCACCGTCCCCCCCCCCACTCCAACCTGACCTCCCCATTTCCTCTCCCCGACTCTTCCTCCTCAATTCTCTCCCTCTCTCTCTCTTTCTGCACACTGTCTCTCTCTCTCACCACCTCTCCCTTTCACTCTCTCTGGTCCCCTCTCAGACACCGCCCCCCCAACCCCGGTTTCTCCACCTGCCTCCACTATTCTTTCTGCCTCACTCTGCCTCTCTCTCTCTCACACCCCCAACATGAGTTTCTCCACCTGCCTCCATTCTTCTCTCTCCCCCTCACCCTCACCCTCTCTCTCTCCTGCTATGTCTCCCTCCCGCAATTCCGTCTCTACACCAATTTCCCCACTTCCCACATCTCTCAATCATCTCACCCCCACCCCCCACACGCAGCCTCACCACAAACACCCAGTCTCTAGGTCAGAGGGAGAGGGAAGGACCAGGGAGACAGAGTGTGTCAGAGAGAGAGGAAGGGCAGGACAGGAGGGAGAGAGATTGAGTCAGAGAGAAACGGAGGGAAGTGGGGAGAGAGAGAGAGACACCGAGGGAGGGGGATCGAGAGTGGGAGAAGATGGAGAGAGAGCGAAGGAGCAGGGAGAGACAGAGGGAGAGAGAGAGGGAAGGGAGAGATAAGGTGAGGGAGGGAGAGAGAGAAATAGGGGAGGACATAATGAGAGAGGGGTCAGAGAGAGGGGGGACAGAGAGAGGGCGACAGAGAGAGGGGGGACAGAAAAGGGGGGAGATAGAGAGTGCGACAGAGAGAGGGGCACAGAGAGTGGGCTACAGAGTGGGGGGAGAGAGGGGGTCAGAGAGAGGGGGACAGAGAGAGAGGGGACAGAGAGAGAGAGGTGTAGAGAGAGGGGGGGACAGAGAGAGAGGGGGCAGAGAGAGAGGGAGCAGGGAGAGGGCGACAGAGGGGGGCAGAGAGCGGGGGAGAGATCGACGGGACAGAGAGAGGGGGACAGAGAGAGTGGGGGAGAGAGAGAGACAGGGGACAGAGAGAAGGGGGGACAGAGAGATGGTGACAGAGAGATGGTGACAGAGAGAAGGGGACAGAGAGAGGGGTACAGAGTGGGAGAGAGAGAGGGGGACAGAGAGAGGGGTACAGAGAGAGGGGACAGAGAGAGGGCGACAGAGAGGGGGTCAGACAGCGGGGGGGAGAGAGAGAGAGGGGACAGAGAGAGGGGGACAGAGAGAGGGGGACAGAGAGAGGGGGACAGAGAGAGGGGAAGATAGAGGGGACAGAGAGAGGGGGACAGAGAGTGGGGGACAGAGAGGGTACAGAGTGGGGGGGAGAGAGGAGGTCAGAGAGAGGGGGACAGAGAGTGTGGGGATGGAGAGACTGGGGGATAGAGAGAGTGGGGGACAGAGAGAGTGGGACAGAGAGTGGGGGCAGAGAGAGGGCGACAGAGTGGTGGTCAGACAGCGGGGTTGAGAGAGAGAGGGGACAGAGAGAGGGGGACAGAGAGAGAGGGGGAGATAGAGGGGACAGAGAGAGGGGGACAGAGAGAGGGAAAGATAGAGGGGACAGAGAGAGGGGGACAGAGAGTGGGGGACAGAGAGAGAGGGGACAGAGAGAGAGAGGTGTAGAGAGAGGGGGGGACAGAGAGAGAGGGGGCAGAGAGAGAGCGAGCAGGGAGAGGGCGACAGAGGGGGTCAGAGAGCGGGGGAGAGATCGACGGGACAGAGAGAGGGGGACAGAGAGAGTGGGGGAGAGAGAGAGACAGGGGACAGAGAGAAGGGGGGACAGAGAGATGGTGACAGAGAGATGGTGACAGAGAGAAGGGGACAGAGAGAGGGGTACAGAGTGGGAGAGAGAGAGGGGGACAGAGAGAGGGGTACAGAGAGAGGGGACAGAGAGAGGGCGACAGAGTGGGGGTCAGACAGCGGGGGGGAGAGAGAGAGAGGGGACAGAGAGAGGGGGACAGAGAGAGGGGGACAGAGAGAGGGGGACAGAGAGAGGGGAAGATAGAGGGGACAGAGAGAGGGGGACAGAGAGTGGGGGACAGAGAGGGTACAGAGTGGGGGGGAGAGAGGAGGTCAGAGAGAGGGGGACAGAGAGTGTGGGGATGGAGAGACTGGGGGACAGAGAGAGTGGGGGACAGAGAGAGTGGGACAGAGAGTGGGGGCAGAGAGAGGGCGACAGAGTGGGGATCAGACAGCGGGGTTGAGAGAGAGAGGGGACAGAGAGAGGGGGACAGAGAGAGAGGGGGAGATAGAGGGGACAGAGAGAGGGGGACAGAGAGAGAGGGGACAGAGAGAGAGGGGACAGAGAGAGAGAGGTGTAGAGAGAGAGGGACAGAGAGAGAGAGTGGGACAGAGAGAGAGGGACAGAGAGAGGGGGTCAGAGAGAGGGCGACAGAGAGGGGTGGAACAGAGAGAGCGGGACAAAGAGAGAGGGGGACAGAGAGAGAGGGCACAGAGAGAGAGGGGGACAGAGAGTGGGTACAGAGAGAGAGTGGGACAGAGAGAGAGGGACAGAGAGAGGGGGTCAGAGAGAGGGCGACAGAGAGGGGTGGAACAGAGAGAGCGGGACAAAGAGAGAGGGGGACAGAGAGAGAGGGCACAGAGAGAGAGGGGGACAGAGAGTGGGTACAGAGAGAGAGGGGGACAGAAAGAGAGGGGCAGAGAGAGAGGGGGGCAGAGAGAGAGGGGGTCAGAGACAGAGGGGGTCAGAGAGAGAGGGGCAGAGAGAGAGGGGGACAGAGAGAGAGGGGCAGAGAGAGAGAGTGGGGCAGAGGGGGAGACAGAGAGAGTGGGGGACAGAGAGAGGGGCAGAGAGAGAGGGGGTCAGAGGGGGGGACAGAGAGAGAGGGGGACAGAGAGAGGGGGAACAGAGAAAGGAGGAACAGAGAGAAGGGGGATAGAGAGACGGTGACAGAGAGGGGGGGCAGAGAGAGGGAGACAGAGAGAGGGGGACAGAGAGAGAGAGAGGGGGACAGAGAGAGGGGTCGAGTGGCAGAGAGAGTGGGGGCAGAGAGATGGCAACAGAGAGGGGGTCAGACAGCGGGCGGGAGAGAGAGAGGGGACAGAGAGAGGGAGGCAGAGAGAGAGGAGGACAGAGAGAGGGAGGTACAGAGAGAGAGGATGCAGAGAGAGGGCAACATAGAGGGGGTCAGAGAGCGGGGGAGAGAGAGAGGATCAGAGAGAGGGGGACAGAGAGAAAGGGAAGAGAGCGAGGGGGACAGAGAGAGAGGGGGACAGAGAGAGAGGGGGACAGAGAGACGGTGACAGAGAGAGGGACGACAGCGAGAGAGGGGGACAGTGAGGTGGTACAGGGAGAGGTGGGTGTGAGAGAGGGGGTCAGAGAGAGGGCGACAGAGAGAGGGCGACAGCGAGAGAGGGTAACAGAGAGAGGGGGACAGGGAGCGGGGGAGATAGAGGGGGTCAGAGAGAGAGAGGGGGACAGAGAGAGTGGGGGTCAGAGAGAGGGCAACAGAAAGCGGGGGACAGAGAGTGGGGGAGATAGAGGGAGTCAGAGAGAGAGGGAGGACAGAGAGAGGGGGGACAGAGAGAGGGGGGACAGAGAGAGGGGGCAGAGAGAGGGGGAACAGAGAAAGGGGGAACAGAGAGAAGGGGGATAGTAAGACGGTGACAGGGGGGGGGCAGAGAGAGGGAGACAGAGAGAGGGGTACAGAGTGGGGGAGAGAGAGGGAGTCAGAGAGAGGGGGACAGAGAGTGGGGGGGCAGAGAGAGTGGGGGCAGAGAGAGAGGGGGCAGAGAGAAAGGGTGAGTGAGAGGGGATCAGAGAGCGGGAGAGAGAGAGAGGGGGCAGTGAGAGAGGGGGCAGGGAGAGAGGGTGACAGAGAGGGGGTCAAAGAGCGGGAGAGAGATAGAGGGGACAGAGAGAGGGGGGGACAGAGAGAGGCGGGACAGAGAGAGGGGGAACAGAGAGAGGGGGGCAGATAGAGGGGGGACAGAGAGGGGGTACAGAGAGAGGGGGGAACAGAGAGAGGGGGGACAGAGAGAGAGGGGGTGCAGAGAGAGGAGGACAGAGAGAGGGGGACAGAGAGAGGGGGACAGAGAGCGGGAGAGAGGGGACAGTGAGAAGGGGATAGAGAGAAGGGACAGAGAGAGGGGTCGGGGGGGCAGAGAGAGTGGGACAGAGAGAGTGGGACAGAGAGAGGGGCGACAGCGAGAGAGGGGGGACAGAGAGATGGGGGGCAGAGAGAGAGAGGGGGCAGAGAGACGGCGACAGAGAGAGGGGCGACAGAGAGCGCAGGCGACAGAGAGGGGTCAGAGAGCGGGAAGAGAGAGAGGGGGACAGAGAGGGAGGGGACAGAGAGAGGGGGACAGAGAGAGGGGGGGGACAGAGAGAGGGGGACAGAGAGAGGGGGGGACAGAGATGGGGGGCAGAGAGAGGCGGGACAGAGAGAGGGGGAACAGAGAGAGGGGGGCAGATAGAGGGGAGAGAGAGAGAGGGGGACAGTGAGGTGGTACAGGGAGAGGCGGGTGTGAGAGAGTGGGGGTCAGAGAGAGGGCGACAGAGAGAGGGCGACAGCGAGAGAGGGTAACAGAGAGAGGGGGGACAGAGAGCGGGGGAGATAGAGGGGTTCAGAGAGAGAGAGGGGGACAGAGAGAGTGGGGGTCAGAGAGAGGGAAACAGAGAGCGGGGGACAGAGAGTGGGGGAGATAGACGGGGTCAGAGAGAGAGGGGGGAAAGAGAGAGAGGGGACAGAGAGGGGGGACAGAGGGAGGGGGGAAAGAGAGAGGGGGAACAGAGAAAGGGGGAACAGAGAGAAGGGGGGATAGAAAGACGGTGACAGAGAGGGGAGGCAGAGAGAGGGAGACAGAGAGAGGGGTACAGAGTGGGGGAGAGAGAGGGGGTCAGAGAGAGGGGGACAGAGAGTGGGGGGGCAGAGAGGGTGGCAGAGAGAGTGGGGGCAGAGAGAGAGGGGGCAGAGAGAATGGGTGACAGAGAGGAGGTCAGAGAGCGGGAGAGAGAGAGAGAGGGGACAGAGAGAGAGGGGGTCAGAGAGAGAGGGGGACAGAGAGAGTGGGGGTCAGAGAGAGGGCGACAGAGAGCAGGGGACAGAGGGTGGGGGAGATGGAGGGGGTCAGAGAGAGAGGGGGGACAGAGAGAGGGGGGAACAGAGAGAGGGGGGGACAGAGAGGGGGTACAGAGAGAGGGGGAACAGCAAAAGGGGGAACAGAGAGAAGGGAGGATAGAAAGACGGTGACAGAGAGGGGGTGCAGAGAGAGGGAGACAGAGAGAGGGGTACAGAGTGGGGGAGAGAGAGGGGGTCAGAGAGAGGGGTTCAGAGAGTGGGGGGACAGAGAGTGGGGGCAGAGAGAGTGGGGGCAGAGAGAGAGGGGGCAGAGAGAAAGGGTGACAGAGAGGAGGTCAGAGAGCGGGAGAGAGAGAGGGGGCAGTGAGAGGGGGACAGAGAGAGGGGGACAGAGAGGGGTACGGGGGTGAGAGAGAGGGGGACAGAGAGAGGGGGGCAGAGAGAGAGGGGGCAGAGAGAGAGGGCAGAAAGAGAGGATGACAGAGAAGGGGTTAGAGAGCGGGAGATAGAGAGAGGGGGCAGTGAGATGGGGATAGAGAGAGGGGGCAGAGAGAGAGGGGGCAGTGAGATGGGGTTAGAGAGAGGGGGACAGAGAGAGAGGGGGCAGGGAGAGGGTGACAGAGAGGGGGTCAAAGAGCGGGGGAAAGAGAGAGGGGACAGAGAGAGGGGGATAGAGAGAGGGGAACAGAGAGAGAGAAGGGACAGAGAGAGGGGTCGGGGGGGCAGAGAGAGTGGGACAGAGAGAGGGGCGACAGCGAGAGAGGGCAACAGAGAGGGGGGGACAGGGAGCGGGGGAGATAGAGGGGGTCAGAGAGAGAGGGGGTCAGAGAGAGAGAGGGGGACAGAGAGAGTGGGGGTCAGAGAGAGGGTGATAGAGAGCAGGGGACAGTGGGGGAGATAGAGGGGGTCAGAGAGAGAGGGGGTCAGAGAGAGAGGGGGACAGAGAGAGGGGGGACAGAGAGAGGAGGGGACAGAGAGAGGGGGAACAGAGAAAGGGGGAACAGAGAGAAGGGGGGATAGAAAGATGGTGACAGAGAGCGGGAGAGAGAGAGAGGGGGCAGTGAGTGCGGGATAGAGAGAGGGGGACAGAGAGAGGGGGGCAGAGTGAGAGGGGGGCAGAGGGAGAGGGGGCAGAGAGAGAGGGCGACAGAGAGGGGGTCAAAGAGCGGGGGAGAGAGAGGGGACAGAGTGAGGGGGACAGGAGTGAGGGGAAAATAGAGAGGGGGACAGAGAGACGGCGACAGAGAGGGGGTCAGAGAGGGTGGGAGAGAGAGGGGACAGATAGAGGGGGACAGAGAGAGAGGGGACAGAGAGAGAGGGGGACAGAGAGACGGTGACAGAGAGAGGGGGACAGAGAGTGGGGGAGATAGAGGGGGTCAGAGAGAGAGGGGGTCAGTGAGAGAGAGGGGGACAGAGAGAGAAGGGGGAGAAAGAGGAGATAGAGAGAGGGGGACAAAGAGAGAGAAGGACAGAGAGAGAAGGGGTCAGAGAGAAGGGGGACAGAGAGAGGGGGGACAGAGAGAAGGGGGGTTAGAGAGACGGTGACAGAGAGAGGGGGCAGAGGGAGAGAGAGAGAGAGGGGTAGAATGTGGGGGAGAGAGGGTGGGTCAGAGAGAGGGGACAGAGAGTGGGCGGATGGAGAGAGTGGGGGATAGAGAGAGAGAGAGGGGGACAGAGAGGTGGGCAGAGAGAGAGGGGGCAGAGAGAGGGCGACAGAGACGGGGACAGAGAGAGGGGGGACAGAGAGAGGGGGGACAGAGAGACTGTGACAGAGAGGGGGCAGAGAGACGGGGACAGAGAGAGGGGGACAGAGACGGGGACAGAGAGAGGGGGGACAGAGAGAGGGGGGACAGAGAGACGGTGACTGAGAGGGGGCAGAGAGAGGGCGATAGAGATGGGGGAACAGAGAGCGGGGAACAGAGCGAGAGGGCAGAGAGAGGCGGTCAGACAGAGAGACGGATAGAGAGAGAGGGGGACAGAGAGAGCGGGGACAGAGAGAGAGAGGACAGAGGGGGGAGGGGGGGACCAGAGTCAGGGGGAGGCAGAGAGAGGGGGACAGAGCGAGAGGGAACAGAGGGAGAGGGGACAGAGAGATGGTGATAGAGAGGGGGCAGAGAGAGGAGGGACAGAGAGAGGGGGACAGAGAGAGAGGGGGACAGAGAGAGGGAGAACAGAGCGAGGCAGACAGAGAGAGGGTGAAAGAGAGAGAGGGGGACAGAGAGAGGGGGACAGAGAGAGAGGGGGACAGAGAGAGGGGGACAGAGAGAGGAGGGACAGAGAGAGGGGGACAGAGAGAGGGGGGGTCAGAGAGAGGGGGACAGAGAGAGGGGAGACAGAGAGAGGGGGGACAGAGAGAGGGGGACAGAGAGAGGGGGACAGAGAGAGAGGGGGACAGAGAGAGGGGGACAGAGAGAGAGGGGGACAGAGAGAGGGGGGCAGACAGAGGGGGACAGAGTGAGGGGGGCAGGGAGAGAGGGACAGAGAGAGGGGGACAGAGAGAGGGGGGCAGAGAGAGAGGGGAAAGAGAGAGGGGCAGAGAGAGGGTGACAGAGAGTTGGGG